>NC_133755.1:10682500-11932500 GCF_036562045.2 Rhinolophus sinicus
TGCCAGGCCAGGCATCTAAGGAGCTAAAGGAGCTCTATTAGCCGCGAGGGAGTGCCATTTTCCAAATCCCTCAGAGGCACCAGGCAGGACTGCTGCAGTCCTGCCTAAAGGCCTCTTCATGTTGTTTTACTATGTCCCCTCTACAGTGTCCCTAAGCCTCTTCCTCTTGATTCACCAAATCAGCTGTTAACTCTATACAAGAAACAGATATTCATCAGACAACTTGTCTATGTTTGGAAACATGACATTAAGCAAAATGTACTTTAAAAAATGATTAAGTTTATAAACAAAAACATAAAAGAAAAAATGATGGGTAACCTCTAGTTCTTTTTCTTTCATATCCAGTTCTCGTTTCTTTTTATTTAAAGTATCCAAGTGTTCTTTTTGCTTTTCTTCATAATGCTGCTTCCCTCGCCTTTGGTTATCCACTTCAGAATCAGCAAGGTTTAATTCATCCTGTTTGAATAAAGCCAAAATAATCTCTGAAGGAAAGATGGTTTTTTTAAAAAATTACTAGCATAGCTATAACACTAACTGACAACTCCATAAAGCAGATGGGATTATGCTGCTTCAAGACGTGTTAGAGTTCATATCCAGATGTGTCGGAATGGAAGTGAGCAGTTTGCCAAAATTAAGACGTTATGTTATTATATTCAAATTTATATGTGAAGTCTCCATATATTATGGCTCTTTCAACTTTATTTGGGTAAACAAGATAGTTTTGTGGGGAGTCACATTAGCCTGAAAAGACTTAAAGGAGGCATAGCTTGGTGAAAGATTTTAGATGATATAAGCATATAGCCATTAATTATGGCAGGTCTCTCAAACAACAATCTACAAATTGACTGCATTATTGTCAATCTGGAAGTTTAAAAAAATACATAGATTTCCAGACTCCACTTTTGGAGATTTTATTTCAGGTCTGAAATACCTGAATCTCAATTTTTAAAATGGCCCCTGATTTAAGAAACACCAAAATAAGTTTAGACCATCAGAGGGTTTGTTCATTGTGTTTGATATACAAAGACCTGTACACAAATGTTTAGAGTAGCTTTATGTGTAATAGCCCCAAACTGGAAATCCATATGTCCATCAATAGGTAAATGAATAAACAAACTGTGTTATATCAAACACAATGGAATACTACTTGGCAATAAAAAAGAATTGTTTCAAGTAAAAATATGGATGAGTAGTACTATAATCAAAAAGAATAACTTTAATTCTATTAACTCACTTTTTCTTTCAAAATATAGTGTATACATTATTTTGCTAGACAGTGTGTGTCAGGTTCTGAAAAAGGTCAAACCAAAAAAAAGCAAAAGTACATAATGTGTGATTTCATTATACATAATTCTAGAGAATGTGCAGACTATAGGTTTAATAGAAACCAAACTGCTGGTTGTTGGGGACAACGGGTGGGGGTAGGGAGGGACAGGTGACAGGGGCACAAGGAAACTTTGGAGCATAAAGGATATGTTCCTTTTTCTAACTGTGTGGTGTCCCAGAGGCATACATGTCAAAATTTATAAAATCATACACTGTATTTACTGTCTATCAATTATATCTCAATAAAGCTGTTTTAAAAAGGCTCGTGACTTAAGAATCACCAAACTAAATTTTAGTTCGTTTGTTTTTTGAGCCTAGAACTGGCCATTTACGTGATTATCATGTTCAGCCTCAAGAGTTACAGTTATAAACAGAGAAACAAACACAAACCAAAACAGCAGGAACAGCATCATGAAAGACAGAATATATGGAGACAACCCCAAAAGGTAAAGAACTTGTGAGGTATCTAACTATGAAAAATATTGACCTCATATAACAGAGGATGTAGGCTATTTCCTCACCTAGGAATACAATATATTGCATCTTGCTCATACCGCTAGAAAAACTACTACCTCATGGTAGATGTCTGATAATACATAGCTTTTATAAAAGAATTCTATTAAAAATAAAAATATCGTTACATGAAGGATGGTAAATTGTTCCTTTACCTCAAACAGAATAAAAAAAAATGGGTACAATTTATGTAGTTGGAAATATTACAATTCGAAATTGGAATAGCTTCTGAAATAGAATTGTTGTTTTCTAAAAGGAGAACTAAGTTTTCAAATCATTTTTGGTAGAAAGTGTCCAAATAAATAGGCCCACATTTGCTGCAGGCAACCAATGCCAGCTTTAGGGAGCCAAAGGGGTAAATTATATTAGAACACATTTGTGCTGGTTCCTCTTCCCTCCTAGCAACTTTGGATAAGAAAAGACTTAAATTGTAAAGTAATATTAAAAGAACTATAGATGTTAATATACCTTTCTCCACATTTATCATGGCTGTTTGATTTGTCCTTGTATATTTAATACATTTATGTCCTGGAAACCATCAAATTTAAAACTAAAAGGCAAGCAAGAGAGTATTTCATTTAATTTCATTTTATTGATGGTGAAATGGAGACCTAGAGATATTAAAATCCAGTTAATGACATTCATCTGGTTTTGGGGAGAGGACTAGGATGGATTAGGTCTAAAATTAAGCTTTGATGTAGCCTAAACCTGTAGCATTTCTAACTTTTAAGTAACAGGCTCCCCCACACACACACAAAGGAGAAGTTACGCCTTTTAAAAACAGGCTGAAATGCCAGTAGGGACAGAATCATTGAAAAATGTTATTGTCTTGGATGCCTAAATAACCAATTTCAGTTACTTAGTGCCATTGAATAAATTTTTACATGTATGTATTATTGTCACTTGTTTCATATAAACTTACATCAATTATGAGGTTTTAAAACACTATAAAACATTAAATCTTGGCATTTTCAAAAGCAGTCACCCTCGAGCCAAATAAACTCTCATTATCTGTGTCAGAAACTGAGAGGCCATCTTACTCCAATAATGACCTCTACCTTTGTAGGCTCAATATGGGTCCTTTTCCCTGTCCAACAAATTTAATTTGCAACTAAAGCATTCAGTTTGCAGTGTAAATCAAAATAAACTGTTCAAAGTGGGAAAAATATTCCTCATGCCAAGATTTCAATGACCCTACTTCTCACGCCTCTGCCACAAAAGGAACAAACGTCTTAATAGCAAACAGATTTTATCTAGAAGCTGCTAATATATAATGATTGCAGTTTCTTGGGGATTATTTTGTTAGCCAAATCCTCTTGGTAGCTAGTGTGGCGTGATATTGGGAAGGAAAACTTCTTGGCGACCCGCTGATTGCATGCAGGTTTACTAAAGGACTCACCTCCTAGCTTTCGTTATTTGCAGCCAAGGCAAAGAGCTAAGAGCAAGAATTCTCACTGCCTTCTGCCCATATTTTCTGCTCTTGAACTTATTTACGGACTCCCAATTCCAGGAGTTGCTTTAGCTTAGAGGTCCCTAAAAGAACAGAACACAGCTTACTCTTCATCCTTTCCTGTTTTGAATTTTAAGCTTTCCGGGATAAATAATTTAGGTGCTAATCTTTCTTTTCCTATACTGTTTGCACATATTTCATCATTTTGATGGTGTCACCCTGTTCAATCCTTTACCCGTTAAAAAAAATTCTTTTCATCTTACCTTTGCTGTAACTTGACTGCTCTAACTCCGGAGCTCTGAATTCTACCTGGTCTGCCCTTGACAACGTTAACATTTATTTATTTTATTCTTTCTTATTCTATTTGCTTTTAAAAACTAGTTTTGTCTTCTTTTTTAATCTTCAACTTTTGGTCTTTTAAAAAAATTATCTTTAGTAATTTTTCCTACCTCACAACTTTAATATTTAAATTATACATTCTTCTTAATCAATTGTCAGTCCATTCTCCCATTTTTCATTTTTATCTCAAACAGAAAACAATTAAACCACCTGGGTTATAACAGCAGGCAGGAAGCTCAGTTCTGTGCGCAACAACTATAGAGAAACCCACCCCAAAGCAGGGGAAGCTGTTTCTACGCAGCTACTCCTCTAACTTCCTTTCATACTCTCTGAACCACCTCTTATGGTTTTTAAATTTTCAATGAACACACGTACAGTAACAGTTATATGCGTGCAACTTCTTTTAAAGTTTAAAAATATCTAAATACATTTTGCCTCACAGGGATAATTTCCTGCAAAAAAGGGGGTACATTAGAGTGATATCATCAACATAACCCCCTCCTCTTAAAATATACTATTCATTCTTCTCAGTGCTTATAAATAAAATTTGAAGTTCTGAGAACAACTGAGCTACTTATTAAAATGATAATGACAAGCTATTGATAACTACGCTAATAAATAACTTGGGGAAATTTACACAGTTTAACCGATGAATAATTTTATTTCCTTAAATTTGATTTTAAAAAGGATTTGTTAAAAAAAAAAATCAACTGAATTCAGGCTGGAATATAATTGGGACACTCCAATAAACAGGAATTGAATAGCACTTTATTTCAAGTTGGTTTTTATATCAACTAATCCTTGAGTTACTGAAGGAAAGGTGGGACAACAGAACAGGCAAACACAGAAACACTACAGACAGACAAGACGTCCCTGGCTCTAGTTCTAAAAAAGGAAGGAAAAAAAATCACAAAATAAAGAGAAACAGAAATTTGGCCATTTATTGTCCTAAAGGAACGAGCAGGAGTAATTGATCTAATGATGAAAATTTGGTTTACATCTTATTTTTATATGGCTATATTTATATTTAACCATTAATTCTATTAGGGCAATAGCTAGTGAGTACACTGTGGATATAAAACTAAAACCTAAGATACATATATAATAGAATAACAGTAATATATACCTTCAGTGGATCTGCTAGCTCTGATAGCTGATTAATTTTCAATTTAATTGCATCATACTTGTTTTCTGCTTCTAGTTTCAGACTTTTAAGATGTTCCATATTTTCTTTTTGTTGTTCCATATTTTTCTCAACCATTTTCATTTTGATTTTATTTTCTTGAGCTTCATCTTCCTGGTTACATTTACAGAGAATATAGAGTTAATTAAAATACTTACTTTATCAGGTAGAAAAATAGTACAAATAATCCTGAGAGAGGACAAACTATAGGCTGTAGGCAAATCAGATCAAAGACAAATACAGAGAACACTAGGATATTTTCATACCCATAATGATAAATTAGGAAATAGAAGAAAACAGGTTCAAAAATCAGAAGGGATGACATTTAGGACACAAGTTGAACTATACTGTGCTTGAGGTCATAATCAAAAGGAGTAACTCTATCTACTCACTTTTCTTTCAAAATATAGTACATATAAATGTCTACCTTGTGCCAGACAGTGTGGTAGATGCTAAGTTAGCAAAAATAAACAAGATATAGCCCATATCTTTAAAAAACATAGTCTGTCAATAAGAAGAATTAAAGCAAAAAAATAAAAAGTAGAGAACAAGATTGCTAATAAAAAAATGAAGACAAATTGTCATTAGAGGAAGATCCCCTGGTGCAGGGACTTCCTCTGTCTTGTTCATTGCTGTATCCCCCAGCATGTAATATGCTGCCTGCTAAACATACGGTGAATTAAAATGAAAACCATTTACTTAGAAAAACGAAACAATGAAACGAGACCAACTACAACTAAGAGATAGCCATTAATATTGATAACAATTAATCCTGAAAAAAATACTATGCTAGGCAGTTTGGTTTAAAATACTACTGTTTAAAAGCACAATTAAGCTTTGATAAGGTTTTATTTCATGTAGCAAAAGACAAAATAAATGATTATGCATGTAAGATATATATGTGAAACATTAAGGAATGTAAAGGCCATTCATCAGGTAGTTTCCACCTTATTTGTAAATGGAGAAAGCACAATCACAAAAGGTAGCCTCAATTAAAAGGATAAAAAAATAAAAAAGCCGAGAGTACGTGCTATTAACCTAAATGACACTTTCATACTTTAAAACATTCAATTTAAATTGAGGAAAAGAATCTCACCAAGGTTGCAATATCTACAGACTGGTGTTCTTCTATATTCTCAAGTTCCCGAATTTCAGAAATACATTTTCTTATTTTCATCTGAAAGAAAAGTATTTAGATTTTAGTAAGATAAAAGTAAATAAAAAAATAAAAATAAACACTACTCTACTTTCATGAACTACAGTACTCTTTACTTTCTGTACTTTATGAAAGGAACACATTAGTATTAAATGAAGCAAAGGAAGTTATATATAAAGTCTGCCATGATCACCTTTATTGCTAATCCATTCCCAAGCAAAAAAGATGTAAGTACTCCATCTGAACATTTAAAATGATGACAATGTTGAATCCATGGAGAAAATATTTTTCTAAAACATCCAGACTCGAGTTATAGAAAGATTAATCTAGTGGTTCTCAAGGAACAATTCAAGAGACTCCTAGCTGCTGCTGAAACTTTTAGGGGTTCATGAGGTCAAAACTATTTCCATAAAAATACTGCGACATTATTCACCATTTTTGCTATCATTTTCTCACAAGTCTACAGGAGGTTTATAACTCTATGATATGCAATATTGCAACAGATTGATTGCAAAAGCTGATACGATAATTCAGTAGAGTTTTATTAAGCCAGATATTAGAGATTCACAAAACTATAAAAATGTCAATCTTCTCATTAAATAGTTTTGGTAAACACAGTTATTCTTCATGAAAATGTTCGTTACCACATGAGTTTATTATTATTTTTAAATGGATTGATAAGTATTTTTAAAGCTTGTAAATACTGACAGATAAAACCCACATATGTAAAAGCTCTTTTAAGACTGTAAAGGGCTTTGAGGCCAAAAAAATTTGAGAACTACTCCTCTAACTAACGGTAAGATTTTAAAAATAAATTGGAAGTGGTAAGTTGAGAACAACAAAATGGTGTCTGTATTCTTTTGTACCTTTATCTCTTTACAATGTAGTTGGCACCGTCTAAGAAATTCCTCATTGCGTTTAATATCCTTTTCCAGGGCAGACAACTGTTGCTGAAGATTTAATATCTGGGCCTTCTTATTTTCAACCTCATTCTCCAAGTCGCTTGATAGGAGAGGATAAAAAATACTTTAAATGCATTTCTGAATGTTACAAATACTTCAGATCTTTACAAAGAAAAGCATTTTTAATAGCTTATTTGAAAACCCTATTCAATCAAATCAGTTCTATATTCCTACAAGTTATTAGTAACATGAAAATATAGATTTCAAAAAAACCATCTAAACTGGAGTCAAATTTCACTTATCTCAATAAGTACTTATGATACTATTTCTGTGTGGCAGGCATTGTGCACAGAGGTAGGTAGCGGTAGAAACAGATTTAAGACATGAAGGAATCAAACAAAAAGGAAAAAAAATCAGGAAATAACCAGAACATTAACATATGAACAGGACACTCTATGTCCATTTTACCACAGGACGTTAAGAGTCTGAAAGAAATGACCAACAGAATTATATTCTGGAAAAGTTTTCAACAGCTGGACCAACTAGAGGAGATGATGGAAAGAAATGCACAAAGTCACAGAGGGATGAAAAGATAAAATTAATAGTTAGCAACACTTACTGATGGTGAATAAATGCTATGAATACGTGATAAGTGAAAGGGAAGGAGAAGAGGACAATGAAAACGGAAGGAGGATAAAGCAAGCAGATGCCAAAGCCATGAAGGGTCTCTATGCCAGCAGAGTCACCGTCTTCAGAAGTGATCCTTTCCTGCCTCACTGACCTAAGCATTTGTCTCCCAAAGTTGTGTGCCTGGTGGAAGAGAACCACCTTTGAAATTAATAAAAACTTCTCTGATTGAGAGTGTATGCCATATTTCAATAAGATGCATACTTTCCCACATTTTAACATCTCTAAAATCATCTTTCAGTTCATGGTTCAATTAGCAGCATTTTTTCTTTTTTATGGGTACATAAAATAATACAACACCTTCAATTTGTCCTACCATGCTGAAATTCTCAAAATTAAAAAAAAAATCAATAATTGTTGGCTGAACAAATGATGAATGATAAAAATGAGGAAAGGAGAATAATTGTGGTATTTCTGGTAAAAGTGGGGACAGACGTAAAAATTTAAGATGGCTCCTCAGGATTTAAAGAGAAATGTTTATTTTATCATATACAAATCTATACCTTTACTAACAAACTGTAATTTTGCTAAAAATAACAAAAAAATTTACCAAGTAAACAAACTTTGAAACTTAGAGCCTAAACCAAAAATAAAAACGAACAAAATGAGCACAGATGATATTCTGTGATTAAACATTTTTTGACTATTGAGAATAAATTTAAAGAACAAACATAATTTATATAAACAAAAGTGGTAAATTTTACAACAAAATTGCTAAATTTTACACTTTCTTTTTGGCAACTTCTGCTACATATTTTCATATAGTGTTTCTCCTTTGTTTTTAATTACTTTTTACGAGGAGAAAGAACACGTGCTATCTAATGAAATATGTATGGAAACTGAACTCAGTAAATGTGAATTGTGTGTGTGGGATGAATACTCTGCTCAGTGAGCAGCCGATCTAAATTGTACAGTCCTCACTCTCCAGCCCTTACTCTGCTGTACTTGTCTCCATGACACTTGACCTTGACCTAGTCAGTATTCGTTCATAGTCTATCTCCTCCTTGTTAATCTAAAAGATCCAGGAGAGAGAAATTTTTTTGTACTTTGTATCCTGCTGCATCTTGTGCCTAGTTCAGGGCCTGGCACATTAGGTCCTCATCCAGTATGTTTTAAAGAACATAAAAGAATAAAATCTGAAAAACATACTTCAGAAAATTAATATTAAAATGTTACAGTATTTTGAAAATCCAAAAATTCAGATAATTTTTTGCGCTCTTGTATAATGCAGTAACTACATTGGTAATTATTTGGAGAACTTAGTCACACATTTCTTTTCCCCAGATGTGTACTTTCATAATAGGAAACCACATTGGGATAATAAAACCAAGTCGTACCTATTGTTAAGACTCGAAACCCTGTGTCTGTCAAGAAACCACTCTGTGCATTATGTAAAAGGAATGATAACCTCGTCTCTGAAATTCCAGAGCCATTTTTCATCAATAGGAATCTGTCAGTGCTGAGATGATGAGGGTAGAGAGAAGCATTCTTCAAATACTCAAATATGAGGGGAAGTTGGGGAATTTTTCTAGAGTCCTTTGGCAACCACTATTACATAATTAATTTACATAATAAAATAAAATTTAAAAATTAATATATTTTAATAAATATTAAAACTATTTAATAAGTATTAAAAGATTAGCAATTGTTTAATATTATTAAATAGTTAAAATTGAACCATAAAATGTATACTAATAGATCAATAAGTCATTTGGTAATAGCTATTAAATAATTTTAATATGCATACCCTTTGACTAAGCATTTTCACCATTAACAATTTAAGCTACACATACACTTTCGAAAGTGTGCCAAGATACACGTGTGCTCACTGCAACACTGTCATAAGGAGAAAATGACAACCCGTATGTCCACCAGTCGGGACGTGGATAAGGAGATTATGTACAGCCATACTGAGAGGCAGTTCTAAATGTGCTGACATGGAAAGATTTCCATGATGCAATATTGAGAGAAAAAAAGCAAGATGTAGAAACCATATGCATACGAATACAGAGCACAGTATGGATGAACCTTGAAAACATTATACCAAGTGGAAGAAGCCAGACGCAAAGGTTGCATATGATTCCATTTATCTGAAACACCCAGAATAGACTCAGCCATAAAGACAAATCCCAAAGTAGATTAATGGTTGCGAGGGGCTGGGGGGCGGGGGAGGGATGGGGCATAACTGCTAATCGGTATGGTTTTCCTTCCAGTGTGATAAAAATGTTCAGGAATTAGACAACGATGATAGTTGCACAACCTCATGAATATAATAAAAATCTCTAAGTTATACTCTTTAAAATAGAGTGAATTTTATGGCATGTGAATTATATCTCAGTTTAAAAGATCATATGTATATGATACAAGTATATAAACTGTTCTGGAAATATATAAGAAACTGTTACACTACTTCCTTATTTTTGAAAGAGGTATAAGAGCAACAGGCTTCACTTTTCATTGTATCCTTTTCTATACCGTTTGAGTTTTCTACCTATATGCATATATTACTTTTAATTATCTTAAAAATATATCAATACGGACTATGGAGAAATGGGATTATGAGCTCCTTTTGTTTTCCAATTTATATCTTTCTGTATTTAAAAAATACTAATGAATTTTTTTAACTTCCAAACATCAGACAATTATCATAGTGGTTCAGATCCAAACGGAAGATAGAAAAGTCATAAGAACTTGGTATATATTCTTTTTTTTTTTTTATTAAATTTATTGGGGTGACAATTGTTAGTAAGATTACATAGATTTCAGGTGTACAATTCTGTATTACATCATCTATAAATCCCATTGTGGGTATATTTTCAATAGATAAAATTTATCAATGCAGGAAACAATTTTTTAAAAATTGATGTTCACCTGGCTTTTAAGACAAAATCTTTGTCTGCTACACATCAACAGCTACACATAAAGCCAAATATCAACGGCAATGTAAATTTTGAATCCTTATTACTAAAACGCTAGAATCTGGGCTCCTGATTTGCTGCTGAGATACACTTACAATCTTTCCCAAAAGTGCCATACTTTTTTTTTTTTTTTTAAGGCTTGAGATACAAATGCAGGAGGCATTTTTTTGTTGAAAGTGAAAGTACGCATTACACAAGGTAACACCACCATGATACGATTTGTTCACTTACGCTCACATCTGCTTGAATATCATAATAGAAAGGCCTGATATAAATGTCAAGGCACTAGGGACAAAAACTTATCACTTTACCGGTCACTTTTACATGGCGCATTTGCACATTTATATGAACTTTCATCTCTCTTATCAGAAAGATTCAGTATGGATGTCACAACACTATGTTGTGTGGATGTCACAACCGTTATGCTGCTCTCATAAAATGACTAATATTATTTGAAGAGATTTATTTCAACCAAACTCTCATTTCCCCTAGATATGGAAGTCATTTGGAATACTTTCACTTTTACTCAAATTTCCTAGCTATTTCTTTTACATAAGTCCAAGTTCTTCTACTTGAGGTCTTCTAGGTCATTAATTCAGTTCCAACCTGTCAATTCACCAACTGAATTAGTGTGGCTGGGAAATCATGTTTTCATACAAAAAATGGTTTTTGCATGCTTTGAATCTCATTAAGTACACCTAATTGTTTTTCATTCAACTTCTCCATCTCGCTCCTCTAGCAGCTGTTTCCCTAGGCATGTGTTCTGAATGTGCCTGTTGATCTACAGAACAGTGCAACTCAACATACCAGTGGGAGACATACTACAGAGCTTGAGCCAGAATGTAAACAAGCACACCTGTATTCTCACTGAGAAAAAGCAGCAGAACTAAACAATGGGTGCATTTATCATGGGTTCAGCAAGAGTGAAGGAGCTGATTTATATTCTGAGTTAAGCTCCTCATCTCCTTGCAGTCAGGTAATTAACAGGTGCAGATCAGCTGGTCATGGGAACACACTTCGTGTTCCTGGCCCAGAATCCTATTGTCTAAGTGGTGATGAAAAAATACCCGTCAGCCTAGAACTCTACAGCTAAATGATCTTTTGAAACCAAACAGATTACTCGCAATTCTTCACTGAAATAACTACTAATAGAACAATACGAAAGGAACTGAACCACAAAGCAAACAGCAGAAATAATATAGCAAAGCTACACTGCAAACCGACCTTATTTCCGAATCCACATCTCTGCTTAGGAATTTAGGCCTTGTATATTCAGATGAATAATAACGTCCTGCAAAAACTTGGTCACCATCAGCAGTAAAAACTTCTCTACAATTCTTGGGGGGCTTTTGGGACTGCATTACGGCACGAGCTACAGAATTATTCTAAAAAAAAAAACAGTGGAAAAAATACAATTTCCTAAGTTACACCAAAGCATTTCTGATGCACACAATTTCAAAATAATGACAGGTACGCCATTATTTTAAGATTCAAATATTTTCTGAACATTCAAGTAAAATAATTTCACAAAGTTAAATAACAGAATTTGAAAAACAACTTTCAAGATTCAAAGAATTAAAACTATTAAATCTTTAAAACAACACAGTAAATAATGTTTTATGACAATCCAATTGTACTGTATTTTTAAATTCTAATATTACTATCTATTTAAAATTAAAAATTATTTTAACTAACGTTTCACATGAACATATTTATTTTAAACCAATTCATATAAATCTTATTTTTAATGACTTTATATCCTAGAAATGATGCAAGTGAAGAGCAAATTCCAATAAAGATTAATATACTGATGTGGGGGCGGAGCCCCAGAGAGTAGTTTCCAGGCTCTCGGCCTCACATAGACAGGTGCTGGCTCAGGTAGTAAATGGCCAACTGTGATTGCATGGCCATCAGCTGTGGCTAGTTGGCCGTCAGCTGTAACCAGTGAGCCATTGGCCACAATATAACTGCTGTGGCTACGCTAGAGAGAAGGGAGAAAGAGAAGAGAGAGGAAGAATGGGGGCTAGCAAGAAGATGGTGGCTGGGCTGGCAAGCGTGGATGGCGGTTTGTGGACAGTGTGGATCCAGCCTCCAGTGAGAGTATAGTGCCGCCAGACAGAATATAGTGGTATGACTCCCCTACCTATGGCTCCGTGGGTGTTCCTTTTTGGCCTCACCATATCCTGCATTCTTGTATGGGGAGCGGGAGCAGAGACCCCACCGGCCACCCCGCACGACAAATGGCGCAGCAAGCAGGGTCCCCCGCACGACAAATGGGGCAGCGAGCAGGGTCTCCCGCATGACAACTGAATTGTGCTGGGGAAGCCTGGAAATATTTAAGCACTCAAGAAAAAAGGGAATTAGGCTTAATGGAGGTCTCATCAACCTCTCTGGGGACAGATCTTTACAACAGAACATCATTATTTTCTTTTAAGTATCCTTTTAAAACATGAGAGCCAAACCCACAAATAATTACAATATGAATTTGCAATATGTGTATACATTTGGATGACCTATACCATTACTTCTCAGTTTCTATTAATGAGGAAAACAGATTCTGTTATGTTTGTCTTGATTACAGATTTCTGTTTTGTATTTCCTTGTTCCTTCTTTTTATGCCAGTAAGATGAAACACAATATAGTGATCTAATCCAACAAGAATATAAAAATACATATACAGATAAAAAGTATTGATTTTCAGAGCACTCAAAGTTTAAGAAAATAAATTCATAAAATATCAAGTAAAGTACCTGTTTAAAAAGTAGAATGATAATATATGTATCTGTAAAAAGATTTGGCAGCCAATCAAGAAAGAATGAGCAAAAAAATGTATACCTTCATGCATCGAAAGGATACATATTTATAAAATTATTTTAAGAACAGCTGAAAATTATAAGGTTCTGTGGCAGCAGAAAACACACAAACCACCAGCTCTATATTATTTTACAGACCTTCCTACAAGGTAAAAGTACAATGATGAAATAGCAACAACTCTATGATATAGGAGGGGAACAGGAATTTATATCACCAACTTCAGTTTTGAAAATTTTTAAATAACAAACTACAGCGGCATCTGGTCTTACTTTGATTAGCAGCACTGTCTCTATGCTTCTCATGTCAATTAGGCTGTTGGCAACAACCGCATTGTCAATTTCCAACGCTGTCAGAACCGTTGGGAACTCGGGATGATAAGCAGCTCTACAAGACAAAAATACATGAGGATTAACTTAACAAACTTTAATTATATATAAATACACGGATCTATATTAATGGGTGAGTAGATGATACATGACAATACAGCACTGAAAAGTACCTAATAACACTTGAAAACATCTGATTAGGTTTACTTTATTTTATTTACCTAGCAAACATTTATATAATAGGTGCTAGGCACTGGTATAAGAATATTATAATATTAGATCATCTAAGCCTTATAGCAACCATCTGAGATAGATAATATTCTCTCCATTTTTTTTTTTTTCCCAGATGAGGAAGCTTCAGAGTTTCATACATTTCCCAATGTCACAGAGCTAGTTAAATAGTAGGATTTAAACCAGACAGCTCAGCTCTAGAACCTAAATTCTTATTTTTTTTTTTAGAGTTAACATACAATATTATATATTAGTTTCAGGTGTACAACATAGTGATTCAACATTTAGACAATGCAGATTCTTACACACTATACCCTACTTCCGGTTATCCTAACTACAATTTCTTTAAATCTTATATGCATTGTACGTAAGTATAAAAATCAATTAATCAAAACACATTTTTAAAAAGCTAAACAATTTTCCTTCTGAGACAAGAAAAACTGAAGTAAAGATTATGATGAACACAGAAAATATGAACTGCCATTTGGGCTCCCTAAAGAGACATTCAACTTTTCAACTAAAAAGTTTCAACATCTGCACTACTGACAGCACTGAAGAACGGACATACCAAGAACAGTAGGTACAGGAGCAATGAATATCTGAGGGGAAAATGGTCATGGCATTTAGTACTTTCTTAATGCTAGAATTCTAAAACAAAGACAGTATCTATGTATATATGTTTTACACCTATTCAGTCATGAATTTGACCTGTATTTACTAAGCACCTACTATGTGACAGGTGCTGTTCAGAGGATGAGGAGGCAGCAAAAAACAAACAGACTACGTCCTACTCCCCATGGAGTTTACATTCTATGCAAGGGAAGACAGGTAATAAAGAAAACGTGGCACACAGTGCTTTTTCACACAAAAAAGGTTAGGAAAGCCTGATAGGTGATACTGGGTAGACATGAGAGGACATGGAAGAGTCACACCGGCATCCTGAAAGAGAGCATCTTGGGCCCTGCGAGGGGGTATCAGAGAAGCCAGGAGGCCAGTGTGCATGGTGGACTGAGCAGCGAGGCAGTGCTGGAGAAAGAACAGCAGAGCTGGTCCGAGGCTAGATCATAAGGTGCTAGAGGCCGCGGTAAGGCCTAAGCAGGAAGAGAACGCACAGGGTGCTGTGAGCAGAGGAACTACGTGATCTGACTTCACTCTGGCTTCAGTCCTGAGAGTGGGGGCAGCAGGGGACATGAGGCAGGACGATCAGCCTATTGCAATACTCAAGTGAGGCGTGAAAATGGCTGGAACCAGGGTGGCTACTGTGGCAGTGTTTATAGACTTGGGATATAATTTTTTAATAGGATGTGGGGTGGCAGAGAGGAGTCAAGGATGACTGGGGCTTTGGCTTAAGCGACTGAAAAATGAAGATGGAGAAGACTTAGGAACAGCAGGGATTTTTAAGGTAGAGATCAGAAGAGACTGGCTTATATGCTTGTTCACTTTAAATATCAACTGGACATTGTCCCACGGCAGATGCAACTAATCTGTCAGTGGTCATTTTCACCACAAGTAATGTATTGAAACTTCACTTTCATCAGGTTTTAGAAACCAGAGATCAAAGCTAGAAATTAAAATAAGGTCAAATTCTCATGCAGACAAAGAAAACACTTTACTCTTAACTCCCAAATCCTTATTTCTAGTCTAAAAGTTGAAAATCAACAATTCCAAAATAGGCCTTATCTGCTTTGGACAAATCCACTTTTTTCTTATCCTTCTCCTAAATCAATTGATGGCACATTGGGTGGGTAGTCAGCGCCAGCCAGAAACCTAGCCGTCGTCCTCAATTCTGCCTTCTTTTACATTCAAATAACAAGTGTTAATTGATTTTGCCCTAAATATCTTTTACTCTATTCCTATCTATAATGCAAATGCTACTTTTTCCAGAATAATTTATGATGTCATGCCTCCATGCATTTTGCACATGAAATTCTAATTGCCTAGAAGGCAATTAACAAACTCATCAGTTAGAAGACTAATCCTTTTTCCTCTCTTCTCTGATTTCTGCCCTAACCTGTGTACTCACATTTAATGACTCCCTCATCTGAACCATATCTGCATCTTATGATCCAATTTATCAAAGCTGACAAAAAATACATTAGAAAATACATATATTCTTGAAAGGAAAGTGGCTATCTCACCAGCAGCTAGCAAAGATGCCAGTTTAGGGATCGTGCTTTGAGATGGTTTGTTGGTGTCCTCAAAGAAAACAAAGAGAGCTCTTTATGGAATCTGCGAAGCACTGTGAAGATCGGGTGCCCAAGTTCTTCCTCACCACCCCCCTCTTCATCTGGCTAGGTCTGCATCGTTTCTGTCATCAGCATAACTTCTAAGCCACACTACGTCTGTTTCACTGTACTGTCACCTACAAAGGCGCCATGTAATAAGGACCACGAGGACAGGGAGTCTCTCCCTTATTTATCTATCTGAAATTAAAGAAGTGGCTTGACGAAATTTTACAAAGCAGTAGTGTAAATATGGTTAACATAACAATGTTTTAGTTCTTTCTGACCCTGCACATGATTAAGTAAAACCAGAAAGAGTATTTAATTACGGGTGCCTTCCTTACCTGTGCCTTACATCATACTGGTCATGCCGAAACTCAGATACTATGATCTGTGGCCGTGGGGTCCCTGGTAAGTAAAACTTTCTCATCAGTGCCTGAAGTACTCTTTCATCAGCATGGTCATGGCAACAGTAAGCTTGTAGAAGTCCTTTTAAGCAAGATTCAATAGCCAACGCAAGCTCAGGGTCCCGGAGGTGAATGCAAGCTCCTAAAAGGGAGAGAAATTATTTAGATGGCCCATAAATACTCATTGTGAAATAGTCATGTGACTATCTTTCTATATAGTTCATAGTGATTTTAAAATATTTTCATATAAGGCAGCTTCAATGACATTACAAACCTTACTTTAACTGAATGGGAAATCTCCACATATGCACTGAAGCCACTGGGCAGAAAACCCACCAAACTCTGTGAAAAAAACTTTCCTACTCTAATGTAAACCAACAGTGGTTTTTCTACGTACGTTTATACTATTCCAGCCTTTGAATGGTGTTTTGAAAATCAAGCCAAAAGGTTTATAGACTCTATTATTTTCTGTAAAACTGATTAATATTGGAACTTTAGATTTAGAGAGGGAAAAAAAGCCTCATTCATTGAAATGGATACTGGTATAAAGGTATGTATCATTTAAATAAAGAGACATTACTACAATACTTAATACAGTATGCAATACTGTACTTATACAGTAATATAGTACTTTACTAACAAAATATGTTTATATTTACAGCATAATTTTTGCCTAATGATGTACAGAATTAGAGATAACTCTTCAGGAGAACTCAACTGTTTTTTGTTTTTTTTAATGTCATGCATATGTGGGGAGAATTAAATAACCCTAGATTTCACACTGAGAAGACTTAGAAATGATGTTGTCCATTCCAAAACTAAGAAAAAGTTAAGTCATTTTATAAAGGTTACATAAAACTCAGGTGGTGAGTGTCCTTTCAATTATATATTGACATCACTGGAGTTTCCTACTAATCAATTACATTCAAATTAATTTATTTACTTATTCATTCAGGAAAAAATCAGAATCAGATTATTCAACTCTATAATTACTGTTCCTTTTCCTAAGTTCTCTTTCTTTTGACTATTTTATGCTTTAAAGACACAAAAGGAAAGTTACAAAGTTGTAGGTGATTCGTAGCACTATTTAAAATAAGTACAATTATAATCCACAGATAACGACACAGCTCTCTGACAACAGTTTTAAAACTAGATTCAACAGACCCTTTCCTGAAAATAAGAACTTATTTATAATGTTTATCATATCCTGACTAAATGGTGACAAATACCTAAGGGGCCTACAGGTTTATAGGTAAATTGCCCACGTCTGTAAGCATCATCTATTGCTTCAAGAAGAGCGGGAACATGAGGGCCAAATCGTTTCAGTCGATCAGTTTTACTATCTTTCAAGTCTTTCAGTTGCTTCTGATTATAGCTCAGGGTATGCCTCACATCTAATTCTTCTCTCCTAAAAAATAAAAGTAGAAAAAACAGAACAGATAGGTGATACAGTTACAGAGAAATACTCAGTTTTCTCCCCCTAACACCTGCACACCAGAGAATGACCCAGCTACCCTAAAAACTAAAAGCAGATGTCTTTATCTGAAAATAACTATGTTACTAGAGAAAAACAGTCAGAAATCCTCAAAACTTAGCATGGAAAAAAAGGTGCAATACTGACGAGGACTAGAAATCCCAGAAGTTGTCCAACTCTACAAATATAAGCAAAGTCTCAAAAAAGTGATTTTGGGGCATTTGAGATCTTGCTCCCCAGCACATGTTGTCAGTTTGGCTCAAATAAACTCTTACAGAAATTCAAAAAAAAGAGAAAGAAAAAGAAAAAGTTTTCTTAAAATATCCCTTATTATGTACAAGAAACAAACAAAATCTTCTTTCTTGATGTTAACAGCAAAACTGTATGCTTTCAAATAACTGAAAGAAATCATTGTCAGCATGTTGAAACTTACTTAATTCTACTATGTTCTTCTTTGTCCTTTTCTATGGCTTGTTGAAACTGTTCGATCTCTTGATTGACTGAATTTTCTTGATCCTGTAAGGTCTTTACTTTCTCTTTTAACCAAGATACTTTTTTTTGCCTTTCCAACCGCTCAGGTTCCAGAGATTGATCGGCACTAACAGTAAATAATCCAAAGTGGAAAATGTTAAATGAAAAAACCTAACATTTAAAAAACCTAACATTTAAAAAATGTTAAATGAAAAAACCTAACATTTAAAAAACATAAAGCACGGTGATAAAATTCCTTTAGCAATAATACAGAAAATACAATACTCCCTTTCACCTAGATTATTTTATTACTAAATGAGGTAACCATTAAAATTGCAAAGTAACTATTTTACCTTTTTTTCAGTTCTTCAATTCTTTTGCAAAGCTGCTCATCATCTTTCTTTAATGCTTTATACTCATTTAGGGAACGGTTATATAAAACCTAAACCAATGAGACACACTTTAGTAAAATGAACAAGCAAATACCCCATTCAAGTCCACTTTCACCAAATCCTTAAACCAGAGCCTGAATACATGAGGAAACATACTTTAAAAAAAAAACACATAGATGGCCATTTGAAACCATTACATTTTTTAAAGTCTGAAAGCAATGCAGATTTCTACTCAATTACAAAACCTCTACTTTTAAAAAATAAATGAATAGTATTTATATTTGACATGTAGTTTTTAATATGCCAGGTTGGAAAGTTTCTCTCACCTCAGCTTCATTATAGGCCCTTTTCTTAGCAATAACATCTTCTTTCAATGCCATACATTCTGGTGCTCGTGCATTTGTCTCTTGACTAATCTTTTCCAGTTTGTCTTGAATATCCTTGTATTTGTTTTCTGCTTCATCGAGCCTCACCTTTAAGAAAATAACATTGTTGGAATATATTTTATTTTTATTTAATAAACAGAAAATCTTTTTAATTATATATAGTTCACATCCCAATAATAAACTTAATTTCACTGACTAAACTCAAGACATTAGGTAAGCAAACATAATTATATAAAATACTAAAATGTGATTAAATTTTAATTCCACATCTCCAACAAATGCACTACGTTCTGGAATACAAAGATACAGTAACAACTGTCTTCAAGATACACAATTAAACAAAGACACAATTTACTAATAGCAGAGAAACAGGCGTGAACATTGATCCTACAGTTTGAATACAGCAATGCTGAAGTAGGATACATCTGTTTATAATTGTGGAAACATAGAAGAACCCACAGGTTTGCCAGAAAAAGTCAGGAATGCCTTCAAAGAACAAGTAGATTTTGAGCTGAGGCTTGAAAAATTAATCAAAATGCACCAGAAGACGAGTTGGGGAAAGGTGTTAGGGGCAGATGAAGAAGCACATGGAAAGGGATTAATAGCCACTTTAAGAATTAAAAATATTTTTAGAGCTCAAACTGAGAAGGTGGTGGCGGGAGATAAGATGACAGGGTAGAAGGGCTCTGAATTCCACAAGGATCAGCTTACAGCTTAACCCTCCCGACAACAGGGAGACAAGGTATGACCACATCTGTCCATTAAACCACTTTGGAAACACTTAAAAGGCAGGGTGGAGGAAAAAATGGAAGGAAAGGTTCCAGGAAGAAGCTACTATTATATTCGGAAGCAAAAATAATTAGGGGCCAAAATGGGGCACTGACAATAGAATGGATTTGAAGGAACAAATATGAGAACAATTTAGATCAGGGATCAGCAAACTTTTTCTAGAAAGAGCCAAATAGTATATATACACTTCAGGATTCGTGAGCCATATTGCCTCTGTCACAGCTATTCAACCAGACACGCTAAGTTTAAAGTGTCCAGAACATGCTAAGTTTAAAGTAAAGATGTAAAGACAGATATTTGAATCAACTGTTCCAGATAAAGATTTGAAAATGAGATAAGGTTAGGGAATGACCAATATGTAGGATATTTAGGAAGCAGTACACAGAATGATAGTGAAGTTCTATTATGAAAACATTGATAATATAATCTGTTTTTTATAAAAATTGAAGTTGTTCTGTGTGTTCTACAAACTAAACATAATTTACGTATTTTCCATTTTAAATTAGGTTAACACAAGTTGAAGTCTGCTTTAGACACTATTTCTTCAGAAACCTATTCAATAGTCATTCTATAATTAATAACCAAGCATATATGATGTGAAAGGTTTTATGTAAGACACGGTGGGAAGGATATACATATGACAGTCCTTACCCTCCAGAAATTTACTGCATGAAGTGCCCAAGCACTTAAGTGGCACAAACACCCACAGAACTAAGTGTCACCAAGTGCCACGAGCCTCCTTTTCACAGCTGAAAAAAAGGTAAGCACATCTACTACTCAGCTGGTCTCCGTTTTCAGACAGGGGAATATCTAAAGTGGGAAGTAACTTAAGCTCTTTCCTTAGGACAAGCTAAGAAATGAGGCTGAAAAGAATTTGGTGAAAATTTCAGAATATTCTCTAAATAATGCACATGTGAGCTCAGAGAAGTGAGGGGGGTTCAACTTTCATTTACTACCTAAAGAAGGAGTAAACAACCCCATCTAAGGATCACCAAGTAAACGTACTATCTTTAGCATTTCTGTTATTTTTACAGACTCATCGATTACCTTTGATGGATTAATGTCATTACCCTTAAAAGAAAAAGATGTATCTTGGGGGCAGACAGGAAAAAGCAAGGTGGGGAGGATCACATCCTATCTTGGGGGCCAAAAGCTCCTGAGCAGAACAAGATACTAGGAGGGAAGTCAGCCACACTAATCAGAAAGGAAAGTCGAGGAACTCTGTTTTTGGCACGACGGTGGGAGCAGTCTCCAAGCGGTGCTGCACGGCCCTGTGCACATACTAACAAAGCACGGAACTGTAAACTTCCCGTGGGTGAAGTCAATGGTACAGGCATTATATCTCAATACAACTGTTTAAAAAAGGAATGGAAAGGTGAATATAAAGAGTGGACTGCTTGCTATATAGTCAAAGTTTCATATGGAAGACCCCAACAGATAATTACCGCCAACCACAGAGAACTCTGTGGTGTCTTGAATTTTAAATAAATAAATAACACAGTTTCCACCTGGGCTCTTAGTTCTCAGGTTGAAATCGAAAATTGACCTTAACAGACCTAACAACTTATCCCACATAGGTTCTACCCATATGAAATCCTCTGATAGCTCTGGGCCCTAAAACTCAGTTCCCTAAAAGTTCTACCAGCAATCCCTGGGCATTGTTCTGAAATCTTCCAGTTCATAATACTTAGCTTTAATGTTATTCTAATTCACTATTAATCTAGCACTCCTTTACTCCCCAAGCCATTTTATGTTTCTGCTCCTTAGTGAAACCAAGAGGAAAAGCTTCAAGATCTAGTATTTCTAATTGGTAGCAAAGCACCCTTGTCCACACTCACGAATGTAACAGGTCTGCATCACTAACCTCAACAGGCTGATCACAGCCAAACAGTGTACTCTTTCCTAAAAGAGTCACCACAGCAGTCCCTGAACAAAAGTTTAGGTCGGCTTCCCTTGAGTAATAAATTCAAATACAAATAAATACAGAGGGTGCCAAAAAAATGTATACATATGTTAAGAAACAAAAAACTGTATTAAAATTGTAATAATATATACCGATAACAAAAGATGAATACAAGTCATGCGTATCCATTTTTTGGGCACCCAAAAATATAGGTTGAAACTACTACTTTTGTAGGTTATAGATAGTTTAATATCGGCAATCTCAACATTCAACCTACTAAATCTGTATAAAAAAACTAATCACCTGCTGTTCTTCCATTTTCCTGTCAAGTCTAGCAGCACGATCTTCTCCAATTTTCACATTATCTCTGACAGCATTCAATTGTTTTTCAATTTCATTGACCTAAAAAAAATTATACAGCAAATCACTAACTGTAACCAAATATGTTCTGCGTAATGCAAATATATGTGAACAAATAATTAAGTGAAAATTACCACTGCCCAAGCCATTTCATGTTTCAAGCGTTCTAAATCAGTCTTCATTGTACTTAAACCAGCAATCATTTGAAAACGCTCTTCTTTCTCTAAACACTGGCGCTTCAGCTCAATAAGTCGCTTTAAAAAAAAGGGATATATTTCTTATTAACACTGAAAAGACTTTTTACAAATGTATTTCTTTTAAATACACTGCATAAACAAGTACTAAAAAAGATTTGCTAGGAAATGACTTCTTTAAGGTGAAAATAAAAATATTGTTGGTTCTTTGGTATACTTTTACTAGGTGTAATAATTTTGATAATTTCTGCACTATAACCATGGCCAAATACTCTTCAGATGAAGAATAAAGGAATAAAAGGGTGAAGACCACACAATATAGACAAGGCACGAAACTCAGTGTCCCATTTTCTCTCTATTCCATATGTGATACACAGATTGGTTTGCTCTTCTAGGCAAAGTATACCAGTACCCATTCCAAACATAACGAAAGGCCCACAAGAAATTTCCAAAAATCAAGTTAGGCATAATTTTTTTCATCTAAGTTCTCTCATAATTAATAAATAAAATCATCAAACAATTATTAAATATGACATGAGGCCAGTTTCTGAAGTGGCTCCTAGACTTTGTACTCTATACACCTGGGGAGACAGCCTCACCCCCTCATTCATGATTACATATTCAGCTAGGGCCTTACATTGTACATCTTTGCACATTGTACTATGTTTACCTATCCAAGTCACTTTCCCATCCTCCAGGATTATTTCAATCCATTATTATTCTCTTCAAACTTCATACACCCCTGCCACACTAATCCGTTTCATCTTCCCTGCCTCCTACTTCAGAGAATTTAGTAGCCGTTAGAGATAAACGCCCTCCAACTTCCAACAACCTTATTTATAAATCTAAAGCTGATATCTCTTCCTCCTGCTACAAAGCGGTGGCTTCCTTATACTTAAGCCCGGTCCCTATCTCCTACCTATATCTTGAATCTTACCAACCCGTTCTGCCTTCTCAGATCTAAATTAGCAGATTTTTTATCTCATCTTTTCGTCTGTTTTCATTTCACCCTCTTCACTGACTTTTTCCTTTATCATATTTAAATCTTTACTCCCTTATCTTTCCCACTTACAAACAAAAGCACCGCTACCCATCCCCAGGCACCACCTCCTCCACTTAAAAGTCTTCTTTTTCCATCCATGTTTCATGAAAATTCTCTCTTCCATTTCCTCACATTTTTAGCCCCATCAATCTGGCTTCTGTTTTCCTCACTACTGAAACTCACCACAGACATCGATGAAGATTATGGCACTAACTACAGTTGAATATCTGTACATTGCTGTGGGTTTGCCTACTCAATACAGTCGTGACTACTTCCTTCTCAAATTCTCTCTTCCCATGGCTTTTATGGCTTCCATGAGCATTTCTCATGGCTCAGGCCTGGCCAGGGCCCACTTTCTTCTCTTCCTCAGCAATCTAAGTCATTTCTGTGGCTTAGAGACCATAATATACTTACGACAACCAAATTTTTAGAGGCCAGACTTGACTTCTATATTTCTAATTCACGTTATCAAACTTTTCAGTTTATATTTCCACTTGGATGCTTTATAAGCACAAAATTAATATGTTCAAAATGAAATTCATCATCTTTCTTAAAAGAAAAAAGAAAAGAAAAACTGGTTTCCCTTCCCAAGCTTCCTATCTTAAACTTATTTTACCACTCAGGTTATTAACATGAAGGTCATTGTGTCACCCTTGATATCGCTTCTGTTGCAACTTTACCCCTCCCTCATTATGTGACATCTTCCCAAATCATTTCAAAGCTCTTCTCTCCATTACTATTACCACTACCCCCTAATTTATGTCACCATCATCTTTGGACAATGATAATACCTTCTTTATTGCTCTTCCTACATTTATTCTTTCTGTATAGCAACACAGGACATTTAATTAATGTCAAATAAAGTTCTTATTAAGTGCATATTTTACATAAGGAACTCTGCTACGTGACATAGGGAAGTACTTCTTAAAAGTCATAATCAAAATATCTTTAATCGTTGATGATAAAGTATATCATGGAGAAAGTGGGGGTTTAAACCCAAGCTGCCTAAAGCAAACCAATTTCTTCCAAGTTCTGATTTATTATTTTTAAAATACTAAATGTAACATACACTATGTATATTTGATTGAATATGCAAATACTGCCTTCCCCCAATAATGACATCAACACTCCACTGAAGTATCCTATATTAATTCTGTGGGTTACAGTATCTCCTTTACAGTAAACCACATACCAGGTTTGAAGGGATAATCTGGGGAGTAAAATAAATATACTCATCCTTGCTTTTTGACTTTTCACTTGATGAGCCATGCCACTATAGATGAGATTTTAAATACGCATTCCTCAGAAACTTAGAAGTAAAAAGGTCAGTGTAAAAGTTAATAAATTTGATCTGGGTCGATCATTGGTACAATTCTATCTCAGACAAACAAGCTAAGGAGTTGCTGAAAGCTGCTTGTGTAAAACTGATGAAATAACAAAAAGAACAAGATAGAGAATCACACACAAATTCTTGGGACTTAGTGTACTGGGTGAACAGTTGAAATGTGAGCCTTATGATTCTGAGGTCTCTGATCATCAGACAGAAGGTCTCTGACTATCAGACAGGAATCTGAAGAAGGAAGTAGAAGAACAAAATATAGCAGATATAAAAACAAATTTAAGTAGGTCGCATTGGTTTGAGTGTTTTCTAATTCAAGCAAATCTGCACAGCTGCCAAGCTGGTGAGTACCGATGTGACAGCTGCTACCGAGCAATCAGTGCTTAATGAAAGTTAACAGTTCACTACTGTAAGGAAAGTCATCTACCATATGCAATTACAAATGCATATTATATTTAATATCAGCTTGAGGCTTGTGCTCATTTTCCCATCCAAAGAAATATTATAGTTTTTAAACTTACAGTGGGAATTAGTGATATCTTATTGTAGAACCACGAGTCATGTATCAAAGGATAACAATGTAAGATACTGCCCTGTCCTCTAGTTTAGAGTTTAACAGAGGAAGATATGTACATACTCATTATTACAAAACAAAAAGTAAAGGCTAATCAATACCCTGAATATAAAAGCCACACTTCATATACTTCAGAGTGCTATAAAAATGTAGATAGATATCTATATATAGGTATATAATTTTACAATACTATTTATAAGAACTATAGGAATTTGATCTCAAAAATATTTGCATTAAGTGTCTACAAACCTCTTCTCCTTGAGTTATCTGCTCCTTTGTTCTTTCTTTTGTTTCCATAATGTATGAATAATCCTCCTTCATCTGTTCAAGTTGGGTTGCTTTCATGAAGAACTGTATCAAAAAGGAAAAGAGGAGTTTGCAAACTTCCATGAAATTGTAAAAAAGTTTTGGTATCCAAGATTTGTAGACCGATTTTGCAAAAAAGACATGAAAAACATACTTAAGCACGTCCACATAAACACAAAGAACATGTTTTATTTCAGACCCAAAATGTATTTAATCTACTCTGTTCACATCTACATGTTTATTTGCAAAAGCTCTTAAAACCCCATGAAAGAAGACTTTGGTGGGAGAGTAATACCATTTTGAAAACTCACTTTCACTGATTCTTCCATCCTTTAAGCAAAGATGAAAGCAGAGAAAACATTTGTATCCTTGATCTTAGTGCATGGTTTAAGGCCTCAAAGTTATTACGTATGTGTGGCCAATTGTTCCTTTGTATTTCCTTAAAGATTGATTTTAGAAAATGATAATCCATTCTCCCTCAGAATTAAAAGCCAGAAAGTAGAAGCAAGGATTTACCAAAAAATTAACATTTTGGTAATGTTAAGTTACCATCTTACTTAACAATTTCCTAAATTAGTCTTACAATATTACTTTAATTAGGTGGCTTAATAAAAAAGCCTCAATATTTATTATGTGAACAGGACTTACATCCAATATACATGCTTTATCTATAAATATGTTCTTTTGTTAAGTTTATATTTACTTGGAGCTCCTTACTTTGTACTTGTCTCCCTCATTTTTAGACTGCAAGAACTGCTTGCTCATCTCTTGTGTTAAAACAGAAACTGGATTATCCACCTAAAACAAACAAAACAAAGGTTATTTTTGAATACCTCATTTTACTACTGACTTAAAGATAAATGCACTGAAATATACAATACATCTGACCTATGGTGCGGCCAGGAAGGCTAAGTACTGGCCACAGGTTAGAGCATTAGGGTAAATACACAAATAAAAATGTTATAACACAGAGAAAGTGCTTTAGTATTTCATGATACTAAAATAAATAGTATATTGAAAATTAAATATTCTGCCATTATATGAGGTTGTGTACAAGCACAAGAATTCTCTGAAGAAATGTTTTAGAAAGTTGTCATTTCTTTCATCCGTTTTATAGACTCCTACCCCTATGCTACTAGTTAACCCTCGGGTGACACTGCGGGAAAAGCCCTACTGGGAGTCGGCTGACTCGAGATCTTGTTGGACTGTCTCTACCCTCCTATGTAGCTTTGGGCAAGCTAGTTTCTCCAAATATAAAAAGTCCAAGTCAGTTAGACTTTTTCCTGAGAATTATGATGACAAGTATTATTTACTTTTCTTACAGCAGTTTCTCAGATTTACCGTTTGTTATTTCTTAATGAAGACATTGTAAAACAAATGGAAATACTGAAGTCATTTCTGTATTTTGGAAGGGACAGCCATTTCAAATAAGCCATTACTTGAATTAAACCACCTATGGCTAACAAGTTAAAGTACAGTTAAGGTAACAGTAAAGTATAGTAACAGTTCAAACTATAGTTCAAAAGTTTTCTTAAAAAAGACAATGTGTTTCAAAAAGGTTCAGAGTTTTATATCCTGTATTTTTGGTGTTAATACAAAGCAATTTAAGTCAGAAAATAATCCTGTTTGTAAGTTACAGAATATGTAAGACCAACATAAATGAGAACAGTTTAAAACTCCTTCATTTACCATCTGTAAAATACTGACTGTACTTTGTTAGCATATGATAGTTAAAATCTTCCTTTTAAGTAAAAATTTGGGTCTTCCCTTCTAAAATAATTAAAAAATCCTACAGTTATAAAGAAACCTTTACATATGACATTTCTCTTATTATAAAGGTAGATCAGACTCTGACTGCCACATATTTTTTACAAGGCCTGCCCTGCATCCTAATTTCACTGTGCATCTGACTTCTTAAATGTAGGATATAATACACTAGCTTTAATGACTTCTTACCACCAACTGGGGATTAAAGGCTTTCCCCAAAGTTTGTATCTTTTCTCCACATCCTTTTCATTATTTCTGAACTGGAGTTTCTACCGTGTTTCCCCGAAAACAAGACCTAGCTGGACAATCAGCTCTAATGCGTCCTCTGGAGCAAAAGTTAATATAAGACCCAATCTTATTTTACTATAATAAAAGACCGGGTCTTATATAAGACCGGTATAATATAATATAATATAATATAATATAATATAATATAATATAATATAATATAATATAATACCTGGTCTTATATTAATTTTTGCTCCAAAAGATGCATTGCAGCTGATTGCCCGGCTAGGTCTTATTTTCGGGGAAACACGGTAGTTCCTACACTACTCCAGGAATTATTTAAGAATCTTGCAGCTTTACCTACTGAGACCCTGGAGCAAGCACTAGCAGGTAAAAGTCATAGAAAAAGATAAGGGGAACCACAGGGGACAAATATAACCAGGAACTTAAAGACAATAAATACTCCCTTCCCTCCTAGACCACCACTGTCCAATGGAAATACAATCAAACCACACATGTAATTTTAAAATTTCTAGTAGCTACACTAAGAATATAAAAAGAAAGAGGTAAAATTAGTTTGAACAATACGTTTTTAATTTTATATCCAAAATATTATCATTTTAATATCTAATCAATATAAAAAATGAGTTATTCCTTTGCATCAAGTCTCAAAGTCCGGTGTGTAATTCACACTACATCACATCTTAATTTGGACTACCCAATTTCAAGTGCTCAAGTGGCCAGTGGCTCCTGTACCAACATAAGTACAGCTCTAGGCCGTCTGTATTTTGATCAACGAACTTGAACCTTTAGTTAACTGAATCATACAAGAGGACTACAGGAATTATGATAATAAACTTGAAGTATTTCAAAAGAATAAACATGTTTTACGTTCCCCACGGAAGAGGGAGCTTAGAAAAACAAGATGCATTCAACTTTTCACACAATAAGAACTTTAAACAAGTACAGCAGTCTACAGAGGGAACCAGAAGCCTCAGGCATAGAGGATTTCCCCACCAGGTAAGTATGGAGTGTGAAAATTATACTCGATGCTCTCCCTTCAAGGTTCTCCCAATACTGACTATGAGTCTATGAACTCTAACTTTTGGTTTTCCTGATTTTGCTTAACAAATTCTTTGCATTCTAGTCTCAAATTTATTTGCTGAATTTGCTTTTTTCCAGATTTTAATAATTATTTTTCTAAACCTGTGTTGTCTGATATGGAAGCTACCAGCCACATGCGGCTGTTTAAATTAAGGAAAATTAAACAAAATAAAAAAATTTGATTTCTCAGTTACACACTTCAGGCGCTCAAGAGCCTACCTCAATCAGACAGCAAAATGCAGACTATTTCTACCATCACAGAAAGATTTTCTGGACAGCTTTGTTCTAAAGCAGACTGGGAAAGAGACCCAGACTAGTAACTGTTCTTCCTTGGTAACTAGTCTTGGTGTTTTCAACCCTGGAATGAGGCAGGGTGGTGAAATGGATAGGGCATTAGAATGATTGTGTCTGGATCCCAATCTAGGAGCTACCAGTAACCACGCCGAGACAACTGCAAGGGCAAATTTACTTGTTAGGGCTCCCAATTTCTCACCTACAAAATAAAGGGTCTGGATTAGATGACCGTCAAAGACAATTCCAGGGCTAATGTTAAAGGCCTGTATGTGCCCTACTTCCAATTATTCAGTCAAAATATCTTAGCAGAAAGTACTCAAAAGCCTTGTCTCCTACAGGTTTGACCAATATCTCCAAAATACATAAAGAAATGCTTTATCTTTCTAGAATAAATTTCCTTTCTACAAGAATTTAGCAACTGAGTTTAGGAAACTCTGATGCTATTCTGACTAGGAGAGCAAGAAGCAAAGTGACTTTCAGCCTTTATGAACATTCATTTTAGCACATAGGTACAGACTAGGTGGGTCTCGACTGCTCTATCAAATTAAAGATGTTATAGTAACAGTACTATCTTTTGAAAATTCTACTAAATTTTAAGGAACTTCACTAATAAAGGTGATACATATTCTTCCTGTGCTCAATCTACTCATATGAGGCTATTTTAATTCTTTCTACACAACAAAGGAAATCACACAAAGTAACCAAGTGCATTAATTAATCGGAAACACAAACTTAGCAATTACCTGTATGTTGAAATGATCAAGAATTGCAATCAGCTCTTCTTTCTTAGTAGAAATCACGGTGCCTGGTTATGAGAAACATAAAATGACCAGATTGTTTCTAGGACACACATACAGGAAAAAATGAGCGATTACTAATAAACATACAGATTAATTACTTTTCCTTATCATGAAGAAAGTTACCATTGAATGTACACACATCTGAATGAACTGGGGTAATACACTAATCACGACACAAGTACACAGAGGAGGACGAAGCATGGATGCAGTGATCACGCTTCTCTTCTTCCTGCAGCTAAACATTTTCTGTTCCTTCTCCTCTGTCTCTTAACACTCAGCTCCTCTTCCTTTACATCCTTGCCCACCTTTTGCGAACCATCCCTTTCCACGTGATAGGAACTATAGGGGTGAAAGGAGGTCTGCAGATGAGAACAAAATGGCATAGCCTGTTTCAAACGAACCCCAAACCTGCTAACCATGGTTTTGCTATAGAAATGTCCTATGGTACAACTACATATGTATAATATTTGTCTGTATATACATACCTGCAACTGACCAATCGCCTTACAAGAAAAAGGTTTCAAGCGGTAAGAAGCGCCCTTTCAATGAATACCAGCATAACCACTTAACTCTTTTTAACTGGATATTCCCTAATATTTTATATGAAATAAAAAGATATTCTTAACAAACCTGTTGCACTTTTTAGTTTATAGGACCGACTTCCATCCATGCTGATGTGTTGCTGCACAATTATAGAGTCACCGTACACGTTTGCCTTATAGGCATCGTCACCTCTGTTCCTCAATGTTATTGAGATATCTGCTGAGCTAAAGCAATAAGGTTAGGCTATGTCACATGAAGGGACATGCACCTGTCATACCAGGTTATCACAATTTTCACAACTTCCAAGTAATTTGGCTAATTCATTTGAAAAGCAGCTTTACACCAGTCGTTCAGGGCTTACAGGCTAAAACAGAATAATGTTAAAGATATTACGCCTAACAAAAAATTAAAGTTGAAAATAAGAGAAGCTTTATAAAAAGTAATTGACTAGTCTAGCAATAGTCTACCACATTTGCACATAAAACATTGAACTTTTATTTGTTTCAAATCAAGTAAATAAGTTGTATGTTTTCCTGTAAGCAATATATAATCAATATTACTCTAAATTATATAATAAAGCATGATACTGACAGCAGGATTTTAAGAATGATAAAAAAAGAATTATAGTGAAGTAATAACATTTTCTAAGAGGATTAGAATCAAGGAGAGCAACTTTAATTTTTCAATTACTTGGCAACAAAAAACTGAAAATATCTGATATCAATAAATATAAACTAAATCTCAAAATTTCTTAAAGTTATTGGTATGAAAAAGGAATTATTTTTGAAGTTTAAAACATTTATAGTCATGCATATTTTAACATTACAGGGGGAAAACTCAATCTTTATTTTTCTATTCTAACTTCCGTTAAAGTAAGATTTGGTTAAAAAAAAGTTAATAAAGGACATCAATAAATACATACTTTAAAAATTCTCATGATAAACTTGACTGTAAACTGATATTACACTAGACACACTGGGTCTGCTCAAGCTCTTGCTCCCCCACCCGCTCCTTTACAAGTGCCCTGGCAGACAGAGGGCTTAGCAGCCGTAGCATCAGTCGCCATCCTCTCCTCCAGAAGCTGAGCTACACCGAGAAGTCTGACACTATCTGAACCAGATTCTTTCCTTTAAAAATTCAAATTCAGAAAAACTGGTCAAATCCAAATAAAATCTGTAGTTTAGTTAACAATATTGTACCAATGTTAACTGTATAGATTTGATAAAAGTACCATAGTTATTGAAGACGTCAGCATTAAGAAAAATTAGGTAAAGGGTGTACAGGAAAACTGTACAATACTTCGGTAAATTTATAGTTATTTCAAAATGAAAAGTTTTAAAAACAAACTCAAATTTAGACACAAGCAAGTGGAAAGATGGTTATTCCTTAGAGGTACAAAGTTATGAGGCCTCTGGGATGAGAGAATCCAATTTGGGGCACTACACTCTGATAAGCAAGTATGAAGTCTGCAGAGATTAGAGAGAAGCAGGAGCACAGAACAGGTAAGCTCTTGGGAAACCACGCAGACAGACTGACAGAGACATATACCCACAGACACTGGCAGTGAATCAGAGACAGCTAGAACATAGGAGCACTGCCTTACCCACACAGCCCCCAAACTAAGACAGTCAGACATAAATGCCTGCACACATAAAGAGTTAACAAAAACTTGGCTGAACGGCGAAAGCACACATACTTCAGAGACAATGACAGAGACACACTCAAACCCCCACCCATCTGTCATAGTGAACGAGAAGAGAGGAATGAACAACTCAGAAGTACGGCCAATGACGTAAGAGGATGGGGGAAGCGGTATAAAGGAAGAGTTGCAGCATAGACATAAGGAAGGGAGAGGGAGGCAAGAGGCCTAGGGACAAAGACACAGAGAGGAAACCACAGACCCAAAAAAGAAAGACCCAGAGACAAAAGATACTTGGTTCGCATGTCTCTCATTTCCAGATTGTACTCATGAGACCAGATTGTACTTCCTCCCAGAAGCTTCTAAGATATATATCCCAGCATCTTTACGGTAAATCTTTTCTAAAGCTACCCTGAGTGGGAGGATGTGTGTGTGTGTGTGTGTGAGTGTGTGTGTTTTAGTCATAAATCTCTAATGAAGACAGATATTCTCCTGCAAAGTTGTAACTAGCAGGATTTTTAAAAGGCCCCCAAGTTTATTCTAATGAACAGCAAAGCTGAAACCATTACCTGAAACAGGATGGGAAAGGGCAGCTGGCCTACGGTATGGAGCAAAAAATATTTATTTCATTAACTAGTCTGATTATCTAGTATTAAGTGAATGTACCTCAGGAAAACAGGTTAAAATAAAGTGAATTATCAAACATCTCAATTGACTAGCAAATGTCTACTTTATTATTTTCCTTCCTAGCCACTGCTCGCATTTGAAAGTTACCTTTAGTGTTGTGAGAACTTTGAAGTCACTGACATCCTGTTGCTATATGAATTTATTAAAAATAAGAAAGTCAAGTTATTAAAAAAATTATGGCGTAAGAAAATGGCCTAATAGTAAGTGCTCATAAGGAGTGAGGGACAACTGAGCAGGGTGTTAACCTGCCCACCGTACTAATGAGGCTGGTGCTGCATCTGGGACAAGGGCCCTAGAACCCACTGTCTGTAAATACGGGAGATGCTTACGTGACAGATTATCACTGAGAGTTCTTTAAGAATGACAGTGCAAACAAGTAGTGCCACAGTAAGCATGTGGCTTCTTTCTCAACTCTGTAAGAACCTATGTGCATAAAAGTAACTGGCAGCAGCACATACCGATGGGGATGGGATCGAGGAACAAGGAAAACACAGTGAAAATGTGACCCACTTGCCCCTTCTCTGCGGAGCCGTAGTGAGTTCTGTAACCCTGACTAACTAAATCAGGAATGTACAGCAGGGGTATGAGTTTTCTTCCCTGCATAACCCCCTCCCAATGCCACAGCTGATGGCAAAACAGGCCTGGTGCAAAGACCCCCACACCACCGGGGCTAGTACCAGGAAGGCCAAGGAGGGGACAGTGAACTGAACGTGTTCAGGACAAATCTGAAAAGCCAGGGGCGTAAGACCTTGGGTCACTGCGAGAGGAAATGTATGAGAAGAATGGATTCACTGTCTCCCATCACTGAAAAAGGGCTGAAGAATGATCAGGGGCCAAGCCTCAGGGAAGGGGTCTCAGGGCGCAGTTCTCGGGCTGCTCCTAACCCTGCAGGAGCATCTCTATGGGCAGCCCAACTCCCAGGTCACAAAGGGAGAGTGTAATGTTTGGTCTGGGGGGAAGCAGAGTCCTCAGGACTAACTCACACCTGTGTTAGACTGACGGCCATTCCTCAGGCAAAGTGGGAGAGCCACCTAGAGTTTAGATGCAGAATAGACTATGGATAAAACTGAAAAGCTCAGTGAGTTGATTCTGTAAAAACATGGTGACAGAATCAAAGACTAGAAGGGGAATTTTATACATACCAAATGTTTTAAATAAGGCAGGGGATGGCAACAGGAATAGTAATGGGTCTGGAAAAGCTGTTTATAGCTCCTTTTTCAGACAAGGTCAGTAAGAAGGAGACTGAGCTCATGTTAAAGCTCATGTTTAACTGCTATTAACTTGACTGAAATGTACTGACGTTGCTAGCTACAGGCAGTGTCCTCAAAAGTTCCTGATTTATGTAAGCTTCCTTCTTTCCTCTTCCCCTGCCCCGCCCCTTTTCTCCCTCCCTCCCTGCAATAGTCTAAGGTCAAGTCTCAGAAAGAAGTTTCTGCTTTGCTCCAGGTACTTCCCAAATGGGAAAAAATATAATTTAATTGAGACATAAAACATTTAATGATACAGAAAAAATAATTTTTTCCTGAAGCTTCTATTTGAAAGATCAATGTGTTATCTGGCTAGGGAGACTAGGTGATTGGACAACTAAGAAATGCAGAGTTAAGTACAATAAACAGAAACTGAGTTGGGACTATTAAGTGTTAAAATAATGAATTTTTCACTTCAGACATAATTTTGTTTGGGGATTGTGGGGGAGAAGACCTTGCTGGTCTGCGACCCTTTTAAGTAAGATAAATAGAGACAGGAAACATGCTGGAGAATTGTTACCAAGCAATTCTTTTTCAAGGCCATGAGTCATGGGAAGTGACTTTCTGTGTATCTTTTCCCTGCTTATACTGAGTCAACTTGGAACCCTGGCTTAGGGTTAAGATTCCTAAGGTTTGAGGACCCTGAGAAAGAAGATACCTACTAAGAAAGGTGCCTGGTGGCTAAATGTGCTCAAATTAAAAAAAAAATCAAACAGCAGAGCCTAGCAGCCATTTCTACCCAGAGGCCTCTCATGCAAACTGTACTTCAGGGAGAAGCCTGCACTAAGCTGCCTGCCTCCCACACTGAACAGCCTGCTGGTACAGTGTTCCTGCCATCCAAGCCAGTCCTTATAAAGGAGACTTTGGAATACTATTACAACCAATAGGAATGAGGCTCTCCCCATCCAATAGGAGCTGTGCAGCTATATCCTCGTCAGCATTTTCACCAACCAATCAGAGTGGCTCCATTCTGACCAATCAGGGCAGTGCCTTTTGGACCAATCAGACTGCGAGGATTTGGAGTTATGTGCATAAGGATGGATGAATCAGGGACAAGGGGCGGGGACTTATGTCTATATAACTCAGTTCCCCTTTGGCTTGGAAAGCACAATTTCCCTTTCCACTAACAGCTGAAGAAGATTGCATTTCCCCAACTGGAAATGAAACACCACTAAAGGAGTCTCGCTAGAGTAGAGCAGGGCAGAGTGGAGTGGATGTGACCGGACTGGAGCAGGTGGAGCAGAGTATAGCAAAGAAGAGCTAAGCTGTCTAGCCCGAGGGGCCTGGCCCCAGGGCGCCTCACAGCCATGCCATTTCATAATTGAGCTGTAACACTATTGAGCTGTTCGCACTGAATTAAGTTTCCTTCGTCACACCCCACACTGGGGATTCCTGATTGTTGAACTGACACCAACAATTATCAGTTGACAGGTTTCTGAGAGATACATAAAAATACCCACAATCCTGATTCACATCCCTTGTTCTAATTTTTTGGTAATAAAATGGGATAAATTAAATGGATATAACATTGGGCAGAGGAAAGTCTGTTATATGAGAAAACAGACATCACTGTTAATTATCAAAGTCCCCCGTGTTCTGGGCAGGAGGCCTATGAGAGAGGAACGAGCCGTGGACGCAGCCTCACTCTGGCAGCTATGACAAAGTCTGGGCTGTCTGGTTGTCAGGAGAAACAAGGGTCCCTGCAGAGCTGTCTGAGGCAGTATTAATATTAAAAAGAATACAGACATCATCCTGAAGAGAGCTCCTAATGAGCAAAAGGCCACGAGTCTATGATGATGTAAACTGGGCAATTATTGTGTAGTTATGTAACGGCAAACTATAACGAAAAGAAATATAAACAGAAAGCCAAAGAGGGTAGTTATATGACCATTTACCAAGGGACAAGATGGACCACAAGCTGACTTGTGATTGTGGTCCTCAAGTGAAACTCACTGGTGAACCACCTGTGTAAAGGATATAAAAACAGAGACAGACTGGAATACTTTTCTGGAATTCTGAAAGAGCAAGAGGCAGGGATTTTGTGCAGGGACACCGTGACTGATCATGGACTCGGCTTTCGGCTGTGTCATAGCAACGTGTACCTGCTCAAGCTGGGTTTGGATCAAGAGTAAGGAAAGTCCAGTGGGTACAAATATTCCTTTAAACCCAAGTACATGTATTTATCACTGCTCGGTCTTCCAGAAAGGTAACAGAAATAAGATTGTAGGTAGGCAGGCACATGGCAATAACTTACACAAGCTTTCTGTCTGGTGAGACTAACAGGCAACAGTGACTCACGCTGGCAATGGGGGGCAAGAGAAAGGCATGGAAAGATACCTCGGCTCCAGTTCTGAGAAGCCAACTCATTTCTTATAATGTCTTTATGAACTGGGACTCAAAAGTAGCTGCTTCTCACTAAAGAACTGAAAAATACATGTAGAAAGCGAACACTTACTTCTGTCCGTCTTTCACAAAACCTTTTAAAGAAGATCCTCTATTAGTTGCGATTGCTTTTCCACCAAGACCAACGATGAGAGCTGTAAGTACTGCACTCTTCCCACCTAAAGAAACAGGTGTTGGAGAAATCACATTCATTAAAGAGAGAGAGAAAAGGAAAGGCCAATTCCTACAATTTGAGGTAAAAAGATTTCTGAGTGAAAATGTGAATTAGCCTAACCCAGAAAACATTATACTTCAATTATAATTTTCTTCCAGTGCCAAAACAGCAAACTTAAAATTAAAAAAGTTGTATATATCATGAAATATTTAGCTACTGCTATTAGAAAAAAATTAGTACATTTTAGGAATTAAATTTATGCCACTAATAAGGAAATGGAAAAATGGTTACCTTTCCAACCTAAAAAAATCCCACTGTAGCTTAGCTTACCAACCTATTAAATGACCTATCTAACTATACATATATACTTAATTCATCTAATTGTTATCACATTCTCATTCGATTGCAATTTACTTTTTCCATGAATTCTTAGAAGTCAGGAACTATTTTTAACAACCCTTGAATTCAAGGGTTGTCTACTTTATTCAATGCTATATTTCCAATATCTACCCATAATAGGCACTCACATATTTGTTGAATGAATGAACTTAAATATGAAAACTTGTCAGTCATAACAGATAGGTATTTTATGTAATATTTGGACAACTATCACTCCTAATTTGAATATTACTCATTTGTTAGCTCTCTGAAAAGTGTACTTCTTTTTACCCTAACAGACACAAAATACCACAAAAATTCCAACATCTACAAAATTACCCAGAACATGGTAAACCTTTTATGAATGATCAATCAATTCAATCAGCTTTTATCAGCCCATCATCTTCCTTAATATATTCCAAATTAACCAAAACACACCACTGCTTAACCCAATTTAGTGTCTGGAATGCCTTTCAAGTCCCATTCTAACTCTCTCCTTTCCCTTCACTTCTAAATTCACTGCCTCCACTACTTGCATTACCTCTTCCTAAGTTTTATTAATAAAATCACTGTTTCAAAAGGCAAAAATAAGAAAAGACCTAACTGCAAAACCCGCTGGTCTTTCTTCACTTCTTGTCCCATGTGACCTCCCTGTAGCACTGATCCCTTTGTCTATTCTCTCCTTCTGAAAATACTTTTCTCTTGACTGAATATAGAGTAGGGAAAACCAATAGCAACTAAGCAGACTGTGGAACTACACACACCTAGTACCCTGTGCCAGCCCTGTTACCAGCTGTAGACTCTGGCAAGCCTCCTCTCCCTGTGTCCTGGCTCAGTCCATCTGGAAACCTCATGACTGTTCTAGCACAAAAGTTACCGAACTGGTCTAACTCCTGTGTCTTCCACCTTCTAATTTAGTGTCTATAACGTGGCCAGTTTGTTTCACAAATCTTGATCATGTTTTTACTTTTCTCAAAAACTTTAATTGGTTCCCTAGTGACTTCTGAATAAAACTCCAAAATCTTTATTATAGTTCTTCAACTGCATCATCTACAACCTGATGCTCCAGCATCACTTCTGCCTCTTCCTACCAGGTATGGTATGAACAAGCCCTGTGAGGTTGCTAACCATGCTCCACACACATCTACTTCTAGCCTCCAAACCTTGGCCGAGGACCACTCTACCTAGAACATCTCAGTTTCTTTCTCAATTAGACCTAAACAATCTACCATTTTCAGTCAAGTCCCAACATAAATACCATACTTCCTCTTAATGCTTTCAATGGCCACAAGAGTGAGAATTAACTTCTTTCATGTTTGGATTCCCATGGCACTTTTATTTATGCTCTGTTACAACATTTACACAGGGCTGCCTCAAATGCAACAAGGATAGCTTGTCCACTCTTCTATGGTATGAATTCCAAGGTAAATGGATTAAAAACAAAAGCAAGAAATGTCTATCCCTATTGCACAAACAATGAAACTAGAGTTAACTCATTTTCTCAAATTGTAGACATGCAGCAAATACTGAAAATATTCAAGATCAAAAGTTATAGATATAAAGCTTAGATTTATCAGCACTAATAATCACCTATTTAAAAAAGTTAATGCATTCTAATCTCAAAGTACTGCTCAAAGTTAAAGAAGAAAGAAGGTAAAAGTACTTACTTCCATTGTTGCCGACCACAAAATTGACATTAGAACCAAATTTAAAAGGTCCGAGCATTGAATGACACATGAAGTTTCTTAGCTGAATGCTCTCAATTATTCCAACATCTGCTGCAGTCTATTAAATAAAAACAATGGGAGAAAATAATCAATCTGTCTAATTCACTCATTATAATGATACAAACGATTGCTGGCAGGAGAAAGACCAGCAGTTGTTTCCAATGAAAACAGCCACAGAAAGTGAACAACATTAACTTCAATCAATGAGTAAGATGAAATTAAGTGGGAACATTATATGAGTACGCATTCTAAAGTCCTGAAAGGATCTAATAAGTGTATCTCAAGTTTCTTAATGTAAATACCAGCATTTTGAGTCAGATAATTTTCTGCTGGAGGGGGGTCGTCCTGTGCACTGTGGGATGTTTGATAGCATCCCAAGCCTCTACCCACTTGATGCCAGTAGCATGTAACCACCACCCAGTTGCGACAACCAAAAATATAACCAGACATGGCTAAATGTCCCCTCGAGGGCAATATCCCATTGTTTGAGAACCACTGGTGTATGGAAACTTCCTGTAATATAGAACCATGTTTAGAACACCCCTAAAAGATGGGATGGTTTGAACACTGAACCTGATGTAGACACTTCAAAGAGTACATGTTCTTAAATGGTAAAGCCTGCTTTTCTTGTGACTTTCTGTGTCTGTCACTTATTATAACTATGTGACTTTGGCAATGTATAAAGTATATATGGTTTCTAAATCTGTAAAACAGAAATAATTCCCGTATTGCAAATATGTCAGAATTAAATTAGAGAAGATTTATAAATGTTTTAATCAAGAGTTTGGCACAATGGCATACCTTGTTAATTAGAAATCACAAAATAAATCACCCATATTTTACCAAACTTTCCAATGTTTTTGAAGAACACTTAATGTCTCCAGCTTTGTAAAGAATTTCTTTAAAAACTCCCTGGGCTCTCTTCTTCTGGATACCACTTATTAAAAAGCAGTAAGCATTTATGTCCTTGTATGAGTAGCATACCAGAAATCATGGTGACCAGAAATCATGGTGAAAGTTTAAAAATATTTTTTTGTTTTGATCTAATGGTAGATTCAGAAGCAGTTGTAAGAAATAACACAGACATCCTATGACCCTTTCCCTGTTTCTGTCCATGGTAGCATCTTGATAACTGGAGCACCACATCACATTCAGGGTACTGACGCCGATAGTCAGGATACAGAATGTTGCCATCACCACAGGATGCCTTGTGTTGCCCCTTTGTAGCCACATCCACATCCCACCCAACCTATCCCCTCCTTAACCCCTGGCCACTAATCTGTTCTCCATTTCTGTAACACAGTCATTTCAAGAATGTTATATAAATGGAATACATAGAATGTAACCCTTTGAGATTGGGTTCTTTTCACTCAGCGTGATTGTCTATTGTTGCCTATTATCAGAAGTTCACAGCTTTTTATTGATAAGTAGTATTTCATGGTATGGATATACTACAGTCTATTCAACCATTTGCTCAACAAATGACATGTGGGTTGTTTCAGTATTTGGCTACTACAAATAAAGCTGCATAAATTATTCCTGTATAGATTGTTGTGTGAAGATCAATCTTCATTTCTCTGGTACAAATAGTGGGTTGTATGGTAGGTAGCTACATGTTAAATTTTTTAAAGAAACTGCCAGACTGTCTCCCAGAGTGGCTGTGTCATTTTACATTCTCACCAGCAATATATGAATGATCCAGTTTCTCTGCATCCTTGTTGGTACCTGGTGTTGTCAGGGGTTTCGTTTTTGTTCTTTTTAATTTTGGCCAATCTGATAGGTGTGTCTCATTGTGGTATTAATTTGCATTTCCCTGATGACAAATAATGTTGAACATGTCAGGTGTTTGCCATTTATATGTCTTGCTCTTCAGTGAAATGTCTATGTCTTCTGCTCATTCTCAAATTGGATTATTTGCTTTTATCTGTTGAATTTTGAGAGTTCTTTATATATTCAAGACACTAGTACTTTGTCAGATTTGTGGTCTATAAATATTTTCTCCTCGTCTGTTTTAAGCTTGACTTTTCATCCTCTTAACAGGATCTTTTACAGAAGGAACATTTTTAATTTTGATGAGGTCTAATTTATCATTTTTCTCATCTTATGGTTTGTACATTAGGTGTCAAATCTAAGAATTCTTTACCCAGCCCTAGATCCCAAAGATTTGTACTATGTTTGTTTCTAAAACTTATAGTCTTACGTTTTACAGTTAAATCTATTACCCAATTGCGAGTTAATTTCCGTATAAGGTGTGAGACTTAGGTTGAAGTTACTTTTTTGCCTACAGATGTCTAATTACCCCAGTACATTAGCTAAAAAGGTTATCTCTCCTCTACTGAATTGCCTTTGTAATGTCAAAAATGAGTTCATCATGATTTGTGTGGATTTATTTTTGGATTCTCTGTTCTGTTCCATTGATCCATGTGTTTGTCACATGGTCTTGCTTACTACTGTAGTTATAGCGTAAGTCTTGAAATTGGGTAGACTGATTCCTCCCATTTTATTTTTTATTCTTCTGTTTCAAAACTGTTTTATCTATATTAGTTCCTTTGCTTTTTCATATAAATTTTAGAAAAAAAATTGTGTATATCTACAAAAAATCTTGCTGGGATTTTGATAGAAATTACATTAAACCTACAAATCGTTTTGGGGAAGAACTGATATCTTTTCTACGTTGAGTCTTCCAGTCCATAAACGTCATACGTTCTCTCCATTTATTTAGATCTTCTTTGATTCAATTCATTAGTATTGTATAGTTTTCAGCATAGCTTATAAGTCCTATACATATGTTGTTAGATTCAGACCTAAGTATTTCATTTTTTTTTTTTTTTTAAGATTTTATTGGGGATGGGGAACAGGACTTTATTGGGGAACAGTTTGTACTTCCAGGATTTTTTCCAAGTCAAATTGTTGTCCTTTCAATCATAGTTGTGGAGGGCGCAGTTCAGCTCCAGGTCCAGTTGCCGCTGTTAGTTGCAGGGGGTGCAGCCCATCATCCCCCTTACGGGAGTCGCGGAACCAGTAACCTTGTGGTTGAGAGACCACACTCCAACCAACTGAGCCATCCGGGAGCTCAGCGGCAGCTCAGCTCAAGGTGCGGTGTCCAATCTTTAGTTGCAGGGGGTGGAGCCCACCATCCCTTGTGGGAGTCGAAAGGCAACCTTGTGGTTGAGAGCCCACTGGCCCATGTGGGAATCGAACCGGCAGCCTTAGGTGTTAGGAGAATGGAGCTCCAACCACCTGAGCCACCTGGCCAGCCCAGTATTTCATTTTTTGAGTGGCTATAAATGGTATTATATTTTGAAGCTCAATGCTAGTGACAAATGACTTAAAAAAAAAAGAATGTTTATCTTGTATCCTGCAACCTTGCTGAATGCACTTATTTGTTCTAAGAGGTTGGTTTTGTTTGTTTGTTTGTTTGTTTGTTTGTTTGAATTCCTTGAGATTTTCTAGGCAGACAATCAGGTCATCTGCAAATAGGGGCAGTTTTATTTTTTCCTTTCCAACGTGTATACCTTTTGTTTCTTTTTCTTGCTTTATTACACTGGCTAGATTGTCCAGTACTATGTTAAATAAGAGAGATGAGAACAGACATCCTTGTGTTGCTCCTGATCATAGGAAAAAAGACAGTTCATTATGTATGACACAAACTGTAGGGTTTTTTTCAACGCTCCTTATCACACTGAGGAAGTTCCCCTCTATTCCTACTTTCTGAGAATTTTAATCATGAATGAATGTTGAATTTTGTCAATTGCTTTTTCTGCATCAAGTGATATGATCGTGTGATTTTTCTTCTTTAGCCTGGTAAAATGGTGAATTACACTGATTTTCAAATACTAAACCCAGGTTGCATGCCTAGAATAAACCCTACTTCATCATGGTGTATAATTCTTTTTATATATTACTGAATTCTATTTGCTGATAATCTCTGTCTGTATCCATGAGGTATATTGGTCTGTAGTTTGCTTTTTCACTACCCTCTTTGCCTGGTTTTGGTATCAAGATAATGAATTGGAAAGCGTTCCCTCTCCTTCTATTTTCTGGAAATTATGTAGAATTCATATTCATTTTTCTTAAAATGTTTGATACAATCTCCAGTCAAAACAACTGGGCATGAAGGTTTTTTAAATAGGAGTTTTTAAACAGTGAATTAAATGTCATTAATACTTGTAAAATGATTCACATTATCTATTTCATATTGGGTAAATTGTGGTAGTTGCACTTTTAAAGGAACTGGTCCACTCTATCTAAGTTGTGAAATTTATGTAGAGTTGTAAACAATATTCCCTTATTATCCTTTGGATGTTTTCAGGGTCTGTGGTCATAGCTACTGTTTCATTCCTAATATCAGAAATTGGTGACTTCTCTCTTTTTCCCCCTTTTTCAGTTTCATTAGGGTTTGTCAATTTCATTGATTTTTCCAAAGAACCCATTGTTTGTATCACTGTTTTCCATACTAATTTTTTCTAATTAACAAAACCTTCAAAATTAGGTTATTTTACTTCAGCTTTTAAAAAATCATACTGCTTTTCCTGATACTGAATTATCAAGAGTATGACATGTATACCAAACAGACATGAAAAACATGCTAATCAAAAACCATAATTTTGTAATTTTGTACTTACCAAAGTAGAAGCACCACCATCTTCATCATCATCATCAGAATCTTCCAGCTCTTCGTGTCTTGGTCTTTTGGCATTTTCAGGAGAGAAGAAATTATCTTCCTTTCTTTTGGCCATTAGGTCTGAACAAATATTAAAACATTACAGTAACAATGAAGTAAATCAAGTACAGCATCCATGTGATTGTTCCATATATGTTAAAATTAAAATAAACCAGACAAAACTTAGGTTTTATGACTATGTTCATTCATTTTTACTTAAAAAAAAAAAAAAGTAAAAATATCATTTGCGTGGAGGAAGGGATCCACGAGCTTAAGAAAGGCCAGGAAACTTTCTACCCTAGAGTGTCCAGAAAGGAACACACAGCCCTGCTGCCACCTTGATATTAGCCCAGGAAGGCATGCCAGACTTCTAACCTACAGAAGATAGTAAATTTGTGTGTGTTTTAAATTACCTGGGTGTGTTACAGTAGTTGATTTTACTTCAATTACTCATGGCCATGACTTTATAGATATGGACCTACCTAAATGTTTTGACTCCTAAACTCACAAAAGGTAAAACATTTTGTGTAACCGTGGTTTCTAGTTTCCTAGATCTATGAATAGAGATGGCAAAATGCCTTCTAAAATTATCCCAGAGCAATCATCCAACTTTTATGAGTTATAAAGTAATACTGAATCAGATAAAGCTTTCAATTTTAAATTAGTTTCCCAAAGAAGCATATTTTGAAGCAGTGTGGCCTAGCACCAGTAGTTTCCCTTAACTGTTCCCTAAAGAAAGTCCATACTCATTGTCTATTTTTTACCAATAGAGTATAAAATTTATACCTAGAAAATTAATATATTTAAAATAATACAAGATTTTCTAAACTTATGAATACTGCACTTCAAGTCAAAGCTGATAGTCTGTGATTGAAATTAAAGGTTACGACTACTGACTGCCACTTTCATTTTTCTCTTTAAAGTACATTTAAGACCACAACAGATAGGTACCTAATAACTGTTTCCTGAATAAATACAGAAAACTCCATGACATAGGTAATCATAACTTTCTAACATACAAGAAAATAATGAGAATAGTTCTAGTTTCAACCCAGTTAAGTCCCTCAGTACTACCCGACATCAACCCTGTTTGTAACAGGTACCCAGGCAGCAGAAGAATAAATGAGATTTTCTTTCTCATGAATTTCAACTGAAAGATTCTAGTCAGTCCTCCCTAGAGGATATGACTTGCAACACAGGGTAGAAAGCCAGTCTTTCGCCTATGTGTGTGCTGGAAGAGTGAGAGGCTATTGAGTGGGGTTACGGAGAGCAGGAAGTAGCTGGGCAGAAACAGAACCAGGGCCGAAACAGAAGAGGAATGTGAGAGAAAGGGAGGGTGAGGGAGAAGTATTCATTCAGCGATTCTTTTTTCTTTTCTTTTTTTTAAATTTATTTAAGATTTTTTTAATTGGGGAAGGGGAACAGGACTTTATTGGGGAACAGTGTGTATTTCCAGGCCTTTTTTCCAAGTCAAGTTGTTGCCCTTTCAATCTTAGTTGTGGAGGGCGCAGATCAGCTCCAGGTCCAGTTGCCATTACTAGTTGCATGGGGCACAAGCCACCATCCCTTGCGGGAGTCAAGGAACTGAACTGGCAACCCTGTGGTTGAGAGGACGCGCTCCAACCAACTGAGCCATCCAGGAGGCAGCTCAGTTCAAGGTGCCGTGTTCAATCTTAGCTGCAGGGGGCGCTTCCCACCATCCCTTGAGGGACTCGAGGAATTGAACCGACAGCCTTGTGGTTGAGAGCCCACTGGCCCATGTGGGAATCGAACCAGCAGCCTTCGGAGTTAGGAGCATGGAGCTCTAACCGCCTGAGCCACCGGGCCCCCTCTTTGTTTTGTTTTTTAACCACTGCTTTCCAAACATATCCTGACAGAACCAATTTCAGAAATATCAAACATCTATATATATATATTTTGGAGCAACTGTTTTGGGGAACAATCTTTGAAATCCATTAAGTGAAATGAGTAGTTTCCCCATCTTTTTAATGCTCTGAAATCACTTCTATGGCATCATACTTGAATGTTTCTTGAAAAGTGAGAAATAGGCTTAAAGCTATTAGACAGGGGATACTGTTTGAAAGCTAACTTTATGAAATAAATTTAATTTCTATTTTGTATACTAGTTTTTATGGGTTCACTGTATCTTCCTGAATCATTTTTCCATAATTTTATTTTCCAAAATATTGACAATTTAAAGCCCCAAATTTACTACACAAAATTAGCTTGTTCTGTAAAATCGTCAACTGTAGTCATGACTCCGGTCATGCAAATTCTGTTTAATGAAATTTTAAACATTTTCTCCAAATACCAGTTCTTGGCTTTATCAAATCTAGTTTTTCTTTAGTGGGACTATTTTAATGTTTATTCATAAATTTTTATACAACCAAATACAAGGGGTATGTAGTGGGGCTAGAGTTCTCTCACAGTGCGAGTTAAAAAAGAAAAAAAGCAATTAGGGACTTCCACTTTCAGGAAAATAGACTAGGTGTATCTTTCCCTACTCTTCCTCTTGTTTAGTAAAACTAAAAACCTTAGAAATTATATATAAAACAAACATAAGAAAACTCTGAAAGAGGAGGCAAATTGGCTAGGGACCTCAGTACCCAAGGAATGACACCTTGGTGAGTTTCCTGAGTTTTTGTTTTGCTTCGAATACCCCAGACTCGAAGATAGCAACTGGGGAAACACCAACAGGTGTGGGAGAAGTAGGGGTATGTGTGGGGCTGATGAAAGCTTTGTTCTCTCTAACCAAAGGTCCAGGAAAAGGGCAGCCTAACAAGACAGAAAACTTTCAGGCACTAACTGCTCTACTCCAGCCAAATATTACTGAAAAAACAGTGATCTCCTCCTCCCCTCCATGCCAGCAAAGGCCACGTTGGTAACCTGGACTTCCACCCTGGTGAAGCCTGGAAGCAGGCATCTCAATATCCCACTGGGCTCGTATGGGAGAAGGCTATGTAGGCCAAGTAGGGAGCCACGATGATGGCTTCAGGGGAGACCACCTAGAAAACTAGACATCCACCCCACCAGGCAGTAATAAAATGCTACTTACTCCCATTCCCCCTTGAATGGTGTCAAAGGAGGCCTTTTACCACTGCCCAGAGAGGTAAGGAGGCCACACCACTAGTGTCTATGGTGACCATGTGGGCAGCGAAAACTCCCACTCTTGCTCAGCAGTCCCTGCCACCAAGGAAAGACCTCTGGTAAAGTTCTAGATGGAGTCTCTGTGTCCACGGCCCAATACCACAGGGTAGCAGGTCTGAAAGGTGGTGTCTTAAAAGGTACTAAGGAACTCAAAGAGCTTTTGTTTATATTTATCAATATTTACCATATTACAAAATACAACTGATAAACTTTTAAAACAAAAAACACACAAATACACATTATATCAGTCATCAGAGCAATGACATCATCTCATCTCATACATAACACCTGGAAAACTCCACTGTAAGTGAATCCAAGTGAAAAAGACAAATAGCATCTTACTATCATTATGTAACAATTTTGACCTGTAGACCCTGCGAAAGAGTCTCCCAGATGCCTGGGCCACACTTTGCAAACTGCTGCTGTAGGGGATTCTATAAGCAAGTCTAGGACACAGTGCCATAAATTACAAGGCATAGCTAGCAAGTAAGCAAGTTAGAACAGCAGAAAATGACCAGCAGACTTGACATTCCAAGTGTAGTCCAAAGACCAGCAAGTAGCACTTACATCTCCTATGTCAGGCATGTACTAGAATCTCAGGACCCACCTTAAACGAAGTGAATCAGAATCTTCATTCTAACAAGATTTCAGATGATTCATAACCATACTGAAATTTGAGAAGAACTGCTGTCAACATTAAAACACTTGGACTTGATCCAATCCTGAAGGCAATGAAGAACCTACTTTATTCTGATAAATTAAATATCATTTAAAAGGTATACTAGTTAACATCCAAAAGACATTTCACCTAAACAAATGCCTTTAGAGACAATATTAGCATTAGTCACAAGTACACAACATTCAACATTTTTCTCACAAATAATTTAATGTTTATTTTGAATCTCTACACAACTCAAAACTTGAAAATCAAATATATTTCTCAAATTATTTAATACTAAGAATCAATGTATATTAGTTTCAGCTTGTTGCTAATTTAAATTCCCTAAAATACCACCAGGCCACTTTCCCCCAACACTTTCTTCTCTCTCATCTATTCTCTATTCCCTTTTCAATTACTGAGTAGAAATTTATTACAGAAAAGCAAAGAAGAAACATTACTTTTTGGTTTTCACAATCTTAAATGCCTTTTAGACACTGTTTTTATTAATGCCTAATACATGATCTTGCAGTTAGTGGGCACTCAGACATCAGCTGACTGATTTTAATATTTTACCATTAATACAAAATGACAGTTTTTCAAGTTAAATTTGGGGAGTACACAAAGATAAGTGTGATAAGCTTCTTACAATGAATGTAAGATTCTCTACTACACAGAAGATAGTGCACTACATTACAACGATGGTTTTTATTGCTGTGCTTAGCGTGGGATGTGCAGTTTGCTATGAGGTTGCCATGGTAACACACACCTAAAAGACACTGAAGGACCCTACCTTTTAAAATAGGGATCACTTTGTAATTTCAAGATAATGGATTTTTATAAACACATGAATGTCTTGAGAGTTAGATATGGGTAAAACAGTAAAATTGCTTCCAGATGCCCTTCCACTCAAAAATACTTTTTAAATATTCTGTAACACACAAAAAGGGAAAAACAAAACAAAACTCTGGGATTTTCAATACACCCGCAAAACTCTTCATAGTTTTTAATATTTCTTTCTTTACAATAAAATATCAGAATTAAGCAACATACTTAGTGCTTAATTTTCAGAAACAATCTTCATACTTAATGCTAAATGCCGCTATAAGTAGACAAAGCGGGTTTGGCAAGGAGGGAAGATAAATAATACATTTATTTTGCTTGAAAACACTGAACATGAAGTGCTCCTACGATACTGAGATGGAGGGGCCAGTAGGCAGTAAAATGTACTCTGCAGTAGAGGTGAACTGGGGAGTAGAGCTAAGAAAGCTACAGAAATTAGCCTGAATTTGATCACCAGGCAAAGTATGTCCAGTGAGAAAACATTTATCTCATTAGTGAACCTAAAATGCTAACATTAATGTAAGTGACTACACTTGACCCTCAGTCATCTGGATATCTGAGTGTGTATATAGAAATGTAACATTTAAATAGCCTTAAATATAATGCATACTATTATGGTAAAATTGTGTTACTTATTAACTCCTGAAAGTAAGCCAAGTGCAGCTTTGATTGATTATCCTAACTTAGGTCTAAAAATAATAGTCAAGATTCAGGCAGATTTTATATAAAATGTTACATCCAGGCACTCGATAAAATAAACCTTTGGGGAATAAAATCTATTTTTCACTATAACAACTTTAATACGTCGTTTGTACTTACTTTTTGCCAGACTCAATTAATGCTGCTAATTACAGATAGAGATATAACTAAAACTATCACTCTGCTCCCCTACTCAACATATTTAAGAATCCTATGAGTTACGTACTATATTATTTTCTCCAATTACAGAAAAAGAACTGAAACTTAAAGAGGTGGTATGGACTTGTCCAGGGTCACACAACACTGGTTCTGAGACATAACTAAAACTATCTCTCACTCTACTCCCCTACCCAACATATTTAAGAATCCTGTGAGTTATGCACTATACTATTTTCTCCAATTACAGAAAAAGAACTGAAACTTAAAGAGGTGGTATGGACTTGGCCAGGGTCACACAACACTGGTTATACAAAAACATGTTTTCAAGCTACAGTCTAGTCATCTCCAAACTTTTTTGTACTTAGACCCACTCAAGAAAAGAAATTTTGAATGCACATTCTAACATGAAATTACTTGTATATTTCATACAGTAATAGAATGAGATGAAGTAAATCTAAGTATAATACAAGTTCTAATATGGTCCCTCCCCACCCACACACCCATGGAATTATCCTCAGGCCACTGCATATGCCATTGGATATTTTAAAAGACTACCCAGCAGCCATCTAAAAGTCACAAATTTTTGACTTTTTTTCTTTTGAATATACATTCCAGAAGAGCATGTCTTTAAAACACTCGCTTTTAATCTCCAACTCATGAAATATATACTCAGGGTTGCAAGCGCTCACAAAACTTGTCTTCAGGGTTTAAACACCAAATAATTGCTGTTTCTAGGAATTACCATAAAATTATATCAAGCACTATTGGTCCTACAGCACCTTCTCTACCCTTGAGTCCTGGATGCCGCAATTTCCAATGGGGATTGTTCTCCAGTTAATTTCCACAAGACGAGAAAGAAAGGCCATCATGAAAGCTCCAAACATCACAATTTAATTCTTCTAGATAATACAGTTTGCTTTTTCATGAAACTGGGATTTAACAACAAATCCAGTTTAGGTGATGTTTGCATGTATCTCTTAAACATACTTAAGTTGCTGCTTGTGAGGTAGCGTCAGATTCGTGTAAGAACCCAACTCCTGATCGCAATCTCAACCCTTACCCTCTTCAAGCTACTTCTCAAAGCCTAAGGGCCATTTGGGGCCGGGCGCCCAGTCCCAAAGCCCGAGACGGGATTTGCGAGCCTCGCCGCAGGAGCCGCCCGAAGGAGGGGCCCAGCGCAGACAGGCAAGTTTCCCGCGGCACAGACGACCTGTGCCGCCTGCAGAGAAGGGCGCGGAGATCCTAGCCCGCCGGCCGGCCCACCAGGGCCCACGGGGACCACCCTGGACACTGCGGCAGCTCCGGTGACCCGGCAGCCACCAGATGGACTGGGGGCTGCCAGCTAAGGGGACAGGGACAGGGGGATGGATCAGGAGCAAGGGAGAGCGAAGGCGCGCGCCCTCACCCTACCTCGAACAAGTCGAAGACTCCCCAAGGAACCCGATCGGCGGGACTGTCGCGGTACAACAGGACGCTTAAGCCACCCCGGGGGCGTCTCGGCCTCGGTTTGATGCCGTTGGCCCACTGAAAACCGAACGCTTGCGGCGGGAGAACGCAGGAGCCCCGCCGCCCCGGCGCCCACTGCGGGACGCTGCGCGCCTGCGCCCCGCCCCCCCTCCCGCCGGACTCCGCCCGCGCGTGCGCTGTTCGCAGTTTTCGCGCCACTGTGGTCTAAAGGAGGGGCCGGAAGTGCCCCTGGGCGGGCCGGGTAAGTGGGTAAAAGTGTTGGGCAAGGCCGCTGCAGGGCTCAGGGTGGGGCGGGCTGGTGTTGATTTGCCTAAGTGAAAGGAAGATTAATCGGAGCCCCAAACAACAGCTCTACGCATGCGTAAAATGGGCAGGCTGGAAGCCCAGAAAGCCGAGCGTGCGGCCGGAACGGGGAGAGGAGACAGTCACTTCCCGGAAGAGGCGGGGCCATGTGCGAGAAGGCACTAAACAATTTGAAGTTCCGCCTGGAGTTTTCCGGGTCGGGGGTGCTAAGCCCCGAACGCCAGTCTTTGAGAAAGGAAGGAGAAAATTTTTCCTTTTTCTTTTTTACTTTCTTTTAAAACAACTTTTTTGAGAAGAAAACATTCAGAAACTGGGAGGCAGCAATAGTTAGGTTCACGCCAAACTGCTTAGTGACGGAGAGGCGTCTTCCAAAACCAAAGAGAACGGGCTGTCCGGGTAAGTCCCGCGGAACGGTGGAGCGACGGCACGACCCAGCCTGCCACTGGCTTTCGTGAAATGTGGGATGGGGACGAGTGCTGTGTTCGCGTCGCCGTCGCGCCCGCCCCTCCTCCGAAAACACCGTCGGCGGCTCCCCTTTGAGTACAGCGGGAAAGTCGCCCTGCCGCCGGTTGAGAACTCAGTGTCTGCTGGCCGCTCCGCGCTCCGCCAAGGCCGCTGGGGCCTGAATGGCCTTCCCCGGGCACATCGTGGGGCAGACGCCCACGCATGTCCAATGCCGTCCCGCGCGAGCCTTCCTTATCCCCGTAGGGTGTTCTTCTTCGGTGTGAACGTAATGTTTTGAAAACACTTCCATTACAGCGGTTACCTTGAGGCATTCTGTCTGTTTATTTACAGTCATTCTTTACGCTGCGCTAGCCCTATGTTTATAATGTTATGTTGTAAACCCCCTTCATACATATCAGAACTAATGAAAAACTAAGGAGAGCTAATGAAGTTTAAGTTCCTTTACTTCGCTTTCAGCGTCCGTGTCAATCCGACTTTAACCTACCGCTAATGTCTACACAGCTCTTCACGTGACACACTGATCTAGCCAAGTAATCTACTTTCTGTCTGCCTGTCCAGATGGGGAAAAGTGGCATTAAATTTATGTCAAACGTCTGGTCTCCAGTAATGAAATTACTTCCATCAAACTCACCCTTTTATTTCTAAAGATAAGCAAATATATATTAGATTCGTATTGTGGCTCTCCCTTGATATAATGACAATCAAAATACAGTACAACATCTGGCGTAAGGGGTCCTTGTTAGTAAACAAGGGGAAATGCTGGGAGGTTTCTATTTAGGTACCACTTCTTTAGGAAGCCTTCCTTGATTTCTGTAGCTAAGGTACCTCTTTTTCTATATGCTCTGTAGTTCACTCTTCTTACCTATGTGCCTGTACTTGTCACATTGTTATAATTCTCTCTTTTATCTTTAGTCTCACTCAACTAAGTTTCTTAAATGCAGCGCTTGATCTTTCATTATGGTCTCTCCAGCACCTAGAAGAATTTCTGGTAAATGGAAGGCATTTAATAAATATTTATTAATAACAAGACAGTTAAGCCTGGGTTATATTATACTTCAGAGTTTGATTTCATATGAAAATAAAACTGACGAAATAATAAAAAACAGCATTAATTAGTGAAGTAATATGGTAAATCCCATATAGTACAATTCTGTATTGAAGTAAACTTTACACCATTTACTAGTCTTTATATCAAAATACAGTCATCTAAATGTATTTTAGATAAGGTAATTATCTAATTATTTTAAATAAGGTAATTTAAAGTATTTCCCGCTTTATTGTTAAAATAAATTATCTTTCTAATGTTTTTGCTTGAAACATTTGGAAAACTTGGTTTGATAAAATGTGTATTTTTGCATAAATCAAACCACTGAACCCTTTTTATGTTCTTTAATTTGATTCATTAGTGAAATTAGCAAGGTTTTGTGCTTTTCTCACCTCATTCAGTTTTATAATTAACCAATAAAACCTTATTAGTTTTTAAGGAAGTTTAGGAACATAAATTGATTTATGGGCACCATATGGTTACATCAAAGGATTTGTTTTTGTTTTAACCTGAAGTGGATTTTTAAGTCCTTTCTTTAAACTAGAAATTTATGTTCTTTCTATCAAGCAATAATATCCAAAATGGAGTGATTGGGGGTTTTTTTGTTTTGTTTTGTTTTGTTTTTTTAGTGCCAAGCTACCAAAATTGGTCATAAGATTCAAAGGATATCTGGATTAATACCCATCATTTTGAAGATCTGTTAAATATCTTCCCAAGGTTATACAGATAGTCAGTGGTGTATCCAAGACCCAAATCCTAGGTTTCCTTTCCCAAGTCCAGCATTCTCACTAAACTAAACTGAAGCCACTAGTAAGTTACACAGTTATTTGTTATGAGTTATTCTGACTTGATTCACATAAGTATTCCTGTGTCACAGTAATTCTTAATTGTGAATGTTAGTAGACTATTTTTATATGTAATATACATTGAGTGCATGATCATACTGATGTCAATAAAATTATTACATTATAAAAGATATGAGTAGGGCCGGCCCGGTAGCTCAGGTGGTTAGAGCTCCATGCTCCTAACTCTGAAGACTGCTAGTTTGATTCCCACATGGGCCAGTGGGCTCTCAACCACAAGGTTGCTGGTTCAACTCCTCAAGTCCTGCAAGGGATGGTGGGCTGTGCCCCCTGCAACTAGAAAACGGCAACTGGACCTGGAGCTGAGCTGGGCCCTCCACAACTAAGACTGAAAGGACAAGAACTTGCCTTGGAAAAAAGGCCTGGAAGTGCACACTGTTCCCTAATAAAGTCCTGTTCCCTTTCCCCAATAAAAAAAAAAAGGAAAACTTTCTTAAAAAAAGAAAAAAAAGATGTGAGTAGAGACTAACCAAATCTCACACCACAAAAATTTCAAATTTCATCCTACTAAACATTTAAAAGCAAAACAAAATTATACAGAGTTTTGGATGAGTTTGATATGTACAGTATTTTAAAATTTTATTTAATACTGAGCTGTTTTCATGTAACCTCATCAGGTTGATCATGACCTCATGCTAGAACCACCTGTTCTGTCTTTGAGTGTAGTTGTACTTTATCTTAAAAGCTGTTGCATTCTGTCCCTTTTTAGAACTTTGCATGCTTTTACAGTCTTACCCTTTCTACTTAATATCACTTCAGAGGAAGGGCTCGTACAAAGAAACTGACAAGGAAAGAAAAATAGATTATGGAAATAAGACATTTTGTCTTCTGCATTCTTAAAATATGGTGTTATTTTTCATAAAATATACATTTTACATAATTTGATCCTTTCAGAACTCTTGTGGTATTCTTTTTAACATTATTTTGCTTTTGTGAGTACTTTTCATAAGGGACATGAGTGGTTTTTAAAAGGAACTTAAACAACTTAGCTTGTAGATCTACTGAAAATACTTCTAAAATAGTATTTTAAAAGAATGTATTACATTTAAAAAACGGTATTTTACTTTTTTTTATTTTTGAATTTTGCAACTGGTTATAAGATAGCACCATATATGAAGAAGTAAATTAGCATGTGACAAACAGAGGTTTTGTCACCTTTAAGGAAATTCACTGTCCATTACCAGAGAGGTGATGATTTTAATGTTTTAGAGTTTTAAACAACATCGCTCTGGCTTCTTTGGGGAGAATGATGGTGTGGGGTGGAGCACAGTAAAAAGTAGTAGCAGAAGGCCGGTAATATGGAGACTGTTACTGTCATATATAGGCAACACGAGGAGAGTATCATTAGAAACGGAGATTTAGTACAGATTTTGGAGATAGAGGACTTGCTGAATAAGTTGCTGTTGGAGAGCAAAACAAAGAAAAGAATAAAAAATGACTAGGTTTTTGGCCTAAGCACCTGGATATTTGGGAAAGACTAAGGGTAAAATAGTTTTGAGGAGGACTGTTGAAATCAAGAATTAGATGCATGTTATGCATCCATGTGAAGATAAAGTAGGGATTAGATGTTCTAGTCAAGAGCTCAGAGGAGTTATCAGAGGTTGTAAGGTAAATAATATTAGGGAGAATAAAAGAAAGTTCCTTCATTGTAGAGTCTTCAAAGGGGACTCAGCAATAATGTCCTTTCCAGTGTAAACTGCCTCTAAGTCACTCTAAATATATTTCCGTCTTTCTGCTCACTTTCCAATTCCCATCCCTACCCTCAACCCATTATATATGTTGTTTGGCATAGTTTTAATCTGTTATTTTTTGGTTAAAAGTAGTGAAGGCTATAAAAAGTCTTGCAGTGATTCAAGAAGTTCTAATAGAAATTCATTAATAGTAAGTTGCTAAGAGAAAAAAATATTCATTGGGGCATGTCAGAGAGAGACTAGCTCCTATACAAATGTCCCGTTGATTCCCATCCTTCACAGAAAACAGTGGGAAAAAAGCTTATTTCACAATAGCAGTTCTTCCATGGTTGTGAAGAAACATAGCAGAGCATTCTACTTTATAGGAATGTGCTTGGGGAGCCCAAAAGAGACTCTAAACTTTTTCAAATCCATTTCAGTAGATATGTGTGGACTAGGTTAAGATGCCGAAGTGATTTAAGAGGCTTTGAGATAGATTTAAAAATATGGTGACCAGGATTGGCAATGAAAGAAACATTTATCTAGAAATGTTACGTAACTAAGGAAACGTGGAGAGAGAACACTATCTCAGAAATAATAACTCAAATTTTACTTTCTGGGAACGAACAGATAATTCTGTACTGACTTCTTTTCTTTTTGCTTACATTGTTTATACCAGTTGTGTTTAAGTAGCTGTTGTTACAGTTTTGTAGTCTTTTGCTCGTATGACAATCAAAGAATAGCCAAAATCGATGTCCTAGGTTGACATCACTGATAATCTATTGGACTACCAGTTCTAGTTCTGTAACGTAACCGTGGATGCTCATTCTTTAAACCAGGATTATTTAAGACAAAAGAAGCTAAAGTAATAAGAATTAAGTGTTAAGTGTAATGATCGTGTTATATTAAGGATATTACTTATGGGCCTGGATAAAAGCCCTCTTTATCTTGCTTAAGGGATCCTTAATGCATTAATAAAGTCAGTTCTGGGCTTATATTTTTCTAGGCATGGCTGCCCCAGTGAATAATACATTATTATACATTAAAATCTTTACAAGGTGATCCTTTACAAAATGATCCTAATGTGCTTGAAGTACTTAGAGAACTATGGTTTGTAAAATTAAGAATCTACCTCATTAGTGTTTCTTTACTTTGTTTTTTTCCACAACCCTCAGAAGGAATATAATCTACATCACAGTCCTATATATAAATGTGTGTTTATGTGTGCCATCATAAACAACACTGCACTGTTATGATTGTCATTTTTTTCTATTCATTTACATTACAGTCAATTTATGTAATCAAGCATTAGCGATATGATAGGAAGGATTGAACTTTAGAGCTGGAAGGACCAAAGAAAAGCTGCGCCTGGCCTAAGACCTCATGATGAGGTTCTAGGCATTCTAAAGGAAACCAGCAAGTATGAATCTCTTATTTCTTAAAAAGCCATACTGAAGTCATATTTGATATTCAGGTATACATAAATTTGCAGAACATTGCATTTTAATTTGGCGCATGAACTGTATCCATATTTGGTTGCTTAATATTTAGGCAGGAAGTAAGCCGTGTAAAGATTTCTATTTTATTTTCCCAACTCTTTACAAATAGGATCACATTTTTAAAACTTTTTAATTGGAAAATAATACATGTGTATGGTTATTTAAAACAATAAACAGCACAAAGGAATAAATTTTGAAGAGTAATTCTTCTCATCCCTCACCTTCAGCCATTCTTAATATGTAACCTACTTTGTACATATTTTTAGTTTTAAAACTTAAAGACTTTTTTTATCAATGCATATAAATCGATCCCATTTTTACTGGCTGCATTATCTATTCCATTGTATGAACATACCATAATTTACTTAAAGATATGACCTTTATTGATGGACATTTGGTTCTTCTTAGTGTCTGTGATAAACTGTGCTACAATAAATATCTTTGTATATAAATCTTCACAAACCTACGAGCATATCTGAAAATATATTCCTAGGAGAGATATTGCTAAATCAGAAGATACCAGCATTTAAAATTTTGACAGTCAGAATCACATTTAAGTGAAATAAGATCAGTTATGATAATGTTCCTCCAGAGAGAGGACGTCCACTAATTTCCTTCAATAATAATTCACTCCAGTATCCAGTATGAGTCACAAACAAAATGAAAGCAAAACTATTAACAAGAACTTTACTCCCAAACTTCATATTTTTAACAATTTTGTGTTCTGATGGTTAATAATTTAAGTCTTGTTTCCCTTCAGAATAATGCCTTAGAAAATTTATGCGTCCCCACTCGTTTTCCAGAATTAACTGCAACTTTTTACATGAACAAAGAGAGAAAATCTTAACTCTAAATTTATGCTACAATGCCCATTCAACCAGTGGGGCTTCTTGATGTAAAATAGACAATATCAGCCCCGGAGCTACCATTAACTACCTACTGCTTTCTTCTTTGTGTTTAAGTCTGTATATGAGGTGTGATCTGATAAAAAGGCAGGGATCTTCAATATGGGATACAGCATATTGAACCTTAGTAACTGTGTGTGACAAGTTTCAACTTGTTCAGTGGGGTCAGTTGGGTGTGAGCTACGGTTGAGAGAAGGTGTTTTTTTTAAAGTGTGCCGTAAATCATGCATCACAAACAACGCATTCACATGACATTTTGTTTCAAACTGCAAAAAAGTGCTAAAGAAACACACGAAATGTAAAATTAGTTTATGTTGATGCTGCAGTGACCATGAAGATGGTTTACAAGCAGTTCGAGCGATTTCATAATGGTTGTGAATCTATTTAAGAGGAGAGATCGGGATGTCCTTCAACATCAAAAACCCAATGTTGAAAGAGTAAGCGAAATGATTCAATCAAACAGGAGAGTGACTATTAGAGAAATTTCTGAGGATTTGAACATGAGGCTAGTGAGTGCGAAATTTGTTCCACAGGGTTTGACTATCAGACAAAAGCAACAGTGTTTGTCGATTTCGTTGGAGTTGCATGATCGCACCACTTCAGATTCCAGCTTTTTAAGACATATCATCATGGGAGATGAAACTTGGGTCTATGGTTATGATCCTGAGACTAAGCATCAGAGTTCTCAGTGGAAATCGTCTAGTACTCCTCGTGCGAAAAAAGCCATCAATCAAGATACAACATCAAGGTGATGTTACTTGTAGTTGTGTTTTTTGACCTTGATGGAATGGTACGAGCTGAGCTTGTATCCAGGAACACTATGGTGACTATTGTAAGGGCTTATTAGGGTGTTAAGAAACAATATAGAAAACGACCTGAGAAATGAGCAGTTTCTTCCTCCATCATGACAATGCTCTGTGTCACACATCGTTTCTGGCACTGCAATTTCTGTCAAATAAAAACATTACGGGGTGTCCTCATCCACATTATTCACTGGATCTGGCACCATGTGACTTTTGGCCCTTTCCCAAAGTCAAAATGACCATGAAAGTTAAAAATGTTTTGAATCGATTCAGGACATCGAGGCAACCACAACAGTGCTACTAAAGACACTCATGAAAGAGAACTTCCAGAACTGCTTCAGAAAGTGGCAGGAACGATGGGATAAGTGTGTTTGAAGTGAGGGGAGTATTTTGAGGGGGATTAATGGCAGTGTATCTTTTACTGTAGTAAGTTTTTAAACACTCAGTGTATTTTTTGATCATACCACATATAAACATTTTTATTTCTTTTAAAATGTTTTTTATTTTTCCATAACGAACATGTGTGACCTTGCGATTAAAAAGTCATTCAATGCTCTTTTAAAAAACATTATTCCGTATTCCTTCGATTCTGCATTTTCTGTCTTCATGAGAGTTTTCCTTCATTAACCTCTTATTTTTTTCTTTGGTTTGTTTGCTTGTTTGCATGCTTCCTTGCTTTTGTTTTCTTTTGTTGTTGTTGCTACTGTTTTGTTTTTCCTGATTATGATAGAGGCTAGTCCTATTCCCTCTTTAGGCATGTAAATAAAGGAGTGAGTTCTCAAGAAAGTATACATGATTTACAGCATCCCTGTTTTTCTACCCATCTCACATTTGTTAGCTCTTGTTATTAGCTAGAACAACTAATTATCACCTTTTTTTTTTGGGGGGGGGTAATTTTTTTCTTTCATTTTCTAAATTTCATACAATATTAAGGTAACCATGTGGAAATTTTTATTCTTGGCCACTGCTAAAGAGGACATTGAAAAGAACAGGAAAGAATGAGGAGGGACAAGGGGAACCATTGATATTTGAGATACATTACATTTAAAAATAACTTTATTTTTCAGTACTGTAGAGAAACCCATATTTGGTCGTATGAGTGGATTTTAAGGACAAATTTAGCACGCTGCAATCTGCAAATAACTTTTACTCCATTAGCTGCCTCAGTATTTTTGTAGCAGTAAGTCATTTACCACCATTTTTAATGTTTCAGGTGTTCTTGAGTCATTCCAAAAAGCTGACTAATGAAAGAAATAAGGAGAATAGTTGTGAATTATCCCAAACCAGCTCATAATATAGTTTTTGAGTTCCTGTTCTGAGCTTCTGTGTCTTTTAACAGTTTTTGAAAGTGTGTTTCAAATAACAGCAGGTAATAACCAGAATGGGAGTGAATGACTTGTGGCAAATTTTGGAGCCTGTTAAGCAACACATCCACTTGCATAATCTTAGTGGGAAAACGATTGCCGTTGATCTGAGTTTCTGGGTATGTGAAGCACAGACAGTGAAAAAAATGATTGGAACAGTCATGAAGCCCCACCTCAGGTATAGTAAAAGTTCTTAGAATATAAATATATGGTTGCATAAGCAGTGATGTCTTGGTTTTGTTTCCACTTTCTTTTGTTTTACATTTTGAGATTTTAAAATAAATTAACATGTCTAGATCTGCCATCTCTATATTGATGGCTCAAATTCGTGCCTCTTACCTTTTGAGTTCCAGACTCACATATCTAGTTGCCTGTTTAACATATCCCCTTGGATGCTTCAGTGACCATAAGCCAGAAATATGGGAGCCATTCTCTCCCTATTTTACCCAGCCCCATGTCTAATCCATCAGGAAGTCCTGCCAGTTCAACTTCCAAAATATACTTTGTATTCATAAACCTCTCTCGATGTCCAGAGGAACCTCCTTAGTGAGTGCCAGCATCAGCTCTCTTTACTGCTGAAATAACATCTTCACCAGCTCCCTCCCTCGTCTCTCAGTCTCCTCCAACTCCAGACCATTTTCCACATAGCAAGTGGAATAATCATACATCTCCCTTGCTTAAGAACATTCAGCAGTTTCTCAGGCCAGTGAAAATAAAATCGTAATAAAATGTTATTGCATATAGCCCTTTAGATACTAGTCTAGTGTTCTTGCCATTATGTCATACTGCTATGTTGACTTTTGTTATCATTATATGATGATTAATATATTACTACTTTTTAAATTTCAGGAACTTATTTTTTCGTGTCTCATACTTAACACTAATGGATGTAAAACTAGTATTCGTTATGGAAGGGGAGCCCCCAAAGCTGAAAGCTGAAGTCATAAGCAAAAGGAATCAGATTCGATATGGGCCTTCTGAAAAAACATGGTCCCAGAAAACAGGAAGATCACATTTTAAATCAGTCTTAAGAGAGGTGAGCATTCAGATCTGATTTAATAATTCTGGTGATGTGTTAGAACATTTTATTCTGATAAAGATTGTTACACAGTCATCTGTAATACTAACTGACCTTATTGTATATAAACGGCCAGTGTGCATAGAGAAGAGAGTTTATATTGGAGTAAAACTGACCTAAGTTCAAGTTCTGGCTCTGGCATTTTGACACTCTAAGGTATTGGGCAAGATTTTTAATTTGTATCTGCCTCATTTCCTACTCCGTGAAATGAGGCTAGTAATACTTTGCAGGGATGTGGTAAAAATTAAAGTAAATATCTAAACATCTAGTGACCAAAGTAACGAGTACATAGTAGGGACTTGATACATGCTACCTTTTGTGACATCTTTTAGCACTTAAAGAATTCCCAGAATAGAGAGAGATCTCATTAATTCATACTTCACTCATTCAGGATTGATGCTTGTTCATATATTGAATACATATTTGGCTTTCCTTTGGGCTTTGTAATTTTTAAAAGTGCTTATTGTTATATTTTAATATATTTATATATTACTTATAAAATGTTATATATTTTTATAAAAGTTAAGAGAAATCATCCATAAAGAAATAAAATGTTATTAAAACAATAGGAAGCTACTATTTCTTAGACATTTTATTTTGTCTCTTTTCAAATGTACATATATATTTTAAAACTTGCCATAAAAGTGCATAAATAATTTTTATTTTGGACTTTGCACTTAATGTATCCTATCCATATTTCCCTGTTGCCACATTCTATTCTAATTCGTAACTTGTAATGGTTGTACAAGTGTGAAGCTATAAAATCATTCCCCATAATTGTATGTATTGTTTACTTTTCAGCTCTTCTCTATTACATGTGGAATTATGGTAAACATTTTTTGTGTACATAGCTTTTTCTTGTGATTTGGGATTTTTAAGATGAAATTACCTAAAGTGGGATGGATAGACCAAAGAAAGTAATTGGCAAGATTTTGTAGCTCTTGCCAATTACTACTCACCAGTAATTGGTCTGAAATAAACAATTTCAGTGCACTCACAAGAATATTGGGTAATAAGAGGTTTATCTTTGTATTATTTAGTATCCAAAATCAAAGATATTTCTTTGTTTATGTAATACATAAAAGTACTTATAATACATAGTATTTAATATATATTTGTCCCTTTAATGGTGAGGTTAAACATTTAACCTAGTTTTAGCCCCTCCTGGATGGTGGCCATCATTTCTTTGCCCCATTTATCTCTTGAGGTTTTGATTTTTTCTTTTGTTCAAGTTCTTTACATATTAAGGTTATAAACTTTTAGTCATATCTGCTTTTAATTCATATCCCTGTTTTTCTTTTTAAATTTTGGTTAACATTTTCATTTCTTTTAAAAGACATTGTATAAATAATCATTTTCTCTTGAAATTCTGGTTTTTATTGTTAGATGATTTTTTAGAAAATAGTTTTCAATTAGTGAGTCTTCCACCTTATCAGTAGTTGAAGAAAATATCTGTACTGGATTCTAATTATTTGTTGTATAATCAGTTCCTAGAAATAAACATGGTCCACATACTTATGGCATTAAATAGCCACTACAAAGCAAAAAGATGTCCATCTTTTTTTGAGAAAATTGCTTCATTCCTATTTCTTTCTTACAGTAATCGGGGTTTTTTTAAGTGCTTTGTTCAGTGTTACCTGCCCATTATTAATTTTCATATTTCTGTACCCTGACTTACTAGGTCCTACTTTGTCTTAATCCACTACAAACTTAGGTATCAGCATAAAAAGCTCAGATAAGTCTTCCTCCAGTACCACCTCCACCCTGCATGATGGAGACTTAGGGTAGGGAAATTTACAACCAGCTTCAGCACAAATTTTGTGCTTGTTTTTGAAAAGAGTTGGAATGACAAATGGCACAGGAATCTGAGATAACTTTCAAACTCTTGTTTATTATGAAAGGCTACTTCTTATTGGAGGAAGGTCAAAGCAACTATGGTGTTGCAATGCCTGTAACAAAACTATCTCCCTAAAGTCAGCCAGTCAGAGTCCTGAAAAGTACCTTTTGTTGACATAGTAATTTGTCTTTTTGAACCTTGTCCACCTTGGGCAACATCTGGCAGAGGCTTATATAACATATCATGCAAGCAGTTAGTTAAAGCAAAAGAGATATTTATTCCATCAGTCTCTAGAAACTACAAGTAGTCTCTTTTCCTAACCCTACCCAGTATTCTTCAGTGATAGAATATGAGAATGACAAAAAGAATGCACTAGGATGTAAGACTAAACTTGAAGCTGCTCAGCTGGATTAAATTCATAACCCAGAAAAACGCACAGAGGATTATTTATGCATCAGCAGATTGACAGGAATGTTCTGCACAAATATTTGACTTTCTAGGAACGCGTCAATAACTGACTGACTTCTACGTGCTGTCCCGCAATCTGAGAGTTTCCTTTTACAGAAGAGATGATAGGAGAAAAAGAAGTGAACTTTAAGGCTTCAAGCTAAAATTGTATAATAGCATCTTCTGTGGAAGACTTCTTATTAGGTTGATCATCACGTGAGAATAATTTTTGTTGTTTTACAGATGTAAATCTTAATGCAATGAATTATTCATCATTTAAAGATAATTTCCAGAATCTTGAGGTACCTACCATTCAGCAAAACAATGAAAATTGAATATTCATTATTTTTTTAAAGTAACTTTTAAATTAATTTCTAATTGAATATGGATTTCTTCTTAATTGACATTAAAAATGTTTAACTTTTCATTATGGAAAATTTTAAAATAACACAAAAGTAACCCATCCTCCATTTTAAACAATTATCAACTCTTGGCTAAACTTGTTTCCCTATCCCTCAACTCCCCTGCTCCAATGTTATCTTGCAGTAAATCCCAGATATAAAGTTGTTTCACTCTTAATAGTTCAGTACCTTTGTCTAAAGGATAAGGAGTCTTAAGAAATAAAGAAAAACATAACCACAGTAAAAATTTTATTATAACACCTAAAAGTCTAGCAATCATTCTTTAATGCCATAAAGTAATCAGTGTTCAAGTTTCCAATTGCTTCTTAGATATCACAATTTGTAAAATACCTAAATAGCGACTATTAATATTTGTAACATAGAAATAAGTTAAATGCTGACAAAATCAGCAATAAAAATGTTCTTGCATCTACTTTTTCTTTTCAGTGTCTCGAACTGCTGGAATGCTTAGGAATTCCCTGGGTCCAAGCTGCTGGGGAAGCTGAAGCCATGTGTGCGTACCTCAATGCCAGTGGTTATGTGGACGGCTGCCTCACCAATGATGGAGATGCTTTCCTTTATGGGGCCCAGACTGTTTATAGGAACTTCACTATGAATACCAAGGTATTTTTTCTTTCTCTGTCAGCATTTGTTTTACAAACCACTTCATTTAAAGGGATTATTAAAGAATTCAATGAAATAATACATTTAAGTGCTTACCATAAAGCCTGGCACATAGCAATGGCTAAAAAAAATGGTTACTATAATTTAAAATTATAAAGTCTGTTAAACTAAGAAAAATATGTATATCGTTGCCACATAGTTCATTCTCTTTGAAATGCTCATTTCGCTCCTAAGTTCTTGACTTGTTTCACATGGTTTAATTCTAAATCAGTTTCAACAATGTATTATAAAATCGCTTATGGAATATATTGGTTTGACCCAGAATGTCTACTTTTAGTAATTTATCTTCAAAAACACTTCCAAATATACAAGAAAAGATATGTACAAGAATATTAATTGCAGCATTGTTAGTAATTACAAAAATTTGGCCGATAACCCAAATGTCCATTGATAGGGAATGGTTAAATACAGACATGGTTCTCAGCTGGGGCGGTACTGCTAGGGGGCATTTCGGTTGTGGCATTTCGGTTGTAACGTTTCAAGGTTGGGCAAGAGGGAGACTACAGACGTTTGGTGGACTGGAGCCAGGGAAGCTGAATCTCTTACCAGACAATTCTGTTATCTCTCCAAAAATGCTGATAGTGTCCCCATTGAGAAATACTGCCTCAGACTGAGAAATACTGCCTAATGTGAGAGTGAGCTGTCATTTAAAAAGTATGTGTTATTAACATTAAAGATATCCAGATACGTTAGTGGGCAAAAAATGTTGCAAAATAGTACTTTTATATAATCTTTCTTAAAACTATAGTAAACAAGACAAAGAAAGAAAGAAACAAAAACCCATAGACACAGAAAACAGTTTAGTGGTTACTAGAAGGTAAAAGGGGAGAGGGGTGGTAAAAGAAACTTAAAGGGGTCAAATGTATATAGTGATTGAAGGAGAACTGACTCTGGGTGCTGAGCACACCATGTGATATATAGATGATGTATTATAGAATTGTATACTAGACACCTATGTAATTTTACTAACCATTATCACAATAAATTTAATTTAAATATACATATATATAGTTAATAATAAATATTTGTGCATGTGTATTAAAGAAAATGTTTTTTGGAAGAATATGCACCATACTGTTATTAACAGTTAACTTTAGATGATGTAATTACAGGGAATATTTACTTTCAGTAATATACATTTTATAGTATTTCATTTTGCAAGATGAAAATTTACTTTTGTAGATACCAAATAACAATAAAGAGGAAAAAATTGAATACTATAATTTATTTTTTAAGCCATTTTTAAAATTATGACTTTATTTCCAGATATTGAAGTGTTAGATTCTATGAAGATTCTGGTGATCAGGATAATTTTCCTATTTAAACTTTTAGGAAAAAACATTTAGAGATAGTTTTGACAAATTGTGTTGTGTAATGTTGTTTAATGTATAAATATTTACTTTTTGAAGATTGAACTAAATCTGTACCTTCTTTTAGGACCCACACGTTGACTGTTACACAATGTCGTCTATCAGAAGTAAACTAGGTCTGGACAGAGATGCTCTGGTTGGACTAGCAATACTACTAGGCTGCGATTACCTTCCAAAGGTACCCTGAAATCGTTATCTGCTTACTAATCCTAGTGTGTCTTTTTTGATACCTTACATGCTGCATAAATAGGAATATAATGCGGTTATATGATTAACAGTCTAATTTAGAATATAATTTTAGGCACAGTAAACTATTCAGTAACTAAAATAATCAGAATTTCAAATGGCATTGAAAAGCTGGCTCATTGTCACACTGAATGTTATAAATGAGAATAGAATAACAACTAGAACCACAGCTTGAATCTCAGTAAACCATTACTCTAGACTAGATTAAGAGATTCACATTCAAAGTCAACTAACCTTTTAAAGAAATATAGGGCTTACTCTTTTCTTGTATCATGCCAGTATTAGTCTCTATCACTGTTTTGTCTGTTTCTGGTTTTCTTTCTTCCGGCTTTCCCACTGTGCACATGCTCAGTGTTATTACTGTTGCTAGGCTACATGACTATTGAGATAAGCCATTCATCCTTCCATGCCTCTTAGCATCCCATTCTCTTTTGTTATGAAAACCTTGTATTTATATCTTAAGATATACTGCATAGTACTCTGTAACAAACAGGTATACTAGATGAGTGATGAAGGAAGAATTATGAGGATAACCCCATTCTTAAATGCTGTATTTAAAAATATAAAATGACTTGTAGCTCTTACCATGTGGTCCCATCATTATGTCTTTACTAATCATCTCTGTATCCTTATTAAATCCCTCATTATCCTATAATACTGTGTACTCTATCCCCAAGATACATCTAGAGAAGGAGGGCATAGAATTTTTTTTCACCAGAGCTTAGAAGAGAGGAAAAAAATAGCAGGATAGTAAAATTATTAACCCTAATTTCTAATTTATGTCATTGGTGACCAGATAGAGGAATCAACATCTTTTTAACTAGTAAGTTAAGGAAGCAGGAGGGAAATTCGACTTTTAAATAACACACAAAAGAATTATTTTCTTACAGTTGTCATTCTGCAGTAGAAGATTCCTATTTCCCATATGTATTTATGAAGACTAGAAACAGCCCAATGTTGGATGTGAGAAAAGATTTGCAAACTTGAGCTCATAGAAAGCAACCTTAGTTACAGTGGAGTTGCATTGTGCATTAGCCTTAGCTATTTTGACCTTTTGTATGTTTTGTAACCAAAACTGCCATCTATTTATATTATTTACTTAAAGATTTTTAAGACTACTTACTAACATGATTTGCTTTCCAGAAATTTAAGATGCAGCTAAATGCTGATACAAGAAGAGTGGTGTATAACTGGTAGGCCAAAGACATAGGCTTATGGGTTGTGTCTGTGCTGCCATTTTATTAATAGTAGCAGGATCCTTGTAGTTTGGGAATGGGATTCAGTTAGAGAGGAGGACCCTTTGCCAGCAGGCACTCAGTATACTTGGGGAGTAGCTATTTACTAACTAGTTTGGAAGTATTTTAACAGCAATGTTTCGTGCACGTCTTTTCCTCTCATTGCTTAGAGTTACCTCATTCTTTCAGCTGCACAATCTTATTGAATGGACTTACTTATACTTTATTTATTCATTACCTAGTGACTAACATTCAAATTTCTTTTCCCACTTTCTAAAAGGGAGTCCCTGGCGTTGGAAAAGAGCAAGCATTAAAACTTTTACAGATTTTGAAAGGGCAAAGTTTACTACAGAGGTAACTAAAAATTACATTTTCTTGTGACATTAGACTATTATTCTTGTTGAGCTTAATAGTGAATATTACAAAAAGTATTATGCTTTCCAAAAAGGAGTTTGTGTTTTTAAACTGATTTATATTTTTATTTGAAATCCCTTATTTTTATTTATTTTGAAGTTTTCCAAAGAAAGGATGAAAATATATATAATATATATATATAATTAACACATATATATATATCCTAAGACATACTATAGTTTTTCAATGTTATTAGATCATTGCAAACACAAGTAGTAAGATGTCAAATGAGTTTATTTATAACCATGGGCATGTGTCACAGGCTATTTTAGACTATTTTACCATTTTACTATTTTAATGTTAAGATAACATAACAGTAAAATAATTTTACATTTAAAATTATTTTTGATATGAAACCTTTGATGTTGAATTTATTTTTTATAAATGAAATGCCTGATGTTACAAATATTTAATAGTAACATTTGATCAAAATTTTTACTTGACTACCCTTGCGTCTATAACCATACATTTAATAATACATTAAGTCTAATTAATTCAAACCACAATTTAAGGATTCAAGACAATTAAGATACAGAATATATTGAAATTTACAAACTGTGCTATTTAGTTTTGAAAGCATGTGAATTATATTTACTTGATGAAAGCAGTGGTTTGTAAAAATTAATATTAACGATGACAAAGTGTAGAGTGAATAAAGAAAAGAAAGGAACTACTGTGTTCCCCGAAAATAAGACCTAGCCAGACAACCAGCTCTAATGAGTCTTTTGGAGCAAAAATTAATATAAGACCCGGTCTTATTTTAATATAAGACTGAGTATAATATAATATAATACAATACAATACAATACAATATAATATAATACCGCATCTTATGTAATATAATATAACACCAGGTCTTATATTAATTTTTGCTCCAAAAGACGCATTAGAGCTGATGGTCTGGCTAGGTCTTATTTTTGGGGAAACACAGTAGGATACTGGAAGACTTAAAACGTTCTTGGTCTCCAGTAGGTTTGAGATGGTGAGCACATGAAAGGAAACAATAATTGTAGAAATCAAGAAGGAATGACCATGAAAAAAACAGTTCAAGTCACTGTGCTCTTTCCTTTAATGCTTCTATTGGAGCTATAATGCTATTGATAGATCTAAGACTTTAATAAATCCATTATTGATATCAGTGATTACTATGCCAAAGCAGGAAGAAAGGTATACTTGGGCATGGAGGTGAGTTAAGGAATCACTTGGGAGTTGTGAAAAGTAACATAAAGAAGGAAAAGCTAGCAAATGTGGTACTTGGCTAACTACAAACCTGTCTTATTGAAACAGTATCAGCTTGGGGTGGCCGGTTAGCTCACTTGGTTAGAGCATGATGTTAATAACACCAAAGTCGCGGGGTTCAATCCCGGCATGGGCCACTGTGGGCTGCGCCCTGCTTAAGAAAAAAGAAAAAAGAAAAAAAGAAACAGTATTAGCAAATTCGTGCATTTGCAACATTTTAGTAAATGCTGGTCTTAATATTTGAAAATAATGAAATTACACTTCTTATAATTATCTGTGATTTTAATTTTGACTAATTTAGACTGACTTTCCCCCTATTTTTAATTTTTGAAGCTCTATTTATTATTTATCCAGCAGCCAGCAACAATTAATGCTAACTTTTAGCAAGCTTGTACTTGATCTTTGTAGTACATGTGTTAGAAATTCCAAAAGCTAAATGGTAATTCTTAGTACCAGTTTACTACACAATGAACTGAAGAGATAATTTAGCTTTTAATTAGAACTGTAACTTCGTTAAGTAGAGAAACAATTCAGAACACTTACATCTTACGATAAATGCTTAACTATCCTCCTACTGGTTTTATGTTGACTTGGAACTTTCGCCAAAAGTTAACTTTTATTTAGTAGACATTTGAGCAGTAGTATACATTTTTCTTAAAATTTTTCATTAAACAGATAATGTCTTTGCTGTTTGCATAAGAGATTAAGAAAATGATAATTTCAAATTATCTGGATTTTTTAAATAGTTCTTACCCAAAAGCTTAATGTTTTACTTAGTTTTATACTTTGCCCTTCACCCTTATTTTGATACACAGAAGTGTTCATGTACATGATTCTGTTTGTTTTATACTCTGGCACACAGAAAAGAGATAAAAAACAGACATGTACAAATCATTCTCCCTACGTATATGACTAAGTCACTGTTGTTTAAAAAAAAGGCTGAATGAGTTTATGAGTACAAACACACACACATGCCCTCTCTCCCCTTCCTCCTTCCCTTCTCCCCTCCCCTTCTCTCTCTCCTTCTCTCCCTCTCCTCTTCTCCCTCTCCCCCCTCTCCCTTTCTCCCTTGACTCCTCTCTCCTTCTTCCCCTTCCTCCCTCTCTCCCTGTTTCCTTTTCCCTCTCTTTAACTCTCCCCCTTCCCTTTTACCCATCTTTGACTCTCTCTCTCCGCCCCTATTGGAATTCTTCTGTCCTTGAGGCCACATTTTAAAATTGAGGGTTTTCCCAGTCTGGCCAGCAACTTTACCACCAAAGGAAGAATAAGTAGGCAGGTAGAAGGGAACAGAATAGCTTGATATTTGAGAACATGGCATTTTGATGACCTTGTTATTTTTTTGTATATATATATATATATATATATATGTATTTAAACCATTTTCTTTTAAAGGTTTACTCAATGGAATGAAAAATCTTGTTACTCTAATCAACAACCACTAGTTATTAAAAAACTGGCTCATTGTTCTGTGTGTTCCCATCCAGGTAAGCAGATACAGAGAATGATATCTTAGAGTGTTAGTGTTGGATACCCATGTTTTCACCCCTGTTCTTCTAGTACATTTTACGTACGTATCTTCCCCACTAGACTGAGAATCCTCAGAGTCAGGAATTGTGTCACATTACATAGTAGGTGCTCAATCAATGTCAATTGAATGAAATAATGTGACACAAATGAGAAATGTTGGATTAGTGCAGTTTTAAACTATGATACCAAATTATTTAGATCTTAAAATTATGTTTTCAATCTAGAAATCCATTTTAAGAAAAAAACATACTGGTAAGTCTTAAGGGAAAGTGGAACTAAATCATTTTTTTTTATATCAGTGATTTGTATTTATATATTTAAATGATTTTTAATTGTACTGTAGGGCATTTTTATTGTGTGTGAAGATAATGCATTAAAACTAATTTCTAATACATGTTCATTATTATTGAAAATAGCTTGGTTCCTCTTCATTAGTCTTGGCAGGAAAAAAAAATGATGTCACTGATATGTAGTAGATCAGAAGGGCTTTCACACCCAGGAGAGATTAGGAAATCATGTTAGTTCATCTTTTAAAAGAAATTCTGTTTTATCTATTTGTCTTAATATGTTTTCATTAGCATTGTTAAATCATGGAAGAATAAATGTTCTCGTAGATAAGATTCCATTCTATAGTTTGTTGATACCTTATAAATGATGATTTTAGGTCATATCCATTATGTGTGTCTTCTGTAGTCTCAAAACGATGTTGAAGGTAGTCATGCTTTCCTTTTGAAGGGAACTAGGGCTGCACACTCGTGCCACAGTTACAATTTGTTCATGTTCCAAGCATAGTTTAAAAATAACTGTACAGGTTACTGAGAGCTAGACACTAGCAGAGGTAATTAACTGCTGTATTTTTTATATATTCTCATTAAAGAAACCATTTCCTGAATTACTCTATTAAGTAAATAATCTTTTTACTACTGATTATATCCTACTTTCTTTGTATGTAGCTACCAAATAAACGACAAAATTTTCCATTTTGTAAATTATAATTCCAAATTATAAATGTATAATTTCAAGTTACAAATTAACACTTTCAGATTGCAGAGTAATTTACAGAAACAAAAAAGTAGTATCATGTGAGAGTAATAGCTCAGAATCTGCTTTATCCTAAGAATTACTTAGTGGTTATTACTCTATTCAAACTAAATGTATAGAAACCGTTTTATATGCTAGGCACTGTGCTAGGCAGTATTCATTTTTGAGAATTCGGGTAAAGGCACACACACATACACACACAATGTGTGTAGAAGCTAATTCTAAAAAGCAGTGAAAAATCATACTTCTTTGTATCTCCATAAAGGTTCACCTAAGGATCACGAACGTAATGGATGCAAATTATGTCAAACTGACCAATCCTGTGAACCTCATGATTGTGAATCCTGCTGTCCTTGTGAGTGGCACCGTACAGAGTATGAGAGGCAGCTGGTTGCCGTGGAGAACAATATCAGGAAGTAAGGGTTTTTTTAATGTATTCTTTTCTGGCATGACCTAGTTAGACACCTGTGGTTGAATTATTTCCTTATAACCTTCCCCCATATCTAAATTAGTAACATTTTACAAAATCCTTTTTTTATTCTGTTCAAAAATTAGGCTATCTCAGAAGATAGTTATTTAATAGTAATTCAAAGAGAAGCTTTATGACTGGGATACTATACAAGGACATTGTTCATTAAATGAGATTGGATGAGATGATTTCAGAATCTGATTGTATTAATAACATGTATATAATTTATTTTCAGAAAAGCTTGCAGTTGTGAGGGATTCCCATTCCATGAGGTAATAACTAATAATTAAAATATGTTTATTTCAGAAGCATTTTAAAAAGTTTGAAGCCTCAATTTCTATTTTCTTTTCTCTTGCTAGGTTATTGAAGAATTCCTTTTGAACAAGGATAAATTGGTCAAGGAAATCAGGTACCAAAGACCTGATTTGTTATTGTTTCAGGTATCTGAAAATAAGTTCTTACTTTACAGTATGAAGTTGGATACTAGGAAAATAAGAAGGGATAATCACTTTGATAGGTCTGAGAGGTTTAAAATAGACAGCTATTGACTGCCCAGATATTTTTCAGCATTAATTTCTAGTCTTCATTCCTTTGCCACACAGTAATCATACTGTGTAAACCATAAGACAAATCACAGTTATGCTGTTTGTTAGAAGACACCTTAAATACCGTATACAGATATATTGTATTCAGGGATATGTTGGGGGAGAATGACTAACAACCAGAGAATGTCAGGATCGAGTATATTGTTATGAAAGCAGTATAGTTTACCAGGACATTGGAATTTGTAGTCAGTTACCTAAATTTAAATTTGGACAGTCTGCCACTTACTGTGTGACACCGGGTATGTGTTATCTTCAAAACAGAAATAATATCTCATGAAGTCACTATGAGGATTAAATGAGATTATTTATATTAACCCCTAATATAATGGCTAGGGAAACAGAGAGGCTCAGTAAATTGTAACTACTTATTGCTTATCCCTCCCAACAATAGTTATAATAATGGCAACCAACATTTATTAAACATTTAAAATGTTCACTGCTATTATATTTAACACATTACATGTAATCTCACTTAATCTTTATAATCTGTGAGCTGGATGTATTTTACAGATGGAAAACCTGAGGCTAAGAGAACTTAATTAAGTAATTTACTCAACACCTAGGAAATACCATACTGGTATTCAAACTGAGACCCCTCGTACTTATTTAGTCCGTAATATTGCCTCCTTGTTCTTTCTGGGAATATTCATTGATACTACCTTAACTCAGGTAAATTCTGAACTGAGAGTGCTATTCATCTCCAAGACATAACAAAACCTTGTTTTATTTTTATTATGTTTATAGAGATTTACTCTTGAAAAAATGGAGTGGCCCAATCACTATGCATGTGAGAAATTGTTGGTGCTTTTGACCCACTATGACATGCTAGAAAGAAAGCTTGGTAGAAGGAACTCTAATCAACTACAGCCTATTCGGTATGAATTGTATGAATAAAGCTGTGTGTTTCCATTTGAATATAAGATCTAAAATATTCTTAATATCTTTAGTAGTGGGATGTTTGTTTTATAAAGATGAAGGAAAGGTCTACTGGAACAATGAAAGCATATTCAGGGCCTGCAGTCAAGAGAACATAGTAAACTCATGCTTTGACACATGTTTTTGTTTCAAACATGTAGTAATAATAGGTTATTAAAAGAAATAAGTATAAAAAGATATAGCTAGGCTTAATCAGACAACTATCTCAATGGACCAGAAAAGGAACAAAAATGTAAAGTGAGTGGAGAGACTAAAACAGAATTAGTGAATCTCAGTGAAGTGTGTGTGAATAATCTTTGTATTGTTCTTACAACTTTTCTAAAGGTTTGAAAACTTCCAAAATAAAAAGTTTAGAGGAAAGTATCAACAAAAAAAGATAAACTACAAAGAAAAGACAATTGGATAACACACATAATTCATGACAGTTATAGATGTCATTAGATGATGGAGTAATATTTCAAAGCTTTGAGTAATTGACAACCTAGACATTGTTAAAATATTACTCACTGGTTGGTAAGGCATTTTCAGACATAGGAAGACTGAGAGTTTATCACTCACAGATCCTTATTAAAACCACTGTTAAAGGTTGTACTTCAGCAACAAGAAAACTGAACCCAGAGGAAGCTGTAGATAACAAGAAACAGTGGTCAGCATAAAATTGATAAAACATATTTAGCTAATTTAATAACCTGACTGAAAAAAATGCATACATAAATGAATATCTGCATAGTGCTTGATGATTAATACCGGGGTGCCAAAAAAATGTATATACCTGACTTGTGTTCATCTTTTGTTATCAGTATATATTGAGTATTACAATTTTAATACACTTTTTTCCTTTCTTCAAATGTGTATACCTTTTTATGGCACCCTCTGTATATGATGATAATCAACTGAAACACCCAAAGTATGCAGGTCAACATATAAGGGTAACCACTAAAACATTAGAAATACAATCTCTCTCTTCCAAACCAATACATAAAATAGGAAAAAAAACAACCCTACCAAATCAAAAGAATACAGGAAGGAGGAAGGGGGAAGTAGCAAAGGAAAAACTTGGTAACAAAACACAAAATAAGATGTCTGAATGAGTCCCACTATGTCAGTAATCGAATAAATGTAAGTGAATTAAACTCATCTATTAAAAGGCATTATATTGGATGAGTAAACAGAGTTCAGCAATATTCTGCTGATAGGGCATATGCAAAATAAAACTATACAAATTTTGAAAATGAAGAGATTTAAAAGATTTACCAGGTAAATATTTACTAAAGTGATAGAGCAAAATTAGCAAAACTAAAATAGACTTTAAAACAAAAATAATTATTACGTAAAGGAGGAATACTGAATAATAATGAAAGGAACAATCTACTCATAGGTTCTAATAATTATAAGCTCTATGAACCTAACAATAAAATTGTCTTGAATAAATTAGTCGAGTAACTGGTATTTCTTACAATATTCTAAAAATATTATAAAAATAGAATAAAAGTCAATGGAAATTGAATTATTCAATTAGCAAATTGAAAATTTCCAAGTAATTTGTGCAGTTGGACCTCATTAGATGAATTTGTTTTTTCAGAATTGTTAAAAACCGGATCAGAAATGGAGTTCACTGCTTTGAAATAGAATGGGAAAAGCCTGGTATGTATTCACTTTAAGGAGCGTTTATAACATTTAACCATGTATGTTTAGCAAATATTGTGCACATATGTAAAACGTGTGTGTGTAAGAAATAAAGAAGAAACCTATCAGATGCACCAAAGATTAATTTCATAGTTTAGTTGTGCTATTTAAATAGGTTTTGACTAATAATAAATATGAAAAACTTTTAAGTAATTTTATTTTCATGTCTTAAATTTGCATTTTTGTAATTAATGTTTAATAAAATAATATGGAAATAGTTTTGATTTATATTTCTCAAGAAAATAATCCTATAGATGGTCTGGTCATTGGATTTCCTCATGTAGCTGGGTCGAAAGAAATCAAGGTTGCTGAGGGGCACCTGGGTACTTTTTCTTTTCTTTCTTGACTCAGTCTACAAATAATTTCGTTTTCATGGGAATTTTAGTTTTCATGGGAATTTATAATTGTCAAATTACTCTTATTTTGCTACAGACAGAAATACAGTGAACACTTAGAATTAGCTCCAAAACTGAAGACAAGGAAAGCACCAGATCATTTAAAATGGAAAAGAATCCCAAGTTCATTTATATTTGGCATTGAAATTAGATTGTATGGTTATGTGTGAATGAGAAAGCCGATTTCTCACTGAAGGTTTAAGTTGTAGGTTAACTTTGAAGTCTGAAATTAAAGAATTAGATAAACCATTCTAAGCAGTAATAGCAAAATAGAAGCTGAAGAATTTTGAAAACTGTTTAAGAACAGTTCCACCACTATAATATATTTTCAGGAAAGAAAATGGCATTAACCTAGTTTGGCAGTGCATCTCCTGTGTTTAGAACTGAGGATTAGGTGCCCACTTTCATTTATCTTTGTGGGAACTATCCCTTAAAGGGAGAAAATGGACCCAAGCTAGTTTAACCAAGAAACACTTTAAATTTACCTGTGTTCATTTGTTTCTGCTTTAAACTCATCGACTAATATTTTCATTATAGTTTGGCTTCTCATGCAGTTTTGCAGTCATATAGGATAAATGGAAAACTCTAGTCTTCTACTTATATATCTTATTGTATTTTCCATATAATCAGTTCCATTTTCATTTATCAGCTGCTTGTGAGTCCCCTAAACCTGGGTACATCCTCAAGAGATTGATAACCTCTGAAACAACAATCTGGAAAATAGTATAGTAGAAGCCCCTTATCATGGTTTTACTTTCCATGGTTTCAATTACGAGCATAAGTCAACTGCAGTCCGAAAATATTAAATGGAAAATTCCAGAAATAAACAATCATAAGTTTTAAATTACATGTTGTTCTGAGTAGCATGATGGAATCTCATGCTTTCCCATTCTGTCTCTCCTGGGATGTGAATCATCCCTTTGTCCATCAGATCCATGCTGTATATGCAACCCCCAACCCCCATTAGTTAGTAGCCATCTTGGTTGTCAGATTCACTGTCACAGTGTCACAGTGCTTGTGTTCAAGTCACCCTGATTTTACTTAACAATGGCCGCAAAGTGCAAGAGTAGTGATGCTGGCAATTCAGATATGCCAAAGGAAGGCATAACGTTGCTTCCTTTAAGAGAAAAGGTGAGTACAGTACAATAAGATACATTGAGAGAGACCACATTCACATAACTTTATAGTATATTGTTATAATTGTTCTATTTTATTATTAATATTATTGTTAATCTTTTACTGTGCCTGACATAAAATTTAAACTTGATCATACATACGTATGTATAGGAAAAAAACATAGTATATATAGGGTTTGATACTATCAGTGATTTTAGGCATCCACTGAGTGGTCTTGGATTGTGTCCCTCACTGATAAGGAGGGACTACAATGATATTTTTCATGAACCTTTCAATTCTATTCTTTTCAGAAGACACTGTTAAAGAAAGTTAATATTGAAGTTTTTGGCAACTGTATTCCCATTCTTTATCTGGAATTTTAACACTTAGTGTAGTAAATTAAAACCAACTAACCTTATCTAAACAAAGGTTTTTATCCTCTAAGCTGCTCCTACTGTCTCTGAAGCAAGAGAATTTAAAGTTTTAATTAAAAAGTAATCTCCTTCCAGCTCTTGGCAGGCAGAAGAAAATCAATTCTGTACTAGAATCAACAAATTATTAGAATAGAGATTTTGCAAAGCAAGATTTGCAATGAATTGTCCATTTGTGGAGTACTTAGTTTACCTGGTAAGCTTAGTTACCTGGAAAAATTAATTTTTTTCAAATCTGTAATTAAGGCTGTTTCACTATATTTTTAATCTTTTAGAACATTATGCTATAGAAGATCAACATGGAGAATTAGTTCTACAAACAATAGAAGAAGAATCATTATTTGAAGCAGCTTATCCCGAGATTGTTGCTATTTACCAAAAACAAAAGTTAGAAATTAAAGGGAAGAAACAAAAAAGTAAGTATCACATTTAATAGCTCTTTACGCCATACACAAATGTTATAGAGAGCTATCTGTTCTATATGAATCTATCGTGTCTAAATTTTGCTGAAAGTTCTATAAAATCAAGAGTAAGGATAACCCTTACTTCTTTGTCTTGACATACTTTCTTTCAAAGCTCAAAAGCTAAAATTAAACAGTTCTGCTCTGTGTCTGATAAGTTAACCAAGTATTAAAAATAATAATTATACTAACCACTTACTGAACAGCTAATATGTGTAATGTATTTTGGATTGTAAATATATTTTCTTTATTTCCCAGAGCTTGGTGAGGAAAATAATTTGATTATAATATTGTTTCCACAAGAAAATATTTTGTAATATTTTGTTAGTAATTATTGTGTTGTAATTACTTATAACACAATTTCCTGGAATGCACTGAGACAAAAATGCAAATATTGCTCATATAGAAGATTTCAGTCTGATCTCTAGTTTATTTATTTACTCAAGTTAAATAAAATAGATTTTAATTTTACATATTTTTTTTCTTTTCAGGCATGAAAACCAAGTCTAAAGAAAACAATTTGCCAGAAACAGATGATATGAGTTCTCAATTACACATGACTTTAAAACCCACATGTGAAATCTCTTCTAAGTTAAATTTAGAAGTTTTCTGTGATTCTACATTACCGCAGAAATCTATTTCTGCATCATTGAATAGTTTGCTTTTATCTGAAGATGCTTCCGGTTTGAATACACAAGAACAGTTAATGTCTTCTTCAAGACCTTTGGCTCTGCAGCAAATTGAAGCTGTCAATAAGTCTTTGATTTCAGAATCTAGTCAACCCAATACCTCACCCCATAATGTATCCGCAATTGCTGATCTTGACTTGAGCACCATTGACTGGGAAGGTACTTCTTTTAGTAATTCTCCAGCTATTTCAAGGAACACTTTCTCTCACGGTTTCAAGTCAGAAATTGAAACACCCATCCCTAATAACTTTAAAAATACCCCAGGACAATTGTCCTGTGAACCAAGACGGTGCACCACAAACATTAATAAAGTGTTGGGGTGGGATCTTCGAAAGACTAACCCTGAAGAGCACCTGCTTTCTGGCATCACTGACTTACATCTTCAGGATTTGCCTTTAAAGGAGCGGATGCTTAGAAACTCATCGCATCCTCAGGCGAAAGCACAACCAGATGTTGACCTGAACACTTTGTCCCTGCTTACAGTCAAAGAATCTTGCATTGCTAACAGTAGCTCTGATTTTCCATCACATCTTTCAAAGAGTCTTGTAGGAATTTATTTGCAAAATGAATCTAGAAACGGTCAAGTTCTAAATGGAGACCAGCCATTTCAAGAAAACTATAAAGTGAATACTTCTATACCTTATTCTGTCAATAATGTGATAGTAGAGGCCTCTAACGTTAGAGCTGGACTACCAAATACCTTTTTAGATCAGAGAAGAAAAGTTGATGTGCAGACCACTCAGAAAATTGTAATGAAGAAAAGTGTTTGCCTTGACAGACACTCCTCTGATGAGGAAAGTGTCCCAGTGTTTGGGAAAGCTAAGAATGCAACTCAAAAAATGAAGCAGAGTTCTCAGAAGCGTAAACCAGCCCAATTCAAGAAAAAGGATGTCAACAAATCGAGTAACCCTCAGATACATATTAAAAAACCTGAACAGTACGTCCAGGCTTATAAAACAGCTAGAAATGAAGAAAACTATTTCCCAGATGTAGGGACGGGTTCTCTGGGTTTTCAACAGTGTCATAAGGAAAACGACGATGCTAATACCTGTTTGGATAGTCCTCTTCCTTTATGTCAGAGATTGAAACTAAGGTTCCAAAACACTTGAAATTAAACTAAAAATATGGAAGTGTAACTTATTCTAGTACCATCAGCATTAGCAGAGGTAAAGGGAAGGTGTCCAATTAATCGTTAGAAAAATGTAATGTCAGGAGACACTTTTGCCATTTTAATTAAAATTGTAATTTTAAACAGTTACTTAAAAAAACTTCAAATTAAAAGATGATCCTGGTGGTGAAAACTTTAGATAATGTATATTTTTAAAACACTTTTGCCATTTTTTATATCTTTATTCGTGATTCTTTAGTTATAGCTTTAAAATGTTAGTATAGCACTAGGCAGAGTAAATGTTTCATCCTTTTGCTCAATTTTACTCATTTCTTACTGAAGCCTCCGAAGTATTTATTTATATTTCAGCTTGTTCCCAAGAGCATAACCGTTTATAGTTGCCTGCACTCTCGCAATGTCTTCTGTTATGCTTTTCATGGGAGTTATATTTTCTCTCAATGTGAAGATAGTTTCAGTAGATCCTTTCATTTTGGGTAACTTTACTGTCTTTTGAGGGGAAAAAATGGAAAAGGAGTAAGATGATAAATATAGATATAGTAAAAATCATGCTTGTAATGCTGAATAAATTAAACTACTCTTTACGTATCCCCAGAAGGTAACAGTTATGCCAAATTGGAAAAAAATATATATATATATATATATATATATATATATATATATATATATAAATATACACATATATATGTGTGTGTGTGTGTGTGTGTATATATATATATATATATATATATATGTGTGTGTGTGTGTGTGTGTCTGTACATATATACATATAGATATAGATATCCAGAAGAGAATTAGAAATTTGTTCAGGGTCATACAGCTAGTTAACAATGACGTGAGAACCAGATTTCTTGCCTCCTAATTTCTTGTGTTTTTTTTTCTGTTTTCGCTTTTTTATCTTTAGCACTTCTTTCTTCCCCTTTTGTTTTAAAAAAATAAATCTGTGCAATATTGACTTCAGTATCTCCAAATATTAAGTTGTACATTCACTTAATTCAAAAAGGCAGTCAGATTGGAAATGAAAAAGTGAAACTATCACTACTTGCAAATGACAAGATTTTATATATACAAAATTCTAAGTAATCCACTAAAAACTACTAGAACTGGTAAATGAGTTTACCAAGGTTGCAGCATATGAGATCAATATACAAACATCAACTGTATTTTTATACACCTGCAGTGAATAATACTAAATTAAATTAAGAAAATTCTGTTTACAGCAGCACCACAAGTAATAAAATACTTTGGAATAGATTTAACAAAAGAAGTGCAAAATTTATACATTGAAAACTATAAAATATTGTTGAAAGACGTTTTTAAAAACTTGAATAAATGAAAAGATATTCCATGTTTGTGGATCAGAAGACTTCATATTATGATGACAGTACTCCCCAAATTAATTTGTAGACTGCAATCCCATCCATTCCAGCTGGTTTTAGAAACTGACAAGCTGATTCTGAAATTCTTAAGGGACACAGAATAGGCAAAATAATCTTCAAAAGAGAAATGGGAGGACTCACCCTTCCTAATTCTGATTTCAGAACTTACCACAAAACTAGTTATGAAGACAGTGTTGTCATGGAATAAAGGTAGACATATATGTAGATCAGTGGGATAGAGTTGAGGATCCAGCAATATACCCTCACATCTTTGTTTAGTTGATTTTCTACCAAAGTGTCAAGACAACTTAAGGGGGAAACAATAGTCTTTCAGCAAATTCTATTAGTAAAATTGGCTATCCACATGCAAAAGAATGAAGTTTGCACCTCATACAATGTGCAAAAATAATTCAAATCTATCAAAGACCTAAATTTGAGAACTAAAACGATAAAACTTTGATGAAAACAGACATAAATCTTTGTGATTTTGGATTAGGCCAGAATTCTTTGATATGTTACCATAGCTCAGACAACAAGAAAAAACTAGATAAAATGGACTTCATAGAAAATGTGTTTCAAGGGCACCAAGAAAATGAAGAGAAAATCCACAAAATAGAAAATATTTGCAAATCATAAATGTGATAAAACACTTGTATCTAGAAGGACTTCCATAAAGAACTCTTATAGCTCAATAATAATAAATCAAATAAAAATGAGTAAAATACCTGAATAGACTTTTCTTCAAAGAGGATACACAAATGACCAATAAATACATGAGAAAAGTCTCAACATTAGTCATCTGAAAACTGCAAATTAAAACTACAATGATCCCACTTCACACCTAATAGGATGGCTGGAATATAAAAGACAGGTAATAACAACTGTTGGTGAAGATGTGGAGAAATTGGAACCCTCAAACCTGCTGGTAGGAATATAAAATGGGGGGAGCCACTTTGGAAAAGTCTGGTGGTTTCTTAAATAGTTAAACATAGTTACCATATGATGCAGCAAATCCACTCCCAGGTATAAACCCAAGAGAAATGAAGATATGCATCCACACAAAAGCTTGTACACAAATGTCCATAGCAGTGTTATTCATAATAGCCCAAAAGTGTAAACAACCCGAATGCCTATCAATTGATGAATGTATAAACAAAATGTGGTTTGTCCATGCAATGGAATATTGGCAATACAAAGAAATGAAGTACTGATAAATGTTACAACATGAAGAATCTTGAAAATGTGCTAAATGAAAGGCGAGTCACAAAAGACCACATGTATGATTCAATTAGTAGGAAATGTTCCAAATGGGCAAATCTATAATCTATAGAAACAGAAAGTCTCATGGTTGCCAAAGACTGGGGTGGGGTGAGAATGGGGATGGAGGTTAAGGAGGGAGAAGGGAAAAGACTGCCAATGAGATGGGTTTGGGGGATGAGTGGGTAGTGATGTTAAAATGTTCTAAAATTGATTGTGATGATGTTTACAAAACAATGAGTAAACAAACCTTTGAATTGTGTAATTTAAAAAGACAAATTCTATAGTATGTGAATTATATCACAATAAAGCTGGCTTAAAAATAAATTGTGTAGAATTTTACCTGTCCAAGCTCTTTTTAATATCTAAAATGTATATAGTCTAGCCTCACCCCACATGTGCACTGTCATCATTATTTAATGGATTAGAAAACAAGTCCAGAGAGGTGAAGAGCTTTTCCCAAGATTGGAGATGAAATTTCATTTTATTAATCTAGTACTTATTATTAAAAGGTTAAAAGTAATTGCAAAAACTGCAATTATGGGGCGGTCGGTTAAGAGTGTGGTGCCCTTAACAAGGTTGCCCGTTCGATCCCCACATGGCCCACTGTGAGCTGCACCCTCCACAACTAGATTGAAACAATTACTTGACTTGGAGCTGATGGGTCTTGGAAAACAAAGTGTTAAAAAAAATAAATAAATAAAAAACCGCCAATTTTGCACCAGCCTAATACATTATGCCATGTTGTAAAAGTAGACTCAAACCTGGAATACTTTTGTATTTCTGTGCTTTTTCTGAAGTTGTGATTTTACTTTTGTTTTTATTTTTTTTTAATTCCACTGAAGGTATATAAAATGCTTTGAATCAGGTTTCACTTTGTTTTAGAAAAGTGTCATGTTGGCAGAGCACTTGCTGTATATAAAATCCTGGATAAGGGGAATCCTAAATGAAGGTGGTCAGTCCTTTGCTCTCAAGGAGCCTGCCTATGATAATTGAACTGATACATTCTTTTAAAAATCAGTTATTTGCATAAGTAGTACTTACTTTTTAGAGTGATAGTTTCATGTGGTTAATAAAAAAGGTGAAATAATACAAAAAATGTAGAGCTAAAAAGTCAATTTCCTTTCTATTCTTAATGCCCAAGCTCTAATTCCTGCGTCTAGAGGCAAGCAGTTTCTAAGTTCTTACAGATCCTTCCAGAGGTGTTCTATACCAATATGTTAATGTATCTTAGAAATTATTCTGTATCAGTAAACATGATCCGTCCCTCTTTAATGGCTTCAGTGTCTCCGCACGTTATCTTTGCACAGATGCCTGCAGGTAGTTTACATAATAGATGTGAATGTCATGTTGGATTTTAACTTTTGATAAATGTATATTAGTTGAAGCATTTTTGATTCTCTAAGGCCAGCTAAACTATTGAAAGTCAGATATGTTTAATGTGTGTAATGTTTTAACATACTACCACACTTCTTTCTAAAGGGGCAAAGCCATTTTTTTGTGATCCCACCAGCATATATGGGAGTTTTACCAAAAATCCATATTGTCAATCTTTTTCATTGTAGCCAGTCTAGTAGTTGTGTAAATACCGTAAAGCTACATCTCCTTGTGGCTTTATCCTTGTGACTTTATTTGCATTTTGCTGATAACTGGTGACACTGAGTATCTTATGTGCATATATTCCATTAATATACCTTTTGGAAATTCCCATTTTTTTTGCCAATTTTTAAATTGGATTGTTTTGTCTTGTTGCAAAATTGTAAGTGTTGTTTATTTTTTCTAGATACCAGCCCATTGTCAAATGTGTGTTTTGCAAATATTTTGTCCCTAAGTCTGACTTACCTTTGCATTTTACCTGTGTTTTTCAAAGAGCAAAACATTTTTAATTTTGATGTCAGTTTTATTAATTTGTTTTCAGCAGCCCATTGGGCATTGTCTAACCTGATGCCCTAAATATTTTTTCTGTTTTCTTCTACAGGTTTAATGGTTTTGCCTCTAATATTGGGTCTATGATTCATTTCAAGTTGATTTTTGCATTTGATGTGAGGTAAGGATTGAGGAACATTTTTTTTTTTTCCTATGCAGAGCTCCAGTTGTGCCATCACAATTTGTTGAGAAGTCAGACCGTTTCCCTCATTGAATGGCTCCTTTGTTGCAAATCAATTGACCGTGTAAGTGTGGGTCTATTGCTGAAATCTGTTCTTTCTGTTGACCTCTGAATGTCTCTCATTACTCCAGTATCACACCTGGGCAGGCTAAGGAGTGACCAGCCATTGAGAAGTAATGAACCTAGCAGAAAGCAGGCTAGGGTATCTTAAGGCAAAGGGAAAAAGAAATAGGACAAAGTGGAGCAAAGAACCTGACCAGGATGATAAGGAACTGTGACCATATGAGCCCCACAGAAAGGGTTATATGTGAGTTCACTTCACATACATTAAGGACCAAAGGTGTGCCCAACCTGGTCACAGAGCAGGAGGGAGACACGAATTTAAAATTGCTGGGCAAGGGAGGGAACTAACATTTCTTGAGTACATGGTCTATTCAAACTAGGTTCTTTACAAGCTTTTTGTCCTCTCAACAACTGTGTAAGGACTGTATTGCAATATTTTGAATATTCAGAAGGAAAAATAATCCTTGTTAAAACATTCCTCCAGGGATCTGCTTATCATGATTTGTTCACTCTGGATACCACACTCTGGGCTATGGTAGTCAGTTTAGGACCATACAGTCCAGGTAAATACTCAAAATAGCTAGAGGTGTTCTTAACCTGGGTTTTTAGGAGGTGAGAACACCAAAAGTAGCTGGGAGTGAGTGACCTGCTTTCATTCTGTATAGCTAAATTAGGCCTAAGTGTATGCACTCAATATCAACTTTCACTTCCTCCTGAAGGATTTCTCTTCTTTCAATGTCCAGACTCTCTCTCCCCTTCTTAAAGCATTCCGTGTTGTTCTTGTCCCTTGCTGACGTGATCTATGATGTCACTTGTGTATAGACTTTACTAACTTGCTGCTCATGCATTTGCTTGTCATCAACTAAGGCCTTGCTCCCTTCCAAAATACTCTGCCAAAGACCTGCCTCTACCTACCAGGGTCCTGGAATTGGTTTGTCCCTGTTGGCTTCCCACGAAGGCCCTGTTCTGGCCTAACTACTCTGGGCTGTGTGTGACCAGTCTTAAGTACTTGGGGTTTTTCTTCCAGATTTCACAGTGAGAACAATCCCCCTTTTTTCTTTGGAATAACATGGATCATGTCAGTCATGACCTATCTTCAAATTCTTTCCTGCTACAGATTTTCTATGTGACTTGGGGGACACTTCCTAATTTTGCTGACAATTCATTCAAATAGTTTGCAACTATTTATGCATCATCTCTTATGTGACAAGCATTGTGCTGGGTCCAGGAGACACAACAGTGGATGCTATTCTCTAAGGTTGTTTTAATATCGGTGAAGTGGCTGCCATGATCGACACATTATAAACTCTCAGTAAATGGAAACTATGCCAGTCACCATCATTTGGAAGAACAAACTCAGATTTGGATGTAAGCTGAATGCAGCCAAACACACTGCGCCTTGGGTAAAAATGTGGACACCACAACACTGTTAGTACTCGTATGAGATGGCGAGATGTTTTCAGAAAAAAGAAGCTCGTTGTCTAGATAAGCGTGATCAGAAAAGTGATCCTAAAATGTATGGCATTCAAGCTAAGGTTATAATACTGGAAAAATAATAATGTGCTTGTTCAAATATGATTGGTAACTAGTATATTACTCATCCAATCACCAAACATACTTATTGAACACCTGCTTTGTGCAAGACTCCTGTGCTTTTCTGTGGATAACAGCCAGCTGGAGGCCCATATAATTTAAAATAATTTTCCCAAACTGCCCAGCTGGAAAAGGCTTAAGCTGGGCCTAGAACTCAGCTCTCCTAACTCCTTAGTGAGGGAAATTCCCTGTTTATGTTTCTATATTTCATTTAGTTCTTTACTCAAATGTCAGCCCGGAAAGCCTTTCCTGAACTCACCTAAACTAATTCCTCATCACTCACTAATATTCTTTACCCTGCCCTATCTATATTTTTCTGTACACTTAGCAGTACCTGATGTTATATGTTTCTTAGGTTTTTTTCCATTGTTTCTTTCCCAAACTAGAATGCAAACTCAGTGAGGGCAGGTACTTGTCCTTTTTGTTCACAGAATACTGAAACAGTGCTCAGGACAACATCTAGATAAGTGAATGACTCCCACCCTCCCAAAACACACACACACACACACACACACACACACACTCACTACAGAGCTTGTGCCAGTAGTGGCTGCACATTTTTTTGCAAAATGTGGTCTCAGAATTCCAGCATGGCTCACAGGCTTACACGGCTGGGACAGCCTGGCCCCAATCCATCTCTCCAGCTTCAGCTTCAGAGATTCACAGCCATGAGCTTTGACTAGAGCTACCTAAGACCACTTGTTTTGCCCTGAACAGATTTTTATGCTTTGGCTCAGGAGTTTGTCTGCCTGAAATGCCTTTTCTCCTTTCTTAGGTCAGTAAACTCTTCATCTATCAACGACCAACTCAAATGTCCTAATATCTCTCTAATTCCAAGCAGAATTAGTTGCTTTCTTTGTGTTCCCAAAGAAATTGTGCATATTTCCATGGTAGTATTTATCACATTTCATTCATATGTTCAAAAGATTAGTTGAGTGCTTACTATGTAGCAGGCACAATGTTTTATAAAAATGGCTCTACCTCTAAGACAGGACTGAGAACGGATCAAATCTTATTTATTTTTGTTTCCCCCCAGAACTTGGCACACAATTTTTATTCTCTGCTTCACCAACTCTTATTTACCCATCAAGACTCAATGTAAACACGGTCTTCTCTAAGGAGGGTTTACACAGCTTCTTATTCCTGTAGATCTCTACAGTACTACCTGCAAATGGTTTTGTGTTGACTGATTTGCATTTGTGTCTCTGGCACCGGGCTGTGAGCATCTTGTAGTTCTCAATGTGCAGCACCCAGCAGAGGGGCTGGCACAGAAAGCGATGGGTGAGTGGCTGCTGACTGCCTCATGGTGAATTCGAGGTCGTAGTTCTTGCATTCTCCATGGAGAAAGACCAAATCCAGTTGAATGGTTCCCTCCCCCAGCTTGATCACTAGTCCCCTTTCGTCATTTGACGATGCCATGGTGAGATGCCTTGCTTTCTGAAGGTGAAGGGGCTAACTCAACTGCTGACCATTCCTGTTCTGCTGGTAGCACTTAGGGTAAAGCAGCTCAAGTAATATTACTGAAGGCAGCCTCCTTTCATCTGCAGATTAATGTGGCAACGGTTAGCACCTTCTGAGCCAGGAAAAGCTTTTATCAGGCTCAGCCAACAGCTTGCATTAGCCTCCTCAAGGACTTGCCACATTGCCTTTAAACTGACAGGCTGCAGAGTCAGCCCCAGTAACAGTCCAAAAAAGTGGACCCTTTTCTGATGATTGCCAGAATGGATTCTCTATACTCAGGCCAGATAAATTCAAGAAATACGGAGGGGAGGGTCATGAGCATGCCCATGGTGTGGTGAGGATGGCTTTGAATATTTGCCTGATATTTGGAAGAATTCTTTTTCTAAGCACCCAAACAGAACTTCTTTAATAAGTATTACATGTCTGAGCTTCCTCAGCATTATTCTGTGCCAAGACCCGAAAAGGAATATGTTGACCTCCCCAAATGGCAAAAACTGCCTGTGTATTTAGAATTCTCTGATCAAAAAGCTCATGGAAGAATTCTCTGCTGTTTGCACCATCATAACTTAAATCTCTTCATCTACCACTCAACAGATATCTGCCTCTCAGCTGTGAGTGAATTCCGCAAGTGCTGTCCTTGGAATCAGAAAATGAGAATGAGTGATTTATTCAACATCCATGTGAAGGTAGATTATAAAATGCTTTGCCTTTTTGTTTGGTTTGAAAGCAATACCGGTTGCAGTAACTGCTCCAAAGTAATTATTGTTGCTAAATTAATTTACATTTTTGTTAAACTGAGAATGCTGATTCTGTGAATGCCAGATGCCAGGAGGCTTCTTTTGCAGGGTTGTCCAAACCCAGACGTCTCTAGTGCAGGCCCCGTGAACCCGTGAAGCACCCCCCCTCACCCCCCCACCCCGACTTCACAGCTGGGATCGTTCTATAAGAGGTGTCAAAGGACTCGGTGTAACCACATCAACATCCTGTGAAACAGACCAAAGAGTCTCTCACTTGGGAGGCAATGGTCTGACTAATTGTCCAAGTTCTGATAGAGACTAGCTACCTTGGACAAATCTTCCCCGCTTCCGCTTGCCTCTCCTTCTCATACATAGGTGGGAATGATCCTTCTTCCTCTCTTCACGCTCATTTACATGTTGAGGATAAACAACCTCTCGAGAGACATGCATTAATGTACATGTTTAGCATTACTGATTTTGCTTTGCCAAATCCATTGATGAACCACAAGTGATGTCTTGAAAAGGTGTTGTATTATAACCTCTACAATTTTTGTGAGAAGGCAATTGTCTCTAATGTGAAGGAAAGAGAGACAAAGCATATTGAGCACCAAAGACTATGAGTAGATTCAAACCATTTCAAAAGTCCGCCATGCAAAACATTAGTAAATGTTGGGAGAAGAGAAAGGAAGTATATTGAATGTTTGCTATTATGGCTACCCACTTTCCTGATTTTTCAAATTCCTCCATTTGCCCCACAAAAACTCTGAAAGGTAGGCACTTTTATTTCCTATTTATATATGAGGCTGAGAGAGGCCCAGGAACTTACCCAAGGTCAACACCTAGTAAACAGCAGGGTCAAGATTTGAACCTAGAGCTAGTCTCACTCCACAGCTTCTTTGACAGAATCAAGGCTTGTGTCTACTCCGCCTTTGGATAAGTCTGGGGCAGTTTTACAGAAACCACCCATCAGACAGATACAGTGACCTCTCCTGACCTGATTTATAGAAAACTGGCCACTGAAATCAAAGTAATTCAGAGTCCCAGAAAATGTTCAGTATTGTGAACATGCAAGGAATGATCACAAAAGTTACTTTCATTTTTCAGAATTAAAAAAATAACTATCAAAGTCCACATTTGGGAAGGTTGGGGGGTTTTTATGTGCGAGGAAGGAGTAGGATGCAAGGGACAGTCTGAGCGCCAGATCTCCCAGAAGTTTTATCTGCTTCCTTCAAAGCTCTAACCACCGAGGCCAGGTGTCCTCAGGCAGAGGTCATCTGTGAGTTCTCAGTGGAGTGTTAGGTAAGATTGTGTCCTTTTCAGTGTTCATTTCCGACTTGAATCACCTTTGCACCACCTGCCAGGGGTCGGGCCCCATTATAACTGGTTAAGTACCTTTTATACTAATCTGGAAAGCAACTCAGAGAAGTCAAGCAACATGCCTGTGGCCACACAGCTAGTACAGACCTCTCCTCCCAGCTGTATTGCTACCTCTGAAGGCCAGGTACCATCCTCTCTTGCGGGAACTACTAAATGCACCTCCTAAGTGATCTCCCTGCTTCAAAGTACTCACGTCCTTCGTAGTACACTCAGCAACCAGATAAATCGGTTGAAAATGCAAACCATATTCTAACACCACCAGCGCCCTCACCCCCTTCCTCCACGGAAAAGTGTAAGTCATACTCAGTGTAAATTCCAAAGTCCTGGACAGAGCCTCCCAGGCCCTCAGTAGCTGGTCGCTGCCTGTCTCCCTCCCCTCATCTCCTGCCTCTTCCCCTCACTCCCCTTACTCCGGTGGTACTCACTCTCTTCCATTGCCTTAAACACACCAAGCTCATTCCACATTCTGGCTCTTGAACTTCCTGATCCCTCTGCCTGAACTTCTCGCAGATGTTTGGATAGTAAGCTCCTTATCACCATTCAGCTAGGACTTTTGTGACCATGCTAGCTAAGTAACCACCTCCCCATTCTGACCCCCATGCTTCCCTCTTACCCTGAGTTTTCTTCACAAATTCTTAGATTTTTTTGGTTTGTTTTGTCTCCTATCACTAGAGTAACAACATAAGAAATTTCGTCATGTTCTTTCTTATATTCCCTGAGCACACTTAATGCATCCTTACTGGATAAAGGAAGTTAAGCGTTGAACCCAAATCTGCCTGAAGCTAAAACCCACACTTTGACCCCCAATGTGCTGCAACTTTTTATTGAATTCTTAAGATGGATCCAGTCCTGGGTTACGCATGGTGCAGGGTGCAAAGGAATAATATCTGGTCTCGCCCTTGAAGATCTTTATAACTTAGTTGTGACACCAGACTCATTTGTATTTGAAACAACAAATGATACAATTCAGTGCTGGGTGCAGGGGGTGGCCTCAGAGGGCGTCAGATGCTGAAGAGCGTCATCAGAGAGCAGCCTGTGGTCCTCAGGCTTCCGAGAGGTCAGCGACTCAATAGGAGGCTTGAATGGTGGATGCACTTTAGAGCGGTGGAGGGAAGACGATCAGCTTCGTGGATAAGACTTGAAGTTGGGTGAATTTACCCAGAAAGAGTAATAAATGATGTGTTTTAAGGAAGGCATTCCGGGTTGGGGACATTTGTTAGATCTTTTTGTCTGAAAAATAAGCCACTCACCCATTACATACAAGTATAATTTTATGAGAAAATAAGGCCAATGAGGGAAGAGGAAAGGAGGAAAGGGGGTGAGGTTTCTGGTTCTGACTTATGGTTGGGAGTTGCGGAGGGGAGGGGTGGACCAGGCCCGGGCATAGGGTGAGGGTCAGATATATGGGCATCAGACATGTTCAGGTGTGGGACTTCACAGAGCTCTGGCCACTGACAGAGACCATCTAAGTTTCTCAGAGGGCCACAGCTGCCCCTCATGAAGACTGCCCCTCAGGGAGAAACCTCCACACCTTCCATCATCATTTCCAATAAAGTGGAAGGAATCAAATCCCTGAGAACGAGGTATTGAGCTAGAGAAGATGACTTCCTGTGCTCAAAATTAACATCCATCCATCCATCTATTTATTTATTTATTCAATAAGTGGGTTCTCTATGCCACGTGCCATGTAAATTGCAGGTGTTATAGTAAAGGGGTTATAGACATTTTCCTTCAGAAACTCATGGTCTATCCACAAAGAAAACCATGTCCATTAAGACTTTATGACACCATATGCCGCTTGTGTCTCTACTCATGCTTCCAGACCTAGGTGAATGAAAGCATTTATCGCATATCCAAGCTTGGCTTCAAAATCACACCACACCAAACCAAAACACTCCATAAAGGGAAAGACTCTGCTAACCTTTGTTTCTCTCAAGCTCTTCCCAGAAAGGTGGTAACAGAAGATTTGGTCCCAACGGGACACAGACAGAGGATTTGCATTTTAAAGTTTGACTGATATTTATAGTCCTTTTGATCTTCTTTCTCTCCTCTGCCCACCCACGCCCAGCCTTGCCACCTCCTCCTCCCCCACCCATCAATTTCCACATTGTACCAGGTACGGATTTGAGAAACGACCATTCCAGGTCCAGAGGACTTGCTGTGCTCTGCTCATAGCCACGTAGCTCCTGTTCATTCAATACCAATGACATACCAAGTACCTTTCTTACCTCCTAACCCCCACAGTCACCCTGAAACTTCCCTTTCTTACCAAGTAACTTTCTAACTCGTAACCCCCACGGTCACCCTGGAACTTCCCTTTATTATTCACCTTTTTGGTGGTGGTTGTTAAGGGAGGAGGAAAATGAGGCTCAGAGAGGTTCAATAACCTGTCTAGGAACACTGGTAAGTAGTAGAGACAGAATTAAAACCCGGGCCCGTGTGCCCCCAGACCTGTGACCTTTTCATGAAGTCAGGCTGACTCCAGTCCACAAGCCTGGTTATTGTAGGCTACTTAGCTACGATGCTTCCTGGAAAAGATCATCCTGCATTCCAGTTTTCTTGCTGGTGTTATTCTGGAAATAGCCCAATAAATGTCACACTTTGATTTACTCAGGACAGATTTGCAGCTGTCTTCCTTTGCAACTCTTCTTGGGCTTTCACAGTTTCCTGTCCTTCTCCTGGTCTTCCGCACGGGTCCACCGCAGCCCACAGCTGCACACCTCCATTTCGAACCATTAATCAGCATTCCCAATTTGCTGAACAGAGCTGCTCTCCGACCCAAAGAAAGCCTGTTTGAAACAAGCTCAGAATCTCAAGACCCTTATGTTTTTGCAGCTGGAGGGGATCCTAAAAACCATCTTGGAAACAAGTTCAGAGAACGACCCATGCAGAGTAGCTGGCATCGGATTCATTAGAATACTATAGATTTGCTATTAAAAGTGAAAGATGAAGAGAGAAATCACATGAATCCTTCCATGTGTCAGGTGCTCTGTCTGATTTAATCTTTACTACAAGCCGGTGAGGTACAATTAACTTATCTTCATATGGATGAACTGACTCAGAGTTCTACTGTGAGTAGCTAGTGGGACTGGGATCTAAACTCAGGTGACAGTGGGTAGCTCAGTCCCTCCCCGCAGTGTCCCTGCATATGATGAGCAGTGCAGACGTACCCTATTTGCTGAGGTGACCGCCCTGTGACATTTGCTCCTGTCCCAAAGATAAGGAGCCAACTGAACGAAGAGATGACTGCCATCATTTGGTGGATTTCCTGAGGTCAAGTCTGTAATCTAAAATCATCCGGCATTCACCAACAATCTGAGCGGCATTTTTTTATTAGTTTTAGGTGTACAAGACAATGTAATAGACATTTACACCCCTCGCAAAGTGATAACCTCCTCCCCCCATCTCCTACCCTTCTGACATCATATATAGCTGTTACAATTCCATTGACTCTATTCCCTATGCTGTGCTCCATATCCTGTGACTATATGTGACCATATATATATTTAATTATAGTTGACATTCAGTATTATTCTACTGCAGCTGGAGGTGTACGGCGCAATGGTTAGGCATCTACACAAGCCATGAAGTGGTCTCCCTAATAAGTCCAGTGCCCATCTAGCACCCTACATAATCTTTAAAACATTGTTGATTATATTCCTCACACTGTATTTCATATCCCCGTGACACTATTGTGACTACTAATTCGTGCTTTCTAATCCCTTCACCTTCTCCCCATCCCCTCCCCCTTTTTATGTAAAATGTTCATTTAAAAGGTATCTACAAGCAATTGCTCTTAAAATCTATCTTCTACTTGTTAGTACCACTGTTTAGCCAAGTTCTTTCCTCAGAAAATACTTTCAGGTGTGTATTCGTTTTAGATACTGTATTTTTTTTTTTTTTTGTAATACATGGAACCTTGCTAAAAGTGAATATGCTTATAAAACTGGCTACTTCATATGCATAAAATTGGCTGCTTCAGGGGAATCAGACTGAGATAATGCTAGGGACACAAAGCCTAAGAATTTTCACCATTGACTCAATGCAGTTAATTCTTTGCACAATTTAAGTTTCACATATTACGGTAATAAGTGTTGCCTAGTTTTCTCTAATCAGTAAATTACCATATGTGAATATTCTATACATTCTTTAGAACATATTTTTGTCACCTTTGATATCAGTTTAAAATAATCTTCAAATCATTCATGAATCATGACTATCTTTTAAATATATTGGATCTGATCTCAGTTTTCTTAATGAGATACGTTTTTTCTCTAAAGCTCTGCCTGATGCACTCTAATTAAGCTTCAGACTTTCTCAATATTATACTTTCTAGATGGTGGTCTGTTGTTGTTTTCTCGATTTCTGAACTTCCATAGTGGGAGAAAGGTGCTGATTTTTTTCTGCCAAGAGAAGTCAGCATGTTAGTTGAACAGGGGCTCCTTGAGTCCCTGAATGACAGAGCCGGCTACCCTGCAGAGTATAACACAGGCCAAAGGGGCTGGTGACTGTGAAATCATTTCACCAAGTTGGTAATTTTATACAACATAAGAGTCCTGGTGTATCCAAGGTGTCTTTGTTTTGAATATATCACCTGACAATAGATTTCACTGATCTGATGTGAATAGATTTCACTGATCCATGAGGGCTGGAGAAGATCTCTATTAGCAATTAGCTCTATTGAGCGTTTGTGCAAACCCTACTTTCTTTAAGGATTAATTAGACACATGCTGGCCTGCTGACATAGATGTCACCTAAACTTCCAATCTGCATACAACAAAACCAAACTTGCCTATTTATTTGTACCAGGAATTTTGAATGCCAAACAGCTGTTGAGACACAGCATTTTGACTAGGGGTATAAATCATGCAGAAACATATGGATACATTTTTCTTTAAAATAAATACAGGCATTGAATCAAAGGGAATCATTTAATTGACAAAACTTTTTCTGTTGGAAAAGAAAGAAGTGCTTGTGTACTAAAGTACTGCACTCACCTCTTTTCTAGTTCCTGTGGGAGAGACTGCTGGCCACTCAGCAAAGGCCTTCTCGCCTCCTTCCATGATGTGGACCAGTCATCCCAGCGGGCCCATCAGCTCTATTATGTTTCCCAGGCTCCCTGGCGTTGGCATCACCAAGGGACTAAGTCCTCTTCCAGTCATTGTGTGCAGGGGTGACTTGCACCATTTCTGCACCTGGCCCTGGTGGGAGTGCCTTTCCCATGTTATCATCTTGTTTCTGTGAACTGGACCCAGGCATGGAGGTGCCCCAGCTTCACCCAAGAAGACAGTGACAACATCCCAGGGCAAGGATTGGCAAGCTTTTTCTGTAAAGGCTGAGGACATTGTGGAAGGTGTGGTCTCTGTGGCTGCTAATCAGTTCTGCTATTTCCACCAGAAAGAGGTCATCGGCAACATGTAACCAAACGGCTGTTTTAGTGAAACTAGATTTAGAGAAACAGAGAGCAGACCTGTGCTGAATGAATCCTGCCCTATCCTAGGGGATAGAGGGGCAGAGGATGGAGGAGCAAAGCTTTGTAAAGAATCTGGTCCTAGGAAGGACCATGAGGAACAAGGCCACCCCTAACACCTTGTTCTCCTAACATCAGGGCCGCCACGTAGGAGAGAAGCAGCCTCTTCTACTCTTTAAGCTGTAGGTTTGTAGTAGACTTCGTTACACAAGCTTGTCTGTACCCTGATAAACTGAACCAATAGGAAGTGAAAAAGTGAAATAAACATCAAACAGCTTCTTAGGAGAGCTTCCTGATGAACCAGATCAATGACTAAAATTTGTGCCATAGGATCTCTAGGACAGAACCGTATCTATACCTACTAGTGTCCCCTATGATACCTAGAATGGGCCATGCTCAGAGTTAAGTCTTTAAATTATGCCGTATGCCTGTTTTATTATTTTATATTATCTCCAAAACGACTGTTGGAACACCTGATGCTCCAAGCAGCATTCATCAGACTGTCCTTGGAGAAAGATAGTGGTGTGGCCCGTGTTTGGGTCACAGAGAATGGTAATTCAGTCGCCCATGTTACACAAAATGTGCAGAAATCATAGTGGTAGGGGACAGCTAGGACAAATGAAGTGCGGTAGAACTGAGAATCTTCAGTCTGGGAAGAAAAAAAGACTGGCTCTATCTTCGGCTGGCCGGAAGGAAAGAGAGGAAAGATTTACTTTGAGTGGCCCTACCAGGTAGAACGAGATAGAACTTCCTAAAGAGAAGTAGATTTTGCTCCCTGATACAGTAGTTGGCATAAAAGGTAGTCCACACTCTCAGATATGCAAGACTGCCTCCTTGCTTTGTTTTCGTAACAAAATTTAGTTTTCATTTCTGTCCTCCCTTCTCTCCCCCACCACACACACTGAGTGGTGGACTTATTTTCAGTCAACTCTGTCACTCCGTCCACAGGCTGTGTGTAAGTTGCTGCCCTTTGAGAATCACTGCTTTGGTGTGTAATAAATTAGCTCTTTTTAAAAAAATTAGTTTCAGGTGTACAAAGCAATGTAATGGTTAGACCTTTACACCCCTCACAAAGTGATAACCCCCGCCCCTGAGCTACTACCTCTCTGGCATCTTACCGTATATAACTTACAATACCATTGACTATCTTCCATCTGCTATCCTTGACCTCCAATGACTATACGCACACACACACACACACACATATTTACTTACAGTTGACATAGAATATTATTCTACTTCAGCTTGAGGTGTACAGCCCATTGGCCAGGCATCTACACAGTCTATGAAGTGGTCCCCTTGGTCAGTCCAGTGCCCATCTAGCACCTTACATAATCTTTACAACATTGTTGATTATATTCCTCACACTATATTTCATATCCCCGTGACACTATTGTGACTACTAATTCATGCTTTCTAATCCCTTCACCTTCTCCCCATCTAACCACTAGGGCCTCCCCTGCAAAACAAGGACTACTTGCCTACCTACAGCCTCTCCTCAAACTTTCTAAAACTGTCTGTTACAAGCCAGAAAATTCTGCAAGATCCCTTCCTCCTTGTAAAATCCACCCCCCACTCTCAAAGAGGGGGCCTTAGAAGTGCCAAATTGGGAGCCATAAGAAAGTCGTTGCTAGTGAGTCTTCCTGTTGAGGTTGAGAGATCAGGTTCAAAGCTCACACCGCAGCTTCCGCACCTCTACTCGCCATCCCATCTCCCATCCCTTCCCCCATTGTAGTCTGTTGCCTGTAAAAGCCTCTGCATCCTGCTGAGCTGGGGGTCAGCCTGGGAGTTTGAGGCATCCTTTCTGCTCTCCCCACATAGACCCCAACCTTGGCAGAGGCTCCTGAGAAGGTTCTCCTCCAGGAAGAAAGGCTACGGAAGCAGACCTCTGCCCTCCTGAACACACAGGGTGGATTCTGATGTTGCTCGGCTGCTCCTGAGAAAGCTCTTCTGAGTGATTTCCTGTCAAGCGTGCAGCTGTAGGTCCCAGTGTGCCCAGCACATGGCAGGAGATGATGCTGGTCCAATGGCTTCGATCTTCCCCAGCCAGCCCTGACACCCCCCAACTGGTCCTAAGGTACAAGTCACAACCCATTTCTACCAAAACATTTTTCTTGATCACCCGTCCATACTGACCTCATTCTCCTCAGAAATGAGATACACCCACACATAACCCTCAGGAGGATAGAGTATTATCAGTGGCATGTAGTTGTGTCTTGAGGGACACCTTGGGCCTCAATACCTAAGGACACTTTTCTGCATCTTGATATTACCTGTTATGGAGCAAGTAGTTGACCTGCTAATGACATGGTTACTAAGGATCCCAGCTTGGCCACATTTTGCTAGCTTGCCAGCAACGAGAAAGCACTCATCGTTAGCAATCCATCCAGTAGCTCTTAGCCCTTTTTTGAGTTATGAAAACTTTTTAAACATTATAAAATCGGTAGGTCTCCTTACCATTGAAACGTACATGGGCACATACCCCATATTGCTATGTGCTGTATGTGACACCGAGGCCCATTCCTGACGTCTCTCACACTCCAGGCCCCTGTGCTCGAGTGAGCGCCCTGGTCCAGGCACCTCGTCTGGTTCCTGTAGGTCTCTGGAATGCAATGGGGTTTCTGGTACATAACAGATACAGTACGTGGGAAATGTGTGTCTGTTGCCTGTTGAATGAGTTAACCACCCTGAAAGTGAGCTTGGTGACACCCTGTGAAGGAGGTGGTTGCTCCTCTGGCCCAGAAAGAATGGCATCGAGTGACACTGTGCACAGCTCAAAGGGAGCCCCAGGGCTGCACTCAGGTGGAAATGAGAGAGGGTAGGACAAATGAGTGTGACAGCAATGATAAGGGGAACACCTGGGGAGGGCGTGTACTGGATCAGGTGCCAGGTAACTAACCCTGGGGATTGAAAAGCTCTAGATCACTTGTCCTCAAATTCAGCCTTCCTAGAATTCGTATGAAGAGTCTGCTAAAAAAACAAATTGTTGGATCCCAACCCCACAGATCTTTAGATCACACTTAGGGAAACACTGCTGTAGATCAGAAGGATTGGGGGGGCTGAAAAAAGAAAGAGAAAGAAGGAAAATCACGGTGTTTTGGGGGCACAGATCCATTAACCATAACATGGTCAAAATAACAAACCTCTCTGTCTTTCACCTACCCCCTTCTCCTGCTTGTTCTCTCATATCTTCCTCCCTTTAATCTACTGTGGCTATCAAGAGCTTTTGAAAGTATAAAGAGCTTCTGACTGCTATTGAGAGCGATCAAATAGTAGCCTGCAGATATTCAGTTTTTTTGCTGGAAGCACAGCTGTGGCAGAGGCTAACCACGGCGCAGCAGGAGCCCCTGACCAGGTACCTCAGGAGGTAACCAAGGTGAGTACAAGCCCCCAGAGCCCTCCTGTACGCCCCCTCCCGCAGGAAACTGGCAGAGCCACCTGGACCTGAGCTGTTTTTAGAGCCCTGGATTCCAAGTACGTCTCCCAAAGGACGTATGTAACAAGAACAGAAGATACCAAGGCTGCCTGTAGCCATGGAGGGAAAGCCCACCGAGGCTGCCTTCCAGAGGTACCAAGATGGCCATTTGCACCTGGCATTTCCACAGGCAGTTTCCCAGGCTATAGGACCCCCGCCCATGGAGCTTTGTGAAACATGGATGTCTGGGCCTGAGGAATTCTGGCTCAGAAGGTTTGGGATGAGCCCAGGAACCCATATGTTTTTAAAATGACCAGGAAACTCTGAGGAGAAATCAAATTTGGAAACTCTAGGAGGACTCGAACACACATTCTCTGTTTCACTCCTCTAACTGGCTGAGGTCAAAAATTCCCATCTCAGATCCGGGCATGGATGCCTCCAGGCCTTTTCCCTATAATTTTATTTCAAGACCCAGTTTTGCTCACTTTTTCTATGAAGTCTTCCTGGGTCGTCCAGCAGAAATTTCTCTCTCTCCTCCCATAGCACATATTCAGTGTCTACATAACGCTTTGTAGCACCTCTACTCCACCAGCTCAATGCAATAGAAATATAATGCCAGTCACATGTATAACCTTTAATTTTCTAGTAGCCATATTTTTTACATAATATAAATAAACAGGTAAAATTCATTGTAATAACATTTTTGCTAATGTTTGATTTGTAATCAATGTTTGATTTAACTCAACATATCCAAAGTGTTATTCCAACATGTAGTCAATATAAAAATCTTTAATGAGATAGTTTATATTTGTTAACCATCCTAAGTGTTTGAAATTTGGTGTGTATTTTGCATCTCAGCTTTGACTGGCTTCACTTCAAGTGCTGGTGGCCACATGTGGCCAGTGGAGGCCGTATTGGGTAACACAATTCCTGGTCTTAGAGAGCAAGTCTGTGACTTTTGCCTCTGGTTCTTCACCTGGAGGAATCTACTCCTTGGGCCAAGGATAGTTGCTTAGAAAGTATTTGAGTTAACTCAAATGCAAATTCCTCCAGCGAGCACCCTTTGGTGTTTTTTTGGTTTGGTTGGTTGGTTGGTTGGTTGGTTGGTTGGTTGTTTGGTTGTTTGAAGGCACAGTATCAGTTTTAAGAAAGGGGGAAACAACCCAAAGCAGATTTCATTAGAGAGAAGTGGGGGTTGGAGGAAACCTTGGGGGCGCAGAGCATTCATTAAAGGGAGCAGAGAAAGGCAGTGGAGCCTAAGGGGCAGATTCCAGAGAAAGTCCTCCATCCTGCACCTTGGGATCTGACCTGGGACACATCGGGCCATGGTGGCTCTGAGCCGTGTGTTCAGCATCCTTTGCGCAGGTGACCTTGTGCTGCCTGAAAACACTGCCTGCCAAAGGATGTGTTTGGGCTGTAATGTGATCAGTTAAGTCTCTAAGAAAGAGCTGGAGCAAGAATGTGTTCTCAGCAAAGATTTCTTCCCGAAACAAGGTGAGCCAGTTCATACTGTGGCCACAGGCTTCCCAAGAGAGTCCACTGGCTGACCTCATAATTCACCCATAGTGGGTTCAATTAAGAAAAAAAGGCTATCACTTTTTTGTCAAAAAAAGAATTGCCTCCAAGGCAGTGCCCACAGATAAATGATCGTGGCTTTCCAGGAAAGAGATATCTCCTGAGGAATTCAGAGTTCAAGCGCCTTTCCCTAGGTCCTCTGAGATCAGATTATCAATGTATAGAGGGACAGGGACTGACGTTTGGAATGCCCCACGCTGGTTGTCACTAGCAGTGTAATGTTTCAACTAGGTCCCTGAGGAAACCCTGGGTTGGATCATATTCCCAAAGGAGGCTCAGGATATGGTTGCAAGAGCCCAGCTTTGGAGAGGAACACCCCCTCCTTCCAATGCCAGTCTACCCATTTATTTGGAACATCCATTATATGAGAACTCTTAACCTGTACACTTCTGAGAAGGGATTTCCAGCGGTTTATGCCAAGTACTGTAACGAGTGGTTAAGGCTTGGACCACCGGCACGTGACCTCAAGCAAGTTTCTTTATCTCTTTTAGCTGCAGGTTCTTCACCGTGAAATGTGGGTAGTAACAGTCCCTACAACCTAGGGTTGTGTGTTGATTAACATGTGAGCTAAAGTACTAATCAAAAGACATAGGAAGTGCTCCAGAACGATTTGGAAATTAAACCCAACACAAAACAGGGTAATTTAAAGTAGAAAAGTGAGTTTAAAAGAGTAGAGAAAGACATTTTCAAGCAGGTGGGTGCTGAATGCATATGTTGTACAGTACGTGATGGGCAGCTGAGGGCGATTAGAAGAAAGAAGCCTCTCCTCTTAGCCCCCAGCTCATAGTCTAGCTGAGTGGATTACACCCTAGGAAGGAAACCTCGTGTTAACCTGGTAGCACCCACTGGAAGCTCAATAGAGGCCACCAGGGGGTCAACTAGTAGTTAGAATCAACCAGAAAGAACAATTAGGATTTGGATAGGCCCTGGGATGGCACCACTCACCCCTGGCAGGAAACCTTCACTAGCCAAGGCATAGCAAGGGGGTGAACCAGCAACCTGCCTTCCAAGGATAATGAGAAGGGCAAGGTCAGACTGGAGGATAGGGAGAGGCAGTGGTGAAATAGGAAGCTTTAGTGACAAATAAGATGGGTAATGCGACTATCAAAAGAGAAAATGGAACAGGGCTCATCAGCAGACGTAGCCCCTACAACATCAGAAAAGGATGCTAAGATCCATAAGACGGCAACAGCTTATAGGGAAGGGATGGGGGAGAGGGAAGAGGAGGAGAGAAGGGAGGCAAATAGAGGGGAGCAGGACGCTTGTCCCCAATGCCACTGTCTGTTCCTTAGCACGGACAGTCCTAGGGCGCCCAGCTCTGTCAGTGCCTATTACAAGTGCTGATGACTGAAAAGGCTGTGCAGCCCCCGAAAACTGCTTTCCATTTTTCAGAATATCGCAGAAAGGCTAGTTTAAGGCACTTACCTTCTCTCTGCCTGGCTTTCTCACTCACTTGTACTTCCCAAGCCCGGTCTTCCTATAAAGAATAGTTAGATCCCATCTTCAGGATGTTTTGAGCTACGAGAAGGGAGAATATCGTGTACAGACGTACAGGCACAGTTGTTTTTGCAGGATTCCATTTCCTCTGTTCTCTTTGAATCCATCTCCTGGTAACAGCTGTCTGGCTCCCTAAAGTAGCGACAGCTGCAACAATGAGCCCACCATTTGAGTCTGTGGATGATACAGGCCCCCAGATGCAGCTGTTCTTTAAAGCCTGGTATCTTGGCCCTCCCCCTGGCCTGGACAACAAACAGCCATTCATTAACCACCCCCAGTGTTTCATTTTCACATGGGGGACCCGCTATTCCTTTCACTAGTAGTACAGTCTCTGAATTCTGCCACTTACCAGTAGTTTTACCATCCATAGGGAAGCATGAAAAGCCTCTCTGAACTTGAGTTTCCTCGACTCTCCGATGGAGATGATACCGTGACCACATTACGAGGTTGTGATGAAGCTCCAACGACATACCGTAATAGATATGAAAATCTTTTACAAACTATAAGGCACTATAACTATAAGGCAAACTGTAAGGCACTATTACCTTTTATATTAAGGTCCTTGTTTCTGGGTTGAGCAAGCGAAACAATGACTGACCAAGACAGGACAGTGAACCTTCTGAGCTGTGCTCTCCATATACATGGTCACTGAGGACTGGAGGACACACTGAGGGTTTCTGGAGAAGACACTTGGCCAGGCAAAAGGGACAGGTAGAATGTGAGAGGTTAAGGGAGAGGGGGTGGGGCATTGGGGTGAGGGACACAGCCCAGGCAAAGGCTGAGAAGAGAAAGTGTGGTCTAGGGGCAGTCATCTCGGAATGGGGCAGAGAATGGACTTGGGGACCAGGAAGATGTCAGTTTGGACCAGGATGGCAGGACCATGGATAGACTTAAATGACAGGCACAGATGTTACCAGGAGAGGTTTTACTAGCATGAGACCGTCAAGGAGTTACAGAGCTCATCCAGCCGTGCGCCCTGTGTCCTGTGGTTTATCCCTGTTTAACCATCTAGACAAAGGGGCTGGCACTGGACCCGCTCTTGGCTTCCTGGTGCCAGGCCAAGTAGCTCTTGGACCCCCGCAGACCTTCTATCTGTCCACATCAGTGTTTCCCAACTTCCCTGCTTATTAAAGAGAGAGAGTATCAGGCTCCCGCCTAGATTTACCAAGTCAGAATGTCCAGGAAAGGGGCCTAGGGATCTTCCTTTTGAAAATAAGCTCTCGTCTCTCGCCAGTTGTTCTTGTGCTCATGGAATTGTGGGAATGCGGTGCATATGAATTAAGTGGTTTCCTGCATCAGGAGGCTCCTCCACAGGCTTCGTATCTGCAGGAGAAGGAGGACGGCTGCTCAGTCTCCAAAGGCTGAGAGGAGGCCCCAGTGCTCTGTGCCCCTCCAACGGGGATGGAGAAGGCTGGAGCGTTTGCTTCACAGGAACACCTTATCCTTTCTCTCGTCTTTCTTGTTACCCTCCCCTGAACCTCCTTCTCATTTCTTTCTACCCCATGTGAGCTAAACACAGAGCTCCAAGGGGACTCAGCAATCCTATCGTATCCTACTTGTCAATGCCCTGTTGTCTTTGCAAGAGTGTTGCCCCCAGTCGTCTTTCTCCCTTCCTCCTTCCCTTCTTCCTTCCTTCCTTCCTTCCTTCCTTCCTTCCTTCCTTCCTTCCTTCTTTCCTTCTTTATTTTTAAATAAGTGCATTAACCAGATGCTTTAATTCGACTTGAGGGCAACTGTGATTTCCAAGTCCTTTCCCTTTATTCATGGACCTACTCAGGCCAGCCTTGCCTAGTCACTGCTTTTAAAATTCTAATGTTTAAGCTAATACCTTCTTAAAATTTAGAAAATACCACCATAAAGAACAAGACCATCTACAAATGATTGAATGCTTACTATGTCTGAGGGCAGTTATCATGAAATTTCTTTACATGTATTAATCTTCACACAACCCTGTGAAGTGGGTACTGTTATCACCCCGTATTACAAATGAAGAAACTGAGACACTGAGAGATTAAGTTGCCTGCTTATGATCACATAGTTACGAAAGTAGAAAGGTCCAGGTTGGAACCCAGGAAACTTGGCTGCAGGGTCTATGCTTCTAACCGCGACACAGACAGTCCCCCAGGAAGAAAGTCAGATGAATGAAGACAAAAAATGACCCTCAATTCCTATTGCCAGAAATAACCACTCTTAAATACTTCATCATTTCTTCATGAAAAAAGTGTAATTCGATCAAAGTATTAACATTTATATATCCTGCTTCTAAATTCTTAGATATTTCCTATATTATGTGTTCTTCATAAACATGATTTTTATCAACTACATAGTAGTCTGTCACATGGGTGACATTATTTATGTCATCTCTCCTTTGTTGTTAAATCTTGAGGTCATTTCTAATTTTTTACTATCATAATACCATGATGAATATTCTTATTCATAGATTTTGACTGCAACTGTCTAGTTCTATGGATAAAGGTCATGTGTCAAAACTATTTTTAAATCTAAAATGCATTCTAGAGACTTTAGAGTATTCAAAAGAATTTAACCAGTTGACCCACAAGCAGTGTGTGGGAGGGACCATTTCCTCACCCTCTTGCCAACCTTGCCAATTTGGGAGGTGAAAAATGGCCTATCGTTGTTATTTCCATTTACATATCTTTGATTGCTAGTGAGATGGACATTTTCTTCTGTGTGTATTGCCACGTGTACTTCTTCTTTTGTGACCTGCTCTTTCATGCCTTTGTTCGTTTGCCTTATGGCAATTCTTGTTCCTTAAAAAAACACACACAAAAAAAAACACCTTTTATTTATTTTAAGTGTGTTTTTCCAGGACCCATCAGCTCTAAGTCAAGTAGTTGTTTCAATCGAGTCGTGGAGGGTGCAGCTCACAGTGGCCCATGTGGGGATCAAACCAGCAACCTTGCTGTTAAGAGCACCGCACTCTTACCAACTGAGCTAACCGGCTGCCCTCTGTTCTTCTTTATCTGTGTGAGTTCTTCATAGCCATACCTTTTGACTCTCATATTTGTGAGAAATATTTTCCCAAGTTTGTTCTTTGCCATGTATCTGCGTTTTAGATGTCAGTCAGCTTCCCACTAAAGAGATCTGAGTTAAAAATGATCCAACGTAGAGGCGGGTGTATCTGAAAATAAGTGGGCTTATTATACAGATATCCTACTGAAAACATTATTAGTATTCATTTTACTACCAGGAGTTTCGGCATCTTAATTACCGGCATTGAAGAGGGCTAAAGAAGTTACTTGGCTCTTTTCTGCTTTGCAGGGTGATAAAAACAGAAGGAAATCCTTCGAGAACAGCCTCAGTGCAAGTTGCTTTCAACTTTTTTGACATGGGTATTAAAATGCCACCCCAAATACCAGTGGTAATAAAGAATCCAACTTAAAAGGGTGAGTAGGTGTAAATGTAACACATGAGCTTTTTTGAATGTTGCTAGCCAGTTGCTGCAGAATCAGTGGTGAAGCAGTCAAAGCTCCTTCCCCTCCCTAGTCTCTGGGGGGGAAACCTGGCTGTTTGGGGATAAATGTTGACATGAGATTTTTGCACTGAGAGAACTGCTCATATTCTCTTGCAATAAGAATAACTCACACCTCCTGCCATGTGGCTCTCAAGGGAGAATTAGCTCCCATTTCCTCTATTTACTACCCTCCTGCCTCGCCCCACACTGCGTTCTCCTCTCTACTACCCCCTGTCTCCCATCTAACTGTCTATTTTGTGCAGACACAGTGACTGGATTTACCCCCCCTCCGCCCCCCAAATGAGCACATTTAGTCACACGTTCAAAAGCGAAGGAGGCTTATATTCGGAGCAGAAACTGTCGGGCCCCCACAGGGACATGGTTACCCGGAATGGATTACTTTAGGGAAAGCCACTCTGTCTTTGCTTCCATCTGCCAAGAAAATTCCCACAGCAGTGTCTGTGGAGTGGGTTGAATTAGGATCTTGAGCTCAGGTTGTCAGTGTGCTCGAGGGGAAAGACATCATACAGATGTTTGGGACGGAAGACGCTGCTCTTCCTTACGACGTCACTTAGCGCACGGGATGGACATAAACATAATTTCAGGTCAGGGATTCCCGCTCAGAAATAGCTTGAGAAGTCCACAGGGTTTTCTCCTTCTGTTCTAGAGGATTTCCACAGTTTTGCATATTTACCTTCTGTCTCTTGTCTCTCCTATGAAGTGGGCCACATTATTTCATTCCGATGTTTTCCTGCTATTTTGTCCTGGTGAAATACTCTGCCCATGAAAATCATCTATTTGCACATTGCACGATGCTTTACAATTTTTTTAAAGAGGATTAAAACCCAAACACTACCCTTTGGCTTTACAATGAACCTCAAACTCAATTTTCAGTTCCCTAGTTTGTAGGGAGAGTGATGGCAGTGATAAGAAAGTAACGTACCCATTGGCTTTGCTAAAACTCTCACAAGCTTGACGACACAGGAGCTGTATGTCAGTAACCAAGTAGGAAATTGCTACTTTTATTTCTCTTTACTAGCTCAAGGACATAGGGAGATGTCACATTGCACTTAGGTGTTTTCTTCTAACACACACACACACACACACACACACACACACACACACCATACTTCCTTTGTCCCACAAGAATTATCTATTTTTGGTTGAGTGTCAGTTGAATGCCAAGATGGTGATGGCATGAAAGGGTTCAGGTTTTTACCTCAGTCCTGTGTTCAAACACTGGCTCTATCCCTAGCCGAGCATGCCGGCCAGGGGCTGGGTGGGCCAGCGTGGTTGTGTGGCTGTGGCAGGGAACAGGGCTGCGGAGTATACAGAGGTCAGGGGAGTGCGTAGACCCCAACGGCCAGAGACACCATTGAAACCAGGGTACACCGAGTGTCTGCTCAGAGTTGGAGGCAGTGAGGACTGGTCAGGGCTGCATTTCTGCGGCTCGCTCTGGGCATATCAGCCGCAGAGCTGTGGGGGAGGCTGTGGCCTTGAAAGGAGAAGTTGGATCCATTGACCTTGGGCGAGGTCCTTAGTATCTGAGTTTTGTTTCCTGTCGCATAAGATGGAGATGATACCTACCTTCCTGAACTGTATGGAGGATTACGTGAGATCCTGTATATAAGCAAGAGTCTCATTTTTAGCACCTAGCAGAGCTGTAAGTACTCCAAAAAGGGAAACCTGTTCCTGCTGTTATTATTACATGTTATTGTTATTATTGATACACAAAAGTGTTTTATTTATGGAAGAATAAGATATGCTTTCTAAAATTTTCAATCATGGGAAAACATGCCCAAATATCAAACTTACCTGTTATTTAATAAAGATAATTGCATAGCCTAAGGCCAGGGAAAATACTAGAAAGGAGGAGGGGGAGACAGATGTCTTCAATTCTGGAACTGCGAACCCAAAGTTGTAAAACAACTGCAAACCTTAGGACATGCAACAAGGGCCCCTTCCCGAACCCTCCCTCCCCTACCTCTGTCTCCTTCCTCGTGGCACCAAATTAGTTGCTGGAGCCAGCGCTCCACGGTCAGTCTGCCTGGGTCTGCAGCGTGGCTCCTCCACGTTTTAATCGTGACTTTGGACAACATCTTCAACTTCTCTAAGCCTCAATTGTTTTTCTTATGTAGAATGGAAACAAAACTAGTACTTTCTTTAAAGGAGTTTTGTAAGAGTTCAATGGAATAAAAAGCATACAAAGCATTTAAGCACTAAGTAAGTTTATTATCATTGTTATCCTCACTGGCATAACTGTAGGTGTGGCCAAGAAAGGGGGTGCTTCTGCAGGTCCCCCCCATGGCACTCCCTTTGTTCTAGAAGAATCAGGCCTGTCCACCAGCCAGGACAGAAAAGAGTTATGCGGTACTCACCTAGCTCACCTTCTGATTAAGGAATGAGGACAGAAAGTCAAAACCTGTTGCAACTCTTTAGCCACGACAGTGCCTAGTGCACTGGGCTGGTGTACTGCCCTGTACATGCTGCTTACCTGATTGGATGGTACCGACCAATCAATCTTCCCATATTTACTGAGTTGCAGTTAAAGCTTGAGTTCAGGATTCAAGAGCTACAGGGACCATCATACTGATGACTCCGACTGTTCTCAGCCGTCTTAGCCAGTGGTTAAAAGCCTGGACCCCAGGCCGCTTGCCTAGGTTTGGATCTGGGGGCTGCCTGTCATTAGGTGTGAGGTCTTGGGTAAGTACCTTACCTCCTGTGGGCCTCAATTTCTTATCAGTAAAACAGGATTGGTGATGATAATAGCGCCTACTTCATAGGGTTGTTGCAAGGACTGATGTGAGTTGATCCATGTCAAGCACCTAGAATGAAATCTGGTGCAACCTTGGCCTCTAGGCATGTTCCACTCAACATGTTCTCCCCAAGCAGCAGGAGTGATGGCTCCAGGGCTCTGCCGTCCTGCACCCCCATTTCCACAGACTGAGCACAGAATGCTTCAGGGACACAAGCAGGATAAATGCAAGTCTGGTTCTGGTTTATTTCTCACTAGAGAGAGAGGACATGGACAAACATGGAAACCAGGCAGTTTCCTTGTACTAAGAACAGGTTTCAGGGGGCCAGCAGTGCTGGGTGACTGTGGTTAGCGGGAAGGGAGTCACCAGTTCTGATACTGGTGACTGCAAGAACAAAACCGACAGTCAGTAAGGGTCTCCAACGTTCCAAGGAATTGAGATATGGTCTCATTTAGGAAATGCAGCTTCTGAAAGTAGAAGTTTAAGAAATTGGCAACTTTAGAAAGAAGCTATAGAGAAGAAAAAGAGTTATAGAGTCTGAGAAGTAATGTTATATGGGAAACTGTGAACTTTAGAATTTAAGGACTGAAATCCTACTATGACAGTGGCCACCACTGCCACCTCAGGTCTCTTGAGAGTCCCCTTTCCTTTGAGTCACCTTCAGGTCACCTGCCTCTATTACAATCAACTGAAATAGAAAAACATAGATGTTTTTCTTGAAAAAGACTTTAGGTCTTACAAGGGATCTTGGCTTGAGTACTTCCTGGCAGCTTTACCACTTCCCACCAGCAGAAGTCTCAACTGAGTCTTTTAACCTCTTTGGAGCCTTAGTACTTTGATCTGCAAAATGTTTTTTTTTGTTTTGTTTTGTTTTTTCCCTACAGGTTAGTTATATGTAACATTCCTTAAATAGTATCAGCAGATTCTAGGCTTGTCAGTACCAGCCGAAGGAAAAGAAAGAGGAGAACGGAAAGGAGGAAAAATCACGTATTACGCTTATTACGTTTCATTAATATTATTCTCCTTCCAGATAGAGCTCATTTTAGTAAATGGCAAAATTAAGAGCATTCTTCTGCAGATTGGCTGCCAGAGCTTTTTCTTCCCTGAGCCCAGCTAATTAAAAAATACCATAAATGTTTTAATTAGACCATTGACATTTCTATTCAATAATTGCAAAGGGACCTTAAATAACCATGGCAGAGGACATGTTGATATTTACTCTGAAATGTAACTCACCGTGTTTCTGACGCTAATACTAATTTGTAGAATTAGTTACGTGGAGAATAAGTAACTCCCCGGGACAAATGGGGAATCTGAGACCACCTTGTCCAAAACACAGGGTCTGTCTCAGAGCACGGAGGAAGTGAAGCCAGCTAGCAGGGCCATCCAACTTAACACTTTTAGAGGCATTTGGGGCTGTGGTGGGGAAAACAGGCAGGCTCCCCAGTTCATTTCACACTTCCTCTATCCATTTCAAAAACGAGGTGTGACTCTGCAGCTGGATTAAAACAAAGCAAAATACCTTCAGAAGGCTCGGTGCCAGGTATTCTAGAAACTCCCTGTGTGAAAGGAGCTTTCTTCTTCCTGGTGTTGGCTGTGGGGAAATCTGAGTCTGCTCAGTTAAAGCAAGGGCTATAAGCTTCTTGAAGGATATTTCCTGCTCATCAAGGAAGGGTCTGGGTTTACTGGAGCTGCTGGCCTTTGTCATTCTGAGTGTAGGCATGCCAGGGGCTTGTCTGTCTCCTACAAAACCTAGGGAACTTTGCTAAGGAGAAAGGGAAGAAGGCAACGGGTACCCACCATGGGCCTGCTGTGTGCCCTCCTCTCACAGCCCTATGAAATGCGGGCTGTTTATTGTCTGCATTCAACATAGGAGGGAATCTGAGCTCAGAGGGGTTGCCTCCTCCCTAGCCCGAGCTGTTTCAACAACAGCGCACCCCATCTGCTCTGAAATGTCCAGGAGGTCTTGCCGGAGGGGAATGCAGGCCTCTGGGGCACTCTGCTGCTCTCCAGCCGGCCCCTGGGCCACCACCTCCTTGTGGCAGATTGCCCAGGTTTGTTTTCTTTGGCTCCCTCATTAATGAGTTCCACAGGACAATGCTAAGTCTAGTTATGCAGCCTTAATTGGTTTAGTTACAACAAGATAATTCCTTTTTTCTTCTCTTGGAGGCCTTTTTGTTTAAAGACATTTTAGCTGGAAGATGCTAATTATCAATGAGGAGAAAGTGACACCTGAAGAGTTCATCTTCCATCTTGGTCCCTGTTTTCTCCTTTGAACTCTCTCTCTCCATGGCCCTCTTTCCCACTTCATCACTTCTCCCCCACCATCATAAAAGAGAGCTCTGCCGTGGCCGAGGCAGAACTTTCTCACTTGCCAGGGAGTCCTCTCTGCAGCTGTCTCACAGGCATGGACAACCTGCACGAGACCTTCCTCAGCCTCGAGGATGGCTTGGGCTCCTCCGACAGCCCTGGCCTGCTGGCCTCCTGGGACTGGAAAAACAGGGCGGGGCCCTTTGAGCTGAACCAGGCGTCCCCCACTCGGAGCATCTCTCCAACTCCGTCACTGGAGTCTTACACGTCTTCTCCCTGTCCAGCTGTGGCTGGACTGCCCTGTGGGCATGGAGGAGCCAGCAACGGAAGCAGTGATGGCTGCAGCGGCCGCGGCACCGGTGGCCTGGTGGAGGTAGACTACAATCTGTTAGCTTTCCAGCCTGCCTACCTGCAGGCTGCTAGTGGCCCCAAGCTCCAGAAGGGCACCAAAGTCAGGATGTCTGTGCAGCGGAGACGGAAGGCCAGCGAGAGGGAGAAGCTTCGGATGAGGACCTTGGCAGACGCCCTGCACACCCTCCGGAATTACCTGCCACCCGTCTACAGCCAGAGGGGCCAGCCGCTCACCAAGATCCAGACGCTGAAGTACACCATCAAGTACATCGGAGAACTCACAGACCTCCTCAACAGCGGGAGGGACCCTCGGCCCCAGAGCACCTGAGTCCCAGCAACTCCACTGGCCCCGTGTCTGGGCAGGAGACAGGAGCCTCACAGACCTGGTCCAGCTCCTGGAACAACCTCACAGAGCTGTTTGTTTAGGAAGCACGGTGGGGACCTTGTTGTTGGGAAAGTTCTAAGGGAATTCCTGGTGGACTTGGTGGAACTGCCAGAACACTTAGCTGCCAGACAAGCAGGTACTTTCGCTTCCAGTTTCCCCACCATTTCTCAGGAGTCTGGCCCTTTGGAAACAGATTGCTTTGCCCTTCTCTGTCCGATTTGTTTTAAAGGGTCGATGATTTCAAATGCAGTTTTTCAATAATGTAAAATGGTGACAATTAATCTTCTCTCCTGATTTTGGTGTTGGGAGCTTTCTTTCTGTGGCTAACTACACCTGCCTTTTGTACAGGATCCAGCGTGACACCTAGATTCTTGTTTAGAAAGATCTATGTCAAATAAAGGGCTACAGTGCTGCTGTTTTAGTGTGTGTGTGTGTGTGTGTGTGTGTGTGTGTGTGTCGGGGGGGGATGAGGGGGCGGACAGAGGGAGAGGAGGGCGACTCAGCACCACGGGATGGGCCTGAGGCAGGTTTACGGGGCAGGAGTCCCCTGTGCCAGGCCTGGTATGAATGCAACCTTACTGGATCCCTTCACTTACTCATCTCTCAAGTGAAGAGATTGCTTTAGAGAATAGGAGACTATTCTGATTCAATAGACAAGTGCAGAGGCTCAGGATTAGAACTCAAGTCTTTACCTCTGAGGTATTTATTTCTTCACCCACAACAGCTTTCCTTCCCACCCACCCCGAAACCCCCCTACATGCACCCATACACAAACACGCACCTCTCTTCATGGTGCCTCATCTTAAGGGGTGACTGCAGCACCCCAGCTTGGCTAATTTGATGGTACGTGGCATGAAAAGGGGGGCTTTGAATTAAGGAGGTCCTCAGAAAGTAGTACCATGTTTCCCTGAAAATAAGACCTGACCGGAAAATAAGCCCTAGCATGATTTTTTCAGGATGACATCCCTTGAACATAAGACCTACTGTGTCTTTTGGAGCAAAACTTATAAGACCCGGTCTTATTTTCGGGAAACACGGTAGACTTTAAGGCTGAATTTGTTCCCCATCTGATTACTAAACATTTGTATTTGTTTTTCAATGAATTGTCTGTTCATGTCTCCTGTCACTTTTTTTCTTTTTTCCTATTGGTGATTTTACTCCTTTTTAGTGACACATTACAAAGGCAGTAGATGTGTTCACAATTTAATGTAGAACTTCTCCACTTATTTTCTTTTCATAAATAAATACAGGAATACATACATTTTGATAAAATACCTTTAATTCTGCAAATTCCTTTTAGTTTTTTTTTTTTTTAACTTGGCAGTAAATAGTAAAAATCAGTCCAAGATAACACAATAAATCTTTGATGTAAGTCCCATTATTACTTTGATCTTACAGATGAGGAGATTGAAGCACACGCTTGCCCTGAGTCACACATGTGAAAGTGTAGTGCAAAAGCAGAAGGTCAAACAATGTGCCATAGCACAGGTGTTGCATACTTTGTTTAATGAATCACATTTTGAATAACGTGTAGGTTGTTTTCAGTTTTTTATTACAGAAACTGCTTTAACAAGCCTCACAAACAACTAGCTTTATCCACTGATATTTTAATGAGCCTGGAAAATTCCCAGAAATGGGATGCCTGGATCAGAATGCATGCACATTTTAAATTCAAATACTGTTAGGTAACTTTTATAAAACTTTATAGTTATTTACCTTTGCTCTAACATTATGTGACAGAGCCAGCTGTCCCACTGGATATTACCAATCTTCTGAAATTTTTAATGGATAAATGATTATTATGTCATTGTTGTGTTGTTAATTTCCCTATGTACTATTTGAGATGGCACATCTTTTTTATTTTATTTTATGTGACTATTGTTCATTTTGGTTCCTCTTCAATAACTTGCCAGTTTATGTTCTTTGCCATTTTTCTATTAGGTTACTTATCTTCTTGTTAATAATTTGGGAGAGTTCTTAGTACGTTATATGTGTTGAAAATATTTCCTCCCAAGCTATCATTTTGTTAGAATCTTTGTTTGTGGTGTCTTATATTTATGATTTTGATTCTGGTATCTTTTGTTCTTTGAAACTTTTTATTTTTATGTGATCAAATATCTCCCTTTTTTATTGCTTATGTATTTCTTCCCTTTGCTTAATTTTTTCCCAGTTCGAATGCTATCCAAATGTGCTGATTTTTGCAAATATTTTTATAATTATTTATATATGGATCTTTAATATACCTGCCATTTATTTTTGTCTAGAATGCATAGAAGGAATCTAACTATTTCTGATGAATGTTTTTATAACTGAAGAATATCTTCTCACCGGAGTGTGATGCATGGTGCTGGGCACAGCTGTTAAAATGTCAGCCTCTGTACACAAGTCTTCATCAATGACTCACATATTTGTTATTGGTGTTTCAGAGAAGAAACTAGAAAATGTTGGATGATATCAAGACTTTCTCCAAGGGACTCTGCCCTGTGCATGTATAGAAGTTCATATGTGAGTGTATGTGTGTGTACATGTATGTGTGTGTGTGGGGGGGTATCTCATGTGTTGGGGATAGTCATATGGGGAAAAGGCCGTCCAGCCTTCAATCAGCTTATAGATCAATTATTATTTTCCTTGCCATTTTTAAAAGACTGGGATCCAAATGCTCTTGGCTTTTGATTTTTTTTTTCAAGCTCAGGCATTAAGAATGGCCTGTAAATAGCTTGGGTAATTTTGGTTGCCCAGGGGACTAAATACTGTGGATTGGTTAAGAAGTCCTGTCCTCACTTTCAAAAACTCCTGGCAAGCCACAGACTCACCCACTAGCTGGGATTGCCTCAGGGCTCCTCAGGTGCTCACTGGAGGGCAGGCATCTGGAAAACCAAAGGTGACAGCTTCCTGGGAGGTGGCCGTTGGCCCAGGGCCTTGCCTCCCACACAGGGCTGAGCTCAGCACAGCTGCAGCCCTCCTCAGACTGCCATGGGCAGCCCCTGGCCCTGGCCCGGAGACGCCGCTGCCCATCGACATCTGACTTCTGCAGCCCCAATGCAATTGCTTCCCTGAGGGGAGGATTCCTGGAACCAGTCCCTGATCCCTCTAGGGAGCATTTCAAAGCTCCCTAGTTGGTGGGGGGAAAACTCTAGGATAGAAATAGTTACTCCTGGTGCTTGGATAGGAACCACAAATCGTGTGTGTCCAGCGTGCTGTGTTTGGAATTTCCATATTTTTTATTTCACATTATCCTCCTAAGAACTCCAGATGGTTGGCGTGATCAGCCCCATTTTAAGGATGAGGAAACTAAGGCTTAGGACTGCAAAGCAGTACAAAGCCACATGATTAGTGGCACATAGTTGACTTGTTGGCTAGTGAGTTAGGCTCTAAGGTCAAAGCTCAGGCCCCTTCCAGCAAATTAAGCTGCCGTAAGCTCCACCTGAGGACACTGGGAACCCTGGGCTGGCTGGGCACCAGTAGAGCCTTCTGGGTAAATGTCCCCTGCCAGGGCCTCTGCTTCCCCAGCCCTGGGGCCCTCATTTCTTTCACCATCTGAAGCACTTCAGAAGGGGCTATTCATCTTGTCCTCTAAATTGATTCCCTTTGAACTTCTGCCTCCGCCCAAATAGTTCCAGAATTTCCTTTCACTGTTTTGCTGGTGCCTAGAGTCCTTCCTAACCCACAGAGGAAACCTGAGTTCTGTTCATTTGTGGTCAATAAATTGTTCCACGGTTCACACTGGGCTGAGGTTTCTTTGTTCTTCTTGTCCTTTCTGCCACATTAGCTAATTGGGAGAGACCACAGCAGGGGTGGGGAGAGGCCCTACACAGTGATGAGTTGACAGAATTACCCTTATGCTTGTCAAGATATTCTTTTAAAAACAAGAGCAAAAGAAGATTCATATATAAGTGAGTTTTGGTGTTGTTGCCTTTGAGGTCCTAGTTCACTGGTTCATTCAGGATGTTCCGTGCTTGCACTGAGGCATCATGTGATTCCCAGAAGTTCCCTGGGCCTGGGCCCTGACCCCTGACCCCTGTGGGCTAATTTGCATGCAGCCAGAGCTTGGCACGTTCTTCTCCTCTATCTTGCAAATGAAATACTGAAGCTGAAGCAGCGCCTCTTAAGGGCACCCAGAAGGACTTGGTCTTGATATTTTGGTTCCAGAAAGGTCCTTGAACTCTGAGGAGGAAGAAAGCAGAAAACTTCTGAGGGGGCTGGGGAAAAGGACAATGACCTGTCTGTCTCCTGGGTTTGAAAACTACTGACTTTCCCTCCCTGAGCCGAGTCTCCCCTTAAGTTCCTCATATTTACTCCTTGACTTGTTTCTCTTTGACTTAAGTGGGGAGACAGGGCGGGGTTGAAGGTCAGGGACCTGTAGGAGAGAGGAGTTTAGAAGGCAGCACCTTGGGCTATTCCCAGCCCAGCCAACAACCGTTGTCGGTTCATCCTCTGAGGTGTCAGGCTCAGGGCCAAGGGCTCTATGTGCTTTTTCTTCTTCCATCTTGATTGCGAACAATTGGAGATGGCTATTATTAGCCCATTTGCAAATAAAGAAACAGGGTCAGAGGGGCCCTGTGACCTTGCCCAAGGTCACAGCATGGGTGCAAGGCCCAGGATTCTGCCTGGGTCTGCTTGACTCATTCCCTTGACTACACCAAGCTCTAAGTGCCAGAAAAGCAGCAGTGAACAAAACAAAAGTCTCTGTACTCCAGCCTTTCCCACTAGTTTGCGCTCTCCTTTCAAGAAGCTCTGTATTTTTTATTTGCATTGTCCAAACAATTGACTATCATTTATATAAATCAGGACATGTTTTAAATTGTGACACCCTTTCCACACTCCTCCCATGTGGTGTGCAGCTTCTCCTCTCTCTCTCTCTCTCTCAATGGCATTCGAGAAAAGTGTGGGAGTTTTGTAATAACTTTGGGGCAGTCGTATGCCTCCAACAGGATATAAACCAGATTCAAAGCACCTGTTCTCAGGGACTACAGCTTACATATCTTTTCCTTCAGTTTCTTTAAGGCAGAAAGTGACAAACTAAAAGTGGCAATAATTATAATAATAAGAGCAAGAACAACAGCTAAAATTCATTTTGTGCTCACTCTGGGTGAGGCACTCACTGTTCTAAGTACTTTGCATGACATGACTACTTTAACCTTTCTATAAAGAAATAACTACTTTAACAACCCTCTGAAGTGAGGACAAAAAAGGGGAAACTGAGGCACAGAGGTGTGAAAACTTGATTCAAACCCCAGCCCTGCTACAGTAGGTGTGTCTTTAAGTTGCTTTAGTGACAACAAAGCCTTTTACATACATTGTCCTGTTTAATTCTTACCTGTACCCCACTACATATGAGGTTGGACAGGAATTATGTCTACTTCACAGATGAGGAGAGTAAGGCTTGTAATGACAAAATAGTATAACAATAAATGACCGAGCTGGCTCCAGAATCCAAAATTGGTTCTTCCTGGCTAAACTCTGCTGTCTCCTGAGTGCCTCCAGTCACACCCTGAACCCTGCCCCCAGGGGCGTCCTCCTGAAGACAGAACAATGACATGTGCTCGATGGTACATTTCTGCAAGGTGGGTTTTGCACGGAACCTGTGTGCTTTTTCAGTCTAATCAGCTCGCATACACAAAACAATCAACACACTTGTGTAATGTAGGGTGTGCAAACCTAAACCCTTGAACAGAATTTTATTCCCCTTCATAATTCAAGAATCAGCAGTCCCAAGAGACCCCGTCACTATTTTTACTGCATGTCTGATTACTTCCTAGCAGAGAAAGTAGATAACATTCAAGTTCCAGGATGCTAAAAAACATAAAAACCTGATCGGAAACAGCTGGGAGTCCGGCAGAGGGCTGAGCCCTGTTGTCACTGGAACAGAGGAGAGGGCTGCAATGATGGTGGGAGCTGCCAGACCAGCAAAGAGCGTCACTGAAGGAGACTGGATTCCGATTTCAGCCTGGCCCCTCCACTCTGCCGGATGAAGGCCCACAGCCTAGCGACTAAAGAGGTATGAAGGCAAATAAAGCACTGAAAGGAACCAGTGCTCTTTGCAGGACCCAGGGGAGGTGTCACAAAGGAGGTGGCTCTTGAGGTTTCTTCCTCTGAGCACTGGAGGGAGCCAAGGGCATCCTAAGCAGGGGAACAGCACGTGCAAAAGTGTGGCGGTCTGAAAAGCTCCAGGGTTCGGGGATCAGAAGTGGGCCGGTCTGGCAGAAGCACAGACTGTGTTTGGAGGAGCAGGGAAAGGAGAAGGGACAGGCAAGCAGGAGGCTGGGGGCCTGAACGTCCTTCAAGCTGGGGGGAAGCAGAGAAGCCCCTCTTACTCCCGGGCTAACTCAGGTAAGTCTCCTATCAAAGCACCTGGCACAGAATGTAACACCTGTGTAAAGAGCAATTGACGCTCTGGTCCACGTGGCTCAATTGCTAAATACTCAGGTTTGTCTCGTTACACTTCTTACCTGGTACTTCTTTACACACCCACAAGGGGAAATTCAGTCTTTAGCGCTGTTTCTTGAAATCCTCTTTCTTCTCATATCTGCTTTCTCTGTACCTCACAGCTCCTCTCAGATCTTTTTTTCAAGCTCTGCAAAAATTCATTCCCACCCAGTTCTATATGCATGACTCTTGTCCTTCACCCCCTCCGCTGTCCCCCCACGGCCCCACCCTCTGTTCTGGTCACAGCCACCCAGCACTGGAGCTCACCTACCTTGAGGGAGGGAAGGGGGAGAAACGAAGCGGACAAAGCCAGCAGCCTCCTCTGTCGCCAGGTACTCTCAGTGTTCTCCTGTCCTACCTGTGGGCACAGCACGCCACGCTGTCCTGGCTCGCAGGTAAGGGCCCTGCGTTCTTTCAGTCATGTATACAGATTATCAAACATGTACCCAGCTAGACATGACAAGGCCTCGGAGCAACAACAGGGTGGAGAGTGACCAAGACACCGCAAATGTTAACACAAGTAACACTGTGTGTGTGTGTGTGTGTGTGTGTGTGTGTGTGTTTTAACCCGTGTTGTTTTGTTTAAACCGCGTAACAACCTTGTGAGGGCAAAATGCAGTCTCTGTCCTCAAGAAGTTTAAATGGACCTGGGGGAGAGAGGCGTGAACCTAAAGAAGCACAACACGGGCATAAAATAAAGGAATAAAAACATTTTAGAAGGGTCTAAAATCAATGGGGAAAAGGGAGGGAGAGAGGTTCTGTTTGATGGGCTCCTGGATTTGTAGGGGAGCTGGCACTGCACTTGAACCTGGAAGGATAAGGGGGATGTTGATAGGGCTGGAGGGCGACTCCAGAGAGAAAGAAAGAAGGACAAAAGAAAAGGTACAAAGGCAGGAGTCAGTAAGAGGCACAGCACGTGGGTACGTGGCTGAGACAGAGCAGAAGAGTGAGTTTGGGTACAGATCGTAAAGGGCTCGAATTCCAGCTAAGGGGTGGGACTCAGCAAACACCTTCATTTTTTCGTTTGACGCATTTGCAAGATGTGAAGATGACCGATTTATTTACTGAACAAGAATTTATGAGCCAATGACATGTTTCTTAGCCTGTGCTTGGTTCCTGGGAGGCAGGGTCTCTGCCTTTTGGAAGTTTATACTCTAGTGGTGAATGAATAGACTGGACGGTTAGAGAGCTCTGTGGCTCACCAAGTGAGTTTGCGAGGAATTCAGGGGATGCAAGCACAGGAGGGAGAGCTGAGGGGTTACAACAAGGGTGTCCAAACTGCAGCCAACTGCGGCCCGCAATCCATTGTTAATTGGCCTGCAGCAAATTCCAAAAATATATGTAGTTTACTTAACACGTTGCGTACGGATCACGAGAATCTTCACGAGGGATTTAAACCCCGCCGTACGCAACGTGTTAAATAAATCAGGTGAGGCAATACATACTTCACCTCGAGTGAGTGGCCCGGCTGTTTGTGTATTTTACCGCATATGGCCCTTGGTGAAAAACATTGAAAAAAGTTTGGACACCCCTGGGTTACAACATGTGAGAGCCAAGGCTGGAGGGGTGGGGAGAGAGCGGAGGAGAGCAGAGTATTCCTAGTGGGACTGGGGAGTAGGGTGAATGAGGGGCCAGGAGATGGTGAGAAGGGAAAGATGGGTCCAGCTTTGGAAAACTCTGGAAAAGCCAGTGCAGAAGTCATCATTTCCAAATTCTGACCAGTCCGTGAGCATTCTGCTGTTCTGGAATGTTGATTTCAGTGCACAACTGTCACTGTAGACTGCTTACCTCACGCAGGCTACATCCTAACACTTCCAGTAAGACTGTGAGGTGCTCTGTTTATAGATGAGAAAACGAGGCTCAGAGAAGTGAAGCAAATGTCCCGGGGTCTGTGGGTAGATAAGGGCTACAGAGCTTCCCCTAGCCCCTCAGCTGCAATATCCTCATTCACTTAAAGAACCTGAAAATAGAAACTGCAGAGTGATAATCACGTGGGAGGAATGATTGCCTAGGAGGCTTCTGAGGACAGGTACTACCTGTGACTAACACTTAACACTTTGTAAGCGGGCGTTTTCCCGCCAAATCGCGTGGTAACCCGGGGCTTTTTTTGACATTTTCTCGCCAAAATTAGACTTTCCGTAAAATATTCATGTCTTTCGATCTATTTGATATTTTTCTATGCAACTTTCAGTGTTTTAGTTTAAAAAGAGGTCTCTATTTATTTACTTTGCAAAATTTTTGCCGGTTCCAACTAGAGGCGATATGACGAGTTTACTCGTTTCCCCGCAAAAAAAAGGATACACTGCAGGAATGGGGGTGGCAGAGTTATTCCTCCATTTACAGCTGAAATAAGGAAGAGCGAATACCCCCCCACACACACACACACACATTTTGATCTGTTTTCTTGTTTGGGGGATGAGCTCTTCAAAAATCCTAGGGGTTTCAATAGGTGTATAAAACAAAATAAAATGCTCCAGTCACTTCTGCAGGGTCTCTGGTTCTTGCAAAAGAGGCCCAATCAATCCATCCTACTCTGGTGTTGCCCTGTCCACCCCTCACCATAGCAGGTCAGGGTCCAGGTGCTCCCAAGCCAGCTTTTAACCCCCTTAAGGAACCTGGAGGCATCAAGTGGGTCCCTGGGGGGCCAAGGGGCCAGGAGGCTCCATCATAAAGGGCTCTAGTTAAGAGGAACAAAAGGTGTGGAGAGAAATGCTAGGGCCTCAGTTTTGTGTGTGTGTGTGTGTGTGTGTGTGTGTGTGTATTTGTTGTATGTGTATATTTTAAATACCAGGAGGGGATAACAGTTTCCATTCCTGAGCCGGAGGCACTTCTTCCAATGCTGAGGACCCCTTAGCAATAGAGAGGGCAGTGCATCACTGCAGAAGCAGGAGCCCGAGGCAGGTGAGATTACCCCCACTTTTGGAACCTCCTGCCCATCCTAGCTGTGAACAGAAGCTTTTTTTTCTTCTTTATCTCCCTCCCTCCCTCCCTCCCTCCCTCCCTCCCTCCCTTCCTCCCTTCCTCCCTTCCTTCCCTTTTTGTTTTTTACTATAAGCTGTGGGTAAGTTTCCCTCATCAGGCACCCAGTCGCTGCTGCTTTCAGACCCACCCCCCTCAGGTCTCAATTCCGTGGTGAGGGGACAACCAGCTGTACCCTAGCAGCTCGGGCTCAGCAACCACCAGGCTCACATGGGCTCACATTTGCACTGCCAGGGGGGCTGTTGCTGGAAAACAAGTAATCCTTCAGGACCCTTTATTTCTGGGCAAGTGGGCAAGTCCTGCAGACCTGCCCCTGGACTGCAGGGGGGAAGAGCATAGCTGATGGGCTACTCAGCAGATGCCCGCGGGTGCACCTGGGAGAGGGCGGCAGGTCTGCACTCCTGGGCACAGGCACCGTGGTACTTAACTCTTCTTCTGTCTCCTGTTATTATACAGATACACCCCCTCTTCCAGTTTGAGGGGCTCCAGGCCAGGACTCAGCTTATTTTCTTTCATATCAGGTAGTGAGTTTTTGGTGGAAGGACAAGATTAGCTCAGTTCCTGTACCTTTAGCAAGATCTGAAACCTTCTTAATTATATTTTAAAATAATACCGAGGATGTGGTGTAAGGCATGTGGAAGGCAAGGAAGGAAAGAAAGAAGTCTCACTTAAAGCCTCCTTCCAATGAACAGTGTCATCACAGCGTTTAATGCTTGACAAACACATGTATACATTAGAAGCTGTAAGTGCAGATGTCCTCAGAAACCCGTAATGCTGATAAGAATATGATTTGGGGAAAGTGCCATTGACTTCTGGGTGAAAAAGAAGCTTAGCTTGTATCTGAGCTGCCAAGATGCTGGTGCTACAAGAGATACGTTCTCCCAGGTGGTCTAAGCCAGCACTTCTTCCTATAGATAAATAGGGGGTGAAATGTGCATATTCCAAAGAAATTCTTCTCAAACCATCCTCGTCTTTGGCTAAAGTTCTAGACCCTGTTTTAAACAAACAGGACTCCCTTTGGGAAAATTGCTTCAGTTTTATACAATGGCCTTAGTTAGTTTCTGGATTTTCCGGAAAACAAGTATTTCTTTTATAAAACATATTTCTATTTGCTTCTTGTTCAGATCTCTCAATTCTAGATTCTAATATAAAGTCATATCCTTTGAAACTAACTTTTATACCAGAAGAAGATTGGAGACAGTAGGTATCTATGATGTCTTTTATATAATAATTACATAATTAAAACTTTTACCTGCAGCATCTATTGAAATTTCTCAGGGAAGAGAGATGTATGTGTTAGATCACCCAGTAGGCCTGATAAGTCAGCTTCCTGTCTTTGTGTGGAAGCAAATCTAGTTATAGTGAAATATTGCTGAAGTGGCTTTTCCAAGTCTGTTGGCCAGGAATGCACTTTCTTGCACACAGCAGGTCTGATGTGGGCTCCACATCACATATAGCTACACTGCAGTGGAAATACAGCTGTAGGAATTAGAAGGCATTTATTGGTGAGGTTGGCCAGCATCATAAACACTATCCTGGCAGGCTAACAATTCCAGTGAAATGCATTTGGTCTTACCACATTAAACTAGACGCTGCCAGTCCAATGCTGCTCTGTAGTATGGACTCATTAACTTGGATAATATTAGCTAAATAGATCAAGGTTAAGACGCCAAATAAAATCCCAAGAGATTAAAGAATTCAACTTTTAGCTCTAATGATTCTTAAATTTTGGGAAATGATAGTCATAGTTTTGTATAAAGGTTATATAGTTTAATATGCAAATAATGATAGAGGTACTCCCCTAATATGGGGAGTTATAGATAGAAGATTTCATGTCCTAGGCATAGGCCTATCATGAAATATTTGAAGTAAAGAAAGTTATGTTGAAATAAAATGACAGTTCAATGTCTATCTCATGGCTTGTAATGACAATGGCTTTTTAGGCTGGGTCACTCATTCAAGAAAGGGCTACAGCTCTTCTGAATTAAGTTGCTGATTCATTCCAGTTTCCTTCTTTTCCAATTATCCATAACTAGAAAATCTGACTTTTTAAATTAAGTTGCATTCACTTGGTCTTCAGTCTGTCCATTGGAATTTTTGAGCTAGTCTATTTAAGCAAGCATGAAAACAGTCGTGGCTGAAAAACGTACTCACACCTTCTGATACTGTACTTTCTTCCTTCAGGAAGGTAAACACATGTGCTTCAAATCTCTTCAGGTGGGAAGGAAACTTTATGGCGGTTACATCCATGGGGTGGAAGATAGTTTCATGGGAATCTTCAGCATTTACACGGTATAATATATATATATATATATGGAGAGAGAGAGAGAGAGAGAGAGAGAGAGAGAGAGAGAGAGAGAGAGAGAGGTGGGAAAAAAGATATTATAATAAGATCAGTGCTAGAGGGCATAACTTAACATTTGTAACGAAAGTCTAGATTTCAATCCAAAGAGAACAACAGCCTTAAATATTTCTCACTGTCTGAAGTTCTCACAAAACAGACAAACCTCACCACCGAGACACTGGATCATTTGCACACGACAGGAACAGAATATCAATCTCTTAGTCCTTCTGGGGAAGTGAACTTGAAGGGTCCATTAATGCTGAATTTAAAAATTTGCTTATCATAAATATTGATAAGATAAGGTAAATAAAAATGCTGTTAAAATAGTAAAGAAAAGTGGAAGCTATTGAGAGTAGGGTGAATAGCTTACTCCCCGGTAGATAAAATATTCACTTCTGAGCCTCCTAACAGCCAAGGCAGGAAAAGAAATAGTATATGGAATCAATGTCTGAAGACAAAATGTACAGAAGAAAATGTTCATGACATTAATGCTAAAAATGCACTGGTATTACTAGGGCCAGTCCATTTTATTGCTCCATCTTCAAAAATCATTTCCTAGAAGATGAAAAGATACGATGGCTTTACTTTTCAATATCAGCCAAAGACATGATGTAATTTGCTCTCAGGGAGAACTATCACCCTCGGAAATGAGTTCAGTTGGCCAAATTTCTAATTTCTAGGAAGACACGTCTTTATTTGGTTGAATGTGTAAAGCTGTTCAAAAAAGAAAAAAAAAAGAAAAACTCTGGAAGCTGTCCCAACTGACGTCATTGGATGACACCATTTCCAGGGGTAGGAGGACGCTCTAGGGTAGCAGGTCTGGTATCTCAAAGATAATAGAGCTTTGATTCCTGGTCTTGACACTCATCAGCTGTGTGACTGTGGGAAAGTTACTTAACTCTTCTGAAGTCATTGATCTGTGAAGTAGGAATTTCTTGGGGCACCAGGTTCTTAGGCAAAAAGCACCTGGCAAATTATGGACACACACTCAGAAAGCATATTAGAAACTCCCTTCTCTCCTTCTACTTCCAACTCCTATCTGGAAGAATAAAACTTCTCTAAATGTGTGTGGGAGGGGCGGGGAGGAAGGGGCTATGGAGAACTACTGAGCATAAATTGTAATTCTCAGTATTTCAGCAATTACTTCACCATTTTGGGCAATAATTTTTTATATTAAAAAATGCCCAAGAGTAGCAAAATTAAATTGTCTAGGGCAGTTAAGTGAAAAAAGAAGTATACAGATCTGTATACTTTCTGTGTTCATGGAAATCCTACTGGAAGTAAATACAACAATAGTAATGTGATGATTTCTGCTTGTAGGATTAGGAGGTATTTAAAATTTCGGTTGCCATCTTGTGCTGATGCAATGGCAAGAGCCGGCCACGGGGTGGAGCCTGTGCCCCTCTAATGGATTTAGGAAGCGCCGCGGAGCGGCTGGTGAACAACTTGAATGCTGAGTGTATGGTGACCTTGGGACATTCCTAGTCCCTGAAAAGGCCCCTACTGAAATAAAACCTGCTCTAAGCCCTCCTTTATAACATTAGTGGCCCCATTTCAGGTATGTATGTGTGTTGGGGTGGTGGTGGTGGTGGTGGGGGGGAAGCGAAGTGCCAAAATGAGGCTGAGATTGAGAAAGACATTCTGGAGTCTGAAGACCAGGAGACCAGGTCTCCCCACGCTTCACTGAGTTGAGTGGGACTTTTCCTCTGGCCGCTGTGGATCACTAGCAACCAGAGTGAAAGGGCAAGTCTCATAGCAGAGACAAGTGCCCACCACAAGCTCAGAAGCCGGAGGCTCCAGAACATTCAGGTAGGAGATTATGAGGTGAGAGTGGGCACCTGCCTGAGCAGATGTCTTGGGGACCCGGGCAAGTGCGCAGAGCACTGGGGAGGGAATGGGGGGAGGGGGGACGGGGGAAGACGCTGTTTCTATCTCCACCCTTTGGCTCAGCGAGAATGATGAGTTTTCCCTGCACCTGCTGGATGGATACCGCTTAGGGAGGGCCCTGAGGCGTGTAGGTTCGCCCCCTCAGAGAGCCCTCCGTCAGGGAGGGGCCGGATTGCAAACGGAAGTGGGAGATGCGGAGGGAAGAGGTGGCAGTCTGGACCGGGACCGCCCATCTGAGTGGAATGGCAGGAGGACCCTGTCAGGTCCTCAGGTGTGCACACCCCTTATCCCTACCAACAAATGAACCCACATCAGCCACTTGTCACACAAAAGCACTGATGGCCAGTTGGTGGCAACAAGTCATGTCAGAGGACCACAGCAGTAGCCAATTCAGTAAAAAACAAAGAAAAAAAAGAAAACCCCGAATAACACACCCACACCACAAAATGCTTGGGTTTTTCTTCCCCTCTTTCTCTCATCTCTGCCCCAAATATTGGAGGTCTTGATCCCATAGAAGGAAAGGAGTACATTGGGAAATGTCTTTCCCCCTGTCTTTCACCTCTCTCCACTCCAAGGTGTCTCCGACTCCAGCTCGCTTCAGCCGTAAGGCCAACCAGGAATTGAGGGGAAGTGAAAATTGTGTATTGGCTATCAGACTACTGGCTGTGTGAAATTTTATTTCAGACTGTACTGGATTTTTAACCAAAACTACCCGACAAGTTGTGGCATCTGCCCAGGGTGTCACTGAGGGCTAAAAAGAGCCATTTGAACGGACATAGTTGAAATTGGTGATTGGCAAACGAATCCTTTTCAGGTTTATTTTCGAGTTAAGGCTGATCATAATTTTCTTTGGCAATAAGCAGTGCTGGTCAATGCTCTTACCCCCAGGCCCATCGCTGAGGAGAGGGGGAGGGGAAGGCTCTGGGGTAAAATGCAGTGACTTGGAGGCACCGTCCACCTTCTCTTAATGTCCCCACTCTTCCTCGTCCCTCCTCGGGTCTAAGCATTTTTAGCCCAAACCCCTGAGCAGCATCACTCTGTGCTTTGTGAAATCCAAAGATGCAGTTCTGCTGTTAGTTCCAGAAGAAAAGGGATTGCGAATCAGGGGCAGAAGGCTTCCACCTGCCTAGAGCAGGAGTCAGAAAGCGTCTGTAAAAGCTGGATGGGAAATCCTGTAGGCTGTGGTGGGCCACACAGTCTGTATTGCCAATGTTCAACTTCGCCTTTAGTAGTTTGAAAGCAGACATAGATAATACACAGATGAAAGGGTGGGTTCCAACTGGAGCTTGACTTACGGACAGTAACACTTGAATTTCATGTAATTTTCATGTGCTGTGGAATGTCGTTCTTGTTTGATTTTTTTTCAACCATTCTTAGCTTGAGGTTGTGGCTTACACGCCTCCTGCCCTAGATCATCCCCTTTAGGATTATGTTGGTAAATAAATATAGCCCTAGGTGTTCCCTGCAGCAGTTTTTCTGCAAAACCACCCAGGTGGGAGAGCAAAATGCAGAGGATGTGATAGTTCCTCACAGACTCTTATGCCAAACCTTCTGGGCTCCAGCACAAGGAGTCTACCCCGACTCCCCCCGGGCGTTTTGGCTCAGCTTCAGCCCTCCTCTCCTCTCCTCTCTCTTGGTTGTGAAATTCCTGGGGGACAGTGGCTGTCAGCATCCATGATGACTAACTCAGAGTCCTGCAGAGCTCTGTGTGTGTGTGTGTGTGTGTGTGTGAGAGAGAGAGAGAGAGAGAGAGAGAGAGAGAGAGATTCATGGAGGAGGCATCGCAAGTGGGAGAGAGGCGAGAGTCTTAGAATCACCTCATACACGGGACAACACGAGTTCCAAGAGCAAAGCAACTAACCCAGTAGAGCACAGCCCAGAGGCCGGCCGAGGACTAGGAAACAGTTACATGAACGTGCATGATTCTGAGAGCATAGTGTGGCTTGATGCCCTACTAGGTGTGCGGGGAAGACAGAATGGTTTTCTGAGGACCCTCTGCTCGGCATAAACACAGAATAGTGCTATTGCTTACAATCACTGTCCCCAAATGGAATATAGTCACCTCCACCTTCCCACATCCTGGGTAGCTTTCATAGGCGCTAGTTATTTTCTTTTATTTAAACTAGCCCTGTCCAGTTTATGCCTTACTCATGTGATTCAGAACTGTTCCCCTTGTGCATTTTAGGCCACCGCCATGCTCAAAGGGCTTGGCGCGGGGAGTGGGGCGCGGTCTTCATTCTTTCCCCTCCTCTTTCTCTTCCCTCTGCTTCTCTTGCCTTGTCTAGTCTTTAATCCAGCGGAGTATTGGGGGCAGAGAGGTGGAGGGGGCAGTGGTCTGCTGGTAAGTGTTTAACGACCAGCTCTCTGGAAAAGCGGCCCTGATTGATAGTGCTGGGGGTCGATGTCCCTCCATGACTGATTTCAAGCTACCACTGTGGTGTCATTGGATGTGGAGTTGGGAAGAGGTGTGCAGTAGCACAGTGTCCCAAGCTGACGTCCGCCGGAGAGAGCATCCCCCTGGATGAAGGATAGAGGGCTCGTCTCTACGTGAGTGGGCACAGATATGGTCCTCTCTTTGCTGACTGCCACCTCTGCTGTGGCTGACACCAGTGGGCTCTGCTGTCCTCTGGGGGCAGAATTTCTCAGTGAGCCCCCAGGACCCCCACTGCTTAGTCCCTGCATAAGGGGGGGGCCAAATCTCCCCCTCCTCTTCAGTTCTGGCTGCCAGTGCCCTGCCCACGTGGGCAGCCCTCTCCCGTGGGGTACCTGCAGGATGGCCCAAGCTGAGCTCCATTCCATCGTGGGAAGCCACGTATCCCTGACACAACAAGTCACGGGAATAGGTAGACGAATGCCTGTCTCCCCACTGCCAACTCTTTCAATGAACTGTTTTTTCACTCTCACAGCATTTCTAACACCAAATACAGCGATATAAAGTACCTAATACTTGATAATGATAATAAACGGCTGTGCTACTGGTTTATGAATTTACTATACTATACCTTTTATTGTTTTAGAGTCTGTTCTTTGCACTTATAAAAAGTTTGCTTTAAAATAATATGCTGTGTTACGTGGGCAGCAGCCTCCTATATCTTGTGTTTCCCGTGTCTTTGCATCATTTTCTCTTGTGCTTGATTTAATCTTGTGTTGTTTTGTACAGTAGCATGGCGTACAGCCTATACCATATAGCCTAATTGTATAATATATATGTAATATATTTCCTAGTTAATTTTTTTTAGTATAACTATGTCCCATGCAATATTTGGATAACCTTCTAAAAGAAACACTTTGTCAGAGAGCAATGATTTAAGGAAGCATATTTCAAAAATCAATGACATTATATGAGTCTTAAAATTTATATGCATCCCCATTTATATTAGAACACAAAACAAATCTGAAAAATTAAAATATGTGTGAGTTTTTGGACATGTGGATTAATGGAGAAACACACTAAAAATGCCTCCAGGTTTGGCATACCCTGATTTGTTTGGTTATGGGTCAGTGGTTTTCAGGGTTAGAATTAAGATGTGTGTATTACTAGGTGAGTTAATGGTTTTGGAAGAAAAGGAAGGAACAACCTTAACTTTTCTAAGGATAATGATGATTTTTTTTTTCCATTTTGGTCTTTTCCAGAGTGCTAGCCCTGTTCTAGCAGCTAGTTGGGAGAATACTTGCAAATATGAACTGTTTGGTTTGCGCTTGCACATTTCATTTTATACAGAAGGAGTTGGAGGCCTATTCAAAATTGTCCTGTGAGTGCCAGCCTGCCCCAAGGAGACAGGCCTGGCACTTCCTGACAGTGCAAATTTTCCAGCATCTCTGAGAAGGAAGTGGCAGGCAGTTTGCCTGCTGGGAGCGAGCCCTGATCGGGAAAGGTTTCTTCCAACACCAAATGAACTGGGCTTACCTACCAAGAGAACTAAATAAACTGGGGATGTATGTTCAGAGGATCATTTGGACAGTTCGAAAGAGTAACTTGAAATACAGGTTTCTCATCAGCAAACAGGCTGCCTGGGTACCTGCAGGGTGGAGAGGGGTGGATGGCGACATCAGCCTCTATGTTTCCTCAGGTGCTGGGTGAACTGACTCCTCTGGGATGTAGTCTGAACTTGAATGGAACGGTTATCATATTATTTCCTGATACCTGATTCAAAGGCTTGGGGAGCGAGGTATCCATTAGCTTGACTGTCTTATGCTATTGGAAGGAACCAAAATGGGAAGGCAGGAGCAGCTGGAAGACGCTGAGGACCTCTATCTGTGCTCTTGTCCTGGCCCCAGAAATGTTAGGGATAGAACTAAATCTATGGGTTACTTTACAAACCAGTTTGTGTTAAGCATAACCAGTCTTTGGAGTTTATATTGGATCTGGCCCATTGGCCTAACTTGCCATTTGTGTAAATTTTCCATGGACTGTGAGCTTTTCATGGGCAGGGATCCTGTATGGTTAATATGTAGTGAGATACTAATTTAAAACACTAATCAAAGTACTTCCCCTTCCACATTTTTTTGTAGGCAATCTTCCTCCTGTTTAGTCAGAGGCAAGGATTAGACTGTTAATATCGGGATGAAAAGAGAAAGAATTTCACTTTTGACTTGCAAAAATAGTCTCTTGAAGCCCATCACAATGACTTGAGAGGAAGGAATCAATTACTGTAGCTCAAGAGGCAAGGTTCTGGCATAAACAACATATGGGAAAAGGAACCCACGAAGAACCAGTTTTCCTACAGTTGATAGAACAGGCGATGAGATAGTGGGAAGACCTTTGGAGTTTAGATCTGAGAGAGGTGGTGGAGGCCCTTAGAAGGGGGGAAGATGGAAGTCCCAGGGGTCCCAGTGCAACGGATACCCGTATCCATTTTTCCAAATTATATATAGGTATCTGCTCCCAGGTGGCATTCGCACCAAACAGTGGTGGCCGCTGAGTGAGCTGTGTGGGAGTGTGGGCCTAAGTATACTTCACAGGGTGTCTCACACTCCGTGCAGGGCAAGGAAAGGGACTCAAAGGTCCTGAAGACTGCAGAGGTGCTGCAGAGGTGCTGCAGAGGTGCTGTAAGTAGGGTGATGGCCCAAAGCTCTATGGTCAAGTCCATAAGGAATAGAATGAATTAAATAAGCAACCGAGGGCCCCACAAAAACATAGATATTGGTAAGAGGGATCAAATCTATGATGATGGAAGGATAACTGATTCTGGGTGGTGAACACACAATGGGATTTATAGATGATGTAATACAGAATTGTACACCTGAAATCTATGTAATTTTACTAACAATTGTCACCCCAATAAATTAAAAAACAACAAAAAAACATAGATATTGTTGATGACTGACGGTGTAGGATGAATATCAAACTGTGGCAGCTCACCCCAGCCGAGGCCCACTGTGGAGACTTTACTCCACTTACCCCCACTGAGGGGGCCATACATAGCCCTCCACAGACCATAGGCATCTCAGAGGACAGGGGAAGGAAGGGGGCAGGCGAAGAGCCTAAATTTACAGAACTGAACTCCAGGAATCACCAGATTTACCTGGAATTACCAGGATCATTTTTTTCCCTTCTATACAGAAGTGGGTTCTCAAGAGCTAAGTCAGGGATAAAGAAATAAAGAAAAGAAAATCTTTACACCTGTGAATCTGAGGCCTTGAAATTCACATTCAATAACCCCAGTTCTTTGCACTGAGCCTGCTATCGTGGTAATGCTCAGACAACCTTTGTTGATTGTTGACTGGGGGAATGAGTGAGTGCAAGCTAGCTGCTCTGATTGTCAGGGAGCCACGCTGCCAGCCCTCTAGCCTAAGGGGGCTGCCTGTCATCGTTTGGCAGGACTTCCAGACTCTGCCTGGGGATGGTTTACATATAACGAGAATGTGGTTCATCCAGCCACTCACAACCTACTACGTCATGGTGAGAACAGAAGGGTGTGCTTTGAAGCTTCTGTGGGATTTATGGTGAGGCACCTCATTATCCAGCTAGGAATTTATTTTGTTTATGAGAAATTCCTCTTTATACACAGAAAAGGACGATGGGTACTAAGAGCCGGAAAGAAAGTGGAAGATAATTCACACTTATTATTACTCCCTTTGCGCTTGAAGCACTAAAGCTTCAAGACAAAATTTTAAGTTAGTATTATTATCACACCCATTTGATAATGATTAAATTGTAGCTGTGGTTAGTACAGTTGGGACTCAATAAAGCTTTGAATGTGGGTCCAATGAATTAAGGAATGGAAATTGTGTCCCATGCTCAAGGCTACACAGGTGATAAGTGGTGAAGCCTGAAAACAACTCTGATACCTCTGTTTCCATTATGCTGTGATGTGCATTCTAGGGTTGTAATTAGTTCGTCGGTGATCATTTACTGAAACCCTCTTTTTTCCATAGTCTTGGATCTTTTGGTCATCGTTATTTTGACTCTCCAAAGCACCTGGATATATGCATCCTTCCCCAAAGCAGGAGAAAAAGGAAGACGTGTAAAGACTCAGACAGACTTTGAGATGGACAAGATGGAAGTTGAGAGACCACAGCTTCTGGGGCCTCTATTTTCTCAGTAAGTAGGAGGCCAGAATATCTGCTAATGACACCTGGGGATTGGGCTGGGGTGGAGACACTCCAGGGGCTGGGAATGGAGAAGAACTGAACAGGGTTCTCTGGGGAATGTTGACAAAATCAGAGTTAAATAAAAGATTTGCTGAGCACCTGAGGGGGTCCCTGAATAATTCGAGAGGAGACTTACTCAGCTCTTAAGTTTCTGAGGGTTCAAGTTATTATTCCTAAGCTATGGAAGAGAAAAGTGAGAATTTCCCAACGATCTACAGGTAGTAAGTGACATCTTAGATCTATAGCAACTGTAACTCTCCACCCATTTTTATGGAGTTGGTTCTCAATATTTATTTCTCAGTGGATTATCTGATTGAGTGCTCGCTTCTTGGGAGCGAGGACTACGTTTCTTCATCTTTGTCCAGTGTCCTTTGCACGAGGTGCAGCCCTGAGCAGGCACTCAAAGGACTAGGATCAGAGCCAGAGGTGGAGCTTCAGGAGACATCGACATACAGAAGCAGGGTTTGAGTCGATTGGTAAGCTGAGCTGGAGGAGCAGCCGCGGAGGGAGACGGCCAGAGGCTCAGGTGGGAGCTTAATTGACACTCTCTTGGAAGCATCCTCCATGAAGCTGAGGCCTCATGATGTCTAAATTACCCCTGACTCATCAGGAGTCTCCTTCTGTCCCTGCCCCGTGCATGGGAGGGGATCCTCCTCTTCCTGTTTCTCCCCGAGTGCACTTCTATGGTCAAGGAGTGACTTACCGAGCTTTCTTGCTCTTATTCTTTATGACTCAGCATCCCACTTCTAGAGCAGTGTACAAGGTTATTCAAGATTATTGAAAATAGCAATAACGCATAATAGCTTAGTGCTCTGGTGAAGGAGAAATCTGGGGCCGTTATAACCACAGGAAAGCCCCAGAGCGTGGCAGTGGGTATGGATACGAGGGTATACCTGTGTGTGATGCCTATGCGTAGGGTTGTGCAGGGAGTCACACGGGGTCTCTTCTGGGGTCTCTAGTCCCGTTCCCCACATAAGAACATAGGATATGGTGAGGCCAAAAAGGAACACCCACGGAGCCATAGATAGGGGAGTCATATCACTATATTCTCCTGGCGGCTGGGTTGGAGACACAGGAAGCAGGAGCCACACTGTTCGCAACCCTCACTGCGCCGCTTGCAGGCTCAGCCACCATCTTCTTGCTAGGCCCCCATTTTCTGCTAGCGTAGCCATGGCAGTTATATTAGTGGCCAATGGCTCACTGGTTACAGCTGACGGCCAACTAGCCACAGCTGATGGCCATCCAATCACAGTTGATGGCCATTTACTACCTGAGCCAGCAGCTTTCCACGTGAGGCCTAGAGCCTGGAAACTGCATTCCTGGCTCTGTCCCCACACGTAGCTTCCTGAGTGTATGTGCACAAACCATGCAAGTGTGTGACATGAGTCCATGCATGTGTATGAGGGTGCCTGTGAGCCCAAGTCCTAGAACTCTACATGCTAGTTCAGAAAAAAAAAGGTAGAATTTTCCAGACCTTTCAGTCATAAAATGAACCTGAGCTCAAACATTGATTTGGGTCTCTTTGGGGCAGTTGTGAAAATACCTGCGATGCACTGCTGCACCACGTTATACCTGGACATTTCAGAAGCTAAAAAAAAATTCTTGAAGAGTCTTAGAAAAACCTCCTGAGATCCTTAGGAGCTCAATAAAATTGTGACTCTGCATAATATTTATTAGTATTAATATTCGTTGTATCAGTTCAGATCAGGATCAGTTGCAATAACACACACATAGACAGACAAATAAGTTGTGTGTTTTTCTCTCAGCTGAAAGAAGTGCCCTGATTGACAGTGTGCAGCGTTGCTGAAAAGCCCAGGTCTCATTGACTCACACTCCAGCGTCCCTACTGTGTAGTTCTGCTTCTCATGGCCCCAAATGGCTGTTAGAGCTCCAGTCATCTCATTCTCATTCTAGGCAGGCTTTGGAGGAAGGTAGGAAAAAGGACATACCTCCTCTTTTTAAAAAAAATTTTTTAATAAGTCTAAAATTTTCAATTATCGTTGACATACACTATTATATTAGTTTCAGGTGTACAACATAGCAATTAGATATTTGTATAACTTTTGAAGACATCCCTCCGATAAATCTAGTTCTCATCTGACACCGTGCATAGTCATTACAATATTATTGACTATATTCCTGTGCTGTACTTTATGTCCCCATGACTATTTTGTAACTATCAATTCAATTTGTACTTCTTAATCCCTTCGCCTTTTTCACCCATCCTCCCAACCCCCTCCCATCTAGCAACCCTTGAAATGTTCTCTATGTCTATGAGTTTGCATCTGTTTTATTTGTTTGGGCCTCCTCTTTTAATTTTTTATTATTTTATTTTGTAAAGATTTTTATTAAAGTATAGCTAACATACAATATTATATTAGTTTCAGGCATACACCATAGTGATGCAACATTTATGTACTTAAAGAAGTGATCTCCATAGTCTAGGGGGCATCACTGCATCGATTATGTAAATGCCTCGCCACTGCACTGTACTTCCGAAACTAATATAAAATTTAAAAAAACAAGCAAACATGTCTCCTCTTTTCAAATAAACTCTCTGAGAACACGGGCTCACACAGGGCTCTGAAAGTTGGTGCGGCCACCCTAGTTTCAAGAGAAGCTAGGAAATTTAGTGTTTAGTTGGGCACATAGCTGCCCTGTCAACACTGGAGTTTTGTTTCTAACATAGAAGGGAAGAATGGAAATTGAGTGACAAGTGGCAGTCCCTGTCACATTCTACAATGCTCTTATCTCCCACGTCTCTAATCTCGCTCTTCTCTCTTCACTCCCTGCCTGGTGGATGAGGCAAGTGGTATCATCTCATTGAATTGTGACCTTTTCAGGGAGGAACACTGAGATCAGTCTTTTTGATCCTGTCTCCTCAATCCCCTTCTTTAGCTTGATATCTGGGATGTTAGTAAGTTCAAAATTCCCATTTTATAGGTGGGAAAACTGAGCCAAAGGGAGACGAGGTGACTTACGATGCCTTTTCAATTATGAATGGCAACATTTCTTGTGATACTAAGAAAAAGAGAAATCATTTTTCTATGTGCTTTTTCCCTTTGGCGAGGAAACCATGAGGTCAGTCAGCATGAGGTAGTTCTTTCCAATAGCAGGTAAGAAGGTTCTCGGCTCATTCCCACCCCAGGTGCCAGCAGTGCCTCACCTGGTGAGACCAATATCCTGCCTGCGGCTAAGTTCTCCTCTGATTTTCACTTTGCTGGCATGAAATTCTACCAGCCCAAGCACGATGCCAGATGCTTTACATATAGCATTCCCTTTAATTTTACAACTCTTTGAGATAAGTATTGTTCTGATCACCTCCTATTTACCCCACTGGTGAAGGACGAATCCCTTGCCCTAGATAGTATGAGAGGCCTGAACACACGACACCTGACACTGGGAAGATGAGACTGGCAGGGTTGCACTCAGGAATGGAATGACCCAGCAGGGGCTGCGGGACGCAGGCTTTGTCGTGACAAGAGGCTGAATGATGCTTGGTTTCTGCAGGAGGATGTGAGTGTCTTATTTGACCATTTTGTGGGATGAGAGGTTGAGAACCAGGTGGGGTACAGCTGCTCCAGCTGGTAGGTGAACTAGCCAGGTAGACAGACTCTTACGTGGGAGGGTGGCATATGTGGCCAGAGCAGGGGAACTCCTACTTAAGCCTTTGGGGCCCTGTGAGGCTCAAAGTTGTCAAGGTAGCACATGGAATCTCATCATAATTTGGGGGCATAATCCAGTCTAATTATCCCCATTTTATACGGGAGGAACTGAGATACAGGGAGGGCCAATGTGACACAGCTAGTTTGATGCTGAGTTTCCTCTATATGGCTCTGTCACCTCTTTATCTTATTTGAACCCCACTCCCACCCTGTGTGGGAGCATCTAGCCAATGAGGAGACTAGAGGTCAGAGTGAGATGAAATGCTCCAAGTCACACAGCCAGAAGAACGGAGCGAAGTTCAGACTCAGCGTTGTGACCAAGGCGGGTTACTTGCCGGCACAGCTGACTGCAGAGTGAGCTCTGCTATCAGGAGAGTGGTCACCGCCTGCTGGCTCCTGCCTGTCTGTGCGGGTGGGGTGGGCCACGACCTTGGTGATACCGATGACCTTGGGGATACCGGCAGGGTTTCCATAGCTCTGAGTATTCCTTCAAGACAGAGGAAGGGACTGGACTGAACTCTTTAGGTAGATGTGTTTGTTTTTGTTGTTGTTACTCTGGAGAAATAAGGACTAGGACAATCAAATTAAGTAGATACATATCCTTCAAAATACGACATTCAAAATATTTAACAACTGCTGGAAAGGCTGGGCCAAGCATTAACCTTTTAGTTGCTGGATGGTGGGAAGTCCTGGAGAGTCCTGAAGAAGGAGCTGGGGCAATAGGAAAGATACTCAGGAGCTTGGGGGCAGAGCTACTTACCAACAAATACAGAAGAATTTCAGTGTTTCTCTATCAGCCCTGTTCATACCCGACCAACAATCCTGCTGCTGGGTGTACATGCCCTCTTCGAGTCTTCCCAGGTCCATGAGGGAGCACATACTAGGGTGTCCATCCCAGTGTTGTGTGTGGTGGTGGGGAATTTGGGGCGTTCTGGGTGCCCATCCTTGGGGAGTGGATGACATCGACAGTGATGAAGAGGAAGAGACCAGGTGAGAACAAAGCAACAGGAATGTGGCTAAAAACAGCCCCACTGTGTGGAGTGAAAGGCACAAGAAGATTGACATAAAGGACAAATGACCATTTGCGTAAATTAAAAATACACACCTTCCAAACAAACCACACACATTTCACAAGGACACATGGAAACAAAAGGCTATCAATAGGCATATTAGAATGGCTGCCAATGGAGGGTGAGGCAGTAAGGCAAGTGTGAAATGGGAAATAAAGGCAGAAATACACAATAAAAACAGGAGACAGGCCTTGTATGTGCTAATCATGATAATTTGCCATAACTGAAGACTATGAGTAATTTAGCCCTCTGCAACCAAGGGGAAAAAAAGAAAAGGAAAGAAAGACAGTAAGTCAGTACAGCTGACCAATACTTAGAGGTAATTGCAGCTGCATTCAGAGAAGAGTGGGGTGCATTCCAGGAAGTGAGCTGCCAGTTACAGCCAGCAGAGAGCAGGGAGGGCACCGACTTTCCACCTTGCTTCTCTACAGCTCTTTGGCTCCTCACCACCGTATCTTGCTACGCTAGAATTTCCTTATTTTTGTGGTAAGAGGTTGTGATGTTTTTTTTTTAAAGAAATTTTAATAGAAGATGTCTTCTGTCCTAGAGACTGAACAGGCCACTTCCACCAACATCGTCTTGGAAAGAACTCTGTTGTATGCTGTCCCCTAATGGCATGGGAGGCTTGGACATGTACCTAGTAGGATGGCCAGCCATGTACCTGGTAGGATGGCCAACTGTTCTGGCTTTTGCTGGACTGAGGAGGTTCCTGGGACACTGGACTTTCAGTTTTTTAACTGGGACTTCCCAGGAAAATCAGAAGAGTTGGTTACCCTATGACTATTGCTGAGGAAGCAGAAGAAAAAAGATCATGGGGTGCCTAGTGGTCTCTGCCATAGGGATACTCTTCACTCTTCTGGATGGAAATGAAGACTAGACCCTAAGTTCCAGCACAGACATGAAGGATTATTCAAATACATTCAAAAGTCCCCTAGAAGAAAAATCATGAGGTTGACACATCTGGCCTTTGGTGCTTGAGTTTGCTTTTCTGCACCTTCCATGCAGTCTGAAGGCCTTAGCTCAGCCACATATTCACCCAGTGCCATCCCCTCATCCATCCATCCATTCATCCACCCACCCTCTTATCCTTCAAGTCGTCACTGAGCATCTATTGTGGGCCAGTCTTTGAAGATACTGAGGTGAATAACAGCGCATAGTACCTGCCCTCAAGGAGCTCACAGTTTAATGCAGGAGACTCAATCCAAGTAGGGACAATAGTACAGGAGTCTAACTGTAACTGGAGGTTTGTATAAAATGTAATGGGACCCAGGAGAAGGAGCAACTAAATATGCTTTGGGTCAGGGGATGCTTCAGAGAAATGGATGATAATGACATTCGAGGTTAAGCTGACATTCGCCAGTTAGAGAAGTGGGCATTATAGAAATGGTACAGGCAGGGCCAAGGCTCAGAGAGCACACGATGAGCACAGTGGAAACTTGGATAGAATGTGTTGGGCTGGCATCTAAGAATGGAGTGTGTGTGTGTGTGTGTGTGTGCCCGGGTTGGGGGAGGATGTGTGGGAATGAGTAAGGCAGAGGGAAAGGTGTGAGGAGCTGGAAATGTAGCTGAAAAAGTAGGTTTAACCAGATATGAGCGCCCTGGAAGTCCATTCCTTCGAGTATTTTATGACCTAATTTCCCAGACAGAGCCTTGACTCTGCTACAGTGTGTTATGAGGATGGACAAGTGGAATGTGGTGCGCACTTGCCCAAAGTGTTCTCTGGAACTCGACTTGGGAAATGCTCAAGGGTCCTTGGAGGAGCCTCCAGATACCCGAGGAGAGCATTCCTTTGTGTCTGGAGACAGGCAATATTCTGTACAGGGTTTTCTTTCTTTAATCATTCATAACTGTGTCCTTCTCTGTGTGGAACTGTAAAGCTTTTAGAGCTGGCAAGGACTTTGCAGATATCTAGTCCAAACCCAAACAAAGATCCAGAGATGAGATATCGCTGAGCTGACCAGAGGCAAAGGCAGATGAGAATTCAAGTCTTTGACTTGAAGACCATAAATATTGAAGGGACCTTCAATATAAAAATAATATAACAGGTCATTTACAGTAAGCATGTAAGTAATTTTGTGAAAGAAGAGTGATCATTGTATCAATAATCTGGAATAAAACCATTCTAGTTATTACAATTAACTAGGTTTAGTCTTGAGCTACATCCAAGCAGAGAGATTGAGGTGATGGTTTGTTTTCTTTTCACCTGACAGGAGGTCACACAGAGGCTGTCAGGTCCCATCAGGAGAACATAGAGCCTTCAGTAATTCACTTCACAAACATGCAGAGCCTATAAAAGGTCCTGGCAACTCAGTCTTCAAGGAGCTCACTGTCTGGTTGGAGATAAACAGTTAAAATCCAATATGGCAGGTGCTGTGAAAGAGGGGAGCAAAGGGTGCCGAGGGAGCATGGGGAGGAGATGCATGACCCAGGGTAGGGCTGAGGCTTTCCAGAGGGCAGTGACTGTCAGTAGAATGGTGTTCTCAGGGAAAGGGAGTTTGTTGAGGAAAGAAGGGCTGAGTGGTTAGGAAGGGTATTCCAAGCAGAGGGAGCGCCACTGTGAATGCACGGTGACGTGAGAAAGCCTGCCCATGTTTCATGTGCTCAGATTGGCTCGAGTGACATTCAGGCTGCTGGCTAACGAGTGGCGAGTAAGAGGCACCAACTGAGTAAATATTAACCATTAATCCTAATACACGCTCACTCTCCACTTTCCTCCCAGAGATGACATGTAGATCTGACCCCATTTAAAAGGCAAAGTCATCCTCTTACCTCCAGCAGTGACACGCAGCTGGTTTGCTGCCAGTGGATTGTAGTGAGAATGAAAGGTTAAGGGCAGGTTTGGGTGGGGAAAGGGAAGGGAGTACACAGACATGTGGGTAACTAAGAAAGGGAGGGAGACCTGAAAAAGGGGTAAGTGTCCAGAGCAAGAATAGGAAGGCCTGGGAGTCAGACTACACACAAACCACATCTGCTTGAGATGTCTCCACTGAGTCTGGGGGTCCTCCTGAAACCATGGAGGGGTGAGTGCCATTGTCAGCTGATAAGTAGTCCCTTAGAGGTTAATGCCTGGCTTGTCTAGATGCTTCCCTATGGGCCTGGTTAATGAAGAGGGGATGGGATGTCATAGCATATGGTGTAGAGGCATTTTGATGGGATAGGAGGTGGGTGTGTGGGAGGAATGGTGCAGTTATGTCAGAGCATGCCCTGTGGGGATGGAGACTGAGGTCAGAGGAAGGGACTCTAGACGGAATGAGAGCATGGTTGTGTGTGTGTGTGTGTGTGTGTGTGTGTGTGTGTGTAGTCACTTTGCCTACATCAACCTTCATAAACTTTTAAGGAGTCACCTTTTAGGGAACAGACATGCTTTTTATGGTGCATACAATGCTTTCCTGATTCTTATTTCATTTGTTTCACATGAGCACCCTGTGAAAGAGGAACTTTTCTTATAAACCAAGAAACCAGGGCTGAAAGGCTAAGTGTCCTTCACAGGGCTCCCTGCAGAGTCCAACAGGATGCGAACCCCAGTCTGTTGGACTCTCACATCTGTGCCCCTTCTATTAGGTTGGTGCAAAACTAACTGTGGTTTAAAAGGTTAAAAATAATTGCAAACACCGCGATTACTTTTGCACCAACCTAATGCCCCTGCACCTCCCCTCACTATGCCCACAGTGGAGGCCTGTCATTTCTGTCCCCAGCTTTCACAGATGCCAACTGGGTCCCTTTCTGACTCCCACTGTGTCTTCCGTCAGGTTCACACATGCCGGCCAGATCCCATGAGAAGGACCTGTCTGCCCGTTCTGCAATGCAGATGTCATGGGCAGTGCTCAGAGATACAGAACGTATTTCATTCTCAAGTAAACAGTACGGGACTTCTGGATGTCCTTAGCGATTTTAAAACGATTCAATAGCTAGCTTCTGGGAGAGATCTGAGAGTACGCTTCTCAGGTGCTGATAAAATGTAAACATACTTTTAGAATAATCTTAGACCTTATCCTGAGAATGATGAATTGGGTATGAAAATTACCTTCTCCAGCCGCTTGTAAACAGCAGTGTAGACAAGTGCTTTGGATCCTCTTCCACAAGAAAGGGGGCTGGTTTGGAGGCACCAAAGAACCATGGCATTAGGGACAGAGGGCACCCAAACACCTGTTCCCTGATACCTGCATCGTGACCTTGCCTTCCATGAGCCAAATGAAAATGCTGGAGTCTGAGGATGACTTCTTATGCTTTCACGTCACCTCTGCCATGCCGGCTTGCTACTGCCCTCTCTCCAAACCTCTGTGAAAGGTGCAGGTTCCACCTCCTTCTAAAAACCTATCAGATACTGTATATATTGTTCCCTTTTCTCTGACTCCTACCCCTGGTTTTGATCAAACAAAACCAATGAGAAAACCCAGACATCACTGGATACTTCCGTGAGGTCAGAGAAAGTGTCTTTACCTTTCCCATACACCCCTTTGCTCCCACCCCCTCCTGTGTGCCTGGCTCAGCACTTGGAACTTAATGACCTGTGGTCTTGCTGGGTGCTTGTCTGAGTCTAGTGGTCAGCAAATGCCGGCTTCTGGGCAATGGGCAGATTGTGTGATGTGGGGCGGGAACCCAGGGAACGCTGGGCGCCTACAGCTTGGAGCAGCTGGCTCTGAGGAATTATTGCAATTCTGCACAACTTAAAAATCTGCAGTTTGGGGGCGGGAGGGGGAGCGCGGGGGTGGGTCCCCTAGCGTCCCATTTCTCCTCCTCAGGCGGTTCACTGAGCCTTTTCCCTCACTGCACAGGGGCCTGCGATGCCTTCTGGACCACAAGCCGCCCTCGCTGGGCTCCCTGGTTTGTTGCTCAGTCTCGGCCTCAGGCATCTGCTTCTGACGGTCCCCTCTTCCATTTTTTGGGAAGGGGACCCAACTCGGTCCACTTCTGCTTGGTGCATATGATCACCACCTCTTCTGACCTGGTAAGTCGAGGAATAGAGCGTGGGAAACAATCTTGTTCTGCGTTGTGCCTGAGTCTTCAGGCAGAGGTGCTAGTGGTAAACAGGCAGGACGTGGGGCTGTTTCCTCCTTCGCACTTTGTTTTGAAACAAGTTGGGGCCTCGAGACTTCCTAAGAAAATCCTGGCAAATATGCAGTGTCGCTTGGGCCGTGACTTTCCAGAGGCGGTTGCCCGAGCCCCTGTGGCCTCAGAGGAGCTGGTCGGCTTCCCGCCGGATTGCCGTGCTCCCAGCCCCTGAGGGCGCGCAGTTGGCAGGCGCGGGGCGCGCTCCAGCTCCCACCCGGACAGGGCGCGCCGTTCCAGGGGTGACTCTGCACTTGGGTCTGGGCTGGGGCGCGCGCCCCGCAGGGCGGCCTCTGTGTCCAGACATCTGTCCGCCTGTCGGGCGGCCAGTTCCCCGCTGCCAACAGCCGCTGGCGGCTCAGCGCCGCGCCCTCTGCCCAGGGAGCGCTGGCTGAGGGCCGAAGCTAGGTGGCGGGAGGAGCTGGGACCCAAGGGGCGGTAGCCCGGCGGCCAGCCCCGCCCCGCCCCGCCCGCTGCTCCCCGGCGCCGCGCTCTCGCAGGGCCGGACGGACAGATGGACAGACTGACCGTGGAGGGCCACCCGGCTCTCCTCGCCGCTGCCGCGGCGGGCGCGGGGCCGCGCGGTGAGGCCTGATCCCTGCAGTGCGAGCGGGAGGCGTCGCAGAGCGCAGCGAGCCAGAGGCACCGGGACTCCTGCAGGTACCTGCTTGGGAACCCACCTCCCCGTGCGCTCCGGAGTCTTCTCTGTGCGACCCTGCAACTTTCCTCACCTTTTGCTGCCCCACCCACCCCCAGTGGCCCAGGTCATGGGTGCAAGATCCCGGAAATCTACCTCCGCAGGGTACTTCGCATACCGCTAGGCGCTCTCCATCCTCCGGTCCCCAGAGCCCACCGTCATTGGTGCCCTAAGGATCCGCCTGTTGCGCAAGTTGTGGGCAGCCCAGATGGTGCCTGGCTCTCTCCGAAAGCCTCAGGGAGTGCACCTAAGATCAGCTCCTGGGCATCGGGCGGGGTGGGGTGGGTGGAGGATGGACTGGAGGCGGGAGAATCGAAGAGCTAGGGAAAGGCGACACTTCACCGAGGGGCATCCCTGGGGCGTTTCCTTAGCCGGGAAGCTGTTCCTTCTCTTCCTCGAGAGGAGGCGCTTTCCCAGCGACTATAAGTGCTTCCCGGGCCGCCTGCTCCGCCTTCTTCCCTGTCGTTCCTCCCCTCCCTTTGCCCTGGAGTGGTTCAAGGCGCCCCGCGACAGTTGCAGGGAAGAGCGCGCCCGGGGCCCTTGTCCTGCTGCAGCGCTGTGCCCAGGGACGGCCAGCGTGCTCAGAGTGGGAGCGGCTAGGGGCTGGCAGGGCCCGTGTTGAGTCGCCGGCGGACTCCCCGCGTTTGGATCAGTGGCTGTGGTGGGATTGGGTGGCCTGGGGCGGGAACTTCTCATCCCCCGCCCCTCTGGGTGGCTGCCCGATCTCTTGAGGTGAATGAGACCATCCTGCAGGGGCCGCGGCGAGCCGGGCTGGCCGCCTTTCGCATTGCAGGGCTCGTTCTGTGCACCCACTCACCCCCCACCCCCGCTGTCTATTTTCCTCTCTTTTGTGAAAGGAGCACCTTTTGCGCCCTTGGTGTCTCCCGCATCTGGCTGGGGGGACTGAGCCGGTTTTCTAACTGGGCAGCGGGCGGCGGGGGTGGAGGACCGCACAGAACTACCTCCACCCGCCAGGATGATGACCCTGGGCTCTGGATGGATACCGCGGTGTGAACGCGGGGCGCGGGGTCCGGCAGCAGGGCTGGTCCTTGCCCTCGCAGAGGGTAGACGTGAAGACGACTTGGTTTTTATTTCATCTTACCTTCTGAAGAGTAGGGCAGGTGAGGAAAATCAGAGCAGAAGCCTCCCCTGTCCCTTCTCATGTATTTGCTTAAGTGATTTGCATAATCATTCATTCGCCGAGAGCTGTATGTTACCCCTAGCTGACCCCCTTTCTAGACTACTTGCAAATACCTGCCCAGGTAAACAGGTAGCAAGCATTTTCCTAAACACCTGCCCCCTCTCTGAAGGCAGATGCTCTAGTTTCTCTCCTCCCTGCTTACTTCAGGCTGGAAGAGGGTGGCATTGATCTTGTGGTTGATCTTGGTGTATTGTGTAGATTTCATTCTTAATCTGAGTTGTAAACGCCTGGGGGACATTGATTGGCTCTGCGGGTGTTTATAAGCAGCCCCCCAGGGGCCAGGCTCTGTCCTCTGCTCTGGGAATGCACAGCTGTAAACTGAGATTGTTTCTCCCAGTCTAGCCCTACTCTTCCTCTTTTATTTTCACCAGACTCCTTCCATCTTTTGTCCTAATATTAAATTTGTCTTTTCAGAACGAGGAATTGTCAGTGTTGGGGTAGAGGGGAGAAGGTTGATACTGAAGTGCTTAAGAACTCTGAATCCAAGGCGTGTCGTGAATATTCCAAGGAGACTTGTGAGATCTGTTTAATTGGGTCTCATGTCTGAGCCGTGATCATCTGGAAAATCAGTCTGATTAAACCCATTCATGAGTGCAGCAGAGCTAAACTTCTGCTGGGCAAGCGTATGAGAGCAAGCAAATTGGGAAGTCAGAAGCAATATTTGTTCTGTTCAGAGATATTAAAATATGAAAAATCCAACCCTCTGACGCTTGGGTTTGCCAGCAAAGCACCAGCTAAGTATTTTTCATTATTATTATTATTATTATTGAGAAAAAGGGAAAGAGTGGGGACTCCAGGCACCTCCTGTCTTCAGTGAGTTTTGCCCGTCACTGTAATGCTTCACAGACTCTGCCTCCCTCTGCTCTACCAGAGACCTCAATCTGCCCTGGCTAGCGCAGTCTCAGCTTTGGGAAAACAGGCTCCACACGGTGTTCCTTCTCCTCCTCCTTCTTTTATTTAGTAGATAACATTTATTGGCTGCGTACTACACAGGCAGCTCCTCTGCTGGGCACTTTTTCAGGCATTATCTTATCTCATTTAATCCTCAGAACAATCTCATGGGGAAGTGAGGCTATAGTCCTTTATCGCGGTATTTCTGTGGGAGCCTCGGTAGGATGCATTCTGGGCTGTATGGGAGACCAGAAGGACCGGGCTGGGCCTGAGGCCTCACTAGCGGGTGAGCACAGCTCTCCTACTAGCAGGTGGAAGGTGTGTGTGTGTATTGCTCCTGCTTATCAGATGTTGGGAGCTGGATCCTCCAGAGTGACACTTGTGTGAAATACCCCCAAGGAGACTGTAACTAAGGACCTGGGAACCAGCCCTGATTCCTACCTCTTTATGGCTCCTGGATTTGACATAAGTCACTTCTCCTCTCTGAATCTCAGTCTGTTTAGCTACCAGGATCTATGTGTCTAATATTTATTGTTACCCTGTACTAGGCACTGTGCTAAAATCTCTCTATGCATTAACTCATTTCATCCTGATGATGACCGTAGCAGGTGGGCTCTATCATTACCCTCGTGTAGATGAGAAAAAAGAGACAAACTGAGTCACTTGTGCAAAATCACACAACCAGGACCATGTGAAGCCAGGATGCTAACCTCGGCCGTCTGGCTGCAGAGCCATTGTGAGATTCTCTTCTCCTTGTTTATCCCTACAGCCCCAACACTGTGCCCTGCATTTAGTAGGACTCAGACTGGGTTTGTTCAACGGTGGCAGGCAGAGGTGGCTTGCTGTCACCAATAGACTTTTCAACCCCTTGTCACATCCTTAAAAGGAACCTCGAAAACTGGACTAGAAAAATGTTCTTTTTGCTTTTGCCAAAATACTCTTCTTTCCAATGGAATTCTGCCAAGCTGGTTGGGAAACAGGAAGACAGACCATAAAGATCATGGGCTAGGTAAACATTATGGCTATTTTAGAAAATGTGTTTATTATCAATGAGAAACCCAGAACACTTTGCACTCTGAGTCAAGTCTATCAAAAAAACTCCGACCAACACACCAGAATTTGTTGTGTGGGGTCCATGTGCCCAGCACTGCAGGTATCGAGGGCAGGCAGACTCTAAGACATGTTCTCCGACCTTGAACTCACAGTGAACCTGGAGGCTCAAGGTTAACAAGCGCAAAACAGGACAACACAAGATGCTAAATATTTGAGTCCTGATAAAAATCACAGAGACTCAGTCACATTTGTAAAGCCTGTTGTAGTTTGCAGAAACTTTCACAGGGTTATCTCGTTTCAGTTCTCATAGTAACTGAGTGTGGTAAGTGATAGGCAGGAAGGAGGTTAGGAAGCCCAACCTGTAGATGAAGAAAATAAAGCAAAGTGAACCTTGGACTTGGCCATAGCCAGGTGTCTTCTGAAGCCAAGTCCATCATCTTTGTGTCTCGTACGTTGGACAGTGAGATGTGGTGGGTCATTGGAGGTGGCTGAGTTTGAGTCTGATCCTGACGCTGGCTGTTGGTTCCTGGTCTTGGCCAGCCAGGGTGCTTAGTGGGGGCAGGGGACGAGGAGAAAGTGTTGTTTTGATGTTGTTAATTTTTGCATAAGGGTATGTGAAACGTGGAGAAATCCCAATTATGATGAACTCACTTAACAATGTTTAGAATGTGTCATCAAATATAGAAGCTGATCTAGAAGCATTTCCAGCCCTGTATTTCTTTATCCTTTCCCTAGATCACCTTTTACAACTTTGTAACACAGACACACCTACCCCTTATAAAAGTAAATTCTTCTGGCTAAGCTATAAAGAGTTATAAGACTAGGTTGTAGTATTTTTCTTTGTGGGAAAGGGGTCTCACTCTCTTTGGAATCCTGAAAGCCTTGCACCATGGTTTCCTTGGAGTAGATATGCTATAAAATTGTCTTGACTTGCACAAGTGTTGAATGATGCAGCCCCAAGGTCTGCTTTTAGCCAGTCATGTTACAGAGAAGCAGTGAATGTCAACAGCAATGGGCTTCAGTGTGCTTGCCGAAGTCCCCAACGAATGAAGCATCCTGCAGCTCAGCACAGCTGAGCACCTGGAAGATGCTTACCAACGCGGACTTAATGACTAACTTATGTAGTCACCGATACATCCTCTTTACATACACAAATGTGTACAAGCATTCACTTAACAAGATTACCCAGTATTATGTACTGTGCTAGGGGCTGGGTATGCTGTGCTGAAAGAAATACAGATGGAGGTGGGGTGCAGGCGGGTAAGGAGACAGACAGTTAACAAGTCACTCACACATTTAAGTAGCGGCAAGCCTCCTAAAGACCTTCACGGGGAAGGAAAACAAGGGTGGGGAGGTCACTAGTTTAGATGGGGGAGCTGGGGGAGAGCCGTTTCATTCTGAGGGACGGGTGGGAGTTTATGCAGTGAAAAGTGGGAGAAAGAGAATTTCCGGCTGAGGCAAGAGGAGGATTCTACGGCAGGATGAGCATTGCATGCTGGAGGAACTCCAGGAGAACAGGGAGGGGTGGGTGGAGGGGAGGACGGGGCCAGATCGTGCTGCACCCTTCAGGCCAAGTTCAGGATCTTAAGAGTTTATCCTGAGGGCTGTGGAAAGAATTAATAGAGTTTCAGCAGCCAATTTGTATTTCCAGAAGATTGTCAGTGAAGGCTGTGAGGAATTGATTAGAGAGGTTCAGTGATGGCAATTGAGAACCTCCTTCACAGGCGTGCTGGACAGGTGGGGCCTAAAGCCAGCGGGACTGAGAGGAAAATGAATGGCAGGTAAGGAAGTGGAGACCGTACATGTGTAGGTTGGTTGTGAAAGGGAGCAGAGAGACAGAGTACCGGGGAGAGTTTGTGTACATGCTTGTGTGTAGGTGCAAGGTGACCTTGGCCAAGGGTAGGGAGCTGAGTCCAACTCCTCAAGAAATCAAAACATGCACTTCTCTGTGTGTGGAATTAAATGGTACTATCACTTCTAGAAGATTAGAAATTTGAATACTAGCTTTGGCTTTGTCTCCAATTGCTGGGTAAATTTGAGCTTATCAATTGCCCTTCTCTGTTCCCCTCCTCTCCCCCTGACAGCCAGGTGGTTTTATGATTTTAAAAAAGAGATCTTTCTATGAATATTCTTCTTCAGTAGCATCATTTATTTGTGTTAAATTTGGATCCTTTTTATAAATTGAATTAGGAGAAATTTGAGTGGGTAAACGGGCACATTTGTGGTGAGATTCTGAGCATTTGCTCTTTGATGACCACCAATAAGCTGCTTTCAAACTGACTTAAATGAAGAGACACCAGTGATGAGCCTAGTGGTGAGGAGATGCCAAGCTTGTCCGAAATATATGGGGGTGAGGCCCTGTGGAGAGGCCCGGGCATGGCGATAAGCCAACTTTTGTGTCTCAGCAGAATTCTTCTTTACCCAATCTTCCTCATCACGAGACACTTCCTCTGTATCCTCAGATAGTTTGTAAAAAGATGGAAGGGAGGTGCATCTGGTCTCCTCTGGGAACCCACATTTAGCAGAATACGCTGGCCTAGTCATCAATAGTGAACACCACAGCAAGCCTGATGGGGCCTTGAAGAAGTGACAGGGGACCCAGTGATCAATTTCTAGTTGTAGGGAAGGATCGTAAATAGGACCACAGAATTGAAAGTTACTCCTAAGATCAGTTAAGACTTTTGCTGCCTCTTGAAGACTTCTTCCAAGAGTGCTGACTTGTATCCTGGCAAATAATTAGTGTGTTGAGAGAAAAGAATGCCAGAAGACTAAAATTTTGGACTTGAACATGCTTCCATTTGTTTTTTTTTTTTTTTTACTTTCATTCTTCTACGGACTGGTTTGATTTTCTTAAGCCCTGATTGACATACCAAGGCGAACCTGCAGCATTTCCTATGATTTCTTACGGTAAAGAATTTAATTGGCTCTAGAGGTGGGAGAACTTCAAGGTTAACGACTGGTTTGTACATGTAGGTTGAGAGGAGACATTTGGGTTCCGGCAAGGTTTCAGCATTTTTGTCTCTGAGATCAGTAAATCATACCTTCTGGACAGTGTTTTTTTCTCGTGGGTTTTTATGATCCTGGTTTTCTAAGTCTGGTACCCTCATGAGGCCACTGACTTAGAGCGCCAACTTCCCCTCCTCCCGTGGTGATTAGATTGCTTACAGTATTCAAACATTCAAAACAGTAGTTTCCAACATGTACACAAATTCGGAAAGTTCATGTAAAAATAAGAAGTGTGAGTGTTCTTGACAAATGGAGAGATCTGACCTCCTGATGCCCACACGTAAGGGACAGCAGCCCCCTTTTGGCAGGACTGGCACTCTCCAGCTTGTCACCGTGGCCAGGTGTCCTCCTTTTCCATTTCGGATAGCTGCCTGGCTCCTGTAGGTATTCTATTTTGTGACCCCAGATTTAAAGTTTGGGAAGAGGAAGCAGAGTTTCACAGAAAACCAAGAATGAGTCGTCAGATAAGTGGTACCGTGTTTCCCCGAAAATAAGACCTAGCCCGACCATCAGCTCTAACGTGTCTTTTGGAGCAAAAATAAGACTCAGTCTTATTTTACTATAAGACCGGATCTTTATAATATAATATAATATAATATAATATAATATAATATAATATAATATAATATAATAATATAATATAACACCACGTCTTATATTTATTTTCGCTCCAAAAGATGCATTAGAGCTGATGGTCCAGCTAGGTCTTATATTCGGGGAAACAAGATATCAGTGAACCACAGGGGCCCAGAGGTCTGCGGTGACAATGCCTGGGACAGGTAAGTCCCATGCAGATGAGAAGTGTCCTTTGGGTTTTGTCATCTGGAGGTGCCCTTAGCAAAAACACTTAGTTGAGTGTTAGGGCAAGAGTCGTAGAAACAGGAAGGATGAGTGTAAAACAGCATCTCAAGAAGCTGTGTTGCAAAGAGGAATTTGGGGTTGGGAGATTTGATTTCATTTTATTTTTTAACATGTGAGTGACTTGAGTATATCTACATGAGGATTATGTGATATAAAATAATGCTTTCTTTGTTTGTCATTGGCTTACAATGTATAACTACAAGGGGTCCAGTCTTAGCTTTGGTTGTTCTTCTTGAAACAGAGCGCTCCCCAGGATCAGATGGCATGAGGTGCTTTATATGTCCGGGATGACATCCTTGCCAACTTCAGCTCTGACCCGTGTGAAATACATTTTTGCTATTTTAATTCGGAAGCAGCAGTGCCTTAAAGTGGGTAATTCTTTTTAACATTTTAACACCAGCAGATTAAGTTGAACAGTGCCCATGTGGTGATTCATTATCTGCATTTACTCATGTGTGTGTATGCTGTCCATCTCCTTTTATCACTGGCCGAGTGGAATCTGTGGGGTGATTTTATCAGCCAGCGTCCCTTCTACTGCAGCCTGGGTTAGTGTGCTTTTATTGGTTCTATGCCGTATGCCAATTTTTCCATTTTGCATTTGTCTTACGATATAGCTTGATCCAATAGTTGTGTGTGTGTGTATTAGAACTTACCTATCTTGTCTTTGATGAAAACTCTTTTTATTAAAAACAAAAAAAACCTGTATCTCCCTCCTGCAGTAGGTGATAAATAAGCTACGTTTCTTCTGCGGTGACCACAATTTCAAAAGTACATTTACTATGAATTTTCTTTTCTCCCAGCAATACAGTGGGCGAGAGATTTTAAAATTCGACATGGAGGGGAAGCAGCCAGTAGCTATCCCTAACCTTAATCCTAACAATTGTCAACCAACTAATTAATTCATGAATTAATTCACCAGGTAATTTTTATGAACCTACTATGTGTCAGATGAGGTGCTAAGCACTGAGGATATGGTATTTGCATGAGACAGACAAAAATTCCTGCCTTCATGGAGCTCATTTTCGAGTGGGGAAACAAACTCTAAATAAAAGAAAGAAATAAAGTCTATGTCTCAAGTGTATTTTAGGGATTGATAAGTGCTAAGGACAAAGAATAAAGCAAGGAAGGGGGATAGGAATTTCCTGGGAGAGGGGAGTATTTTAGATAGGGTAACCAGGGAAGGCCTCGTTTGGAAGATATCATTTGAGTAAAGCCCTAAAGGAAGTGAGGAAGTGAGCTATGCAATCATCTGGGGCTAAAGCATTCCAGGCACAGACACCAGCCCGTGCAAAGGCCCTGAGACAGAAATGTGCCTCACTGGGCATGATTAAGGAGTAACACTGAGACCAGTATGCCAGAAGGGAATGAAGGCCAGTGAGAGGAGTAGGAGATGAAATCAGATAAGTACAGGGGCGGGGGCAGGGAGCTCTCATTCTGAGTAAGTTGGAAGCCAGTAAAAGGCTGAACATAGGCGTGACACAGTGTGATTCACATTTTAACAAGATCTCTAGCTAAAGCATTCTTACCCCTTGTTGTGTCATGGACCCCTTTGCAGTCTGGATCACTTTTCAGAATTGTGCTTTAAATGCAAAGAATAAAGGCCACAGGCTATGGATCCGATTGTATGGAAGTATGACTATCAAACTATTAAAACCAATGTATGATTCAGCGATAGATGTGCTTCTTTATCCACTCATTGAAGAAGATCTAGCAGGAGGTCTGTAACTACTGTGATTTCAAAGTCATACTGGGCACATGTGATGTTTTGGGAGATCTGCAACAGCTGTGACATGACATGAAATTTTCTGGGATTTCTATTGGGGTGAAGTCACAGGTGCGGATAATAGTACCCTGGGACGCTGCCTACCTTTTTAATGAGAGGAGTCGCTAAATTTCAGTTAGAGGTTAGTGAACCATCAAGATCCCCTTCCCCCCCCCCCCCCCAGTTAGATTCAAGGACCACTGAGTTCTCTCTATCAACCCTGATCTGTTAGGTGGAGAATAGATGAAACGGGGTCTGAAGGATAATTGGGGTGCTAACGAAATGTTGCGGATGTTTCTGGTCGTGTCCCGCCTGCATTTCAATAGGCATGGCTGGCGTTCACGGCTTCTGTCTCCCATCACTGCAGTCGTCGTACCCAGTGGTAGCCTCTGATTGCTTAGACGTTCTAGCAGCAACAGTAACTCCAAGAGGTTTTTACAATATCTTTCTGGTTCTTTGTGGCTGCACAATTCAGGAGGCCTGGGTTGTGGTCCCTTTGGGTCGGTGCAGTCCCATGCAACCCGTTCTCCTTTCCTAGGGACACTCTCGCCTCAGCTATTCCTAGCTTACGGAGGTGTGCAGAGTACAGGCAGAGTTCTTTATATTTTAAGAAGAAGCAATCTGTATAAATACCACTACGTCATAGGGCTACATACAGGCCAGGTCAGAAGCTCTCCAGTCTCCACATCTCTGCGTGAGTTCTTCCCTCTCCTTGGAGAAGGGCCTTCTTGCTCTTACCTGTCTCCCTTACTTGCTCATATCTGAGCCGACCCTCAGGGCTCAGCTCAAATGCCACCTATTCATGAAGTTGTCGCTACTTCTTCTCCCAGAGGGACCCTTTCCCTCCTTTGAACTTCTGGGGCACTTTCTCAGTACCTCCCCTCAAGGTACCTGACGCGTTCTTCCTCGTGGTGCGTGCACTTATTTGTTTCCCTGTTTACCCTTTTACAAGTTCTTCAAAGCTCCTGTAAACTCTGAGGACAAAAGCCATGTTGTCTTTTGTTCTCCATAGTTCCCAGGACAGCGCTGCCTTAAAGCAGATGTGAATGACTAGCAGAAGCTTATGATTCCTACCACTGACACAGGAGCATGTCGGCAGAAGATTCTATCTCTGTATGTAAGTTCACTTCATGTTGATCCCATTCCCCCATCCCCCAAACACTGACCAAGGCTGCTTAGGACCTTTCCTTTTCCCAAGTAGAAATAACCATTTTCATAAGTGTTTTATAATCTGTGTAAAGAATTTCAGGTTCTGTTGAGAGGTAGAGTACAAAAATCACCCTGAATTCCATCACCTAGACAGAATGCATTTAACATTTCGATGCATAGTCTCATAGACATTTTGTTTTCACTTTATAAAATCAGACATATTTTATAAAGATCAGATCATGCCCTATATTGTATTAATTACTTTCTTTTTTTACTTAGCGTGCGGTGACTGTCACTTTTATGAATCTGCAGGCAGTGCAACATAGTGGTTAAGAGAACGGCTTCAGAGCATAATTGTTTGAATTCAAACCATGAAGCTATCGCTTAATAGCTGTTGACCCAGAAAGTTACTTAATGTCTCTATTTACCAGTTTCTCCATCTGTAAAATGAATCCAGTGAAAATACTACTACTTGTCCAAGTGTTGAAGATTAAGTGTGTTCAGACATGCAAACACTTAGCCAGGGCCTGACTCAGTACACAGGAGCTCTTACTCTTATTATTTCAGCATTTCTAATGGCCATAGATTCTTTCATTGCATGACCATGTCCTAATCTATTTCATCGTTCCCATATTGATGGACGGTTAGATAGCCTTTGGCTTTTTGCTCTTATGAATAAGTAATGATGTAATCCACATCCTTGTCCAGACGTCCTTGCACATTTGTCTGATTTATTTTCTCAGGACACATTCCAAATGTATAACTGTGGAATTTTTTGATACACATGGGTACAGTGTTCTCCAGAAGGTTTCCTTTAACCAGTTTACACCCCTATGATCATTGCATGGTGTGTTTTTTTTCCCCCTTTGCCCTCCCAAACTTCTTGCTTTCTGTGTCTCTTTTTCTTACTGTGTTGGTGCAGACATTGATTCATCAGCCTTTGGAAACATGGGGACAGCAGACTGAGCACAGGGTCTTAAGGTCCTAGGTGGGCTGACCTGCTGGACTGTTTCGGATTGAGGCCAGAGCCCTGCTTTGGGCCAGCCCTGTGGCTGGGGATTCCGGACAGGTGGAGGGAGCCAGGGCATTCCTTGCTTGGGCCAGTGGAGTGGGGCAGTCACATGGGCCACTCAGGGTAACCCAGAGCCCTGTTGACCGCTGGGAATAACTGTGTTGGGGCCAGTGGCTGTGTGGTTTTGCTTCCTCTATCAGGTGCAAAGGCTTGCATGGGGCTTTCCTTTCTGTACCTTGTCTTTGGAGCTGAGTCGGTGACTCAGCAGCATCCTGCTCCCCAGGGAAGGTTGTCTAGGAACAGAACCAGAGGAGAGGAAAGTGGTATTTGGTTACCCATGCTTCCAGCCTCAGGGATTCTGGTATTCACTCACTGTGGATGGCCAAGAGAAATAGAATTTATAGTAACCTTCCACATATAATTTAGAGGCTTTGCTTTAGAACGCACTGGCTGGTTTTTCTCTCTTAAAGACCAGGACTTTTAGAAATGTGTTTTTAATCCCTGCATAGAATAGACCCTGAAAAGTTTTCATTTTCTTCTTGGGATGGATCAAACATTAAAAAGAAAATCATTGAAAATTCAAGGATTTCTCGTATGTTAACGTCCTTCTTGAAATTTGATAATTGGGGAAAAGTAAGTAGTGGGGGGATATTCTTGGTGTTCTGTCAGAATCACCTGGAAGGTGTTGTATTATTTTGATTGCTTTGGATGATAGGATTTTGTACGATTTAAATATAAGCACAAATTTCCTGGTACACTAAATCAAATTATGGTAGTCTGATTGTGATATTATAATTTTATTTAAGCAAAACGCTGGACCACAATTCTCATTAGTTAAGCAAGATAGTGGTAGGGTCAAATTTCACCTTTCATTATTATTATTTTTATTTCATTTCTGATTTTATTGAAAATGGATGAATAGTAGTAAGACTATAAAACAGACATGTATGTGCATTTTCCCTGGGACATCAGTGAGTCTCAGGAGACGGAAGCTTTGGTCAGGAGTGGATGTGGTCAGCTGAAGCACCACCACCTGCCAAAAGCTGTAGCATGCCTCATCTTTGAAACTATATTAGTGCGTGTGCACTCTGTGTCAGTCTGGCACTGAAAATGTTAGCAAACATAAGACAGACTTAGAGAAAATCACTAACCTTTACTCTAACTCAAATTGCATGAAGCGTGCTTTGAGTTTCAGCAAAAGGTTAACTTTGCTTTTATCTTCCTTCATTTGCCAAGTGTGCTTGTCTGACACCGGAAATGCCATGCCTGAATTCTGAAAGAACAAGTGTTGAAGGAATATCCCCAGCTGTTGTCAGCGGATGAAGTATTCATACAGACTGTGGTTCTGAGCTTTCTGAACTTACAGCTTTCAAAGAGGTGTCTGTGGTCTCTTTACTCCACTCTAGAGCAGTGGTTCACAACTGGGGACAATTTTGCTCTCCAGCGGATGTTTGGCAATATCTGGAGGCAGTTTTGCTTGTCACAACCTTGAGGGGTGGGGAGGAGACATGCTACTGGCATCTAGTGGGTAGAAGCCAGGGGTGCTGTTAATATCCAGCAGTGCATAGGACGGCCCCCATACAGAAAGAGCTACCTGGCCTCAAGAGGCCAATAGTGCCGAGGCTGTGAAAGCCTGCGCTAGAAGTTTGCAAGGTCAGGATGTCTCCAGGGGAGCTGGCTGGCTGCCAGGAGGGTGCTCAAAGGTGCTATTTACCTGATAGCTCCTCACAGGACAGGGTCAGGCTCTGTCTCTGCCTTGCAACTTTGGAAACTCACTTCCCAGTGTCCCAGGGCTGATCAGACTCTAGGAGGTTGACTTGCATAGAAACCCATAGGAAACTGAGTAATAAACTTCTTCTTGTCTTGTTGAGTTCCACCAGTCAATAGAACTAGTGGACAGAGTGGACGCTTGTTTTGGCTGCATAGCTCATATGCCCCCTGTTGGCAAGATGCCAGGGGACTGAAATCGCCAGGAGGTGCCTCAGGGAGCCTAGGGTCAGAAGAAGGGGGGACTTTTGGGTATCTGCTGCGACCTGAAACTCTGAGGTCTGGATACATAACACTCCACTTAAGATGAATCCCACCAGGGTTGGAGATGCTGCATCTTCAGGACAGGACTCTTCTTTAGAAAGCCCTGGGGTGTGTCTTGGGAACCAACTTGGATCTTTTGCACTTTCATCCTTTGATTCCATTGCTGACCGGCTGCCTTTCATTATCCGTATTGATTCTTTTAATTTACTCTTTAGTCTGGTTGGCTGGGGGGAGAGGAATTAGTTCACTAAAAAATGTGTCAAGCACCATTGTATAACAGGGGTAATTAATATGAAGATTGATATTAAGATACTCTCCCTAACTGGAGACTTTCTCAGTCTAGTGAGTGGCACTGGGGTGACAACATTTCAGAAGCATGTGAGCAGGGCGGTGACAGGTCCACTCATGACTCTACGCAAGTAGAGAGGAGACAGACCGAAGCTGTAATGTCACTTGCAGTGTCTGCTTCGATCTTTCTGATTTTATAGTTTAATTTTTGGAGAGCAACTTTATTCCTGGTATTTTGGTTCCTGGGAGAAAGATACAGGGGGTCATTTTTACTCCTGTGAACTGTCTGCTTGTCCATTTGATAGTCCTCATTCTGTTCAAGATTGGATGTCAAGTCTCGGGATGATGAAAGAGTCCAGTATGCCACCTTGTCTTTACCTTTTCCCTCTCAGTAATGGAGGCCGTCATTTTGTACATTTTTGAATGCTGTTGTCAACCCCACCAGGAAACATAGCCATGCTGGAGAGAGGTGCTAGGGTGATGCAGAGTTTCCCTTTTTATTGTGAAGAGAGGAGTTCTGCAGAGACTTTCAGCACTTGAGTGAACTTGATGTGTTTTGCCAGGATCCTGCTGAATCACTCAGAAAAGTCAGAAACCTACTTAAGTGCCAAGTCACAGACGATACTCTCTTCTTCTCAGCAGTTACGCCCTGATAGGAATGGTAGGGAAGCAGAGAAATAGAGACATTTGGTGGGGATTATGGAGAAGAAAGTGGAGCATGTGTTGGTTGTGCATATTTTTCTTCCCCAAAGCCCGCCGGTTTGGGTCACGTTCTACCCCCTTGCCCCATCCTTCCTTAATTCATTAAGCATGAGACTTTGGGCAGGTAGCTAGCTTCTCTGAGCCTTGGTGTACCGCCTATAAAATGGGAATAACAGCATTTACCACTTACAGTGGCTGAGGACAGAGATACTCCTGGAGAGGTTCCTGGCATGTTGTAGGGACTCAGAAAATGCTAGTTATCATTTTCTATGGATAGTCACATTTAGAATGTGAATGCCCTAAGAAGGATGTGAAGTGACATAAATTCACACCTAGAGGTATTGACTGGTATTATATTTCCCCCCCAAAATCCAGTTTCTTGGACAGGAAACATGGTGGTGGAAAATGAGGCAAGGCACCAGAATTCTGAGTTTTGGGGGGAGGAAGAGAGAAAGGGACAGCCTGGGATGTTATCCATTCATCAGACATTGATGGAGGGCCCACTAGATACCTCCTCCTGTAAAGAAGATACACTTGGCTAAACTCACAGCCTGTCTCTGGGCCAGTCCTGTCTTCTGTGATGAGCTGGTTCCCAGCAGTGTTTGGGTTTTTTTTTCTTTTTCTTTTTTTTTTTAGAAGTGCTGAACAGCCTAAGTACTTTGTTAGTTTTTTGTTTGGTAATTAATATAGTCATATCAAAGCTATTTGCAATTAATTAATTATCTCCCAGCCAGATTAATCTTACCTTCCCTTAAAATGTGCTACATTTGGGAAGACATCTGATAGGAAAAGAAAGACTATACATGCATCCTCTGTCCTTTAAAAAGAGTGGTTGGGGCATGGTGGAGAAGGTGAAAGGATTAGAAAGGACAAATTGGTAGTCACAAAATAGTCGTGGGGATGTGACACACAGTATGGGGAATATAATCAATAATGTTGTATAGATTATGCAGGGTGTCAGCTGGATACTGGATTTATCAGGGAGATCACTTCAGAGATTGTGTAGATGCCTGACCACTGCGCTGTACACCTGAAGCTGAAGTAGAATAATATTGAATGTCAAATATATATGTATATATATATATGTATATATATTTTTTGGCCTCACCACGGGATGTAAAATACAGCATAGGGAATATAGCCAATGGTACTGTAACAGCTACATACAATATCAGAGGAGTAGTAGACTTGGGGGGTTTATCACTGTGATAGGTGCAAATGTCTAATTATTATGTTGTTCTGTACACCTGAAACTAATATAAAAAAATAAATTAAAAAATAGTAAAATAAAAGGCACAGCAGCATCTCTTTGTTTCATTGGAACATAAATATTAATGTATGAGGCTAACCCAATTATGTGCTACTGGGAAGCCTTAGAAGGAGGGGCAAAGAGAGGGACAGGGGGAGGGGCAGGGGGAGGATTTTAACTCTTGAATCGATTTGATTTGTCCCTGTTGAGATTTCTCTACCTCTTCTGCCAAGAATCCTATCTCAGAAGTTCAGTTTGGGTGGTGCTGCATTTTTTTTTTTTTTCTGGATCATTCCCCCAAATCGACTCTATTGGAAGTGGAAAATCACTGAAGAATTGCTCTGCCCATTGTTTGCTGCGACCAGCTCGAAACCGTTCTGCTTTGTTCTCTCTCCATTGCCTCCTGGATGTTAATAGGACACCAGTTACTTGTTAAGATTTGGTTTGGGGGCCTGTGGCCTTCTGGCGGTGGCGGAGAGGGGCAGGCACCACATCTTGTTGGTAATCCCAAGGCCTAGCACATGCCCTGCACATCATTCTCCTGGAATGAATGTTTGCTTAGTGACTGACATAGCCAGAGGCACTTCTTTCACTTTTCTTTCTGAAGCTCAGAATCAATCTTTTCTTCTAGCTCCCTTAACCCCTCCCCCTTTGGACATAGCATGGATTGGAAAACATGAAAATCAGTGGACGGAGGCTTAGTACTAGTACAAAGCTATGGGAATGTGTCACATGAGGCAAGGCTTACCTGGTTGGGAACTGGATTTTTTTGCTTCCTTTATTTTATTCAGGGAGATAATTGAAATTTATCTTTTTATTTGTTCTGATACAAACTTAACTCTCCCTCCACAGACACACCCCCACATGCACCCTTCCCCACCCCCCACCCCCCCACACACATGCATTAACCAGAGGATTCTGGTATAATCATTTCTGATCTGTGAAATATAACAATGAACAAATAAAGCTAAATTGAATTTTTCCAGCCTTTGAAACCTATTGATTTTAAATTAGAGCGGCAGTGTTAATTCTGTTAGGGTACTCACACTCAGAACTCAGTCTCCGAAATGGATGGAAATGTATTCATTAGAGATTTATAAGTATATCCTTGATGAATTCGCTAGGAAAATAATGCTCCTGGAAGAAACTGTGTGGGAGGTAAGTGGCTGCAGTCCTAATTCTAGTGCCACGTTTCATCTTTGGATGTTTTGTTGGTCTCAGGGTCAATAGAGATGTCCCAAGCGTCCATTATAGTCAAGATCTGAGAGTCCTTAAGCCGGAGAGTGGTCGTCAATCCTGAGGCTTCGTGATGATGTCTCTTAATCCATGTGTCTAGTGGGAGTGATGGTTCCATGAGGGGAAAAGACTATCCTCTCCCTCAGAGTTAGTTGGGGTCTAAGATATGGGGCTAATCAGTTAAGTGCCCTTGCGCTGACTTTGAGAGAGAACGTCTTGTCGTGGGTGTCTTTCCTTGCTGGAGTTACTGATTGAGGCTTTCTTCTGCAGGTGAGAGTGATTTCCCAGCGATTGCTTTGTAAACCAGAGAACAGGAGTCTTCGCTTCCTTTTGGCCACTAAATGCCGATGTGCACCACACGTTCCAGTGCGGGAAGAAGGGCAGAGCTTCTTGGATGATGATGGACGTTCCACGGGGCAGGATGAGGGCAGAGTGTATGACAGCAACACCACAAGGGTAAGATTTCCTCCCTGACATTTTCTTTGGCACCATTATTTGTCAAACGAAGGGGAGAACGAATCTTATGGTGTAGTGACATAAATGAAGGTTAAACACTAGGGAGATTATTCTGGTTGTAAAATCCACTGGGCAGTTGGGGCCAATGACTAAGGGGGAAGGGAGAGTCAACCTGGAAGGAGTAATTTGTTGTTTTGGGGGACGTGGCTGGCGAACTTTGGAAGATTCTGTGGTCCACATTGCACAGCTCCTCTTTCGACATTTGTAGTTCAGACTTGAGGGAATAACACTACTATTTTTGTGATAAGATTTCAGTTGTGTCCATTTGAATCGATCTAGCTTAAAACGGGTGCTGTGGAGCTGGCATGGGTATAGTCACAGATTGGGGGGCTTATCGGAAGTACCTGGCTCAGAGACACATATTTGTTTGAGCCACATAATGTTGAAATCATGGCAGATCAGTTCTAATTAAACTTGAGGTATTCCACATAAAAAACAGGATTTGCTGGTTCTTCTGGAACACTGAAAGATACATCTACCCTGGCCCTCCATTCCCACAGAGAACTCTGGTGCTGAGTAGCCTCTGCCCCTTAGACAAGCGTGAATAGTTCACCACTGTCCCCACCAGCCCACTTCATTTGTTTAACTGACTTGTTTGCCACTGGAAGCATTTCACCAGGCCATGCCTGGTCTAGCTCATTCTGCTGGCTCTTTGACAAAAACAGTGATGGCTTTTATTAATTCTTCCAGATAAGAGGGAATATCTTTCACTAGACTATGGGCAGCAATTAACATAAGGGAGGGCTATGGCGATGACAGTACATAATCCCTTCCATGGAAGAGCTTAGAGTCACAGAAAAGCAATGGTCAAACTTGTCGGAGATAAGGAGAACTGCTAAAAACATTATAATATCTTGTGGTGGATGCACCTGAAGGACTATGGGAGAAGGTGAGTTGAGCAGGGAAATGGGTGGGAGGGACAAGTATTCATTTGGCCTAAGTGTATTCACATTCTCCAAAGCTCCCTCTGCTGGACACCAGGCCATCACCGCGACAGCCATTTGTATGTGGTTTCCTCCATGTGCTGTGACTCAGCTGGAGATGTGATGGGGTACCTACCACAGGATTAAGGCTCTCCGCTTGTGCAAAGTCCACACATTTTTCCTGTTTGTTTCTGGTTGAAAATCTTTCATCTGCGATTCTTTGCTTTTTGCAAATAGGACAAACTTTTGGCTACTTGGCTCACTAAATCACTCAGCCTTCTGAGCAGCCCTCAGCTTGGAGATGAGCTGTGTGAATTACAGGGATCCTTGGAGTTTTCACAGGGGAGAAGCCACACAGGGTAAAGGTAAAGGTCCAGAGGGAATGAATGCAATTCTAATATGACCGTACCTGGTGCAGGGAGCAAGAGATGGAAGGGAATACAGGCAAGTAGGGGAAGGTGGAGAAACTCTTAACCTCAATCTCTAATTTTTGGAATAAGGTTTCCCATGTGTCTTGTGCTTTGTGGTTTCAAAAGACTTTTGCATTTACTATTTACCATTAAGGTGTATTTGTCATCTTTCATAGATCAAGAATCTACCCACCCAAGGTCACGTAGCTGGGAAGTGGCAACACAAACACAAGTTTTTGGAGTCATAGCCTTTACTCTTCTCTTTAGTTCAGCATCAATGAGGGGACCTGGCGTGTTCATTTCATTTATGTTAACATTTAAAAGTTGGGTTTAGGTTGTGAGTATTCTGAAATAGGGTGACTTGGGGCCCCGGTGACTAGTCAGAACTGTGCCACTGGTGTGTTGTCAGCTGTGCCCAAGCTGTCAGAACATGTTAGGGGTGGGACAGACGTAGGAGGGTTTTTTTTTTCTGTCTACTTGGCCAGTAGGACTCCCATGTTATATCTGGGCTTCCTCATGGGGCTGGGCTGAGCTTTCTGGAAGGTTCCATGTAGAAGTGTCAGGCTGCCCAGGGAATGCTGATCCCTGGAGACAAAGACTCCAATCCAGAAGGCTCCTTGAAGTTTCATGTGTTCCGCATTCTGGCTCTGGGCATGTCCTTCTAGATGTCTCATCAACAGCTATTTCTTTCTCAGGACTACACTTATTTAGCTGCTGTAAAAACACTTGTATTCACGAAGGCCTAGGCTAAGGACCACCAGCATCTCCATTTCCAAATCCACAGTCAGTGTGGGCGATGCAATGCAATTAATATCTCATCATACACTCTGCTCGGCTCTGGCCCATCACTGGTCTTCTTTTCCGTACATGTCCCCCAGGCCAGTGCACCAGGAGCTTGCCGTAAGAGAAGGTCATCGCCGTGGAAGGTGCCTCGTCAGAGGGAGCTCAGTCCAGGGGGGTGGACTGACTTTAGATTTTCAATTCTGTTTATGTTTGCTTGGTTTTATTTGACATTTTCTCACATGGCATGACCAGAAATAGAATTTAGCATTTAAAACATAAAAAAACATAATTTAGCATTTAAAGCATAAAAAAACATAAATGATTTTTTAAAAATTGAATAGAAGGAAATGCAACTTTTTTAGAAAAATGTTCCAAAAAGATAGCAATATCAATGCAGAAAAATGCCCCCATCCCCCCTTTTTTTTTCCTTTGATGAAAGGACTAAGGTAGGTTTTGGACAAGTGAGAAGGGAAAAAGGAATCTAGATTTTGGTTTACTTTTATGGAATTGATTTTTAAAAAGTGGTTCTGCCCAATTAAACTGGCTTTTATTATACTTGTGTTACTTTTCTGAGCAAAGCAAATACATGTCAAAGTGACTAAAGCACAGGTGTGCCTGCATGTCAGCCTTGAAAAGACAGTTTTGAGAGTATTTTTCAAGTGAGTTTGAGAGCAAGAAGCAAAGAAGTAAGAGGTTAATGGCTTTGAAAAGGCTTATGGGTACCACTTAGAGAGAAGTGGATCAGTGCAGTTTTTCTTTTCATCTACCAGTGGATATCTTGGACTTTTGACATCTTTGTCTTTCTTTTCCATCTTACAAACTCCAAGGTGGCCAACTACAGTATATGGCATTGTCCACACGAGTGGTTTGGGTGGGTGGTAGGCAGGGGGATTGATGCAGTAGCCTAAGCTCTTCGTGAGGAAGAGAACAAAAACAGTAGCTGATTTTTCTACCTTGTGGCCAGATGACTTTTGTATCCACAGATGTATTTGATTTGAGACCCCATGTGCCCCTGGCATGCTAGTAGCAAACATCCCTTACTAAAGAGTATAGCATTCTTCAATGAGGATGACTGATAAATATAATAATTCAAAGATTAGCCAGTCCCTCTTTCCTCCCACTTTTTGAAAAAAATGAAAAATAAACTCATATTTGAGGCATAGTGGAAAGAGTCTGCCCCATACAAACTGGATAATGTTGCACAAACTCTAAGCCTTAGGTTTCCCTATTTGCAACATGGGGTATAATATCTTAGGATTGTTGGTGAATTAAAGGAAATGATTCATTCATTATTCGTTCAATGGTACTTATTTCATAGTAGGGTCCAGATACTGCACAATTTACTGGGAATTAAAGGGTTACCAGTAGTGTATAGAAAGCAGTTACTATAGTGCATGGCTCAAACAGATGCTTAGTAAATTTTTCTGAAAACATTTTTAATGGAGAATTTTCTCAAGTCCAAAAATAGAGAAATCAACACATTAAACTCCCCTGTACCCATCACTCAGCTTCAAGAGTTATCAATCCCTGACCATCTCGCATAATCAGCGTCATCCCACCCCACCTCACCCTCCTTAGGTTATTTTAAAGTGAATTTCAAATATGACATCATTTTATCCATACAGTTTTAGTTTATGTTTCCAAAAAAGTGAGGAATTTTTAAAGAGCATAATTGTAATACCATAGCTCATTGAAAAAAATAATTTTTTAATGTTATCAGTATTGCATTGGTGTTCCAATGTTTCTGATTTTTATATTTTATTTTAAGCATTTAGCTCCTTAGAATCAGGATCCATACAAAGCCCACACATTGACTCTACTTGATATGTCTCTTACTTGATCCACGTCATTTGTCTTATATGGTTTCCCGCAGTCTGGATTTTGCTGATTGCATCCTTATAGTGTCATTGAATGTGTTTTTTTTTTTTTTTTTTTTCCTGAAATTCCTATTGCAGCTGTAGAGGCTAGATTAATTTCAGGTCTGGTTGTTTTTGCTCTTGTTGGGAATGCTGGGAAACTGCAGAACTGTGTACGAGGTCTAAGTTTGTGAACTTGTTGCAATGATGTTGCTAACTTTTTTTGATGTCAGAGGGATTATTCATTATGAATTTGTACCGACTGGACAAACAGTTAACCAAGTTTACTATTTGGAAGTGCTGGAAAGGCTGCATGAAAAAGGTAAATGACTTGAACTTTTCGCCAACAATTCATGGCCCTTGCATCACGACAATGCACCAGCTCATACGGCACTGTCTGTGAGGGAGTTTTTAGCCAGGAAACAAATAACCGTATTGGAACACCCTCCCTACTCACCTGATCTGGCCCCCAATGACTTCTTTCTTTACCAGAAGATAAAGGAAATATTGAAAGGAAGACATTTTGATGACATTCAGGACATCAAAGGTAATAACGGCGACAGCTCTGATGGCCATTCCAGAAAAAGAGTTCTAAAACTGCTTTGAAGGGTGGACTGGGCCCAGGCATCAGTGCAGAGCTCCCCAAGGGGAGTACTTCGAAGGTGACCATAGTGATATTCAGTAATGAGGTATGTAACAAATTTTCTAGGACGAGTTCACGAACTTAATTGTCTGACCTCATACATACACCCTCTCCCCCCACTTAACTAATATACCCTAGAAATTGCTCCATCACATATATATGAGCAGATGGATCATAGTGTATTCAGCTAATTCCCTGTTGATGGATATTTGGGTTATTTCTAGTTATGCAAATGTTTTCAATTTTTGCCTGTCTCTCTTTGTGAGAGATTTCTAGAAGAGGGACCGCGGGGGGCAGGGTAAATGCCTAGGCTAGATTTTGCATCCCCACCTGCAATGTGCGAGAGTGACTGCTTCCCCACAGACTCATTAATAGGGTATATATTCCAATTTTTGGATTTTTTCCAATTATGTAGATTAAATATAATACTTCAGCATAGTCTTAATGTGCATATATCTTACTATGTGCAAAGCAGAGCTTTTTCCCCTTTTTAAGGTTCATTTGTGTATTTTTTTATGTGAACTGCCCGTTCATATCTCTTATCCACTTTTCTTTGTTGTTGTTGCCCCCTTTTTTCTCTATTTAAAGGTGTTTGTATGTTAGATATATTAATTTTTTGTCTGTGATATAAGTGGCAAGTTATTTTTTCCTGTATTCTCTTTTTAACTCTACTTATGACATGTTTTTCCATACAAAAATTATTTTACTTTTATGTAATAAATGTTTTCTTTTGCTATTTTTTCCCCCTATATTTTGAGTCAGAATTTTGGATAGTTTTACCCATTTATAGAGGAATTGACTCATATTTTAATTTAGTATGTGTCTGGTTCACTCTATACATACATATCTATCTATCTATCTCTCTCTATATATCTTCATATATAAATGTATATTTACTATTTGTAAATATCTAAATAATATATAAATGTGTACCTATATCTGTATAAATAAATAATATATAAATACATAAATAATAAATATACATAAACAGGTATAGATTACCTTTGAGCTAGTAACTGTTTTCTGACTGGGGTAAATGAGTGATAGTTAAATAAATGCTGGCCTGAATAAAGGAACCTTGGACGTCATGGTGTTCAGGATCCACTTTTCTTTATGTCACTTGGAATGTGTGAGCCAGCGTGCTGTAGAGAGCAAGGGGGATGGCCCGAGGAGCTCTGGCTTGGGCCTCTGTGCTAACTCTTAATAGCTGCATGATACCCACTCATCTTTTCTGATCCTGCTTCCTCATCTGCAAACTTCCAGGATAGTAGAGAGGGCCAAGTCATGTAAGGAAGGTTTGCATTGGCGAGGGACTATCCACAAGTGAGGGAGCCTTACTATAGTTTGTCAAGGCGGGAGCTCCTTCTTCCCTGCCCCTGTCACCTGCTGTGGGACTCACACAGCCCAGGAAACCGACACTATACTCTGGCCACTGTGATTTGGAGAAGCTCAGCTTGCCCTCGGAGCTGAAACATTTGATCTGATCCAGAGATGCATTCCTTTTCTCTCTTTCGAAAGCCCCACAACAAGAAACCCTTGGTTTTATGATGTGTGTTGCTTTTATGATTAGACTTCATGGAATGGAGGGACCTCATCATGGACTCTTTCACTGGCATGGAGTGAATAGAAATCAAGGAAGACAGAGTAGGAAAACTGATATTATGGGTGATAACAGTGTTCTTCACAGAAGTGACTACGAGTGGGAAATGAATTACATACCAAAGATTATGAGACCGCCTTATGCAGATAGTATCATGAAAGCAGACACTGGCTTTCTATCACTGTGGCTTTTCAGGATAGCCAAGGAGATGAAAAATAAGCCACCAGAAGATAACATCCATTAAAGTCTTAATGTCAGCTTAGCTAAAACTCGCTCCTTGGAACCTTTTACTCCTGTACTTGCCACAAGCATAAGCCTGCTTTCAGAGAGCTGAAATTTCATAAACATTTGGACCAAGTCATGAGCTCTGCTTTAGGTCCTTCAAAGAAGATATCTAACTAAAAATAGAAAGCAGAGGCGGAAAAAAAATGAAGTCTTTTGGAGAGGTCATCAAATCTATTAAATGGTGCCTCAGGCGATTCTACGGTCTCTGGTTTCATGGGAGGACATTCTGTGTTGGTGTCTCGGGAACAAATGCTCACGTAGTGTTTATGACCGTAGGCTTCCTCCTGGGGTGGACGGCAGAAGGCTGTGTCCTCTGGTGTGTCCTTTCAGAGGAAGAATCTCATGTCTTTCCTACAGACTTGGCTTTCTATAAACATAAGGGGCAAGAAATTCCTTTCTGACATTGGTGCCTCCTCCAATGCTGTCACCATCTGCCCACTTTTGCAGAGTATAACACATACCCTCCAGTAGCCTTTCCACTTCCTGTCCCTTCTTTTCAGTCCATCAGCAAGGACTGTCAATTCTGCTTTATTAACTTCCCTTGAATTGTACGCACCACTGCTGTATGAGTTTGGGTCCTCTCCCTTTCTCTCCCCTGTTTTATGGCTTCCCTGTCTCCTTGGCCCCCGCCTGTCCCCGCAGCAGCCTTCCACCCTGATGTCTGTGGGGTCTTTCTAAGTCACAGTCACAAATACACCCCTGTCCATTCACTGAGTGACATTGTCTTGTGGTCTTGCCTACAGGAAAAGGGCAGACTCTTTAGACTGTTATCAGCAGACCCTTGAATAACATCATTTCATTCAATGTCATGTTGTTATAATGTTGATGAGATGCCATAGGAACTTGAGTCTGGTTTATATCAATGCAGCCTGTGGTAAAATTGGTTTTGCTATATGTAGTTTCATTTAATGTGACAGAAACTATTGACGATGTTAGGTGAGGACTTAAGTATTCACGATGTGGCTTTTGTACACACTTTGGTGCCCGCTCTTGGGAATTTGCTTTTCCTTTGTTTTAACTGCACCATATGTTCTGTGGAAGCAGCATTGTATTTGATATTGGTCAAAATCTATTACCTTCTCTCTGAGAAATGGGCCTGGTACATACAGGTTAGTGTCAGGACTAAAAACAACTAGATGTGTTGGGCCGGTATAGACTTATGTGTCATAGACTGGGAGTGTGTGGGAGCGGGTCTGTGAGGGGAGGGAGGAGGTGGGAGAGGAGCAGGTTTGTGTCAGGAAATTGATAGTGCAATTAACTTAAGAAGCCTTTCCCAGTCAGTTTCTTCTCTTGTGGATGTATTTGAAACACCATCCCATGAAGTGTAATGATATCTTGAAGATACAGGGTACTTAAGGGCAGGGAGATAATTATATCCTCTCGATTGTCCACATCCCAAATAAGGAACAGGGCTTTCTCTTAAAGGAGGGGAACATTGGAGCCTAAGGGAAACCTACATCTTTTGTGAGAGCTGAGCTGAGCCCCAGTGATGTGTGGGTTGGGTGTGGGGTGCAGAGCAGAGGAGACAGCTGTTTCTGAGGGGGCATGACCGAGCCCCAGAGCAGGAGAGAGGAGCGACAAACTGGGCAGCAACTAGCCTATTACATCTGAACTGAGCATTCCCAGACGCGGGAGACTCCTGACTGAGACGGGAGATGCTTGTATTGTGTAAGTGATCCAAAGTGCATTGCTTTTTCGGAGGCTGAGATGTAAATTTTGGATGCTTAATAAATAGAGAAATAGGAATTAGTGTTCATAAAAATTATATGGTCCTCTTCTCTCTGCTGCAAAATGGATTTATCAACCCCAGACTTTGAAAAAAAAATCTGTTTTGTTTTGATTTTCTTTTAGTCAAAATGTGTAGTGCTGTATTCCTTTTTAGTCCATTTCCTGCGTTTGCTTTTAACATGGCCCATCATCCTGGGAAGGGCAGATTAAAAATAAGCTTGGCCAGGCACATGGGTCAGTGCTAATGCCATCTTGTTTTCCTTCCAGGCGCAGCGTGAATGTCTTCGTCTCCCTTCCCAGCCAGCTCTCTGCCTCCTGTATCCACCATGGTGTTTGGTGAGTTTTTCCGTCGCCCCAGACAAGACGAGGAACTTGTCAACTTGAATGTGGGGGGCTTTAAGCAGTCTGTCGACCAAAGTACCCTCCTGCGGTTTCCTCACACCAGGCTCGGGAAGCTGCTCACCTGCCACTCGGAAGAGGCCATTCTGGAGCTGTGTGATGACTACAGCGTGGCCGACAGAGAGTACTATTTCGATCGGAACCCCTCCTTGTTCAGATATGTCCTGAATTTTTATTACACGGGGAAGCTGCATGTCATGGAAGAGCTGTGCGTGTTCTCCTTCTGCCAGGAGATCGAGTACTGGGGCATCAACGAGCTCTTCCTCGATTCCTGCTGCAGCAATCGCTACCAGGAGCGCAAGGAGGAGAACCACGAGAAGGAGTGGGACCAGAAGAGCAACGATGTGAGTACCGACTCCTCCTTTGAAGAGTCGTCCGTGTTTGAGAAGGAGCTGGAGAAGTTCGACAAGCTGCGCTTTGGTCAGCTCCGGAAGAAGATCTGGATTCGCATGGAAAACCCGGCCTACTGCCTGTCCGCCAAGCTTATCGCCATCTCTTCCCTGAGCGTGGTGCTGGCCTCCATTGTGGCTATGTGTGTCCACAGCATGCCAGAATCCAAGAACGAGCATGGAGACGCGGGTGGCCCTGTCCTGGAAGGTGTGGAGATCGCCTGCGTTGCTTGGTTCACGGGCGAGTTTGCCATCCGGCTGGTGGCTGCTCCCTGTCAAAAGAAATTCTGGAAACACCCTCTGAACATCATTGACTTTGTCTCCATCATTCCCTTCTATGCCACGTTGGCTGTCGACACCAAGGAGGAAGAGAGCGAGGACATTGAGAACGTGGGCAAGGTGGTCCAGGTCCTCAGGCTGATGAGGATTTTCCGAATTCTCAAGCTTGCCCGGCACTCAGTAGGACTTCGGTCTCTAGGTGCCACCCTGAGACACAGCTACCACGAAGTTGGGCTCCTGCTTCTCTTCCTGTCTGTGGGCATTTCCATCTTTTCTGTGCTCATCTATTCTGTGGAGAAAGATGACCACACGTCCAGCCTCACCAGCATCCCTACCTGCTGGTGGTGGGCCACCATCAGCATGACGACCGTGGGCTATGGAGACACCTACCCAGTCACCTTGGCCGGGAAGCTTATCGCCAGCACGTGCATCATCTGTGGCATCTTGGTGGTGGCCCTTCCCATCACCATTATCTTCAACAAGTTTTCCAAGTACTACCAGAAGCAAAAGGACATCGACGTGGACCAGTTCAGCGAGGACCCACCGGAGAAGTGTCACGAGCTACCTTACTTTAACATTAGGGACATTTATGCACAGCGGATGCACGCCTTCATTACCAGTCTGTCTTCTGTGGGGATTATGGGTGATCCTGATGGCACAGACGCCTCGAGCATCGAAGACGAGGATGTTTATCACATGGCCTCCTTGGAGAACGGCACAGCAAAATGAGCAAGGACGTGTGTGCCCATATCTTGTGTCCCTTCCCCGATGTTAGGTTAACACAGCTTTATAAACCTTAATGGGTTTGTTAAAATCATTTAATTCTCAGGGTGTACCTTTCAGCCATAGTTGGACATTCATTGCTCTGAAATGATAGAATTGTCTTTATTTTTCTCCGTGAGGTGAATGAAATGCCTTGTTCCAAAACTTATTTTTTACAAGAGAGAGTTGTGATACGATTTTGGAGAAAAAGGTAAATGGTATCGGGTGGGATTTGTTGCTACGGCTTATATCATCCTGTGTTTGTCATTTACTCACATTGAGCTAACTGTAAATTACTGACCAGTAGAAGCAAAGGCCCAGCTGACTGAGGACTACATGCATGTAAGATCCGCAAAATGAGACAATGCATGTAAATCCATGTTCATGTTCTAGACATGGAAATTAGGAGCCTAATAAACTGCCCAGTTCAGTACGGAGAATGTCTTGGCTGTATGTTTTTATGTCAAGTATAGGTACATATCGGCATGTTCAAAATTGGCTTGGAAGGGAAATGTTCTGTTTGGAACTTCTAGAGTCCTTTCTGTATGTGTTTGAATTTTGGATATACATCAACAATGGCCTAGTTCTTTTGTTCAGTAGGCTCAGTGGTGGTTGCAGGTAGAAGGATCACGTTCATGATTAAACACACTGTCCAGAGTAAATTGACTAAACACATATGTGTTTAGCACATACATTGGCATATGGATGAATGGGCCCCTACAGATACGTTTCCAGTATATATGTATGTGTGTGTGCTGTATTTTATAATTTCTGCTGCGAAGATAAAACCTCATCACCTGAAAATTATGTGGGGCAGAGTGAACCAACACACTCACAGGCAGAGACACGTTCAGATAATGGCAGAAAGGAGCAATGTTGTACAAACACAGCTGTGATTCATTCTGGCCAGAGGAGTGAAACTTAAATCACTGAAAAAAGCTATGGCAGCAGCTATAAAATGAACCTACATTTAAAAATAGCCTTCGAGGCAGTAATGTCTATAGCTTATGCAGAAACCCCTCAGAACGAAAGAAGACATACATACTCATTTCCAGAGCAATGACAGAGCAATTTTAGCCCATGTGGAGAGAATTTAGCTAAAGTCTTAATTTTGGAGACGTATGGTGACTCTAACTCATGCTGTCAGGCTGGTTTCTTTGCCTGAGATCTTTTGAATGGAAGAGCTATGTGGATTTATTGTCCAACTTTTTATGTTTGCAGATGCATTTCATTGAAAGTAAAACATTGTCTATAGGTTATCGGATGAAGGTAACTCTTACTCATCACTTAGTGTTGCCGTGACAAGCAGGGCAGGGTTTATAGTCACTTCTAAATGTAGAGGTTTATTGTGTGCATGTGTGTCGTCCTTTGCCTCTTAAAAAAAATCTTCCTTTTCCCCCAAATGCCTTTGATGTTGGCAGAAACATAGGTTTTTATTTTATTTTATTTTATTTTTAAGATTTTATTGGGGAAGGGGAACAGCACTTTATCAGGGAACAGTGTGTACTTCCAGGACGTTTTTTTCCAAGTCAAGTTGTTGTCCCTTCAATCTTAGTTGTGGAGGGTGCCGTTCAGCTTCAAGTTGTTGTCCTTTCAGTCTTAGTTGTGGAGGGTGCAGCTCAGCTCCAGGTCCAGTTGCTGTTGCTAGTTGCAGGGGGCACAGCCCACCATCCCTTGCGGGAGTCGAGGAATCGAACCGGCAACCTTGTCGTTGAGAGCCTGCGCTCCAACCAACTGAGCCATCTGGGAGGCAGCTCAGCTCAAGGTTCCGTGTTCAATCTTAGTTGCAGGGGGCGCTGCCCACCATCCCTTGTGGGACTCGAGGAGTTGAACCGGGAACCTTGTGGTTGAGAGCCCACTGGCCCATGTGGGAATCAAACCGGCAGCCTTCGGAGTTAGGAGCATGGAGCTCTAACCGCCTGAGCCACCGGGCCGGCCCCCAGAAACATAGTTTTGAAGCCTAGCAATAGAATTTGGGATCTGTTTTAATTAAAGATATCCCTATTAGTATTGAAGTAACTGAAGACTGCTTATGTAGTAACAGTAATACTAATAGTTATAGTAATAAACAGTAATGGTAGCAGTAAAGTAGTAATAACAGCAATAGCAATAATAATAATAAGCTACTACGTATGTAAGTGCTTTACCTACATAATCTCATTTATTCCTACAGCATCCTTAGGAGCAAGGGTTTAGTACTGCCTCCATTTTAAGACGAGGAAACACGTTCACAGGTAGAGTGGCTTCCCGAAGTTCATACAGTGAGGAATGGAGTTGGGCTGAGAACCTGGAGCCAGATTCCAGAGCCCATGCTTTGACCACTGCATCGCGCTGCCTCTGCTCTGCTGTGTTCGGGAGTGGATTTAAGGATGCATTGCGTCAAGACAGAGTTTATCTGAAGAGACAAAGAGCAACAAACTGTCAGACTTTGATTTTTCCAGTATGAGACTCAGAAGGGGAAAATGCTGGCTTGCGTACCTTTCCTCTCCTGACCCACAAAGCACACAAACTTGTTGACAGAGCAGAGTTTTCTAGAATGCCCTTGAAGCTGGAGCAGGCTCTGAGGTCCTTCCTTGATCCCGAGTGGCAGACCCAGTGTGAAAGCTGTGGTTCTACAAGAGTTCAGGAATGTCTCTCAGCTGGTGGGTTCTGAAGGAGAGTTTCCAAACCTAGGTCCTTCTGTGAGCCCTTCTGGTAGGAGCCCTATAGGAGTCATGTTTCTGCCTGGGTCGCATATTCATTCCTGGAGGTGGCTTGCCAGCACACTCCGCAGCATGTAGAGTGAGTGGTTGCCGTGGTTTCCCTCTGGGCTTGGCCAGCTGGAAATCCCTCCCCCAGAACCTTTGCACCTCAGCCCCTGCTGTGTATTGTACTTCAGTCAGAATCTGTGCGGTGTCATTAGGCCTATATCCGCACAGAGCCCAGTGCCTTCTTGTGTTTATGTCTCTCTTAGCTTTCCCACAATCCATGTGGGTTGCCTATTTTCATTCCCTCTTGATGAGATGGTGCGTTCCTTCCTATGAGTATTAGTTTCCTGTTGTGACAAGTTATCACAAATTTGGTGGCTTAAAACAACAGAAATGTATTCTCTCACAGTTCTGGAGGCCAGAAGTTTGAACTGAGTCTCAGGGGCTAAAAATAAGATGTCAGCACAGCTAGTTCCTTCTAGAGGCTCTGCGGGGGAGAATCTGTTGGGTCCTCTTCCAGCTTCTGATGGTTGCCTGCATTCCATTGTTTGTGGATACGTCATTCTAATCTACTTTTACCTCTTCTGTGCGATACGCTTCTCTGCTTTACTCTTATAAGGACACTTGTGATTACGTTTTGGATAATCCAGGGTATTCTCCCCATGCCAAGACCCCCCAATTTAATCACATCTGCAGAGTCCCTTTTGTCATATAACGTAACACAGGTTTCAGGGATTAGGACCTGGGTATGATTGTGGGTTGATAGTCAGCCTACTGCACCCAAGTTCCACAGCTACTCAGGAGCCTTAATTTTAGTGGTGTGCTATAGTACAAATGCATCTTATTGGTTGGGGAAAAGGAACAGTGGATAAGAACATGGGTTTTGTTGTGGTAAACTTGAGTTGTAATGCTAACTTTGTCTGTGATCATAAATTCTTTAACCTCTTGAAGCCTCAGTCTTCTTATCTGTATATGGGTTGATAACGACCTTCTCACAGGGATAGTGTAAAGATTAAATTGGCTCATCTACATCAAGTGTCTGGGGCAGTGCCTGGGGGATAATATACACTCCACAGATGGCTTTCCACATGCTGTTATAATGCAGCCCTCCTTTTGGCTTATGTCAGGTGGGACCCAGCAGGACCAGCTATTTTTCTGTCTGATTGCAGTACATTGATAAAGTTAAACACGATTTGAGTGTCAAGACATTTACAGGGGTCAGCCACAGGTAATTTATGAAATATCATTGTGTGAAAAGACACCAATGCTACTTTAAAATTAAGAAGTATGAATCTAAACTAGAATCATGTTTAATGTTGCAATGGATTTAAAGACAGGAAAAAGCGCTGGAGCTGGAGTCAGAACACCTTGTTTGCATTCCAGATCTGTTTGTTTCTCTCTGAATGCACTTGGGGAAGCCATCTCCCCTCTCTCAGCCTCAGTGTCTTGATGTATGAAAAGGGAACAATAAGATCACGGTTGTGAGGATGTAAAAATGCTTCTACAAACACTTTATATTAATGAAGCTGTCATGAGGCCCTCCTTCCTTGATAAGAAAGACGGAAGAAGAAACTATATGTGTGACTCTGATTAATTTTATTGCATCATATATATATATATATATATGCATATATACATATGTATACATATATGTGTATGTGTATGTATATGTATATACTTAAGGGATGCTAACACTTCAGTCATCATTGCTCAAGCAGTAGTTTCACCATAATCAGAAGTGTCTGGACGCTGATGGGAACCACTTTGAGCACCTCTTATAATTGCAGAAGTCAAACGTGACTTGTACTCATCTTTTGTTATCGGTCTATATTGAGTATTACAATTTTAATACAGTTTTCCTTTCTTAAAATGTGTATACATTTTTGGGCACCCTCTGTATGTATAAATTAATGAAGAGAACATTTGGTTCCTGCAGCATTGTGTAGCTTTATTTGAGCTCAGCTCTCCACCCCGATGAATCCTGCCAGCCCCCAATGTAAGTATACATTTTATGGAAAAGTTGTGTGGTACTGTAAGGCCAGATGTATGAAGCAGACACAGAGCTCCTTTTCCAGTAGCAATTATCTGATGAAATCATGCCTCGTCTGCAGCAGGCAAACCGGATTTACTCCCTTTGGAGTAGGGGGCACGTGCTATGATATTTATAAACTGTAAAAGTTGTTTGTCAGCATGCACAGCACATGCATTCATCCCTGAGTGCCGGCAAGAAATAGCCTCATTGTTTCTGAAGAGCTAATGATGGATTCATGTTATGTCAGCAAATCCATGGCTGCAAGGGATTCTCTCCCTAGATAATGATGACTTCAACCCAAGAGCTTCTAATTGTGGACTGAATGAAGTGTAAGACCCGGGGTCAGACATTTGGTCCGTCCTTCTCTGAGCCAACTCCAACAGATTCCAGAAGCAAGGGCAGAATCCTGGTGTACAGTCCATGGTGTCATCGAGAAGATGAATTGTGGAAAGTCAGCCCACTCCCAGTCTGCATCTCTTCCAGTGCTTAGCAAGAGAAAGCTTTCAGAGCCACCTTAGACACATCTCACCCCGCCTGCTGGCAGCTGGTCTGCATAGGTCTTTCCAGGCTCTTAAGGAGGTTGATTGGCTTTGTGGGGGGTGGGGGCAAAAAGGTTTCATGTTTGTTATGCCCCTTGCCGCTGGGCCAGCCTGACTGCCTAGCCAGCCCTTGGAAGTGAGCTGCAAACCCGCAGTACAGACCCTCCTCACTGGTCCCTTCCAGCTTCCGATGGATCTGGGTGGAACCTGGTTCCTGACTGTCAGCTTTGACTTTTGTTCACCATCTGCCCTTGGGTCTTGGCAAATGATATCTCTGTTTCTCCCTCCAGTTTGTGCTCATACCTTCAATCTGTGTCTCCTCATTTCAGACCATTTTCAATGTGAGCCTAACCCAGCCAGCCTCTCAGGGAAACGCCAACCAGCTGGGGTTCCGCCCAACCTGCTGAGAGCCCTGCAGGAGGGGACCTGGACATTTCAGACTGTTGGAGTCCACGGCCTTGGTGGGCTGATGCGGGCCTGATCAGGTGTCACTCCAGGTTTCACAGCAAGAGCTATCAATGCCCTGGGAGCCCATGTCAAACCTAAGCTATTGCGTGATGTGTAGTAGGATTTTAGATGGGCCACCGTCCTTGCTATTCTTGACGCCTTCGGTACAATTGCCCCATTTTCTAACCAGTCAGTCCCAGTGGCTCCTGGTGGTTGTCTATAAGGGACTTTGTAGAGTTGTGTGATTATTGGTGGCTGCTTCCTGGGTGATAGCAAAGGACCCTAGAGGTTTATTCTGGGTGATCGTGCTCAAGGACTCAGATTTTGCCTGATGTCCAATTTCATGTGTTCACTAAAATTTAGTAAAGGTTCTCTCTCTCTCTCTCTCTCTCTCTCTCTCTCTCTCTCTCTCTCTCTCTCTCCATATATATACACACATTCTGATATGCTGGCGAAAAGGACACAGCTCCTGCTTACAAGAAACTCATGGTGGAATGGACATCTAGGGCTGCGGTGCCCGAAGCAGAGCAGGGAAAGAGTGCAGGCCTTGGAGCACAGACCTGGTCTGGGTCTGGCTTCACCACTGACTTCTCTGTGATCATGGTCAGGTTACTTAACCTCTCTAGAGCCTCTGTTTTCTCAGGTATTTGAGGGGGGGCTAATATGGCCCATTTCACAAGGTTGAGATACTGCATATTATGGACACATAGTTAGGTGCTCGATAAATGTTACTACTTTCCTCTTTCTTTTGTTAACTAATATTGTACTGTTGGCTAAGCTTTCATAACATAAGATGCACTGAAGACTTGATAGCTATTCAGTGAATCTGAATAGTGTGGATAGTAAACCAAATCATTCAGACTTACAATCGCCTTGCTCTCCATCTCATCCTTCGCCTGATAACCTCATGCAGGTTCATCAGCGTGATATTAAATGCCAATGCTGCTCCGAGGTCCTCTCCGAGGCTGGGACAGACCTTTCCCTCTTCCTCTGAAGATTCTATGTGATGAGGCAGGAGACCTCTGAACCTTGGGGGCTTCGTTGAGCAGTTACGGACTTGCTGACATTTGTGAATCCAATATTGCCTCGTCAAACAATGAGGAATTTGAAAAAACAACATGGCCCCCAAATAAATGCCTGATGAACACGGTATTTGAGTCCTGACAATCATCACCACGGTCCATAAAAGTGTTGGCAAGGGTTTCCATCCATCCCTGAGCACCAGAGCTCTACAACAGGGCTGCACGGGTTTGCCTGGGACAAGCATCCTTTGTTCCTGGTGGTTAAATGTTCCAGTCCATCTCAGGAAATCATCTGCAACCAGCCGATCTAATAAAGCCAACATTTTTAAATTAGTTTGGATGCCAGTTAAACAGTTTGCTGTACTTGGAATAGCAGCCGTCCCGTGTGTGCTGGGGATGGGTTTTAGTGCTTTATATAAATTCATTCAGTTAATTCTTATGGGAAACCCATGAGGTGAGGTACTGCTATTATCCTCATTTTACCATTGAGAAAACTAAAAGAACAGTGGTTATAAAACTTGCCCAAAGTCATGCAGCTAGTAATTAGAGAGCTAGGATTGGAACCCAGCCACCTGGTTTGACCTCTGAATTCATGCTTTCAATTTCTAAGATATACTGGTTTAATATGAGTTTAAGTCACATGACTAATGATTATTTAGAAATTTAATTGAAAAGATTTGGACTACCTCGAGAGGGTAAGTTTTTAACACTTACTACTAGTATGACTTCCAAATTTGAATGCTGAGAATCGGTTGTTCCTTATTTCTTGACATTGCTGTTATTGTGGAGTCCCTGCTAAGTGATACGGACTTTCTTGGGTATCAGGGAGAAGACTGGAGGCTTGTTAGACCTGATCCTGTTGAGAACTGTGAAGTGTTATTCGACTTGTGTGGCAACAAGTTAGCCTGCCATAGATTCATGGCCACTGGCAGAGGACACACGACTCCTGGGTCAGAGACAAAGGGCAGCTCATTAGTCAGAGCAAAGGCAGTAACCAGAGTATCAGCATTTGTGCTTGTTCAGAGTCTGTGTCCAGAGGGAGAAGAAAAGGGGGCCTGAGGAAGACATCTGAGCTGGGGGAACTCAAATCTGTTATACTGGGAAGTAAGGCTGCCTGTCCTTTTGCTCTGGAGGACACTCTAGAGCAGGGTTGTCAAAACTGCGGCCCACGGGCCAACTGCGGTCCGCAATCCATTGTTAATTGGCCTGCAGCAAATTCCAAAAATATATTTAGTTTACTTAAATAAACCAGGTGAGGCAATATGTACTTCTCCTCGAGTGAATGGCTCGGCTGTTTGTGCATTTTGCCACATTATGGCCATTGGTGAAAAACGTTGAAAAAAGTTTGGACACCCCTGCTCTAGAGACACTCTCTCTGCATTCCGAGGCTGTTTGCTCTACAAACATCCTTGAAGAAGTAGATCAGAATGTAGGCAATTCATGGGTCTCTTGGGTTTCTTCTCATCTTGTGAGCATGAATTGTCTCCCATGAGGTCCTTATACTTCCAAGAATCTAGAATTTAATGTGTGGATAGGAATAATGGACTTGAAACAAGTATCCGGCTAACAGATGGGAATTCACAATTTGGACCGAAAATGTAAAGGGCTTCTTGGGGGGAAAGCCATGGTGAGCGAGGGTGGGTATAGCAATCTTGGATGAGGAAAGATTTCACTAAGTCAGAAGAAATTGGAGAGTGAATGAAAGAAGAACATTTTATGTCGTAGGTGAGGTCAGGTGCTCAGTCATACTGAACATTGGACTTGGGGTCAGACCTGGGTTCCAATCATGTCTCAGTTGTTTATTAGTTATGTGCCTTCGGCAACCTCTCTGAACCTCTGGTTATTGTTTACTGACTTTTTCCCACCTTTACTTATTACTGAATTTCCCCAAAAAGAAGACCTAACTGGAAAATAAGCCCTAGCATGATTTTTCAGGGTGACATCCCCTGAACATAAGCCCTGATGGATTTTTTTGGAGCAAACCTTAATATAAGGCCCGGTCTTATTTTTGGGGAAACACGGTGGTTGCAGATGTAGAGATCAGAATTTTGGCCAATATCATAGTGAAAAATGGCAAGACATTTGCTTATTTACATCCTTAATGGAGAGTTGAGAAAATGCGTTGGATTTTCTTTGTACTGATGCAAATTGGTGATATGGACACAGCTTACTGAGATTCTTTGAATAATTGTTGATTCCTTTGATCTTCACCACCAAAACACAGGCATGTGATATCCCTTCTCCAGGAAGGTTTTTTAGTTACCCTAGCATGTGCTGACTTTTGTCTCCCTAGTCGTCACTATTGTTCTCAATCCATCAATTGTACCCACTGGCCAAGGGTGAAGTTTTGACTTCGTGGCACTGCTCGCAGGGCCTCTGTGCCCTGACCCAAGTCTGTCACTTCTGCTGCTTCTCCCCTCCCTGCACCCTATTCCCTACTAACCAGAGGCCTCCTCTTTGGCCTTGGCGGACCTCTGCTGAGGCAGCTGTCCCGTGAGTGCTGAGGCTTTGATACCAGCACCCAGCACCCAGCTGGGGGGTGTGGGTCACATGCAGCCTGGGTAACTGAGGCTACTTGTAACTGTCAACTGGACTAGGGTTTTTAAATTAATTAATTGTTTTTGTCATTAAACTTGAGAACTGAAATGTGAAATGGAATGGAATCTCAGTGGAAAATGCATCTCGCATTTTCTCTGTGGCACCCCCTTCTTCCTATGTGGGTATGGGAGAAGCTCAGTAAATATTTGGTGAATGACGGTGCAATCTATTCACCATCTTGCCAGAATATCAGAGCAGCAAGTAGATGATAAAAAGATGCAGAGCATTTTGTTTAGCATCTGCCTGCTGCCTTCTGCATCATATTTTCTCTTCTCTGTGCAGTGCTCCCATCCAAAAAGCCATAGGCGTTTTCCCTGCTTTTTTGAAAGAGGTATCTGTGGATGAAACTTTAGTATTCACTTATCTGAATTCTACCATGAATTCCAATTAATATCTCTTTCGAGATATAAGACATTTCCTTCACCAGCTTCCTGGTCCCCGTTTCTAGTCATCTTTTAAACTATTTTTATTTAATTTCAGGGCTGACTGGTCACTGGCAATGTTGTTTCCACTAAAGTAAGTAATTTCAAGCTTGCGACATTTAATAATTATCGAACTCTTCCATTCAGAAATATCTCCCTAGGAAATGACTCTTAGATTAGGAGACGGCAACTTTAGAAAGCTGACATTTATTATATAAAGCTATGTGTTTGTGGGAGTGAGTCCATCTTATGGAGGAGTTTAGACAGCGATGTAAATGCTTTCTTACTGGGTTTTTCAAATCGGATTTCAGTCCCCTTCTTCTACATGACAGTAATACATTTTCAGTTCCAGTTATTGTCCATGGGAACCCCGAGGTCACTTTGCTTTCTATTATTTCATTATTCTCCCTGGCCTCATACAAGTATCAACTGCTTTATTTAGACAATTGTTGGCCACTCGTCAGTCACCCAGGGTATTCTTGCTCTGATTCCTTCCTTCTGCTGTTCTTGCACTAGCAAGAACCTCTGTTGGTATTGGATTTTTGATTGATCAATAAACTTTTACTGAGCTATACAGTACTGTAGTTTTTGCTTATCTCTATATATTTTCCTTTCCCCAGTTCCTTTGGTGGCAAAGACCATCTTTCTTCTGGGAAACCCATTCATGTGCTCTTTGATGGAGCTAATGCTTCCACTTCTCAGTTATGTGAGTGGGAAATGCCCCAGGCCTCCCCAGTACTTTTTTTTTGTGATAGTCAGTGTTATTTTACATTAATTTCAGGTGTACAGCATAGTGGTTAGACATTTATATAATTTAAGAAGTGATCCCTTTGGCTAGTCTAGTACCCATCTGACACCATACATAGTTATTACAATATTATTGACTATTTTCCTTATGCTATACCCTACATCCCCATAACTGGTTTGTAACAACCAATTTGTACTTCTTAATCCCTTCCTCTGTTTTCACCCACAACTCCAACACCCTCCCACCTGGCAACCAGCAGAATCTTTTCTGTATCTATGAGTTTGTTTCTGTTTTGTTTGTTTATCTTGTTTTTTTAGATTCCACATATGAGTGAAATCACATTGCATCTGTCCTTCTCTGTCTCACATACTCCACTCAGCACAATACCCTCCAGGTCCATCCATGCTGCCACAGATGGCAAGAACCTATTCCCTTCCCTGGCTGAGCAATATTCCATTGTATGTATGTACCACCTCCTCTTTATCCATTCTTCCATCAGCAGACACCCAGGCTGCCTTCACATCTTGACCATTGTAAACAATACTTCAGTGAACATGTGGATGCATTTATACCTTCAAAGTGGTGTTTCAGTTTCTTTGGATAAATATCCAGAAGTGGGATTACTGGGTCCTTCTTTGCCTCTTGTTATAGCCTTTGTTTTAAAGTCTATTTTGTTTGGTATAAATATTGCTACCCCAGGTTTTGTAGTTGTCATTTCCATTTTCATGAAATATCTTTTTCCATCCCTTTACTTCCGGTCTGTATCTTTCAATGTAAAGTGAGTCTCTTGTAGGCAGCATATGTAAGGGTCTTGTTTTCTTATTCATTCAGTCACCCTATCTTTTGAATGGAGCATTTAATCCATGTTCATTTAAAGTAATTGTTGATATGCAGCTATTGCCATTTTATTATTCATAATTTTGATCTTTTTTTTTTCCATCTTAAAAATGTCCCTTTAATATTCCTTGTAGTACTGGTTGTTTGGTGGTGATGAACTCCTTTTGCTTTTTCTTGTCTGGGAAGCTCTTTATCTGTCCTTTGATTTTAAATGATAGCCTTGCTGGGTAGAGTACCCTTGATTGTAGGTCCTTGCTTTGCGTCATGCTGAATATTTTGTGCCAATCGCTTCTGGCCTGCAAAAATTCTGTTGAGAAATCAGCTGACAATCTTATGGGAGCTCCCTTATAAATTAGTAGATGCCTTTCTCTTGCTGCTTTTAGTAAGATTCTCTCTTTATCTGTACCTTTGCCATTTTAATTATAATGTGTGTAGGTGTGGGCCTCTTTGGTTTCATCTTGTTCGGGATCCTCTGCACTTCCTGGACTTGCAGAGAATGTCTATTTCCTTCACCAGATTAGGAAAGTTTTCAGTGATTATTTCTTTAAATGGACTCTCAATCCCTTGCTTTCTCTCTTCTTCTTCTGGTACCCATATAATGCAAATGTTAGTATGCTTGATGTTGTTCCAGAGTTCTCCTAAACTAGTCTCATTTTTTTGGATTCTTTTTTCTTTTTGCTGTTCCAATTGGGTGTTTTCTGCTACCTTTTCTTTCAAATAGATGATTCAGGCTTCTGCCTCATTTAGTCTGCTTCTGATTCCTTCTAGTGCACCCTTCATTTCAGTTATTGTATTCTTTATTTCTGACTGGTTCTTTTTTTATGGTTTCTATGTCCTTTTCCATGCTTGCAATCTCTTTGTTGAAGTTCTCACTGAGTTCCTTGAGCATCTTTATAACCATTGTTTTGAACTCTGTCTCTGGCAGGTTGTGTGCCTCCATTTCACTCAGTTCTTTTTCTGGAGTTTACTCCTGTTCTTTCATTTGAAACATATTTCTTTGTTTCCCCATTTTGGTTGCCTCTGTGTATTTGTTTCTGTGTATTAGGTAGATCAGCTATGTCTCCCAGTCTTGGCCTGCTCGCCTTATGTAGTAGGTGTCCTGTGGGGCTCTGACAGAGTCTCCCTGGTCACCTGTTCCAGGTGCTCCAGGAGTGTCCCTTGCATGGGTTGTGCATGCCCTCCTGTTGTAGTTGAGTATTGGTTTCTATTGGCATGTCAGTTTGGGGGACTGACCCTTAGGCTGATTGGCTGTGGTGTTTGGTCACATCCCCAGCTTATGGGGTGCTGTGTGGGGGCTTATCCCACTGAGTGGGATTCACCCCAGTGGGCTCTGGTGCCTATTGGATCGCCTTTTGTATGTGCCACTTGTGGGGTTAATTGGGTGGTGCTCTGCTGTGGTTTGAAGCCAACCTCCAAGTATGTTGGTTCTGGGGCTTCTTGGGAGGGGCTCCAGTGCAGGCACAGGTCACCCGCTGCCTGTGACCAGCCAGGGGCTATGTGGTAGGAGATACAAAGTGATCCGTGGTTGTTTGTTGCCTGTGCTAAACCTGGAGGCACATGGAAGAGGCCACGCTTTGAACTGAGGACATTGGCCACCAGTACCAGGCTTGAGGTAGCTCAGCAAAAAGTCAGAATACCCCAACGCCTGCTGTCACCTGCTGTTCCCTTAAGGTTCAGCTATTGATAAAACCTCATGTGGTTACACAAGTTGTGTGAGGCAGGGCCTCAGGTAGTCACTGGAGTGGGAAGAGTTGTGATCACCAGGTTAATGTAGATTCTTGTTTGATGTCAGTGCTGAGCTGGGAGCTACTCAGTGAAAGTCTCAGAGCACACGGAGGCCAGTCAGCAGCCCCCGGGGGCCTGTGGACTCTGATAGTTTTCCAAGAAAGAGTGCAATGCAGGCGGAGCTGACTGCTTGCGAGAAAGTGCCTCCAGCATCGGGGAAGTAGGGTGGGGCGGGGTCCCAGTGAGTCAGCGGAGTAGAATGGTGCAGCTCACCAGACCAATCAGATTCAGATATTGTCCTGTTGGGGAGGGCTCAACACAAGAAAGATGGTGCCTGCCTGCTGGCTGCACGGCAGAGGACCTCACACAGGGAAAGTGATGACTGTTCTTCAACCATTGCCCCGAAGCCACATACCTCAGCCTACCATCTGTGTACCTCTGATGCCCCCACTTCTGAGTCACCAACCCTCCGCTGGAGCCCAAGGTGAGTGCCTGCAAATGAGTGCAGCCGTGCGTGGTCTCTTTAAGAGAATGTCTGGGTTTCCCACAGCCTCTGTCCCACCTGGATGGTCGGAATCTCGACTGTTTTTCACAGCCAGAGGTAGTGGGGGCTCCTCTTTCCAGCCCCAGTACCTCAGGCTGGGGAGCCTGGTGTTGTCCCTTACTGCTCTGTGGGGTGGGGGGGAAGGAACTTCTGCAGCAGAGATATTGCTCCTGATTCTCAGCCGCCACACGGAGGTTTGGGGCCAGCCCGTTTCGTGTCTCTACCTCGCCTACCAGTCTCATGTGGCATCTTCTTCATATCCTTAGTTATAAAACTTCTGTTCAGCTAGAGTTCAGATGGTTGTACAGGTTTATTGTCCTATCATTTCGTTGTAATTTTAATGTGTTCATTGGAAGGGAGCAGGCACAGTGTTTATTTACTCTGCCATCTTGGATTTCTCCTCCCTGAGACTTTTGCAGATATTAATGGGAGAGAGGCAGAGCTTCTTCCCTTCAGAGGCTCATTAGTCATGAGGATGAGGGGAGCTGAAACTTTTGGTTGCCATCATTGCCAACACGTGGGGAGAGCTTGACTGAGAATGAAGCCAAAACAGAGATAAGCACAGCTGAGAGATGGAGAAAAAGAGAGATTCTTCATGACATCATCAGAACGCTTCATCTTGACATACCTAAGTCAGCTCCGTCCCTTACACTCTCAGCTACATGGGGCAATACAGTCTGGCTTTTGTGTATGCTTGAGTTGGGTTATAGTCATTTGCAACTGAGAGTATCTGAAGTGATAAGACTGCCAGGCATTTCATGCACAGAAGTTTCTATTTATCTGGTTCCATCATCTACTTTATTTTCTTCTCCAGTATTCGCCAGTCATCAGCGCCGACTATGTGAAGCTGTAGGCAGGTGATTTTCAGAGATATGGGTAGATCTCCTGCTAGGGTTGCCAGATAAAAGACAGGATTCCAGTTATATTTCAATTTCAGATAACTAATAATTTTAAAAAGTATAAGTATTCCTCATGTAATATATGTATTTCAGACCAAAAAACAAAATACATTTTATTACAAGTAGGTTCCATGCAATATGTGGGGCATAGTTAGTTATACTTAAGAATTTTTCTTTGAATCTGAAATTCAAATTTGAGTGTCCTGTATTTTACCTGGCAACTCTAGTCTCACCAAATAACCACATTTTAAGAATGCACTTAAAATAATATTATGAGGTTTCTAAATGTAGGAGAACATCATTCTACATGAGTATGTTTCATACCTACGGGGCGAAATTCAAATTTATCTGGGCTTCCTGTATTTTTATTTGCTGAATCTGGCAACATTATTTCCTACCCACTTCAATCAATCATCTTTCTGGTTTAATGATATAATGCCTGAATTCTAGTACCCAAGGGCCATCTTGTTTTCCTGCTCCATGGTCAAAGAAGCAATATCTGGGTTCAGGCCTCTCCAATGGGCACCCACCTCTTTAAGGTGTCTGAAGGCAAGGGGACATTACAGTTAATGAAGGACTGTTCCATGGCCTGTGTGGGAGGGGCAGGGAACTCTTTTATCAAGGACCTCTTGCTTTTTGGTTACTGTGGAGAAGCTTTGTAGCTATTGACTCATTTAATCTGTGTGACATTCATGTGAAATAGATAGATTTCATCTATCCCCACTTTAAAAATAAGAAAACTGGGACCCAGAAAGATGAAATAATTTGCCCCAAAACATGTAACTTGGAGGTAATATCATGTTCAACTGACTTCAAGGCCATGTTCTTCTTATAGGTTCAATTTCTTGGGGAGAGGACAGCTCCTGGTATCTGTTAGCAGAGTGGGGGATCCCCAAGACCCCGGGACAGAGAACAAGCAGAAGGACGACTGCCTAGGTCCACAGACTTTGTACCAGAGAATCTGAGACCTTTCCTCTCTGCCCAAACCTGGCTGGGGGGGTGGGGTGGATAGTTGACCAAGTTTGTCTCCTATGCCTGTTGTTTGTTTATTTATTATAGTGATGAAAGCAAAGCAGATGGCCCTCAAACATATGAAAAATGTTCAAACTTACTCTTAACTAGAGAAATCAAAATGAAAACATCACATGATACCATTTCTAATCAATCTTTGCAACGATTAAAAAGTTAAACACATCGTGTTGGGAGATATGTTGAGAAACAAGCCTGTTATACATTGCTGGTGGGACTACTAACAGGTACAACTCATTTGGAGAGGAACTGGGCCACACCTAACAGAGCTATATATGCCCTTACGTTTCGATCTATCCATCTCTCTTTTAGGAATCTACCCTGCAGGCATAACTCAACAGTATAAAAACAGGCATACACCGTTGTAGGCTCTGCCACATTGTTTGCAATTGCAAAATACTGGTCTGGAGTGTAGTGAACAGTATTGCACCGATGTGATTGTCCTGGGTTGATCATTTTAACTCTGGTTTGTAAGATGTGAACAGAAGGGCAAGCTGAGTGAAGAGTACTATTCTGTATAGTTTCTACAACTTTTCTGGAAGTCTAAAATTACGCCAAAATAAAAAGGTAAAACAACAAGAAGGAAGGAGATTTGTCATCACCTTATGTGGGGCCTGAGGCCAGGAGGGACCAGCAGTGAAGGGCCACAGCTGGCCATGTGCCTCCGCCTCAGGTGTAGTGCATCCTGCAGAAGGGAGGAGGGCTGACTTTGCAGGTGGACAGTCAGTGGTTACCTGCGCGAGAAGAGAGCAGAGGGGCATAGACAGTTTTCATTGCCGAGACCTTGAGAAGTTTGCTCCTGCGGGAGGAAAGCTGAGGACAGCTCCTCTGCCGGACTGTTGCTGTCTAATGTTCGCATTAAGTCAGTGAAGGGTGTCTTTGGAAACAATTCCATTATTTTCAAGTCTCATCTCATATGTGTGAGAGATTTACTTTCCTTTCCCAGTCACTGGGTATTTGTATTGCATATTCAAATACCCTGAACTATTCAGACCATACGCAACCCTCTCTTTAGGTGGCATTTTCAGTCTTACAAATAGAAAAGCTATGAAATGCTTAAGACGGGAATTCGCTTCTCTCTCCCAAACAACTTGCTCAAAAGGGCAATGCTTTTATTTTTAAAAGATTGTAAGGTTGACAAGTGAATCAGAGTGTCCTGAAGATGACTTGGGCGTCTCCTAACGTTTTTTAAGCATTTCTAATTTACACTTCGTAGTGAAATAGAGATTAGCTGCTTTTTATTTGCTGTTCTGAATCCTTTCCCAGAGCTTGACTTTGGGCTTCAGTGATATCTCCCCACAATATAAAATCCTTGCTCCTCTAGAGATGGGGTACATTAGTGGGTGTATGGGGAATGGTTTAACCATGCAGCTTGCCTCATTTGTTGTGTTCGTGAGGCTGCCTGTTTTCTGGGTTCAACTCAGAGGCAGGGAGGGCCCAGCCCAGTCAGGGGTGTCCCTCCTTTTGGTGTGGGGATACATCTCCACAGGGCCTCCTACCTTGAACACCTGCATGAGTTAGATACCAAGCTGATATGTCATTTAATCACATCAGTAACACTGTTAAGGCTCAGAGAAGTTGAGTGCTTTCCTGAAGGTCACAATGCTAATAAATAGTAGAGCTGGGGTTTCAATCTACTTAACCCCAAGTCCAGAGTTCTTTTTACTGAGCTCACTGTCCAGCAGAGGGGACAAGTTGGCCAACTCTACCACCTAGGTGAGGCCTGGCTCTGCCCATGCTTATGGGGAAAATAATGGGGTGCCCTTCTCCCAGTGCAGGCACTTCATCTCCGTTCTAAAAATCGGAGCATCTTCCCATTGTTCCCACTCAATCTCTATAATGTTCTCTTGTGCATGGACGTCATTTTGAAAGACGCCTCATTTGCCAGTTCCTACAATAGGGCTTTGTGCAGGAGGCCTCAGGGCAAACCTGGCCTCACCCCCTTCAGACGTTTTAGGACTCGTGACCCTGGCACACCAGGGTGGGACATGTCTAGGACTTCCCTCCTATTCTTTTTTTTCCCCAAGGGAAGGTTCCATTTGTGTTTTGAAAAGAGCACAGGCTTGGAGTCACCAGCGTGTGAATTCTGTCTCAGCACTGTGTCTCCTTGGGTAAATGAGAAATCTTCATACCTTGGTCTTTTTTTACTATAAAGCAGGGATTGCGTTACTTTTCCCAGAATTATTGTCCAAACTTAATGACCTAGAGGAAAAGAACCTAGTACCTAGTAGGCACTGAGTAAATGATGGTTATTACTGTGACAAGCACTACTAATTCTCAGTATGACATCTTTCCCATGTCCCCTCCACAGCGCGGGCTCTTACTGACAAAGAAGAATAAAGTTGCAAAGCATGCTGCCTCTCAGAATTACTTTTATTTCTAGAGGACAGAAATTCTGCCAAGGAGAAAATGGAAATTATCCCGGGCTTTTGTGCAGGTTTTATTTGTATGCAAAAGCGAGCAAGTCTTCTTTGTTCCGAAGATGAATTTCATTCTAATGGTGCCAATGAATCTTTTAAAATTTCATAATTGCCATTCCTAGCATGCTCCAAATGGAAAGATAACAGAAGAATTAGGTGGCCAGTTCAGTTTGGATCTGGAGACGGATGAGCATTTGAAAATGCTCCAGCTGCTCCCTGAGTCATCCCGGTCCGCATCCCAGCAACCTAGCCCCGCCCCGCACCACCAGTGGTACTGGGAGGGCGGGGTGGTGCAAGTCAGGGTCAAGGGGGTGCTTAGCTAAGTGCCCTGCCCACCTCTCTCGCCCTGCCTTCTCTTTCTCTTATATGCAAATGTGTGGAGCACTTTTTGCAAAGCAGGTTTTACATTTATCATCTCCTACAATTGTCTCAAAAATCCTTGAAAGTAGATGAGGCCAAGATTATAATCCCATTTTATAGATGAGGAAACTGAGGTTCAGAGGAGTGTGGCTGGTAAACGGCAGAGCCTGAACTGGAATTCACATCACCTGACTCTAAAACTAAAAATCTTCCCACTGTATTTGTCAGCCTTTTATGGCACAGTATAATTACCTAAGTTTGAATTAATAAGATACATAGTAAAGGCCATGATGCAATCCTGTAGTAATCACCAAAATGTTAAGTTTCGTATTCTGGGAATTTGGCAAGCTCATAATGACTTTATTTTAAGGTACCAGTCTCCCCCATCGCAGACAGCAAAAGGCCGCCTTTTCTTTTTCCTCCTCTTCTTTTTCTCCTTCTTCTGGGTGGAGCCACACAGAAAGAACATTATCTAAGGTCTATTAGACAATAGCATGGAGCGTAAGTTGGGACATAAAAAGACAAGATGATCCAAAGGCTACAGAGGGAGGCTTGTGTCTTTTGGGGGAAGTCTTTTATTCTTGAAAAACAAACAAAGATAAGTTTTGAATATACAAAGCAGCCTGGAGTAGTGTTTCTCAAATCAAGCAGTATACACACCCCTTTTAAAGGAAAAACATGTTCAAGGACCCCTGACTAATTTAAATTGTTTTTGTATTAAAGTTATTTGGATATATAAAAATATCAAAGTTGTTATAAATTCCTTGTACTTATAGTCTTATACAACAATAAATGAGATTTAAAGTTAAATTTCTGATGATCTAAAAGGTTAACGTAAGACTATTCTGGGCCATGTGCCTCAAAATTTCCGTGCCCTCATGTGAGGTAGAGTTTATGAGCATGTGCAAACAAAGATCGAGTAATGTTTTGGTAGTTACTCAAACAGAAAAACCAGTGGGAGAGTTTAATTAACACATGGCACCAGGTGTTAATTGCATCCTTTAGACTTCAGGGCGTATATATTCTAGAGTTACCCAGAGAAAATATGATTGATGATGGAGGCAAAACAATCAATCTACAAATATACCTGTTTTTGTTGCTTAGAATGATAGGTTGGTCCGACTTTGTTCTGACTATCTCCTATTCATCCTTCAAAACCCAGCTCAGGGGTCAACAAGGACAGGTAACTTTTCCAAACTACTCCCCCAATGCTCCCGCCAGACTATATTAGGTATCCCTGCTCTGTGTCCCCCTTTCACTCCATGAGATTTTGTCATGGCCCTGGTCCAACAATTAACTGTTCTTTGGATGACTGAACTCTTTCATCACTTCTCTCTGGTGTATTTGGCAGTGATGTCTAGTCCCGAGTATGTTCCCACCCAGCTGCTTCTTTGTGGTCACTGTCTTCTACAGCTGCTTTCCGCTTCACCTCTTGGACCTCTTGGATCTCTTTTCTCCCTCAAAACCTTGCTTCCATGAGCATGCTGACCCCAGTGGGTATGATGCTCTTCTCTTTATTGCCAAGTCCTTTCATGTCTTACAACATCAACATCAATCTACAATGTAACAGATGTTAATAAGCATTTGGGATAACGAGGACATGCCAAGAAATATTAAAACTGGGAGTTAAATATAACTGTTTCTATCACCCAAAGGAAAAAGAAAAAGGTTAATTCCCTCCCAGAGATACCCTCATGATGCGCCCCATACTTTGCTTCACTTCTCCTGTCTTATTTCTTTTATCACCGAGAAAGCCCTTTTCAACCCGTTACAGTATAAATCTCTCCCCATTTTAAGGAAACCACCATCCCCTGCTCACAGAAATTGGCTTTGTCCAAGCATCTAACCTGTAGTCCAGACTGCTACAACAAAACAGCTGTGACTGGGTGGTTTACACATCTAACATTTATTTCTCATCATTCTGGAGGCTGCGAAGTCCAAGATCAAGGTGCTGGCAGATCCAGAGCCTAGTGAGAGCCTTCCTTTTGGCTGGCTGACAGCCATCTTCTTGTTGTGGCAAAGAGAGCAAGTTCTAGTCTCTTTTTATAAGGACACCCATCCCGTCACGGGAGGTTCATCATCAGGACCGCATCTAACCCTAACTAGCTCCCAAAGCCCCACTTCCTCATACCCTCCCATTGGGGGTTAGGGTTTCTGTCTCAGTCTCTTTCTATCCACAGTTAAACCTAGGACTCTGTATGTAGGTGAGCATTTCTTTCTTGTTTTACAATAGCCTGTTATTCTGCAAACAATGTGAGATCCCTGGAACCAGGTCCCCCCCCACCCTTTATTTTATTCAACTTTATATTTTTATAGCTCTGTGCATATCCGACACACAAAGGTTTGTTTACAGACTGATTGACTGAACGTACTAAAAAAAAAGAAAAACAAAAAACAAAAAAAACATGTTCTTGAAACTAAGGGAAATTTAAAGAAATGGTGGCTACCACACATTTATATTTAAGCAACAATAAAACCAACATAGTTTCCATACATCAGTTGGGACTCTTAGCTCCTATCAGGTGAATAACGTGCTGATTTCCATATTTACTAAGGAGCCTAACAGAATAGTGCTTTTTATAAATAAATTCATTGCAGTTTCTATGGTCGTCATGATACCCAGCATAATACTTTTCATATAGAAATTACTGTTTTTGAATTAATGGATTTTAGGTTAACATATATATCTTATTTTTGTGTTGTTTTTAAAGTCAATTGTCAAGAAAATACAATTATTGCACTATAACTTTCTCTGATGATGAGAGAAAAATCAATCACTACTGGAAATACTCCTTCTTAGAACACAAGTTGTAATTCTTCTTCTTAATTGAAAACAAAAATCGGGCAATTGCTTTTAGCTGTAACTTCCAGGTACAATTTTCTTGCATTTTATGTAGTGTCTTCTGATAAAAGAAATAAAAAGATGTGGTGGGAGAATTCTTGACAATGCCATAGAGAGTTTGGGGGATTAACTCAAAGATATGTCCTGAAAGATAAAACAAAACACTGGAAAATAAGAGGGAGGAGATAAGATACTTGGGGAACTAGTCTAGGGTCTCCAAGATCTAAAATTTGGACATTCTTTTTAGAATGTATAGAAGAGAAAATGGTTGGAGAGGAAATTTTCAAAGAAAAAATTTCAAGAAAATTGATTAGAGATGGACAAAATGTTTCGTATTGAAAAGGCCATATAATGTTCAGTCTTATGAATTTAAAAGGACCCATACTAAGGCAAATCATTGTCTCAGGATACTGTGGATAAAGGGAAACATCTTACAAGTTTCAGAAAAAGAAAAAAAAAAATAAATTCACGTACAAAGGAACAAGACTCAAAACTGTTATAGTAATAGTGATAGGAAACCAAAAGACAGGGTGCTAATAACTTCAATATTTTGAGAAAAAAATGATTTCCACTCCAGAATCCTGGAGCCAAAATATTAATAAGTGTAAGGGCAAAGTAAAGACAATTTCAAACGTGAAAGATCTTATGCTTTTATTTCCTATGCACCCTTTATTAGGAAGCTACTGCAAGACATGCCTCATAAAAATCAGGGAGTCTAAGCCGTGGAGACAGGAAGACGCATGATCCAGAAAGCAGAATTCTACCACAAGAGAGGTGAAGGGTGTTTCCAGAATGGGATGTAGGGAAATTCCAGGATGCATGTCAGGAGCAGGCAGGAGAGCAGCCAGCCCACGATGGAGCATGAGAGGCATCCTCGGGGGATGTGTCCAAAGGGGTGTCTGTGTGTGTGTGTGTGTGTGTGTGTGTGTAAGGAAACTGATAGGTTACCTGATGCATTTGACATTGAGAGGACAATCACTTCACAGTTGGAATACTTGGGGAAAATTTAGTATGTCAGTTTCAGACATATTAAAAAACTGAACCAATTATTTTTTTTCCAGGAAAAAAGTAAAGTTCTGTGAGAAAGGAAATATGCTCATGGTGCACTCTGTTCTTAGCTGTGAATAGCATTCCCATGGTCAAAACTAAATATAAATTTAATTGAAAATGTGATAAAAAATATGAGCATGGAGAGAAGGTGTGTGTGTGTGTGTGTGTGTGTGTGTGTGTGTGTGTGTGTGATGTGCTGGTTTCAGATGAATTTCATTCTCCATAGTGAATCGCTAATGTCTAAAATTGACAACCAGGAAGTAGCCATATGCGCCTGCTCTTCAGTAAAGTGTGGTATCAAATACACGAGACAGTTAAGAATGGCAAGTGGCTGCCTCTGAGCGGTGGAACTAAGGGTGGGACGACAGGGAAAAGGGGAACGTTACAGCCCTTACCCTGCTTTCCTTCTCTCTACTGCACTTTCAACAATTCTAAACGGACAAGATAAAATACAGAACTTTATCTTGAGGTCCTGGAATGAAACGAATTAAGTTAAGTCCATAAGGCACAAAGATGAATCATCTTTCTCCCTAATTATTTGAGTTCATAGTGGTCTCCCTCAGTATCAGTTCTTTTCGAGTGCCCAGCTGCATTCCCGAGGCAGAGATCAGAGATGAGATTTGAAAGGAAGCGGATGAAAGTAATCACAGACTTGTTCTGTGCTTGGCTCACCTTGAAGCATTGTGGGAACGCTGCAGAGGTGTGACAAGCCAGACCCGTCACGGAGTTGTTCATTTTGACACGCCCACCGTACAAGGAGTTTATATATATTATTTCTTTTTCAGGATGATCCTGGATTCATATACCTTATGGAGTCAGTGAGGAGAAGTGGACAATGGTTTGGAAGGTTTTACTTTACTCCAGGCAGAGGAATTGAGGCAGGGGAAGAGCTCAGAGAGAGCTTGGTGTTGACAATTAGGTATGCTTGGACCTGACCTTCTAACTCAGTTCACTCCTTTGCTTCTGATAACTCATTATTGAGTGATGCCTGGGGAATGGGGCTTCTGTAGAATCATAGTGTTCACCTTTTCCCCCCAACTCTGCCCCCCGCCCCGCCCCTTACCTTCTCCTTTCTCTGCCTCACATCTTTTTCTGATAGTGACCATTCTGTGTGACTCAGATTTCATCAGCTGAGTGGCCAGGTGGGTGAGGCCATTGGCTGCAGGGACACTTTCACCCATGGGGATGTAATTGCATGAATATAACAGTAACTTTGGTTCCAATAGGCTCCAAAGACATCTGGCCCATTGCGCGAAGAGTATTTATTTTTGAGTGATTTTTGCTAAAAAGGCTCAGGCACGTATTGTGTGACCGGTTAATTGGAAATTACTTCCTGTTCTCAGCTGATTGCCACTCGCCATAGATACATGCTGATGCATTTGACAAATTTCTTGTTGTGTCCCAGCTCAGCTCTAAATATTGAAAGCAGTCTGTTCTCACACGCCCTGAAGTGAGTTTTTGAATGCAGCATGTTTTCTTTCCTATTAAAACTACCCACGTTGTTCTAAGTGATGATGAAAGCATAAACAGTAGTAGGTGGGGGCTGCATCTGGCTGTTGGAGCTGGCAAGGTCATTTATCTGTAAATACTCTGAGGAGTGGCTGGTTGGAGCATGCTTACTCTTCTGTTGCTCCCAGGCGATCTCTCGTAAAGTTTGAGCGTGGCTGCAAAGTCTTGTCTTCCTATATCTAATAGGAGAACTCACATTTGCAAAAATCTTTGGTGCCATTGAGACAGAGGCCACAAAGATGCTTGGAAAGGTAACAGTGGATAAATGCGTTAAGCCCAGTTTCCTGATCAGGTGTCTCACTCCCTTTATGGAAAGAATGTCCATGAAAGCCCTCTACTCTTGCAGATGTCATGCGGTTGGTGTTTAGTGAATGTTTTTTTAGTGTGTGAAGCAAGGCTCAGTGAATAACTTATCAGACACCACATTGTAAAATTCTCTGAGTCCATAGAGCCTACGATTTGCCATCAGAAGACCTAGTTTGCTAATCTAGCCCTCTCTTTTCTACTCCAGTGACCTTAACTCACTTTCTCTGGACCTCGATTTCTTTATCTGCAAGCAGAGATGATTCTAGATACATTTTGTGAGTAATAAATAAAATAATGCATGACGAACTTTATATAAATATATTTTTTATTTAGTTAATTATAGAAGTAATGAATGAAAATAATTTTTTCTCTCTGTTATTAAAACAATTGGCTATTTTTATATTTATAGTCCAGCATAAAAAAGTAAGTAATTATTTGTTATGTAAGCATTCAACCCAGCAAAAATAAAGTGACTATATTTTGTGTCTGTACTATCAACCCAAAGTGTTTCTGGCTAGAAAATATTTGACTGACGCATAGTAAATAGAAATCTTAGGTAGTTTAGGTTACATTGATATCTTCTCTTCCTAATTCTTACAGCACTTACTTTTTCTGCTATTCAGTCAGCACTTATTTAAGTAAGGATGTGTGATTGAATGCAAATTATTAACTTGAGAGAGTTCAAACTTTTCCCCTGCCAAAGAGAATCCGGAGTTGGCAGCCAAATGTACCATCTACCTCCCAGTCTGTTTTCAAAAAACGATTCCTCATACTACAGATCTATGGGAAAGAAGAGAGAGGGAAGGCAGGAGGAGGAGGAGAGTGAAAAAAGAAAGGAGGGGAAGATTTTTCTAGGGGCTATTTGCAAATGAGAAGCCCTTGAGAGAGAAGGCTATGAAAACGTCATGGAGAAGATGTTTGGGAGTTATGACACAAGTCAGGAGTGGAATTACTTCAGATGAGTTTTTCCTGGTTGACCTCTACATGGCATTTCTTACAGACCGCCTCCTATAGTTCACAGCTGTCGTAGGGCTACAGATGAAAAGCGCCATCTGGCATTTTGTGTGAATTTTTTGTCCGTCCAACCAAATAATCTCATCTTCTTTTTTGTCACTTCCCACCAGACTCTTGGCTAGTTTGTCCTCCACTACCAATCGTCAGAATAATTTCTGTGACACACAACTGTGATGACGTCTGTCCTTGGTTCAAAAGCCTCTCTAATGATATTGACCACCACCCCATTATTCAAGGTTGATGGACAGGCACATACACACACCCAGGAGCCCTTTGCCCAGTTGACTGCTGAGGGCGGCTTCTACCCTTCCCCCAGTGAGAGGTCTCCTGGAACGGAGTAAACAACACTGATTCTCACTCCAAGACTAGGAGGAAGATTTCTCAGAGAAGATGAGAACAGAGACATCCCCCTGGAGGCCCTGAGAATCCTTGCGCAAGCCCTCATGGGATACCAGCCAAAGGGGCAAAGGCAGCAGCCACGTCCCATGTGAAATCCAGCCATTAACTGAAGGCTCCGTAACACAGCAAGGAGCAGGAGTGCGGTGGGAGTGTCTGCCCTGATGGGGAGCAGCGTTTTATCACTGCCATTGATTAAAATTCCCAGAACATGATAATACTTGGTTTCAGTATTGCTTTTATTTTTATTTATTCTATTGACTTTATTAGGTGTACAAGACAATGTGATAGTTGACATTTACACCCCTCACAGTGATAACCCCCCTCCGCTAATCCACTACGCCGCTGACATCATGTACAGCTGTTACGTTCCACTGACTCTATTCCCTAGGCTGTATTGTTTATAAATGCTCTATGACAAAGCACCCTCTTACTGTCTGTGCCGGAGGCAGACGGCTCCCCTGAGGCATGCTTCTCCTCTACCCACCCTCTTGGTCCACCACAGGATGGCACCACTCGCTCCCTTTTCTTTTGTTAGAGCTTGAAGAGCAATTGTATCACATTCTTGATCTGACTGATCCGGAAATACCTGGTGACCATTTGAGTGGCAGCCTCCCAGGGCTGCAGAAATCACAATCTGAAGACACTCAAAGGCTGCTGGGAGTCTCCAAGGTCAGGCACTGCAGGTCCATGCACAGTAAGACCAGTGCAGCGATTTCATATCTTGGACCCGGGAGATGGGGAGGTGGGCCCAGAAAGATGAGATGCCCGTGACAGAAAAGGTGCACTCGTGCTTTCATGCCGCTGCAGCTGGCCCTGTACCTTTGGCTGGCGTACAGTAATCACACTCTGAACTCGGATTGCTTTTCTCAGTACCGCATCCATGAAACACTCTTCTTATCAAGAGTCTCTGTCAAATTGTTTAGGTCCTCAATTTATTACACTAGAAAGGTGTTTTATAAGGTGTTTCTTTGTTTTTTTTTAAAATGTAGCTGTTGTAGTTACTCTAAACCCCGATGAATTTTGATTTAAGGTTAAAAACTCAACTTGCTTAAAAGGGGCTGGTATTTAGGATTGTGGCTTGCTTCTAGCAAACTCCTAAAGAATACGGTTGATTCATGTGGTCTAGAGACGAAGGAACTGGTCAAATACTGAAACTAATGTAATTGTTAGCGGGGCAGGAATGAGCCAGGGAAGGCCTGGCTGGGAGGGGAGGCCAGGGCTTTTTGGTAAGGAGCCTTCCTGGTCTCCATGATGGGCAAGGCTTACCATCACTGCAGGATAAACCCATGCTCCTAAATGTTGCAGATTTAGGCTTGGAACCCTGCCTGCCTCTTCTACTCCATTTTTCTACATTGTTCCTTGCATGTACCCTATTTCTGGGCTCCAGGCACCCCTAAAAATCCAGTCCCTGAATGTGACACCGTTTCATGCCTCTGTGCCTTTGTATGTTCTGTTTCCCCTGCCCAGGAAGCCCAATTTTCTTTTCTTTCTTTCTTTTTTTAATTAAAGTTTATTGGGGTGATAATGGTCGGTAAAGCTACATAGATTTCAGGTGTACAATTCTGTAATACATCATCTACCTATCACATTGTGTGTTCACCACCCAGAGTCAGTTCTCCTTCCATCACCATATATTTGATCCTGTTTACCCTGTTTTCTTCTTTCTCTATCATCCTATATGTTTTGCTATTTCTAAGAATTAGCAAAATATTTTCTCTCCCATGGACATTTCTCTGATTCCATTTTCAGTTGCATCAGAAGCAGAAGTAATTGTTTTCTCATCTGTGATGTTGTTCTGGAGTTAGAATGCCAAGTTTGAATCCGGCCTCCACCAGTTAATGCTGTGTGCTCTTGGACAAGTTACTTAACCTCTCTGTGCTCCAAGTGCCTCAATTGTGTCACGGGGATAATAACAATAGCAATGCTATCACTTATCAATTTATGGGGATAAAGTTTTTGAAACGTTTTCTAGAATCACATAGCAACTTAGTGTGTTAATTATGTATTATTTTTATTATAGTTCATTACTACCACTGTCATTATCATCGTCATATATACCACCCTAATGCTTTTATTCACAGAAATTTTATTCCCATGATTATTATTGTTTATCTCAGTCTATTTCAACCTCACCTATCTTTAGTCCTCAGGGCTTAGCACAATTCTTGATTGACATGAACGAGTGTCCAGTAAATAGTTTTGAATTTTAATTATTGGTGTGTATATCTTCTTTCCTTATCAGATTATAAGCCCCCTAAACTGTGTTTTCTGCTTTATAGCAATCTTCAGGGATGCTAGTGCAGTGCCCTGCTCATAATCAGCGCTCAAAAATGGACTGAAGAGACCAATGATTACTGAAGAGTGCGTAGAAATGACTGTTTAAATATTGGCTTCCAGAGAGCAGGGCAGGCCACTGGTAGTGGGAGACTAGCGCCCAGATTGTCATGTGGGGCCAGCTGGAGGTCTGAAAGTACATACTTTGGTCCAATTCTTTGTTTCATAAGCTTCTGCTGAAATTAAAAGGCAGTCAAGATGCAGTGTTAAAAATGAGGGTCGGCTTTCTGAACCTGAAACCAGTGTGTGGAAATGTTAAGGGAAAGATATAAACCCCTTCACTAGATAAGATTCTATACCCCATATCATTTAAAAAATCTGTATCTCCACAAATTCGGGATCTTGTATTTACAGTATCTCTGCTTCTACAAACTATCTAATGGACTTCTTTGATTGGATGTTTCATTATGTTACATTTATCAGGTTACAAGTTGCTTAAAGTCACAGTTTTCTTCAATTTGAAACCAGACTGAATGGAAGACTTTGACCGAACTTCCAGCTGAGGCAGGACATGCGTATTTCTGTGGAAGTGTTTCATATGTGTTGTTTCATACCCAAGAGTGTGACGTGTTTTCATCCATCTCACCACATCTTCTATTAATAACGGTCTGAACTTTGGATTGATTATTTACTAGCTCATACAATTAAATACTATTCCTTTAAAGGGACACGTGCTAAGCTGTTTCAGTCCTGAATTTATGTTTTGTTTAAAGAGTGCCATTTAAGGTTAAGATCAGGAAATTTGGGGGGAATGGTTTAAGTTAAAAAAATGACAAAGTGACTGGAGCTCAAACGTAATCTTTCAAGATTTTCCCAGGAGCTGAAACACACACACAAAAGTGAGATCATTATCAATGGAATGTAAGACTGTACTTTTCTTCTTTAGCTGCTGGAAATGGAAATGGAAATAGAAATATAAATGAGGGAGGGATTTTTGAAAGTTCGTCATCAAGCAGTGGAATAGTTGCCTGAAATAGCAAGGGCAGTGAAGCAGAGGTCTCTTGAAGAAGCTTCAGAGAGGCCTGTCTGCCTGAGAAGCCCCTCCCCAAGACGGGTCATTCACCATTCTCTGCTCTTGTACCTATCACTGCCTCTTCCATTCTATTCTCCATTCTCCCCAGCGGGAGGCATCGCTCCTTTATCCATCACTCAATCATTATCCATCTTCCATTCTATCCTTGTGTACTGAGGAGTACATGCTTGCCTAAAAGCGAGAAGACAGTCATTTATTCATTAAGGAAGTCGTTTTTGAAAACCCGTAGCGTAATACTGAGCACTACCTTAGCATTAAGTGCTAAGTGTCGCCAGTTCACAGATGGTGTGGCTTAGGCACTTTTGCGTGCTCATTAGAGCAGTTTCCTTTTTCTTCTGGGTCCAGAGGTAACTGTATTTTTCAGTTCACTTGCTATCAGGTGAGACCATGAGACTAGATTCTGGCTAATGGATTTGAGCAAAAGTAACATAAGCTGTTTCCAGGCCTGGCTCCTAAAATATCTTCTATGGTCTTACCCTCTTCCCTCTTTCATGATCTCCAGCTGAAAGCTGAAGAGCCAGAAAAGAACTCCAAGGCCCAAGGAATTAGTTCCTTCACTAGATCAAAAAATCTGGGTCCCTGAATGAGCACATAGAGGAGAGCCACCTGGAATAACTGCCTAGACACATCTGCATGTGACACTGTATGATCAAGAAATTAACTTTAATGTTGATTAGCTACTGAGCTCCCAAGGCTTATGTATTACTGTGCAGCTACGTTATGTTCTGTGACTAGCAGAGATGAGTAAGATATAGATTTTTTCTTCAAAGAGTTTCCATTTTGGGTGGGAGAAGCATATAAATAAACAATCATAAAACACTATGATCAGTATAGCAAATGAAATGTGTAAGACACAATGAAAGTAGAATAAGAAGTAAGACTGGGATGATGATAGTAATAGAAAGCGTTTCTGGAAGAAACCCACCGTTGTGTATTTCTTGCAAGTGTAGGTGTGGTTGGGGAGTGTGGTCATGGGTGGGAAGGAGGAGAAGGTGAGAGGCAGGACAGTGTTGCTGGAGCAGAAAAGATGAGGCTGAGCCTGGTGACACGTGAGGCTGGAGAGGAAAGCAGATGTCAGACCCTAGATGGTCTTACACGCCACACTGGGGACCTGGACTTTTTGAGATCCGTGCTGTTCAAAGTGCCGATCTGTGACGATATCAGAAGCCTGTGGCAGAATGCAAATCAACACTGCTTGTCTCAGGGAGAATATCTTGCTATTAAAAAGAAAGTCAGCTGAACTAAATAGCAAACTAGTGATGTAGGTGATTCACGTTTTGGCACCAGCATCTTATTTTGTCACGTCCAGAAACCTGTTCACTTGTCTGAGAGCCACACTTGGAGTGGCTCGGTTTTAGACAAATGATTCTGCTTGCTGTGGACGGTGGATGTGAAGGGTGTAAAGTAATTCCAGAGGAAGATGATAAAGACCTAAACTAGAGCAATGGTGGCACTGATACCCAAGAGGGAATAGAGTTCAGAAATATTCAGTACAGGCTCAGAGTGTGGCACGGGCAGTGAGGGAGAGAAAGGAAAAAAAGTGAGTCCTAAGCATCTTGATCGAGTCTCTGGGTGGATGACAGTGCCAGTCAATTGAAGACAAGTCCATGCATGGACTTAACGGGGCGTTTAAAGAGTTAATATTCAGTTCTGTTGAAGGTGAGTGGCTGAGGGTCACCCAGGTAGATGTGTTGAACAGCCAGTGGAAGCTAATTGTCTAGAGCTTCGGGGAAGAGCTCTGGGATGGAAGTTCAAATTTGAAAGTCATTATCATAGGATGAGCATGTAATTCTACAGAGTGAGAATGACCGTGGCCCAGGATGAAGCCCTGGGGGACACCAAAATTACAGAGACAAAGAAGATCTCCTGAGGCAGACCTGGTGTGACAGGGGAGGGAGAGGCGCCGGAAGGCCAGAGGGCACAGCTGTTTTGAAGTACTGAGCCAAGAAAAGCTTCAGGGAGCGCCAGGAAAGTATCAATGACAATATCTACACTGGAATTGTTAAACAGGATGTCTTCGGTGAAATCTGGGGCAGAGAAGTAGTCGGACGGATGCAACACTGTCGTGGATTGGTAAGGGACTCTCGAACCTTCCAGAGATCTAGGCAATTGCCTTGTCTTCTTGGGTCCTCTTTCCACCTCTGAAAGATGAGAAGTCAGGCTAAGTGAGCTCTAAGATGCTTTTGGCTCTAACATTCTATAATAATAGGTGCCATTTTGGACACCAAATGTGTGGTAGACACATCATTTTCGTAAAAATTGTGCAAGAAACTGGCATGCGACTTTCCCTGAGGCGCAGAGAGCTTACGTGTCATGCAGAGGTTCATATAGTCAATGAATGTTTGAACTGAGAATTAAAAACTAGGTTTGTCTGGCAGCAAAACCTGCGTTCTTTTCAGTCTCTGGTGCTATATAATTATTTTAAGGAGAGATAAGGCAGAATGTGAATTGAATTTTGGTAGTAGATAATTTATAAGAGCCATCCTTGCTATTTTTCATAGGCATTGCCTTTAATAGAAGGCAGAATGTTGCTTTTGAGGAACATAAACAAAATTCAACGTGAGGGCTTTGAACTAATCTGGTATTAGGTATATAAAAAAGACCAGGTAGACCAGCGAGTGACAGGAAAATTGGGAACTTTTATATAGGGAGGGAAAAAAAAAATCAATACTAGCATAATAGTTTACAGAGGCAATGCATTTTTCACTTAAAAATCTCTGAAGATGAGCTTAGTCGTTGAGAGGGATAGAAACTTCTGAGGACATAATTCTCATTCCGTGCAGATAAGCAGTTACCTGAAGCCAATTATCTGATATAATAAGAGAACAGCTCACGCTTTCTCAGGTGTCTTCCTTTGAGTATGTTTTAGGAATTATTATTTTTTTTAAGTTAACCATCTTACTGGGGGGATGTTCTACATCTACCCAGAGAGAAAAAAGGCAGTGTGTGTGTGTGTGTGTGTGTGTGTGTGTGTGTGTGTGTATGTGTAATTTTTGAATATATAACACATTTAAAGAATTATGGGGTTTTGTAGACCTGGCTGAATAGGTAGGGCCAAGGTTTTCAGAAGCTCTCCAATTTATGTATTCAAACTTTCTATATACTTTTCTGGCACAGACACCCTCTGTCCAGCAGTCTTGCAAATTTTTCTCATGCCCCCAAATAGATCTTTCAGAGGTATAGCCTAAGTTATAAAATGTTTTAGATATTATCAAGTCCAAATATTCTATTTCATAGTCAAAGAACTGAAACACAGGTAGGGAGGGGTCTTGCCCACGGTCACAGTTAGGGTGAAGCTGTGACTGCTGCCCGGGTATCCTAGCCTGCAGTGCAGTGCCATTTCTGCCGCACTGGGTCTGGAATATAAGCTCAGTACAAAGTGGGGCTCTGTCTCAGCCTCTGTTCTGTCCCCTAGGGCCTAGAGCAATACCCGGCACACAGAGGATGTTGGCTGTGCAACTCCAGTAATGGACTAAGTGATTATGTCTTAGGATTCTTAGCAGCATGGAAAAAAAAGCCTAGTATGAAGCTTGGTGTGATGCCAGTTTCCCCATCTGTTCTAATTTCACCAGGCTACCTGTCCTCTGAGCTGCACAGCTGCATTCCTAGCTCACAGCTATCTGAGCGTTTGGGAGTAGCCCAGCCCCAAGGTGGCAGTAAGGTAGGGAGCCCAGGGACTCCGCACTCAGGCAAGCTGCTTTGACCTGGCTCACATTCTCGCTGGGTTTTTGCTCTACCTTGAGTCAGAGATTGGAGCTATTTCATGACAACTCCAGGCCTAAGTTCCTTTTGTGAATTTTTGCTTGTTATCTCTGTCAGACTGGTCTAGGTTTTAGTGCAGTAACAAACAAGCCCCCCAGTCTGAGTGGCTTAATACATAAAGTTTGTTTCTCACTCATGAGTCTGGCAGTTCTCTGGGACAATTCCTTTTCAAGCAGTGACTTAAAGATCTCAGTTTCTTGCACCTTGCAGCAACACGAGGCCAAAAACATGGCTTCCAGGTGAGCTGGCAGAAGAGTGAGCTGGAAGATTGGGCACTGTCTCTTAAATGCTTTAGCTGGGAAATGATACACATCACTTCTGCTCAATGCCTATTGGCTGGAACTAGTTACATGGCCTTCTTTAACTGTATGGGCTTTGGAAATTTAGGGAAGCACATAGGTTTTGGTAAGATCTCTACCAGAATGGGATCTGACAAATGAGAGAGCACCGAGGTTTTCGTTTTTCTTTTTTTCCTTCTAAAAACAACAACAACAACAACAACAAAACTTATAATAAGCTGACTTTGCACGGTGGAATGTGGCTTAGCAAGGCATAAACAGCAGTATCGATGCGTCTAGGAAACATATAAAATACAGAGGTGGTTTAGATTCTTGAGAACGTTGCCAGACCTGGGGACTTCTCTGAGAGGAGATCACATGAGCTGTCTCACTGCGGAATAAAAGGTGGGGTGCACGTAGCTGGGCTGACCCCAGCTGGCTGATTCTTCAGTTCAGACAGAGCTAAAGAAAAACAGTTGCCGAGTGGCCTTTCAACTCTGCTCCTTTCCTGTTATTTCTTCTGCCATTTATAGTCTAGTGTCTGGATAGAGCTGGGCCAAAGTTTGGCAGGATTTGAGGCAGATAAATCATTTGCAAACCAGCAAGGGCCTCCCAGCTTTACTAGGAAAGGGAAAATTGAAAGCATGGATTGGGGTATAATGATATCTCCCTTTACTGGCCGAGAGTACTTTCATTTTAACCCCTCATTGTGGCCAAATCACCATTCTAGAATCACATTCTACACCTCCAATGGATAATGCCCTGCTTGGTATTTGGTGGGGAGTATGTAAGTGTTCCCTGTAGGCAAAACAAAAGTCCGCCAGACATAACGTGGGTATTGTGATGGGATTTATAGGGCATGATGCTGTGCCTTTGTGTTCCCACGGGTCTCTGCTCTTGTATAGGATTGCCTGTTGAAAGCGCTTTGTTTTTCACTTTTAAATAAAATGGGAGACTTTAAATTACACTTGATAGAAATCAGAGGGGAGAAAACCAACTGCAAGTCATTCCCTCTTTTTCCTCCAACCCTTCTGAACCCCCCATCTAATCAGTTATCACGTCTTCACGAGGGTACCTTTTAAATGTCTCCCATTTGTTTTATACTCACTACCTGATTACATTTGCCGTAAGTTAAGGCTCCACTATGTCCCACCTAGAATATTTCAATAGCATCCTAACTAGCTTTGCTGCCTTCATCTTCCAACTGAAATTTTCATTTCTACCATCCACACACTCCATCCAGCCCAGGCTGCTGGGAGAATGTTCCTAAAGTATAGCTTCACTCAGGAGTCTGCTGAAAAATGGCCTTTCAAAAGCCAAAAGATATGGCAGAATTTATTAGCTTGGCATCAGGATGCTTCAAAATCTACTCTCCCGTGTCACAAGCTACCTTATTTACTGGGCTTCTTATTCTGAGTGCCCAGCTTGGGATTGGCCTCCCCCAGCCCTTCTCTAGCCCTTATCCGTTGGTTGTTATCATATTTTGTTGCTGTATGTGTGTGTGAGTGTGTGTGTGTGTGTGTGTGTGTGTGTGTGTGTGTGTGTGAGAGAGAGAGAGAGAGAGAGAGAGAGAGAGAGATTCTGTCTATATCTCTACTGGACTGTGAGCTCCCTATGACCGACACCTCTGTTGTTCACCCTATAGCCGCCTCTTTAGGACCAGGCACCATTCCTGCAGACAGTAGATGCCCAATTAATATTTGCTGGTGATGAAAAACAAAGAAGTGGAGCAGAGCAGAGCGTGCCCCAGGTGGCAGTTGCATCAGGGAAATGCATAGACCTCCTCTCCATAAACTCACCACCTGGACCTGGACCTGGCTGGGAGTGAGGAGCGTAAATCAGTGCTATGCAGTTCCCTTTACTAGATAAATGTGGAACACCGCAAGGTTACATATTAAAATATACTACTAAATACTGATCCCAGAGGAAGAAATCATAATTCATGCTTAACTAACACCTGCTAGTGAAATAGTAAGCTTGGGCCAGTTTTCTATGATTTAATGAGCTGTAGAAGAGAACAGCACACTCTCCCATCTGCTGCCCAGGGCTCGTGGTTACAACCATGAGACAACCAGATTTTATCAGCAGTTAAAATGAAGATGATTCTGTGCCCAGTCAGCACAGGGCAGATCACTGAAGGTCAGGATAGAATAAAAGGGAAGAGCATCACTTTTGGTCCATTGAAGAAGTTTTCAATTGATGGGCATTTCTGAGCGGGACAATTTGTGTGTAAAGGGCTTTTGCTGCTATTATATGTACCTGCTTTACGCTGTACGCCAGGGACACACAGATGAATTAGGTACAAGGATCTATAGGACACACAGACAGCCATTTAAAAAGGTCCCTTACCTTTATGTACAATGTTGCAGTTTTCTTTTATATAAATTTGCTTCTATCACTATAAATTTATATCTCAAAATGTTAATGAAAACAATAATATATTTTATCCATTATGTATGATGTACGTATATATTTTAATATTCCTACACACAGATAGTTTTTAAAATTGTGCAAAACTTTTTATCCCTTTATCTATGCTTGAGTACTTTTCAGTCGTTGAGAACATATGTACTCTATGCTATCCTTTCACTGGCTTTGTAACACAACGATTTCCCCATCTGAATACATAGTTTCTTTACTTTTAGTCCATTTAAAAAAATTAAAGTATAATTTGTATACAGTAAAATTCACTTTTTTAGTGCATTGCTGTTGTGAGTTTCGTGAATGTATACAGTCATGTAACCACCACCATGATAAGATACAGAAGAGCTTCAGATGGTCTCAATTACACCTCATTTACATCATCCCCCCAAATTCTCCTGTGCCCCTTTGTAGCACCCGAACCTGCAGATCCTGGCAGCCACTGATCTGTTTTCTGTTCCTATAGTTTTGTTTTTACAAAAATTTCATATAAATAGAATCATAGGGCTGGCCTGGTGGCTCAGGCGGTTTAGAGCTCCATGCCCCTGACTCCAAAGGCTACCGGTTCGATTCCCACATGGGCCAGTGGGCTCTCAACCACAAGTTTGTCAGTTCGGTTCCTCGACTCCCGCAAGGGATGGTGGGCTGCGCCCCCTGCAACTAGCAACGGCAACTGGACCTAGAGCTGAGCTGCGCCCTCCACAACTAAGACTGAAAGGACAACAACTTGACTTGGAAAAAAATCCTGGAAGTACACACTGGTCCCCAATAAAGTTCTGTTCCCCTTCCCCAATAAAATCTTTAAAAAAAATAGAATCATACAATATGTAGGCTTTTGGGTCTGGTGGCTTGTACTCTGCATAATGCATTTGAGATTCATACCTGTTGTTTTCTGTGTAACTAGTTTGTTTATTTTTGTTACTTAGCAATAAAATAATCAGTTGTATGTATGGACCACACTTTATCATTTCCCTCGTTGAGGTATATTTGGCTTTTGTACAAACCCAATCAGATTTTGGCAATTACAAAAAAGCAGCTATAAACATTCATATGCCAGTTTCTGTATGAACATAGGTTTTCATTTCACTTGAGTAAATACCTAGGAGTGGGTTGTTGTGCTGCACGGTAAATGAATATTTAGCTCTATAAAAACCCATCCATCCAGTACCCAGACCTTGAGTTCTAATATCATTTTTTAATAAAAGGAAGCAGGGCTCTTTGGCTAACTGGCTAATTCTAGAACCAAAGCAGGAAATATCTATGCACTTAGAGCATTGCGTAATACCCCAATTAACCAAAAATAAAAATGCCACATTGATAAAGTATGTTTGAGGGACATTGGGGCCAACTGAAAGCTCTCTCAATGGTCAAGTTTGGAACAATTTGCGCAACAAAGTAAATAAGGTAGTATTGGATTATAATCCAAAGTATAAAAGAAATATCCATACTGATATAAAAAAATGATTGAATAAATTAATAAATGGAAGAGAAGAGACAAGTCTCCCATGTAGAAGGATTTCACTTAAACTATATAGATACTCCCCCTTAAAGGAGAAAAGCATAACTCCCACTCCTTAAGTGTGGGTTGCACATAGTGCTTCGAAGTGTACATTTGGAAAAGTGAGAGGGCGATGAAAGAGTAACTTGAAAGCTGAGAAACCTGACAAATCCTACCTCAGCCAGGTGGTCAAGGTCAACATCAACAGCCAAAAATCATGTTGATTGTATGTCCTCTCAATAGGATGTGATGAAAATGACACTTGACGTCTGTAATTGTTTCCCCCCAAACCCATAACCCCAGTCTAATCATGAGAAAAATGTCAGACAAATTTCAATAGAGAGGCATCCTACAAAATAACTGACCTGTACACTAAACTGTCAAGGTCATACAAACAAGGCAAGTCTGAGAAACTGTCATATCTAAGAGGAGACCTAGGAGGTATGCTGACAATATGCGTATATAATGTGGTATCCTAAATGAGATTAAGAAATCCGAATAACCGAATAATAGATCAATGTTGATTTATTAATTATAACAAGTGTACCACACTCATGTAAGATGTTCACAATAGGGGACGTTATCTGTAGGGGTAGATGGGAATTCTGTGTCATCTGCTCAATTTCTTTGTAAACCTAAAACTGTCCTAAAGGAATTAAAATCTATTAATTTAAAACCTGCCAAATTGCTTTCTAAAATTCCTATATCATTTGCATCGTCACCATCAGTGTCGGAGTGTTTCAGTTGCCCCATAACCTCATGAGCACTGGGTATGGTCAGTTTATTTTATCTTAATCGTATTAATAGGTATATCTTCTCTGTAAAGACTCTGTTCAAATATTTTGCCCATTTATTTATTTTTAGTTGGTTGCTTGTTTTCTTATATTTGAGGTTGGATTCTTATTTTATATATCCTGGATATTTTATATGTTCTTTTATCAGACGTGTAATTTGCAACTTTTTTCTCACTCTGGGACTTATTTTTTCATTCTCTTAGAAGTGTCTTTTGAAGAATGTAAATTCTCAGTTTTCATGACATCCAGTTAATCAATATTTCTTTTGTGGATTGTGCTTTTGATGGTGTATTGCTGGAGGGGGTCACTGGGAGTGCATGACCACTTTTGACCAGAGAGCTGGACCTGAGCAATTAGAGAGTCTCCTCACCCATTTCCCAGCCCTTGAAATGTATGTTGCTCCTACCATTCCCACACTAGGAGCCAGTTTCCAGGACACAGCTTTGAGAGAGTAAGGTGTAATTCAGACTCTCTGAACTGCATATATGACTGAACCCAGTTAAGGACTCTCTATGTCCACCCCACCCAAGGACATGTGAGTCAGAAAATATGGGGGTGGGGCTTGGGCTTCCCGGGTGAGTTCATCCACGATTGAGAATTCCTGCTCTAACATTATTGAACGTGATTTCCAAACTCATGTGCAAATGCTCTTCTGGGCTCTTGAAAAATGCACACCCACCCCTAGAGATTTTGATTCAGCAAATACACACGATAATCAGTAGAAACTGAATTTTTTAACAAGTGGTGCATGTGGTGCCAGTGATATTACCCTTTGAGAAAAATCTGCATTAGAAAATCAATAAAATAAGAAATGAGCCCTTGCTGTGGTAGCAGCTCCATACATTTCAAGAGGCAAAAACTAGCTTGAGTACTAGTACGTTGCCACTGTTGGAGAAGGTGCCCCCTTCCCTGGCCCCACTCACCCAGAACAAGTCCGTGATGGCCAGGAGGTATTCCTTGCGGGGAATACCTGGGATGGCTTCATTACTGCAACTGCTGTCCTTGCTGTCACTTTTCAAGGCCGAGTAGAATTACCTTCAGAGTTTCAGATCTTTGCTCTCACACTGGTTGCTCTGTCTACCTGCCTACCTTTCCCCTTTTCACGTAGCTGACTTCTACTCCTCCCTGCCCTTCAGCTAAGAAGACTTCTCTGATCTTCTCTCACACTAAAAGTCTTCCGACTGCTCCAGTCTCAGTTAGGTGCCTCTCCTGGGGGGCCTCATAGCCTCCCTGCGTATTAGTCTAGGGGTTAGTCAGCTGCTTTCTCATCTGAACCCCCCATAGACCCCTTGAGGACAAACTTAGTCATCTTTGTTTTCTGGGTTTAGTCTAGAGTCCAGCCTATAATAGACCCTCAGAAATGTGTGCTGAGCGGATCTAAACTGAGCACTGTTCAAACAGCGGACATCCCACCATGAGGATTTCCTGTTGGTTTTAGTTCAGGGTGAGGTCAGGGGAGTGACGTCCAGCTTGTTCTGTATTGACAATCCCACTATCCTGAACCTAATCAATGTACGTGAGGGTGAAGGGGGAGGAAGAAGCACAGGCTGCCTCTGCAAGTCTCTAGCCCAGGGCCTAGTAAACAATAACTGCCCAGAAATATTGTTTGATAGAATGAGATGAGGGAACCAAGGAGGAAAAAGCCAAAGAAAATTCAGAGTGAGGATGTGGAGGCCCCACAGAGTCTTGAATCGTAGAAGAAAACCTCACTCAACTTATTGTTTATTAGATTCTAATCACTCTGAAATTTCCAAAGGCACTTCCATGCTTTCTACTGAGAAGAGACTTGCAACTTGAGAAGGGCTTACTTTTGTTTCCCTAGAGAATAGGATCAATGAGAATATTTTTCTGAACATTCCAGTTAATGGGTAGGTCAAATGATGTAGTTGTGTAAACAAGTGTTTAAATTGCTGTCCCAAAGATGTTTACTCTCCCTGAAGGAGACTTAGATTTTAGGCCCTTTAGAAACATCCATTTACAAGTAATCAAGTTGATAAATGCAACGTGTATTTCTTAATGTGTAATCCCAGTCCCAGGGCACACGTTTATCAAACCATGTCATATTCTGCTATAGGCACCGGTACATAACAAAACTGCTTTTCTTTAAAGAGTAATAGAAATCTTTGCACATTCCCCAGGTTATTCAAAGTAGAGATAGTTATTATAATTATTTTTTTGTATAGAAATCAGTGCATGAGTTTTTTTTGTTTTTGAACGAAATTTGAAAAAACGCAATTATGGCCTTGCTGGTTTAACATCGGAGAGCAGTAGTCACAGCCACTTCACTTTTACAAAAGACCTACGTTAGTAGAGGAGGGCCTCAAATCACGTCGTTTTGTTCTAATTTTAATGTGATACCATAGGAACTTCACTCTTGTTTATATTGATTAGTCTATGGTAAAATTGATTTCATCATACATTGTTTCACTTAAAAGTCGCAGAACCTATCGATGACGTTAAGTGAGGATTGACTGTACCAGTTTTTGCTAACCCAAAGAAATCTAAACAGGAAAAAGGGGAAATAGCATTCAGTATTTGTTTTGCAGGGAGCTGTTATAGTGGCAGCGGCACCCCAAGCAGTGACGGTGGCACCGCCACGCTCCTTCCCCGGAACCACACTCAGCATCTCAGCTTCAAGCCGTCGGAGCTTTGAACTGTGTCTGTGAGCATCTGTGCCTTATCTTGATTTATTTCGTGCATCTGTTAGCAAGATGTGTCCTAAGATACCAGAAAAGCCTAAGAGAGCTCATAAGGGTGTTACAGTTAGCATAAAAATGGACACGATTAAGTGTTTTTGATATTATTTTGGTAGGTTATTTTACGGGGCTGGGAACACTAAAAATTTTTTCCTTGTAAATTACTGGTAATTGCTTCGTCATTTTACCCCATTTCCGTTTACAAGAGGTTTCTCAGGAATGCTCTACTTTCAGGTGATTGTTTCTGTGAGCTGCAAGGAGGAAGGATCAATTAAGCCCTGAAGGCTAGGGAAAGGGGAAGAGATGAGGATGGTTGAGGTAATTGCCTGGAGAGTTCTTGAGTAGAATTGATTGAGAACTTCAATCAGAAGATATTTATTAAGTACCTACTATGTGTCGATCACTGTTTTAGAATCCGAATGAGGATGCAAGAAGATTTCACAAAACAGATGATGGTGAAATAGACAGAACTCTGAACAAGGAAGTCTGATTTTAGTTCCATGAATTCCTTGCATAATTTCTTACTTTCTCTGTGTCTAGTGTCTATGTAAATGAAATGTGGGGGATGAAGCTAGACCACAGGTCCCAACCATCTCTGTCATCAAAGTACCACCAGGTAACTGAAAAATGAAAATTTGCAGAGGTGATTCCGATGTGGGAGGAATTCAATATGTTAAAGTCAAATATGGGAATAGGCTGAGAAAACTGCGTACGTGGCCGTGATAATGTATGGAGAGTGTTCATAATTCTTTTGAGAAGGGGCTGTGGAAAGTAGGGTGGAAGGTGATGGAAGGGGTCGAAGAAAATCACAGGTAAGGCCTGGGTCCATTTCTCCACGTGTCTATACTACCATAGGGGTGGGCTGCAGTCAAAATGAACACGAAGGCTGAAGCCAGGCTCAGTGTTGACTGCACAGTGTAGCAGAAAAAGAAACGTTGTGTGAGCTCCCTGAGGTCTCCCTCTGTCATTCTCCGTCTGTGTGATGTTGGGCAGTTTCTAACAGTTTCAGATTGAGGTTGATGCATAGATTTTGTGACATAAGACATACGAGACACTTAAAGTAAGGCTTGATACTGAGTAAGTTCTAGAATGTCAGTTTCTTTTATTGCCAGTGTAAAAGCACCACGATCTGGGACCTTCCATTGCAGGGTCAAACTGAGAACATATATTCCTTTAGGGTTATTTTCTCACAAAGATAATGTTGACTTTTATGTTCACCTCCTGGGAGTGAAGTATGTGTTCTTTTTTTTACAAGAATTTCCAATTACAGGCTTGTAAGTATTTTCTCCCTACACCCAATTACTCCTTTTGTCAGTGCATCATCCGCCTGCTGCTGGAGTTTTCTTTCTAAAGTACAATTCTGACCATATCACTCGCCTGCTCAAAATTCTACAATGGCTCCCAATTGAGTAAAATTCCAACCCTGCGCTTGCATTCTAAGCTCACCATCATGCAGACCCAGCACACATTCCAGCCTTATCTCTCATCATATCATTCCACACACATTACCCTTCATCCCGGTGGTTCCCAAACTTAAGTGGGCTTCAGAATCACCTGGCGGGCTTGTGAAAAGACGTGTTTCAGAACCTCATGCCCAGTATTTCTGATTCAGTGAGTCTCAGATAGGGCCTGGAGATTCTGCGTTTCTAACAAGTTCCCAGGTAACACTGATGCCACTGGTCTGGGGACCACATTTTAACAACTGTTGTTCTAATTGCACAAAGTGCTGGTTCTACCAAGATATAGCTGGTATATACTTTTACATCTTGGCATTTTCTTGTGCTCTTTCCTCAGGCTGCTGCTATTGATAGGGTTTCACTCATTTTCAAGCTTGTTTTACTTTGTAAAGGAAGCTTGTCTCGTCAGTCAGAATTAGGGAGGAAGGCACTCTCTCACGTGTATTTCTACAACAAGCTGCTTGTAAGTCTGTTTTAGTATTTTTTTCCTGTTGTACATTGTACTAGAACTAATTGTGTGTCTTCCCTCTCTTTCATTCAAGTGTCACTCCCTTGAGGGAAGGGATCATACTTCATTAATCTTTGAATTCTCAAAAGGCTTAAATTTCATTGTGGTGCCTAGGGGGCTTCCCCAATAATTACACATTCCTTTTTTTTCCTCCTTTCTCTGCTCACTGCAGCCCCCCCCCCCACCCCAGGGAGACAGCAATCTCAAGGGTAGCAGCCAGCCCTCTTTCTGAGGTTGATGGATTTGCACCATTTCAGTGTCTGAACTAATAGAGTCCATCAGCAATGGTATAGAGAAATTCACCAAGGTGAGAAGGGGACAAGCCTAAAATGTTGGTCTGGTAGGTTTCCGAGCTACCTGTATCATAAAGGTGTTAAACGCCTCTGTAGTTATTCAAGCTGTCATGGGGAACACTAGAGTTAACTTTCATCTAATGAAGTATTTGAATTATTTTTAAAAAGAAAAGTGCCAGAAGCGATTTTTTTCTCTGTGGATGGCCCTTTCCTATACCAAATGTGCAGGAAAGAAGCCGGGGAATTAGTAATGAAGGCAGACTAAGTGCAGTCTGGAGAAAGTTGTGTTCAAAGTAAATTTCAGGGAATGGAAAGTAATCAATCTCCTTAAAATACCCTGTCAGTTTTCAAAGAGTACAGAGTGAACCCAGTTCTTCCACACAAGTCCCTGCTCACTGTTAGTGAGGGAGGCGCTTGCTAGCTTCCCTCTGCTCCAGGTCCTCTTTCCACTCTCGCTCTCTCTTTAAATAAGTTTCAGGTGTACAGAACAACATAAGGATTAGACATTTGCACCCTTCACAAAGTGATTACCTCAACAAGTCTACTCTCCACCTGACACTATACATGGTTTTTACAACATTATCGACTATATTTCCCATACTGCATTTCACATCCCTGTGACTATTTTGTCACTAACAATTTGCATCTCCTAATCCCTTCACCTTTGTCACCCAGCCCTCCAACTCCTCTCCCTTCTAACAACCATCAGTTTGTTCTCTGTATCCATGAGTCTATTTCAGTTTTGTTTGTTAGTTTATTCTGTTCTTTAGATTCCACATATACGTGAGATCATATGGTATTTGTCTGTCTCAGTTTGACTTATTTCACTTTGCATAATACCCTCTAGGTCCATCCATATTGTTGCAAATGGTAAGATTTCATTCTTTTTATGGCAGAGTAATACTCCATTGTGTGTGTGTGTGTGTATGTGAGTGTGTGTGTGTGTGTGTGTGTGTGTGTGTGTGTGTGTGTATCACAGTTTCTTTATCCAATTGTCTATTGATCAGCACTTCAGTTGTTTCTGTATCTTGGTTATTGCAAATAGTGTTGCAGTAAATGTAGAGGTGCATATATCTTTTTAAATTAGTGTTTTGGATTTCTTTGGGTAAATATCGAGGAGTGGAATTGTGGGGTCATAAGGTATTTCTATTTTTAATTTTTTGAGAAACCTCCATACTGTTTTCCATAGTGGCTGCACCAATTTGTAATCCCACCAACAGTGCATGAGAGTTTCCTTTCCTCCGCAGCCTCGCCAGCGCTTATTTATAGATTTATTGATGGTGGCCTTTCTGATAGGTGTGATGTGATATCTCATTGTTGTTTTTATTTGCATTTCTCTGATTATTAGAGCATCATTTGATATCTATTTGCCATGTGTATGTCCTCTATGGAGAAATATCTATTCAGGTCCTCTGCCCTTTTTTAATTGGATTATTTTGGTTTTTTTTGGTATTGAGTTATATGAATTTTATGTTAAACAAATTTTGGATATTAACCTGTTATCAGATGTATCATTGGCAAATATCTTCTCCCATTTAGTAAAATGATTTTTCATTTTGTTGATGGTTTCCTTTGCTGTGCAGAAACTTTTTAGTTTGATGTAGTCCCATTTGTTTATTTATTCTTGTGTTTCCCTTGCCTGAGGAAATATATCAGTGAAAATATTACCAAGGATAATGTCTGAGAATTTATTTCCTGCATTTTCTTTTAGGAGTTTTATGGTTTGGGGTCTTACACTTAAGTCTTTAATGAATTTTGAGTTTATTCTTGTATATGGAGTAAGAAGGTGGTACAGTTTCATTTTTTTGCGTGTATCTGTCCAGTTTTCCCAGCACCATTTATTGAATAGACTGTCTTTACCCCAGTGTATATTCTTGCTTCCTTTGTCATAGATTAAATAACCATATAGGCATGGATTTATTTCTGGGCTTTCTATTTTATTCCATTGATCTGTGTCTATTTTTATGCCAATACCACACTGTTTTGATTATTATGGCCTTAGAGTATAGTTTGATATCAGGTAGCCTTTCAAGATGCTAACAAAAATGACTTCTATTTACTCAGATATTTACCCTTTTTGTGCTCTTTATTTTTTCCTATATGTATTGAGTTTCATTTGGTTTGGTTTTCTAAAAATATGACAAAAACTTTTATCTTTTTGTTTGAGACTAATTCTCAACTTTGTGAGTAAAAATATATATTATTTTGTCTTCATTTTTGAAGAATATTTTCATTGGCTATAGAATTCTAGATCGACAGCTCTTTTCTTTTCAACACTTCAAAATTATTGTTCCATTGTTTTTTGGTCTCCAGTGTTTCTGAAGAGAATGTAACTTATTCATATTGTTTTTTTCACTTTGTACCATTTGAGATTTTCTATTTAAATTGATTCACATGTTTCCAAACTTATGCTCAGGTGTAGTTTTCTTTGTATTTGTGTTAGTTGGGGCTGGGTTTTTGAATCTGTGGATTGATGTCCTTCATGATGTCCTTCATCAATTTGAAAAGGTCTTAGTCATTTTTTTTTTTTTAATTTCTTCTGCACTATTCTCTTTCGTCTACTTCTGGGACTCCAATTACATATATGTTAAAACTTTTCATATTGTCCAAGACATTTCAAATGGTCTGTTTTTTTTATTTATTCTTGTATTTTTTGTTACTTTATATTGATCTATCTATCTTCAAGTTCACTGTTTCTTTCATCTGCTGTGCCCATTTTAATTTTAAAGCTTTATATTGAATTATTCATTTCTGATACTGTATTTCTCATTTGTAATGTTTCCGTTTGGTTTAAAAATAATTTCCATTTTTCTATTGTAATCATTCAGCTCTTGATACATATTGTATACCTTTTCTACTACTTTTAGCATATTTATGCTAGATATTTTTAAGATCTAGTTTTCCATTTCATTATCTGGGCTATCTGGTTCTACTTTCATTGATTGTTTCCTCTATTTTCCATGGGTCACATTTTCTTGAATCTTTGATGTATCTTATAATTTTTGGTCATATAGAAGATGTTTTGGATCAAAAAGAGACTGAAGCAAACAATATTTACTTCCAGAAAAGAATACATCCTTCTGTCAGGCTTTTAGAGTGAAGGCCTAAGTCACTCTGATTTGCTCCTAAGCTGAGCCTGGACTTTGTAGCAGCTTAAAGTTAGTTCAGTTCACTCATTGCAGGCTTAAATTGTTTTGAGGGTGGCTTGAGACTTTCTCTTCAGTAAAATTTATGCCTTGGACCTGCCACAGTTCTGAAGATCATTTTTTGGATTACAACTGAGTCAACAGCTCTCCAAACTTTGTGAAAACTCTATTTTATAGTCTGCATGTAAGATTTATGGGTTGCTAGGGGGCTCTCTTTGTTATCTAGACTACTTCCTGTGATTTTGTGGCTTAGAAGAATTTTTTTTACCTGATTGCCTACCCAAGCCTTGTGGTAGCAGCTTCACCTCACTCTGCAAAGCCTTTTAATGCCATGTGTTTTCCTTAGATGTCTTGCATTTCCTCAAGAGTTTGTTGCCTTAGAGCCTGTAATGCCTCCTGTGAATTTCTTTTTTGTTTATTTGCTTAAATTACAGCAGAAAGCATTTATTTAATTATTTATTCATTAATTTATTTATCTTAATATTTTTTATTAGTTTCAGATGTACAAAACAATGTCATAGTTAAACATTTATCATTTATACCCCTCACACAGTGATAACCTCCCCTCCCCCCATCTACTACCCCTCTGACATCTCATACAGCCATTACATTTCCACTGTCTCTATTCCTAATACTGTACTCCCCTTCTTGTGTATATATATGAATGTTGTTCAGCTTCAGCTTCAGGTGTACAGTGCAGTGACCAGGCATCTACACCATCCCTGAGGTGTTCTCCCTAATAAGGCATGTGCCATCGGATACCCTACAACATCTTTACAACATTATTGATTACATTCCCTAAATTGACTCGAGCAAGGGGAAGTAAAAGAAAAGCTAAACATGTGGGGATTACATCAAACTAAAAAGTTTTTTCACAGCAAAGGAAACCATCAATAAAACAAAAAGGGATCCCACTGAATGGGAGAAGATATTTGCCAATGACATATCCAATAAGGGGTTAATATCCCAAATCTGAAAATACTCACTCAACTCAACTCCAAAAAACAAACAACCCAATGGAAAAATGGGCAGAGGACATGAAGAGACATTTTTCTAAAGAGGACATACAGATGGCAAACAGACACGTGAATTTCTTTTGACTCTCTTTTCCTACTTCCTGCCTCTGGAGGGTGCTTGGTTCCTGGAGGAGGTACTTGGCCCCTCACGGGTGAGCACTCTCTGTGCTCCTGACCTGCGCTGAGGCTTTGGCCTGCTCTCTTGGAGCACTCAGTGAAGAGTTGGTGGAAATAGTTGGCAGGTGAATTCGATCTCACTCTGTGCCTGGGTTTTCTCAGAATATTAATCTGTCATACCAGCCCACGTACAGCCTTAACTTTTTGTTAAAATTTCAGCAGGTTTCTCTTTATTCCCAACTATGTTCTTCCATTACCCCCTCCCTCACCATGCCGTCAGTGAGGCCAAAAATTGAGCATCTCTTCTCTCTTAGGGAGAAGTTGTCCTTTCTTGGAATTTAGTTCAGTTAGGTTTATTTGTGTCTTCAACTCATACATTTGAAAAAATAAAAAATAAAAGATGTTGTAGGTTCTCTGGATTGTTTTGTTCCTTAGGGTGAGAATAACACTCTCTTGTGACATTATACATCCTAAACAGTAGTGAAAGATTTATCTGTAACATTTTAAAAATGTTCCTAATTTATTCAGCATGCCTGGCAATTTCAGCAGTTACTGCATTGCAGGATAATTCTAAAGCGGGTTTTCCCCATAATAATTTTCATGTGATTAAGCAGAACAGTTTTTTTTAAATTAAAGTTTATTGGGGTGACAATGGTTAGTAAAGTTACATAGGTTTCAGGAGTACAGTTCTGTAATACATCATCTATATATCACATTGTATATTTAGTGGGGCTTCTAAAGTCACTAGTACTGCTAATTCTACCTGTCCCAAGAGCTGGTTAAGGTTAGAATACAGAGGAAGATCAAAATGGAATTGGGAAATGGTCTTATGGAAGTGGTAAACTGAGGATAAAAGGGATCATTTTTCACTTGCATCAGAGCATGTCCCAATTCCATTTGTATCTTCCTCTGTATGCTAACCTTAACCAGCTCTTGGGACACGTAGAATTATATATACTGGCTACTTTGGAAGCCCCACTAATAACACACCTGATATTTATATGATACTTCTACAGAGATTCCATCTTATTTACTGGTACATCCCCAAATCCTGGAATAGTATGTGTAGAGACCAAACATTTAGTAAATATTTGGTGAATGACTATTTGATCCTTAAACTATTCCCAAAGATAAACAGAAAGGGAAAGAACTCACATTTATTAAATGTTTACTTTGTGTTAGAAACTGTTCCACATGCATATAAGATTATTGCACTTAATCCTTAGAATAACACTGTGATGCATTATTATTAATGTTTTGAAGAATAAGAAACAAAGGTCTCCAGCCTGTCAATGGGAGCTCAGCTCTACTAGAAACCAAATCTCTCGTGGTTCTTTACATTTTCCATCACCTACCAGCCTGTCTTTCAGAAAATGGCTCTCCCTGTATGAGAAAACTGAGGCACAGTGTCTCCAGAAATCCTTCACCTTGATAATTAAGACATCTCTTCTTGGTTATAATGAAAGCTCAAATGTGTGTATTAGGAAATAAAAAAAGACGTGAAAATTTATACTTTCTTTATATGTTTTACATCCAGGATGAAAATTGAAATTTTTCAATAATACTGCCATTGTACAATTCTGAGAACATTAATGTACTTAAAAACTATTTGGTTATTCCCCCAAATTCCAAGATCAGCCCATACTCCTGTATGTATCTCTGTCATCTCTAATAGAAGGTACTGGTTTTATTAAGCCAACTCTTCAGTACCCTTTACACTAGAAGTGAATTTAAACTTCCAGTTCTTGAATTTGCTACACTTAATGACTCTTGCATAGATGTATCATATTATATTGCATTAAAGTAATGTTAAAAGGTGATCATTTGGATATTTGCAGAATACTGAATATATATTGAAAGAAATAGATACTTAATAACATTTGAAATGACTACATAATCCTTAATTTTTTAGCAAAATATGTGTAAAACATTAACCACCACCCATATATCGGAGCATTAAAATCTAATCTCCTAATTGCTGATTTTTCTTTCAAATATTTAAATTTGATTAAATTGATTTCTATCAGAGTACTGCCATTTTGATTACTTGTTGACCCACATTTTCAGAGACACTGGAGAATAATTAGATCAGAAAATGCTGAAATATTCTGGATCTACATGAATGGAAAGAGATAAGGAGTCAACACTTAGTTGCAGGGCAGTATTTCTTCAAAGGCACATCTGTCTTAGAACTCGTACAAAGGAGTGCCACTACCAAAATATCAAGAGTTTTTTATTACCTGACAGAAGACACTGGTAAGAATCCATATATATAACAAAATGGGAAGGTTACCCTGTAGAACTTATTACCGGGAAATATTTTGTTTCCATCAAATTGCTAATCTGCTTTCTCCATCCCCATTGTGAAAGCTATGTAATTTACACTACTTGTCTTTGCCTGGACTCCCAGCAAGCTCAGTATCAAATTATATAGAGAGCTTACCAGTATGCCAATTATTGTCTGTCACACACACACACACACACACACACACACATCCCATATCCCATATTGAAATACATATGTATATCTTATATGTACATACATGTATATATTGAAATATATGTGTGTATATGCTTATGTGTAAAGAGAGAGAACACACTCCGTTAATCATAGCAGCCTATGACAAGCCTGTTTGCTTCAGTACTAATTTCCTCATTCCATATTAATGTTATCGGACATCTCTGCTGCAAGACATCTTCAATCTTGATAGAGGAGAAGTAGGATATAAATAAATATAGAATGCTATATGAAATATATATTAAATAATAATTTAGTAATGTTGGGAAAATGTTAAAAAGAAGAAAATTGCATCTATTTATAGGATTTGGGGACGGAGGAGATGGTGGAGAGGAAAGGCTAATGATTCAGAAGAAAGCATAGTTGATGGGAGCAGGCTCAGGGGGGAAATGTATGGTTCTACAAATAGCGATGTGAATTATGGGAAACCAGTTCAGGTTTTCTGAGCTTCATGTTTACGCCTCTGTAAAATGGGGCTAATAATACCTATCTCACAGGCTTGTGGTCAGAATCAATTGAGATAATGTAGGGTAAGTGCTTCACGGTCTGTAGAATACCACTCACACGTAGCTTGCTAGTGTGTCCAGGAGTCAGCAGCTCTCCACTCGTCGCCCCATTTCACCCTGCTGGTGGCTGTGATTCCAGCCAGGCACCTGGCTCGGGTGTCAGGGTCAGAGTGGTCAGAAGATGGCCTGGACGGGAGGCAACAAGCCCCAATTCTCCACATTGAGAGACCCCAGTGACGGGCTCCCTGAGGTTGTTTTCTTCCTCTCTGTCTCCTTAGAGGGAACACTGCCATCTTTCCCCTGCCATCGTGTCCTACTCCCAGTATAATTCTTGCTCGGCCGAAGAGTTCATGCCCTGAAATCCCTGCTTGAGCTCCCTATGCTCAGAACAATTCTCCTTATAGAATCAGTGCATTGCGGATCACATGTTTTCATTTCCAAAGTCCCACCTGTCAAACTTCACTGATCCATCCTCACGAAGGTGGGGCGTAGGGGACCTCGGGTGAACAAGGCAGCCTAAAACAACAGAAATACGAATTATTGTCTGTTTTTTAAAGCAGCTCCGTTTCCAATATGCAAACTACCTAGAACAAGATGAATAGCATAACCCTTAAGGACCTTGCTTTGGTCAATAGCCAAATAAGATCCATAATTAGCACACTGATTATGGTTGGGAACAATTAAGTGGCTTAAATGCCTACTCCCCCTCCCTCACCTTGTTTACACTATTAATTTAATCAGCTGACAGTTACTTCAAAGAATACAAGGTGAACTTAAACCTCTAGCTTAAATTATATTCAGTGGTCACAAAGCAAACTTCCAGATGTTTTTTACATTATAATAGTATCATATGCTTGCAGATTACAATGTACTTTACTGTATAATGATCTAATTTTTCTTCCCAACAACCCTAGGAAGTGAATTGGAAAGTTTTCTTATCTCTGGTTTGCAGAGGAAGACATGGAGACTCCAAAGCATTAGGTTATTTATCTCAGGCTGCACAGCTAGAGATTAGTCAGGTCATCCGCACTTTTCTGATTCTTCAGAGATTTGCTGTTTCTGTTGATATTGTACAGGAACCAAAGCAAGCCACATACTGGGCACGCAAGGTGTATAATTTCGTTCATCATGCATTCATTCTCCATTCATTCACTCATTCATTTTTTTATTCCCACAGACGGCTACCCTGCCCAGAACATAATAGCTATCTCAGTAGAGTGCTCACTGAGTGAATGGGAAGGAGGATGGATCGAAGAATTTATTGTGCGTAGTGGAGTACACATATCTTACCTATTTTCACAGTGTCACTGTGCCATATCTGCGTTTTCTCAAGTATGGTAAGTCACATGGCAAACCACCTCATCTTATCAATCCTTCCTTCTTCAGGTATCTAGGGAGGGCGCTGGATGACTGTGTGGTGAAGAATTCCCAACTTTGAAGTGTCCAGATGGTCATTCTTCCCACTCCCTTTTTCCCCGACCAAAAAAAAAAAAAAAAAAAAAAAAAAAAATTAAAAAAATCCCCACCAGCTGCCTCATTCTTCTAATGATTTTTGTTCTGATATTAACCTCCTGGGCCATCTTTTCTCTCTGGTACTCTCTTTCTATACGTGTGTCTCTAGGTTTCTTTCCTCCTCTTCTTCCCTCTTCCTCTTCCTCCTTCTCCTTTCCCATTTTCCCCTTCCTCACTCTTTCGGTGGGAATTTTTTCAAAGGCTGAGTGTCATGAATAAGGTTAGGTATTTCCACAAAATGATGACTCAGGATTGGGTCATTTGAGGATGAAAACACACCATGTGTCCCTCAGGCTAAAATCCATTTTCCGTGTGAAATAACCATATTATTGCTAAAATATTTTGGAGATGAGCTTTCCAGATGATTTGCTTAATTCTCTATATATTAGTGAGAATGTATTTACTTATTTTATTATTCTTCTGTATTAAGGGTCTTTTTAAGGAGTATCAGATAACCCAATGATACATTAGCTTTCCCTTTGGCTGAAACTGAATGAGACTTCAGAGAAATACCTTAATTAAAGTTATTAAGAGGTAACTGTGGACTCAATAAATGAATTCTGGAACAATCTCCCTGCAAGGGCTGCATGTCAGGCTCATGATGTTCCATGGCCTTTTAACTGACTTCTACGCTTCTCATTCCTCAGCCCCCTGCCACCCTCAGCCCCAAGAATTATTTCTCCAAAAAATTAGATTTTATGAATTTTCTATTTAAAATGTCAATTGGTTCCTTGTCAACAATGAGGTTCTGTTCCCTTTGTTTTCCTAGCTGTACAAGGTCCTTCTTAGCCTAGCTGATCTCTTTAGACCTGCCTCCAACTTCAGCTCCCTCCCTGACTACCTTCCATGGTTCCTAACACACCACGCCTTCATGCCTTCCACAATGCATTCTTTTTTTTTCCACATAGATGTTATTTCTTTTTTTAGAGTGCTTCCTCTTCTCTACCTGTCCTTTCTTACCTCACCTGATGATAAAGATGAAGAGAAGAGGATATATTTGAGGAACATTTTCCAGGTCCCAAATCCATTTCCTCCACGAAACCTTGGTATACCAGGTCTGACATTAAGTTCTCAAACTTGTTATAACCCTGTTGCTAACCTTTTTGGATATCAGAGGGATTATTCATTATGCATTTGTACCAACTGGACAAACAGTTAACCAAGTTCACTATTTAGAAATATTGAAAAGGCTGCAAGAAAAAGTTAGACGACCTGAACTTTTCACCAACAATTCATGGCTCTTGCATCACGACAATGCACCAGCTCACACGGCACTGTCTGTGAGGGAGTTTTTAGCCAGGAAACAAATAACTGCATTGGAACACCTTCCCTGCTCACCTGATCTGGCGTCCAATAACTTCTTTCTTTACTGAAGATAAAGGAAATATGGAAAGGAAGACATTTTGATGGCATTCAGGACATCAAGGGTAATATGATGACAGCTCTGATGGCCATTCTAGAAAATGAGTTCCAAAATTACTTTGAAGGGTGGACTAGGCCCTGGCATTGGTGCATAGCTTCCCAAGGGGAATACTTCAAGGTAACTGTAGTGATATTCAGCAATGAGATATGGAGCACTTTTTCTAGGATGAGTTCACGAACTTAATTGTCTGACCTCATATATAGACGTATTTTGCCACTGAAAGTGAATCTCTCCATCTCCTTGGTATATTCCAGCATTATAGCCTGGAAAAATTCTGTCTTGTATTGCAATTATTATTTTTTAATGGGCATATCTCCCTCCTGGCCCAAGTTTATATCTTATTCACCACGCTTTCAGAGTACTGCACTCAGTACTTGGCCCATACTTGCTGTTCAGGAGTAGGTGGCCACTAAGTTGTTGAATTGAACTCTCCTTCTGTGCTTTGAGTAGAAATGTTCTATAGATAGTAAGACCCTCTTATTTCTCAGGAGTCAGTCTTTTATATCACAGGCTATGAGTTTAGTCAGGAAAGAATAGCTTAAAGTTCACTTTCTCATAGATTAGTTCTGGTTAAGACTTTATTTTGGAAACACATCACAGAAATGCCAAGAATCAACGCAATTTTTTTACATCTATCGTAGACTGTAACTCAGCTGATGCACTATTTGCTATTCTGGTGGGCCAGGCTCTCACAGCATGCGTTCCTGTCTTAGATGGAGTCCTGAGGGGGGCTTTGGGAGTTTTTATCCTCTTCCTGATAAATTAGTCATTTTGGGCTGTTTTCCCAGGAAAGGGAGCAGTCACCATCTCCCCCACTATGGCACATCTAGAGCACGGGTGTCCAAACTGCGGCCTGTGGGCCAACTGCGGCCCGCAATCCATTGTTAATTAGCCCGCAGCAAATTCCACACATATATTTAGTTTATTTAAATAAACCAGGTGAGGCAATGCGTACTTCACCTCGAGTGAGTGGCCTGGCTGTTTGTGTATTTTACCGCATAGGGCCCTTGATGAAAAATGTTGAAAAAAGTTTGGACACCCTGATCTAGATTGAACTTGATTTTTCTACTAAGTCACATTTATGGATTTTGTTGGTAACGTTTTATTTCATGTGTATCCAAGGCTGATGACTAACATCACTAGGTCGTATAGCAAGGATTTGGAGTCAGGAGGTTTTGGTTGTGTGCATATGACTTTGGGCAAGACATTCACCCTCTAAGGTTCAGTTTCAGCACAGTGAGGTACCCATCCTATGGGGTGTTGGATAGATCGTACATGCTGGTGTTTGTGAATGGGCTTCTCAACCCGCCAGGTAGGTGGTGGAGGAATTCCTGACCTGGAGAGGAGGGTTGGGAGGCTGGGATAGTAATTGAAAAAGTCCTTCCCAGCACTGTCATTTCAAGAGTTATTGTGTGTATCTCATATTTTCTCTTTGTTTGGATCAAGATTAATTTGTATGTGTTTAGTGCCTATGTCCATACATGTACCATTCTGTCTGACACTCAGCCTTTTTTTTTTTTTTTTTTTTTTGCCATGAATCTGTTAGGTACTGGTGAAGGAGATGAATCTTTTCCGCGAATAATAATTTTAAGTGCACAAAATAAAACATGAGGCTGGCCAAGAAAAATTATATTGACGTATAATTGTAGATAAGACATGTCATCTTATCTACAGATCCCTTGGGCACTGATGGACGACAGCTTAAAAGTTCTGAGTGTGCCTGAAAATTTTTAAATTCAAAATGAAACTTAAGTGTGACCAATCCCTATGCTCTCACTTTACAGATGGGGAAAATGTGATTCCCAAAGACAGTTACCCAAAACTGGTCCGGAAACATACAGGGAGTTTCATTCAGTGGATTTTTACAAAAAAGCATAATACTTCTGGTTACTCTGCTTCCAGCCATAAACAACCCTTGGAATTATTTGTGCCTTGGTTCTTGTTTCTAGCATATGAGACTGTAGACATGCTGGGTTGAACGTCATTTGGAGTGATTTACTAGCTGATCATTGCAACCCAAAATGGAGATAAAAAACAAAAAAAAAAATGAAGGCTTCCTAAAGACTCAGTATACCCCACCAAAGTATGTCTGGGTTATCCTAGTATTAATTATTCATGGGTAGAGCACTGACAAATGAATTCTAATTGCAAATAAGTGCAGTTGCTGTCAATTGCCTCATTTATGATTTCATTTGTTAAACTAAGAATGTGAGTTGATAAAAGGCATTAAGTGGCCCCAAAGTCAAGGTAATTTGGATCCAAAAGCTTGTATCTATATGACTGTAATTTGAAGTTGTCAGTTTTTCTGAGACCCTCACCCCACACTGATGATAAATACACCAGGTAAGTTGTGTTGTTTGGACCCTGTGTCTGGTGGGAGATGCATCGATCTGAGCTTCCTGGCGACCTGTGGTACAGCTCATAGGTCTCTTGCCCAGGTGAGGCTCAGCAGCTGTTATCTTTCACTATAACTCAGAGCCTGTCCTCTGGGGCTTCCTACATGAGATCCTGGCTGGGCAGCTTTGTTTGCATTGTACTCTGATGCTTCAGTGAGGAGAATTTGGGCAAGATGGCAAAATAGGCACCAGATAGGGAGGGTTCATTGGAAATGTTTTTCTTGAAAATGGCGAAAATGTTTTTCTTTCCATGGGACACTGCCACACATCAGCATGTCACAGAGGTTAAGTGCAGTCTCTGAAATTGCTCACTGTGCTTCCTACCTTGTAACATGAGACAAAGACTGTAGTAAAGAGGGACTCTTTTGCACAAGAAATTTCAAGATAAGTCTATTAAAGAAAAAATGGATCTTGAGATGATTTATGGTGTGTGCAATGAGGTGTTTGAGATTCAGAATATGCGTTGGAAGAGTTCATTCCAGGGGTCTGACTTCCCTTTCTTAGAAGAGTCAGGACTTACTAGTACATATTTGGTCTTTGACTCTTGCAGATTTGTTCTCTAAAGATGAGATTTTATCCAAGCACAAGGGAAGGGTTAGGAAACAATAGCATTGATGTGAGTGCATTTGTGTTATGTTCTGATTAATTAATGAGCAAGATGATAGGTTCGTTGACTTTTGACTGTATGTTGTACACTAAAGTGGGATAAGCCACTGGCCCAGACTGAGGCCATCCTGCCAGGCATTGATGGGAGAGTACTATGCAGGGTGTGTGTTCCGTTCCAGGGCAGGGTGACACACTTAGCAGTTCTCTGGCACCCAGGCCAGGCCAGGCCAGGAAGCCTGTGTCCCCAGGAAGTTGGGGAAACACCAGAGGGACCAGCGCAGCCAGAACTCCCTGCGACAGAGGAATGCAGAGTAGAGAGCTGGCACCCAAAGGGGAAGGCTGTTGGCAGAGGAAGAGCCCAAGGCCTGCCCTGACCGTTCTCTGTGCATCTGTAGGGAGAGATTCCAAACTCCTTATTGCCTGGTTGTTGTTTTTGTGGGAGAAGGGATTCAGGATGGAGGGACTCTGGAGAGAAGGAATACCTGAGAATGAATTCGGGCAGGGGTGTGGGAGGGCCTTGGGCAATGCCCTGGGCTAGCCAGGCTGTGCTGTGCTCTCTAACCAGGGTGCTTGTGAGGCGGAGACTGAGCCCCATGGCTATGGGTGTTGATAAAGTCCTGTTCCATTCCACAAATTGTCATTTCGTTCTAATCACTGGGGATACCACTGTGAGCTCGGCAGGGGCCTTGTGCTTGGAAAACTCACAGTCTCGTGAGTCATAGTTTCCATCTGCTGAGTTCCAGTGTGCCAGGCATATTCAAGTGTCATCTCACAACCGCCCTCAGGATAGGTATGCCTGTTCCTTAAATGGAGGGTTGGAATGGATTCTCTCCCAGCTGGTAAGGGTGAGGCCTGGCCTCATGCTCCGTCTTTGAAAAGTGGAGGTGTGAGGGGGTAGAGAGTGGTGCAGCCTGAGTTGCCTGTGAGTGGGGCCTTTACAACAGGGAAGGGAGGCTTAGTCTAGAAGAGGCAGAGAGGAGAAGTTAAGACGTGCGTGTTGAGAGGGCTCCAGGCGAAGCAGTGTCAGCTCCACCACCCTCTAGCTCGGTAACTTGTATGAGTTATCCATCCTCTCCGAGCTTCCGTTTCCTCCTCTGTGAAAGGGGCTGTGACAAATGCACGTATAGTAGAGCTATTGTGAGGACCAGGTCAGGTACTTTCAAGTACAGACATGGGCCTTTGTGCATCTGGAATATTGCCAGCACCTGGCAGTTAGCTTGTCCCCTGCAGTGAACGTCGCCTAGCCATCCTGTCAAGATAACAGCACACGCGGACCTTGTTTCTTCAGTGTAAACAATTTCAAACATGCTTCACACCGTTTCTTAAGAGAAACAGAAGCAGCCGATCTCTTCTGGAGGCAGAGAGGGCTAAATTAAGTCATGCTGTGTGAGGTCATCCCTGGGGCTAATGAACAGATTGTCCCCATGGTGGCCTGAGGAGTCAGCTGTGCACGCAGCTGTGCTGAACACAGAACTACTCAGTTAATACATTCTACTACTCAGGCTAAAGCTTTGCAGTTTAGATGGGTTTTATGTCATTTGATCTCAGAAGCCCAGCGAGACAGGTGAGATTACGACTCTTTGTAAAGGAGGAAACTGAGGCTCAGGATTAAGTGCTGTGCCTCGGGGAACACCCCAGCACCCCTCCCCTCCAACTGCTGGCATTTCTCAAAACTAACAGATCCCCTTTGACCCTAAGCCAACATACCGCTCTGGGAACCAAGCACTCACTGCTGCTAACCTGCCCTCCCAAGAATGTTTGCCACTCACCCCCCCCCCTTGGTTTTCATGACACCAGACTACCCCCATGTGCGGTGAGAGGGACGTGATGGGCAAGATGATATCCAGGGTTTCATAAAGTTCCCACCGTTTCCAGCTTCAATGTCTTGGCAGAGAATACTACCACCTCCAATGCCTTTCCCTCCTCTTCTCCCTTGACTAACATTTCTGAAAATATGACCAGTGGTCCTCCAAAGTCCTTCTGCGTCCAGATCCTTGCAATTGGTGCTGGCCTTTCAGAGAACTTTCATGAATAAGGGTTTGGTGTCTGAGTTCTCAATACCAGCATTGACTCTGGATATACTGGGATGCAGAACTTTTTCTGGGTTTGCTCCTTGGGGTTCCATCGGTTGTTGAGCATCACAATAATTCTTGTACATTTGGTTTTCAAAAAGTTATTCTCAATCATCTGGGGGGATAAACTGGAGACACTTTTACTTAGACAAGGTGACGCGTCTCACCTCAGATAAGAAGCCATTGCTGGCAGGACAGATGTACTCAGTGAACTGGAAGAATAAGAAGCAACTGGGGTGCCTGGAAATGCAGTAGGCAGGCCCCAGGTAGGATTATTCTGCGTCCATTGGTTCTGGACCCTGAGGACATAGGTCTTTGAAGATTAGCCAGGCCCTGGGCCTTGCTAAGTCCTGGGCACATAGAACTCACAGTGGTAGGAGTATTGGGTACAGAAATAAGTTCAAGACTATTCTATGGGAGATTAAAAAAGGTAGTGACCAAATTTATCAGAGGCTGGGAGGAGTACCAGGAAAACGTGCCTGCAGGAAGACACACTAAAGTTTACTCACTCTTTAGACTGAAGCTCTCATCTGCTCTGACACACTCACGTGAAAAAGATCATAGAGGCCATTCCATCTGAACTCTATCCTTATGGTATGGACCCAGTCTTTAACAGATTTTCACAGCCACATATGATGTGGACATCTTCCCATTTATAAAGAAAAAAGCTGACGCTTAGAGGACTTGTCAATTCTCTAATGTCTCCCACCTCATCAGTAGCAGGTGTTTTACACAAAAGGTATTTCTGTTAAGGAAAAACAAAAGTCACATTTTTGCTAAACTGTGAGAGGTCTTCACAAGCCATAGCTTTGCACTCTAGTACAAAACTATAATACGAAAGGGAGAGTTCTGGCAGCGATACCTAAAAGATCATTCTGCCTCTCTTCCAACTAGAAAGCTACAAGCACTAGATGCCACAGGTCTGTCCTGCCACCGCTCGTGACTTCTCAGGTGTCCAGTGTGTCCCGATTACCCCAGGCTCAGACAAGTCTGCGTACATTGAGTGAGACTGAGGCACAGAGAGTATATTTCCCAAGGGGTGCCACCCCTTCTACAGAAAGGGACTTACTTCCCTGTGTCAGCTACTTCCTGATTGTGAAGAAACCACAGGATCACAAGGGCCATTTGAGTGGAAAAGAGCAAGAGATTTGGAGCCAGACAGGTCTATTTCCAAGTCCCAGTTCCACCATTTTCCAGCTGTATGAACTTGGGCAGGTTTCTTACCTTCTTTGAGCCTCAGTTTCCTCATATGGAAAACGTGGCCGTCAGAAAGACTTTGCGATAACCCATGGAAAGCCAAGTGATGTAGTGCTTATGACTACTATTAGAGTTATTATATCAGAGATGCAGGGTTGCCTATCTCAAACCCTCCATTGTCACATGCACTCATTAAGGCCCATGGAGTTTATATTCCTTTTCTGAGGTTAAAGGGAAGATTCAGAAAGGCTGGGACTTAGAAAAACAGACTTTTTTGTTTCTTTTCTTTTTTAAATTTTGCAATCACAAACTGGGTTATTTCTAGTTTTTCTGGCCCAAGCATGGAGTGGAAAAGCCATCGTGACCGATAAATGATTTTTCTCTTACAAGGGCAGTCCTCCTAGGACATGCACAGGGTTGCCCCGCTGCTGTGCAGCAGTGTCTTTTGGACACACCTCTTTTTGCCTCCACGTGAACATTTACATGAGCCCAGAAATCTTCAGAAACAGTAACTGGAGAGTGTTGAGGGCCCTTTATTCTGGAGATGGCTCACTCTCACTCACGTGGAGACCAGCACACGTCTCACATGGCTCCTGTTATCTTCTTTCCTGCCCATTTGGTCCCTGCCAGCCTCATCCCCTCTCTCTCTGGACCGCACCAACCTCTCTGATCTTTTGTCCACCATCTTCTCCGTCTCTCATGCCCAACTACCTCATTGCTTGGCTCAGGGAGGTGTCTCTATTTTGAAGGTGGGGCAGGGTGGTGGAGGTAGAGAGACCCATTCTTTATCACAATGATTCTACCAGGTTTTGCCTTGCCCCAGGTCCTCTTAGGTTTTAGGAAAGCAACATCTGGGATCCTTGATGTTCTTTGGTGGCCCTGCCCCAGCCCTTTTCAAATACACTGAGCACTGAGTGTTGGGGCTGCTTTATTAGCATCTACGGCACCACAGAAGCAATGCAATCAATGTTGATAGCAGCTGCCATGTAGAGTGCTCGCTGTGGGACTGCTCTGTAGCTGCTCTATCTATGATCTACTTCACTCATCACAGTAACCAGGTGAGCTGAGCATTTCTAATCTCATCTCACAGGAGAGGAAGCTGCCTTAAATCACACAGCTAGTAGGTGGCAGAGGTGAGATCCAAGCAATGAATACAAGAGTCTGGCTCTTTCTGCCGCACCAAATAGCTTTCAACTGAATATGAGAGAGCGATTTATGAAATGAGGGTGACATTCGCCTAATGCAAGGGACTCTAGCTGGTCTTTCTGTAATGGTTGAATCAAAGTAATCCAGGCATGTGCAGGAAGTCTGTGTGCCTAGAAGCCTGATATTGGGCCAGTTCACTGAATGTGTAGAAATTAATGTAGCAACATTCTGGTAACATACGAGCAGCCTGGGGTGGCATAGGCGTGGATGCTCCAGTCCTAGTAAACTTAAAAGCGCAGGTCTTTGAACTTGGAAAGCTACTAGAATTACATAACTGAACATTGTTCATGAGGGGATTAAAGAGATAACATCAAAAGTATTTTCAGATTCTGGCATTCTACAATTCTAAATCCTACAGATACCCACTATTACATTAAATTTTAATTAAAAGGCTACTGAGGGCTAAAGGGTATCTGGGAACAATGTGGAGAAGAACTTGGGGTGGGGGTGGAGTGGAAGGGAGGAGAGCAGCGTGGAAACTAAAATTGGGTCAGAATAACAAAATTTCAGATATTTTTTTCTGGAAAGAAGAGGCATGAGTTTGTGTATAATGGAAAGAGACCCAGATGTGAAAAATGGGGGTAAAATTATAATGGGAATATTAATAGAACTAAGGGCAACTCTTTGGGGTGCAGGGTTGAGAACACTTTATGGGATCTTGATTTTATTTTTTTCAGTATGTAAAAGAAGTGTCCTCCACCTTATTTTTAAAATGGAGATACAATTGACATATGTAATATTATCTTAGTTTCAGGTGTACAACGTAATGATTTGAATTTTATATATTTTGTGAAATGATCACCACAATACATCTAGTTAACAGCCATCAGCACACATACTTACAAATTCTTTTTTCTTCCCTTTCTTTGCTGGGCAGCTGACAAGTCTGCCAGGGCGTAGGTAAGAAATGGGTGCCCTGGCATGCCTGAGAGCCGGAGGTGAGGAGGGCTCCTGGTGTTGACTGGCAGTGGTGCGATCGGGGGTGGGTGGGGCTAGAATGATGGTCCCTTGCTGCAGAAGCACAGCACCCCCAGACCCCGCCAGAGCCTCCTAGCATGGGTCTGGTTTTTAGGGATGTCCTGGGCACTCTTCTTCGAGACTTTGCCTCTTATTGAAACTCAGGGCTTCATCTTCCAAGCAGATTTCTACAGAACACTTAAATTGTCCAACAAAAGATTTTAAGGTGTAATGAAAATGAGTGATGGTGCTGGGGACGAATGGTGCTGTAGAGAAAGCATAAAATATTCACTCCTGTCAAGGGAGGCAAAATGAAACCCTATGAGCTGAGAACCTGGAAGGAAAGAAATTTCAGCTTTCATTAGAAGCAGAGTCCGCTTCAAATCTGTCTCTTATATGGCTTTCATTTTAGGCCAGATTCTATTTCTTCTCTGCTTCCCCCCAATGACAAGCTCATTTGTTGGTCCCAGGACATACCCTGCTAGCCACAAGACAGAACCATCTAAGCCTAGGGGATGCCTTCTTACAAGTTGGCTGACTTGGTGCAGTGACAGACAAACAGAGCGTGTGGAAGGCAGAGTAATGATGCTCAAAGATGGCCATGTTATAATCCCTGGAACCTGTGAATATGTTACCTTACATGGCAAATGGGACCTTGTAAAGGTGATTAAGGTTAAAGATCCAGAGAAGGGGAGAGTATTCTGGATTATCCAGGTGGGCCAAGCTAATCCTAGCAGTCCTGGAAAGTGGGGAACCGTTTCAGAGTTCAGAGAATCAGCGAGATGGCAGGATGGGAAGGACATGACATGCCGTTGTTGGCTTTGATGATGGAGCCAAGGAATGCAGGCGGACTTTAGATGCCAGAAAATGCAAGGAAACTTCTAGAAAGTAATGCAACCCTGTCAAAACCTTGATTTTAGCTCTCTGAGATCCATATCAGACTTCTGAACTACAGAATATAGCATACATTTGTATTGTGTAAGTTACCAAGTGGTGAAAATTTGTTACAGCAGCATTGAAAATTAATACAGTGTGGGAATAGAAACTACATCTGATCCATCTTTCTATTCCCAATTCTCTGTAGAGTGATGAGTACATGTATAAACTCAGTAAATATTTTCAGAAAGAAAGAAAGAAAAGAGGGAAAGAGCAAATATTTCAGCTTGTCTAAAAGTATTTGTTATAAGGCATTTTAGCATTCATTTATTAAAAAAAATAGTTTTGAGGGTCCAGGCACCCAGCACTGTGCCAAATACTAGCGGGGAGACATAGAACAGTACACGTATGGAACACTCCCTCAAGGGTCTTCCAATCTAGCCCATCTATGCATCAGAGAACAATTATGTAGTAACCTGTGAGGGCTACAGATCTCAGAGAAGGAACAGGTCTCCAGGATTGTTGTCATCTGAGATGTCCTAGTGGAGGATTGAGGCTGTAACTAGGCCTTAAAAAATAATCAGGGCGATGGTAGTTTGAGGGCATTTCACGTAGGAAGACATGATAATCTAGGAGATGGGGGAAAGGGAGAGTGATGAAACCAGGGTGAATTGGGTAGAAGCAGCATGTAGAATGCGGACAAAGTAGGCCAGTAAAGAATAAATGCAGTTGTTCCCTCAACCACTACGTCCTGACTACCAGTCGTGTGCACAGATTGGGGACTGGGAAAGGAAATGACCGTATCCCTGTCCTCAAGAAACTAACAGCCTTTAGGAGCGCAGGAATGCCCAGAACTTGGCCAAGATCTAGTATATAGCAAATATTTGTTCTCGTAAATGTTTGTTCATTAATTAAACATGTAGTTCAAATGCATGGTCAAGAATATTACCCTCAGCAAACAGGCACAAATTGCTTTTCCAGCTGTTGTATTAGTTATCTATTGCTATGTAACCAATTACCCCAAAACTTAGTAGCAAAAAATAAGAAACATTTATTATCTTACAGTTTCAGTGGGTTAGAAAGCTGGGTATGGCTTAGCTTGGTGCCTCTGGGTCAGGATCTATGACAAGGCTGTCATCAAGGGGTCAGCTAGGGCTGCCATCTCCAGGCTTGACTTGGGGAGGATTTGTTTAAAGTCATTTATGGGGCTGTAGCATGATTCAGTTTCCCATGGGCTGTTGGATTGAGGGCCTTGGTTCCTCGCTGACTGTAGGCTGGAGTTTGCCCTCCGTTCCTTTCCATTCATGTGGGCTTCTCCAGAGGGCAGATGATACCATGGAAGTGGGATTCCTTCAGAGAAAGCCCGAGAGAACGAGAGAGGGAGAGGAGAGAGAAAGTGTGCTCAAGACAAAAATCACAGTCTTTTTCTGTGTTTCCCCGAAAATAAGACCTAGCCAGACAATCAGCTCTAATGAGTCTTTTGGAGCAAAAATTAATATAAGACCCGGTATTATATTATATTATATTATATTACATTATAGACCAGGTCTTATAGTAAAATAAGACTGGGTCTTATATTAATTTTTGCTCCAGAAGATGAATTAGAGCTGATTGTCCGGCTAGGTCTTATTTTTGGGGAAACATGGTTGTATCCTAACCTTCGAATTTCCTAGAGGCTGGTGTGGCTATGGCTTTGGCTCTTGGAGGCCATGTGGTTTTTATCCCTGCTCAGCATCAGCAGTGCAGGTCACCGTGTGTTGTGGTGTGTTAGGGGCCTGTGCCAAAGGAGACTGCAGTGGGTCACTACTGGAACATTCTTGCAGTGTGGCTTGGGTGTGGTTCTTAGCTGCCAAGCTCCAACTTGACCTTCTGGCATGCCTGGAGATTCAGTGAGCTACCTGATATCGTAAATTAAATTCCATTTCTATCTAAACCACCTAGAATGTATTGTTTTAGCCATTGAGAGCATTGACAGATCCACTACCTCTTAGAGTATCATGGGGATAAAATGAGATAATGTATGGAAGGCACCTTGTATGGAGCTTTTTATATAATAAGTACTAAGTACAAGGTAGCTCTTATAGTTTATTTTATTACTATGTCTTTCTGTCACTGTCACTTGGGTACCTCATAAGTAAAAGTTACATCTCAACTGTGTGGTTAAACTGTAGATCAGTGATCTCAACCCCAGGTGGTTTTGCCACCAAGGGGTGTTGGACAATGTCTGGAGACACTTTTGGTTGACACAACAACTATTGGCATTTAGTGATTAGTGGCCAGGATATTGTTAAACATCCTACAAAGGACAGCCCCTACAGCAAAGAATGATCCAGTCCCCTGTCCGGTCAACAACGCTGAGGTTGAAAAACTCTGCTGTAGACACAGAAGCAGAGAGAAACCTGGCCACCGTTCTGCACTGTCAGTAACTACCTACCAAGTTTTGCTGGGACAGGTTCTAGTATAGAAAATCTCCAGATGCCGGAGCATCAGAAAGCAAGTTTAATCACACAATTTTATGACCCTGGAAAGCACTGCCAAGGCTATGAGAGCAGGACACGGAAGGGTACAAGTTTTCATGAGCATATTCCCAATGTCCTGGATTAAAGAATTAGAGAAAAGAAATAAATTAAGGAGTGTCTCAATTTCTGCCTGGTTGGGAAGTTGTCTTTGTTTGATTTTACTAATATTATTTTAATTTCTGGGGTTTTCTGTGCCAGGGAATCTTGGTATTTCCCTTACAGACTATAAATCTATGTTATGCCCACATATAGCAATATAGAATCGCGCTGCAGTTATGCACTTTCATTGTTGCACAGAAAATTGAAACATAAAACATCAAGTAGGCTATTTCTTTAAACCACAGATATGAGTTGAATATGTTGCCATATTGTTCTCCAACTTCAAAATGACTTTGGCTCATTCCAAATGGAAAATGAGTTCAAGAGAAGAAAACTGTACTGTATCCCAGTGATGGGTGGGCTGATGTCTCTCATGATTTTGCTTCCCTCCCTGGACCTCAGCTTTCCCTTCTGAATGGGTAGACCAGATGACTTCTAAGGTCCTTCCTGATAGCTGAGATTCTTAGGCATTGCCAAGCTTCCAGGGCCCTACCTGGACGGAAGTCATCTTATGAGTTTGTTGGAGCATTGCATGGTCTAGCCTCAAATTCAAGGCTGTGATCTTTTGTCTGGTCATAAGCGAAGGCCATCTCCACCAGGCAGGGTGCTCCCATGAAGGTCACGTGGGGGTAAACTGGTTGTTTTTTAGTTCACGTGCTCAGCTCTGACAAAAAAGAGCTTCTGAGAAATAGCAGTGCAACCCCACATCTAGGTTTGATCTTTCCATTTGAAGTCTCATTCTTTCATCAAGATTCAGCTAAGATTCTTATATCCCAACCTGGTTTTTAAGTCCTCTTAAAGGTCACAATCTACTTAGGAGTAGAAATGGTATTTGATTCATCTCTGTGTGCTTCCACGTACAGGACTTTGTCTATGAATATATACATAAATATTTGTTTATTTTTTCCAGAGCAATATTTATATTTTACTTATTTACACAATTTTTATTTTAATAAATATTTGTATTAAAGCATAATATGTATAAAAGTGCACACATCATCAGAGTACAGTTGGATGAATATTCACAAAGTCTTCTATTCCTAAGCAACCATTTATATACTTTCTGTCCCAATAGATTTGAGTATTATGGAGACTTCTTATAAATGGAATCATACACTATGTGATCTTTTATGACTAATTTTTTTCACCTAACATAATGTTTTAAGATTAGCCACATTGTAGCATGTATCATTTGTTTATTCCTTTTATTGCTGAGTAATAATAACCCATTGTATAGATATACCATATTTTGTTTATACATTCATCAGCTGGGGGTTTGTTTAGGTTGTTTCCACTTTTTGGCTACAATAAATAATGCTGCTGTGAACATTCATATAGAAGTTTTGTGTGGTCTTACAGTTTTAATTCTCTTGGATATATATGTAGGAGTGGAATTGCTGGATTTTATAGTAATGCTATGTTTAGCTTCTTGAGAAGTTATCAATCTGTTTTTCAAAGCAGCTGCATCATTTTCCATTCCCAACAGCAATGTATGAGGGTTCCAGTTTCTCCACACCTTGGCCACATTTGTTACTTTATGCCTTTTTGATTCTAGCTATCTGTTATGGCCTGAATTACGTCCCCTTGCCCCCAAATTCATAAGTCAAAGTCCTAAGCTCCAGGACCTCAGAACGTGACAGTATTTGAAGATAGGGTCTTTAAAGGGGCAATTAATCAAAATGAAGTCATAGGGTGGGTTCTAATCCAATATGAACAGGATTGCACTCCTATTTCTAATCCGATATAGTGTCCTTATAAAAAGAAGAAATTTGTACACAGAGATGTACAGAGGGAAGTTTATGTTAAGCCAGAGAGAGAAGATGGTGGTCTACAAGCCAAGGAGAGAAGTCTCAGAAGAAACCAACCCTGCCAAAACCTAGATCTTAGACTTACAGTCTTTAGATTTGTGAGGAAATAAATTTCTGTTGTATAAGCCACTCAGTCTGTGGTACTTTTTCATGATATCCCTAGAAAACTAATACACCACCCTACATGGTGTGAAATGGTACTTCCCTGTGGTTTCAATGTGCATTTTCCTTAATGACTAATGACACCTTTTTCTAAGCTTTTTGGCCATTTGCATATCTTCCTTAAAGACATGTCTATTTGGAATTTTCCCATTTTAAATTGGATTATCTGTCCTTTTATGATGAGTTATAGTAGTTTTTTTTAAATATATATATATTTTAGATACAAGTCCCTTATCAGATATATGATTTGAAAACAATGTTCTTCCATTCTGTGGATTATATTTTCACTTTCTTGATGCCACAGCTTACAGAACAAAAGTTTTAAATTTTGGTGTCGTCCAATTTATCGTTCTTTTTTCTCTTTTCACTTGTACTTCCGTTTTTATATCAAAGAAATCAATGGCCAGTTTCACAAAGATTTATTACTGTGTTGTCTTCCAAGAGTTTTATAGTTTTAGCTCTTACATTTAGGTCTATAATCCCCTTTGAGTTGAATTTTGTGTAGATTTCCAGTTGCCCCAGGACCATTTGTCAAACTTTGGTTTATTTTTGGAAGTTAAATTAATTTTGTATTCCTATGGTAACTATAACTTGTGTGTGTGTGTGTGTGTGTGTGTGTGTGTGTGTGTGTGTTGTGTGTGTGTGAGCGCGTGCTTATATATTGTTGGATTTAGATTGCTAATATTTTGTTTAGAATTTTCTATCTTATGTTTTTAAGTGAGATGTCTTCATTTTCCCCTACAGTCATGTGCTGCATAATGGCATTTCAGCCAACTGCATATATGACAGTGGTCCCATAAAATTACAATGGAGTTGAAAAATTCCTTTGCCTAGTGACATCATAGCAGTTACAGTGTTGTAGTACAACACATACTCATGTGTTTGTGGTAATGCTGGTGTAAACAAACCTGCTGCATTGCCAGTCATACAGGAGTATATTGCATACAATTACAGTAGTAGCTTATGCCATCTATGTTTGTATAAGTGCATTCTGATCACATGACAAAATTGCCTAGCCGCCTGTTTCCTAGAATGTATCCCCATTATTAGGTCATGCATGACTGTTTTATAATTTCTTTGTTAGTGTTTGCTCTCAAGGTTATATTGACCTCCTGAAATGAGGTGGAAAGTGTTCCTTCTTGCACTAACTTCTGAAAGAATTTGTATGATTATTTTAGTTTATTTCCTCAATTATTTGGAAAAAAAAAATCACCAATGAAGCCACCTTGTCCTAAAATTTTTCTTGTAAGATATTTTTTAGGAATGTTTGAAATTATTGATTCAATTTATAAGTAGACATAGAATCGTTGAGATTTTCTAATTTTTTCCATACTAGTGTGGCAAAGTTGTGTTTTCCTAGGACTTTGCCCATTTCTTTTAAATTTTCAAATTTTTTTGCATAAAATTTTTAAAATCTGTTTTTATCTTTTAAATTTCTGCCCAAACTGTAATTCTGTGCTGTTTCATCCCCATATTGGTTATTTGTGTCTTCTCTTCTTTTATTGGTCAGTCTTGTCAAGGTTTTATCTAGTCTTTTAAAGTCTTGTCTAGTCTTTTAAAAGAATCATCTTTAGGTTTTGTTTATTTTTCTATTCTTTTTGTTTAATATTTGATTAATTTCTTCTATTATTTGTATAATTTTCTCCTCTACTATCTTTGGATTTAATTTTCTGTCCCTTTTCTAACTTCTAGAAAGGGATGCTTACATTATTGGTTTTTTGTGCCCTTTTTAATAAATTTTGTGTCCTTTTTAATAAATGCAATTGAAGTTATAGATTTTGGCATCCCACAAGTTTTTATATTTTGTAGTTTTCAGTATCATCTATTTCAAAATAATTTTATAATTCTTTTGATGATTTATTTATTGACCCATGAATATTTAGAAGTGGATCACTTAATTTCCAAAAATTTAGAGATTTTTATTTCTGTACTTTATTATTGATTTCTACCCTAACTTTCTGATTGTGGTGAGAGAACATACACTGAATGATTTTAATCTTTGAAATTGTTGGTGCTTGCTTTATGGCTTAGCTTATGGACAATTTTAGAAAATATTCCATTGATGTTTGCAATAAATGTTTATTCTTCAGGCACTGGAGACAGAGTTCTGTCAATTAGGTCATTAATGTTAATTGTGTTGTTTAAATCTTCTATATTTTGGCTGATTTTTCTGCCTGCTAATCTGCTTTTAAATTTAATACTCAATGCTTAATTTCTGTTAATATTTTTTTTTTAAATCACTGTTTGTGGTCTAAACCACTATTATTTTGTTTAAAATAGTATTTGTTTTATATTTTACACTATTATGTGGTGGGATTTTCTTTCTTTCTGTTTTGGGTAGCTTTACCTAATTGTAATTGCTGCAGGAGTTGTAACAAGAAAGAGTACTGAGAAATGTGATACATCTATTGATAAGCACAATTATAAACAACTTTTGCTGACGCCCTGGAGCTACCAGCTTTGGGAGCCTTCATTTTGATGAGCAGTGGTGATACGAAGATGAGTGCTTACTGGGTTCTGCCTTGTCCTTCCTGCCTTCACGAAGCTACCATAGCAGCTGAAATATCCAAGACTATCACTGTTTCTTTGGAAACTCTCATTTTCACAGCATTTTGTTCTTTGTCAGATTTTGGGAGCACAATGATTAATTTCTAAAAGGATGGCTTATATTTAATTTGAAAATAGAGGATAAAACAAGATTGGGTGATATTATTGGTCATTTTCACCGAGTCACAAATTTGAATGTATTATCTAATAAGGATCGTTTTCCTGATTTGTGGGGTGGTTCACTTGAAACGTCTTGTGAAGATATACACTTAAACACACTTAGCAATCATTTTTACAAATCGTCTCTATGGACAGAAAACAGTTACACGGAAATAGATATAAAATGCAGGGCTTTAAGGCCTGAATACTGGAGATAAGCTGTCCCCCAAAATTGAGACCATCTGGCTGTTGTAAATTGTCCTTACAAAACACGTTGTCAGGATGGAGGTACACCCACAGCGTTTTCCTACATATCATCGTGTGATGTGAAAGATAATGACCTGAGTATGTTCACAGGAAAAAGATAATAAACTGAAGGAGCTACCTGAACAGTACTTATATCTAGTAGTAACAGAAAACACTATTGCTGTTAAGTTACTTGGGAGAAAAACCACTTGTGCAGGATCGAATTCTTTATTCCCCTCCAGTGGTATCCCACTGTAGTGGACAGGAATGTGTTAGTGGTAAGAGCTCAGGGTCCCAATTTACATTCTGCTACTCACCTGCTCTGTGATCTTGAGCAAATCACTTCTCCTCTATGTATTAGTTCCTCATCTACAGGAGCTGCTGTAAACAAGTTCAGGCCAAGTTAGCCGAGAATCTACACCTTAATGAGATAGCAAAGATGAGGAAAGGAACCCCTGAGACTAAAATGTCTGAGAATCTTTGGAAACATTTTCTCAGCAGGATGTTCATTCCAGAGTTTAGTTGAAAGTGGATGACATTTTTAACAAGGTTTGCCATATTTCAGTCAAATTGTTGGCCTCTGAAAAGGGAAGTGTGTTTTTTCCTGTGTCAAAGTGAAGGATTTAGGGCCACTATCAAGTCACCACGATGTGGGCTCCCGTTCTCACTCCCACGCCCTGGCCTATCACATCTCTTCACATTGCCAACTATGTCTTCTGCTGTTTTAGGATAGAGCAACCCCTCACACTTCCTTGTTTCGGCGCTGCCCTCATTTTGCTCCATTGGTGCTTGGAAGGGTTGCGACAGGGTTCCTGAGTGGCCCAAGAGCATGTCCGGACTAGCCATTTAGTACCTGTATCTCCCTCTTTTCCTTCAGCATCACTTGGAACCACTTTACGTCAGAGACCTGACCACACTGCCCCTGCCTCCTATGTCTCCTACATCTGCTTTCTCATAACACCTGCTCTGTTTCCCGAAACTCCAGTTCTCGGTCCTCCTACTTCATCCGACCTAAGAGCTCTCTCTTGTCTTGTTTCTTCATCGACCCAGCCTGTCCTGGTGGCAATCCTATCATTCAGAACCTCAGTTCACAGGTGTCTTATTATGTTGCTGCCCTGTTGAAGACTCCCCTCCCTGTTCTCAGATTTTTACTTTGTTTTCATCAAGAAAAGTGAGACAGTCTGCGTGATACTCCTCACCTTTTATTCCCCACCCATAAACCTTATCCATCGTGTCATCTGTCTTGACCTTCCTTCCTTCAGCCTAAAGGGATTTGCTCTGTAAGTTTAGCATTCCTGAAAACAAAATTAGAAAGAAAGGAAGAAATGGAAAAAAAAATAGAAAAAAAGGAAGAAATGAAAACAAAAGGAGGGAAGAAAGGAAGGAACAATACATTCTTCATTCCCTAGGTTGTAGCTACAACCTTGTTTTTCTCATCTAAATTCACCCAAAACTAAATTATGCTCACTGATACCACGTCCACGTTCATTCAATTCAGTCCTTCATTCAAATAGCACTCGTGGAGTACTGACAAGGGTCAGGCCTTGTGCTAAGTGCTGGGAATTCAGAGTGGAATAAGGTATGGTGCTTCTCCTTAAGTTGCTTATAGCTTTAGAATGGAGGAATCAACACACAGTTGTCATAATACAATGTGCTTAATGCAGTGGTAGAGATAAATGTTGCAATGGGAGCAAGGCAAGAGAGTGTCAGAGTAGAAAGCAGGTGTTGACCCTTCCCTGGGTGGACAGCTTAAGTGAGGAGAAGTTTGGTGCTGTTAGATCATCAGTGTGACACAAGAAACTTTAGTGCGCAAGACTGACAGTCAGGTTGGCAGTGACAGGTTAGGGAAGATTCTGTGTACCAAACTAGTATATTCACATTTCATATCACTCCCTGAAAAACAGAGTGGTGAGTACAGGTTTAAAAATACCTCCTGTTGACAGGTAAGAGTACTGTACACTCAGAGGGTTTCTGCCTTCCCTCTTGATAATGCTTTTCCATGAGCCTAGTTGAGCTTCCACAGCGAAAGCAGGGGAAGGGGCATTGAGCTGGTGGGCTGGGCTTGGGCACTGCCGGCCAGAGAAGCCACATGCCAGTCAGCCTCTGGTTGGAGACAGACACAACATTGGTGGTTGGCTTGCCAAAGTCAAGATAACACAATCCAGGAAGCTGGTCAGTGTGGGCTCATGCAGCTGGACTTGGTCCTTATTAGTTTTGAGCAAAAATGCTTTCCCCTCTTCTCTCTCCTCCCTTCCCCTCCCCTCCCCTCCTTTCTCCTCCCCTTCCCTCCCCTCCCCTTCCTTGGAAGGTGCTGATCAGAAGAGGTGGCTGAGCTGAGCAGGGTCATGGCCGGCAGGGAGGCTGGGAGCCTCTTGCCCTGTCAGGTCACATACTCTTTAGGTCCTAAATGAGGACATCCTGGCAGCCCTGTGGACACTCATTTTACTAAGAGGATGAATCTTTGGGTGAATTTAGAAAGAGGCCCTTTCTGGGCTTAAGGTAGGCAGGTCCTGGCTTTGATTTCAGCCCCTCGCCCCCCAGGTGGGTGCTACTGTGCAGGGTACGGTCTGAGACACGACAGCAGCCCTGAGCCCTCCGGTGTGTTTCCAATTGAGAAATTCCTATCAGCGATAGGGATGGGAAGGCTTCCCCTACATCCTGTGTCTGCTGCCCCCATCACTGCCAGAGTGCTTCTTTCTGCCAGGCTTGGGCATTTGCAGGATGTGCTGCTGTACACAGGCCCACAACAAAGGGCCAAGAACTTGTCTAATTCAGTGCATTGTTTTTTATTTTTATTTTGCTTTTGGTTAGGGCAGGAGTGATGACTGACATATTTTTCTTCTGCTTAGAGGGTTTTACACAATTCCGTTTGTTGTTATCTCCCAGGATGAGGGTCAGTGAGGAGAAGGAAAGCCCTTGAAAGCCTCTGAGGGGAAAATTCCTACAGACTGTTGTTAGGGTGATGTCCCCTTGGAAAATAATTAAAAGTTATGTTGCTTATGCTTAGGGATATATGCCAAGTCTGTTTTGGTTTACAATGTACAGTAAATTAGAGGTAATTTTATGGTGGTTCCTAAGACCTGACGGGGGAATGTTCTTTGCAGTATGGCTAGAAGCAAGCTGTCTCCTGAGGTAAGAAAGAGCAGCTGAGCCAGTACTGATTGGTTCAGCTCTTCTGACTGAGGCTTAAAAAGAAATAATCCGGTAAGAGACAAATGAAGTAGGAGCAGGGGGTGGGGGCAGGGACAGGATGCGAGGCTAAGTCAGGGTCCCACTTGTTCATGTGACAATGAGAGGCACAGCTGGACACCTCGTGGCTTCACTTTTGGAGTCAGCAGCCTACAATATGGGGGGAGGCACTGAGCCATCAAATCACAGTTGAGGGAGTCATAAATATCCCCTCCATCTTCGACAGGGAAGGGGAGAAACACTCAGACCACAGAAGTGTCCTCCAACCCAAGGTCCAGGATGAGAGAATCAAAGAATGGGCAAGTGGGAGAACTGCTATCTTTTCCCTTTTTTTGCACATCGTATTCAATGATTTCTTTGACCTTTACAAACCTTTTAAGTGTCTATTGTTGAGATTACTCAATTCTACTAAGCCACGAGGAGAGGCTGGAGGATTTAGACAAGCTGGTCTTTTGATCCTCAAGCTAGCAATAAAGCCATTCTGCTGTACAAAGTGGGGCATACACCACAGCCACTCTTTACTTTTTGCTCCTTGGTGACTAGAAATGTGTAAGCTCCCCACAGAAAAGACAGCACAATCTGATGTGTGTAATTAATTGAGATGGTGGTGATGATGTGGCTTGGGGAAAATATAAAAAAATGAAACCTGTTAAGCTTTAGGTTTATGAAGTACTGGGATCCTTTGTTTATGCCTTTAGCAACTTGACAGATACCCTGCCGTATGTATAGGCTAGGCCATAGATCGCTGTCTAATGAGCATTCGTGGGAATCACTAATCTGAGCCTGGGGAGGTCTGAAGAAGCTGGTTCTCACCACTCTGAGCAATGTTGAGAGACTTCTGGGGTCAGATTTCTTGTTGAGATAAAAATGCTATGCTGTCGTTATTCAGTTTTCTGCAGTGGCCATATTCTGGCTGTTTGTAAGAAGGGTGTCATTTATGACATTAGTCAAATGCCGGAATTTATGCAGCATGTGATGGGAAACGCAGAGTAGGTGGGCAATGTATTCTTATTTGGTGAAGTTAGTTCCCTTTAGAGTGGAAATAAAGAAACTGTTTTGAAGTTCATGGCATATGTGGGAATTCTTTGTGTAATTAGCTACCTGATAGTTTCATGACCGGTTGCAACTGTTTAGTTTTGTTTATTAAAGACGAAAGTATGGCGATGAGGTAGACACAGCCATACATTATACTTGTATAACATATTGCTTTATAGGCTTATACACATTGTTTTGTCTGCTTTAATTCTTAAACAATCCTATGAAATAGTTGTTATTAACTCCATTTTATAGATGAAGAAATCAGGGAGATGAGGGAGCTAACAAGCAACAGAATCAGGAACTTTTTTTTTTTTTAACTTCTTACTTTGTGCTCTTTCTGCGTCACTGCTATTAGGGGACCCTGGCTCTAGTTCACGAGGAGCCATCCCTTAGCTGGGTGGCCCTAAGTAAATTACTTTGCCTCATTGATCTTGGTTTCCTATCTATGTAATCAGGTAATCAGTATCTGTTTGAACGTTAGAGCTACAGAAGTAGCCAAAGAAATTGGTCACTAAAGCACATTTTCTAATGTAGAAAATTAATATCCCTCTTTCCTTACCGGAAAGGTACAAAGTGTAGAGCCCTGCCGTGACCAATTTTCTTCTACAGGCTGCTATCTTTTTATAAAGTTACCCATAATCCTCTGGTGCTTTCAACAATCCCTGACCATGACCCCTTAGAGAGATAGAATAGATCTTGGACTCTTAGTTTGGAATTTTTCTATTTTAGAATCTACTCTTTCCCTATGGGACTATTTCTGTATTCTAGATCTACCTCTGAACTCATTCCCTGCTACATGGTCTTATTCCTCTCAGATCCCTGGCCTTTACCCAACCCCGAGGGTCTACCTGGGTATCTGGTCCTATACTCCATCAGTGTGACCTGTTCTCTCACTACCATTACCTAACTTTGCTGGTCCTGATAGATACCTGGTTCATGGAGCCAATTTTATTGGCAGCACATCCAGGTATTTACCAACTTTGGACTTTCTACTTAGTTGATGAATACAAAAAGGTGTATCTGTCTCTAAAATGGTTCTTCCCATTTGAGGACAACCCAGGAATCTGTAGCATAAATGTTAACACTTAGAAGCCATTATGTCCTATATGAATTGTTCATCTATCTATTGTGTCCCCCTGTCCCAGCACGCAGTCAGAACATGGGGAGCAAATGCCATCTTTTCCAAAATTCAGGGACAAGGGAGTCTGCATGGAAATGCCACGGATGGCAAGGGAGGTCCAGTGAAGTAACTGCGGGGAAATTGATTTGTAAACATCCCAGTGATAATGGCTTCCCTTCTGAATGGCTATTGTTGAAGTTGTTTCTGTGAGACAAGAATGTGTTCCATTAAATGTCATCTTGATTCAGAGCAGTCTCTAGTCCACCAGCCACACTTACAAGCAAACATATCAACTAAGTGGCCTCAAGACAGGGGCCAGGTTTGAGCCTAGACTTTGGTAGTTTTCCATGTGTAAAAATCCAAAGGACAGTCTATTGGTGGCTTTGCAATAAACTCGTGATTTTTTTCTTGGTGAAATAAGACGTATCTTCTGTTGATATACTTGTAAGAAATGTTAACAATGCACATACACCTCAGTGTAAACTGAAGAAACAGGGACACCTTTCCTATCTCGGAAGTCTCCCTATTTGCAAGAGCTCAAGAACCTGCCAACTCTCCAGAGGGGTGGGCCCTGAGAAGTAGATGTGATCCTGGCCATTTATCCTCTCTGGACAGGAGCATTCTGGGAATACAGGGAGCTGCAGTCCAGTGCTGGCCTTGTAAGAGTGGGTACGTCCCTAACAATTGTCACCCCAATAAATTAAATAAAAAAAAGAGTGGGTACGTCCTTCACCCTTTTGAGGCCTCAGTTTCCTCAACTGTAATATGGCAGGCGAAGGTAATTGGCACAGGAGATATTCGTGGCTTCTTAGTTCTCTAAAGTTTCACAGCTTTCTGTGGTTCCCTCTCTCCTTTTCCTGAAAGTATAACTCTTTGTATTCACAAATCAGTTCTGTATCCCTCACCTATCTCTGCCAAGTAGGTTGGGTAGAGTCTCTTCCCAGCTGGGCACCCACTAAATAAATAGATTGTTGGTCAGATCCACCTAGCATTGAATAATTTCAGATACAAAAGTGGAGCTTCTCTGAGTTCTAAAAAGAGAGCTGTTAAGACCAACCATATATTTTAAGAAGGACTCACTCCGGATACTACAGATCTCATTATAATTAGATTTGTCCAACATTTAAATTAAATTATTTCACTAATTTCGCATGTCTGACATTTCACCTCTAAGTGAACTGTAGAAGGTTGCATTGAGTTCAAGTTTGTTCTTTCTCATCTCTAAGAAATTCTTATCTGTCCTTCAACCAAGAGGGACTGACCACACTTGTTCCACCCTCCCTTCGATCTGCTTAGGCGACCCCTCCTTGTCTCCAGTGATCTCAGAAGGAATCAGCTCTCTCTCATGTCTCTCAGGGTTTCTGTCCCCTGCAAAACATGAGTCAGGGACTTGCAGACTCCCCCCCTCCGCAGGTAAGGTTGCCACTGTGGTTTCTGGGGCTTTGATTCCTCGCCCTTATAAGCGCCCCACATCTATTTCCCTACTTTGCTGTTTCTCCTTCTCTCTACACACTGGATGCACCAGCCCATCCTCCAGGGCTGCTGCAAAGCCTCCTCCCAATTCTCTCTCTCTCTCTCTCTCTCTCTCTCTCTCTCTCTCTGTCTATCATTGCTCACATCCACACATAGATTTCAAGACTGCAGACACTTTTTCTCTGGGGTAGATATCATCACTGTTGATTTCTGCACAATGAGAAGGTTTTCCCCCCACCACCCTTTGGAAAAGAGAAAGGTGATCTCAAAAAGACAAACACCACCAGGGCACAGTGTAGGACTTTCTTGGCACCACTTTGATGACAAGATCAAAGCCATCAAAATCACTCTTATGGTCAGTTATAACAATAAACAGAGGGCCCCCTTGAAGGAGTAACTGAAGAGCGATTAACAACAAGGAGTGGGCAGTGTCAGGGATGCTAGTAAGGGATGCATCACTGAGGGACAGGCAGCAGTGAGAAGCCAGTGCCACCTTCAGTCTGAGGGGTAGGAGGAGAGAGGCAGGCCACTGTAATGCTGCAAGAACTGAAACTGCTGATGGGGCCATCGGCCAGACAGGAGCTGTGGCTGTAGGGACAGCAGCCACACCCAAACTGTGGCACAGCAGGGAGGGAACAGGAAGATAAATACCCACACCTCCCTCTGCTCCTGCCCTCAGAGAGCCTGCTGCTCTGGTGCCCCTCCCCCAGGGCTGAGCCCAACAGGAAGCTGGGAGGCAAGGGGGTCAGAGATGCACCCTAGAGGCTGGCCTGCTGGGCAGAGAACAGGACGGAGAGGATGGAGGATGAGCCTGGGGTGCAAACAGGGCCTGTCTGGTATGGTCACTTCTGTTTTTCGAACTTTGCTCCTCATTTTGTCTATTTGGACATTTGACACATGGCTTTATCCAGGAGTTCTGAAAACCAATGAATAGGAACTCTAAAGAGGGTCCTATTTCTCTTTCTGTTTCCAAAAAGCCCTCATGGTTTCCTGCAGAAACTGTTCATTCAACAATGTTGTATTTTAAAGAGGGCTTTGTTGGAGAAATCAAGGAAAGAGAAGTACATAGAGCTATTACCGGAGTTTTAAACAAATTTCTACGTGCCCACTAGGTTAGTCTCTTAACAATGACTTATTATTGTCCCTACTGGAGTGGTTGATTGGAATTAGATTTTATAAAATGCCTGGAGCTTCTTGGAGAGGAGTGCTTCTCCTTGGATGCAAAGTCCTGTATGCAATGACAAATGGCTTGAAGTAGCTATAATTTCAGAACATATACTTTGTTGTTACAATTGTGTATCTCAGTCATTTCTATTCTAGAATTCTCTCTGGCAAAAAAGATGCAGAAACATTCAACTGCGTAAGTACCAGGAATGACTGCCCACCACCAAGGCGGGGATGTTCTGGCTGTGGTGTATTTTCCCCTCACCTTTTCTGTCTCCTTCTTCTTTCCCTCTCCCTCTCCACATCTCCTACCCCACTCCTTCTTTCTTCCTCTCCTTTTTAGATAGAAGGACAAGCTTTTGATAACAAAGGCTGTGTATGAATTCAACCATCCTAGATAGATGTATCTCAATATTTTGGGGACTATTCCAAAAATCTGATTTCATCTGAAGTAACTTCATTTTCAAACTGGTGAGTTTGATGACTATCACTGATAGTCTATCAGATTTCTTCATTCTATGTACAACTTTATTATGGTTTTGGTTGTTGTTGTGTTTTTGTTTTACTTTGCTTTCCATGCTTTTTCTTGATGACTGTCTTTCTTTATGTGGCAGATTCGTGTTTACTTGTACCTGGTCCACAGACCTCTCATTTCCAGTGTAAAACCAGGTCTTAAAATGGCATTTGGTGGATCTTATCTCACATAAATATTAGGAACATTGCAGACGCATTCCCCAAGCTAGTGGCTATCCGAGGAAAGTGAAGGTTCTACGTCTAAGAACTGGGAGGACAAAAGTAACAGTCTCATGACCAGGAAACAATGGGTTGTGCATATCTAACTGCTGCCAGCAGTGAACCAAAGTGCTAGTTTACCATGTTCTTGTCAGCATTTTAAAACAGCTTTTAATTTCAAAATAAATATGAACAAAGACATTACACTGAAAGTTGTTTCAGCTGTTTAAGAATAAACTGGGTCTGATAAATTGAAGGAAGTCTTAAAGTACTTAGATGGTTTAATATGAACTGGAGAAAACTGACATTCTGTGTCCATTCTCTCTTCTCTTCTAAAGAAAGTACAATTGTCAGACACTAACGTGTATGGATTGCATTTCTTTTAGAAATTTTGGAGAGATCTTAAACTCTATAGTTTCCTCAAGTCTACCTGTAGAAGTTCATTACTTTGCCTTCTGAACGGTGGGAGTTTGATGTAGGAGGTCTCTACCAACTGGAACTTAACTAGTTTTGTCTCTGTGATATATGTCCTGGAGTTCGTTGGAACTTGGAGTCAATGAAGTAGTTTCAAGATCTGATACTAAGAATATATGGCAACATATACAGCTCCAAGCCCCTTAGAGGGAAGTAATAGATATTTTTATTCCCCACTATAAATATCCCAGCTGTCTGGTCATTGAATGTTATTGTGTTTTCAAAACCTATTCTATCTCAACAGTGGAATATATCAGAGTTGTTACCTCTGAATATTGACTGAGCGGATGGTACTGAGGAGCTAAAAACCACATTCTCTCTACCTGTTCTTGAACTAAGAACTCAGACTAAGCTATACATATACATATTAACAGTGAGAGAGTGAGAGATTGGGGCAGTAGGAGGTAAGAGTGGAGATTTTCAAGACTAAAGATATAGTGGCAAAGAATATGCCATTCACAGTTCTATATTTCATTGACCTAGTGGCATAAAATCATTTTTTCAGCTAATTCTATGTGTTTTTAATCAATAGCTCTCATTTCTACTCCCTGCCCACTATCATCCCCGCCACCATCTCACACATATCTATTTGATTCATAGGTTCCCTATTTAGATATAAACAGAAAAGCCATGTTCATATTGCTTTGGTTACAGTTGTGGTTAATGGAATGCTTTCAGTAAATTACATTGTCTTGCATCTTCTTTTATGCCGTATCCCAAGGTCTGTTTGCATCTGTACTCTTCTTAGTTGACAAGTTGGAGTGCCTTCTCCCAGGATTTTATAAGATGGTATATGTTAGGCTCCAGAACCAATGTGCTTTTCTTTTAAAAGTGTTACAGACGCACTTGTGGGAATGTAAAGAAGGGCCCCAGGGTTTCTCAGAGGAGTGCTGACATAAACAAACACTGTCAAATGAAACTGCACAGGACCATTTTTATAGGAATCTTAACTCCCAAGCTTTACTTCCACTCATCTGGAAGCCCATGCTGTTCCATGGATTCTCTTTTTTTTCTTGAATTTTCCCCATAGAATGTCGTTACCTCTAGTGTGATGTCCTAATATCCTGCCCTGGATCATAACGAACTCTCTTGACTTCCTACCCGTCCAGCTTGCCCAGTGCCTGTATCTTTCTCTCCGTGGGCCTGGACTTTATAATACAGGACAGCCAGTCCTGTCATCCAGCCCACACTGGGCAATTCTCCTTTGTTCCCAGTTTCTGTTTCCCTTTGATTGTGTCTTTCCGAGGAGGTGTGGGGAAGCTTTATGCTGGATCACTTTTATATTTCCTGGAAAGCGTCCTCTTCAGAATTCATCTCTGTTCTGATTTCATGAGCAAGCTGACACTTCCATGCCTGCTCTGTTTCATAGCCATATCACTCATTGATTCACAATTCTACATTTCCTTGATCTACTGGCATAAAATCATGTTCAACTAATTTTGTGTTATGTTGGCCTTTCGAATCCCCGCTAGTCTTCTCAGAGACTGTTTCATCTCCTGTTGTTTTCAACTGAAATGTGAGTTCCTGAGTGTAGGGGTCAGGTTACTTAACAGTTGTTCTGTGTCACCCAAACTGCATGGCATATAACCATCGTTTCTGAATCCCACTCATGCTTCTATATTCACTGAGTTGCCTGCCCTACTATGAGCCCTGGGAGGGATTCATTAAACACAACTTTCAGAGGAAGAGAGAAGCTCAGAGATAGTAAGTTATTTTTTCATGAAGTCAAAAAACTAGGAAACAGTAGAGCGAGGATTCCAGCTTGGGTCTCCTCCTTCCCAGTTCAGTGCTTCTTCCACTCTACAACGTACCTTCTCTTAGAAAGTTTGACTCGAACTTAACTACATTAAAATCCTTCTCCAGAGGATAAATGTCTTTGTTTAGAAACACTCCTGGATGGATGGGCCTGATTTTGAGTTAGGGATGTGGGAGAGGACTGAAACCAAGAGAAAACTTGACTTTCCTGCATAAGTCCCTGAGGAGAATTTTGGGTTGGGGTGGCACCCCAAAAACTGTGATTATATTTTGCAAGAGATAGGGAGGCGTTAGACATAAATATGGCCAGTGAAAAGTTCTGTAAGGGAGGCTTGGCAGAGGACTTTTAAAAAACAAAGTTTAAATTTTTCTGTCTAAAGTGTATCATCTATGTTATATGTGATCTCTTTCTAGAAGTTTCAGTCCAGCTTTTGCTTAAGAAAATTTACTATCACAACTATCTCAAATGTTCGATTTTGAAGCAATCAGTGAAAAGTGGTGATACATTTTGGGACAGTAGGGCAGAGAGAAAAGAACAGCTGGAGTGGAAGAAAGCAGGGCATATACAAGAAGTTAGTGGAGAGAAGGTTCTGAAGGACAAAGAAGTGAGAATAAGAGGTGATGTGAGAATGTTAGCCCTGGGGATTCAGCATTGTCTTGGAGAGAGCATTGGACCTCCCAGAATGAGGGCTAGAGCTTAAAACCAATTTTATTTATTTATTTATAGTGAAATTTATTGGGGTGACATTGGTTAATAAAATTATATAGTTTTCAAGTGTACAGTTCTTTAATACATCATCTACATATTGCATTGTTTGTTCACCATCCAGAGTCAGTTCTCCTTCCACCATCATATATTTGCCCCCCCTTTACCCTCTTCTACCATCCGCATTCTGTCCCCCTTACCCTCTGGCAACCACTAAACTGTTGTCTGTGTCTGTGAGTTTTTGTTTGTTTGTTTGTCTTGTTCTTTTGTTGCTTGAGATTATCATGCTAAGAACCACACAACTTCTCTCCTATGTGGGATACGAACACTGAAAGCAACAAAGCCAATTTTATGTAGCTCTTTAAAGTCAGGTGACTTCAACAGATATTTGGGTGCCAAAAGGTGACCATAGCCCTCCCTACATTTTCAGAATGAGGAGCAGTCAGTAGATGATAAAGGGAGCATTGTGTTTTATGAAAACAACAAACAAAAATCCCAAAATATATCCTATATTTTGGGGGAGGGAAGGTGCTAAACAGCTGAAAACTTTCCTGATGAATGGGAATCATCTGCTGAAGAGAAAACTTGATGGCACTTAAAATACGTGGGTTTTTATCTCTGGAGCAGGCAAATGGAAGCTCTATATGCCTCTTAGCCAATTCCAGGCTTCAGTCTTCTGTGAAGAAATGTTCCTGGGTACAGAAGGTAGGTGACAGTGCACACATTGTAATCTCTGAAACAAAACACTATTATCTTCTAATTTGGTGGTTTATCTGAATAACAGAAATGGAAAGGGAGCAGGAAGTGAGTAGGTGAGAGCCAAGCAATTTATGCCGCTCACAGCCAGCAGAGATGCACAGCATTGACTGCACGTGACTCCTGGTGTTTTTCAGCCGACCCACAGCACTGAGTGTAGATCCCGCAGCAGCCGGCAAGGGCCGGGGAAGCCAAGAGCTGCAGACCCATTCACTGCAGTGGGAGTGATTCTTGGTGCCTCTCTGGCCCTTCTTTGCAGAAGTTGAACTTGTGGGTCTGGGTGATTTGCACAGAAAGCATCTAGCATGTCCCAGGGACATTGCAGTAGAGAATGAATCACCAGTCTAAGTCAAGGGTAGAAACTCGGCTCTTCCCTCAGGGATTGATGTAACCAGACCAGGAGTCCTCATTCCCTTTGAATGATTTTACTGGTTCCCTCACTGACATCACCGCTGCCTTTCCTCCCACTATGACCAACTACTACTGTTTATTAGAGGCCAGGCTTTTTGTCTAAGGGCTCACGTACCATCTCACTTAATCCTCATCCAAACCCTATGGCATAGACCTTGCCAATACTCCAATTTTACATAAGAGAAAACTGGGATTCAGAAATTTAAGGTACTCATTTCCTATCTGAGTGGATTGTTCAGGGAAATTAGCATAAAATCTGAGAGGAAGTATTGAATAATGGCTGAAAGTAAAGGCTTTCTCATCAGACAAATCTGAGTTGGAAGCCTGGCCCTGCAATTTGCTGTCTGTGTGAGGTTGGGCAAGTCACTTGACTTCTCTGAGGCTCAGTTTCTCCATCTGAACAATGAGGATAACAATGATACCTATTCTAATCCTTCTACATCGCACGTGATCCAGAAATGCTATCCAATCTTCTTCTTGCTAGTCTTAAATAATGGTTAGTTTTTTCTCACATATGAAAAAGGTCATATTACTCCCTACAGGGTGAAATGGTCTTTAAGATAATGATTCCCTTTAAAGGTCTCCAAAATTTGAGCAGGAAGTTGCTTTGGAAGGACATTCTTTTTTCAAGATAGGAGAGGTGGTGGTAAATGACCAAATGATCAGGCCTCAGTCTAAGTTTCACGATTTTAATCTCTGCCTTTATGGCCCGTGTTTTTACTCCATAGCACAGCAGAGACTGCAGGAGTTCATTACAAAAGGAACACCAATACCTACTATATCAGTCATCTAGTGTAACTAAATACCCCAGACTTAGGACTTAAAACCAAATTATTTATTATTGCTCAGGATTTTGTGATTTTTCTGCTGGTCTCTCCTGGGCTCACTCTTATGATTTCAGATGACAAATGGAATTGCTGGGTAGTCCAAGATGACCTGACTCATGTGTGGTAGTGGGTGTTGACTGGTTCCCTCTCTTCTCCACTATATAACCTTTCATCCTCCAGTAGGCTACCCCAGCTTCTTTTCAGCATGGCCACCTCAAAGCAGAGTTCAAGAAGACAAGCTCCACTGCATAAGCACTTACCAAGCTTCTGCTTGAGTCACGTTGGTTCATAGCCCATTGGACAAATCAAGTCACATGGCCAAGCTCAGTGTCATCAGAGTGACTTAGATTCCACCCCTTGATAGCAGAAATGACAAATAATTTGTGGTCATTTTTAATCTATCATAATTACAAACATAAAACAAAAAATAAAAGGAAGGCACCTGTAAGGTGTCATAAGAATTAAAAGAACCCATCCTACAAGTATAGATTTCTGGTCTTCTTTGGCTTGAAGAGCTTTCTGGCTCTGCCCCATCCTACATCCTGTCTGAGAAAAGCACCACCCACTGGGTAGGTGAATTTGGAAGGGACCTTGCCTGTCTCCTCTTTGTGTCTTCTGGAAGGTGGCTAAGGTATCATCTTCTATCTTCCATCTTCTCCTTTGGGAACTGGCTATTAGAGTTTATATTCCCTAGACCCTATTCAGGGGACCATTTTTCTTCTGTAGTACCCTATCCTCCACCCCCAAAGTGCCCTCCAGCACAATAACCTGCTTCCAGGACCAAGGGACATAATGTGGTTGAGTAATCTATTAACACTATGATAATTTTTGCTCATTGAAATTGTAATGTAATTATTGCTTTTTGTTGCTCCTATTAAAATTTGAAGAGTATTTTTTAGCTTTACTTTAATAAATATAAATATTACTTATAGAAATGGTTTATTATTATACTTCCTAGTGCCTATTATACCTTTTTAATTAAAATGATAAACTAGGCATCTTTCCAAATCTCTCTCTCTATAAGTGCTTATATACATATTAATATATGTAACAGTACATATAATAAATATTTCATATTTGAAATAGCTGACTAATATTCCATTTGTGCAGTGGTGCTAAAACATATTTAACCAATCCCTTGATGATGAATATTTAGGTTGTTGCCATTTTTTAAATTATAATAAACTATGTTGCAGTGAGTACATTTTTATATATAACCTAATACACTTACTATGATTACTTCCTTAGGATACTTTCCCAGAAATGGGATCACTGGGCCAAAGGATACACACAATTTACAAAACTGATTTTATTAGCTTGACTATCAAATAATTTTACGGATTTATATTCCCAAGAATTGTGTATAAGAACAAAAATACCCCTTTTCTCTAAGCTTTCTTGTGATTTTCTTTAAACCCCAAGTTATTTTTTGTTTTGTTTTTCCAAGACAAGAAGCAAAGAGCTAAAATTTAAGTATTTGCAACCTAGGGGATGAGCAAAATCCTAAACTAAACAACTTCATTTCCTGACAGCCTGAAAGCAGCCCCGCTGAAATCTCCCAGCCCAGGACTCCTTGGAGACAGAGAGGGGAGACAAGTCAGAAAGGCTACAGGAGGGAAAGCCCAGTGCCCTCTGTTCCATGGAACAGCAGCCTGTTCACTGCAGGTCAGGCCTCACAGAGGGGCCCCCAGGACTAGGTCAGGTCACATACAGACGGGCCTCCAATGCCAGACTCCGCTGACACCCACTCTCTGCAGAAGGACCCTCACTTCAGGGGCCAGAAGTCTTCCAAAGTGAACTCAACCAATCTCTCCTCATCCTGGGAAGACCCTAAGGCCCCAGCACAGCCTGGCATCCTATGGGGAAGCTATGTTTCCACTCAGACCCGACCATTGCTCCAGGCTTTGGAATTGATACAACCGGGAAGGAAAAAGTCCTTATTTGTCCTTTGACAAGCTGAGCAGAAATATTCCAGGAACCCACCTGGATACAGCTTTTCCTTCCTCTTAAAACCCCAATCTTCCTCTCATTTACTCATTGCTTTCCCCAATAGCTCTGCACCAGAAAACAGTTAAAGCAGGGGTGTCCAAACTTTTTTCAACGTTTTTTTACCAAGGGTCATATGCGGTAAAATACACAAACATCTGGACCACTCACTCGAGGTGAAGTATGTATTTCCTCACCTGGTTTACTTAAGTAAACTAAACATATTTTTAGAATTTGCTGCGGGCCAATTAACAATGGCTTGCGGGCTGCAGTTGGCCCATGGGCCGCAGTTTGGACACCCCTGCTTTGAAGGTTCTTTTGATATTTGACCCCTGCCTCCAGACAGTACTAGAAAAGGGCCTTTGATCTCTTTTTATGCTCTAAGTGCCCAGATGAATGTCTGAAGTCACTTCAGGGATTATTTTGTGAAGGGCTTTGCCTGGGATCTTAATTCTGGCAATGCATATGCTGCGGCAGGGGGTACACATTGTAGAGCTGCAAGCACTTTATATTCATAGTCCTTATGAGGTATAGTACTTCTATATTTTCTTTTCTAGACCAGGGGAAACTGCTGTGGAAGCAACCAGCCAACTCAAGCCTTACCCTTTGGTAACTGTTTGATAAGGTAAGGGCCTTCCAAAATGCTGAATATCGAATTAAATCTTTGTGATAATAATATCTTATTTCTTCACACTTGAATGCAAAAGTTTAATGGGTTTTCATTTATATTATTCATCCATGTCAGAACAGGAGATGCCCTTAGAAATAAATCTTCTAATTCAAATTCCTCATTTGGAAGACCTGCAGTCCAGAGAAAGGACGCGAGTTACCTAACCTCACATATATTAATATCTTGTGGGTTCCCGGCTCTGAGCCAGTGTGAGCCTTCTGACTTGTGATGAGAAGTATTTCCTCAGCCTCCTTTTTAAAGCTCTTTGATGGATCTGTTTTGAGCCTCTTTCTGTCCTCCTTCAGAACCAGGCACAGTGCTCACCACTTTACAGTTTATGGCATCAAATCCTTATAACAATTCTATGAGTATCGTTATCCTCATTTTACAAGTAAGGACAACAGGTTTGGAAGAGGTTGAAAAGTTGGCTAACATGATGCATTCGTTTTTTTTTTTTTTTTTATGGCTTCATAACAAATTACCACAAACTCAGTGTCTTCAACAGCACAAAATGATCGTCGTACAGTTTAGTAGCTCATAAATCTTAAATGAGTCTTGTTGGGCTAAAACCAGGGTGTTGACAGCACTGTGTTCCTTTCTGGAGGCTCTGTGTGAGAATATTTCTTGCCTTCTTTAGCTTCTAGAGTCCGTCCACAGTCCTCGGCTAATGGGCCCCTTCCTCGGTCTTCAGAGCCCGCAACACTGGGCCAAATCTTCACATTGTATCTCTCTATTGTCTATCATATTTCTGACCACAGCCAGGAAAGGTTCCCTGCTGTTAAGGACTCGTGCGATTAGGTTAGTCTCCCTCAGGTAATCGAGGATAATCTCCCCATCCTCAAGGTTTGTCATCCAGTTGCAAGTTCCCTTTTGCCATGTAAGGTAACATATTCATAGGCTGGAGCTTGGACATTTTTTGGGGGGTAGGTGTCATTACTCTGCGTACCACAGTCTACCCCCTGGTCCTCAAAGACACATCTGTCTCACGTGCAAAATGCATTCTTCTTAAGGTCCCCAAAGTCTCAAGCCATTACACAAGAGAAACTAGTATGTGACAAGGCTAGGTCTCTATTTTCAAAGCCTCTTAACTGCTGGCCAAATGCACAGGCTGCTCTTTTGCTCTAAGATGGGGGTTGTGATTCTCTTACTGATTGGCATGCACTCTTCAAATTGCATAACATTAACCTGGAAGCTCTGTGGAGGCAGGCAAACTGTCTATTTTGTTGATCATTCTATCCCAATACCTATCACACTGTAAGCGCTCAAATATTTGTGAAGCAAATGATTAGAGAAAACAAGCGTCTAAGTAATCCAACCGCATAAGCAATGTATGAAACCATATAAAGTCATAACAAAAATATGTATTTCTTGTTCCGAAAGACCTTGTACTCTTCTCAATGTTTTTCAGAGCCCCTTGAAACAGGTTACAAACCATCAGAGCCCAGGCTGCCTTTCCAGGTAAACTTACCGAACTGCCTGTGCTCCATCTGGGTTTTTGTTACAGCAAGACCTAGAATAACATTGTTTTGTTAATAGCGTTGATGCGATATCATAAGAATGCCACTCTTGTTTATATCAATTAGCCCATGATAAAATTGGTTTTGTTAGGTGTCATGTAGCGTAAAGTCAAGGAATCTATCAGTGGCATTAAGTGAGGACTTAACTGTACTAGTAAATGTCTTTTTAGCCATTGTGATTCCTGCTGAGATTGGCTTGCAGCCCATGGATTCTGTTTCAGGTTTAAATATAACTACTCAACATATAGATTGCCAAATATTGTTATTCTCAGTATACAATTAAGCATCCTGATTAATTTTGTAGATAAAATGCTGTTTGTAGTTCTCCTTAACATTCCCCTCCAGGATGAGTGCTCTAAGGACGTATCATTTTCCCAGCAAAGGTATTTAAAAATAATTTGGCTTAGATTAGTAGTAGCCAAAGCTGGGAGGAGGGATAGAGATTAACTGTAAGTGAACACAAGGGATTTTATTATCGTAATGTAAGTGTTCTAAAATGAGATTTGGTGATGGTTACACAACTGAGTAATTTCCCTCAAAATGATTGAATTATACCTTTAAAATGGGTGACTTTTATGGTATGTAAATTATGCCTCAACCAATATAATTTGTCTATCATCCACTTAAAAGCACTGTCCACAAAGTTTTGTATTAAATATGATTTTCCCCCCACAGTGTCCAAGTACATCCCTTATAATAATAAGGCTAAGCTTCTTCAGCTTTATCTTGGCCTATTAATAAATGGAGTGGAGCACGGTCATACTTAGTTGCTCCAGACATAAACACGTCATGCTTGTTTGTCTTTTCCGTCCCAAACAATGTAAGAACAAGTACACATACATTCATTCTTAATCTTTACAAACTCCTGATATTTGGCTTAATTTATCTCAAAGTCATCAGAGTAACTGTTTTGATGTGATTCAGAACCAGGCATTTTTATTTTATTTTATGTCCCACAATTCATTTAGAAGTCGTAATTGAACCCCCAACCCACCAGTGTACTCCTAAAGAGACAAATCAGTTTCCCAGGACAAATAAAGCTTCATCTGCTGGTGTGTACACAGTGGGCAAGTAAACAAAGGGAGAAAACAAAATATTTATGAGCTTTTTAGCATTTGTGGACTTAAACACCAATCATAGAAATACATTTCTGGAAACACATTTACGCAGAGTCAAATACAGACACACGTGCACTGTGGCAAATATAGAGTCTTTAAAGAGTTACTGGCTTCAAACCAATGAAACTTCATTTGGACATTGTGTAAATGACTCACATGCTTGAGGGAAGATGCCGTGTTCCTTAGACAAGGATTGGACTGGCCATTTAGCTCAGCATTAGGCCTATGATACAATTTTTATCTCAAGCTCAGTTTCCGGGGGGGCGGGGGGCTCTGCCTTCGGCTTCATGCCTTGTTCCTTTTGCTCGAGTCCAGTGTTTCTTCCCCGTGAGGCCCACTGGCATGCCTGGTGGTGGTTTTGAACGTGCAGATTCCAAACCTACTGAGGCAGAATCTCCAGGGCGGAGTTTCAGGAATCTGCATGTTTAACAAGAGTGACCAGTAATTATCCTGCACATTACCATCTGAAATAGTTGGTCTGAGGGTCTTGCCCGTATTTAGAAGATTCAGCATGGGCTCTTCAGATTAATTAACATTCCATGAAAAAGTGTTTCAAAGCAGTGTTTGTCAAGCTTTAATGTGTATCCAAGACTACCTGGGGATCTTGTTAAGATGTCAGTTCTGATTTTGTAGATCTGGAGAGGAGCCTCATTTCTGCTCTCTAACAAGCCCCTTGATGCTGCTGGTCCAAGGACCGCACTGTGATGAATGGGACTTCAAAGTATAACCACGCTGCCATGCTAGAGGATCAGAACACCCCCTGCCCCCACCCAGAGAACAGAGCTACACCAAAGACCATCCTGTGCAAATGCGCTTCTCCTTGGAGTGGGGGAGCGAGTGTGCTACTGGGGACCTGGGTTAGATGAAGGGTCTAATGGGAGATCCTCTCTTGGACTGTAGAGAGTGGAGCCAAACAAGGGCGGAAAGTTACCATGGAGAGGGCAGAGAGGGGGAAGCTCGGAACAGAGCCATTTAGGAAGTTCACCTGATCACAAACACAAAGGGCAAAGAAATGAAGTGTACAAACAGTGGAAACAGACACTAAAGACGGAGAACAAAGTCAGTATGTCTGTAAAGGAGGACAACAGGCAGAATCTGGGGGTTCCCTGAAGGCTGGGGGGTGGGGAGGAACACACAATGAATTTAATATCTTTAGTTTAATCCTTGATGTATAATACTTATACCTTTATGGGGCTATACCTTAATTTTTTTTAAAAAAATGATCTATTCTAACTAGGTGAAACAGTTGTTTTCAAACTGAAATACACCTAAGAATAACCCAGGCAACTTGTTAGAACGAGGTTCCTGGACCCCATCCCCTGAGATTCTGACTCCACTATGTCTGAGGTAGGATCTAGGAATCTGGATTTTCATTAAAGACATCACGTATTTATGATGTAAGGGGCCTGTGGGTGACACTTAGAGAAACAGGGGCCAAGTACTCACACAGCTTATAATCTAATAAATTAAACTTATAATTATGGTGAATTTGAATTATTTTAAATATTTCTATGCTGTGAATATGAATTTGGAAATTTTTCAGTTTTAAAAGGTCTACATTAATTATTCACTTGTGCATTTTACATGGAAATTGCAAGCCTCATCTACAAGAAAATAGGACACATTTAAAAAAATATTACAGAATTCTTAAATACAAAAATGATAAAAATGTCATTTTCTTATACATTTGCATAGTTAGTTCTAAGTTGTCTTGGTTAAAAGATGCTTGTCCACCAATTAAATAATTACATCACCCAAAGATAATTTGGGAGATACCTTTCCCAGAAGTAAGGTCATACAACGAAAGATTTTGGCCCCAAAACTGACTGGATTTTTTGTTAGTGACAGTATCCAGTCCTCGGCTCTATTTATATCTGTAACAAGTCCTCCATAATTTAAAGGAGTTGGTCACACAGTCCTCATTCCTTATAAAGTATACTTGACTTAATTCTACTGGCCACTCAAGTAAATCTTCATCCCCACTCAGGTGAAATTTTACATTTTTGGCTCTTAAGCCACTTAAACCTCTTCTAGCCGACTTCAAAAGATCTGTACGTGTGACCCAATTTAATTATTTTTATTTTTGCTTCTTAGTTTTTAGGGTTAAATTTTTTTCTGGATATTAAAATTATTTTTGATTGAATTTCAGTTATCTTTCTTGCCTTTGTTTGACTGGCAACCCCAAATTTCAAGGTCATTGTCTAGGGTGTTGGATACCAATCAATAAAGTGACAGGAACCAGATAGGTGGAGATATGAGTGTTGCCTCCATTACAGGAAGCTGGATTGGAGACCAGAACCTGCTGCTGCAACTGTGCTCCTTCCCAGTTGCCTTTGCTACCCTCTTCCCAGTCAAGACCGTGGGACTGTCCATCAGAGGGAAAAGCAGAAGCTTGCCTGCTCAACTAGCTACAGTGTTTCAGACCCTCAAGAGCAGGAAAGAAAGCAAGAGCACAAATGGGTATTGTTTTTATTTTTTATTTTATTCTTTAAAGATTTTTATGGAAATATAACTAACATATAATATTATATTAGTTTCAGATGTACACCATAGTTATTTAACATTTATATACCTAAAGAAATGATCACCACGATAAGTCCAGCAGCTATTGGACACTGTACCATGCTATCACAACATTATTGACTATATTCCCTATGCTGTACATTACATCCCCGTGACTTATTTGTTTTATACCTGGAAAATTGGACCTCTTATTCCCCTTCACCTTCCCCCTTTTTTAATTTTTCAATTACCATTGACATTCAGTGTTATTTTATATTAGTTTCAGGTGTACAGCATATGGTTAGACATTTGTATAATTTAAGAAGTGATCCCCCTGATTAGTCTAGTAACCAACTAGCACTATACATAGTTATTACCATATTGACTATATTCCTTGTGCTTACTTTACATCCCCATGACTATTTTGTAACTATCAGCTTGTACTTCTTAATCCCTTCACCTTTTTCACCCTGGCCCCCACCGCCTCCCATCTATCATCCCGACAAATCTAGTACCACCATGATACTATACATCGTTATTACAATATTATTGACTATATTCCTTATGCTATACCCTACATCCCCATCATTACTGTGTAACAACCAATTTGTACTTCTTAATCTCTTCACCTTTGTGATTTACCCCCAAACCCTCCTCCCACCTGGCAAACATCAAACTGTTTTCTGTATCTATGAGTTTGTTTCTGCTTTGTTTATTTTGTTCTTTAGATTCCTCATATAAGCGAAATCACATTGCATCTGTGTTTTTCTGTCTGACATACTGTACCCAACACAATACCCTCCAAGTCCATCCATGCTGCAGATGGCAAGAACCCATTCCCTTCCATGGCTGAGCAATATTCCATTGTATATATGTATCACATCCTCTTTATCCATTCTTCCATCAACAGTCGCTCAGTCTACCTCCACATCTTGGCCATTGTAAATAATGCTGCAATGAACATATGGATGCACATGTCCCCTTGAAGTAGTGTTTGGGTTTCTTCAGAGAAATACCCTGAAGTGGGATTACTGGGTCCTTCTTTGTCTCTTGTTATAGCCTTTGTTTTAAAGTCTATTTTGTCTGGTATAAGTATTGCTACTCCAGTTTTTTGTTTGTTTGTTTTCATTTTCATGAAATAACTTTTTCTATCTCTTTACTTTTTGTCTGTGTGTGTCTTTCAATCTGAAGTGAGTCTCTTGTAGGCAGCATATGTAAGGGCTTTGTTTTCTTATACATTCAGCCCTCCTATGTCTTTTGATTGGAGCATTTACTTCATTTACATTGAGAGTAATTGTTGATAGATATGTAGCTATTGCCATTTTATTATTCATAATTTTGATTTTCTTTTCCATCTTAAAGAAGTCCCTTTAACATTCCTTGTAATACAGGTTTGGTGGTGATGAACTCCTTTAGCTTTTTCTTGTCTGGGAAGCTCTTTATCTGTCCTTCGATTTTAAATGATAGCCTTGTGGGTAGACTACCCTTGGTTTTATGTCCTTGCTTTTCATCACATTGAATATTTTGTGCCAATCCCTTCTGGCCTGCAAATTTTCTGTTGATAAATCAGCTGACAATCTTATGAAAGTTTCCTTAGAAGTTATTAGTTGTCTTTCTCTTGCTGCTTTTAGGATTCTCTCTTTGTCTTTAACCTTTGCTATTATAATTGTGTGTCTTAGTATGGGTCTGTTTGGGTTCATTTTGTTTGGGACTCTCTGTACTTCCTGGTTTGTGTCTATTTCCTTTGCCAAGTTAGGAAAGTTTTCAGTCATTATTTTTTCAAATAGGTTCTCAATCCCTTGCTTTTCCTCTTCTCCTTCTGGTACCCCTATGATGCGAATGCTAGTATGCTTGATGTTGTCCCAGAATTAAAGTATTCTTGATTTTTTGGACTTGTTTTCTTTTTGCTGTTCCAATTGGGTATGGTCTGGGCCAACATCTAGTATGTTGGTTCTGAGGCCTCTTGAGAGTCATCCACTGCCTGTGACTGGCTGAGGGCTACCTGATAGGAGCTGCAAAGAGATGTGTAGTTGTTTCCTGCATTTACTAACCCTGGAGGCACGTGGGAGAAGCCACACTGCAAACCAAGGATGTCTGCCACCAGTACTAGGCCTGGGGTAGTTCAGGAAAATACCAGGACATCTGAAGGCCTGCTGCCACCTGCTGGATCCCTTAAGGTTCAGCCACTGATAAAGCCTCATGCGGCATGCAAGTTGGATGGGTATGGAAGGCGGGGGTCTCAGGGAATCTCTAGAATGGGAAGAGTTGTGGTAAACAGGTTAATGTAGACTCTGGTTTGGTGCCAGTGCTGAGCCTGGCAAAAATCTCAGCAAAAGTTTCAGTGCACATCAAGGCCAGTCGCTGCTCACCTAGGGTTCTCGGACCCTGAGAGTTTTCCAAGAAAGAGTACAATACCAGTGGGGCTGGCTGCTCAGGGAGAAAGTGCCTCAGGTATTTTGCGAGTTGGATGGGGTAGTGGGGCTCAGTGAGTCAGCAGGTGGAGCGAGTGGAGCTTACCAGGCCAGTCAGTTTAAGATTTCACCGGTGAGGGTGGGCTCAACACAGGAAATATGAAGCCTGCCTGCCTGCTGCTCAGGAGAAGAACCTCACCAGGGAAAATGGCAATTGTCCTCCAGCCCTTGCTATGAAGTCACACACCTCAGTCTGCCCCCTGTATGTCACTGACACCCCCTGGGTTACTGTCTCTCCGCTAGAGCCAAAAGTGAGTGTCTGCAAATGAGAGAATCTGTGCTTGGGCCATTTAAGAGGACATCTGGGTTTCCCACAGCCCTCTACCCCACCCGGATGGTTGGAATCCGCACTGTTTTCACAGCCAGATGTTATGGTGGCTCCTCTTCCCAGCTCCAGTACTCTGGGTTAGGGAGACTGGTTTTTGGCTGGATTCCCTCACTCCTCTGGGGGAACCTCTGCAGTGAAGCTATCTCTCTGGTGTCTCAACTGCCACACACAGGTTTGGCGCCAGCCCATTTTGCATCTCTGCCCCTCCTACCATTCTCAATGTGGCTTCTTTGTCTCTTTAGTTATAAAACTTCTGTTTAGCTAGACTTCAGATGATTCTCCAGAATGATTGATCTATAATTTAGTTGTAATTTTAATGTGTGCTTGGAAGGAAGCAGGCACAACGTTTATCTACTCCACCACCTGGCATCTCCTCTTCAGGTATTGTCTTTAAATACTACCTCCCCCAGGCCAGAAACATGGCTGTGAGCAAAGAGCTACATATTCCTCCAGAAAGGCTAAGACTTTTACTCTAGATAAGAATTCCACTCATAGAAATAAATGGAGAGGACGTTAGGGGTCCCTCTACTATTCCAGAGCAGTAAATAGACAAAAAGTAGTTATTAAACTGCTTTGAAAATTATAAAGTTCTACTCAACTGTAAGTTACCTTGATTGTTGTGTCTAAGGATCTCTGAATGTTGAAATCGTGTCAGGAAAATTATTCAGGTTGAATTCTTTACTGGCAAGAGATAGTCATTTTCCCTATCCCTTGAGTGACAATTTCATATATCAGTATTAACAAAATAGGGCAGGAGAGAGAAATACATTAAATGCATAGGGAAGCCTATCTAACGCAATAACTCTAAATATGAGGTATTTGGATTATCAAAGACCTTTCTGCTCCAATATTGTGGCTAATTGAGAGCTGACTGTGGAAATTTTTATTTAGCTATGCTTTTTAATCTCCAGATTGCCATAAATCAGTGAGAAGCCTGGCTCATGTTCCTCATCTGACTCACTGTTAATTGTATGGGGTTGATGGGCCTTTGGGGAGTTGAGTGAGGGTGGTTTTCTTTAAGTCCTTTGCAAAATGTCTGCATTTTAACTCTGTGACAGATCTACAGCCAACCCCTGACTTGGCCTTCTCTCCTTGACGGGGAAGATGTGAGATCTCCTCCAACTCAATCTTGTCACTCAGCTGACTGCATCCCTAGTATAGGGACCAGAAGATTGGGTAGCATATAAAAACCATTACCTCCCTATAATCTCTGGTCCAAGCCCCCAGCCTCTTTCTTCCGGACAATCACAATAGACTGGTCCCCCTGTTTCCACACATGTTCCTTATGTCTATGTCCCAGTCACAACCCAGAATAATTATTTTAGAATATAAATAAGAATATGTCACTGACCTGCTCAACACTCTCCAAATATTTTTCTCCTCAAATTTCAACATCCTACTTAACATGGCTTATAAACGCCATGCGCTCTGGTTCCTGAGTGCACTTTTGTCTCCCACATTCTCTTTGCTTATTTTTCTAGCCATGCCCATCTCATTTACCCTTTCTAGAACATGATAAGCATGCTTTTTCCTAGCTGTTCTCTCTTGCCCCAGATAGCTTCATGGCTTAATCCATCACGGCATCTAGGTTTCTATTCATATGTAGCTCCATCAGAAATGCCCACTGTTATGGGATGAATTGTGTCTCCCTCAAATTCATGAAGCCCTAACCCCCAGTACCTCTGAGTGTGGCTGTTTTTGGAGATAGATCTTTAAAAAGGTAATTAAGTTAAAATGAGGCTGTTAGAGTGGGTTCTAATTTTATTAGACTGATGTCCTCACAAGAAGCGGAAATTTGGACAAAGAGACACTGGGGATACACATGCACAGAGAAAAACCATGTGAGGACACAGTGAGAAGGTGGTTGTCTACAAGCCAAGGAGGGAGGACCTAGAACAGACCAACCCTAAAGCATTTTTTGAAAATATTTATTTATTTATTTTTAAATTAATTTATTTTTTATTTTGTTTTTTTAATTATTTTTTTTATTAGTTTCAGGTGCACAAAATAATGGAATAGTTAGACATTTATCATTTATATCCCTCACACTGTGTCAAAAACCCCCTCCCCCTCATCCACTATCCCTCTGACATTGCACTGAACCATCACATTTCCACTGTCTCTATTCCTAATGCTGTACTCCGCTTCTTGTAACTATATATGTATATAAAATTGTAGTTGTCATTCATTATTGTTCAGCTTCAGCTTCAGGTGTGCAGTGCAGTGATCAGGCATCTACATCATCCCTGAGGTGGTCTCCTTAATGAGACAAGTGTCCATTGAATACCCTACAAATCTTTACAACATTATTGATTATATTCCCCAAATTGACTTTCGTATCCCCATGGCAAAAAAGATTTTTATTAAAATATAGCTAACATACAATATTATACATCATAGTTATTCAACATTTATATACCTAAAGTAGTGATCCCATGATAAGTCCAGCACCATCTGACACCGTACCACGTTATCACAATATTATTGACTGTATTCCCCATGCTGTACATGAATTATTTGTTTTATACCTGGGAATTTGGACTTCTTATTCCCCTTCACCTTCCCCCTCTTTTTTTAATTATTAGTTTATTACTTGGCCATAGAGAAGAATGAAATATTACCATTTGCAACAATATGGATGGACCTAGAGAACATTATGCTAAGTGAAATAAGTCAGACGGAGAAAGACAAATACTATATGATCTCACTTACGTGTGGAATCTAAAGAATAGAATAAAGAACAGGTTAATCAGACTTTCTCCCTCTTTTTAAAAGTTTCAATTGCAGTTGACATTCAATATTATTTTATATTAATTTCATGTATACAGCATAGTGGTTACACATCAAGCCTGAAGCATGTTGATCTCGGTCTTCTAGCCTCCAAAACAGTGAGAAAATAAATCTCTGTTGTTCAAGCAACCCAATCTGTGGTATTTTGTTGTGGCAGCCTGAACAAACGAATATATCCACCCTGACCACGAAATCAATAGCATGCCGCCATTTCCTTAACCTACTTATATTTTCCTTCATAGCACTTACCCAGTGATATTATATTATATACTTATTTCCCTTTTCATTTATTTTCTGCCCCACTACTTATATGTAAGCTCCATGCAGACAGGAGCTTTACCATGCTCATTGTTTTAATGCCCAGCACAATTCCTGGCCCAGAGTACACGCTCAGTAAATGTTCATTAATACATAAACGAATGGAATATGTTGTTAAGATTTCTTGACTCCCGGGTCTTTCTCCACCTATTAATGTTACATCTCTGTGAAGCCTTCCTTGACTCCCACAGATTTTCCTTACTTTCTGGATACCCCCTGCCCCCAGGTTTTCCATTGAAATACTGACACTGGACCCGTCATTTTGGCCCCTGATCATTCATTGCTTCTTGACTGCTCCATGATTCTACTTTGTCTTGTGTTTATTATTTTCCTCCAGCAAAGGAAGGTTTGCTTGAAAATGAGTCTTGCATTTGATCCTAAGTACTGTGCATCTTTATGCTTATGGCTAAAGTATACATTTTCAGCCATTTCCCTGTCCTTATCCCGCTGAGTGAGGATGAAGCAAGGGTTCTCAGACAAATGCAGCTAATGTTTGTCCAGCTAAGGAGACAGGCACAAAAGAAAGCACTAATCAATCCATAACTTTGCCTAGCTCTTCTGAAAACTTGCGATTTTGATACTCTAAGGACTGTGTTCATTCTAATAGCTGAGTGGTGATGCCACACACAGAATTGGGTCCATGTGCAGGTCTTGCCAGATTAAGATAATATGGATGGCTGGGTTATTGTCTGTAATGGAAGCATGGGCGGGGCCAATAATTTGTTTAAATTCTCCAGACTGGCATTCAAGGCCCTCCCCAAACTTTCTCTGCCTCCTTTCCCACTGTTCTATGTGAAGCATGTTTTCACTCCCAACGGAGTGGGCTTACAGTTTCCTGGGCACACCCTTGACTTTCCCACCTCTGATTCTTTTCTCCCTGGGTACAAGCTAAGTAGTTGGATGAAGACAGATATTGCCTTTGTTTTGATAATAGACTGCACTCCTCCACCCTCATTTTTATCTGTAAGATGCTGTCCATCCTCCAAAGCCAGTCCCAGTTAATAACAAAAATTAGCTAACAGTTAATAAGCAGTTATTATGTGCCAGGAGTTATCCCTAGTTTTTATCATGGGATAACTTATTCAATTCTTATAATGATGCTATAATATAGGCATGAATATTACCCGTTTATAGATGAGGGAACAGGAACAGAAATGCCATCTCCACTTCTGCAAGAAACCTCTCTTGATCTCTCCTATATGACCTAATTGTGTTCTTCCTTAAACTTCAACAGCACACATTTCTTTTCTTCTGTCGTTTAGCTTATTTGGTCGTGTAGAGTAGTTATAGAAATAGTTGTCTGACTCATGCTACTGGTCTATGAGCTTAAAAGCAGAGATCACATCTTCATCTTGTTATCCATCATACTATTTCTTGCTGGACACAAGTGCTTAAGAACTGTTTCCTGTATTCGCTTGGATTAACTTCTCGGCCTGGGAAGCCCTAGGTTTGCTGCTGACCGTACCCCCAGGACTCACACCTTGGTGCTTAGGATGGGGACTAACTTAATTCCAACCGAGCTCCTTGGTTGTGATTTGCGGGGGTTTGCATTTATTGGCCCACTACCAGGTCTCTTTCTCAAGAACATACCTAGCCAGCAGCTCAGGTGTCATTGGCCCTCTTTGGTGATGAAGGAGGCTTGCAATGATTTTAAGAAACCAGTAGAGATGGAACCCACTTGGGAAATCTGGGCTCCTCCCATCTGCTGGGCTCAAGTCTAGCGGTATTAAATACATCTCTCTATTACTTTATTTTGTCTCCCAGTCTAAGTAAGCAGGGAGTAACCTGACTTTTGCTCGTAGTCCAAGTCTAGCCCTCCTCTCCTGGAAAGGTCTTCTTCCTTTATTTCTTCCTCTGATCTCTTCTAACACCAATATGTGTCCCACTGACAAGTCATGAAGTACAGATGGCCCTGAATGGCATTTAACTTTCCGTGGGAGTGTACATTTCATCTCTTGAATGTGACCCAAAACTCCCAGAGACCAGAAATGGAGCCTTGTGCTTCCTTCCAGTTCTGTGGGTCGGTGCAGAGGTGGGACACACACAGCTGTTCACCACAGCTTTGTGATGAACCCACCAATCACCCACCTTATGCTCTCAGGACTGCGCAGATCAGATAGGTACCACGGGATCAGATGGCTGAGCAGATAATGAAACAAGCCTGTGTGCACCAGAAGTGCATATATGATAAATGAAGAGAATTTCAGGGAAGTGTTTGGAGATTCTAATATCATATTTTAATGGCCACTACGGAAATCTTCCACAAATTATAGATTGAGCCTTTAGAAATGTTAAATAACCTACTCATGTTGCCCAACGAATGAGTTGCAGAGTCAAAGTTTGAACTCAGGTCTTTTAAAACCATCCCTGTCTTTCACACTTATTACACTTATAAATTGTTAAAGGATTGTGGCGCTGAAAGCCAGATCCAAGCTCCCTGACAGGCGTAGAGTTGAGCTTTCCCAGAACTCTGTCTTCTCTCCTTAATGATGCTTTCCTTAGAATCCATCTGAACCAGGTTCCCAGTTCCCATTTTCTTCAGTCCTAGGCTTTTTCAAAGTGCAAAGCCATTTAAAATTAATTAAATTGATCGCTATCTTCAAATGGGACCTGGATAATGTCTTTGTAGTTGCCAAAGGAACTTCCCCAAAGGCATGTTAATGATATATTAGGTTTTCATTGTCCTTTTTTTTTTCCTTTTATTTTTTTGGTCCCATATTCTAGGCCTTCCATCCACTCCCAAGAACAATCATTGTGGCTGTTATTATCATGACATAGAAGGAAGCAAAATCTTCCATCCTCCCAGAGAGACGGAATCCCCATTAGGCTCTAGTGACACTGCTGCAGGCTTTGTCCTTTGAGTTCTTCTCTGAGGCAGTGCTGGGACCTTGGTACTGAATTCCATCCGGCGTGATAACTATGGAGACAGTATCTTTCATGGTGATAGATGAGAGGCTGGGTGACTGCAATTATGCAAAATCAAAAGGAAATGATCAATCCCGAACAGCTTGTGAACACAATTTTATTTTATTTTGTGCCAAAGTGGCTTCACATCATTATGTGAAACAATAAAACCTATTGTGTGCCCTAATTTGAATCTGTTCTTTGTTATAAACATCCTCGGGGGTATTACAGAACTGTTTTGGTGCTCTATGTGTCACCTTCCTTCATTCTTTCATCTGTAAAATGAGACTGGGGCCTTTATGATCTGGGAATAAAAGATATGACTTACAAAGCATGGTGAGTTACAAAGCATGGTGACTTGAGGACTTTGCTCCCGAACTCAAAAAATGAGAAGTCCAGCTTTGAAAGCCTTTGAAGTGTGCTGGGAACACAAACAGTATGGTAAGTGCTGGAGATGGTACTACATTAGCATAGAGAAGTTTAACTTGGCTGATAGCACCTAGCAAAAAGGTGGAACAGTGAAGAAGAGAACTTGGACTCTCAGGCTTGCTAACAGCAGCTGCGTCTTCATCATGGAGTTAAACCCATCAAATGAGGGAGCTGTGGAATCCCAGTCCAGTGGATTTTCTCAATTTTGCTAAATCCTTACAGGAACTTCTTGAACTCAACAGTGAGGCAGGACCTGTGCGCACAGAAGCAGAAGTGGCTCAATGAATTCCTGCCTGAATTCAGGGAAAGCCCTTCTGGAAGGTCCAGCAGTTGAGTCTGGGCAGGAGAAGGCAGGTTCGTTGTAATTACCAACATAGTCAGTTGCCTGAAACGACTCCCCACCTTTGTGGGGCCTGACCATGGGGCTGGGGTCTAATGCATCCTGGGTATGGAAGATGTCGTATTATTAATTCTGGTTCTACCATCGATAGTCGTGAGACTTCCCCAATCTCTTATAAGCATGAATTTTCCTATAATAAGAATATTGGACTAGGAAATCACGAAGGCCCCTTCCATTACTAGTGTTGCGATATGCTGACAAAACTCCTTTGTGACAGCGTGAACTCTTCATCAACATTTCATAATAGGATACCCCATGGTGAACACCATTAGTGTTCCATCTGCGACATCAAATACATCAGAGAAAATCCGCAAGTTTCTATTCTTCAGTCCTCTGTCCCCCATCCCTTCCTTCCCTCTCCCCTTCCTGGTTTCCTTTGTTTTACAACTGTTCATTTTCATACACCCTTTGTTAGCTACTGTGTTTCTCCAAAAATGAGACCAGGTCTTCTATTAAATTTTGCTCCAAAAGATGCATTAGGGCTTATGTTCAGGGGATGTCAGCCTGAAAAATCATGCTAGGGCTGATTTTCCGGTCTAGGTCTTATTTTCCGGGAAACACGGTAATCTGAACTATAAGATGCAACTTTCTCAAACCTCCACCTTCCTTTCTCTCTTCTCACTCTCAACACGTTTCCTTTTACTTCAAAGAGGAAATTGGAACCATTGTAAGGGGAAATCATACAACTTCTTTCCATCTAATTTAAAACCTCATCTGCATTTTCCTCTCCTCTCCTCTTTGTTTCTGTTACAATAGAAGTGGCCTTTCTGTTCTCTAAAATCAAGGCCTCCACTGCTGTTCTGTTGCCCGTACCTGGGAAACTTTCCCTTAGATTGTCTTCTTTTCTCTCCTGTATATTTAGCATTTCCTTCTTTAATTGAATCCTTCTCCCCGACATTTCACCATGTCCAAACTTTCCCAACTTAACACAACAAAACGATACTCCATAAAAACAACCTCTTCTATGAGTCTTCTTTGCCAGCTTGTTAGCACACAACCTCTCTGTGTACCCACAGACACATTCTCGAGTTCCCTACACCTCTGGCCCCCATTTCCGTAGTTCTCAAGCACTGCTTATCCCATGCCAATCTGCCTTCCACTCCCACCGTGAACCTGAACCTGTTTTTGCTAAATTACTATGGACATCCATGCCATTGGGAAGATAGCTTACTTCTCTTTCTTCCCACTTGCCACACCTTCATCCAAAGCGCATTATCTCATCTGGGACTTTGTACAGTGTTTTTACTGGTGACCTCACATGTATTCTTTTCTGTGCTCCCCAACCCTGCTCCGTCCTACAGCCAGAGTTCTGGGGGTGTCAGAGAAGGTGGGGTTGGCAGATTGGGTGGCTGGGCTGGGTAAGAGAAATTGAGACATGCTGTGTGGGTGGCAACTTGGAGGAGATTACCGTAGGCACCGCACCTCCAAGAAGTCACATGCTTCTCTCTTCCTGAGTGCTTGTTTGGCAAAGGGGTTTTTAATTAGTACAAAGAGCCAGGCAGGACCTCATTACCCCCAGGCAGTGATCCTGTTCCAGAATAAAGAGAGAGCCAGTGTGCGTGCCCAGAAAATGCTAGAGCTATCAGAGTGTTAGGGCTGAAAGGCACCTAGCAGTTTATCTGGGCCAAGCAAAAGAAAAGTGGATCATGTGATTCTGGGTAGCATGAAAATAATATCCCTACTTTTTGTTTTTCAGGTGTACAGCATAGTGGTTAGACTTTATACAAGAAGTGATCCCCCTGACTAGTCTACTAGCCACCTAGCACTATACCTTGTTATTGCCATGTTATTGACTATATTCCCTGTGCTTTACACCCCTTATTTTGTAAATACCAATATATACTTCTTAATCCCTTCCTTTTTTTTCACCCACACCCTCAACACCCTCCCATGTGGCAAACATCAAAATGTTTTCTGTATCTATGAGTTTGTTAGTTTTGCTTGTTTATTTTGTTCTTTAGATTCCACGTATAAGCAAAATTATACTGCATCTGTCTTTCTTTGTCTGACACTCGGTACAATACCTTCCAGGTCCATCCATGCCACCACAGATGGCAGGAACCCATTCCCTTCCATGGCCAAGCAATATTCCACTGCATATATGTACCACCTCCTCTTTATCCATCCATCCATTGACGGACACCTAGGCTGTCTCCATATTTTGGCCATTGTAAACAATGTTGCAATGAACATATGGATGACATATGGATGCACATGTTCCCTCAAAGTGGCATTTTGTATTTCTTCAGATAAATATCCAAAAGTGGGATTTCTGGGCCCTTCTTTTTCTCTTGCTATAGTTTTTCTTTTTAAAGTCTATTTTGTCTGGCGTAAGTATTGTTACCCCAGCTTTTTCTGGTTTTTTTTTTTTTTTTTTTTTTTAATTTTTGTTTATTTGTTTGTTTTGGTTTTTTTATTTCCATTTTCATGAAATAACTTTTTCATCCCTTTATTTTTAGTCTGTGTCTTTCAATCTGAAGTGAATCTCTTGTAGGCCACATATGTAAGGGTTTGTTTTCTTATTCATTCAGCCCTCCTATATCTTTTGATTAGAGCTTTTAATCCATTTACATTAAAAGTAATTATTGATATGTAGTTATTGCCATTTTATTATTCATAATTTTGATCTTTTTTTTTTTTTCATCTTAAAGAAGTTCCTCTAACATTCTTTGTAATACTGGTTGTTTGGTGGTGATGAACTCCTTTAGCTTTTTCTTGTCTGGAAAGCTTTTTAATCTGTCCTTTGATTTTAAATGATAGTCTTGCTGGGTAGAGTAGTCTCCATTGTAGGTCCTTGCTTTTCATCATGTTGAATATTTTGTGCCAATCCCTTCTGGCCTGCGAAGAATCTGTTGCGAAATCAGCTGACAGTCTTATGGGAGCTCCCTTATAAGTTACTAGTTGCCTTTCTCTTGCTGCTTTTAGGATTCTCTCTTTGTCTTTAACCTTTAGCATTTTGATTATGATGTACCTTGGTGTGGGCCTGTTTGGGTTTATCTTGTTTGGGACTCTTTGTTCTTACTGGGCTTATATGTCTATTTCCTTTGCCAAGTTAGGAAAGTTCTCAGTCATCACTTTGTCAAATAGATTCTCAATCTCTTTCTCTCTCCTCCTTCTCATATCCCTATGATGAGAATGTTAGCATGTTTGATGTTGTCCTAGAAATCTCTTCAACTATCCTCATGGTTTTGGATTTTTTTTACTTTTTGCTGTTCCTTTTGAGTGTTTTCTGCTACTTTGTCTTCCAAATCACTGAATCAATCCTTTGCTTCATCTAGTCTGCTGCTGATTCCTTCTGGTGCATCCTTCATTTCAGTTGTTTCTGACTGGTTCTTTTTTATGGTTTCTCTGTCCTTTTTTATGCTTGCTATCTCTTTGTTGAAGTTCTCACTAAGTTTATTGAGAATCCTTATAACCATTGCTTTAAACTCTGTATCACGTAGGTTGCTTGCTTCCATTTCATTTAGTTCTTTCTCTGGAGTTTTGTTTTATTCTTTTATTTGGCAAGTATTTCTTTGTTTCTTCATTTTGGCTGCCTCTCTGTGTTTGTTAGGTAGATTTTCTATGTCTCTCAGTCTTGGCTGGGTGTTCTTATGCAATAGGTTCCCTGTGGGGCCCTGGCACAGTCTCCCTGGTCACTTGTTCCAGATGCTCCAGGATTGTCCCTTATGTGGGTTTTGTGTTCCCTCCTGCTATAGTTGAGCCTTGATTGCTATTGGCACATGAGTGGGTGGGCTGGACCCTCAGGCTGATTGGCTGTGGGGTTTGGCCACATCCATAGCTTATAGGCTGCTGTGCAGAAGGCATATCTCATTGAGTGGAATTCGAACCAGCAGACTCTGTTGCCTATTGAGACCGCCCTTTGTGTGTGCCACTTGTGGTGCTCTGCTGTGGTCTGAAGCCAACCTCCAAGAATGTTGGTTGTGGGGCACCTTGGGAGGGGCTCTGGTGCAGGCCCAGTCACCTACTGCCTGTGACTGACCAGGACTTACCTGGTAGGAGCTACAAAGCAGTCTATTTGCTACAAAGCAGTCTATGGCTGTTTGCTTCCTGTGCTGCACCTGGAGGTGTGTGCAAGAGGCCACGCTGCTAACCAAAGACAGCTATCACCAGTACCGGGCCTGGGGTAGCTCAGCAAACAGTCAGGACACCCTTAGGCCTGCTGCCACCTGCCAGCTCTCTTAAGGTTCAACAACTGATAAAGCTTCCTGCAGTATGCCAGTTGGGTGAGGCAGAATCTCAGGGAGTCATTAGAGTGGGAAGAGTTGTTGTCACTAGGTTAGTGTAAGTTTTGTTTTGATGCCAGTGCTGAGCCTGCAGCTACTCAGTAAAATCTCACCACACCGAGGCCAGTCGCCTGCCTCGGGCCCATGGACTCTGATAATTTTCCAAGAAAGTGTGCAATGCAGGCGGGGCTGGCTACTCACTGACAAAGTGCCTCGAGTGTTGTGGGAGCTGGGTAGGGCGGGGTCCCAGCAGAGCTCACCAGGCCAATCAGATTCAGATTTGGGGGAGGATTCAACCCTGTGGGGGAGGGTTCAACCAACATAGGAAAGATGGCTCCTGTCTGCTGGCTGCATGGAAGAAGGACCTCACACAGGGAAAACTGCAACTGTCCTCTATCCCTTGCCTCGAAGCCACACACCTCTGTCTGCCCCCCATATACCTTTGACACCCCCCACATCAGTGTCCCTCTCCTGGAGTCCAGGGTGAATACCTGCAAGTGAGGCTAGGCATGGTCCATCCCCCATCCAAAAGGATGTCTGGGTTTCCCATAGCCTTGCATCCCATCCACATGGTCAGAATCTTGACTGTTTTTCACAGCCAGGTTTTATGGGGATCCCTCTTCCTGGCACCAGTATTCCAGGTCGGGGAGCCTGGTGTAGTGCGGGGGTCCCTTGCTCCTATGGGGGGAACCTCTATGGCCGAGATATCTGTCCTGATTCTCATCCATCACAAGGAGTCTTGGGGCCAGCCTATTTCACTTCTCTGCCCCTCCTATCAATCTTGGTGTGGCTTCTTCTTTATATCCTTAGTTATAAAGCTTCTATTCAGACTTCAGATGGTTCTCCAGAATGATTGCTCTATAATTTAGTTTAATTTTAATACGTGGAAGGAAGCCGGCACAGGGTTTATTTACTCTGCAATCTTGGATCTCCTCAAAACCAATTTTGGTGGAAGTTTCTGTGAATGGCCCAACCCATGCACTGCTATGTGTGTCCTGGTTTTCCAGGTGCTGTGTGTGAAAAGAAGCAGCCCTCACATTTAAGTACACGTCAGAATCACATGCAGAACTTGTTAGAACAGTTCCTGAGTCCACCACCAGAAATTCTGATTTTGAAAATTCAGAGTGGGTTGTGAAATCTGCATTTATTTTTGCTTTTTAAAATTATTATCATTTTAAAGAATTGTAGTAAAATACACATAACATAAAATTTGCCATCATAATCATTTTAAGTGTACAGTCAGTGGTATTAGGCACATTCACACTGTGCAACCATCACCAGCGTCCATCTCCAGAACTCTTTTCTTCTTTTGTAACTTACACTTAGTGCCCATTAAACACCAACTCCCTCTCCCCCTCCCCTTTGTCCCTGACAACCACCATTCTACTTTGTCTCTATGATTTTGACTATTCTGGGTATCTCATATAATGGGAATCATAAGTATATGTCTTTTTGTGATTGGCTTATTCACTTAACATAATGTCCTCAAGGCTCATCCATGCTGTAGCATGTGTCAGAATTTCCCTCCTTTTTACGGCTGAATAATATTCCACTGTACATATGTATCACATTTTGTTTATCTATTCGTACGCTGATGAACACTTAGGTTACTTCTGCCTTTTGGTTATTGTGAATAATGCTGCTATTAGCAGGGTGTCTAAATATCACTTTGAGACCCTGCTTTCAGTTCTCTTTTTTTTTTGAGTCTGCATTGTTTACCTGTTTCCAAGGTGACTTTGGTGCTTAGCCGACATTTTGAGAATATGGATGAGGTAGGAAGCACCAGCTAAGTTTGGACGCAATTTCTGGCCCACACTTACTGTTGTGTATCCTAGGCGGTGATCTTTCCAGGCATTCCTCAGTAGGTCCTGTTTGAATCAGAGCATTTATTTAATGTTACGTCTCAAAATGAAAATGCCAGAACCTAAATTGTAATCTTGGGCTAAGCTGGTGAAGGTAATACTTGTCAAAGAGTTGTGAGATAACATAGAATCAAGGTTGTCTCCCCTACTATACGAGGAAGAAGATATGATTTTACCCACCAAAGATGCTCTTAGTCTGTTATGAATTAAGAACCAGTTATGCATTTTCTTCTGTCTTTCGTTGATCCTTAGGACATTTGCTGTTAATTCTCCTATACTCTAGTATGGAAATTGAATCCCAGAGAATGTATTTAATTTGTGTAATGTCGCACAACTGGCCTTGACTAGGCTCTTGACTCAGAGCACTTTCCACTATATTAGGACATAGATGGAATTGGAAACAATGCACCTTTGAACCTTACTGCTCAGCAATTCATAGCTGGAGAAGGTACATGGACTGGATTTTTGGTGGGAGTTCCTACTGGTGAAGGCAGGCAGAGCCCTGAGAAGACCTGGCAGAGGCAGAAATGAGCTGCTGGGATGGCCACACATGCAGGTGGGAAGCCTATATGGGACTCCCCAAGGCAGAGGCTGTAAACAGGGCAGGGAAACAGAGACACAACAGCTGGACCCCACCCCAGGGAGAGGGAGTGAAGGCTTCCTGGATGGGCAGGGGCCTCCATGGTCTGACCACCAAGGCTCTGCCCGTGTAGCTGGGCAGAGGTGCTGGTGGGAGAGGCCGGGACAGGTACGACGTGCAGTGCTCACTGCACTAGCCTTTATCCTTTATCTGTCCTGCCCCCTTAGTTTCCTGACTTCCTCCCTCTGTCCTTCCTTGAGAGACAGGATGGAGGTGTTCCACTCACCTGCTCTGGCCTGGAGAGTCACACTTCTTCTGGCGGTCTCAGTGTCACTTTGGGGACAAGCCCAGAGCAGCAGCCCAAACTGGCTGCTGGAAAGCCCCTCACTCTTCAATGGGGCAAAATCCATTCTGCCTCAGAGGAGATGGCACAGCATTGCGACCTCAGACCTCTTCTGAACTTAGAAAGCGATCGAAGTCCCTGGGCTGACAACTTCAGAAAGGGTTTGGCTACTTTCCTCTTCACATCAGCAACACTGGTTATTTGACAAACAAAAAGGATCCATGCTGTCCCTGTAAGAAATGTGTGGCCACTTCTCAGGAGTAAAAGTGTAGGAAGGGGCAGGGCAGCTTCTCAGTAGAAAGTGTGTAGAAAATTTCCTGTCTGCCTATGGCCGCTTGCCTCAGCATGTGCGATTCCCTGGGGGTAGGGTGGTAGGGGCGGATACAGGGGGTGCCGGCAGGGTGAATCCCCCAGAGAGGGAACTCAAGCTCTGGGCCGAGAAGGTTCTTGGCTTCATGCAGGAAAGAATTCAAATGTGAGCCCATATAGAGTTCAAACTGAAAGTAAGTTTATTTAGCAGAGACTAAGTAGGAAAAGAAAGACCACCCCACAGACAGGGTGGTGGTCTGTAATCACTAATGGAAGAGAGACCTCTTCCCTCCACCTGGCTAGGGTTTATGTGTTTTTTAGCTTCTATGGAAAGTTTCTTGGTATGGAAAAAGGAGGAAAGAAGAACAATGGTGAGTGTAACTTCAGTGAGATAAACGAAGAATAGGGGCAGGCTTATCTTTAACTTGTGCAAGGCACAACCTGTGGCTCGTCTGCAGTAGGTTTAACTGTGGGAATATCCATAATGGAATCTCTTTGCTCAGTAGCCTTCAGAGGGTCTGCTCTGTGTGATTGATTAACGTCTGCCTGAGTTCTGTCTCTGGCAGCACGTAAGCAGCAGGCTTGGAATCCAACCTCCTAGTGTCTTCCTTTGTAAAATCAGTCCTTATGCCCTTCCCTATATTACAGGGAGGGCATCTCCTCTCATCTGTCACCTTGGGACAGTGTGGAAGGAATTGTCTGGGCTCTATTTTTAGAAATTATTTTATGCTGTTAAAAAAGGAAACATTGAAATCCGTACACTAGGGTTTGTCATACTCACCAGATTAGAGGTTTCGCTGCTGTAGGAGCCCACCTCTGTCACCGAAACACCACTCAAAACTTCAAAGTTAAGGCCCTTTCTTCCTGAGATTTCTCCACCCCGAAGTGCTGCTCTGACTCCTGTGGCCCCTTCAGGTGGCCTCTAGAATAACTGAAGCACCAGTGTAAACACAAAGGTTCCTCCTGCTCCCACCAGCTCTCCTAAGGTGCACTAGGACACTCAAAAGACTGCACTGAACCGAAAGGAAAACTTTAGGGGGACCCAAACGACAAGGGGCATAAAGCAGGATGAATCACACAATAGGGGGCCTTCAACCTGACCATGGCGGGCTGGCAGGTGCACCCCTGTACTTGCACTTCCCACCATCTGTCTGGGCCCGTTTCCAGGATCTTGCTCAGAATGGCTGGTCGCACTCTTAGACCTCAGAATGTCAGCAGACACGGTGCTCTCTGATGCCTCAATGTCTTCATGGTCAAGGCCAAGAGAATGTTCTGGCCCTTCTGCCCTTTCCCTCACCTATTGTCAGGCGTAATAACTGTCTCCGTGAATAATTAATTCCACCTTTCACGTGAGACCCCAACCCCCTCTAGCGTGTTGCCTGGTCCTAATATGGAGTAAAAACATCTTAATCCAACAATGACTGTGAGAGTTTCTACTCTAGCGTCATTGCACACACATCATGACCACAGGGTCCTCCTGACACAATGATACCACACCAGAGCATTGTGTCAATTCAACTAACAACAGATCAGGCTGACTTTCCCTGCAAGTAGTTTTTGTTACCTTTAAAACACTAGCTAGCTGATACAGTAAACAAATTACAGCAAGTGATGTATTTAGCTCTGTTTAAATCAACCTTTGAGTAAGTGTTGGTCACAAGGATGCTTTTGCTTTTAGCAGAAATGAAACATGAATGCCTTCTTGCAGACCAGGATCATATTTTGTTGTCTTCATCAGCAAGTAGGGCAGATATAAGAACACTTAGTCGATTCCTCAGGCAGGAGACTCCAGGCATTTGAGAGTCAGATTTCCAGCACGTAGCCAGCTCCTCAGTCCCTTTGCCCAGCCCGAGCCTGCAGTGGTGGTGGTGGTGGTGATGGTGGTGATGGTGGTGGTGGTAGTGATGGTGGTGATGGTGGTGGTGGCGGCGGTGGCGGTGGCGGTGGTGGTGGTGGTGGTGGTGGTGGTGGTGATGGTGGTGGTGGTGGTGGTGGTGGTGGTGGTGGTGGTGGTGGTGGTGGTGGTGGTGGTGGTGATGGTGGGGGGAGCTTCATAAGTGCTTGGTTACATCTGTTCCCATTACCCTGCTGGTACTTAATGCTCAACAGGTGTGTGAGGGCTGGAAGGTGAACCAAGTGCAGAGTCAATAGTCTGGATTCCATTTCTGGATTTTTCAGGTAGCCTTGGGAAAAATGTTCACCTCTTTGAGCCCCAGTTCTGCCATCTTTTTTTCTTCTTTTTTTTTAATTAGAAAAAAACCCCCACTTTATTAAATCACACTGCTTTGTAGGTACAAATGCTTCCCGTAAAATACTTTAAGCTGGTTCACACTGAAGTGTGAGTGACTCATTGATTCATTGCTCCTGCTGTTTTTAAAGGAATCTGAAGTATCCTGACCTCTCCTAGAGTTTCTGAGTTGGGCCCCAGGCTTAGCACTTTAGAGACATAATCTCATGGAAGGTTCAAAATCACCCTCTAAGGCAGTGGTTCTCCATCTTTGTATGTGTCAGAATCATCTGGAAGACTTTTGAATGCAGATGGTTCATTCAACCTCTACAGTCTCTGATTCAGTAGGTCTGGGTAGGGCCTGAGAATTTGCATTTCTAACTAGGTCGCAGGTAACGCAGTTGCTGCTGGCTGGGGACCACACTTGGAGAACCACTGATATGAGGTATGTGTGTTACTATTTTAGATGAGGTCGCTGGGACATAGAGAAATTAAGAACCTTGCTGGCAGTCATTAAGTGACAAAACAGGGATTTGCAGCCAGGTTAGCTCGGACCTCAGAGACTTGTCTGCTCTTGACCAGTGAGCTCCATGGTCTCCATGGACCCATGTAGAAATATAATTAATCTTTATACCAGTTTTGTATCTTGCAAATTTGTTAAGCTCTTCAAATAATTCTAACAGTGAATCTGTGGGTCATCATGCATTTCAACATAAAAAATCATATTGCCTACAAATAATATGTTTCATCTCTTTTCTTTCCGTTCTTATATTTTTTATTTCTTATCTGTTTTTGTTAAGGCATTGCCTAGGACCTCTAGTACAATGTTGAACAGAAGAGTTCCCAGCGTTTTCCCCTTGTCCCACTCCTTTTTCGTCTGTCAGAGTTCTGAAGGGAAATTCTTTCCCTTAAAACTGCCGCTCATGGAATCTCTCTTACAATCTTAGGAAATTGGATATCCGTGGGTTTGCAAAGTAACTGGGAGACCACACCATCCAGTATGTCAGCTTGTACTTCTGAACTCACTGCGGGTCTATTCCATTTCACTTGAATGTAGGTTTAAATTTGAATTATTGGAAAATGTCTTTCATTAAAGAGAATAATTACATTGAAAATAGCAATTCTGCTATACATGTACATAACACTTACATAGTATAACCCCTTCTGTGACGTCCTAAAGTCCTAGAAACATTGCATATCCCTCCTTCGCAGGACTCTAGGGAGTAGCAGCTCCGTAATTCAGACGGGGATCGAAGCTCAAAACTTCTGCTAGTTTCTTAAAAAACTTAGGAAAAGATTGAATTAATAAGTGGTAAAGTCTCGCATTGCTCCATAGAGTTCACAGACACTGGAGGTAAAAACAAAAGGAGTGAGGCTGCAGGGTTGCTCTTCACCTTGCGCCCTCTGTGGCTGAGCCTGGCCCACCCTTGTGCTTGCCTCTGCAATATGACAAATCGTTACTTGTTTCCAAATTATGCAGTAAAGCTGCCCAACTTTTTCTTGGATACCATCAACTTGCTCCTAGGTCAGTGCCTCTCAAAGGGCTTATGATTGGTCTAATGAGATAAGTACAGAAAGTGAGAGCCAACGTTCAGAATCTTTTATAGCCAGTCGACCTTGTTTTGGTATTTTTACTGTACTTATCGAAAGTATCCACAATGGATTAGACAATTTTGAAAAATGGTCCTTAATTGCTGAGCGTATCACTGGCATTCAGTTTTGGAGGAAGATGTGAGGAGAAAGGATCACCCCAGGCTTTTGTGCCGTTCCCTCTGCCTGTAGCTCCGACTGAAGAATTTCTTCTTAAACTTGAAAGTTCAGTGTCAACGGAACTTTCAGACATGTTCTGTGACTGTCCCTCCCAAGTCAGACTTAATTGTTTCTTTTATAATCAGGCTGTACACCTTATAACTTTATTTGCTGTTATTTCATTCTGCTTTGTTTTATAGATATAGATAGTTGTCTGCATGTCTGTCTTCACCCCACATTAGACTGAGCACCCCCAAGGTTACGTAAGATTCGTGTTTTGTTTCAACCCATCAGGGAGCCTGTATTATTAGCCTCTCCAGCTTGGACGCTCTGATTCTGTCTTTTTTGAATCTGTCTGTGCATGACACATGGAAGGTACTAGCAAATCTTGGCAGAATAAATAGACAGGTGCTCTATATTCACTTACTTATCCAACAGTTAATGTGGGTGCTAACTCTGTGTCAGGAACTGCCATAGGAGCTGGTGAGCAAATGACCAAGACCCATTATGTTTCTCTCTTAGTGCAGTGTACATTCTAGTTTGTAGGAATGAATTATAAAGTCAGTGTTCAAGGAATATTTGAAGAAATGCAAGGTCCCATGAGTAGCTAATGTACCCCTCTAGCTTTATCATCTCAAAACAGCTTTCTCTTGGCTTGGCAAGAAAAAAATCAACCAAGGACAGTCGGTCTGGCTTCAAAAGAATCAGACAGAGAGACTGTACTGAAAAAGCTTCAGGAATAGGCACCAACCCCCAGCTCCTTCATGGCAGGGCGCTCCTTTCATGGGCCCAGACACAACGTGAGAATACTGCCTAGTAATCTTGTCACGTTGACCAAGCTGTTTGGGGACACCTTATCTTTGTGTCTCAGCCTCACTGTGGGAACCTACAGAGTGTGTGGCAGAAAAGGATCCTTTAAAAACTGAAATGGGGGAAGGAATAGAAACAATTGCTGACAACCAGGGCCTCTATTTTGGATTTAATCCTGTCACTGTCCAATTTAGAGTTCAAGATCCCTAAAATAGAGCTATTAGTTCAAAATGTTTCAAAGCGATGGACTAAATTGTCCCAGTAATAGCTTTTGTAAACTAGGGCGGTGGTTTTCAGATTCACCTTTTTTTTAAGGAGCAGCACCCTTTACTGGAATAAAATCTTATGTGAGAGCTAATGTTCTAAATCAGATTAATTTATTCCTTCGAAAGACATGACTGGAGCCCTACAAATGCCAGACACGGTAGAGGCACAGTTTTCAACAATATTGAACAAAAGAAACAAAAGTCTGGTTTTCAAAGAGGTTCCATTCAAGTGTGAGGAAGAGGCAAGAACAAGAACAACACAAAGCCATGTGCCGTGGAGGAAATAAAGGTGGGAAATAGGGAGTACCAAGTTTGATGTCATATGTAGGGTGGTTAGGAAACCTTATTTGATAAATTACCATATGAAGAGACCTGGAACAAGGGAGGGAGGGAGTCTTGGGGATGTTGGGGGAAAGAACATGTCAAGCAAGGAGCAAGTGCAAAGGTCCTGAGGTGGTGAGTGCATGCAGGGTTCCGGAAACGGCAGGAGGCTAGCATGGCCTGCAGACAGAGGGAGAAAGTGGCAAATGGCTGGAGAAGACGTAAGCAGTATGAAGGACAGGCAGGTTATGATGAAAAGCTTTTGCTCCTCCCCTCCCCCAAATCTTGATTGAGATGCAAAGTTATTAAAGACTTTTGAGCAGAGGAGTGATACAATTTGGCTTATGTTGTAAAAGCAGCACAACTGCGTAGCTGTAGGAACTGGAAGGAAGGCAGAGTATATGGGTATGAACATAGGTATCTTGCAAGATGTGATGATGGGAGCTCATGAAATACCTCTTCTGATGGCTTCTCTTTCCTCGCTGAATTAAGACGCAGAGTAATTGGCCCCAAGCAAGTGTGGGAGAAGAGTTGTTAGAGGTGTTAGAAGAGAGGGGGAGGCACAAAGTAGCTTTTCAGCAGAGTGAGCTGGGGAGCGGACTAGGAAATTGAAGAGAATTGCCAGGCAGCTCAAAGTGCGGGTCATGAATCAGTCATTTGTAATCCTGAATACCAAAGGAGACCAGTCAGAAGCATTGTGCGCTCTTCCCCAGCTGCTCTCCAGGTTTGGCTGGTACCCTCTTCACCCTCTAGCTATACCACAGTGCCAGGAGGGAGTAGATGGAGGGCTTCCCCTCAGTCCCAGCACGAAAAGTTGAACTGAATGAGGATGAGCGGACAAGGTAGAGATTATAATGATGAACTATAGTGTCCAGTTCTGGGTAGAGAGGGAAAGGGAAACTGAGGCAGAAAAATAAAAATATTTTAGGTCCTGGTAGGGTCATGGAGATAAGTCTTAGAGGGGTATTAGCGGAAGTGAGGTAGAAAGATATGCAGAAGGGCCAGAGACAGAGTGTGTCTGAAATTAAGACTGGGGGAGGGGGCTAAGAGAGTAGAGGGCGAGATCACTGGAGGTGACAGTGTCAAGTCCCTGGAAGGCCCAGTGTGGGAAGGATCATCTATGTGGACATTGAAGTTGGCAAGAACATGGACAGGGGCAGTGTTGGAGAGAGGAGAGCGAGGGAGAGCTCTGTGGGAGTCTGCAGATGATTGGAGCATGGTGGTGAGTGAAATAGTTACTGCAGGAGCTGCTAAGCCACGTGACAGCACTGGAGGGAGCACACAGGGCAACGGCCAGCATAGAAAACCAGCTCAATTCCCCTCTTTTCCTAACGTAGCCCCTGAGGCACCACTGCAAACCATCCAGGGTTTCCACAGTGGGCTGGAATATTTCAGATTCGAAGGAACAACGAAATTTTGAAGCAAAGGTTCTAAATAAGCATTTTGGACAAATGCATGCCCTACAAATTCTTTGAGCCCATTGGTTTGAGTTTCCCTCTCCACTGGAATACCCTCATCTGTCCTTTGTTTCTACATCGGCTTAGAACTCCTGGCACCCACTTCCACAGGCATTTACACGCAGCTTTCAGTAACATCACCCAGTCCTGGTACGGGACCCGGACTCCTCTCATCTCCGCTCTCCGCCAACTGCTGTTCCATCTTCTTTGCTCTGGCTCTCTTGTTTCCTCTCAGCTCTGAGTGCTCACCTGATCTCTATAAGCAGGAAGGAAGATGGTGGGGCCTTTTGCCCCCCAAAGCAATACCATGATATTCCAGAGGGGGGAAAAAGACTTGATAACTGAAACCTGATTGAAATATTACACGTCCATAAATGATGGTTCTATTATGTGACAATGTAAAAATCTCACGTCCTTCATCAAGACTGACAATAAAAAACAAAGGAAAAATGAGTATCAACTTGCAGAGGGAACTACCGCTACCATCTCCAGATTATTTTTCACCTCCAAATAATCTCGACAAGTAGTATCGGTCAGAACAACCAGGCCAGCTCTACCTCATCTCCCCACACACACCCCAATCACACCCCAACACAGAGAAATTTGCAGATGACACTTTCCCCTCCCACCTCCTTTCAAATTCTTCCTTCCAAGAGCTGATCAGGCTCCAGGTCCTTCAGAAAATTCTTTTTCTAAACACTCAGTTGCACGGTACCCTGATTTATCAATTGTCTCCTGAGTATTTCTTATTTCCTCAGACACAGTGCAAGTTCCTTGCAGGGCAGAAACCAGCATCAAGAGTCACCGAATGTACCACTGGTGTTTTATTCATTGACCTTGTCTGTTTTTTCTCCTACTGGGTGGTTGATACCCAGACTCTGCACAGGAGACCAACCTCAGGGCTCAGTGTGGTTTATCCTCTGCTGAGGCAGGAGGTGGTTGAAATCACAGCTGATGGAGAAGCCTGCCTGTTTTCACCTCTTTTCTCCACTGCTTAGAAACCATGGTCCCCTGGTCTAATATCTAATATCCCTGTGGAGTGTTTTCTCACCTGTAAAATGGGGCTGATAATAGTACCCACCTAATGGGGTGGCAGTGAGGATTAAATTAGACAGTACATGTAACGTGCTTACAATAGTATCTGGAGTAAACACTCAATATTCATCTGCTACTGTGATTACTGTCTCTATTTTTCTCTGATCCTTAATATAGTTCCCACAGTAGGTCAAATGGCTTGAAAGATTTCACATTGTAGGGGTAAAATTCTTTGTTGCTGTTATGCATACCCACCCCTGTCATCAACTCCAGCTGCTCATGCCTCAGCCATGCTGCTGGCATCACTGTTGGGATTTGGACATTCCTTTGGATGTCCTCCTGGGCAATAGTTATGATGATTGTAAACAGCGCTTTACAGTTTAAAAAGTGGTTTTATTGATGCATTCCCTTGATACTCTCAGCACCAGGGCTGCCACCCACGGTTGTGGAGGTTGTGTACTGCTCCACTCAGGCAGACACCATTCGTCGTAGTCCATGCGAATGGCGCCCCCTAGAGCTCTGCACTGCACCGCTTTGCATGGCTTTGTGGTGGTGAATCTGCTCCTGGCTACCCTGTGAGGTTAATGTTATTATTCTCATGTAAAAAATAAGGAAATTGGGGCTTAAGGATATCATATTTTTAAATATAAAAGACAAAGAAAGAGGTTTTACAAAAAATCCGTGATGGCTTCTTATAGTCTGTGTGTTTTGTCGGTTGCCAGGAAATTACCCTGGAGAGCAGCAAACAAACAATCAATTTCAAACTGTTTGCCTTTATTGCATCTTCTTCTCCACCTCCACAGTGAGAAATGGAAAATCCAATAACTAATAAAGAGCACAGTAAGGTCTTCTTCCTTTGTTGAAAGGATTTAATCATTGAGGTGAACTCCACAAATATTTGTGCAGTGGATGAGGCAGTGAGCGGTGAATGTGAGGCTTCCTTACACAAGGCTCCTTGGAGTTTCCTGCAGGGCTTCTGGGTGACAGAAGAGTCTGACTTGAGTGGATATGTCTGTTGGGAGGAACATCCCAGAGGGCTCAGCGACCCTCCCAGCCCAGGGCTGGCCAGGCCCCTGAGGAATGGATGCACATACTGGTGACGACTTTTGCATGCAGCCTGTCATGTGGCCCCAGGTCCCATCTCTGTTTTCCAGGACACATTGGGATGTTGACTGAGACTTGAGCAATCCACCTTGTATCCATTTTCCAAAACAAAAGCTGTCAATTTGCACAGAGGCTATTTTCAGTACCCACAACTTTAAATGATTTGCCCCTCCTCTTGCAGTTTGCCTTTGAGTGGGGTTCACCAGGGTCTTGACAGTAGAGACTGTTTCTCCTCTTTCCCTGGCCTCTGGCCAGTGGCAGGATTCCTTCCCATCCAGCCACCTTAGTGTTTGCCCTAAAACGCAGCTGGGAGCATTTTGTATTCTCTGACTTTCGTCAAACACTAATTACTTGCAAAAACAAAACAAAACAAAAACAAAAAACAAAACACAAAATAATCAAGTTTCTTATCAGAGCCTCAAATTCTCCATAATCCACAATCTGATCTCAATCCATAATCTGATTCCTCCTTCCCAGCCTTATCTTCCCGCTCTCCCATAAACTCCCGCTGTGCCTACTTGGGGTAACTCAGCTTCCCCTCTGATCTGCCCCACCTGTTTGCTTTGCTTCCAGTGGGTACCCAGGCTTCCCTACCTGTTCTCATCTCCTGCAATGGCTCTTCCTTTCATGTTTGGTTTGGTCAGCACCAACTACTCCTTCCTTTTTATGTGGATTTAATTCCAATTTAGAAAATATCCCTTTTTATAAATATTTCATTCTGCTGCCTATTAGAGACAGTCAAGTTCAGTGTATTTTCTAATCAGACCTCTATTATGGGCTTCTTAGGGTCAAGGTCTGTGTTTGAATCTTTCTTCTCCACTAGACTGTGAGTTTCTTGAGGACAAGGGCCATTATTTGTTTCCCTGTGGGTGTCAGGCCAGGCCTATGACATGGCTGGCCAAATTCAATTGAATTTCTAAACCATCTAAACGTAGCTCTTCCCCTGATGACAGGTGAGATTAACTGTGCATTTCTAAGCTGGCTGGTGCCAGGAGACACTGAGGCAATCACTCTCAGTGCTACTCTTTGGAAATGAAGCTGAAGGCATCTGGATGCTGGAGAATCGCTCTAATAATTAGACTGGCAGATAACCAAATCCAGCAATGGCAAGTGGGCGGTCTCATCAGATCTTGCCCTATGTTTCTGTCTGGCTTTGTTCCCAGGAGAATGCCTGAGTGGAGGTGATACCAGGAAGCCCATAAATTCAGAATGTGATGACCAATTCAAGACAAAATGTGAGGGATGCCATATATCCTAGCAGCTCCTGGATGGGTTAGCGCTGTAGGTTGGGTGGGATTCAAATGACCCCAGAGGATGCAGACAGGGACAGAGCAGACTTGGCCTGCTATGGAAGCTTCCAGGTGGGCCACATGCCCATCCCTCACTTAGTTGGTCATTTAACCCAGCACTGTGGCTCTCTGACAATAGCTTTGGAGACTTTCCCTTGAAAAGGCTGGGTAGGAACTGACTTGGCCTCAGGTCCTCTGCCTTTCCTGGTCCTGGTTCTCCCTCCTCCCTGTAGTTGTCAGGGTCTCTGTTCTCTCCCTTTACCCCAGGTAAATGCTCTCAGGCCCCTTCATTACAAATGGGGATTTAAAAAATGTCCTCCCCTGGAAATGTGCATTCCTTCTGAGAGAACAGTCTGAAACTAAACAACTGGCATGTAAATGATTAAATTTCAGGGATCAGCATCAGAAGAAGGAAAATAGGACTAAGAAGCCTGGCATTACTGGTTCCCTTGAGGTCACACCACAGGCTGCCCCCTTCTTTCATCTATATGTATGTAGGTGTCTCCCAAAGTTCTTGGCATGCTGGAAAGGCTAAATAATATTTGTTGAATTCAACTCTTCAGTTGTATACAGATAAACCTGGTCGGTAAGCTTTTATGAAACATCTGTTATGATATTAGCAAGGATAAAAAAGCAACAGGAAAAATTGCTCTCTGGCCCAACTACTAGAACAACTGATAAGTCAACACAGCCAGAGAGGAGACAATAATGGTAATAATAATAATAATAATTAATAATAACTCCCATTTCTGAATAACTATTGTGTGTCAGGAACTTGACATGCTTTTTCACATTTGTTTCTCACAACCACCTCGTGAAGTTATTGTTATGCCCATTTTACAAATGACGGAAATTAAACTCAGAGAGTTTCAATAACTTGTCCCAAAACACAGAAGTAGTAAATGATGAAGCCAAGATCACAAGCCTGTTTGACAAAGCTCGTGTTCTTTCTATAACACCATGATGATGCATTAAGCATGGCAAGGCTAAGAGGTGAGAAACTAAGAAAGACACAGATTCTTTTGAAGGGAGTTGGAGGAAAAGAGCTTGCTGCAGAGTAGGGTTGGCCCACGGGGGATTGGCTTTGTACCAGGAACAAGCTTTTTTCTGATTATCTCTTTGCGGTTCTGTTTATCCTTAGAATATATCCTTCCAATGATGATTAGTCAGGGAACTGTGTTCAAAAGTCACTTGAAGTGATACATGAAGAGCTCTTTTGGAAGAGCGTCGAGACTGGAACAAACACAGAGGTTGGCACGTTGCCGCCTTTCGGTTAATGTTGACTAGATCGTAGGACAGAGAAATACGTCAAAAGCAGATGAGACATCTAGACCACCTACATTGCGTCTACGGGTTGAACTTGCTGTTAGCATCGGTTTTAAACATTTGTAAATCTTTTTAAATTTGAATCTTTCAAAATCTTGCTCTCAGTAATTAGTTATTCCAATAATGATAGGTCACAGCCCAGCTTCTCATGCTCATCCCTGTTTCAAATCTCATGGCCAGCTGGAACCAATCCTGGATGTTGCTTCACTCCTGAGAGCCTCAGCAGCCCATATCCCCAGAGTTGGGGAGAATTTAGTTGGCTATGGAAAGTCATTATCATTCATTTAACAAGTGTATAAGGAGTCCCTACTACATGCTGGCACGATTCTAAGCTCTGTAGGTTAAGCAAAGATGAAGACTCTGCTCAGAGGGAGCTCTTACTTCCATGGGCTGAGCCAGATAAAAAGTAAGGGGCTGCATGAATATTTGTTGTATAGCTAGAGATAGGAACCGTGGAAACAGTCAAAAGGTGAGGCAATGTCAGGGAATACATTCAACGGGAGTGCCAATGAAGGCATCTTTATGGAACTAATATTTGAGCTGAGATCTGAATGTTGAGAAGGAGAGGTAGAGAAATAAATTAAAGGGGGCAATAAACACCTGGCAGGAAGCATGGCGACTGCAAAGGCTCTCGGTTGGAAAAGAGGCTGTTAGGTATGAGGAACCAAAAAGCTGGAGCCGGAGCAAAGGCCGGAGAGATAGGCAGGGGCCAGATGAAGGGGAGCCTGGTCAGCCAGGGGAAGGAGTTATTGTGTGTTATTCCGATTGCAATGGGAAAACACTGGAAGGTGTGAGCAAAGGAATGACATAATTCAAATTTATGTTTAAAGATCACTCTTGCCTGCCAAATGTCTACTCCAATCTGATTCTGATCTCAGAAGCATTTACTGAGCATGCATTTTGTGCCAATCCCCATAACTGGCATGCATGCATGTGTGTGTGTGTGTGTGTGTGTGTGTGTATGTGTGTGTGTGTGTGTGTGTGTTTGTATGTATATATATAATATCTATCACCTCTATCTCTATCATCTATCAATCATCTATATATCTCTCTATCATCTGTCTAACTCTCTAATCTATCATTTATTTCCACTCTCCAACCCATTATTCAAGGTGAATGTTATTACGTACTCCCATGTTGGAATGGAGAAGCTGTGGCACAGAGAGTGATTCACTCCAAGTCACAGGGCTTTATAGTTGAGTTTAGATCCAGGGTTTGAACGAGAATTGGCTCAATGTGCTCTGCTCTTTCCACTCTGCCATGCGATCTCACCCATACAATGATGGGATTTAAGAAGTTTTGATTAATACAATTATCTGAAGAGTGTGTTATCTGAAAAGCCAAGACACTGTTGCACCAGGTTTCCTTTATGCCCATGGCTTTCCAGCCAGAGCTGCCCTGGTTCCAGCTGTGCTGTTTTGCAGTGCTGGAGCCGCCGATGGAAGCGCTCTCAGGGGAAGCTGCTCTGGTCCCTCAGGTCACTGGGCGGCGAGGCTTACAGCACACTGCATTATCCCTGCACTGTGAGCCTCCCACCCAGGGCTGCTCTGCTGCACAAGATGCTACAGGACACCCTTGGCCCCAAGCTTGAGCAACCTGGATGTCAGAGGACTTACATTCCATTGGTGAACTTCTATATGTTTCTCACTTCTTTCCCCTGGAGGCACGATTCAGAGCTGCAGTAGCTTCAGGAAATTGTAGAGGCTGAGCCTGCTTTGTAAGGCACTTCCGTGCATTTTCTCCTTGTACTTGATGCTTGTGCCTTTTCCCTGTCTTCTGCTCCCTGGGATTGTATCCCCTATAAACTGTTGGTCTGGAAGCTGTTGCCTCAGGCTTTGTTTCCAAAGACAACCCTTCTCTTCACTTCTCACCTTCCTTTCACTGTTTCCCTCTTGCTCTCTTCTCAAGGCTGGACAGGTTCTTTTTCTAGGTGGACTATGAAGCTGTTTGTGGCTTGCCAGGCCCAACAAAACCCTTCCACCTAATATTTCTCTGAATCTTAAACTCCAGTCTCAGAACTGGCACTTGGGTTTTATAGAACTATTTACCAGAAAAAGTTGGACTGGGTGGGCGGGTAGGGGGACAAAAGACATGATGCGATAACATCTGTTCACCAAACAGCAGAACTTTTTAAAGCACTAAATACAAGGCACGGTTTTTAACCTTGTGGAGAAGACGAAGAACTCAATATTGACTGAGCATCTGTTATGTTCTGTTACTTCCTCTCGATAGCCAGAGGTCAATAAAAGTCAGCTGAGAAAAAGCTGTTGCTTTCGAGTAGCATTCTTTAGCACCACTCTGAGCCACACTTTCTGAGGAAGCAGTTGGAGGACAGTGGACTCTGTAGGCTTTGCTCTGCCTTAGGTCACAGCAGAAGCAAAATGTCACCAGACGGTCCTCATGCGCCTCCCATATACTGGCTCCTGTCTTCAGTAAGTCCTGGGGATCCCAGCTAAATGACAGAGCAGAGCTTTGCCTTCAAAGGGCTTTCAGTCTAATAAGTCTCAGGCTCTGTGCTGGGCCGTCTTGTTGAAGCTTCCCAACCAGGCTTTGCAATTTGTTTGGAGTGTTTGTATCCATCATTTCATTGGATCTGGGCAAGCAAATTTGATGGAAGATTGTGTCCGTTCTGCTGGGGGAAACTGAGCCTTAGTGAGATTAAATGGCTTCCCAGAGATCTTACGCTGAATGAACTTGGGTCTCCTGGCCCTAATTTCACAGCTCTTCCTCACCCATATAGCTGACCCTTGATTATACACAATTGCTGGTGGGGGAGGGGGTGATTTCCCCACTTTAGATTTTGCTCTCTAGTCACTTACCTGTCACTCAGTGCAGCCCTGAAGCTCCATGGAGGACCATGGGGGAGTTTGGGATATGCAGCTTCCATGAAAAGTGGACAGCCTGCAGCAGAAATTGTTCGATAGGGTACTCACTTCTACATGGTCCAGGTAGAAAATGGAAAATGTGCTATAATGTCAGAAATACAAATGTAAGCATTTAAAATCTCTACAAAAGATGCCTTTGCAAAGTTGTAACTGAGTATTGGGTGCCCAGTCCCCAAAATAAAGAAATTGTTAACTTCTGATTGCCTCTGGCAAAGGGTTTGGGGATTAGAGTGTTTTGGCAAACATTCCAGAAGGCTGTGCAGGGTCATCTCATTCTTGAGTAGGATGCATGCTTTTGAGCTGTCTCCAAAGCCAGGCAAATAACTTCCCCCTTCACTCACTTAATGACTTTGCCTCGTTTTGAAAAATTATTCCCTTGAAAAAATATTTTGGCAAGTTTTTCCCAAGAGAACCAAATAAGATTTTAAAAAATTAGTAAAATAGGAACTTAACCTAGCATACAAAAGCCAAAGCATTAACCAGTTACAGAGCTCTGTGGTATTAGAATATTAGTATTGAAAAAAAATAAGACATGGAGTTATGGAATTACTTCAGCAAAGTTTACTCAGGGACAAAATTCATTTTTTATCAAAAGCAAGTTAATTCGCCATCTGAGGGAACTGTTGTTCCTTTCTATTTATGAAATCAGGGCTTCCTTATTAAGCCAGAATACTCTTCTCGGACAATAATGAAGAATAATGCAGCTTTTTATTGCCTCTGGAGTATGTGTGTGCACAGATGGTCTTGAAAATAAAACAGTGTTTTGGACTGAATTCAGTCTGTTTTCTTTTCTTCTTCTTCTTCTTTTTTTTTAAACCTGACTCCCGTGAATGGAAGCAACACCAGATTCTCCAGCTCCTAAGGAGGTATGGGACAAACGCTCATGCACACGTCCTTTACATTTATGCCGACAGCCAGCAAATCCGCACCTATGCAGACCCCTCAACTAGTTATGCATTGTGACAATCTCTAGAAATAAATTCTAGACTGCGTGGATTTTAACTTCACTTCTGCCGAACCATTCTGAGATATGGCCCTTGGCTCAGCTGGTACTCAAATTTCTATGCAGCCTGAATGTCAGAAATTTTGCTTCTTCTGTGGCCTAAGGCAGTGCAGAGGCGGCAGACTCCACTGTCCTCCAACTTATGCCTCCTTCCTCAGAAACTGTGGCTCTAAGTGGTTCTAAAGAACGCTACTGGAAAGCATCAGCTTTTTTTTCAGCCTACTTTTATTGACCTCTGGGGTGTCTCACCCTGGAGGTATCCAGAATTCTCTGGACATCCAGAGTACTAAATGGCAGAGGTGGTGCTAAGCTCCCTCCGTCACATACTGGAGCAAATCGGTGAAAATTTTTACGCGTGTCATTTCCAGGTTCAGAAATCTTTAATGACTTCTGAAATTCAAAAGATTAAAATCTAGGTTCTCTAACCTGGCAGCCAAGTTTCCTTCTACCTGGAGTTATCCATCCATCGGCTATTATCAAGGGCTTACTAACTAAACATTGTGCTGCAGCATCCCTTGCCTCATAGACCTGACATCTATGGGAGACAAACAATCACACAGCTATGTATTTCATTGCAACAGTACTAAGTGTCCTGATGGAGAAGCTCAGGGCACTGTGGGGGCTTCTCACTGAGGATCCAGACCTGGTCCGGGGAATGGAAGAACCAGGAAATAGTTGGATCTGGAGACAAAAACCAAGGGGGTCACAAATTCTGTGTGAAGAATTTGGGCCTTTATCAAAGGACAAACTTAAAGCTACTGTGAAATTAAAGCAAGGGGATAATATGATTAATTTTGTATTTACACATACCATCCTGGTGGCCATTTAGAAGTGGTTTTGAGCTGGAACCTCAGGCACCAAGAAACCAGTTGGGCATCTGTGGCAGTGACCCAGCTGGGAGTGAAGGGGGATTTTGGATAAAGATAATAATATTGGGGAAGGTGAGAAGTAAAGGAAGTTGTGTAGTGGTAAAATTAACTGCACCTTTATCTCTTCAATCAAATACTCTCCTATAACCTCCCCCTCATTTATTTACTTAAATTGTGTGAATTTGCTTTCATAGGCCTTTACTAAAAAAAAAAGCCACCAAACAAACAAGATGGATGACTTCCTTTTTGTCACAAGAATGACCCCCATTACAAATATAAGATTTGGTTTCATTGGTTAAAGCCACTGGCCCTTAATTTCTCTTTGGGTAAAAGAGGTCAACCTCCCTTTTTTCTGATATAGCTGAGTCCCACTAGAACTGACCTCTCCACCAACGAGAATGTAGTCTGGTGTCATGGACTGAATTTTGTCCCTCACAATTTCATATGCTGAATCCACAATTTGATTGTAATTGGAGGTGGGGCCTATAAGGAGGTAAAAGTTTGAGTGAGGTTATAAGAGTGGGGCCTTCAATTAATAGGCTGCTGTTTTTATAAGAAGAGACACCAGAGCTTGCTCTCTCTCTCTCTCTCTCTCTCTCTCTCTCTCTCTCTCTCTCTCTCTTTCTCTCTCCCCTCCCCGACATGAGCACAAAAGGCCATGTGAGGACAGTGAGAAGGCAGCCTACAAAAGTCAGAAAGAGGAGCTTCACCCAAGCTCAAATTTTCCAGCACCTTGAACTTGAACTTCTAGCCTCCAGAACTGTGATAAATTTCTGCTGTTAGGCCCAGCCTGTCTTTGGTATCCTATTATGGCAGCCCAAGCTGACTAATATACCTGGGTAGAGGAGAATGGATTTCTGGTCAATCATATTTGATTCTTTCACTGCTTTTTAGCTACCCCAAACTACCCTTATGGAAGCTCACCCAAACCATTAAAAAAAAAAATCATCTATATCAGAAAATGCTGAAATTTGGACACATTCAAAATTTGGGCCAGGTCACACAGGCTAGGCTAAAAGTGGCACTTGTAAAAAAGGGCTTGATAGTTTTTGAAAAGGGAGACATGCTAAGCAAATTAGTACTATAAACAGGATTAAATGGGCCAAGGAGATGTTGGGCAAATAACCGCTAGCTTGGTCTTTTACTATGAATGATCATGGATGTATATTTAACACGGTAGGCCTCAGTTTTCTCAGCCCTACAAGGTATTGACTGATAGTATTAAACTCACATGGATCTGTGACCATTAAAGGAGATGATGCATGCAGCAAAATTTGCACTGTGTCTTGTGTGCCATAGTACCTAAAAGATGATATGCTTGCTATGATTTGGAAATATTCACACTCGTCAAAGCAGCCAAAAGAGCAAATGCAAATTATTTTCTATTTCTTAAAGTTGGCATAAAAAGACATAAGATGTTCAAGACCAACTATATAAGTCCTCATTAGTGTAACTAACTTGCTAATATAGAGAACTGTGAAATCATGACAAGCCACTAAGAATTCAGCCTTCAGGGACACTACATAGTCTTTCCCCAATCCATGTGCATCAGTAATGCTCTCCAATATGGCTCCTAGTATTCCAACATGGAGTCCTTTTGTGCTCAAGATCATTGCTATTCTTTTCTCTGTTCTGAGGTAGCAACCTAAGAGGTAGGGAGAAATGATACAGACATTGGAGCCAGGAGTCCTGGAATACAATCTGATTCTGCTACTTATTAGGTTTTCATCCAGTAGGACATTAATAATACTTATTAAATGATGGCTAAGTATGTGACTGAATGCATGAAAGAATTGCCATCGGATTGAGATAAACAATTAAAATTTGTTTAAAAAGTGCTTGACACATAGTAAAAACTCAGGAAGGCCAGTTTCTCTCCTTGCCATTAGTTCAATAAACATTGTTAGGCACCAAAATGTGCAGACATTGTGCAAAGTGCTAGATTTCCATGATGACACTGGGACACCTTGACAATTAATTGACATGATTTTCCCCAAGAACAGATAAAATGGTGAAGAAGGAAGAGGAAGTAAATTATGTTAATGAATTCAACAGTTTCATTTTGTCCTGGTTTTTTGAATCAGATAAAATGAATTACTATTATTTTTAAAGAAAGTCCGAACATAGCTTTTGTGTTTTCTTTGTGTTCAGATTTATATTTCACTCTTGACAAAACAATTTCCTACTTCTATGAAAATGAAACTAAGGATTTTCTTCAACATTGCCTGGATCTTAAAAAATACCATTTAGACAAATATTAACTTTCCCCTCCAACATATGAGACTGGTTCTATTCCACTTGGGATCATTAGTTCTACAGAATCTATGAGTAATTCTGATGGAAATATTTTCACTAATTTCATATTTATTTCTATTGACTTTTAAAAAGAACAGCACTGCCAGAACAACTCAAAATTCGACTTTGTACAGCCTAACAGGGTATTGTACTTGATTTGATAGAATGAATGTAAATTACTTTATCAAACATTTATTGAGCAACTGCTACATTCCAGGCCCTGTGCTAGGAGCTATGGAAGATCTAAAGATAAGCAAGAAATTGCCCTCACTTACTAGAAACCCACAGTCTAAGAAGACATAAAGGCAGACCCAGAAAAGTCTGCTGTATGAGACACAGTAAGTGCCAACAAAGTCTCATGGTTTAGGGGGAGCATGGAGGCTGAAAAATGTCCTTTCTGTTTACCTTTACAAAGAACTAGAAAGATGTTAACCAGGCAAGTTTTTCTGGAAAAAAAAACCCACTTAATTACAGAGACAATTTTCTTAATAAGGTAGATGGAGAGAATGGTGAACTGATTTTGTCAGTTTCCCCCTAAGGCCATATCTACCAGTTAGCGGTTTTGGGTTGCAAGTGACAGAAAATCTAATTCAAATTAGCTTAAGAAAAAGAGAGCGTTTATGGCTAATGTAGGTGAAAACTCTAGTAGTGGATCCAGCTCAAGCTGTGCCCTCAGAGGTCTTTCTCCATTGCCTGGCTCTGACTCTGGCTGCGTTGCCCCATTCTCAGGGAGGCTCTCCCTCCATGATGAGAAGTTGGCTGCAGAACTTCCAGGCCTTGCATCCACCGACCTCCAGCTTCAAATTCGTGAGAGTGTCTTCTTCAGAACCCCCAGCAAAGCTTTCGTAGTGTTATATTGCTCTGATTGGGCATTTTAACCATCTCTAAACCAAATGTGATAGCCAGGGGAATGAAGTACGCTGGTTGGCTCTGGTCATAAGGCTGTACCTCTAGAGCTGGGAGTGGGTTCAACTCCAACCACACTACTTGTCTGGGAGTAGGCAAAATTCAAGGGCATTTTACCAAAAGAAGGGTACAGGAGTTTGGGTACTAGATCGAAGTAAGCAGACCAGTTAATGAAGAATGTATAAGAAGTGATGATTGAGATAGAACAGTGATAATTTTTCCAAGTTGTTTTTAAGTTAACACATGGCTGATGTACTTTGCTGTTGTTCTTCATCTTTGATTTTCAAGACGAATGCATCTTTTCCATAAATCAATTTATTAGACGTTTGCTAAGACCTCATGTGGCCAGAACTGTTTTGGACATTTGGGATGTGATGAGACTGTCTCTACTCTCAATAGCTTGCTGAAATAAACAGGGAAGACAGAGTCACAAATTTCCAGGGTTTTTGCTTTGCTCTTTTAAAAGTATTTCCAGGCAATATGAATGTCGTATTGTTAAAAGACTGGGAAAGAAACTCAGTAATCCAATAAAGAAACTGATATTGGACTACATTAGTTATGTCTGACACACGAGCTCTCCCGACATAATTAAGACAATATCTACCGTGACCCAGCTGCCAAAGTGATCCTCTTAAGATATGAATGTAATCTGAGATTTGCTTATGTGGTAAATTCCAAATTTGGAAGCATGGTTCTCAATTATGGCTCATTCTCCACCACTTTTGATTCAAATATTTGCTATTTCAGGCCCAGTGAACTCCTCAGGCCTCATACAGGCTTTCTCTATCATCGCACATGCTGTTTCTTGTGTCCTATTTTGTACACATCTCAAGTTGCTGGTCAAATGTCACCCTGTCTGTGAAGCCTTTTCTAATTCAGCAGTTCCCTTCTTGAATTGTGTATAGCATTATACAAAGCTTACGTCTCTGTTGAGCACTCATGCATTGCTTTGTAGTGGGTTTTTCTTTGTTCATCTCCTACACCTTGGGACTCTGAGCACATTGGTATGAAGCAGTGTCTTATTTATTTTTATATCTCCAAAACTAGCTCAGTATACATTGCATAGGCATTAGCTGAGGGTTAAAAGAAAATGAACCAAGGATAGCTTGAGGATTGTTGCAACGAAAGAGTCATTTACAGCTATTATTTTTCAGCAGAAATCTATTTTCCTAATCATTCATCTGGAAAATGCATTTATATGAATTTTTACCTATATAGTGTTATTTTCAAAGTGGCTCAACCATTTAAAAAGTAAGCTTGTGGGATCATTGATCTGAATCACTTTAAGAAGCAAAAGGGTATAGAAGAAACACGATGAGAAAGGCCTAAGAAGATCTGGCCTCTGACCTCTACACTTATCCTACTCTGTGACCTTTCAGTTAATGTCTAGGCATCTCGGTTTTCTCATCTGTAAAGTGGAATTTGAGAAGGAATAGCTTATCTGAGTTAGATCACATGAGCTCAATACCATAGCTACAATCAAAGAAACTTTAGGTTGTAAGGAATTTTAAGATTGCCACCTCCAACTCTACCCAATACAGAAATCCAGTGGTCAGCCTTCCCAGGAGGTGGCATCTGGCATCTGACCAAGCCCTCCAAGGCAAGGCATTCCTTTCCTCTAACACCTCACACTTTATTGCTGGTTAACACTCATGTTGGATAGTTTTCTACAATGAGCTGAAATCTGCTTCGTCTCTGTGACTTTACTTATTGATTTTGATCAGACCTCTGGAGTCATGAGAATAAGGCAGTTGCATTTGTGTCCATGACAGCCCTTCAATCATTGTGAGACAGCTGTCACTGCTCCCCGGAGCCTCATTTTTAGATTAAACAGCCTAAGCTCCTTCAAGCATCCCTCACAGGTCTCAGATGCTGACCTCCTCCCTACTCTGACCACCATCCTCAGACCATGTGCCAAGGTCCCCTGGAAGAGATGAGAATGCAGAGAGGTATCTGGCCCAGACGCGTCCTAGGAAACCATGGCTTGCCTTGAGCTGAGCATTGCATATCTTCCCTCACTGTCAAGTGCCTCAACAATGTTAGGTTTCTTCAGCCTCAGAATCCAGTTGACTCAGGTTGTACTTACGGTCAGTCGATCTTTGAAATGTGCCATAATTTAAAACAAAAATAACTTTAAAATCCTCTGTCAGTCTGAGACACCCCCTCTTGCATTTATACAATTTATTTTTAACCCTAAGTGGAAGTGTCTACATTTACCTATATTGTTCTCAATCCTTAAATATAGCAACACTGCCATGAATCACTCTACAGAGTAGCAACCACAAGTAATGATTACAGATTGAGGTGCTGGGCCAGGAGCGTCACTGGTGAACCTTTTTAGCCTTTCACTCCCTTTCACTCATCTTCTTGGCTAGCTGACGACTGGCTTGGAAACCTGCTCAGGCTCTCTTCCCTGCCTGCTGTCTTTCCCTTCACAGAAGTGGACTCTCTCCACTGTTCACAATTCTTCTCTTTTGGGGGGTACCTGTGTCTACCAGTAATAATTAACTCTCATGACCAGCCTCAACCTGCAAAACCACTGCCTTAGTTTCCTCTTCATAGAAGGTGCATTAGGGACTCTGGAATGTGGCAGGTGCTCATGTGAATTAAAGACTGGGTTTAATGCGATGACTATCAGGAAAAGGAAGTGAATAGAAATAGTAGATAGAAGAGGCTCAAGCCCTTTAAGTATTAAAAACGTCAGAGAATGAGACTATTTCTAGTTTAAGAGAACTTGAGGTAAGATGTGTTTTAGAGGAAAAAAATGCACTGCTTAGAGTTAAGCAAGGATAACAAATGACAGACAATTTGAATGGTGAGACTGCTAAAATAAGCTGTGTAGGAAAAGATCACATAGAGCATTTTAGAAAGAGAAGCACCTCTTTGATGTGCTCAGGGTCCCTGATTTGATATATCAAGGCCAGTGGGGTGAATGTATTGTTCAAAATACCATCCTTTTTGCTTCTCTCTGCACACCCCAGATCTTTCAGAGATACTTAAGGCTGAGTCGATGCCCTCAGCCCTGGCATTGGGTGACTCTGTGTGTCTTAAATTCTGCACAAGAAGTGGGACCACATGGTTGTTGTTATGACTGAATGTCTGTGTCCCCCAAATTCATATGTTGAAATGCTAACTCCCAATGTGATGGTCTTAGGAGGCGGGGCCTTTGAGGAGTAATGAAGTCATAAAGATGGAGCCCTCGTGAGTGGGATAAGTGCCCTTATTAGAGACTCCACAGAGCTCTGTCTGCTTTCTTCCATGTGAGGGCACAGGGAGAAAAGGGCTATGTGCAAACAGCAAGAGGGCCCTCACCAGAACTTGACCATCCTGGTCCCCGAACTTGGAATTCCAGCCACCAAAGCTCTGAGAAATAAATTTCTGTTGTTTATAAGGCAGGCAATCTGTGGTTTCATTTGTTGTAGCAGCCAGAACTGACTAAGGCAGTCATGTGGAATCTGCAGATTACCATTGGGCACTGTGGGTTCGAGCCCACCCACTGGACGAGCACTGAGGAGTCTTGACCCCAAGACGGCCATACTCTCACTTGCATTGTTTTAACTACTGGAGGGATATACCTGCCATACCGAGAATTAGAAAAGAAGGATGTTTCCAGGTCCTTCTCTCCTTTCTTTTTCTACAAGAATTTGCTAAGTGCTCACATAGTCCAGAAACTGTACTTGGCCCTAGGACAATCAGGAGGAATTAAATAGAATCTCAGGATCATTCCAGTTCATAGTTCATACAGGCGAACAAGTTGAGAGGATCCGTCTGGTCAAAGAAGATGGGAGAAGCACGGGAGGCAGGAATCGTGTGAGGGGAGAGTTTCAAATTGTCGGCAGGATTAAAGGATACAGGCCGCCCTACCACGGTGCGCCGAATGCTATCTTCCACGCTACTTCTGGAATATACTGTTACTAAGTATGTTGTTTCTCAAGCTCATCTCACTCTTGGGCTTTGGAACAAATACATGATTCTTGAATATAACGTGTCTCAAAGAATTATTTATCTTGTCAGAAACAAAAAAAGTAATAATTCTGTACTTTAGAGAATGAGTTGAAGATGATAGAGTGACAGAAAGACTTAAAAACTCCACCCAAATGGATAAAAGCACCACACAAAAAAAATATTTTTAGATAGCAAAATCACTTAGGAGCAAGTTGTCAAATATTAAATGATGCCGAGAGAAGTACACATTTCCACATTATTTGAAATTTGAAATATAGCTCCCTATGCTTTATGGAGCTTAAACCATTTGAATAAAAGTGAAATATCGCCAGGCTAGAAGTTACATAGTTGTGGTAGAAGATAGTTTTTTGGTCTTTGTTTCCTGTTGGGTTGGATGCTGACAGAAAGGAACTTGGAGTACTTTTGCTTGAGGGGAAAAAAGTAAAATTTGAAGTGTGTGGCAAGACACCTTCTGGAGGTTAGCAGTTACATTCTCTTGAGGGTTTTATTTTCCTTAAACTGAGCAAGTAACTTCCTCTGGGGCAGGATTTAAACTCTACAGTTTTAAACAAGCAGCATTCACTTAGCTTAAAAGTCTGCTTGATATACTAAAAATGTCCCTCTGCTGGGACTTTAATGATGATTCTACTGAAAAATTTTTGTAATATTAGGAGATTATATTCTACATAGATTGGACATGAGTCTAAATTTCATTGTTTGTGACAATGTTTATGCCCCAAAGACTCAAAGTCATTTGTCAAATAGTCTCATATCTTTTTACAAAAACTAATCAGAAAACTGGATATTGAGGAATGGTAAGAAAAAAAGTATAATCTTTAATACAATGTTAACAATAACATTTTCTTTATTACTGAAGAAATAACATTATGTCTGATATTACAACTTTTAGCATTTTTTTCTACCATGTTAGAATGAAATTCCCTTCAAGGAAAGAGTCCTATTTTGACTTCTTTCTATTTCTCCCTCAAGCAAGTGCCCAACATGGAACATAGAAAGTATTCAGTGAAAACACATTTACTTAATAAATTGATGTGTGAATACAGCTTCCCATGTTAAGCATCTTTGCATTCCAGTATCCTGGAAAATGAACATAATATCTGCCCTGTGTATTGGTTTTTGGAAGAAAAAAAAGCTATCAGGCCATGAATAGATTTGTGTGAAGGCCTCCTGTCATATCACAGAATCATGTGTTTAGATTCCAGAATGTTTTCAGGTTTATCATTCTGCCTTTTTGTAAGACCTTTCTTGTACACATGTAGGAGTTGGATTGAAATAATGTAATTAATAATATTCCCTGACAAGGAAGTCTGTTTTGGATGTACTCTGCATCCTTCATGATTTGCCATAAATCTAGGAGTTCTCATTCTAATTCCAAAGGAGGAAGCTCCTGGTTCTCTGGAAAAAATGTCTGAAGCCTTGGGCACAGTATGACTCATTTGTGCTTTAAAGTATATTTGCTGGAAAGCATAGTCTTATAAGAAGTGAGCAGAGCTCACTATATTCTTAACTTTGGTGTCGAATGAAGACTCTTGCAATCAAGATAATAAAATTAAATAAAGCATATTCTTGTCAGAATGGCAAATATGTCATTCTTCCAAATTACTATAGCAATAAGCCATTGCTAACATCTTTGTTCAAATTTTTCATTGTGAATCTTTGCCATGATTCACTCACTCACTCACTCATTTATTTACTCATTCATTCATTCACACCTTCTTTCATGCAAAAATATTCCCTAACCACTAACCAGACACGAGTGTTAGAGTGATGAGTATGACACAGACCCATCCGTAGATGATGACAGTCACAGGTACACGGTAATTGCTATGTTAGGAGGAAACCCAAATAAGAAGGAGAGGGACTAAACTCAGCCTGTGACAGTCGGGGACAACTTTCTGAAGAAGTAAGGCCTGCTCTTGATTATTATGAAAATAGAAATTTTGATGGAAACTCTAGTGGTTGTCCTCAGAATTGTAGCGAACTTCTTGCCTATTATGAGCATTTGTGAATAATTTTGTGACACAGATTCCTTCATGGAAGAAGGCTAAGCTTGTGTGTTTTTCGTAGGATGGTATCAAGTCACCTCAGCCTATTCTTGGAATAGTGTAGATGACTCATTCTCAAAATGGCTACATATTAGAATCATCTAGGGGGATTAAATTGTCCAGACTGCACCCCTAGAAAGGCAGCTTAATTGTTCTAGGGGCAGGTGGCATTTTTTAGAAGCCACCCCACGTAATTCTCATGCACAGTAAACGTTTCAAACCACTGCTGCAGATAGAATTTTGGAATGGTGCCACTGAAAATCATCCAATGCAACTTCCATTTCGTAGATGAGGAAACTGAGAACTGGGTTGCAGATCATTTTCCTTGGAAGGTATTTGTTATAGGTTGAATTGTGCCCTCCCCAAATTCATATGTTGAAGTCCTAAACCCCAGAACCTCAGAATGTGAGTTTCTTTGCAGATAGGGTTATTGCAGGTGTAATTAGTTAAGATGGGGTCATACAGGTATATGACTGGTGTTCTTATAAAAAGAGGAAATTTGAACAGTTACGCACACAGAGAAAATGCCACGTGAAGATGGGAGTTATGCTGCTACAAGTCAAGGAACTACCAGAAGCTAGGAGAGAGGCCTGGAACGGTTCCTTCCCTGGCATCGTCAGAAGTAGCCTGGCCTAGCTGACAGCTCAGTCTTAGACTTGTAGCCCCCATAACTCTGAGAGAATACATTTCTGTTGTTTAAGCCACTCAGTTGTTGGTACTTCTTTCCCTCCCCAGCAACTCTAGCAAACTAACACAGCATTTTAATATGAGTTTAGCTCCACCCTGATCAATGTGGCTACTCTCATTGCTAATGTGGTGGGTAGGTTGTTCTTTCCCATTTTCCAATAGCCAATGAAAGCAGTTACTGCTTCCTGCTTATCTGAGGGAGGAGGGTGCAAGCTTATGTGTCCTGGGCAGCTGGGGTGACTCAGCCATCACAGAGGCCTTCTGGTGACACAATCTGACTCACCGTTGTTGCAGCCAGGGATAGAGGAGAGTGCTCTGATCCTACCAAGTAGTTAGAAGTACATTTTACTGCCATTTCAAGCATGTCTCTCTCAGAAATGATCCCTCTTATGTATTACAATGAAGTCTGTGTATGTAGAAGTAATACGCATGTTTGTGTCTGTATGCATGCCCACACGTGTATGCATGTCTGTTTACGGGCACAAGAAGATGGGCAGACATCTCTCTTTGATTTTGGCTCTAAGGTGAGAGGACCACTGATACAAGGAAAGTTCTGAGATGCCAGGGCTGCAGGCTGTCCCTAACCTGGTGAGGTCCTTTCTTTGCATTTCTTGGCCATCTCATTCTCTTTTGTTCTCAACATTCTGGCCCTCAGCCTCCCTTCTTTTAATTTTCCTATTGCCTTAAATACTTCTAGAGCCTCTGGGCTTGGCAGGAAGACACTGAATAATCATTTGTCTTCTAGATCCCCTGCAGGAGGGTGGCATGTATATATATCAAAGTCTTTCTAGAGTTACTCAAGTGGGTCTGCTTTTTTCCCCACTTTCTCTTTCTGTGTTTGCATGTTTGTATCGTAATATTATTATAATTGTGAAACTCTGATTAGGGAAGGATCTCGGACACCATCTTGATAGAAGTCAGAGCTGGAAACTCAGGATCCCGGAAGGAGTATGGTTTTCTAAGAGCCACACGTGGGATGAGTGGTATTGGTGACTGCAGCCCTGGTCTTAGTCTCAGTCTGGTGCATTGTCACCCATAGCAGCTCAAGCTTTGCATTTACCAAGCTGCAGAGGCTTGAACAAGTCTTTCAATAACTCTGAGCCCCGTGTCTTCATTTGCAAATTGAAAACCGTATTACTTAGGTGGCAAGACTGAGGACTGTAAAAATATCTGTAAAGCTCCAGCTCGTTCCTGGCACCCAGAAAACACTCAGCATCCAGTTGAGCATCTCTAAGAGTACTGTGAAGAAAGATGAGGCTGATATTCTGGAAGCTGGAAAGCCTGGAGCAGATACAGAGTTTATACAACAGAACAATATAAATCATTTGTTCCTCTCCATAGTCTCTCTGTTAAAGAGTGTGTTTATCAGCTTCTGAAATTATGAAAAAACCCAGTTGCATCTGAAGAAAGGGGGAAAAAAGAACAACGAAGCAAAACTCCACAAATCTCTAGGCAGCCAATCTAACTATTCAAGCGTGTTGATTTTTCATTTAGCATTTGTTTCTTACCTCACAAAAAAATGGAAATGGGGTTATTTTCTCTCCCTCTTTTACATAGTCCTGGAACTAGAAGATGTGAAGAGGAAGGAATAGAGAGTGGGGGCAGGTCAATTTGGGGGTCAGCCTTTGTTCTCAGGAAGAAGGTGTCATGCAGGCCCGTGACAGGAAAAAGTGGGGTACAGAAGAGGCCAGGCTGGCGCAGGGGCTCTGAGAAGTGGATTGGGTCCCGCCCAGGGTGAAGGGGTCTGGGGGAGGCCTCTCAATTTGCGTATGAGTTACTATGACAGAATGTCAGTGTTCGCAGGGGCCTAGAGATCATTTGGAGCAACAGCTTTCCGATGTAGATGGAAATCAGCAACTAGCAAGAAAACTCAGGGCGAGGGTGTTTATTGCTCCCCAAGCTCTTATCACACATTGTCTCACTCAGTTTTTCTCGGCAAGGTTTCTTCCTCCCTGTTGTACAAGGCTGAGAATCAGGCATAGGATCAAAGATGGGAAGTGGCTGCACCTGCCCGTGGGCCCCGAGGGTCTTGACAGCACCTGTCTTCCCACCTGAGCCCGATCATATGTGAAGGAGTATTCGTCTTAAGCCATGAAGATTCGTATTCCTCTCTGTGGGTTGCTGGAAGTAAAACTAATAGCCTCAACCACTAGCCGCTTAATGGAAAGAAGATTTATCATTTTAATAGAAAAGACACTTGATGTCAAATGCGGTAGGCTGACCAATGCCCCCCCCCACCCCCCGCCCCGAAATATGCGAGTCCTAATCCCTACAGCTCTGAATGTTGCTTTTAGGGCAAAAAGGGAACTTGCAGATGTGACTCAGTTAAGGATATTGACATGGGGAGAGCGCCCTGGATTATCTGGGCAGGTCTTGGTATTATCAGTGTCTATAAGAAGGAGGCAGAGAGGACTTTGACTACAAAATAAACAGGCAGTTTGAGGACCCAAGCAAGTTACTCCCCTGCTGGCTTTGAAGATGGAGGAAGTAGCCACAGGCCACTAGTGTAAGGGATGCAGTTCTAGAAGCCGGAAAAGGCAGAGATGGATTTCCCCCTGGAGCCTCCAGAAGGAGCTTAGCCCTGCAACACTGATTTCGGCCCAGTGAAACCGATTGCCCACTCCTGACCTCCACGATCGTAAGAGAATAAGTGCTGTGTTATTTCAAACCACCAAGTTTGTGTTGCAGCAGCTGGAGGAAACTAACACACCAGAGAACTGCTATTCACATCAGCAAAGATGGAGCCTTAGGGCAAAGTGGCCGTGCATGGCTGTGGTCTCAGGGAACACGCCCAGTGCTTGTCACAGCCCAGGCCTTAATGTTCATTGTGTGTGTGGCATCTGGGCCGGTTGTCGAGAATCTACAGAACAGAAAGCTGACACTCAGGACTCTCGGGCTGTGGTTCTCACGGGTTAGTCTGAGCATGGGTTCAACTGCCCTTCTGATTGCTAGCAAACTGTGTAAGGGCAGCGGCATCCCCTACTGTCTGGGTTTGGGCAGCGGGAGTTTGGGAGACCCTGCCATTTGCAAAGTTGGTTGACATCACAAGCAGGCATGGGAGGAAAGGAGTTGAGAATTAAAGCATCACCCAGTGAAAGAGGAGTGTAGGGGACAGTTTCTCCCTGTTCCTTGTCTTTCATGGTGGAAAGTGCCCATTCGCTCCTTGCCTAGTTACAAAGATGAACTTAATGGGGTCAAAGGGAGGAAGGAGGTGCCACCCCAGGCATTCCGATGTGCTCACGGGTGCCAGGCACTCGAAACTTACCTTGCAGATGTGTATGACGGCAAAAGTAGGATCTGAACCTTGAGTTACCTAATTCCAAATTCTTTGCCGTTTCACATCACTTCATATAGAAAGGGACATACACAGAGTTAGAGCTGGAGCACAAGTTTCCTGCATCTGAGTCCAGGATTCTTTCTACCTCCCAATACAGCTTTCTTCTTGTAAAAAGAAAGATTCTTGTCATCACATCCTGCTTATCATTATCCAAAAAACTATCTTGTTCACTCTAGCAGAGATGTCTGTTTATGTTTCCATCACACAAAGAATTAAATATATTAAAGAGAAAATGTTGAAAACTTTGCAAAGAGGATCCTGAGAAAGAAAATGATGACACAACTCATTGAGTGCTGCTTTGTGCAGTGCGTTTGACATCCATCTTCCCATTAATCCTTCCAAAGCTTGGAGGTCAGGTTTCATTATCTGCAATTTGCCAGCAAGGAAATCTGAGGTTTGGAGGGGTTAGGTCATTGTCTAAAGTCCCTCCGTGAGGTCCGTGGTTCTCAACTTGAGCCTCAGCGTCTCCTGGAAGACTTGTTCAAGCAACAGATTGATGGGTCCGCCCCAGAGTTTCTGATTCCGTGTGTGTGGGGTGAGGCCCAAGGATGTGCATTTCTAGCAAATCCCTGGGTAACGCTGACGCTGTTCCTCAGGAGACCACAGTTGCAGCCCTTCTGGACCAGAACAGTTTGAATCTAGATCACGCTGTCTCAGGATTCCCTTCCTGGAGCTGACTGCAGGTTCTCCAGTGGGCAGTGACCTTGTCACTCCTGATGGAGCCCAGCATAAGCATTACTCTCTGCCGGCAAAGGCTGCCCTGACTGCCCCAGGCAGAAATTTCCAGCCCACTCACTGGGTCTGGCTGTGGCTAAAACGACAGAATGTCAGTTACTGAGAGAAGGGGGTGTGTGACTGACGGTTTTCCAGCTGAGAAGTATAGCAACTGCCAAGAGCTAAAGTTTCTCGTCTATTCCTTAACTCTTCTTTTATTTATTGGAATAAACAGGGTTTTGTTTATTTTAAAATCTGTATTCTTGTACATTTATGCTATTATTATGCTTTCAGCACAATGATATGAAATTACAAAATGATATGAAATTCATAATAATATGAAATGACTGGGGATCACGTTATTTCTGTGGGTGACCATTTATAAACAGTTTAAAGTTCTAGTTTCTTGGAGATACTTCCAATTGTGATTAATTTTAGTATCATTGTATACTGAGGGGTTGGGCATCATTTAGGTCCATAATCTGATTTCACTTATTTTTCTTTTATTCACTTCTAGTTCTGTTATTGACATGGTCATGCTCATTGTCAAAAGTTTGAAAAGTGCAAACGCTATGAATAAAAAAGTTACTCATAATTCTAACACACAGGACAACTGCACTTTACATGATTTCCTTTACTCATTTTTTTTGTCACCTTTTATTTTACATATACAGAGGGTGCCGAAAAATGTGTACACATTTTAAGAAAGGAAAAAAAAACTGTATTAACATTGTAATACTCAATATATACTGATAACAAAAGATGAATACAAGTCATGTGTATACATTTTTGACACCCCCAGTGTATTCATTCATATATATAACTAACATTTCAAAAATATTAAAATTTCAACATGCATTATTGCAAAAATTGCAATATTGTGTTCTATTTTATTAATACCAAGTTTTGGAAATCTCAATTTGTGCCAGCCCAATATTTTTTTGAAGGTATTGTTCAATTTTATTTTCCTTTTTTTCATTAGTTTCATATGTACAAAACAACATCATGATTAGACATTTACACCCCTCACAAAGTGATAACCCCAACAAATCTACTACCCATCTGACACTGTACACAGCTATTACAATAGCACTGACTACATTCCCTATGTTTTACTTTACATCCTGTGACTGTATACACATTTTTAAATTATAGTTGACATTCAATGTTATTTTATATTAGTTTCAGGTGTACAGCACAGTGATTAGGCATTTATGTAATTTATGAAATGATTCCCCGATAAGTCTAGTATCCATCTGACACCAAACATAGTTTTTTCAACATTATTGACTATATTCCCCCTACATTTCACATCCCCTTGACTATTTTGTGACTGCCGACTTGTACTTCTTGATCTCTTCACCTTTCTCACCCATGGCCTAACCCCCGCTCCCTTCTAGCAACCATCAATTTGTTCTTTGTATCGATGAGTCTATTTCTGTTTTGTTTATTTGTATATTCTGTTCTTTAGAATTCACATATAAGTGAGATCCTGTGATATTTGTCTTTATCAGTTGATGTATTTAGTGTAGCATCCATGTTGTCGCAAACGGTAAGATTTCGTTCTTTTTCATGGTGGAGTAATTCTCCATTGTATAAAGATGGAATACTTGGCTGCTGACAGTGCTGTGGAATTGAAGTGAAGGAAGTGAAGGAAGGTTCTCAGACCTGAGCAGGTCAAGGCAGGGAGGCCATGGTGTTGGATGGGTCATCCACTCGAATGGTAAGGTTCCCCCCCGGGAAGATGGTGGTGGCTGGGAGGGAGAGGAAGCTTGGTGCTTGGCACTTAGTGGGCGCTCATATTGGTGCCCACTGAGGAAGCTCTGGTGAATAAGAAAGGACGTGCAGGAGTCAATGGATGGAGTCCACACAGGAAAAGGGTTTATGCCAGGAGTCGGCTGACTACATCCAGCCCCCAGGCCAAAGCCAGCCACTGTCTGCTTTTATAAATAAGGTTTATTCAAACACAGATACTCCCATTTCTTGATGTATTTTCTATGATAGTTTTTGCTACAATGGCAGAGTTGAGAAGTTGGGACCGAGGCTGCATACCTCATAAAGCTTGAAATATTTACTATCTGGCCCTTCACAGAAAATACACCAAGCCCTGATTTATGCTTTGGTCTGAACTAGCCTCTGAGGAGGAGGGATTTCTCTACGGTGTTCAGAAATAAATTCTATGAGAATGCTGACACCGTGGCCTGGCCCTTGGGATTTTGCCTCGAGTCTGTGACTCTGTTTCAGCTCAATTCCTAGGAGACAGCTGCCCTGTTAACAGCTGCAACTCCCAGAGCTCTTAGGACCGACACTAACTCCCAAGACTGTCCTGTCTTCTGCACCGTGCGTTTCTCAGTCCTCTGCAGAGCGCAGCATCCACCGGGGTCATGAACGTGCTTTCTAAATGGAATCATGATACTGCTGTTTTATAAAATGGCACAGTGACTCCCAAACCCATGGGGATTCTGAATTTGTGTCATGTGTCTTATTTCTATCTAGGAACAAGGAAAGGTTCACATGCTTCCTCTTACTGCTTTACACACAGTTAGAATCTATCATGGAAACGAAATTTCTTATTCGCCCTAATAGTAACACCTGAGGTGTTGAGCGAACGATCTCATTTGTCAGAAGAGACGTAATCCTGGACTTGTCCTGGCAGGTCTCCTCTCGGCAGGAAATGGTGCAGCAGTGGGCAGGGAAGCGGACCCGGAGGCGTTAGGCACAGGGTTTATGTTTAGCTTCACTTCCATTTTGGTGCCTCTAGATTTCAGTTTTCTCACCTGTAATAATAGTGACAATGAAATGCTATCTTTCACTGAGGCATAATAACAGCTACCTTTTCCTGAGAGACAGTAAGGTTTAGTGATTTTGAGCATAGAATCTGGAGCCTGACTGCCCGGGCGTGAACCCTGGCGCCCCATTCATTAGCTTGCCACCTTGGGGGAGTCACTAACATTCTCTGGGCCTTAGTTTCTTTGTTTAAACAAGGATACGTGTATAAAGAAGTGCTATTTCACAGCTTGTTAAAAATATAAAATAAAATAAAATATTACATCCTTTATATCTGTCATTATTACTATAGTAACAATTATACTGCACTATGTAATTATTAGTGACATATTAGGCTTAGTTCTTTATGTGTACTGTCATTTAATGCTAGTATCAACCCCAAAGAAATTATTATTATCCCAAATTTTGTACCTGAATTAAGAGATTCAGAGAGAGTAACTAAAGTCAGCGCCGCACAGCTAGCAAGTGAAGGACCTGGAATTACCCCACCTCTTCTTACGTCATCAAGCCTTTGCCAGGCCTGATGTGCTGGACTTGATTCGTTATTGCCACATGGACATGAGCCCCGCTGGTTGTAGCGTTAACTCATCAGACTTCACGTGGGTCTGTCTCTGGGCTATGCTCTTGGCTTGCATGGAGCCTGGGACTCATGACCCAAGTAGTTAGGTATCTCATACAGGACAGAGAGAATGCTAACCTGCCATGTCAGGGGTAGCGTGAACGTCTGTTGATGTTAGCCTGTATTGCGTCTGTTTTTCTGGTTCTGGGAAGAGCAGCTTCATTTTCCTTTGCCTCTCAGTCCATATCCTTTGCTTGCAGCTGGCCCCACTTGGCTCTTATTTGGGGGCCTGGACTAAACCCTGACCCATCAGAATATGACATCCTTCTAGTCAGAGGGATTGCTTTAGAATGAGCACATGCAAATTTTTTTGTGGAGTCCCTCCTATACTAACAATTTGATTAAAATATATTAAAATCACTAGGCTCATGTCAGGTAAGAGTAACACTGATGAAAATCTAGAATGATGAGTAGAAAACAGGTACTGGTGTATTTGTTATTATCCACCCAGTGCATGTGAAGATTCTTCATCGTTTCCAGATACCATGTCTCTCTGTTCTGTTCCAGAACCATCTCTTTACGTTCTTATTTGTCACGCATGCCATTTCAGGCTAACTTCCTATCTTCTACCCATGAGAAAAAGAGTAATGGAGTGGTCATTCACAGTGGCTTGTACTGAAACAACAGAGAATGTCTTATCTCTGCAGTTTTGCAGCACCATTTATTCAAGGTTGGTTCCGTCATGACTCATGACAGTGCATTGTCCATCAGTTGGGCTGTTCCTGAACACTTTCTCGGTCTCTCTCTCAAAGGTTGTTACTGCCCTTTGTTTCGATGACCACCAATGCAAGTCACACCCAGAGCACACAGAAAAATGTGATTGATAATTTGTTTTCTGGTCACGTTAAAAATTTGGTATGTGGAATTTCAGAGCATAAATGTACGATGATGCATCGTCTACCCATGGCTTCTCTTGAACTCTTTAGCCCATAATCACTGCATTCCTAGAATGTGATCTCTTTCGATGTTGACTGTACCCTTGCTTACCACAGACTGCCACCAGTAAGGAGGGGAGGGGAGGGGACTGTGGACAGAGCAAAAAGAGAAGTCGTGTTCCCTCAGAGACTCACTGTCCCTCATCCTGCCGGGCTTGGGGAAGCAATCAGGACCAGTCCATACAGTATGATGTTATCACATTGATTAGAGGTAACAAAATTTATTGATTGAAGGGCCAGTGGCATTGTGCGCCAATGTTGTGGAAAGCCCTCCGAGGAGACGGGCTTATCCATCTGCAGAGGACTTCCTAGCACGTGGTGTGGAGTCTGGGGAGGGGGTGAGACACTGCCCTGAATACCAGCATCAGGGGTCAGGGAGCACAGTGGTTGGGAAAGAGGGTGAGTCTTTTTTGATTTCACCCCACTCTTCTCTTGAGCGCTGTAGACTACGGAAGGCACTGTAGTAGAAACACTGATTTCCGAGGCCTAAGATTCTGATGGTGGGGGACATTTGAATCTCCAATTCCTGATCTTCCCTTGGGTCAGAGTTATTATTTCTGCAAAAGCAGAACACTGCCATTCAAATGATTTTGGCTCTTTCTATGGGTTCTTTTAAGCAAGTCATAAATTTCCCTTAAATTACTAACAAACAGAGAGGGTATGGTGAGTCAGCTCCTGGCTGGAATGGAGCCCACCGGCTATGTGTCGGCTTGCCTGCTGTACTTGCGGTCGGTGGGCATCACAGCGTGAACGGGGAGATGGGAGTTAAGAATTCCAAAGAATAGATGGTTTTTAGGAGAAAAAATACAATCCTGGTTTTGGGTCCTATACAAAAATACAGGAAAAAATACCTTCTGGAGGCTAGATTGCCTCTAGTAGGTGTGAGGAGTGATGGTGGGGTGGGGAGGCATCTGTGCTGGTAGGGAACTGGGAATAGGGAATCAACCATCAAAAAATCACACACATCTAGGGCTGTGCTGAGTGGTGTGGGGGATTCAAATTAAGAATAAGATTTTGAGGCATTGAGCATCCAGCGAGACTGGGTAGGCACAGCTAAGATCTCTGAAACAGTTTGAGAATAAGACACTAAGCACTAAATGAGTCTCAGGAAAAAAACAAAACACACACACGTAAGAATTCAGAGAAAGGACAAAGCTTTAGAGAAGGAAGAGGCAGCTTCCTGGAAGAAGTAAAGTGGAAGGTAAACCTTGGAGCATGCTTTATGCAAAGTTTTGAGCATTTACTTATCAGCAACTGGGCTGGAGAAAAAAAACTGCATTTTTCTAAATGACTTTTCCTCTGCACAGTTACAGGACACAGCATGCCACCCATTGGTTGAAATTGGGTTGTGACTATTCTCCAAGATGAGCTGAAAGCAGAAGGGATTCAGACAGCAATGGCTAATGCGAGAATCTATACTGTCGAAGCTAGAATTTGCACCAATTCTGTATTAGCATTTACATTTGGAATAAAGGAAAACATCTTTGCTTGCCAACATTGCATAAGCAGATTTCAAGTACCTAACATGTTTTACTGAACACAGATACAGATGTGTATAAAGCAGCTGCAATGAATTTTTCTCCCATGGATCAAGGACAGAATGCTAACTGTTACTGCAGTTTCTTGAGAACATGGTAATTTGTTATCTTAGCAAATTTTCAGACTGAATTCATTTCCTTTTATCTCCCCAGGCTTTCAGCAACAACCTGTCCTGATTATGTAAACGAGTTGAACTGAAAAGCTATTGATTGCTGATTGATTGGTTTTAGAATATTCTTTGCAAGACTTGAGGATGGATTTTGTTTTAGATATTGACATTCAGGTTACTTGAAAACCGTAAAAGAATTCTTGGCTGTGGCAGGAAATGCAAACTATACCTTTAAGAGGATTTAGTGTGCTTTTACACACGTGTGTGTGTGTTCACAAGGAGACCAAAATTGTGATCTCTTCTTCTTCTTCTTCTCCTTCTCCTTCTTCTTATTGTCATCATCAGCAGCAGCATTTTCAAAGTTTTCTATGTTCCCAATGCAGATGTTAAGCAACACCCCTGTAATACAGGTAGACATATTGGAAATCTAGCTTTAAACAGACATTTATAATTTTCATTCAACAAAGACTATTGAAGCACCATCAATCTGTCCATATCCAAATTCTTAATCTTTCCTTCCTTCTTTCACTTGGAACCCATTCAACTAAACCAGGGATGGCAGCCACATAGAAGCTAAAGCATACATTTTTCATGTTTGGGAACATTGATATCTTTCCATCTCCTGATGAACAAACTGACTGAGTGAAATTTTGATCTTGCCATGGCAAACAGGCATAATGTGTACTGAAGTCGACATGTAAGTTTATCTCATAAATTATTCTGTTTGAGACTAAGCTGGAAAAAAACAAACGTAGATGTATTTCAAACTCACAAACGGTGCTTGTAGTCAAAAAGAGCAAGCATATTGAAGAATAACAAAACACTAGAAGAAATCGATCAGAATTTAGAAAGGAGACTGGACATTCATCTCCGTTCTCATTGGTATCTACCTTCTGTTCCTCTCCTCCTCCTTACTAGCAACTATGTGTATATTCATGTTATGGACTTCAGTTTTTCCTTATTTGGGCACTTTCTTGGAAAACAGATCTTAATTTTTTTTTTCTTTTTTTGGTGTGGGGGTTGGTTTGTTTATTTGAACATTATGCTTCAGCACAGAGAAGTTTTCTCTTGGCCATACCTGGATGGTTCAATGTTATTGATTGGTATTTCTGTATTTTCCTATGCTTCCATATTTCTTCAGTTATACAAGTTTATTTTGGAGCAAAACATTACCTTTTGACAGGAGGGCGTGGATAGAGTTCCAGCTCTGAAGTCAGGCAGACCGGGCTCAAAGAGGTCTTCCATGGAGGCCATGCCTTCGGCTATCAGCAGGGGCCAATTCTCTAGACATCAGTTTCAGGAATAGTAAATTAAATAGTTTCCTCCCCATAGAGTTTCTGTGAGACTATAGATTATATTTGTAAAATGCTTGGCAGAAAGAGATAAGGGTGGTTAAAAAAAACCTTGAGAAAATATCGACTCAGTTCATTTAAATTTGTGTTCAATAAACGTTGCTGAGCGATAGCCTCAGAACTTTGTCCATATCTCAGAACATTTGGAATTTATTCTTCCTATTGTAGTTATTTGGGTCTTTATCTCATCAACTACTCACACTGCCAAGCCTGTGACTTTCTCATCTTAGTATCCTTTACAGCGTGGATTCCTGGTTTCCCAATGTGTTGCCTGTCAAACTCTGGTCCCAAAATATTTTCCTCAGAGGAAAATATTCCTTAGATCTATGATCCAAGATTGGGAAATGTTGCATAGATGCTATGCCCCCCGCTAAGAGCTTTTCAACTTGTATTAACTTACCAAATGTGCTGAGACGCCCTGTAATAAAAAAAGTCCTAACTATTTAACTCAGCATTTCTCAAACATATTAGACCATGGAGAACCACTTTTGCTTTTGAATAACATCTATTAGCATTTGGAGTAACACTTAAGGTGGTTTGTGTAGTGTTTGCAGAACAGGCAGGCAGTAAATATGGATAGCGTTATGTTTTATGTATTGATATTTCATGCATTACATTTTATGTAAAATGTTCTTATTCCTAAAAGCTATCTAATTCTGTCCATATTAAGTAGTTTTGATTTTTTTCATTAGTTTGGAAACTCCTAGGCTTCTGGAAAGTGGATTGTGTTCCATATGTCAAATGTGCCAACTTAAATTAAAACTTAAATTAAAACGATAACAACAATTGTAAAGCCAATGGCAACTTCTGTCCTTTTAAAATGAATTGTATGGGGTGAAACTAACTTTGGAAGGTGATATTCCATTTGGCGATACATAAAACTATTAAAGTTAAATGAAATATCCAGTTCTCAGTTCATAAATGTTAGCGAAGCATCTGTTCTGATGGTTCCCGTAAATGAGTAATCCAGAAAGCAGAAACTTAGCACGCATGCACAAAACCTTAAAACAACAACAGCAAAAAACCTCATCTATGAAAAAATTCTTTCCTAAAAGTTTTCCACACTTCTCATCCTTATTATCAGTTTCTAGAGAATATAATTTGACCTTTTCTTGATGACTCAGAGTGTTGTACTAGTATCCTTGCCAAAAATATAAGTATGTTTGTTCTCAGGAATATGCAATGAGATGCTTAGAGCTTTTTGCTTCTTACTTTAACTGGGTTTACACTGCAGTTCTCTGATTTGCGTGTTATCAGCATCTCTTTGCTGCCATGTGAATTTCTCGGAGGCTCTCCTCTCCTTCACATCTTTGTGCCACCAATCAGATGCCATCCCCAATTGACTTCTAATCTAACGATCATGGAGACAGTAGATAAATAGTTTGTTAAATCAGAAGCTTATTTCAGCAAGCATTTGTAAAAAAAAAAAAAATGTTTATGTGAGAATCTGTATCATGGCTTCATGTCAATTACTATCCACTGTTATTAGCACATTAACTTAGGGTAACACTAAAGCATTATTTTCTGATACGTTTAGGGATCCATAAAGCTTTCACTACTTTGTGATAGTTCTTTTCTCATCTGTGCTTCAGGCACTTATGACTTTATCCAGTCAATAAATAGTTAATTAGTGTTAACTTGTGTCGGGCCTAGGGACAAAGGCTGGGTGTGGGTGGTTTCTGAGAAGCAGTAATTGACAGTACTTCTCTCTTCTCCACCAAATTCTTAACCAACTGAAATTAGGAGTCAGGGCTTAAAATATCAGCTTTGTTGTTGGTAAATCTAGATTGGAGAGCAGAGCTAGATCTGGGGCCTTAATCTTACTGCTGCCTCCGCCCCTTCCCAACTGAACTTAATCTCTCAGCAAGGACAGAGCACCTAGAAACTGTAGCACCCCCAACCCCCACCCTCACATAAGTGTCTACTCTTACCAATTTATGTGATTAATAGTTACCATTCACTGGGCAGCTCTAGTGAGTCCCACGTGGTGCTGGGCCTTACATACGCCATATCTAACTCTCACAGCCCTGTGAGGTATTTCTACAGAGGAAACGAAGGCTGAGAGAAAAGTTACTTGCCCAAGCTTTGACAATTAGTCAAAGGTAGAGTTGGAGTTACAGTGTGATTTTACACAGCTCCAACACTTTGGTTCTTCTTAGCTCTCAGTGTGTGATGTAAGTTCAAAATGCTTAGGTTTCTCCATTGTGGTCCCTTATGCACAGACATATCTCATCCCCACGATACCATTATTTCCCCCTTTTATACTTCAGAAATTGTCCTATGCACAACTGGAAAGCCAGTTGACTAAATGCAGCCACAGAGTTCCAGTTGCTATTTTTATAAAGACCCACATGACTTAGCAGCGTCCCTCTGAGCACACATTTGAATACTCAGGGACCGTGGTCCTTCACGGCATGATAGTGGTATAAGAAAAATAAAAATTAATTGGTAGAGGAAACAGCAACATCAACACAACCACTGAACACACAGCACACATTACTGATTGCACATGTAGGGTGAAGTCTATGCATGACCTACCCTGGGGGTTTCAGGATGCAGAAGTGGAGAAGAAGGGTAGCAAAAGGCATTTCTTTTCTAGGCGAGAGATACCTTGAAAGTTATGAAGTTATTGAGAACCCCGATTTCTTTGTGGGTGTGCCTTTATCATTTCTGTAGCTACTACTGCTATCTTTTGGTTTTCTCTTTCTCCCTCTTGTTTTTGAGCCCTAAGAATACAGCATGTTCCAAGCGCCTCTGTACTTAGGCCCAACTCTTGGTTAGCCCTCCCTCTAGTGGCAGCTCAATGAATCTCCCAGAATTATCCTCTGTTAATAAGATGTATCTGGTGAAAATCATAGAAGAGTTTCCATGTACTTACTTTTGATATGGTCTTTGTTTCTATAATTTTAATGACCAGAAAGTAGCTATAAAGTTATAGCTATCTAACATGATTTATTTACCAGGTATTTCATTTTTTTTTTATTATTATTAAAAACAATTCCCCATTGGCTATATTAATGCATATGTTTGAAATACTTCCTTATGTTAAATTCTCATTAGTTGGAATCTGGAGAACAGAGTACCCCATCTGTTATGGTCAGCATAGTTTCTCCCCAAATCCGCAGTACTTCAGAATGTAACAGTATTTGGAGATAGGATCTTTAAAGAGAGAAGAAATGCTTAATTAAAATAAGGTGGGCTGCAATCTAATATGACTGGTGTCCTTATGAGAAGAGGAAGAGATAACAGAGATGTGCAATCACAGAGGACTACCACATGAAGGGCCAGCAAGGGGAAGGCCATGCACGAGCCAAGGAGAGAAGCCAGAGGAGAACCAGACCTGCTGACACCTTGACCTGGGACTTCCAGCCTCCAAAATTGTGAGAAAGCAAGTCTCTGTTGTTTAAGTCATCCAGTCTGTGGCATTTTGCTATAGCAGACTTAGAAAACGAATACACCATCTCTTTCACCAGACTGTCAACTCATGAATTCTAATCTGTCTCTTCATATTAAGTCAAATAAATTGTAAAAGGGGCTTTAAAGGATTACAACACAAAATCACTAACACTGGATCTTGGTTGTGGTGTATGATTCTTTTTATACTTTTCTAATTTGATTTGCTAATACTTTGTTGACAAGTTTTGCATCTCTGTTCATACAAGATATTGCTCTGTAGTTTTCTTGTAGTGTCTTTGTCTGGTTTTAGTATTAGGGTAATACTGACTTCATAGAATTTACTGGGAAGTGTTCCCTCTGCTTTTATTCTCTGAAAGAGGTTGTACAGAGTTGGCATAACTTACTCCTTAAATGTCCAGTAGAATTCACCGGTGAAGCCATGTGAGCCTGGCACTTTCTGGTTTAGAAGGTTGTTGACTACTCATTCAACTTCTTTAATATGCATAGGCTAATTCTGATCATCTATGTCTTCTGCGAGTTTTGGTATATTGTGTCTTTCAAAGAATCGGTCCATTTCATTTAGGTTACCAAATGTGTGGGCATAGAGTTGTTCAAAGATTAGGTTTTTGTAGAGATTAAATAACCAAAATATGGTCTTTCCTAAAGAGGGAAAAAGGAGAGGCAGCCTAGTTTGGTTCGGCAGCCTGGACTCGGTAGGCTGTTACTAAATGTTAGGTAAATGAGTGCACTAGGAAAAGAAATCTCAATGCAGATATGTTCCTAGTCAGCTGTTTGTGTGTTCGTTTGCTTGCACCAGTGTTACACATTTTTGGAACAAATATGGCAACATTTTTCTTTCTGTTTCCTTTTCTTGCTTCAAAATATAGAAAATTGTCCATTCAAAGATCTGACAGATACACAGCTCTGAGTCTAGTGGTTTTTCTTCCATATAGTGAGCTGATTATTTACTTCAGCTGGAGTTAATTTTAGTGTGCGGCAACAGAAATCACATTTCTTGAGTAGGAAAACTAAATATTCCTTCCTTATTACCATTGTATGTGTTGTGAGAAAAATCACAAATTTTAGGTAGTGTTAGCAAGAAAACGAATACAATGTTGAAACAATGTTTTCTTTTTGTTGTTAAAACTTCATGCTATTTCTGTACTTTTTAATGGCAGTCCGCTGCATATGAAATGAATTGTGTCCCCCTAAAATTTATACGTTGAAGCCCTAACCCCTAACGTGATGGTACTTGGGAATGAGACCTTTGGGAGATAAAGGTTAGATGATGAGGTCATGAGGGTTGGAAACTCCTGATGAGATTAGTGCCCTTAGAAGAAGAAACACCAGAGAGCTTGCTGTCTCTCTCTCCCATATGGCAGGGGAGGGGATGGGAAGGGGGTGGGGGAGGGGCAGGGAGGCACAGCATGAAAGCGGCTGTCTGCAAACCCTCATCAGAACCAACCATGCTGGCCCCGCCCTTATCTCCCAGTTCCAGTACCAGAACTGTGAGAAAACAAATCTCTTTTGTTTAAGCCATATAATTTATGGTATTTTGTTATGGTAGGTATTATTTAATCTGGGCCAACAGCAATCTCTTCTCTATCTCCCTTTGGGGAACTTCCGCCTCAGTTCATGTGGTTTGTGAGGAGCTGACCTCTTTGGCTCTAGGAATGGTCAGGAGCTCAGGCTAGAAGAGTGACATTTGCCCATATTATGCAAAAGGTGCTTATTTTCCCTCTGGGGTTGCTAGGCTGGTAGGAAGCAGATTAGCACTGACCCTGGGAAAACTTTGTTATCCCTTGGGGGTCCTGCCTGGGAATGATGCAAACACAATGAAAGCTGAACTGAAGGACAGATTTCTGAGATATCATTGGAGCACCTGGATTCAGTCATGCGTGAGACTTCTCTTGGACTTTTTCCATTTCAAGAGCAAATAGATTTTTCTATTTAATGGAATCAGTTGCCATTGCAATCAGCTGACCCAAAAATATCCTCATTAATACAATTCAGGTAGATTTTGTAAACTGTAATTCATCAAAGCTAATTTTATTTCCATTTATTTGATGCTGGTCCCAGAGGTGAAGTGCAGATGTTTGGTCTTTGCAGTCACTCTCCATGATCAGCAGGGATGACACTGCTGTGTAGCGTACGCCCATTGGATGTCTACTAGGCATTTCTGAATTAACATGGCCAAGGCAGGATTGTTGATTTCCATCCCAAACTGATTCCTTCCTCTAGCATGCCCTATCTCAGTAAATGGCATTGATAGTCACCTCGCTGCTTAAGTGCCACCTGAAGTTCATTCTTTAATTTTTCTCTATTTTTATACTTCACATCTAATCTACTAGCAAATCCTTGTCAACTCACCTTCATAGCTTATTACAAGTTCTTCTTCCTTCAAGCCATCCTCACCATCTCTTGCTTGCATTTCTGCAAATCCTTCCAATTTCCCTTTCTGCTGTCACAATGTGTTCTGTAAGAACGATCACAGTAGTCTCTTAACACACACATCAAAGCTGAGGTCACCCGCTGCCCAGAACCCTCCAATGGCTTCTCATTGCCCTAAAGATACTCGTAGTATGTAGACTCTTTACCCCACCTGCAATGTCTCACACGATGTGACACCAGGATATGTCTTCAAATCTGTCTTGCACCACTACCTCTCCTGCCTGTTATGCTCATCAATGTGTTACGTGGCTCTTGACAGGTTATCCCAAAGTTGTTGGGACACATCAGAACCAAACGTCTGAAGGGATGCGTAACTGCAGAACATGGCCTGTTTTCCACCTGATGTCAACTCCATTGGAGTTTCCAGAGCACAACAATGATGACTTGTACAACCTTTCATAGATCCCTGGGCCCCTCTATTTTATCTCAGCAAATACAATGTCTATAATTAGGCGTGTGTGTGTTATTGTCATTATCATCAGGGAAGGACAATGAATCCGATGTAGGTTTTAAGTTTCCCAAGATGATAATGACTAGTGAACTACTGCAGCCAAGACTGAACCTAACGTCTCTTGGGTCTGGTTCATGGACTTTCTTTCTCTTACTTTCTGGCAGAATGCCTTAGGCCAGAATGACTCTATCCCTATAAACTTTCATCAGAATAGAAAACGTCAAAATATTAAATAAGGGATTTCTTTCAAGAGCTGCAGGAACCAAATATATGATGACAGTGTTTCTTAAGGCACAGACACTGCCTGGCCTGGGAAGGCAGAAAGTGGCCTGCTCTGCACTGGTGGACAAATGTGTAAGTAATTCTGTACCAGTGAATATTTACACAGAAGACTTCAATAAAGGGATGTGTAAAAACTAATAAAAGTCAACCATCTTTCTTGTTACTATAAGAAATGAATTTTGCAAGAGGCTTCTTAGGAAAGTACTTGCATGAGGTTTGATGGATGCAAACCAGCTACGTGTCCTTGAGTCTTTCCATACACCTGGAGACTTATTGCTTCAGAGCTAGGTAGGTGGCGGAGGGGTGGCATTCCAGGAGGCATTCACTAGCCAGGTTCTCACTGCCTTTTCTGCAAATTACTTGTAATCACGTGCTCCCAAAGGAGACCCTGTTTCTGTTTATTTAAAAATATATACTATATAAAATCCCACCAGGCCAAGAACACATAGTGAACCAAATATCTGCAGCTGGCCACTTAGAAAAGCAAAATCTTTACTGCAGAGGTTGTTAAAACTGTGCCATGAAGTCTCAGTGTACAATTGTTTCTTTTTTCTTTATCATTGCAAATCCCAGAACACATGAAAATATTTTGACATTGTGTATATCAACGTTACTGTGGCTACAAGTCTTAATCTCCTGAGTCAGTGGATTGGGGGAAAATGGGGCTTGCAAAGGAGATGCTGGCAGGACATACACTCTAACTGGGCTTTGGGGGAGATCTGTGACTAGGATCAAAAGAGAGCCCTTCCACCCCTTCCTTGTTGCAGAGAAAGGCAGAAAGACAGACACAGGAAAGACCCAGCACACTGGGCCCCGATGGTGGGAGGTTGCACACCAGGGAAGATGGAGGGATATAGGCTGGCAGTGCCCTCGGCAGGGTTATGGTAGGAAAATAATGAGGGAGGCAAGCAAAAGGCTGTCCCCAGATTATAAATCGCTAGTCTACAGGGATTCTGATTTATCCCTCTCAGTACCTGCCTACTCCCTCTTCTTTGACAGGGCAGGAAGCCTGCATGGGATGCTTTGATTGGCAGGGATCTTACAGACTACTCAAGGAAGTGCTACTTAAGCCAAGATGCAAAGTAAGTAGTAGTTTCGTGCCTAGAACTGGGCCAGACATATTATAAGATCTACAATATGCTTTCATTATGTGTGCATTCCTTCTCCTGAAAGCATCTTTCTTGGCTCTTATTCCCCAGATTTGGGATGTCATTAGGTAGATTCCTGAGCAAGGCAATCTCCAGGGCTCGGGAGGGCCTGGACCAGGAGGCGGGTTGTCAGACAAGGAACTCAAGCACAGAATAAGTCCCACCATTAGATTTCAGGATGGAGTGTGAGCCATGGTTGAGTTAAAATTCAGATCTAGTGGCTCCTGCTTGGATAAAGGCCACAGGTAAGTGATGAAACACAGCAAGGCCTGGTGACATTATCGCTGTTACCTGATGTCATTGTTACCAGGGACATTTCCAGGCCTGGGTCATTCCTGTTGATGCTCTCAATCCAGGACGTGGGGAGCAGGTTCATGAAATGGACACAAAGATTCACAGCTCACCTGATTCTCTCCACTGACCTCATGTGTAGGACTTAGAACATGAGAAGGGGGCCAAGGCCAGAGAGTATGAAGGTTTGAGGGGAGAGAGAATCACGGCTCACAGTGGGAACTGAGCATCAAGGAGCAGGGTCTTAGAGCCTGGGCCTGCTAGTGAAATATTACCTTCTCAAAGCTGGAGTAAAGAAATCTCACAGCTCGCCCCTGTCGCCGGAGGGACGGGTCTCTAATTCCCCACCTGATATCTCTGTGGGTTATCGGCATACTCAACTTTGCATTCTTCCCTAAGTAAGTCATCACGTTCGTATATGAGGCTCATACTGTGACTTTGGTTTCAATCCTGGGCACATACCTTTGTTGACCCCTCCAGACCACTTGCCATCCTTCTCCATCATGCATAGACTACATCAATGCCCTTCCTTGCCCTTTGGCTTCCAGATGGCTTTGGCCAAGGGGACGCCCCCTGCAGGAGATTAGAGGGAGGAGAGTGAGGTCAGACCATGCATTTCCCTTCCCACTCCCACTCTGCAAGGTCGCCTCAGGCAGGCTGTGTCGCTGTTTCTTCCCAGGGTTCCAGCAACATATGAGTGCCTCGATCTGGGCTTTGGTAACTGCATGATTCTTTCTAAAGTAGGATTGGTAATAGTGTATCTTCGGCATTCCTGGGCTACTGCACTCTCAACTGGGTCACTGTGGTTTCTCTCACTCACTCCCTTAGGAAGCAGTAACTCTCCTGAAATTATCCCACTTGAGGAGTGCTATCTACTTCCTATTGGAAGTCTGACCCACACAAATGACCATTCACTGCCCCCTTCATGGATGAACTTTGACGACAGGTATTTCGGGTTCTAACCTAGAAATGCTAGCCTTTTCTAGAGCCCCATCTCACCACGACAGAGAATGATTTACTTGTTATGCTGACATCCCCTAACACATATGCTCTCCTCCATGATGGTGCTTACTAGGTTCTGTGGGAATTATAATATCTGCTGCATGTCAGGTTTGTCCCTCCCTTCTCACACCAGTGAGATCTTTAAGGCAGGCATGTATCTTACCTTCCTGTCTCTGGTGTTTTGCTTGCTGCTCGTTCCTTCTATGCGTACACTAAAGCCAGCCATGGGGAGCTGGCAAGGGGCACTGTAACATGTTATGGAATGCACCGTGTTCTTCCTTGAATTGCTGATTGCGACATTTAACCGATACAGGGCACTGTGTGTTGGTTTTCCTTACTCAGCTGAGAATCTTGGCATGGTGATAGCTGTATAAACAGGACTCCAGAGGGGAGCTTGTTTGATGGGACTTGAAGGAAAATTCTAACCCAATTTGCATTACGATTAGTAGACTCAATCCAGTCACATCATATCAACCACTGTGTATCGTGTGCATTCACCTTAGTAGGATGCCATGTCTTTCAGATCACAGTCTTAGAAAAGTTTACAAAGAGCTTTGGAGAAAATGTGAGCAGAGACAATACACAGTTCCTTTTATTTTGAGCCTCACACTGATACTCACCATTCCCACTCCTTGGGTAATAATAATACCAGCTCAAGAAGTCACAGAATCTCCCCCTCCTTCCTCTGTCAGTTCCTATCTTTATCCTTCTTGGCAGCAGATGTGTGCAGGCTAAAATGCCAAGGTTTATAGTAAAGCAAAATCCTTTCTTCCTCTTCAGAATTTTCTCATGACAAGTAGAGATGTAGGAAGCCAGGTGTGACTCATGCTAAGCTGCTAAGTAGTGACTTAACTTGGTTATCACTGGGGATGTAGGACTGTATTGAAGGCACCCAGCTGGTGGGGGCGGCTGGCCAAGGCCCAGCACGTTTGTCACCATGTCCCTCTGTTTTCTATCAGATAGCCCTGCACTTGGGCAGCCCCAGTGGAGACTGATCAGCTGGAAGCTGGAATCCTCCTGATGATAGCACGTGCCCCAGGGAACTCTGATGCACCGACCCAGAATCATTGGTCCAATAACAAGGCCAAGAGCCCCCAGAGCAGAGGCGCGCGTCCCCGCTGATGCCTCATCTACACAGTGAACGTCTTCATTTATTCTCTCGGGCTGCTTCTTTGTAAGCTTCACTCATCTTTTTTTTCCCCCCTTTGGATTTTTTTTGATTAAAAATGCTGTCAGCAGAGCAATTTTATCTCCAGGGGAAGATGCTGTTTGCGAGGCATTTTTCTTTTTTGAGTAGTTGGAGTAGAAAATTCTTTTCTGCTTGGAAACCTTCTATTGTTTTTTTCCACCATGAACGTAAGGTGGAAGGTGACAGACTGTGTTAACCTTTCTGTTCCCGCGTTCCTTCATCTGCACACAGCTTTGGAATCCACAGGCACCGTGGAGCGAGGTCTGCACACGAGGCCGCCGCAGCTGAGCACTCCAGGTGCAGAGAAGCAGGAAGTCCAGGGGAGGGACGCCTTGCCCTCTGGCCCCAGGCTGTCTGCTCCATACACACGGTGACTCTAGGGATTGAAAAGTGATGGGGCAAAATACTTTCAGAGGGGTGACAGAGACGCAGAACAGACTCATGGTCTCTAATATCCTCTCGTTTCCACTTGTCTCCATAGCAGTCTTACACCAAGTGGATGTAAATAGATGATTATTATTAATGGATTTGAAATCATGTAGGATGAACCCATAACGTGCCTATGTTAAATACTATGGGTAGAATTCATAATTACTGTCTTCAAGAAGTTCAAGTCTAATGGGGGAGACAGATGCACACACTGAGTAAGCACAAGATGCCGCAGGAGCACAAAGGGGGTGTCTCCTGAATCTGGGTCTCAGAGCTGAGCCAGTCCACGTCCTACCCGCTGACTGCAGCGTTGCTGGGAAACCAAGGCGGAAGCAGGTTGTCAGGTGGGTTGTCTTATTGTCTTCCTCAGGGTCTCACCCACTTAGCAAAAGGGCGGCCGATCACCTTGGAGTCCAATGAGATGGTTCTCTGAGGCTGACAACATGAAAAGCCTCCAGAAGCTTCTTAAGAAAGTGTAGTCTGAGCCACCTTAAAAGGTGGCTGTTTGCATCTGAGCTTCAGGGAGGGGGCAGAGGTGTGCATGGGTTTCTGGATGGAAAGGACAACGTTTTTGGATGCACAGAACCCAGCGTGGTTCCCGTCACAGAGGAGAAACTCAGTAACATAGTGAGTTCCTTCCTGGCTCCCTGAATCAGGAGCTGAGTGATCTGTATTCTAGCTGGGTGGCTTTTGATCTGTCACTTTTTCTTCATCTTGGTTCCTTCATCTATGAAATGAGGGTTCATGCTTGAAGCGCTCCGAGGACTCTTCTGCTTTGATATTTTCTCAGTCAATAAAATAACATAAAATAAAACAAAACAAGAAACCACCCTTTCAGAAAGGATGATTGACAGTGCCCAGAAAGGGAAGAGCAGCCCTCTGAAGGGTATGTGGCATCCTGTGTAAAATAATGTTAAATAAGCTCTGAGCTAATGCATTTCACAGTGGAGAGTTTGAGGTTGATTGAACAGTTCAGAGGTTAAATATTCTAGGTTAAAAATACTGTTCCATTAAGGGAATCCGTATCCCTGTTACACTCAAGAGGACATTTTTATTTCTCCAGTGCTTCTTGTTTTTTGAGTTCTTTGGAATACTAAAACACTAGGAAGAAAAAAAAGGTGAAAGAATCTGCTTCTTGGAAGAAACTGGGCTCAGAGGCCCTGGTATAATTTGTGAAATTAATTGTTCTAGTTGATTGAAAGAGGTCATGAGTAGAAATGGTATGTTGAATCTATTCGATCTAACTATTGGACATATGGCAATAAGTGATTTACCTGGAAAAAGGCAGGACCACGTGCAGTCACTCATTGGCTAACCATGACCCTGGTTCGATGTAAAGGAGCCTCTCCTACGACTATGCTGAGGCTCTGAATGGAGGGTCCAGTGTTTGCCTCCAATATTTGTCCTTTAAAGACTTCATGTCAAATTGAGCCCAGAACTTGCACTTGAATCTTTGCTGATGTTGGAAGAAGCTTGGAAGAGAAAAAGAGTCATAGTTCAGGGGCTACTAGCTTTTTTCTCGATTCAGGCACGTAGGGACGTGAGTTTGAAGTTTTGTCACAATTACGTGACGAGGGTAGTGAAAAACAAAACATGAAGGACACTGGGCAAAATTTTAGGACTTGTGCAGAGAGTGTACTGGATGATAACTGATTCAGGAGCTATCGTCATAAAAATGTGTTGTTCAGGAGCAGGAAATATCATCCCTGGAGAGAGTGGGTACATAAGGCAGAGAAGGCAGAAAAGGAACTGGAGTTCAGGACAGGGTTTTAGTCATAGGGAACAGGAAGGGCAAGACAGCTCACCCTTACATGCATTGATCTGCTGCAGAAAAAAGATGGCTGCAAAAGCTGAATACACGAGCGGCCTCCATTGTATTTCATAGCAAACACTGTCCTTGGCTGACTTTGTATTCCCTGCTTGCCTCCAGCACGGATCCCAGAACCCACGTCAGGCTGAAGTGAAAACTAACTAGTTTCAACTTCCAAGCGTCTAAGATCAAGGATCCTGACAGGTCATTGCAATACTTTTCTATACTTAGGAAAATTGTATCTCTAAACACCGTTTGTTTCGGGGGTTTTCAGAAATTTGAGTGCTTTGAAATTCTTTAGAAAGGGATGGGAGAAGGTACCGGTATCTATGAATCCACTGTCAGTGCTGCTTCTGGAAAAGCTAGCTGTTTAGCCTTAATGACATTAGTGGGTATGTCATCTGTCAGGTCCACCAATATGAAACTGTTATCTGTGCAGGACTCTCCCACCCACACCCTGCAAATTTTCTCAAAAGTGTTGCAGCTTGCAGGCTGTGATCCATTCTATGCTGGAGGATTGGGGAAATGTGGAATCTCCAGCTAAGCTCTGAGGATATGCAACACTTACTAAATCCATTTCCATTTCAAGTGCAATAATTCCTTAAGATGGGAGGAAGGTTTTAGTTTTCAGATGAGGTAATCATTAGCTAAGCTATTGTCCATCTGCTAACTTCAAACTTACTGGCTTCTTTTGGGAAATAAAAATAAAAACCAAAAGTTTTAAAAAGAGACCAGAATGGGTTTCGTGTGCTGCCAACCGTAAAAGATACCATCTGAACTCATGAATAATGAATAGAAGGCCTTTCACTCGGACTCAATTTCTCTGGCTGCTACCAAACTTTCCTATGAAATAAACAACCATTAACTGGTATGCTAGTCACTCTTAGGACACATTGAGAAATACGACAGGAATGCTAGATGGTGTCAGAAATCGTTTTTGGTGTGAAATGAATCTTATAACTTACAACTTCCTGAGTTTCTTATGCTTATAAAAGTCTCTGTGTATAGAGAAATGTTGAAACTGTTCCAACAGGAGGCACGTCCTGATTTAGATCAGCTAAGTTAACACATGGGAGTGTATGTCCCCTTACCTGATTCCTCACGCTGTGAATCTATGTAGGCCTGGAAGGAAGGTGAGGTGGGTTAGGCAGTGAGAGTCCCAAGGTTGGGTCTGTTGATGCTGTTTAATAGCTGCTACCTCTTAGGCAAGTCTTCCAAGTCTTGGACAAATCTTCAAGTCTTCTCTCCTCATTGGCAGTATTATAAAACCTACTTTTAGAATTGTTTTGAAAATTAAATAAGGGTACATTTGGTACATTGTTAAACCACGAAGTATAAGAGTATTGGTAAGTTTAAATCCAAGTCTTTCACATATTCAACTGCCTGTATTCAAATGTGAAGGCACAAACATATTTTCTGGAAACCAGGAGTGTCTGGGGCTAGCAGGATACTGCCTGGGTGAGAACATTGTCAGGAAAGAGAACAGATTTCATAGGGGACTCTAGGTTTTCTCATTTTACTTTATTTTGCTTATTTATTTATTTTCTTTAGTTTTCTTGTTTTAAAATTGCACCCACTGAATAAGACAGGAGCCATTATCTACCACTTTTTTTTTTTTTCTTGAATGTGAGGGAGAGTAGGATACTATGGATTATGATCTGAGAAACCCTGGCCAGGGCCAATGGCTGTGGCCATCCTTAAATACCATCTGTCAGGAGTGAAACAGGTCCTTACCATAAAATTCCTCTGGGGCCAGGTCTTCGTGATTGTAAGACTTCAGGGAGTGTGACATGGGCCTGCAAAGGGAAAACTACTGGCATTGGAAGAATTTGTACTTGAGTTTCCAGCCTATAAAATCAGATCTATACACTCATTCTTTATATTGCAAATTTGGAGCAACATTTACAAACATGTTTTAAACTTGATTATGCTTCATTATGCTCCTTTTATTAGGGAGAGGGATCATTCTGAAGACGAATGCTGTTGATCTTGAAATTTTCTCTGGCGCTGTTCTTCCTGGGAGCACAACCCTCTTTACTGAAAATGTCTCATCATCCTTCTCACACACACACACACACACACACACAAAATGGGATCTCCATTGATTGTTTGTCTCCCGAATGTCTTCTACAAGAAGTGAGATTGGAACCATTTGTGAAAAATTGAAGAATTCAAAGAATGTCCAAGATCAGAATGAAAAGCATTTAAGTCTGATTTTTTGACAGGAAAAAAAGACAAACATCACCAGGATCTCGTGAGAAACAGAATCTACTGTTCGCTTTCCTCTGAGAGACGTGAAATTTGCTGAACCAAGAAGTACCAAGGCGGCATGCACTTCAAGAACTATCTTGAAACTGAGCCCAAGCTCATTTCAGAAGTCAGCTAAATTTGCTGGTTTCTGATTGATGCATATCATTAGAGTCAAAGAATGATGGGGAAGCAGGATTCTTATTTGCTAAATGAAAAGTTGTTAAATCTATGTAATAAAAGATGTCAAATAAATTTACATGGGAGACAGTAAAAATGGGGATCGCAATCATTTAGGCATGAGCAATATTTTGTGTTTATTATCCCCATCTTTCTCAAAGGAATTTAAGAAAATTACATAATCTTCAAGACTGAGGGCAAGAATTATTGAATCACACTTGGCAATGACCTGTGGCTTAGTCCAACCCTCCTTTCAAGATCACCCTTGAAAGGAGGTCATTCCACTTTGGTGTGAACATATCCAATGATTACGTATTCATCCAATTGCTAGGCAGTTTCTAGGGTAGAAACTTCTTATATTGAACCAAAATTTGTCTCAGTATAACTTTCATCCATTGGTCCTAAATTCTACTCCACCAATATGCTCTTTTTTTGCCCTTGCAAATTACAGCCTCTCAAGACTTTGGAGACAGTTCCTTTATTTTTTCTTTGAGAGTCTTCTTTGGAAGAATCTGAAAGGAAATTACATGTTGTTACCTCTAATGCTTTAGCTATGTTTGGTATATGTTTGCAGAAGTCTGAAAGGCTTTTCAGACTTTCATCGTAAGGATGACACTTCTGCCTTACTTCTTCTCCTGATGAAAGTAAGCTGTTAGAACTGGACAAATTACATATTCTCAGTCAACAGACTTATTGAGATGTCTCAGCTATGGATAAAAAAACTAAATTGCTCTTTTTTCCTGGTTCTTCAATGTCCTAAGGCAGTATATGTAATTCCAGATCTCTTACATCTCCCTAGTGCCTATTATTGGAGTGGCCATGAAGGTTGCAGTCCCAGAAACCAATTCCAGGTATTCTCTGATACCTGAAATCTAGTCAATATCAGGTGTTTCCTTCCTTTCTTAGTTGATAGCAATTGAAAGTGCCAATGGAGCACCCAAAGATGCCATTGAACTGATCAATACACAAGTAGCCAAGGCCTGACTTTCTTGTTAGCCTTTTAGTTACTCAGGAAAAAAACCCCAAAAAACAAAAAACAAAAAACTGTTCCTAATAAAGACACTGGTTGGAGTAGTTTGTTGGGTTCAGAAACTTAAGGTCCGTGTGTTATTCCACAGCAGACTGCCATCCTGATTTCCTGTGTTTGGAGCTGATGGTCTGCCCTGTGGCGGTTGTGCAGAGATCCTAATGGTTTACACATTGTGCTGCTTTGTATGATATGCACATTATTTTCCTGGTGGGATAGACCTCCTCCTATGTAAGTGATAAGTGATGAGTGGTTGGGATAATTCTTTCACATTTAAATCTTTTTCTTTATATAAAAATAAAAAGCTAACCCATGATCACAAAGGGATAGAAAAGTTGGATTCTAAATCCAGGACATAACCCCTTAACATTGAAGTAGAACATGGAAGAGGAAGCCAGTGCTTTGTTTGTTTGTTTCTTTTTTTAAAAATCACTTTATTGAGTGGTAAATTACATACTGATACATACAACGCACCCATTTAATGTGTACATTTCTATGAGCTTTGAAAAGTGTATACACTCATGTAACCACTGCCACAATGAAGAAATAGAACATTTCTATCATGTTAGAAATTTGCCTCCAATCCTTGGCCCAAGGCAAACACCAGTTTGCTTTCTGTCAATTTATATTAATTTGTCTTTTCTAGAGTGTTCTATAAATGGAATCACAAAGTAGACATTCTCTTATGCCTTTTACTCAGGACAGTGCTTTCGAGAGACATCCTGTTGTCGCGTGCATTCTGTTTATTTCTGGGTATTATTCCATTGTCTGAATATGACACTTTGTTTATCCATCATCTGCCCAGGCGGATGGGCATTTATGTAAAGGCCTTGTGTGGATGTAGTGTTTCATTTGTCTTGGGTAAACACTTAGGAACGGAATTACAGGGTGTGATGGTAAATGTAACGTTTAACTTTATAAGAAACTATCGACTTGTCTTCTCCTGTGGTCGCAGCTTTCTATATTACCACCAGCAGTGTATGAAAATTCCAGTTTCATATGTTTGCCCAAACTGCTGTACTTGTAGTTAGTCCTTTTAATTTTAGCATTCAGATGGGGAGTAGAGGCATTTCATTACTAATGTTAATCATATTTTTGGTATATATTACTCATTTGTATACTTTTTGTAAAGTATCTGCAAATTTTTTATCCATTTGCTATTGTCTTATCATTAAGTTTTAAGTGTTTTTATGTATTATGGACATAAGTTCTTTGTCATAATACAGATATACATAGTTATAGATGTCATTATATATGTGATATATATCTCACATCTATATCTCTATATCTATCTATCTATCTATCTATCTATCTATCTATCTATCTCCCAGTTAATGGACTACCTTTCCATTTTAAACTTGTTTTTTATGTTCTAAGATATCCTTGCCTACCTCAAAGTCACAATAATTATAAGATAAATATAAATACGCATTTTTAACTTATAGCATTCTACCTTTAAGTAATATTATATCACTCCACTTAAAATGTAAGAACTTTGAAACATCATACTTTCATTTCTACCTTCCCATTCCTATGGTACATATATTGTAAATTTCACAATATGTTTTTGTTTTTTAAATGTCAATTATCTCTGAAGAAATTATTATTTTTTTTTTACTTATATTGACATATATATTTACCATTTCTGGCACTTCTTATTTCTTTTAATAGATCCAAGTCTCTAGATAGTATCATTTTCTCTCTAATGAAAGAATTTCATTACTTTTTTTTTTTTTTTTTTTGAGTGTAGGTTTACTGGAGACAGATTATCTCAGGTTTTGTTTGTCTGAAAGTCTTTATTTTGCCTGCATTTTTGAATGACATTTCTTCTACTATTACCCAATCGGTCTCTTCTGAATGCTCCAAGTGGTCAATGAGGACTTTCTTCTCTGGCTGGTTAAAGACTGACAGTCTTCTCACCTTGTGCATCATTTGGAAATTGTTCAGTTTAAAGCTCCCCAGTCACACCTTCCCTGGCCAGGTGCACTGTAGTCCTATATAAGCACACTCAGTATTCACCAAAGAATCAAGGCAACACCAATCATATTTCTGGAGTTATTGTTCATAGCACACTCCTCTCTAGAACTCTCTCCTGCATCTCCCAGCTGCCTCACCTTCCTTGGACTCTAATCTAATCGCTGTCTTCTCAACTCACAAAGATCCCCTTGCTCTGCTAGGAGTCCCCCTCTCTGTACTGTGGTCTAGAATATGCTTGTAGACAGAAATTTGGGGTGATCGTAGGGTTCATCTTGCACTTTTAACTTTGTGGCTCAGGGAATAAACTGTATTCAAAATTATATTATGGCTCTATTAGAGTCTGAAATGATAGTCCTGCCATATACAACTAGAAAGCTGGACAAAACATAGAAAACAATTGTTTGTAGATACTGGAACATAGGCGGCAAACGACCCTGCTCCTAGAGAGAAGGGCAATGATACTCTTGTCACTGTACGTAATTTTTCAGAACTCTGTCTTATCATTTTATTTATTTATTTATTTATTTATTTATTTATTTATTTATTTATTTATTTAGCATAACTCTCATCAAATCTGTATGGAGTGGGGAAATCAAGGTTGTGGTTTTTTTTGTTGTATTTTTTTCCCTTTAACTTCTTATCCTCTGCAAGTGCTTGCAAACTCATTTGTTTTTTTGGTCAATAATTTATATTGGACATTTTCAGTAGACTAATGGTTATACTTCAAATTTTGAAAACTGAAGATTGACAATTGATACTGTGTTGAAAGTATAGTGTGGAATAAATATAGTTGGGGAAAGTCATTGATGTCAAAATGAGGGATTCTCTGGGCTAGTTATTAGATTTCTCCGAGTGCCTTTTGTGAATTCATCCATTCTTCTCCTGTCTTTGAATCGGTCATAACATGTAAATAAGCATTATTATTTTTTTTAATCCTGAAGACTAGCAGTTTTAAAATATCATTCCACTGAAAGCTGAAATAAAATAATTGCTTCTTGGAAAGTTAACAAGTACATACTGTTTTCTGAGGGTGTCATTTTCCTGTTTTTTATGGTCTCCTGGCATTTAGCTCTTTTGACTCTAGTGCCTGGCAAACATTAGAAATGAGAAGGATAATAAAACATAAACTCCTGAAGAAGTAAAGAAAATAAGGCCTTTGTGAACATACCAGAGCTTTTTGGTTACTCAGACTTCTCCACCGCAGGTTTAGGAAGGAATCTTGATGTGAAATGACCTTTTGAGTTTTTTTCACTTTCCTTTATCAGTGTGTGGTTAACATAAACAAGAGACCCGCCAATTCTCCATGCCATGAATTTCTGGAGGTTGTCTTAACCCAAAGAAAAAATGTGCACATAGGATGGGTACCTGGGTAGCAAAGGGGAAGACAGTGTGGTACAACTTGATAGCTTGTTATTTCCCTAAATATTCAAGCCTCTTTCAAATCCCTTATTTAAAGTCCTCTTTTCTCTCCAAACCAAACATTACACACAATGTTTTTATCTTCCTGGAATGTCTTCCTCTACTCTGTTCCTCAGGAAAACTTTAGACACTATTTAAATCTCAATTCAAATGCTTTGCTATGAAATTTCTCTTCCTTTATCAAGCAAATGTATTTGCCACTTTTCCTATGCTTCCCATTTGTTCAATACAACAGTAATCATATATGGTAATTTATTTGCATGCTGATCTCTACCCTATGATTTGCCTGAGTTCAGGGCCATATGATACATGTATATATAGTATATCCTGAGGGCCTGTCAAAATTAAAATTCTAATGCTTAGGAATCTACATATTTTTTTTCTATACATTTAGAGTCATTCTTAAAAGTGAGTACCACTTCCTCCTGTTCTCTAGTCACCCATGGGCCTTAAATGGTTCCCAGTGTGTTCTTCTCTCAGCTTATGGTATTTTGGACAGTAGATCTGCTCTTGTATTCTGTCTTAGTAAGAAAGAATGATTAGTCTGAAATTACTCTGTGTTTGCATTGGATTACTGATTTCCATTTGAAATATAATCAGTTGAATTATTGAGACTAAATGCATAACATTTATTCAAGTAGTCACAAGTCTTCCCATATTACAGAAGGATAGAGAAGGTAATACTTTGTTCATCTTAGATTTCCTCTGGTTCAATATGCTGTGTCCTAAATGTTGGAGGAGGTCATCTAGAGCAGGTGACCGCTGGTTGACCTGTGTGTGAGTTGGACCCCGGCAATCAGAGGCTCCTCACTCCTCCCCTGTCCTTGGAATGTACTCTCCACCCATCATTCCCATAGTGGGAGCCATTTTCAAGGATGGGGCTTGGGGAGAGCAATGTGTTGTGAGACCATCTGGCTGAATATGTGACTGAACCCAGTTAAGGCCTCACTATAAACACTTAAGAGTCTGGTGGGTGAGTGTGGGGATCTACTCGTCCTGTGTCCCCAAAGACAAGCCTCATATGTAAGTTCCATTGTTTATTAAGCCTGCCACCTACCAATTCAAAGTGTCCTGTTTCTTTCTCCCATCTCATCTTGTCCTCTGTGTGGGGGGGTGCACTTTCAGATTTTGTGCAGGAAGCTCCCGAGGGTGAAAACCAAAACTGAAATAACAATGATGACTTTAAGTCCTCGCTTTTGCACCAACTCTTACACTTTATGTGGCCCCTTCAGGGTGTGTTTTCAACTCGTGAAGATTCTTTGTTGCAGGTAATGTGCTTGACACCTGTAGTTCAAAGAATCATATGAGATCTCTGCCCTGTAGAAGACACAGTAAGGTTGTATACAATACCATATAATGTCTTATAAAATATACATGCACACATACAAACACACACAGATATACAGTGGACACTCTGATAAGAGGGAAATATGTTCTATCTGCACTTGACATCTAATGACATTTATTACCTTCTCCTATTCTGATAAGAATCCTGTGAGGCAGGAATATTGATGAGGTTCATGTTCAGTAGTGGATGACAGTTATCCCCAAACTAGAGGCATACACACAGTACGTATTTGTTTACTTTCTAAGAAAAAGAAGCCAAGAAGTATATAGTCCAATATTAGCACAATGATTCTATGGTCACAGAGGAGACAGGGTCCTTCCTGCTTTACTCCATGGAATTGCTAGATTGTGCCCCTCACAGCAGCAAGTTTCATAATGAATGTTTGTGCTTACAGGAGAGAGGCAAATATCATGCTGTCATGCAGGGACTCTGGTCCCGCTCCCCGTACAAGAACGCAGGACATGGTGAGGCCAACAAGGAACACCAATGGAGCCATAGATAGGGGAGTCATACCACTATAATCTCCCTGGCGGCTGAGTTGGAGACACAGGAAGCAGGCTCCACACCATGTGCAACCTGCCATCTGCTTCTCTGCCAACCAACCAATCAACCCCCTAGTGTAACCATAGCAGTTATATTAGTGGCTAATGGCTAACTGGTTACAGCTGACGGCCATCTACTACCCGAGCCAGCACCTTTCTACATGAGGTCCAGAGCATGGAAACTGCTCTCTGGGACTCTGTCCCCACACGTGCAAAATTTCTACTTTGGTAGAAAATCAGCATCTGCACCAAAGTAGGCATTGTCATTGGACCTCGCAGGTCACCTCACAGGTGACGACTAGCAGGCTCAGGGAGTGATGGATGGGTGCATAGTGTTAGAAGAGCTGGATTCTTGGTCAGCTCAGTCATTTACTAAAGATGAGACTTGGAGCCACTCATTTCTGACCAGCTACTCTTCTCACTGAAAACACTGGTATTATCTCCCATCTGAGCGATACTTTGTAATTAATAAATGAGCAACCTCTGAAGTACCATACTAATTAGTTCTCAGTGGAGCTGAAATTTTGCTTATCTGGTCACCGTTAGGTAAGCCGAACAATGAAATATAAGGTGGTGCTTAATGTTTTTGAAAGCCAGCAGGTACATTTTTTTGAGTATAGCTGTGTAGTGTCAACAAATGGTCATTGATGCCAATTCAATGCCAACAGAAATCTCCAATTTGGGGTGCAGTGAAGAAGGAAACTTTATTCAGTGTAAACAACTCAATTGTGATGAGCACAGCTGCAGAACAGCTCAATAGTGTAACAGCTCAATTATAAGACAGTACAGCTGTGGAAGAGCATACAAGAGCATGCAAGAACTGCAAGACGGCCCTCTGACTTGAAAGCTCTGCTCCACTCAGCTCCAGCAAGAGGTCTTCAGTGTTTCAGCTCCAGCAGGAAAGAGGCAGCCTTCAGTGGAAAAGGAAGGTGTGCTCCCGGAGATAAAGGGGAGCTAATTTATATCAAGTGAAGTCCCTGCCCATGGTTCCTAATTGGTCCATCCTTAGGCAATGAGGACTCTAAATCCTTGCAGTTGCAGTAGTCCAAAAGGCACTGTCCTGATTGGTCAGAATAGAGCTGCTCTGATTGGTTGGTAAAGATATTGGGGGGCATATATAGCTGCATGGTTCTGATTGGATGAGGAAAGTCTCAGTCCTATTGGTTGAAATATAATTCCAGGAACTCCCTTATAAGAGCTGGTTCAGCTGGCAGAAACACAGTATAGGCAGGCAGTTTAGTGGGTAGGCAGGCAGCTTAGAGCCGGCTTCTCCCAGAAGCGACTTTTGTGAGAGGCCCCTGTTTAGAAACAGCTGCTGGGCTGTTTTTAACGGTGAGCCCAGTTAGCCACAGGAGCCCTTCTTGGTAGGTATCTTATTTCTTGGGGTCAACAAGAGCTACTTCCTTTAACAAGTGTGTGGGTTTGTTTCCCCCTTTCACTTTAGAGCTCCTGTATGTTGTTTTGGTCAAAGCATGCACTTTTCTTGGGGGTGTTTCTTAGAGGAAATGTTTAGAATGAATGAGACTGAGATAACTTGTTTGTGTTTAGGATGAACGAGACTGAGAGAATTTGTGGATACAGAGACCACACAACTACAGAGAAAAGTCATGTCTTGCTAACCTGGCCACTTGGTGGGAACAAAAGTGAAGCCCGGGGAATTGGGACAATGCAGAAGTGTTCTCTGGCAGCTGCTGTCCCATCCTGCGCCCCAGCCTCAGACTGGTGAGTTTTTATTAGGGCTCTGCCAGGGAATGAGGACTTTCGAGGATGCAATTAGCTGTTGGGGGACATAATTTCCTTTAATAGGACATAACCATTTCTCCTGATTTATCAGTTGTTTCTTCAAAGTTTTTTCCTTTTTTTTTTGCCAATTTAATCATTACCTTTTCTGATAAAGCAGGTTCAAAATAAAGTAAGTTCCAGTGATTCCATTCTATAGGGGAGAAATTGCGATACAGAAAGGAGTAAATGATTCCTAGGAGGGTGGGGTGTGCACAGTTCTGGCTCTGCTGCTTACTGGTTCAGGTTCTCGAACCAGTTGTTTAGCATTTCTGAGCTTTGGTTTTCTCATCTGTAAAATGGGGCTAATGATACCTACCTCTCATGGCTTTGTATGAGTTAAACAAAAGCATCCAGTGCAGTACCTAGCACATGGAAATTGTTCATTATTCAATAAGGGGTGCTTGCTCTTGTTCAGTCCAGGTCAGGGCTGGATTAAGACACCCTTGACTCCTGAATGAAGTCTAAAGATGTTTCTACTTCGTGGCAATGCCTCTCTAGACCCCTTACTGTAGCCACAGTCAAAATGCGGGCTGCCATCCACTCCTGTCTTTATGTGGGTGAGAGGTAGGAAGAGAGAAACAGGAGTCTGTTTAGATCATGGAGGCTGTGATACAGTGAGAGCTCTTAGAATGGTAAAACAAGAAGGGACCTGAGCTGTTTACACCCCCTCCCCCAATTTACAGATGGTGAAGCTGTGGTCCAGAGAAGGCAGGGACTTCCAGAAATCAACAACTTTGTTTTTATCTTAGTGTGTTTTTTTTTGTTTTTTTTTTTTTTTTTTGGAATTTTCTGGATTATACCAAAGCTCAAGTATTTATGGATTTGTCTGTTCTGCCTTGTCTGGCCTCATATGCGAAGGGCAACATTTGGTGCAGAAGGAAAGTAAAGTTCAATTTTGGCTGTCTGCAACAGCTGGCACAGTTAGAATTTTAATATACACTTAATAGGGGTTTTATGACTCTCTGTTTGCAGCAGGCTGGCTTATTCTGCATGTCACTGATGAAATGTATTACTCTGGTTCACCATGGATAGAATGGGTCAATGAATGTGTGGTCCTTTGAAAGGAATAAAGCACTGTTCAAATGCTTTGTGTAAAATGTTGTTGGGCTTAGTATTATTGCTATCTTGATTCTTGAAATTCTCGGCACTGCACAGCTTTGCAACCAGAATTATTCTCTGAATACCGTTTTTGTCCACCAGTCCGGAAAACTGGCTTTTGATGGGGAAGGCATGGGAGGAGATGTGATCCTATAAGGAGGGGCTCTATTGGAAGAATTCCAGATTGTAGTCCTCAATAGGACCTTAAAGATCTCTAATGCATCTCCCTAAATTTTCAGATACATGAAATAAGAGAAAGGAAGTAACTAGGTCCCATAACCAGATGGTGACAGAACAGAGGCCAAGTTCCTTGATTTGGAAGACAATGTACAGAAGTTATATAAAGTTTGTTTTTGTTCTTTAGAATCCTTGGGAAGAAGTACAGTGGGCAGTAACACATTACCTAACAACCTAACAATTTCAATTCAGATGAGTAAGTCCATGAGTAGAAAAACAAAAGAAAGCAAAAGAAAAAGCAAAAGAAAAAAAATAAAAACTGCTTGGTGAAAACTTTTCAAGCAAAATATAACCTGATTGTCAGCTCCTTGAAAGTACACATTTTTATCCTTGTAACATTGAGTTGAGCACTTAGAACAGATACAAATGATTAATCAACTAAAAAAGTTCTGAGATGAGCTAAATCATTTCATTTCTTAGGTAATGATTGTCATTTTGGTTATTCGGGCAAGCCCAGAGAGAGACGGCACTGCCTGCCTGCTTATCTGTATCAGGGCTCCAGGTCACAGCCTGGGGTTGGTAACCAATCTCTGTTGTCCCGAGCCCGAGAGAGGTCAGATCTTTAGGCATGCGACTCATTTCACTAAGGTGTAATTCCTGCAAAAGGTAAACTCGGCTTTGCCAGGCCATGGCTGTGTTTTATGTGTTGGGCATTTCTCACCTCTGAGCCAGCTGTGGGGCCAGGGGCAATGCATCAGCTAAAGCTAGATGGTTGTGGAGGCATGGCCGGGCCTAAGAGCAGCAGCCCGATCACTTTGGAAGTGGGACAGAGGATCCAAGACCTCCAGAGGTTTGTTGAATGTGCCTGTGGGAGGGAGCCACTCCATGCAAAGACCTCAAAGGAGACCTTGAACCAGCAGGAAAGATTCCTGATGATGCTAGTGCAGAGCCAGGCTCACCTGTCGGCCTCTCCCTTTGTACTCACACATATGAGCTTGACCTGGTCTGTGCCCCCAGGTTGGAACAAGACAACCTGTTCCAAAAACAGCTCTTGCCAAAGGAGCAAGGAGCATGTTCTCTGTTTCGTTTCTCTACGTTAACCCTACTTATTAATAACCCTAATTTTTATTTCAGTAATAATTTAGCAGAAATAACATTAATAATAACACATATGATCATAAAAGAACTGTTAATTAAATGACTGTGATTTTCAGATATTTCACAAATATTATACTGCACAACCTGCGGAAGAAGATATTATTCAACCCATTTCGTAGACGTGGACAGTGGAACTCAGAAAAGTGAGCCAAATTGCTCAGGGTCATCCGGAACTCATTGTTCTTTCTATAGAATTACATATTTGCCCATTTCATTATATTTTATAAACCAGATTCACTTCTACTAATTCACTTGAATTTTGAAACAGTCCCTTGACCTCGTTTTTCTTTTGATCCTTAATTTACACCCAGGAAACTGTTCAAATTTATATTTCTAGGAAGTGCAGAGTGGGGATTTAAATCTAGGTCTCCCTGGCATTAGAAAAAAATGGATGGATTTTGGAGGAGTTCGATGTTGTAATGACCTGGGTTTCCAGAATACCTGCTTTGTGCTGGGATCACAGCCTTATTTCCTTGGGTTTCTGATGGAGACATACTCACAGGGAGTTACGGAGAGTAGGGATGAAGAACTCATTATTATTAGTTGCGATCTGGCACAAAATCCCAATGCAGAGAATCCTGACAAACCCACCCAACCTACATGGCACACTCTTTGTTCAAGTCCATGGGCCTCTGCCTACGCAGACCAGGAGGCCACCTGCTGCATTTCATTGCTGTGCTCAGCCTGCCTCTTGGATTTTGCCCCAATGTGATCTTTTGAATAGAAGGACCAGCAAAAGGGAATCAAATAGCTGCAACCAGGCTCTGACTTTTAATGTACATTGACCTGCAATTAATAATATAGCTTCTACCAGGGTGGGAAAAGGAACAGAGGGAAAAAATGGGGAAACAAACTTTCTTTTTCTTCATGTATAGTTGGCTTTGAAGGGCAGACTGCCATGTCGCCTCTTTCTAATTCAGATGCCCAGAACTGTGGCACCTGGACCCTTGCTTGCCTTTCCTCTCGAAACTAGCCCTCTGCCTAATTTGTCAGATTACCGGGAGTCCTCACTTATCTCCTGCTCCTCTGTTGGATTTTGTCAAACCTTTCAGAATACCAGAAATCTCAGGTTTCCCCCCCCGGGGGAAAACTTTTTGTTTCTTTGAGGGCCCCAGTTCTTGTCTATTGTTAATAAGTGGCACAAAAGATCCATCCACCCTCCAATGATTTAGTTCTAAAGGAAAAATGTAGAATTGAGCACTTTCTAGGTGTCTGATTTTGTTAGCATAAGAGTGACACAATATAATGGTGAAGTCAAATAAAGACTATTTACTGGAGAAATAGCTGGGTGTGGAATCAATCTCAATATCAGGATCAATATGGTAACAGTGATGAGGTTGTTATATAATTTATGTTCATGGCCATCAGACTCCAGCATCAGCCATATATCCGTGTTTATGCCAAATGCAAGTGAAATTATTGGTGTTCAGGTTCTTTTGTGATTCAGCTCTGCCACTAACTAGACATGTGTGAGATGAATCTTTAAACAGGACAAGAGCAGCCTGTGATATTCAGTGAGTGTTGATGAGGAAGGAGATGGATTTTTGGCATGAGTCAGGCTGTCTGAATTTTCAGTTTGAACTTGACACTAAGTAACATTGTGACCCTGGATAATTCCCCTTTCTGGGTTTCAGCTTTCTCACAGTAGGATGAGAGGAGGGCATCTTTTAAATGCTGTGGATCTAGAATTTGTGATGCAGCAGTTATAGCAAAAGGAAGAGCCGCAGATTGTCTGAAAAGCCCTTGTCCTCTTCGTCTCTGAAAGTCTAACTTCACCTCCTGTCTCAAGCTTTAGCTTAAGTAGGATCCTCTCTACGAAACCTGTCCCGATTTCCCTGTTAAAGTAATGTCTGCCTTTCGATTCCCCATGTATTTCAACGACTGCAGTTTGTGCAACTTAACACTTTGTATAATTATTATTGACCATACTCTAGTCTTTCATTAAATTTGTAGAAATCCTTCATGCAGGGTAAACATTTAATCCATTTCTGTCTCTCATAGTTCTTAGCACAGTGGCTGGCACCCAGTGGATATTTATTGTTTGTTATGTTATGATTAAATAAATCAGTGACTGACCGACTGGATAAATGAGTGAATGTGCACATAAAGGAAGACATAGATGAATGAATAGGTGTGGGAGATGGGAATGGACTGATTGAAACAATGTCTGCAAACCCCATAGTCTTTAGCATAATAGCTCTTTCTCTGTGTGAGGCATTGTACTAAACACTCTACATACATGAGCTCACTGAGCTTCAGAGAAACCCTGTAAGCATTGTCGTTCCCAATTTAAAGATAAAGAAACTGAGATTTAGCAAAACAAAGCATTTTACCCAAAGATTTGGAAACCCAGTGTGTCTAACTACAGTGCCCAGATCTGTAGACATTGGACTATATGCCTGCCATCTCTAGGGGATAAGGCAGACGACAAGGGAAGGTATTTATAAAGATGGAGATCAAACGGCTGGGTCATCTCTTCAGTATTTACATTTGTGTCTTCCCTTTTGGTCTCCCTTTTGGACTATTTCACTTTCAAACAATGTTCCAGCAGTTTGTGGCTATGCCTTCTCAAATGAGACCACAGACAAATTTAAGGCTTGTTAGCCAACAATCCATTATACAGCCCAGTGTCAGCTTTGGTGTTCACTTTGGTTACACTTTTGACTGAATAGTCTGTAATTGTATTAGGTTGGTGAAAAAGTAATTGTGGTTTTTGTAATTTTTTTAACCTTTTAATCTGCAATTACTTTTGCACCCACCTAATACATAGTCTCATCAGCATTACATTAGGGAGTTCCAGAAACACCCTTCTTTTTAAAATGAGATATTGGGTTCTAAGAGATCTATTATGGCGAGACCTACATCAACTCAACTTGAAAACATTTCCCTGATAAGTCCCCGGATTGTGGGCCTACGTAATGTTCTTGATCAACAGTCAGCATGTAAGGCTCTGCCTGGGTGTCTTCAGGCCATCTGGACAGCTCAGGGCTTCCTAGAAGAAGGATGCCTAAGAATAATGTCTTCCCACTCGATTCTCCCCACCTGGAGGCAAGGATTTATAATCTGACAGTCCCTAGTCCAGAAGTCTAGTCATAAATACCAGCTCGCACTTGACCGAACGATGCCTCTTTTCTTCCAAGTTGGACTCTGGGGGTGTCTGTTGTTTCAAGGATGAACCATGGACACCCAGCTAGTCTTCATCACGTGTCTGTAGGTGGCCAAGGGCTCTGTCCACAGGCTGGTTGTCTGCCTCAGGCCTTTTTCTTAGTCACAAACAGTCTAGCCGAGCCACAGTGGGGCCACGGTGTCCGGCCACTTTCTTGTCAGTCCTCATTCCCTGGCTTGGGTCCTGTTCAATCGCCCGTGGCTCTGATTTAGAGCCGTGTTGTTTATGGGTAGATTTCCTGGAACAAAGAGCAACAACAATCCAACTCTGGAGCGTCTGCCCCAAATCCAGATTTTGTGCTGCTGTTTTCAGCCTCCCTGAGCCAAGCAAGAATGGAGATGGTGACCAACTCTCTTCCCACCGTCCCATTGCCATCTGAACCTCCCAACTATCCTTTCCAGAACCAGCATGTATGTAAGTTTCTCCTCAGTTCTGGTGCTCTCCGTATTCCTACAGCCCCATCTTACATCAAACCTATGTCAGGATATAATGACCATCTAAGCAGGATGGCTGGGCAGCACAATTCTTTAACATTACCTCTCCTGTTCAGACCTGCAAACAACCAGCCCCAGCCAAGTTGTCCTGACCAAGAATGCAAATGGTATTATGACATCTCCCTTATTAATACTTTCCAATAGGGCTGTTTTAGGCATGCGATGGCTGAGATTTCTGATAAGCTCAGACATGCTGCGTTTAAAAGATAGGTGACAACTCACTAATCTTACAGTGCGGCGAGGCCAGTGCAACATCAAGGGCACTTCACCACCGCTGCCAAATTCGTCCAGGCTAGACAATCCTTTGCTGTGAGTAACTCATGCAGCTATACAAACATGGCTCAGATCTATTTGTTTCTTGAATCCAATTGGATTCCACTGGGGCATGCTTGCATTTTTATACTTCTATGATTTATGATTGTAATGATAAGCCTTCTATAATCCTGAAGCTTACAGGGCTTCAGCACTCTGGCCTGGGGAAGTCATCAGGTTTAGTGAAGACACAGTTGATCTTAGCAACAGAAATGACGCTCAAATCATCTGGCAGCACATTGTCAAGTGGGTCTGTTCCTCTTCTCTTTCCCCACCTCTCTCCACTTTGTCTTTGGCAAATTAATGAACACATAACCTATCGAATTAAAGCTAATTTTAGTTCCAAAGCCATTAGGAAATAGGATCCTGGAGGGGGAAGATTTTAAGTAATTTCATTTCAGCTGATTAAGATGTTTAGATACAATGCATCGTATTTTACGTTTGGAAACACTGTCAATGTTAAAACCTCGCTAAGTATACTGTGTCCTAGCAGTTAAAAAATTGGTGGTGCTATCTATTTAAAACTTTTGATGACTCAGTAAAAATTTCCTTGAATGCTTTCCCAATTCCTTAGTCATCAAGGAAAGGTCTAGAGTTCCTAGGCACCTATGAGATGAATTGCTATCCATCAAAGATCTGTTGGCATATAATTTTTTTACCGTGTACTCTTGACTTAGGGCTTAGTCTGGGTTCTGAGCCTGTGCTATTCCCTATTTTGATTTTAATCAAATTTGATGGTGTATATTCCCTACATTTCAAGACTGATATAGCGATATACACAGAGTTTATTACCAGCCAATTCCATGTGACAGGAAGTAAAGAGGCCCCCAAGAAAAGATCTTAAAATCTATACAAAAATTATGTCATGTCCAGAGGTACATAGCAAATCGCCACTAGCTATTTATTCTTTATGTCCCAAGCCTATACGAACACCAGATCAATATTGCTGTCCGCAGGGTACATACAATCTTCTGTGAGACACTCAATAAGTTTTTAAGTTCTTTCTATGTGCTAGACATCTCACTAAGTGCGGGACATGGGCTATTTCATTTAATCCTGGTAGTTGTTCTAAGAATAGGCCCTGTAATTACCCTGTTTTAAAGACGAGAAAACTGAGGCTTTAAAGGCACTAAATAACTTCCCCGAGATAGTATATATACAGGGTGTTTTGGAACTGGCATCGGAACCAGGTGTTCTTGTTAATAGAGTGTAATGCATCGGTGAGGGAGTTTGCTGTCAGAAAGATAAAAGTTCAAATCTCCACTCCATAATTTGTTACTTTTGTTATCCTGAGCATATTACTCCAAATCTCTGAACTTTAATTTTATCATGTGTATTAACACTTACCTCCCAAGCACATTGTAAAAATAAAAGACTAAAGGAAGAAATGGAGAAGGTGTGACCTGCTGAGTGCAGTGCCTGCAAGGCAAGGGGTGCTCAGTCAGTGGCAGTTTCTCCCTTTTGAACTCTGGTCTCAGAGAACGTTGTCACCTCACTCTTTTGTATTTTGGTACAATCACATTCCAAACTAGATTTTCTTTCTCAAAAGGGCAACTGAACACCAAACCTGACCTTTTAGTGGCTTCTTCCCTTCAAGGGATTTCAAATGTCAGAGATTTTACTGGGGACGTTTTCTTGAGGAACAGTTTGGTGCTGTGAAATTCAGCTCTAGGGCAGGCAAGTTTTCTGCTTGTTCTTTGGGGTCACCTGGCCTGTGAGCTAGTTCTAAGCTCTAAGGGGAATAGGGATGGGGCAGCTGAGTCCCTAGAGATGTCCTGAAGGACATACAGCCCAACAGCTTGGCTGTAACCTCTGAGCTGTACTGAAACTGTGAAGGTCTATGGGCATCTCAGGCGCTAACGGAAGTTTCCTTCCCCCTGGACAGTGATTCAAGGCAGAGTACTGCCCTGCAAAAGTGGACTAAAGTCACAGCACTTCCAAAGAACCTCTTTCTCATCATCTAGCAGTCTTGGTTGTCATTAATAAGTGCAGTTAGAGAATCAGGAGCTGGGGGCACCATCCCTGAGGCCACTCCCAGAATGCCGTTCGCAGGTCATTGCCAGGCAGCTGGAAAACATCTGGACTTGATTGTCATTCCAGTTGCTTGAATAAATTTGTTTAGTGTTAAATTCTTCTGCTTTGCCCAAAGACCCACCTCAACATCCCAAAGATCATCAGACGTTACTCATCCAACTAACAGCTTTCTTTCAATTTATTTTTTCTTTTATCATCTTCACTGTCTCCTCCTACTCATATTCCGTCCTCTGTCTCCTTATTCTTCTTTTCTTGAGAAAGAAATGATGAGCATGGTTAAGTCATTATTTTTTCTGTTGAGATTACACATCTTTGGTTGGACCAAATAAGCTGTATTTACATCATGAAAGTTCACACTGGCTGAGTTTTTTAAGATGCTAAATAAGTTCTTTTTCCTTAGAAACACTGTAGTCCTTCAATATGTTATTCTGTGGACACTTGCTCCGCACCTGGCAGATACTGCCTTGGGATGTAGATGTGTGTATCATGCATTGTCTGTTCTGAAAGAGCTTGCAGGCATAAGGGAAGTGAAAGATGGGAAAAAGGTATTAATAAAATAGAACAGAAAAGGCGAATTCAGGGAGATTAAAAGGGAATCAGTCATTTTTGCAGGACAAGGCACTGTTTGAGCTGGACCTTGACTATTTACTGAAAGTAATAAAACCAACACTTTATGCTCACAATATACAGGCATGATGGGTAATTAGAAATCATCCCCCTCGTACAACATAAAGCTGTCCAGCTTGTTTGGACCCTAAGGTGCATAAAGGGGAGTGGTGGAAAATAAGGATGGAAGAGGTAGATTTGTGCTGATAAATCCAACGTACTATTAGGTTGGTGCAAAAGTAATTGCGGTTTTTGCCTTTTTTTTAACTTTTTAAGCCACGATTACTAATAAAAAAACAAACAGAGAAACAAACAAAAAAAACAACAACACATGAATGGCAGGGAATGCCCCCACCTCCTCCCCTTCCTCATGGATGGGTCTATTCTCCAAACCAGTCTCTCTTTTGGGTGCTCCTTTGGATGTGATCTGTTGATGGAAAGTTCCATTCTGATGCAGCAACCACATAGGCTCGCTCAGCGTCAAAGGATTGATGGGGAAAACACCCAGAAGGAGAAATAGCAGAAGACATGAGGTGAGGTAATACGCAGGATGTTGCCATATCTTCCCCTCCCACGTCTATGCGGTGCCCATCCCCCCAACCTGCTGTTGCCATTTTTACCCAGGGTGCCAAAGAGGGGTCTGTTTTGTAGATAGAAGCTGTGAGTAGGAAAAGGGGAACTACGGTATTATTAGGACTTTTTCTGGAAAAGGCAACAAAAGGTCAATTTGATGATTGTCCGACTATGAACTTCCAATCAATAATCTGAAGTCAAAGGCCTTGGAGACATTTTCTGTCTTTTGAATGGTATTTTGCGTTTAAGGTATAGCAACACCTCTCTCAATTAAAAAGCTTTTTTTAATTGACAGACTGACTCTTCATATTGATTAAATGCATCAAATATCAAAGCAAAATTTCACAGGTAAGACTCAATGCATCCTAGCAAAATTATCATTTTCATAAGTGATAGTGCATTATTTTTTTCTTTTAAAACATATGCAATATTCACGTGTGTATGTAGTAAACACAGTGAGCACAGTACACTCAATTTGAGTTATTTAGTGATGCCAAGAAAGAACAGATTTGAAAAAAAGTAAAAACAGTAAAAATATGTGTAAAAGAAGTTTGTGTCAATTTCAATGCTACAGTTTATTCCGTGTTTGTTAATGAAGGAAAGTCCAGTAAAATCTCTATTGGTATATTATTCATAGCTATTGAGAATCCGTGGATACTCAGATAATCTAAAGCTGTTCTTTTATTTGACTTAGAATTTTCTAAAATTTCAGACTGCTTTTCTTTTCTATTAAACCAGTTGGCAAGACTTGCTACTCAACACTGTTTTCCATTATGTCAGATGCTAATGTATGAAATAAGTGAAACTCATAAATGAATTCAGTTTATTGTTTACATAGATCAATAAGTTGGTTTGGCATCCATAAATCCTCTGTTCTGGAACACAGAAAGGTGCTTCTTTTATTGGTTAAGGAGTCAGTGGTTACATGACTCAGTTCCTTGTATAAGAAAATGATTGAATGAGGTTTCTTTCAGATGTTTGTTATCAAGGAAAATGGTGGAATATCACTTTTTTTTTTTTTTTTTAAAGAGGAATCTAATACACTAGTTACTAACAGGAATAAATGTATTTTCTTGTGATTGAGAACAAAATCATTCCTATATACACAACTAATGTTCATGTGGCCTAGAAGTTGTCTCTTTCCTTAAACAAAACATTTTCTCAAAGTTAATTAAAAATGTTCACCTAAAAAAATAGGTTTGATTTCAGTTTGAGTGTGTATAGAGAAGAAAGACTTTTACTTTGTGGTAACACTAAGAAAAATCAAGATAAAATAACAAATACACTTATCTATGAGATAAAATAACAAATACACTTATCTATGAGATCACCGAGGAGTGGCAGACAAAAGGAAGCCTAAATGAATTGATCTCTAAAGAGAGAAGGCCTTTCTGGAAGAGTAGTGAGCTGTGACAGCTTCCGGGAGCTGCGGTGGGCCCTTGTTTTGGGTGCAGACAGCCTGAGGAGAGGGCCCGCCAGAGACTTTGCTTGGCTGAAGAAAGGCCAACTGGATTGTCGGTGACGGTTGAGACAAGCAAGCTGGATGGAAACCTGGGGGATCCCAAACACAATATTTTGTGTGTCCTGGAAATGTTCCCCGCTCCCTTCTAACATTTGATTTAGCAAGACAGTGAAGTTCCCAAGGGATGATAGGTCCCAAACTAGCAAGGCAAAACCTGGCAAAGCAAATTCCATTAAATGTTAAGGGTCAAGAATAATATTTCTGAACCAACTGGGGCAGCTTTTCTCCTCCTCTCGTCCCCCCCCCCCAAATCCCTGTATTAAAGCCTTAACACTAAATGTGGATATATTTAGAGATGGGGCCTAAAAGGAGGTAATTAAGTTTAAATCAGGTTGTAAGGGTGGGGTCCTGATCAGATAGTATTAGCGTCCTTATGAGAAGAGAAACCAGAGAGCTCTCCTGACTTTTAGTGAAATATGAATGACCATCTCATTACCTCAGCTCCCAAAATAGGAAAAAGTCTGTATTCTTTAGGAGAAGACAAAAACAAACAAATGAACAAAACTTCCTGAACTTAAAATTCTTTAAACCCCACTGTTTTTCAATACAATGTCTGGTATAAAATAAAAAGTTATGGTATATAACAAGAAACAAGAAAATAGAACCCATAATTAAGAAACACACAACAGATGACCCATGGATGACCCAGATAATGTCACTTGCAATGAGGACATTAGAATAGCTATATAAATATGTTCAAAGTTTATAGAGACATAGAAGAACTAGTAAAGAGATGGGAAATAAAAACTATCAAAAATAACCTAATGGAAATGGTAGAACTGAAAAATATATGAAATTAAAAAAAAAGAACTTTGGGTGAGCTTAAGAGCAGAACAAACAGTACAGAAAAAGAGCATCAGGTTAATAGAAATATCTAAAGTGGGAGAACACTGAGAAAACAGGTGTCACATCATTTTTACCTGTAAGTCTGAAAAAATTAAAATGAACTGTACCACCTAGCATTGGCTGGAATGTGAGGAAAATGTGAGGAAGATATCATATATTGCTAGGAGAAATACTGAGTGTTATGGAGTTATTAGAAGGCAATTTGAACATCTGTTAAAATAAAAAAACAAATAAATTCTTCTACCTAGCAATTCCAATTCCAATTCTGAGATTCTATTCCTTAGCAATAAATATACAGGGTACAGGCACACCTCAGAGATACTGCAGATTTTGTTCCAGACCACAATAAAGCAAGTCACACAAATTTTTGGTTTCCCAGTGCACATAAAAGTCATGTTTAGCCAATACTATAGTCTATTAAGTGTGTAATAGCATTATGTCTAAATAGCATTATGTCTAAAAAATAATGTGCATACCTTAATTAAAAATACTTTATTGATAAAAATGCTAACCATCATCTGAGCCTTTGCCGAGTAGCCATTTTTTTACTGGTGGAGGGTCTTGCCTTGATGTTAATAGCTGCTGACTGATGGTTGGTGGTTGCTGAAGGTTGGGGTGGCTGTGGCAATTTCTTAAAATAAGACAACAATGAAGTTTGTTGCATCTGTTGACTCTTCCTTGCATGTGATTTCTCTTTATCATGAGATGTGGTTTGATAGCATTTTACCCATAGTAGAACTTCTTTCAAAATTGGAGTCAATCCTCTCACACCCTGCCACTGCTTTATGTAATATTCTAAATCCTTTGCTGTCCTTTCAATAATTTTCACAGCATTTTCACCAGCAGTAGATGCCATCTCAACACACCACTTTCTTTGCTCATCCATAAGAAGCAACTCCTCAACCATTCAAGTTTTATTATGAGATTGCAGCAATTCAGTCACAACTTCAGGCTCCATTTCTAGTTCTAGTTCTCTTGTTGTTGCCACCACATCTGCAGTTACTTCCTCCGCTGAAGTCTTGAACCCCTCAAAGTCATCCATGAGGGTTGGAATCCACTTCTTCCAAACCACTGTTAATGTTGATATGTTGACCTCTTCCAATGACTCCCTGATGTTCTTAATGGCATCTAGAATGGCAAATACTTTCCAGAAGGTTTTCAATTTACTTTCCCCAGATCCATCAGAGGAATCACTATCGATGGCAGCTATAACCTTATGAAATGTATATCTTAAATAATAAGACTTAAAATTCGAAATTATTCCTTGATCCCTCAGAATGAATGTTGTGCTCACAGGCATGAAAATAATATTAATCTTGTATATCTCCATCAGTGCTATTGGGTGACCAGGTGCATTGTCAATGAGCAGTAATAATTGGAAAGAAATCTGTTTTGCTAAGCAGTAAGTCTCAACAGTGGGCTTAAAATATTCAGTGAACCATGTTGTAAACAGATGTGCTGCCATCCAGGCTTTGTTGTTCCATTTATCTAGCACAGGCAGAGTAGATTTAACATAATTTTAAGGGCTCTAGGATTTTCGGAATGGTAAATGAGTATTGGCTTCAACTTAAAGTCACCAGCTGCATTAGCCCCTACCAAGAGCGTCAGCTTTGACTCCAGGCACTGACTTCTCTCTGGCTCTGAAGAAAGTCCTAGACGGCATCTTCTTCCAACATAAGGCTGTTTCATGTATATTGAAAACCTATTGTTTAGGGAGCCACCTTCATTAATTACCTTACCTAGATCTTCTGGATAACTTGCTGCAACTTCCACACTTGCTACTTCACTTTGCACTTTTAGGTTATGGAGGCAGCTTCTTTCCTTAAACCACATGAACTAATATGGCAGTTTTATAGCTGGATTCGGGTTTAGATCTGGTGATTTAGGTTTGCCAGATCTCAGTCTCTCCTAACACCTTGCAACTAAGACTAGGGATGGGACATAAGGCCTAAGCCTTCACATTGACAAGAGTGTATGTATTTATTCCTGAAGACCCAGGCAAATGGTAATTTTGAAGGGCAGCCAATGTTAGAGTCAAGACTTTGGGGTCAGACAAATCTGGGTTTCATTCCTGATCTCCCACTTTTTCTAATAGTATGAATCTTCTCAGGTTACTTCCACACTTCCTGAGCTTGTAACTTGAGCTATAAAATGGGTATAATTATGCCCACCTCATTGTTTCAATGAGGATTACTCCCAGCTGAAAACATAAAGTAGGTGTCACTGTGTTGGCACAAAGTTACCACTCAAAATGGTAACTTAGAAGTATGATTCTGTCCTTTGGCAGGTCTTCAAGGTGGTATATTCTCAACATATGTGAGAGGTAAAGTCCATACATTCCTGCTGAAGAGGGAATATTTTGTATCTACATTTAGAGATTTGATTTATGGCCTTAGGTAGAAGTATCTATCCTTCACCAATTCTCAGCTTCTCATCAAAGCTCAGGGAGGGCATTTGTGCAATATTTGTCACGATCAATCTTTAAGCCCCGTGAACCTAAACTCTCCGTGAACTGATGGACATCTTGTATACCTGTAACCTCGTCATGGGGTCATGCTCCTTGAACAAGTATGACAATCAAGCAGTAGGCTTTGCCCTGTGACTTAACTTGCAAAAAATGGTTCTTTACCTCTTTTGTGAAAAATGGCTAGAGAAATGAGCCTACTTGCTACATTTCTGGGATAGATATCCTCAAAACCTGAGCTACAGAGATGTGGATAAATAATTTAGTGGTGTAATAACTTCTTTCATATCAAAGAATCTGAAATGGTTTTCCAAGGGTATTTCAATGTGGTCTGTCTACATCAAAATGACTAAGGAAATAATGTGCTGTAACAATGAGCCAACACATTCTTTTTGCTGTACCTTTCAGAGGAAAAAAGTTCTGGATTAAGCATAAGTAAGTGAATTGGATAATGCTGTCCTCAGGAAATGACTTTGTCCTTTACTTTAAATGAACCCAATTTTTAGTCAATCAAAGGGACATTTATAAACTCAAGTTCTAGAGGATTAGATCTGAACTTGAATTTCTTTCTTTTGTCATTGAGACCACATCTAACTCATCTTTAACCTTGGTAACTTTATGTCTTCCAAAGCTTCCCTGATTTTTCAGTTTATAATCTGGAAATAGTTTTCCCTCACTGAATTGCTACCACACTCCTGTGGACTTTGTTGAGGTACTATTTCCTTTCTTGTAATGTATTTGCTTGGGTATGATTACTTTTCCTACCAGGTATACGTTTCTTGAAGACAGGTACTATGTCCCAGTCATCTTTGTATTATCACATTCTATTTCCTACAGAATAGGAGCTTTATAAATATTTGCTGAGTGAATATAAGAAGGACCATCTTGGTAAAATTTATGACCATGAATAACTTTAAGATTCGAGATTGGGCAGATGCCGGAAAAAAAATCACCTGTGTCATGGATTAGTCTAAAGTTGCATTATCCAGTATATCACTATTTAATTTTAAATAAAAATTTGAAAATTGGTTCCTCATTCTCACTAGACATTTGAAGTACTCAGGGGCCACATGTGCTGAGTGGCGAGTGTATGGACATTTCCATGTCACAGAGAGTTCTATTTGACAATACTGTGTGGTTCATGGTAATTCCAAGTTTCCAGATCTTTGTTCCTGAGCTTAAAGTCCTTGCTTTCATCTGTCTCAATCTCCACATTTGCTTTTCCTGATCAGCCCTGTCTGGCATACTGGTGGGTCATTTGCTGTGTTCAGATATTCTAAACTGTCACCCCAGGATAAGAAATATCTCTCACTGATTGTATGGATCTACTAATTTTAATCAAGTGAGTAAGTTTAATTATCCTTTATTTGTTTGTTTATAAACAGCTTTATTGAGGTATAATTTACATGCCATAAAATTAATCCATTTTGAATGTAGAATTCAATGACTTTTTTAGTAAATCGACAGAGTTCTGCAACCTTCACCAAAATCTAATTTTAGAACATTCCCTTCACCCTGGAAAGATTCGTTGTTCCCTCCATTTATCCCCCAGCCCTAAACAATCACTAATGACTTTCGTATTTCTATAGATGGCCTTTTCTGGACTTTTTGTGTAAATGACATTGTACAATATGTAGTCTTTTGTGTCTGGCTTCTTTAAATTAGCATAAAGTTTTTGAGATTCATCCATGTTTGTAGCAAGTATTAGTACTTCATTGTTTTTTATTGCCCAATGTCTTATTCTATGGATATAGTACATTATGTCTATCCATATACCTGCCGATGGTCATGTAGGTTGTTTCCACTTTTGGGCCATTTTGAATGATGTTATAATGACTGTTTAAATAACATGTCTGTATGTGTACATATGTTTTTAATTCTCTTGGACACATACCTAAGAGTGAAGCTGATTGGTCATATGGTAAATCTATGATTAAATTTTAAGAAACTGGTAAACTTTTTTCCAAAGTGGCTGCAGCCTTTTATAGCTCCACAGCAAAACAAGGTTGACAATTGAGTTCGCGAACTTATTGCAACTATGTTCCTAACGTTTTTTGATATCAGAGGGATTATTCATTATGAATTTGTATGAACTGGACAAACAGTTAACCAAGTTTACTATTTGGAAGTGCTGGAAAGGCTGCATGAAAAAGTTAGACAACCTGAAATTTTTGCCAACAATTCGTGGCTCTTGCATCACGACAATGCACCAACTCACATGGCTCTGTCTGTGAGGGAGTTTTTAGCCAGTAAACAAATAACTGTATTGGAATACTCTCCCTACTTGCCTGATCTGGCCCCCAATGACTTCTTTCTTTACGCGAAGATAAAGGAACTATTGAAAGGAAGACATTTTGATGACATTCAGGACATCAAGGATAATATGATGACAGCTCTGATGGCCATTCCAGAAAGAGTTCTAAAATTGCTTTGAAGGGTGGACTAGGCGCTGGCATTGGTGCATAGCTTCCCAAGGGGAGTACTTTGAAGGTGACCATAGTGATATTCAGCAATGCGGTATGTAGCACTTTTCTAGGATTAGTTCGTGAACTTAATTGTCAGGCCTTGTGTGTGTGTGTGTGTGTGTGTGTGTGTGTGTGTGTGTGTGTGTATGTATCTAGGATGAGTTCGCTTACTTAATTGTCCAACCTCGTACATGGCATTCTAATTTCTGCACATTCTCTCTCATGCTTGCCAACATTCATCCTTATCTGTCTTTTGATTATAGTTTTCTAGTAAAATGGCATTTCATTGTTTTAATTTGCATTTCCCTAATACCTAATAATGTTGAGAATCTTTTATGTGCTAATTAGCCACTTGTACACCTTCTTTGTAAAATGTCTATTCAAATATTTTGCTTGTTTTAAATTTAGTTCAGTTGTCTTCTTAGTACTGAGTTGTGAGAGTTCTTTATATATTCTGGTTACAAGTCCCTTCCCAGATATGTTATTTTGCAAATATTTTCTCCCAGTCTGTAGTTTGTATTTTAACTTTCTTGACGGTATATTTTGAATTTCAGAATCTTTTACTTTTAGGCAGTACAATTTATATCAAATTTACTTTTGCTCTTGGGATATAAAATTATGTGGGCAGACAGCAAAATATAAAAAAAAACCTCTTTCCCCATCTTAAATGCATTTAACTTATTCAAATTAAATTGTTCAATAAAAGTGAAACTTGCTGGCTTTGTTGGAAATATCAGTCCCATTAATGTTTAAGGAACAACTTTGGGTTATATATGAATGTATGTATGGTCTGACAGTTATTTCTATGTGTGGTCTCTCTGCACATTATTACTTCCTTTATAAATCTCACTAATTAGGCAATATCACCACCTGTCCCTCTGTTTTCAAATTTACTGTTTTCTCTGGTTGCTATAGGAAGGAACAGTGTTTCGACTGTTGTTTCTATATAAAATACTTCATGTATTTTGCATTAATTACAGAATGGCCTCGACTTCTGTGGGTTTTATGATCTGTGGTTACTTTATACCAACAGTTTTTTCAGGCTTTATTGTGGGCAAAACAGGTTTTCCCTTCAGACCACTTTGGTTAAAAATTATTAATATGTTATTATCTAGCTACAATGTCTAGGCACTGAATACATATCTTATATAAAAACTTTTCATTCAATTCAGTTAATTGTTAAGTAGATATTATTATCCCCATCTCATAGCTAAAGAACCTAAAGCTTGGAAATATTAAGTAACTTATTAGCTCTTCAACCATCAGCAAGAGGATATGCTGATTCTTTGATACCATTTTTTCTTAACAAACCTATTTGGAACTTTCACAGAAAAAAATGCTTATCCTGTAATTGGTTTATTTGAATATATTGTTTAGTTAATATCTCAGTTTTTCTTCTAAATGTAGGAATTTAAATCACTCTTCCAAGGGTACTATGTGATTTTATAAGAAAAAAGAAGGAAAGCATTTTCCATAGCAATTAAAAATGATGTACTAAGGTGCTTTGTGATTATCATTATATAGTAATTGCATAATTTTATAAAGTAATTAAATGGTATAATCTTGAAATGCTAGACTCCTTGTGGAATTCTTTATGATTTGTGATTTTGTTGTAATGAGAGTGAAAAAATAGATGCCAGCATGAATAGACTTATTTTTAGAAGCCCTAATAGATTAACGCTGATGGGTTCATCAATCTGTTTGAGTGTCCTTGGTACTTACAGTTTTCACTGATGGGCGGTATTTATAAATGTCTTAACAAGCAATTCCAGCCAAATCTGCTTTCACGTCATAAGTATAGAGAGTTAGTCATGTTGAAATTGATGTAAGAGATGGAGCATAGTTTCAAACATATAAATTAAAATTTCTTTTTTTACATTGCTTGTCTTTTTAGTCTTAATGTTAAATAAAACAACTACGATACAGATATTGAAATGGGAATAAGACATATATGGCCTTTAAAAACTATTTATAGAGAAAGGATTTATGCTTTCAATCCAAAGACCTTTCCTCAAGGAACGCTCCTGGAATCATTTTCATTTACTGCGTATAATGGCCTATCGTGTCTTCCTTTACTATCTCTTTCAGTAGCCATCAGCACTCATGAGTTACAGATAAGTACTTTCTCAATTCAAATAATGGTCTGCAACTTCACCAGTGATCAGTGGACCTATGCGGGAACACTTGCCTCTGTCCCCTGACAAGGCAAAGTTAGAGAAATAATGTGGACAAAATCCTTAAGCCAAACCTGCTGAGTTTCCCAAATCCTTACGTCTCTGATATTGACAACTCAGCTCTGGCTGCAACATAATGCCTTCTTTTCGTTTTTGGATTTTTTTTCCGTTTGAAAACTGGCTCTAAATACATGTCCCTAAACAAACGAGAAACAAAAACTCATAGACACAGACTACAGTTTAGTGCTTATAAACTATAAGATTAGGGTAAGGGGGATCAAATATATGGTGATGGAAGGAGAAATGACTCTGGGTGGTGAACACACAATGGGATTTATAGATGATGTAATACAGAATTGTACACCTGAAATCTAAGTAATTTTACTAACAACTGTCACCCTAAAAAACTTTAAAATAAATAATACATACATACATACATACATACATACATACATACATACATAATGTCCCTTACCTCAAAGCTTCTTTTAAAAATAACTGTTATCAAAAACAAAAATTTACCAATCTCTTCAATGGGGTTTACCATCAGAGTTTTTGAAAAGTGAAATAATCCAATACAAATAAAATTAAAAATCTTCCTTGGTTTAGGAGTCTGCCTCTCTTCATAAGTCCTGTTGTGTATTTACTCTGAATCCCTAGGCCGATTATACTCTTTGCTGTATAAAGTGTGGCATTTCATATTTGGTCAGCTAGCCAGCATGAACAGCTAGCTAAGTTAATGGAATACATTTTTTTTTTTGCCTAATGAACATAAGGCTATGCTTTAGAACATATTATGATAATTACAGTTGTCTTCCCAAGACTCTCCCTTGGTTATAATTCTCTCCATTTCTGTATCCACTATAGTAGTCATTAGTGATATTCCCCAAGTATTTCCAGTTCTCCTTCCCATTCTGGACAGGATTGCTCTTCTAGGTTTGTTTTCCTGATTCATCTCTCTTTCTTTCATTTAAATTTATCTATCTGTCTATGTATCTATGTATCTATGTATCTATGTATCTATCTATTTATCTATCTATCTATCTATCCTTATTATCTCATTCATCTATGTGCAACTTTATGAAAGTAGTATATTTACAGGGTCAAACAGGTATATTAAGACTTAGAAGCAACAGTTCCCTGCCACATTTTGACCCATCCCTAAGTAGTTTATTACTTTTCAGAAATACACACTTTAAAGTATTTTTGTTTTGAGTTCTTCCGGAGTTTCTGCTATATTTTAAAGCAATATGCATAGGTAGTTATTAATCGATACATTAACTTCCGACGTTAACTATTGACTTACTGACAAGCACTTTATACAATGCTGTAATCTGAGACCCCCCCATCCCTATATATTTAATCAATATTTTTAGTTTTTCTGTTGGTTAATTTTGTGTTTTAATATTTTTAAGATTCTGTTCTTGTTTTATCATTTGTTGATAGTATCTCTTGACTGCTAACTTAGAGAAATGAAGATATCATCTTTTCTCTTTACTTTTACTTTAATTGTTTCAACCTTCACCTTCCTATTTGTAACCTTCATTAAGCCTTCTTTCTGTGCTTTGTCCAGAGGGCCATTTTAAAGCTTTAAGATCAGTAAAGTGCATTTATTTTATTGACTAAGTAAAAGTGTTCACTGCAGAGCCTGAGTACCACGATTTAATTTGTTTCTTGTATCACAGTTTACTTTTCCCCCTGTTATTTTCAATTGCCTTTTGCCTTTATGAGAATATAACATTTTTCCCAACATCACAGTAATACTCTCTAATTTAGGAATTCCTGTGTTAGTAGAAGGTCTTGTTTCTGATGATTTTCTACTCTAGAGTGTACTGATGCCTTTTTAGGCCCGACTTCTGTTTTACTGCTCTTCTAGGTTGGATCCTGAATCTCATTCCTGAGTCCTCATTCTTTCTTGTTTTATCCCCCCATTTTACTGGAGCATATATTTAAGCAACCTCCTAATAAAGAATTTGTGAAAGAAAAACTTTCTGAACCTTTCCATGTCTAAAAGTGTCTTTATTATGAGCTCACTATTGATTCATATATCGTCTAAGATGAAATTCTAGGTTGAAAGTTAGTTTTCTTTAAGGCTATAAAAGGAATTCCCGGTGATAAATCAGATGCCAGCATGCTTCTTTTCCTTATTCAAGCTATTTGTTTTTGCTTCCATGCCCCACCCCCAAAGTTTTAGAATCTTCTCTTTATTCTTGGTGTTCTGAAATTTTACAAGCATATATGACATGCATTTTTAAAAATTGTTTAGTCCTTGGCAGTCCCCTTTAATTTGTTTTGTTTATTTCTGCAAATTCTATTCTGTTAGTATTTGTTAATTTCCTTTCTTCCATTTTCTCTGTTCTTTCTCAAACACTGGTGCTCTTGATTTAAACTTGTCTTTGATATTTTTTTGCTTATGGTTTGGTCTATTTGTTCTTTATTTGAGATTTCTTGGCTTTATACATAAATGTTTCTGTGGAATACTTTTTTACTTCACAAATACTATGTATTTTAAATTAAAAATGTTTTTGTCATTGATTTTTTTTATTACAGCAATTTGTCATTAGTTTCTTATTTTATGGATCCAGTGGCTTTTGACATTTACCTGCAGTGATGCTCTATTGTGCCACCCAGCTCCCCCTCCAATATGTAATCACTCATTCTTCCACTCAGAGTGCTGCTTGCTCAGTCCCTCCCTGGGAATTGCAGAGTCCTCTCCGCAGGGTGACCTGAGTCCAATAACTGATCGATAGGGGGTGGGTAGGGTAGAATTAAGACGTATAAAAAGCTGACGTTTGCCTCAATTCTAGAAATATCGGAAGGCCATCCCAGCTCCACAGCACTTCCTGGGACTGCCTGAGTTGTCTGTGGCAATTGAATCACATGCAAACTTCTGCACAATCCTGCTTCCTATACTCCCTTCCTCCCTTTATCTGGCAGCACGCAACTCTCTCTTCCAGTCTTTCCCAAGGCGACGGGCCCAAGACATAATGGGAGGATACTAATTTGAAGTTGTTTTTGATTCTTTGTTTTCTGAATTCTCTGTTTTCTGAATGCTATCTGTTTCCTTCCGTTATTTACCTGTGGCGTGTGTGTGTGTGTGTGTGTGTGTGTGTGTGTGTGTGAAGCATCTAACTTCTGGTGAGCTATTGTACATACCAAACTTCTCCCTACATGGTTTGTTCATTATTTACCAAAAAAAAAGTCAAAAAAAAAATCAAGATTTTGTTTTTGCCTTGGGGTAAACATCTGGCTGTTTTTTTAAATTAAATTTATTGGGGTGACAATGCCTTGTAAAATTACATAGGTTTCAAGTGTACAATTCTGTAGTACATCATCGATACATTGTGTGTTCACCAACATCTGGCTGTTTTACATTCTGTATTTAGAGGGTTTAAGGTGGTGGGTGGAAGTGGCAAGCAGCTCCTTAAAACTTGAACGCACCGCTCTTTTCAGCCCGTTTTCCCTCCCCGATGTCTGTTTTCACATCCACACTTCCCTCAGGCTTCTCCCTGCCAGCACCCATGCTTGCTGACACCCTGCAGGTCTCTGGGCTCTGGGTCGTGCTGCCCCACTGTGTCAGTCAGTGCTTAACATCCTCCCTGTATCCCAGCAGTGTAGTAAAATGTCTCCTTGGTTGGTGCTCCCTCCATTCTTTTAGTTGTAGGTTGAGTTGTAGCTTTTTGTTCCCAGATATTCTGTTAGTGTAATCCTAAAGGGAACAGCTGCTGCGTGCTCTCCTGAAACTTGAGGCTTCTGATTTTGGTTTGACTTTTAACAGGATAGTTGTACTACTGGTTTCTCCTGGTTTTCCTTCAAGGAGTTGAATTTCAATTCTCGCGGGTGGTGTAAAAATCCCAGAGTTTCCCAAATTCCATAGTGGTCATTTGGGGAAACTACCAGATATAACAAAATGTATTTAATGTTATCTCTATGGGGACTTGAGACCTGTTGAATTATAGCTATTTAACTGTGTTGCCCAGTATTATTCTGGGCTCAGGGATGTAGCAGTAAATCCCAAAGACAAGATATGTATATTTAAGGTACTAACAGTCTAATGGTGGAAGACAGATAATAAATAAGTGGGCAAATAAATGATGTAATTTTAGGTAGTGATAAGAAAAATGAAGGAAGTAAAGCAGACGATGGCCTATGAATTATTAGGAGAGGGGGTGTGTAGGCAGCTTCTCTCAGGAGCTCTTAACCATCTGCCTCAAGAACTTATATTCAAGGTATTCAAAACCCTGTGTAATAACTCTCCTCTTGAGTGTGGACTATTTTAGCAGCTTGCTTCTCAGGAATAGAAACTGACAAAGGTGATGGGACGTCACTTTCATAATCAGGTTTTAAGAAATTGCAACCTCTGTCTCTCTCTATTCCTCTGATGAAGTAAGCTGCCATGTTGCGGAGATCCATATGGTGAGGGACTGAGGGTGGCCTCTGACTCACAGCCAGTGACCAACTGAGGCCATCAGTCTAACTACCCTCGAGGAACAAATTCTGCCAACTTGAGTGAGACTGGAAGCAGATCCTTTCTGACTTGACCTTTCTGAGACTCCAGTCCCGACCAACCACTGAATTGTGGAGAAACCCTGAAGCAGAGGTCCCCGCTAATCCTGCCTGGATTCCTGACCCACAGAAACGGTGAGATAATAAATGTTTGTTGTTTTCACTCCCAAGCTTGTGGTAATATGGTTATGCAGTGGTAACATTACTGAGTTATTTCTTTATATACTTAACACTTACAGGTGGCTCTTGTAAGTTGATTCCAGCAGTGTGTGCGTTATTTGCCATTCATATTGTACTGGTATGGAATTGGTTTGCAGCTTCTTTGTGATAATTATTGATTTTTACCTTCTGAATTGGCACTGGATCATTTGAAGGCTTTTTAAGAAGAAATCAATTCTCTAATTCATTTGTGCAAAATTATGCCAGTTGCTAAAATAACAAAATTTAATGAGGTCTTTTTCAGTTTCCACATTTGTTACCTTCGCTTTCAGAGTTACAGGACTATTACCATTAATAATGTTTAAATGTGCTAACATATAATACCTTGTCATATACAATTTTTCTTTAAGGCAGTTAGGGCTTATTGGGGTTCTTGCTCTACCTACCGAAAATTCTGTGGTTACAGGAACAGTAACAGTGCTCATGTATTAAAAAATCATACAGGGGTTTATTCTGTTAAAGCCTCATAGGAGCCCATCTGAGGGGCTGCGTGTACAGCTTGTGGCTGACAGCTAGTGGAATTATTCCTCTCCCAACACAGCTCAGGCCGAGCCATGAGGCAGGAGGCACCTACTGGATGAGGAGAATCATTATTTCTCCCACCCTTATTTCCATGTATAAAGTCTCCAGGCTCACCCTCACACTCCCAAAATCCTTTCACCTCCTTACGGGGGCAACACACTGCCTCTGTCCTTTGGTACAGGCAGCCAATGTCCTAAGGCTGAGCCAGCAGGGACTCCACAGTGGTGTGCGAACAGATGTATGGGAATGTAATCAGGATGGAACATTTCAGAAGGAAGCCAGACCACTGAGAGGTTTTTGAGCAGGCAACATCATCAGAGAGGAAAGAAGCTGATTTACTTTGTGGAGTGGCTTTGTCAGCTTTTTTATTTTTTAATCAGCATAAAAAGCAGAACTGATAAATTGGCAGAGGAAAATGGTGCAAAAAGCCAGACTAGAAATGCTAGGAGGCTTTAGTTATTAGTAAAAAATATATAGGTCTGACAATTAAGTTCACGAACTTGTTGCAATGATGTTGCTAATTTTTTTGATATCAGAGGGACAATCCATTATGAATTTGTACCAACTGGACAAGCAGTTAACCAAGTTTACTATTTGGAAGTGCTGAAAAGGCTGCATGAAAAAGTTAGATGACCTGAACTTTTTGCCAATTCATGGCTCTTTCATCATGACAATGCACCAGCTCACATGGCATTGTCTGTGAGGGAGTCTTTAGCCGGTAAACAAATAACTGTATTGGAACACTCTCCCTACTCACCTGATTTGGCCCCCAGTGACTTTTTCCTTTACCTGAAGATAAAGGAAATATTGAAAGGAAGACATTTTGATGACATTCAGGACACCAAGGGTAATATGACGACAGCTCTGATGGCCATTCCAGAAAAAGAGTTCCACAGTTGCTTTGAAAGGTGGACTAGGTGCTAGCGTCTATGCAGAGCTTCCCAAGGGGAGTACTTCGAAGGTGAACGTAGTGATATTCAGCAGTGAGGTAGGTAGCACTTTTTCTAGGATGAGTTCGTGAACTTAATTGTCTGACCTCGTATTTTCCAAATGTATAGTACAAAATAACCACCCTCTAGGGAGGAAGTGACCACACTTTTTTTTTCTAACCATTTCTCAAATGTTCTGTTGGTAAGAGGTCTAGAAAACAGAATTTTAATCTTTATGTTGTAACATGCCTTGTGACCGTAATCAGCAGTTGTTATGTTTTTGAGCCATTTCTTCATATTTAAATTGAGATAAGGTGAACTAGGTATTTTCCAAAATCTGTTCCTGTGCAAAAAACACAACATTCATGCAGCCTGGGATAGTACTGCAAAACTGGAATTTAATGTGCCTGTGAATTTGGGGCACAAATGGTTGCTGAGGACTGTTACCTGCATTTTATGAAGGCAGCCCCTCTGGGGCTTCCTGATGGGAGGGAGACAGAGAAGCAGGCCATCACGTAGGATCTGGGGCTGCCACCGTGTTCAGGAGACCTGAGTTCAAACACATCCACCCAAGTGTGGAGGGTTCTTATGGTCCACCTGCAGGGGACCTGAGTGGGGAAGGGCTCAGGAAACTTGGATCCTCCTGGATAAGAATCAAAGGGCTCTAAAGACCTAGATGAAGCCTCCACCACATCAACGAGCTGGAAACAGAGAAACACAATGAACGTAGATGAGTAGGAGTTGAGGTATTGCCAAACCTGGTACAATCAGAGTGGCCCTAATTCCCCACGGTCAGAGCAAAAATGATTTTGATCATTCCAAGAAAACCGGGCAGTTTTATTATGTACTAAACCTCTTATTTCAGATTCATTGAATCTCAAGGGCAGCAAAGCAGAAATAGAAAATAGCTTCATTTTGGAATTGTGAGAATGAAAATCTACAGAACCCATCTTTTTTCCCCCATAAATCTGGAAAGTACAGCTATGAAACTAATCCTTGTCTTCCCTGAGGCAGCCTGACTCTTTCATTCAGAAACTGGAAGCACTGGGGCAAAGCGTCTGTTGGATCTATGAACTCATCTACGAGGTCTTAGCATCCTGTCTAAAAATACCTAAAAGTTAATAATCTCAAGATAACCTGGCTGACAATTTGGGTATAAAAAAAAAAAAGCAAAAGGGCTTCAAAGTTTCTTTCAGACTTTCCGATGGTTTACCCTTGCTCCCCAAGAGACACTGTATAACAGCTTATGTCAGTGTGGCATTGTGGTTGACACAGACATTCTGAGAACAGATTGCTTGTTTGAATCCCAGCCTGCTGTTTTCTGGCAGAATAACCATGGGCAAGTTACTTAAGCACTCTGAGTCTCAAGTTTTCCTTATTTCAACTGTGGGTGGGCTGTAATAGTATCACCTCCATAGAGTGTGGTGAGGATGAAATGAAAGGACCTTTTAATGGAGCCTAACACTTAGTGAACTGGCTGTAAAGGTTAACTCTTGAAAGAGTAAAAAGGTTTCCAAGATGAAAAGCATAAAATTAGCTCAGGCTGTTAGAGGGCTTGGGAAGACAGACCCAGAAAAAGGCACCTGCAAAGTTAACAGGAAACTTTCTCCCCAGGTCAGGCAATAGCTATAAAATCCCATAGGACCCCCTCTTCGAGTGGTTACTGCTTTCTTACCTATGACTCCCCCAGACCTGCTCTGCTATTCCCATGTATTTCTGGGGAGATCCAATTGCGAAATCACCTTCACCTCAAGACTTAATTCCTAGTGAATCTCTGCTTTACCTGATATAGCCTCAGAAATAGCAACCTAGCCAGACCCGATCCCTGCTTCTTTTAGATGTTCCTCCAAGTCCTTCCTCAGGAGCCCAGTCATTGCAGAAGAGGCTTTCTTCTCTTTTCAAGTGGAATCGCATGGTTCCTCTGGAGTGTCCTCCCTCAGTGTATTGAATCTGAGCCAATAGATTTGTGCCTGGTGTCTTCCCCTGATAAGACTGCAGCACTATTGTCATAGTGGAAATAGTAATAATAGGTATAAGATAGTCAGGGACCCAGAGCTGCATGTATTTCAGAAACATTTCATTCATTTATCACTTAATTCTAAGCAGGTTTTATGTGTATGCGTGAGTGAGAGAGAGAGAGAGAGAGAGAGAGAGAGTGTACACATGTACGTGGGGGCAGGGATGGAGAAAAGCATAAATTTCTGTTAATGGATCTAGCTTTCATGTTGCTTTGCAAAACTCGTAAATAAGAAATTGGTCATTTATGGTTTGATAATATGTAAAGAAATTCATTGCAGAGAACAAATTCTCAGCAGTAAGAATGAGAACCACTGACAGGTGGGTTTTGTTGTTGTTGATTTTGTTTGTTTGTTTGTTTGTTTTTAAAGTAAAAAGAGTAGAAGTGAAAAGTGGCTTTGTATCAAGCAAGCTTCTGCCCTGGGATCAGTGTCGGGGAATAGAGATTGAGTTGAAGCCATAATCTCTGCCATGAGGGTCTCAGGGGATGGCTGGAGAGAAAGGCTCATGCTACAGAAAGCCTCAGTGACTGTGAGAAAACCTATGCAGCCAACCTCTAAGATGTAGGTCAGTGTGGATCGGAATATTGGCAGCTTTTCCCCAAAAGTAATATTGATGTCTGTCCAGAAAAATCAATGTTTCTGTCTTGATGTGAAACAGCAAGTTTCCATGTCAATATAAAGAAAGAAAAAAAAAAGAGTAGGAATGAAGACACAGTAGTTATATAATTTCCTATTGGTTAGTCCTACCACTTTTGGAAGAAACACAATATGCTACATGCTATAGGTATAAATGTCATAGTATTTTGGAAGAGATAAAGCAGTGAGGTAAGGGGTCAGGAAAGGCTTTGTGAAGAGGCAGGCCTTAAAATGGTTTCTGAAAGATGTGTAGATTGAAGAGGGCATTCTAAGCCAGCAAGAGTATAAAGAAGAATGGTATGAGACCGGGCATGTCACAGTGCCATTTCTCTAATCAGTGATCATCACTGTTGTTTGAAAAAAGTGGGAAAACAACATCTTAAGTGAAGTTTTGGTGAGTTTCTTTGAAACTCAGGTCTGCCTTCATTTCTGTATCTAAAGCAGATTTCCAATGGAATTTTCTGTGATGATGGAAATATTTTATATCTGTGCTATCCAATATTATAATCACAAGCCATTGAAGTATGACTAGTGTGCTACAGAAATGACTTTTGACTTTAATTTTGGCTAATTTAAATTTATGTTTATACAGGCATGTGGCAAAGAGCTACCATATTGGACAACACAGAAAGTATTGGTTCAGTTCTGGATTCTTAGGCAGAATGCTGCATTAGCATATTAATGATGTTTCTTCCTTGAAAGCAGCGTCCAGCAACAGGTCATCTTTATAAATGATGCTTGCCCTTTTCACTGGAAAGTAAAGGCAACACAAACTGCCAAATTCAGAACTCCTTTGGGCTGAATGTTTCCAGTTTATGGTCTCTGCTACACCTGGAGATAATTCTTGGGTAAAACAAATAATCAAACAAAAAAGCCCAAACAAGCTAGCAAAACACACTTTAGAAACAGTGATTGAGTTGATTAGTTGGTATTGGTTGATACAGGTAATGATTCTGTTCTCAAGTCTCAGGATCTAAATCCATTTTAGCAACTGAATGATTTATTATGTGTTTGATTTTCAGACTATCGATAACTCAGTCATTGAAATGATTATTTATTAAAAGAAGTATTCAAGATATATACTTGAAAAATCTTAATCGTCTCAGAGGCTTGATTAAGTTCTAATGTCCTGTTTTGTTTTAAAGTGGAATACACTTGATTTTTTCATATTTATTGAGTTGTCTAGTATTTTGGGGGAGTAATAAGTTGAATCAGTACCTCTGTTTGCGGGATCGTGCAGTAAGCCAGACTGGCATGAGAGTTACAGAAGTTGTTGTTGATATGCGAACAATCAAGATTGGCCTGGTTTGGAAGCCTTTTCCACTCTCCTCTAAGGGTGCAGACTGACATTTTGCAATCTTCTCCTTTCTCTGTAACTGTTATATTGAATTTTCATTTTAACCCAGTATACCGGAATAAAAGAATGAGCAGTACAACCCACCTTTTAACTTTCTACCAGACCTAGTTTTCCAAGCCAGATTGCAGCACATGTCAGTAGGACTGAAGATACTTCTTTTCTGTACTTGGGGAATAACTTGATCTGATTGTATTTTTTCTGACAGACAAGTTCTTCTTTAGTTAAAATGAAAAGTATGTTATGTAAAAACCAAAATGAAAAACTCTAAAAAAAAAGCAAACACTGATCCATTATTGATTATGACTTAACTGACCTGAGAATAAATTAAGGCAGAGTCTTAGCTGGCCAAACAAGGCACTTAATAGAAGTTACTCTTAAGGGAAGGTATAGTATTGATAACTCTATAGAAAACCAGATTTCTCAATTGCCAAGTGTATTAAGAAAAGCCGGAATTTTCTTTGTTGTTTGCAAAAACAGATTTTTATAAAAATGTCTGTTTTGTGTTCTTAAAAAAGATCTTCTTCAACCCAGGTTTCTGTTTATTTTATTTTTAAAACTGTTTCGTCTCATGTGGAAAGGAAAGAGACATATTAGAAATGGCATCCTCTTAGGAAATCTGTAATCTAGTTGGGCTCTACGGTTTATGTGATGGTGCTTCCACATTTGCTCTGTGACTTTTTATCAGATTTATTTTAATGAGCGTCTCTTTTCCTGAGTTAGATTTGCAAGAGCTATATATCTATTTTTATTCATTATTTTTCATAGAACAAGTTCTTGGGTTTTTAAAATAAACTTTCTTATTTTTAATTTTTTAATTACATCTTATTTAAAATGTTTCCATTTCTGTTCCCCTTAGGATTTTACTGCTGTAACTTATTGGTGGTGATGGTGATTATGGCTTCTTCAATTTCATATGTACTCCCTTTCTTTTCCACCTTCTTTTCTTTCCTCCTTCTGTCCCTCCGTTCTTTCCTCCCTACTTTCTCTCTCCCTCAGTCTTTCTAATAATACGTTTACCTATGAGTACAGCTTAAGTTCTCACCTATAAATTAAGATAAATAATACGATTGTTTATATTTTTCTAAATTATTTATTATTGTATCTTGAATTTCCTCTTTGGCCTAATAATAACTTATAGGGATATTTTCATATTTCTCAGTGCTTGGAGTTTATTGAGATCTCTTTGCTTTCTAGTTAGCTTTCAATCAATTTTTATAAATATTCCATGGACACTTGCAAAGGATGTGTACTTTTTGTAAAGTACAGCAGTCAGTAGGTACCTATTGATTAAATCTCATCACGTACTTCAAGTTATCAATGACCGTGTCATGCACTGAGAATAGCATAAAAAATTGTTCCTCAATATATATGTTTAATTAATTTTTTCTCATACTTCTAGACAGCTACTTTATTTCAAAATGATGCTATTTCTCACGTAGAAGTTTATGATTCATGTCTTTGTTGTAAATGGAACTAGTGATTAGTATTAATTGACTCTCTTTGCTCTGTTTCTTTATATCTTAAATCCTATTGCTTCTTGTTTGACACTATTTTCTTATATCTGCTTTTGCACAGCTATACATATTTAGCTCTCTCATAAATTTTACATGTCTCTTATAAACAATGTGATTTTTAATTAAATGTGACATATTTAAATTTGAAAGTAGAGTTAAAACCTCTTGAATTATTGTAATTATTGACTTGTTGGTCTTGTTTCAGTCATTTTGCCCCTGCTTTCTGATTTTTGATTTTTTTTTCTTGTTCTTGTTTTTCGTGATAATTTGATGATTTTTTGGTTTTAGTTCTTTTAATAATTTGAATGGTAGAATAATATTTCAAACTTAAAAAACCTGTGATGTTTAAGTTTTAGAAAATAATTGTATAAACTTTCTTTTTGAAATAAGAGCGCTATAAGGAAATGCAGAAAGTAAACAGTTTGTAACCAGGAAAATCAATACCACTTTTACTTTGCATTCTAATTCCGTTTTCTTTCATTCCAGGGTTTTATAATTTCTGATTCAGATGATTACTTATGAAATAAATACATTTAGTAAAAATATGTGGATATATAATAAGCACACGCATGCGCATGTGCGCACACACACACACACACACACACACACACACAGGCAGGCAGTCCTTTCTTTGCATAGTAGTGTAGGACTTTAAAAATGTCCAGGCAAGCTGAAACTCTGTAAAAAGATCTTAATCATCAATCTGAAAAATTGTGATTCTTCAATGACCTTTAAAAATTTTGACAACACATAAATAACCCTCTTTTGGGGGTTATAAATGTGTAGGGAAATGAAAAATAGCAAACACAGTATTTATTTATTACATGGTAATTTTTTAAAATAACAGGCTTTGTTAAGATATAATTCACATACCATAGAAGTCACAGTCACCCTTTTAAAATGTGCAATTCAGTAGTTTTTAGGATATTCAGAGAGATCTGTGATCATCACCACTATTTAATTATAGGACATTTCATCACTGCACCTCTGTATTTGCCTGTCTGTCTCCAAGTTTGGGAATAGCAGTTTGCCCTATGACCTCACTTGCATTACAGATCTATGAAGAGTTGTTGATTTTTCAGTTAGTTCAGCTTTTTACTTGTTTGGATGGAGTGGAAACTTCCAAGCTTCTTATATGCTGGGCCAGAAATTGGAAGTCTGCTTCATGTTTTTAAAATGGCTCAACACAGTTCAATATATTCAACACTTCACAAAAAGTGAAGCTCATCTTATCTAAGTTAATTTTGTCCAGATGAAACGTTATTAATATAAATATATTTTAGACTGTATTCTTTTAAGGATGGGTTGAAAGGATCTGTAGACTTGTCAGTGCATCCATGACTCATAATAGTTCTTTCCTACAGGATAAACACTGGTAAAATCCTTATGAAATAGTTATGCATAGTATACTTTGAAAGAAAATTTTACTTCATTTTGATATTGTTTGTCACTGTGATATTTATTTATCATCAAAGAATGGTTTTACTTTCCTCTCAGGCCTGTTTGCAGGCTGTTACAAGCTATAGAACAGAAAACGAACCTTCAATGAAGGTGGACAATTTCAGAATCTTGTGGAAAGAACTATGCCAGGTACTCTTAACTATTTATATTTCAAGGAATAATATTGGGAGTAGATTCTAAACTTACATTGCTTAGAAAATTGTCACACAGCATCAGGGGCCAAATCATATTTCTAAGCTTATTTATAGTCTAGAAGTAGATGACTTTATGAAAACAGACTTATAATCAAAGATCCAGCAAAACATGAATTAATTGAGATGGATCCTTTCAGGGACTTTGCTTCACCTTTGTTCTTACACCTTTTGTCTCCCTGTTTGGCCCCAGAAAGATGGCTGGTCAGCCAAAGACGGGTACGACTCCCCACGGGGGCGGGCGGTAACCCAAGCCAGATACAGCCATGTGGGGACCATCTGGGGAACTCATGGGGTCGATAGAGGTGGGCACAGCCCCCCACCTTCCCCTGGCTAAGGAGAGCCTCAGCCTCTGTGGCTGCATTCCTTCCCACAACCTGCAGGGGAAGAGACTCAATGATCTGCTCTCCATCTATTTATATGCATAAAGGTTTTGTCCCTTGGGGAAGTACATACATCCTGAGACTTATGGTTCTGCTGCCTGCAGGCAAGGGTGATTGGCTTGAATCAGTTTCCTATTATGATGTATGGGATTCACAGATCTTGAGATTGACAAGCTTTATCCCCTTTACTTCCTCACCTAACTAATAAATGCCAGGTGTTGGCCCCATTCGGGGCTCAGTCCTTGAGGCTACAGTCCCTTGGCCCCACTTGCACTCTATTCTTGTCTACTTTCTTAGCCTTGTGCTGCCCTCCTTGCTTCCCACTGCTCTTGTCATGCTGGATGTGACAGGAAATAAACTTTTTAATAGAAATTTCCATGTCTTCTAAATTTGAGTGAAAATTTGGTATGTAGAAATCCTGATTAAGACTAGCTAGACTGAAAACATATATCTCCTCTTTTGTGAGCTAAATGACATTTTGAAATAAGTATGGCGTACACATGTATTTCATGTCGCATGTCTGTATTTCTGGAATTGTGTTTTGTGATTTTGCTTTTGGTTTGGTTAACTTTTGAGGACTGAATGAGAAATGTATCAACGGTTTTTAAATAGATTCATTTCAAATCTCCTTTTTTTTATTTTTATTTTTTTCTGAATCACTTGAAGTTTATAAAGTATATCCCCATTGAAATGGTGTCACTTACGGTCTGGTTTCCAGGGTAGCTCTGTGGCCCACGATGTAACTGAACTTTCCTCATTACGGAGGTGTCCTAAGACATGGTTCCTGAAGCTGCAGCCATGTTGTGCAGGCTTATAGGTTAGGGGAAGGTGCAAGTGTGAAGGTGGAAGGAAAGAAGGGTTGTCCGTCCTTCTTTGTCATGGCCTACTTTTCAGTAGCAAATTTTTGGGTTTTTTAACTTCCTTCTCACCACTGCTATTTAAATTCTCATCCATCTCCTGGTGCCCACAGAGTGCTAGTACCCTGCTCTGTACAACCATGGATGCTGGCTTTCATCTTTACCTCCAATCATTTCGTGCTGCCAGACCCCTCGCTTCTTATATTCCCAAATGAAAATGCTCATCTCTTCAGTGTGGTTCACTCCTGTTGGACTAGTAATATGACCGATTTTACTTTCATGTATTAAACCCAAATACACTTTTGGAGGACTCTCCATTTTTAAAAGAGAAGCCTTATTGTCATCAGTACGTTTCTGTGGAGTAGGCTAGGACAGGTAACAAGGGGGTAAAACCATTTAGGCCATGAGAAGGATTGAAATGTGTGTGAGCTGGGATGCGATGGGGCTGGCACATTGAAAGTTATTTCTAGCAGGGAGGTCTCCAAACTTTAGTCAGATTTATGTTTGTTTTCAAAAACAGCAGAAACAAAAAGACGTCATTAAGTCAGTCATTTGTGTATGTGAGATATTTATATATTCATATGTTCAATGCACTAACTATACATGATAACGGTGGTTTTCTAAGATCCAAGCAGCTGTGAGAAGGGAGCTAAGAAAATGGAACTAAGTGGCTCTGAGGAACGTAAAAAATGCCAATTTTGTTTTGAAGAAAGCATGTGCATTCCAAGGAATATTTTAGGCACATTTTAGTTTCTTAAGTGGATCTGAACTAGATTAACTCAATCCATTAAACCCCAATGGCTTTTTCTTTTTTCTTTGCTCATTTAAAAAATATTTTTGTTGAATTGCTATAGTTTTTTGCGTGGATTTACCTGCCCAGTCCAAGGCAGCGGCCAAGTGTGATTAGTCGTAAGAGTAAAAACTCAGCCTGTGGGATCTGAACTGTCAATGCACCATAAGGTGAGGACACAAACGATCTTCTCAGCGATAAAATTCAGTGTGACATTGTGGGAACTAGGGGATGACCTGAGTTTGCAGTGAAGAATATGATACAGGGTGTTTCTCACTACTGTGATTGACAGGATCATTGCTGCTGGTCTAGCTTTTGTCAAGGACTGGGCACCAAAACAGGCAGTGGGTACCCGCCCTTCTGTGAGTGGGTTCTGTCCTAGACTCCAAATGCAATGGCTCCCAAAGTCTTCCTGTTTCACAAAGAGCTTGTTAGATATAAAACTAGTGATATGTATTCCATCTCTGACTCAGGTGTTCCAAGAATAATAGCAAATCAGAGATTTTCATGGCAGCATGGATTCTATAGACTTGGTGTAGGATGGATGTGCTGAATTTTCATGTTGTCTGGAGTGATCAATTCAAATAAATGATTTTTCTAATAAAATTTTCCTTCCCATACTGAGAAACAAGATGCAATACAAAATAGATCAAGGCAGCAGAAATATCTAAGTTCTGTGTCCAAGTTGTCGGTGATTTGAATGTAGCATGAAATGACTGAAATTTGGAAGACTGGGTATGCTTTTCTTTCTGACTCTGTCACTTGTTTGATTATTGAAAGTCACTTATTTGTTTTGTGGTTTCCTTTACTCTACATAAGATGAAGCAATACAACTGCCTGCCTCACCCACCTCACAGTTGGTCATCCAGAAAAATATATGTTGTAATTTGGATCATAGTTGGACTAAATAGGTCAAATGTTTCCTCAGTATATTATCCTGTTCTGATAACATGCGTGTGGCAAGTTCAAAGCTTTCTCTCAGGCCCAATAGTGGAGAAAAGCATTCTGAGGAATGAGGATGGAATTGGGAGAAGACTGACATGCATAGACATACACTGAGGGGGTGGAAGAAATGGGAAAAGATGGTCAAAAGGTACAAACTTCCAGATCAATAGAGGTTATAGCACAGACTAGATAAGATCTGTGTTTTTTGTTTTTTGTTTTTTTACTTGTTTTTTTTATTATCTCCCCGCTCACTCCTCCTCTCTCCAGTTTGCTAATCTCTGCTTTTTAATTGGTATATTTATACCATTTACATTTAAATTACTACATCAGGGCTTAAGTCAGCTGTTTTATTATTTTGTTTTCTTTTTGTTTCCTCTGTTTCTTTTTTCTTGTCTTGCTGTAGGTTACTTGAATATCTTTTATTCCACTTTGATTTGTTAGTAGCGTTCCTGCATGCGTTGCTTTGTATAGTTTTCTTAGCAGTTGTTCTTGGCAAAACAATATACATATGTGAGTTATTACAGTCTACTGCTATCAATAGTATACCACTTTGAGTGTAGCATGGACACCTGACTTCCATTTAGGTCCCTTTACCATCCCTACTATTGAAATATCATTGTCTTGAGTTTCAAACGGTGATATGGATTCAATATTTGTACCCTCTCCCCCCTGCAACGTTTATGTGTGAAGCCCTACCCCACAGTGTGGCTGTATTTGAAGAGAGAGCTTATAAGGAGGTAATTAAGATTAAATGAGTTCATAAGGGTGGGGCCTTGATCAGGTAGGATTACTGTCCTTATAAGAAGAGACATGAGAGAGCTCGCTTTCTCTCTCTCTCTCTCTCTCTCTCTCTCTCTCTCTCTCTCTCTCTCTCTCTCTCTCCTCCCCTCTCTGGCATTGCCCCCGACCCACACACAGGCAGGCATGAACCAAGGACAGGCCATGTGAGGACATAACAAGAAGGGGGCCATCTGCAAGCCAGGAAGAGAGTCCTCACCAGAAATCCTGCTGGAAACTTGAGCTTGGATTTTCCAGCCTCCAGAAATGTGCAAAAATAAAATTTCTGTTGTTTAAGCCACTCAGTCTATGGTGTTTTATTGTGGCAGTCCAAGGTGATCAACATAGATGGTGTTATAATTTTTGTTTCAATCCTCAAATAAGATTTAGAAAGCTCAGCAAGAGAAAAAACGTCTATTGTAGATTATTCTTGGCTAATGACTCTTAGCCGTATTTTGGTTCTTTCCCGTGTTATATTTTTCCTTCTTGATGCTCTATGATTTCTTTATTTATCATACCCTTTCTGTTTGAAGAATTTCCTTTAGCCATTCTTTAAGAGTAAGTCTGCTAAGTGACAACTTCTCAGTTTCCCTTCATATGAAAATGTTTTTCTTTTCCTCTCATTCTTAAAGAATAGCTTTGCAAGATATGGAATTTACAGTTAACATTTCTTTCCTTTCAGCACTTGAAAAATATTTTGCCACTTTTCTTTGTTCTTCATTGTTTCAGCTAAGAAATCTACTGTAATTCAAATAGGTAATGCCTTATTTCTATCAAGCTGCTTTCAAGATATTGCATTTGTTTTTATTGTTTAGAAGTTAAATTATGTGTTTTGACATGGATTTCTTTATCCTACTTAAGATCCTCTTAGTTTTTAAAAATATGTGTATTTACATCTTTCTACAAATTTGGGGAATTTTCAGCCATTATTTCTTCAAATATGGGACCCTGCTGCTATGAAATGGAGTTGTCTGTCATTGATTGGATTAGCTGTATCTGCATTGAAATTCTGTTTGGATCTCTTAGTAGCTGGATCATCTAGGTAAAATTACTGGCTTCGGATTTATTTATTTATTTATGTATTTATTTAATGAAATGTGATGTGATGCCAGCCTGCTCGTATATTGGGTCTCTGTTGTTTTGATCAGCAGCCCCCATTCCCTTGATCTTTTATACATAAGCATACATTATTTTCTTTAGGGAGCTGCTCTTCCTTTACTGTGATTGCTGAGGGTGCCGATCGTAACACCATAGCTACCCAAACCACACGCCACAAGGACTGAAATTTGCTCTTCCTGAGAAATAAACTGCACGAGGCATCAGCATTATCTTGTTCACCCCAGTGCCTGGAACAGTGCCTCATCCATGAGACGTTAATTATGATTTGTTGCCTATATAAGTAAATAATGATTCAAATCCCAATAATATTTCTTTCCCAGTGTAGCAAAGGGACAAAATACTTAAAGATGTGTGGTGCAAGTGAGCATCAGGCTCTGTGATGAAAAGCAGGAATTTATTGCATTAGCCATCTAATTTTTATCTCTATTGCTTGCTCTATATTTCTTCCTCTTCCTCATGGAAACTAGCTCGGTGTTTTTCTCCCTAAGTCCCTAAGCTCTGCATTTCTCCCCTTTCTTTCCTGTAGTATCTTTTGTTTGTAACTGTTTTGTATCCTTTCTGGATTAGTGTGCCTTGTCACTCAGCCCTCTTCATTCCCTTCAGGCCTCTCTGTCAGATGTCAGATGATGTCTTCCAGAGGAAGGCATGATTAGGTGAGCTACAGGTAAGAAATAGAATATTTGGAAAAGCACATTAAAGAAAGGCTATAGAAAGTGGAAGCATTTTAGGAAAAACAAAATAAAACCACTTTCCTCCTTAGCTGCAGACTCACCTCTTACCTACCATGACACAGCATCACCTCTGCCTGCCTTCATTTAAAATACCCAATGAGAAGATGCACCTGCCATGTGCTGGACACAGTGTGCCCAATTCCCACTCCCTCCCACTTCCAAGGATCCCAGGACGCTCCTCTATCATGTCTCCTTTAACAGGGGCTGCTCTCCATCCCCATGCTCAGCTTGGGCATCCACATGACCCACAGTCCTTTCTAGAACCTTCCAATTGATGGGGCATGAAAAGCAAAAGATGTTTTTTTCTCTCTTTGAGCTCTTCGGTCTTTGAGGATTAGACATGAGTTTTGCCAGGACAAAGGTGAGAGCTATGGAGGTGGGAAGGAAGGTAGTGAGAGTTGTGATATAAGTTGAGGAAAACAAAGCAACACAGAGGTTCCTGCATAAGTAGAACTAGAGAAGACTCTGACCTTCAGCTTTTTGCGCTTTGTGTCTCCATGCCCACAGCATGGATTCGTTAGCATTGTCTTCCAATTCACTCGTCCTCTCTTGTGTTGTCTACAGTTTTTCTTATTTACCGAGTTTTATTTACATACATATTTTTCATTTCCATGCTCTCTAATTGTTTATGTATCCATGTGTTCTTGTTTTATTTCTATCTGCTTTTCTTTCATACTTTTTTTTTGTGCTACTTAAGGGAATAATTCTAAACGTTTGTTTTATAGTATTAATTAGGTTATTCCATAAAATTTACTACCTCTGAAGTAAATTAATGTTCCAATTGTTGATGTTGTTGGCTATCTTTTCTATATTTATTTTTTTCCTTTTTGTTGATTACCGTTAACCATCCAGCAATTTTATGTTAGTCTCTACTGAGTCCCTGGGCCTTAGTCCAGACTTAGGTCTTTCAGTGCTATGTTGGTGACACTGAGATCACAGCCTGAGTAGGAGGCGTGGTTTGTTCCTGGTCACCAGGCAGCTTGCATAAAGGTGCGGCCTCATTTGTGTTTGACAGTCGTTTTTCTCACTCCTTTCAGTGGGGAGCACCAAGTCAGGGCCTGGTTTTAAGCAGTGAGAGGGACTCAAGCCCCACGTTCTAAATGGAACATGTTAGGGCATCAATATCATCTATTTTTGAACCCACACCGTCCTCTGTGGCCTGGTCTAGCACCCACATTATGTGAAGGGCCAAACTACTTCGTTTTACGTAAAATGGGGATAATAAAATCTACCTTTTTAGAATCATGAAACTGATTAGAATGATTCTGAAGGATGTCTCTTATTTCCATGGTTTTTACCTTTTAATTTTAAACAGTGCTGCGTAATCTTTTTATGTGATTGTTTAACATGGAATAGATTATTAAGTAATTATCAGATTAGATGGTCTTCAAATCCTGAGTTGATTTTGTATTTGTTAGTATAAATATCTAGGTTGCATATAAATTTAAATTTATACAACTCCTTTATTTTTTTCTTTCCCAGAAAGGATCCTGAAGAAATATATACATGAATAATGCTTTTCCAGAATTCTTATAATTGTAATAGCCTGAGGAAGGTTGAGTTTAAATATCCAATATATTGGAATCATTTTGAAAAAAAAAAAAAAAAATGTTTGCTAAAGGTGTAATTTCATTAACTTCCCATCACTGTGAATTTTTTCCTCAATGTCTCTCTAAAACGACTATACAGAGAGTACCTTATGGTTTTTGAGGGATCTTTGCCTAAAATAAGATATTTTTTTCATAGGTAAACAATTCTGTTGAGCAAGAGATTCCTTTGCAAGAGTGTAACATATCTGCATAGGAAAATAAATGTCTCTTTATTTTGGGATATGATATTCCCCGGATTTAGTTAACAATTGTTGGAAACATATTGTTGGCAAAAGAGAGGTGCTCAGAAAAATCACTGCATGAATTTCCACCGTATCCATTGAGCACAGATATTTACATCCAATTATGTTGCTTTCTATATTATAATATTCTGAGATTATTTGGGGATCTCTTTAAAAAAAAAAGCATAGGTTTGTGCTGGGATAAATGATCTGTCTGGGGTGTTCTAGTCTACCCCTACAGACAATGCTAAGGACTCTAACTCCTTTTGGGTAGATCCCAACGGCTTGTCTTGTAAGGTATTGGTTCTTGGGTTGTGGGGCTCAATGATAGGGGTGAACACATGAGGACCTGGATCATAAGCCCCAGAGAAGATGCTAGTGGGGGAGCAATGTCAGTGCTGCCTTCTTTCCTGGAGGATGGGAGGGGTCAAAGCTTTAACATCAAGACGTCAAAGGAAAAAAACTATTCGTGACACTTGTTAGAACAGTAAGGCAGACTTTATTCAGGACTCGTCTGATAGGTATAGGAACAGGTGTGGTAGGGTTTTGCAGTAGGGGAGAGATATTAGGCTCAACTTTAAATACAACAAGGACAAATGGGAATTTGTAGCAGAGGAGCAGTGTGGGGGGTCGGTGAGTGGAAAATTACTAAGAAGAGACATCAGGGGTCAGGGAGGATTCTGGTGAAACCGACCTAATGGGATTCCTGCTGAAGCCTGGCCAGGATAATCAGCTAGTGAGAGTACAGGATTCTGGCTCAACCAACTTGACAGGACTCTTGCTAAACCTGAGTGATGCAAAGAAGGACGCAGAATTCCAAAAGTTGAGGCCTAGTTGGGAAGAAAATTCAGAGGAGCTTGACTAAACTTTGGTCCGAGAGAAACTGTCAGGGACGCGTCAAAAATATTACAATTGGAAGTTCGGAGAGTAAAGGGGAAAAGAAGCGTTTCAGATTAACAGGCAGTGGTGTTGGAAGCTGGGGTATAACCTTCCCTCTCTGTGGGCTGGTCTTGTCCCAACATGTCAGGTTTAAGTTGAGCCTCTCTGCCACGGTCACTCACTGAGTGGCTGCACACAGCCCCCTCCTCCTGTGTTCAGAAGCTCAGTGAATGGAGGTATATGCACCAGAGGGGCCAGACCAAAAGCAGTTGTGGTTTATAATGTTCACGTAGCTTATGAAGTTAAACGTGTTGGGTCCCAGTCCCTTCTCACTGGCTCCCAAAATGAAAGTTTAATCTTCTCAGCAAAGGTGTGAGTTCAGCTCTGAGATATCCCCCCACGGACCTGCTGGTACCTGGGAAGCCTTGTGCAGTTTCCATTTCCTCTTCGGCCAGTCAGAACACTTTTTTCCTTGCCATTTCCCACTTCTTCCATCATACTACGTGCTGTTTGGCTTAGTGGTTTTATCTCTAGCTTATCTTGGTTCCTCTTGGATCTGGGAGAGGAAAATCTATAATTTATGCATTTTTATAATTGAGAAAGAGAGAAAAGAGAGGATCCGCCTGCTGCCTGTATGGAACCTTTCCATTTTGATCCTTCACCTAGTTAGACGGTAGTCCTGGGACGCCTCCTCACTGTGGCCTCCTCAAGAGGCCCATTTCCACTCCCTCAGTGCATCGCTGTTTCTCAACTAGATTCCCTTTGCACCAACGGAAGTTATTGGTGTGTTGAACTTTGCAGAGGGACACACACTGAATAACTCTTGTTAATAGTTGCTGAATGTGTATTCAACATTTTTTCCTCTTATAAATTATACTCTTTGGATTCGCAAATCATTTGCCTGGCTTATAAAAAATCACAAGCGTCATGGGAGAGAAGAAATAGCTCAAGTCTGTATCTTTTGGGGGCTTTATTTTACTTGAAACTGATAGATTGGTAACAACAAATCTTAGTTTATTAACAAATAAATAAAAATATGTAATTAATTTCTAGTAAAACTGAGATAGCAGGTGGGCTTGGTAATGCATACGTTTTACTTTGCAATTCTATAGAATGTGCAGTGTTTGTCTTCATAGAGACTGATTCTTAGCAAGGAGCTAGGAGCTGGCACTCGGAGCAATGCATCATTCCTAGTAGGAGTGGTGACAGCCTTGCTGATGATGGAAGGCCAGCAATCACCAGGCACAGACAAGCCACTGACATGTGAGCACTTACACAAGAGTCCATGATCATAAAGGGAGCTAGAGGCAGCAGGAATCAGCTGGAGAGCAGCAGGAAGAGTTTTCAGATTGGCTCATGGAGTTCGTATTTGTTTCCAGCTGAGTGTAAATAATCTCACTGAGGAGCTCACTAAAGTCATGCCATTCTTTTTTTCTCTTAGGAAAGATGTATTATTATAATTAACATACCCCCATAGAAAACTAGATGAGTACATTTAAAATGGGTTGATTATTCTGACTTTCTTGATTTAATGTCATTTCTCCTTTAAAAAATAAACATGCACACTAATTTTCTATTTCCTCCCCTCTATTTTGCCATAAACGTAAGCTCATGGACAAAATATAACTACAAATTATAGTTACTAAACGTTTACTCTATTTGTCACATGGAATGTATTTATGGGGGTATGTATATGTTTGTGTTTGTAAATGCACATTATCCTTACTTTCTGTGATTTCGCTCTAGTTGAGGAGGAAATAACTTTCTTTGAAGACATTAATTCCAAGCCCCAAACTTAGAGGACCGTGACTTTGAACTTCTAAAACAGTCAACAATCTTTAACTACCTCCAATCATTTGTAAGCGACTTCTCTGTGGGTTGGATAAAAGGAGATTCCTTCACATGACTTTGTAATCCTCTTTTGGGTAGCAGAATAGTCATTATGGAATGGTCTACGGACAGAGTCCAGTCTATATGTCTAGATCTGCTTAATGACTGCTGTGGAGCTCGTGCACCTGCTCATGTATGTGCCCTGTTAGCTCAGAAAACCTCCTCACTATCAATCTCTGTATACTGCTTTTGACTATGTATTTGCAAGACATGGCAGAACACGAAAACAAAACAAATGAACAGCAACGGAAAAAACTGTTTCTAGACCCATTCTCTCGAGGAAAGGAACTCGCTGACTAAAATATCATGTAGAAGGAACATCAAAGAAATAAACCCTGTAAACTTATCATAATACCTTGAATCCTAACCAATAACTTAAAAAAACAAAACAGAATAGGTAGTTCATCTGTATTCCAAAATGATGTATACTGTAGTAACCAATTATCTTTAGTCTCTCTAAGTTTGCTCTCGGCAACAGTACCGTGTGCTAGATTTTGAGAATTACAATACAGCAGGAATAATCACTTCACTTGACTTGGTGAAGAAGAGTGATAAGCCCTCCTCAATTTGCTACCGACCTGTTTGCTCATTTACTTTCTAAATTTTGCATGGTAAAGTGAATTATTTTTTCTCACACCTTACCCATTATCATCTTGGTTGTGCTGTAGTTTTTTTTTTTTTTAATTGAAGTTTATTGGGGTGACAATTGTTAGTAAAGTTACATAGATTTCAGGTGTACAGTTCTGTAATATGTCATCTATATATCACGTTGTGTTTTCACCACCCAGAGTCAGTTCTCTTTTCATCACCATACATTTGATCCCATTTACCCTTATCTACCACTCCCCTCCCCACTTAACCTCTGGTAACCATTAAACTATTGTCTGTGTCTATGAGTTTTTGTTTCTTCATTTGTTTGTCTTGTTCTTTTGTTGTTTTCAGTTTTATATACCACATATCAGTGAAATCATATGGTTCTCTACTTTTTCTGTCTGACTTATTTCTCTTTGCATTATAATCTCAAGATCCATCCATATTGTTGCAAATGATACTATTTCATTTGCTTATGGCAGAATAGTATTCCATTGTGTATATACACCACAACTTCTTTATCCATTCATCTATTGAAGGACACTTTGGTTGTTTCCATGTCTTGGCCACCATAAACAAAGCTGCAATGAACATTGGAGCACATATATCTTTATGGATAAATGTTTTCATGTTTTTTGAATAGATACCCAGGAGAGGGATTGCTGGGTCATATGGTAATTCTATTCTTAATTTTTTGAGAAACCTCCACACTGCCTTCCACAGCGGCTGCACCAGTCTGCATTCCCACTAACAATGTTTGAGGGTTTCTTTTTCTCCACAGCCTCTCCAACACTTATTACTATTTGTCTTGTTGATGATAGCCATTCTAACTGGGCTGAGGTGATATCTCATTGTGGTTTTTATTTGCATTTCTCTGATGATTAACATCACTAATCATTAGAGAAATGTAGTATTAAAATATTTAAATCCCTTTGGTGAATAGCCAATTGTGACCTTTCTTTTAATGGAAGATGTATTCTATTTCCAATTTTGCTTGAGCTGCAGCAGCTTCTAATGCAAATGAATGCATGTCTTATAAAATGTCACTAATAAACTTCCTGTCATTTGGCATTGGAGTAAGCTGTCACGTTAAAAATCACCTTTATGTTTCAACAAAAATTGTCAAATGAAAACCTGGGTTAAAATAACTAATTTGTTTTATTATCTTACTATATTAAAGTCTGTGTGTGTGTGTGTGTGTGTGTGTGTGTGGTGATTTATTGATGTGAATTAAATTGTTGAGTCCAGGGCCATTTTTTTTTCATACTGGGAAAGGCAGTTATTAAAATTAATCTTTTTACATACAGGCAAGAACAAGAGAGGTGCCCATTAGCCCAGAAAATTAGGCATCATAATGTTAATAAGTGCTATATTAGAGTCCAGAAATCTAGCTTTCAGCTCCATCCTGGCCTTTTGCTCCCTGCATGACCTTGAGCAAATCACCCTTTCTGAATCCTTATTTACTTGACTATAACCTAGAGATATCAAGGCTTACTCTGTAGTCTTGATTTTTATGTGAGGTAATTTTCTTGGAATCTGTGAATTGCTATATCAATATGAATTAAAATTATTTTAGAGTCAAACTAGATTATTTTTGGTCAAAGGGTAAGCCAATAAATCAAATAACTGTTTATGTCAAAATAGTCCTTTATCAATGGAAACTTGATCAATGGAAACTACGGGTATTTTTATTCATCATGTCATTTAAAGAACAACAACAGCTAAAAAGTATTTGAGGCATATATTTTTCTGACTCTGAGGTTGGTTGCTGGTAGCAAATAAAAATCAGAGCTCCCAATCACTCTCGTAAGTGCCCAAGCCTTGGGCTGGGGGCTTCATACACATGATTTCTGTTTCTCACCAAATCTCTGCAAGCTACTGTCACTGTGCAGTTAGCAGATCTGCAGATAAGTCAATGAAGACCCAGAGACGACGCCTTGCTCAGGCCGTAGAGTTGGTGCCAGTAGAGTCAGAATTCATACTTGGCCAAGATAGCTCTCCTGGTGATGTGTCATGCATTTGGCCACATCTTAGCAACAGAATGTTACTGCTAAATTACCCCAAAGTGTTACATCCTGGGAGACCCACCAATGGGCCACCATCCTGAGGGTGAAGAAAGGTGTGTCTTTCTGGGAGAATGGTTATTAGCAGCTGTGAGAAAGGATAGTTTTCCTAACCTTTTACTTGAGCTTTGTTTTTCAAGAGCCAATATCATCTAGACACTTCCCTTTAGTGGCCCTACCTCCATTGACTTTTTAGTTTTAAATAAATTGATTCTGTTACATTCTCAAAGGGGAAGCTTGTATTTCTAAGATAACTAATAATTATGCATAAACTTGTCCATTTAGGCTTAGTGCTTAGCAATTCATTGCCACAAGCAATGATAGATGTGGACTGAAGGCGAACTTGGTATCAGCAAGTTTATTGGGTATGATTTCTAACTCATACATTGTTACAATTGTAACATCATCTAGGCAAGTTGGTTTTTTTTGTTTTGTTTTTTTAAGGTTGGGAGAAAGAGGCCCAAAGAGAGGAAATGACCTATCTATGGTCACACAGCCTATTACGAAGGTTTCAGAGATACCCAGATCTTTTAACAAATGGTCTTTCCCGCTTCCTCAGGCTCTCATTTCCTTTTTCCAGCATGGCAGTAGCTGTTCTACTTACTATAGGGTGAGTAATAAGTTGACTCCAATCCCCACCTTCCATTATTTATGAATTAGAGGCCCTATACCAACCCCTCTTCTAACACACAAGCATTATCAACTTTTAGAGCACCGCAGAAGGCTCCCCCAGCAGCTCTCGTGCTCGTGACAAGCATTTTATGTGCTAGTTTGCAGCTGATCTTGCCCACTCACACCCATCCACTGTCGTTTAAGGCTAATTGGCGCTGCCTTTGAAAAGCGTGCTTCTGTGAGGTTCGTGAAGCCTTGAGATGACAATATGTTGTCTACGTGACTATAGAAAATAGAATTTGATTTACACAAAACGTTGTAGGGCCCTCATATGTATTAAACACTATACTTACTCCAAAATGTGTGACTTCCATATGAATCTTAAGTGTAGCATTCCCTCAGTATTCTATTTGACAAAACATCATGTATAGAATAGGAATAACCTACAGAGGCAGAATTTCTGTGTGTAATTTAAGAAATTAACCATCCATATATGAGATAAAAAAAAATCATGCGTGTAATTTTGTTTTGATTATCTGCCTCATCAGAATTACTGTGCCCTGATGTACACGCACTCTTGAAACAAAACTACTGTACTAGAAATTATGATAGGTGTCTATGTGACACAAAGCATAGGAATTTTGAAATTAGAAGTAATCAATTCATAAATATAAGCAGTGTGTCATGCTAGGAAGAGAAAATAAACAATTTTGATATGAGGGTCCTGGCCTTTCTAAAATAGAATTTACTGCTGAAATGCACCCATTTCCATTTAAAAAATGGAGTTATTATAATTCACCCTTTGTTTCTATTATTGCTTTCCTTTCCTTGAGTGACTCATTATAATTCTTCATCAATCCTATTTATTTTTAGTGAATAAAATGGCAAGATATTTGAAATGTATTAATATATTGAGATATTTTCCTTTTCATTCTATTTAGTATTTGAAGTTCGGATATATATATATTTACATATATGTATATCCATACAAGTAAAAGAGTAAACAGACACTTTTTGAAAACCTGTTCAACACTGATACTACAAATCTAGAAAGGCACAGGATAAACTCATGGGAAAACTTAAGAACACTTTGAAATATTTCAGAGAAACAGAGCCATGTTTTGGGCAAACGTAGCCAAAGTCGGGGAAGAAAAAAAAAAATATTGGCTAGATCCTTGTCTTTCGGCCACAGAATTTGCTGCTTAAGTGTACATTTTTCTATTTCATAAAGTGAAATTGTTATAATATTTCTTTTGTTGTGTTAGTTTCTATTAATGGTATGGCTCAGACTCAGGAAACGTATTGAGGAATTTGGATGGAAACATTTGATGATTGGTGTCCTGAACCTGAGCACATCAGAATCAAAAGGACCAGAGAGGGCGCGCCTCCAGTCTCCCTCTTTAGATGTGAATCTCTCTCTGGCATTTCCGGCATGTGGACTATATATGATAATGGACAGGTATCTCCCTGTCTATACTTGAGTTCCTTCTATGGAAATCTAATTCATTCATTCAACCAACACTGAGTGCCTACTATGTGCCTGGCATGTTTATATATTGGAGCATATACAAAGGAAAAACTAAGATGCTGGATCGGTCCTGGAGAATATCACTGTTTAATGAGGGAGAGAGAATTGTTACAGAATTATTAGAATACAAGATAATAAGCACAAGGTAGGAAGATCTTAGAACTTCTGAAGGAAATCAAAGGAGAGAGTGATAGACACTGAACTAAAGAGTTAATCTGTAGGAATGGTTTTGATTCATTACAAATTTCTATTAAGTTCCCTGTTCTCTCTGTCTGTGTGTGTCTGTCTCTATTTCTCTTTCTCTCTCTCGCACACATGGTAAAATTATGCAGTGTTTTTCTAATTCTTCATAGGCATAATTTCATGTCTCATCTTTCTGCATCTGCTTTGTTCGTGATCTTATCAATAACACTAACAATGAATTTTACCAAAAATATCATATTCAGATGACCTAATGAAGCATGAATTGAGCTAATGTGCTTTCAAAGGGCATAATAAGGAATTCTAGGATTATAGGACTCAGTGAAAATAAGTATTTCCTAATAATCAGAAATGTTCAACAATGTAATGGGCTGCTGTGCTGAGGTGTAAGTTCTCTGTTCTCAGAACTAAGTATTGGTCTACTTCTATTGATATGGAATCTTATTATATTGACCTTTGTGTTGACCTTCGTATTGTGGGTTGGGTCTATAAGAAAACATTTACACACATACATTTCGTCATCTTAACCTTTTCTTCTCTCTGTGGGTACAATTCTACAATTCATGTTATTGTAGATAATGTTGAACATCCAAGATTAAGGACAGCGATTTCCATCCAAGACGACATGGATGTTGATTGGATATTAAATAGCCACAACAACAACAAAAGCATACTAGAAAGATGCTATATAATATTCGAAGACATCACATATTTTGTCCAATTGATCAATTGCATTGAGCAATCAGTGTAAGTTTCAGAGTTGAGAAGACTAACAGTTACTGAGCAACCTACTATCCCATCTCTTTTAATCCTCTCAATGTGTGTTAAAAATTTTCATAGATACTTAAGATGTATGTGTGTATATGTGTGTATATACACATAGATAAACATAAAATATTTTATAAGCTGTCAATATGTTTAAAAATGAAAAAGTAAAGGCTTAAAGTAAATTCTTTAAACTCACATTATTAGTAAGAGATTCAATCCCAGTTATAAATTTAAATCTGTTGCCTTTCTACACATAGAAAAGGAAATATACAAAAAAAGAAAGAAAGAAAGAAAGGAAAAGGTTGCATCTGTGTGGCCAAAAATAATCATGCAATTTGCAATTTGGCTAAATTCAAAAAGAAGAGAAATGCCTTTTTATAGGGAATGAAGGAGAGACGTTACTGAGTAAAGTAGCTAATTACCAGCTATATTTAGTTGTTTAAAATACGTTGCTTTATAATGTGTATCTAAGCTTTATTTTCTCAAAATGACCCTGACCCAGTTTGGGATTCCTCCTGAGACCAGAAAGTTAGGAGCCAGGACCACGGGAAGTCTGTCTGCTTTTTTCAACCTGTGTTAAACTGGAGGGTACTTTCCGGATTGGTGGAGTTGTGAAGTCTTTGGTGCCACTCAAGGAGTTTCTTGTCCTTGAGACTGTACTTCTCCAAAGGAAAAGGAAAATGAGCCACACTGACCTTTTTGAATTCACACAGAATAAATGAGGACAGTGTTGTTTCGACATGAATGGAGAATGAATGCAATAGTAAGATAAAGTAAAGGGAACTAAGTCTAGGGTAAGTCCATCAAAATAACTGTATTAGGTTGGTACAAAAATAATTGCAGTTTTAAAGGTTGAAAATAATGGCAAAACCCGCAAATACTTTTGCACCAACCTAATGCACAGAAGCTCGTGAAAGACATACAGGTTTTGTAAGAATAAATGTTAGAATGCCTGATCAATATCTTTGAAACAGTGACACTCATAATAGCTGTTAGATAATTAGGTGGCAGCTCATGCATATTTCACGATGCCTGTATATCACCATGTGAAGCATGTGTACACATTAGGACTGAGCAACTGGCCAAGCATTCACTCTATTTAATACCAGTGCAAATGTCACCTCCAAATCCATGCCACGCTTCTTCAGTGTGCTCTTCCCCAAAATGTCATTGCTTGTTCCCACTCATCCTTCAAGATCTCGGTTATAGCCTTGTTTGTGGTTGACGATCCATGATTATTACTGATTTAATAAGAACAATAATTTTTTTTTAAAGTTTGTACCTGTCTAGCACTATTGATGATGACTCAGCTTTTGCATTATCCAATTTTATGAACCGAAACAGATCTCTTCCGTGTCCAACGAATCGCTCTGGAGCCATCTGTTAAAGATGTACTGAATGCTGACACTGTGGAGTGGTAGAAAGGACACTGGCATGAAAGCTAGGAGACGTGAGTGTCCTTGTCCCGGCTCATCACTGACTCTCTGTGCAACTTTTAGTTAGACATGTGACCTCTCTGTTTCACATGATAGAAACTTAGGAAGCTATTACTATGCTGTGCCTTTAGGTACTTGTCTTTCCAACTTGACTGGTCACATGCATTACTGTGCTTCTTTTATGTCCAGTAATGCCCAGCAGTGTATGTACCAGCAGGTACTAAGATATTTAATTTTAATTGATTTAAATGAATTGAGTTAAATCTTCCTCATGGGTGGAGTATGTGTAATGATCCTTGCTCTGCATACTGCATACTTTGTCTTATGCTCAATCATCGCATGTGGAGGTGTTTTAGGGAAAGCATCCCACAAAGCATTATGCAAGTAGAGAGGTTTAGACCAGTTTCATCCCAAGAGAAGCAGATCTGACATACATGGCCTTAATGTGACTTCAAGAAACTGAAGGAAAATAAATCCCTTGTAAGTTGAATAACAGCAGCCAGAATACCAGCTCCAGCATCTGAATGCTGAAACGTCACATGCCACAACAATGTCCCTACAGCAGTGTTGGAGAAGGGGTCTGCCACTTTCTCTGCCTTCATCTATATGTGACTACAGTTGATTCGTAAATATGGAAAAATGATGCCCTTATTTAGAGTCAAGACCATATCTTTCTGTGTTGTGCAATGATGTATCACAGGAGTTCAGTACTTTCATCCACGTGTTGCTTGAGCTTCACAAAGACGTAGTGGTTCAAGAAAGATATTTCACTTGATTTTGGAAGACTGAGACCCGTGAAATGAATTGACTTGTCACTATCAAAGAGCTTCTTGGTATCAGCCAAGATGAAACCTCAGGTGGTTCCATTCTCAGTCCCTATCATGACTCCTTTCTGTCTCAGTGCCTTGGAGATGGGAAGATATTGAAAGACTTGGCTCATGTCACGTGGACCCTCAAAATCCATCAGAGTCTGTCTCTGCTGTCCATGTTTGACTTCGCATCATTGATCTGTGGCTAAAGCTGTTTAATCATATTCTCTATTTCCCAAGTTTCTGTTTGAGGTCTTGGTATACTTTCACAAAAGCTCACGAGATAGATGATCAGCCATTAAGCGAATATGATCTTCCAGTCCCAAGGGCAGCTGTTCAACATGAGGTTAAACCATCCCTCAGCAGGGTCAGTGGCATATGGTTATCAGTCTGAAGACTTCCAAAGATCTTTATTTTCAGTGCCATTCTTAACTGGACTGTTTGGTGTTCTGGATCTTCAAGGAATGTAGGCCTATTTTATATGGGGTGGGTTAGGGGTTTTAAGAAAGATATGCTGAAAATATCTTCCTAGGGAAGTCTCCAGCCATTGTAGTCTGCATTTTGCCAGTTTGTATCTTCATCTTTCCATAAAGTCTTAAAGTTATCATGCTAGTATCAGCAATAAAAGTGCTTCCTGTCCACCCCCACCACACACACACAAACACAAAATTACAGATGGTGAATAAGTAAATATTTTGGATACTTTTATATTCTGTGACTCATTTTCAGGCTAAGTATAGCTTTATCCAGATGTTCACAACTCTGGTCTACAATGGATAGCTTGTAGCACTTATCAAGCCATTCACTGTCTTCTAACCACCAATTTTGTAGATGAACATGGCATGAACAAAAACTGTAAAATTAAATTACTGTTGCCTATCTTGAAATATACAGAATAGTTTATTTGCATATTCATTGGAGACATTTATTGGCATGTGATCTAGATGGAGCACCTAACACCTTGTATATCACTGGTTTACCAGTATTTTTAAAAAATAGATATTTGTAATAAAGCTATACAGAAACATAAAATTCACAGAATGTACGAAATAAAACCATCTGCTTTATAGCAGTTAAGATTGCTTCACTTTTGTGAGAATCAATACGATAAATTTATTGAGGCATGACTATGATTTTCCTTACTCCTTCCCGTTTCCTAGTTGTGTCTATGCACAGAATGGATTCTGATGTTTCGTGATCTTTTTTAATAAAAAAAAATGTGTAATCCCAACTAAATATTGATCAGTATTTTAGGTTCTTCATAAGCAGGTATCAACAGTATAGGATGTGTTTAATTTTATAACTAATTCAGTATGACATAATTATGCCCAATGTTGTCAATGTGTTGTTTGTTTTAGTTATGCCATTTTACTTTACAGAATTTTAAACAATTATGTGTTAGAAGCAAGTGCTAATTGATATTGTATATTCCAGGAATGGCACAAGAGTAGAATAAAATTCAATGCCTCCTTTTGAGGCATTTTTTAGAAAATTCAATGCCTCCTTTTGAGATACTTACCATTTATATGGGGTGATTAAACAAGGGACAGAACAATGCCCTTCAGAGTTTCAGGCCTCATCCCGGGAGGAGCATTATGTAAGGGGACTTTCATCTTTTTGGCCTCCAAGACTACTCTTAGCACAGGGAAGGCTCTTCATCATCAGCCAACATAGCAGGAAGTTTGAAGGAGAGAGATGGGGATGGGTCAGCTAGGAGAAAGGCCAATGATTTGCCCTGGATATTTGGGCCATCAGCCTCCATCGAGCCTTCTGGAAGGCCGTGACAATTGGCTGTATTAAACTGATCCGAGACAAGCCCTGTGATCCCAATTACATGCCCATGAAATATGTAGCTAATACTATGATATAATGTATAGCTTTTCTGTGCTCCGAGGTTCCTTGTCAAGACTTCCCACACTAGTGTTTTTGTTAAGCAGCAGAGTACCTTCCATGTCTGAGTCAGGCTCTCCGTGCATTTCTTTTCTTCCTTCATCTCAAGCCTGAGGAAGCCCTTCTCTTTCATTTTCACTGACTTCCCAACCTTCTCTGTTCCTGAGGAGAGGGTTTTCTCCTCTCAAGTGAGCAAGCAGATGAAATGTAAGCCTCTACCTTGGCTCTTGCTTGCTATCCAAACTGATAAACCTTTAGGTACTTTATTCAAAGGGTTTACTTTGTGGGAAAGGGTTTACTTTACTATGTGGGAAACCACATAGTAAAGAATTATACACACAGGGAGTGTGTTATCAAGTTCTTATCAAGTTCTGTTGGTCCCTTTCTCAGGCCTGACTCCCTCTGCAAGCTCAGTGTTCGCTTTGACTCCCTTGGGGGTGAGATTCCCTGCCCCTGTCCCAGACCCTGTGCCTCTTGCAGCCTACCTTTGGAAGCCTATATGGGCCCTTTTTCCCTTATTGACCTTTTATCTAAGCCAGAATCAGAGAATACACAGACCAATGTCAATGAGCCTTATGTTATGAAGGGCCAGATCAAAGGAGAAGGATCCAGATAGTAAGAGGATATAGCACTTCATCGGAACTGAAGTTCAATTATATAGAACTTCATCGGAACAACATTTATTGGAAGTCTACTGAATGTCAGGATCTGGTTTGGTGATTGCTGGATGAATTGGACAAGACCTTAGCTCTCTAGCAATTTTAGCATTGTGGTAAATATGTGAAAAAAGAAAAAAAACACGTGTTGAAGTAAGCAATTGAAGTTATTTAGCTTGGGGAAAAGAAGTCTGGAAGTGGGGGGTGGTAAGGAAGCATGGTGGCTGTCTTCAAGCAACGGCAGAGCACTCTTGGACCAAATGGTATTCTCGTGGTACCAAGGGCTAGCACTGGGACCAGTGATTAAAAAGAGCAGGGAAGTTTTGTTACTGCTTAATATAATGAAGAATTTCCTGATAACCAGAGCTGCTGATTTTGGATTTGGCTACAGTGTGGTGGAAGAGAGATGATCATTCATTTACTGGGACAAGATAGGGGTCACGTGGGTATCGGGGGAGCCCCGAGACACGCTTAACCTACTTGGAGCTATGGGTTCTACAGCAACAGTGGCTTGGATTTTTAGAACTACATGGCCTGAGTGGGAAAGTACTGAGCCCCAAAGCTAATTTCTCACCTACGATTTCTATCCTGCTTTATTCACCTTAATGCCTGCCTTTTAAAAGCAACGCTTTTATTAAGCAGTGTAGAAACATTTCCAGAAATGAGTTTTCTTCTTAAGTCTGTATGTCCAGCCTCCCTTTGGTGAACAGCCTTGTTTCTTTGGCTTTTCTATAGTCAGCCTTTTTTTTTGTTTGTTTTGTTTTTTTTGACTCCGTGTATTTGGCAATGTTCTAATCATTATTTCTTTACTACTTTTAAATTACCCCCAATTCCAAGACTTTTCTAGATAGAAGATTGATAAATATTTTCACTGAAAAGCTATATTCTCTAAAACTCAATGACTTTGTAAAGCAAGTTACATTACAAGTGAGGCTTTTGGGTTTTTAGTAAATATAAATGCTCACTCTTTCTCACCACTGCTTAGAATTTTACTGATTACACTTTGGAACTGTATAATTGTATAATTAATCTTGAGAATGTCAGAATGTATATTTTTAAAAGCAATTTTCTTAGGGAAATAATGCATATCTCATTTTTTTTTTTTTACTCTAACTGATATTCATGGTCTCTTAGTTGATAGGTATAAAGCCTGCCAGAGATGGCCTATATCATGCCATATATTATTAAAATGGATTAATTTTTCAAACTCATCTTCCATTCAATTTCTCATTAAATGAGGCATTGTAAATTCTTTTGTCAAGGAATACAAATAACATGATTATGCAATACTTGCATTATACACAGTCCTCTAGGCTCCGATGATTATCTACCATAAGCAATGATTCATTCTTCACTGAAAAGACAGAATGGTTAAAACTGATCAAGAGTGAGCTGAGGTCCAAGTCTCTGATACTCTCATTGCTTTCACAAGTAAAGAGTTTGTGGTCATTCATCTAAGGAGGGATCTAAAGATGGAGTCAAATTGACTTGACCTATAAGTTTTGAAAAAACATACTAATTCAAGGATCACCATCCTTGTCTCATGTGAACAAATGAATGGATGAGTGAGTAAATCAGAATGAGTAAGGGAAGAATGATATATACCAGCACTGACATGGGTAAACTCAACAAAATGACGCATGTCGATAGGAGTGTCTCATTCTGCCCATGCCCTCATATTGCATAGACGATGGTCTGCTGCCCACACGTAAGGAAGTGCTCTGCATGAGGACATTCAGCTTCCCAATAATAAAAAAAGTTTGGTGGCACTCTTGAAGCATTAGCCCTAAATAAATGACAGGCATCGAGCTATGCAAAGTTGAATAAGACAGGGCCTTGCTGTTAAGATTCTAAGACTTCAGGTCTCTGACTGGGGCAAACAGAGTGTGAGTTTGAGTTTTCCAGAGGGGTCTTATGAGCTCACATTGTTCTCTGAGGCACTCAAGGGTACAAGAACTTTCTGCCGTTGTGGGATGATTCAAACTCAATTATAAGCTCCTACAAGTTTGTTGTTTGTTTTGGTTTGTTTGTTTGTTTGGTTTGGTTTTTGGCCAAAGATTTTCACCCACTGGGGAAAAAAAATGCTGCATGAGGAAAACACAACCTACCTCTTTGGGGAATCTAATGAGAAAACTCGAACATGTCTGACGAACAGTGTTTTATTGGCTATGAATGAGTAAACACAGAGTGAAATAGGAGAGAATAAGCATGTGCTTCCCTGGAAAAAGATTTGTTTAGTGAGCCAGTGGGTACCAGCCCAATTTGTCCTTCAGAAGGTCAAACAAAGATGAGCATGTTCACCTCTGGACTCAAGTCTGACATAGACCCACTGTGGTCCAGATTACATCACTGGATCTTTTATTAATTGGTACATGCAAATATCAAACATTTACTAAAAATCTACATTATGCTGGGTCCTAGGAAACAGGCATACAGCTTATAACTTTAAATAATTCCAAATTTAGTTGGTAAGATAGGCTTATATGTAATTAATTACAATGTCCTTTGGTCGATCTGATATTGGAGACACTGGTATGTACTTCATTTGTCTTATAGGCATTATCGTATTAGAGTGACTGAGCACTTTCCTTCCATGGGGATTTTTCTGGGCTGAAAAATAATATAAAACATCTGAAACATTTTGTGTACTTACAATCTGTTTGCTTTGCAACAATACTGCAAAAAATCATTTTACAATTGAGTGGCTAAGACAGAGAGAGGTTAGGTAATTTCCCCAGATCATACTAAAAAGTAGAAAAACCTTGATATGTCCTTGATGTCTGACTCCAAAGCCCAAGTATTTGTCTCCTCTGCTGCATGGCGTGGAGATGTGGTAAGAGAATCTTGCTCTACCTGGCCCCCATGGCAGGAGTGGGTTCGGGGCTGCAACATGGCTGAGGAGTGGTTCACACATCTTCTGTTTACCACGTGGTTTCTCCTGTGCCCTTTCATGTCCACACTGGTAGACCAGTCACCCATAGTCACAGAACCGCCATGCCATGCAACATGGTCCTAGCGAGGCAGTGTGCATCTGTAATGACGATTTCACTGGCTGACCTGGGCTCCTTGAAGACTTTCACAGGACCGGGACCCCAGGAAATCTCCACCTGGAGGAGTCACCAGGTCAAAGAAGACCCTCAAGAGCAGCTTTCTTGCTTCTGTTTGCCTTTCCTGTGAATCCGGGCCTCTTGTGATGGTGCAGGATCTCTTTCTCTGTGCCCTGGCTTGAGATGCTTTATTAGCATGGGCTCATACAGGAGCTGCTGGGAGCAGGGACAGCCTGGATGCAGAGTACTTTTGGAGTAAAACTGTGAACTCGGTATAATTTTGATTCAAAATTCCAACTCATGTGTCTGAGCCTTCTCCTGCCACTGTTTCCCGGGGTGAGTGCCTTTGTGTTCTCTTTTCCTCTCTGTTTCGATCCTCCTCATAGAAGCCTCTGCAGCTCATCTTGTAGCTGGTTCTGAGGAAAGAGCATGGACTTTGGAGGTGGGCAGGCCTGGACTTGCCCTGAGACTTATCAGGGAGCCAAATCTCCCTGAGCCGCATTTCCTCTCTTGTTAAAATGGGGTCAGACACCTATCTTGAAAAATGGGTGATTTAATAAGATTAGGTTGGTAAATTGCCTGGCACAGGTCCTATATTATAGTTTGGTCTATAAATGGCAATTTTTCCAGTGAACGTTGCTATTCACTATGAATTAGTAAAAAATTGAGTTGCTTCTCAGATTATATATTCAGCATTACTTTTCACTTTTGTTAGGAATGTTTTGTTCTCAGTTAGGGCTATTTTCATCATCATGGAAAGGTCCAGGAACAATTGTTTTGGACCAGGTATGTCTTTTTCTTGCTCCCGAAATACACAGATACTCAATGAGGTGCTTGAGCGTTCCCAAACCAAGTATCCCTCCAGTGAAATCCTTGTGCTCACCTCCTGAGTAGCCCAAGAACAGTGCTGGCCTTTAAGCTATTTCTATTCTTCGCCTGTGTCTCTCATCAGTAGCAAGATCTTTCTTTGCTGCCTGGTTCTCTTCCGGTCGGCAGCCCTCTGGTGGGCATGAGATGGAGAGTTGGGAGGCCTAGGAAAGGCCCCTTTAAGGACTTAATCACAACAGTGTGATGATAAAAGACGATGTGGCCTCTGAAGTGTTGAGTGATTTGAAGGCAGCGATACCAAAAAATAACTCACTACATTCATACCATTAGCATTTTTTAGAAGTTTTTTAGTGCCAGGCGCTAAGCTAGGAACTGGGATAGAGAAACAAGTAAGATACAATCTTGCCCCCTGGAAGCACACAATCTTTTGAAGGAGGTAGGAAGGCACAAGGATATTTACAGTACGTGGTGGTAAGTGTTAGGATAGTTATACACAGCATGTCAAGGAACGTGTAGAAGGTGGCATTCTAATCCAGACTTCCCTCAAAGAGGTGAGACCTATGCCAATTCACATGGAAGTTGGCCAGGATGTCACAGGATGTCACAGGAAGAAGAATAGCACTGAAAAACTCATGGAGTGGAGATGTGTGTGGCTGTCTGGGGCTCAGAGTCCATGTTGATGAGTGATAAGAGCTGGTGCTAGAGGCAAACAAAGGCAGATTTCACAGAATCTTGTTTATACCATGATGACGAGTTTGGATTTTATTCTGAATATGATAGGATGTTATTGATGGATTTTAATTCATTTGCTTGTTGCCTCCTTCATTCCTTTATTTAGCAATGCTTGTCAAACACCTACGACGTGCTTTAGACATACGTAGGAAGTTAATAGCAAGGGCTTGGGATTCAAACTACTTGGGTTAGAATCCTGTTTCTGCTACTTGCATGCTCTCTGGCCATGGACCAGTTTTTAAATCTCTCATTGCTCCAGTTTCCACATTGATAAACTGGGGAGAACAATAGCACTCACTTGACAGGATTGTTGTAAAGATTAATTTAAGAGAATATATATAAAACATTTAGCACAGTTCCACACTCATGATAAATATTCACTAACTGTTATTTATAATCATGAGTGACAGTTCTGGGGAAAACACAGGGAAGGCACCACCCCTACCCTCCATGAGCCTAGAGTCCATGGAAAGGGAAGACACTGCTGTGAGAATAGACATAACTAATGCCGTGAGATGTGTGCCATGATATGGAAGCACACAGGAAAGGCTTCCAGCTTAGATTGTGGGAACAAAAGAGGCTTTTGGAAAGAAGTAGGGTTTCTGTCAGACCTAAGAGATGAGTAGAATAACTAGGTGAAAGGAGCAGAAAAAAGTCTCAGGGCAAGGCATGGTCAAATAAGCTTTCTGGAAAGCTCTCTCTGGCATGTGTGTGAGCTAGACCAGAAGGGAAGGAGTCCACAGTAAGGAAGGACCATGCAGAGGCTCTCTGTAGGGGTCGCCTACAGATCGTGGAGTAGTCAGGCCAGAGGGTGTTATCTGCTGTTCACAAATAAAAGACAAACTCCAATGGCATCTCATGGTGCCCAGTTAGGGACAGAACCAGGGTTAGAACTCATCATAATCAATTGATGCTCGGTGGGAAGTCTGCTGTCCATGATTGTCCCACTGGTTCTTAAATCCCCCAAAGAGATGTCCCCACCCAGTGCCTTAGAGTAGAGCCATAGAGTCTTACACAATAGTGTGGACCTGGATTACTACACACAGAAGACCCTGATGCTTCAATAGTTCTCCTTCACATGTTATGAGCATGTGATCACTGTTACCGTTTCACAGAACATCTCAGATGAACATGTATCATGTGTGTACAAGTTCCAAAATCGCACAGGCCAAAGTAGCAGAATAAGACTCATTGGTGGCCAAAGGACAATAACATTTTAAAAATGGACGCTATGGTCCTCAATGATTTTGAAGGTTTCCCTTCTCGCTAGTTAAGACATTTTCTGCTTGGCCTTCTGAAAAGCCATTTTTGGCATTATGGCCTTGATAGTTGGGTGAGGGCTGAGGCTGACGTGACGTCAGTGTTCAGTAAAAGCCAAGAAGGTCAGTGAGCTCTATTGCAAACATGAGTTACCAAGTTAATGTGAGTTAAATCCATGATGTCTGAATGTTAGGAGGATCTCTACAGAAATAGTCTAGACCCTTAGTCTTCAGATTCCTACTGATCTGATGTATTTTCCACAATAATTTGCTTCTGCCATAATCTATTAGGTTGGTGCAAAAGTAATTACAGTTAAAAGGTTAAAAACAATTGCAAAAACCACAATTATTTTTGCACTAACCTAATATAAACTATCACACTAGAGTCCACAGAGAGGGAAGATGGAGGGCGGACACGACATTTTTATGTCTCTCCTATTGTCAAACACAGTTGATTTGCAGAACTTTCTTGGTTAATTTGTTTAAAACACAGAAATTGCCTTTTGGCAACAAAGATGAAGAAAACATACTTGTTTTGACTCATCAGGAAATGTTAATTTTCTCTCATTTATAATGTTTCCCTTAAAGGTATGAGCTACTCAGGAGTAAAATGATTAAATTTGAATTTGCATTCCAGTGTCTTGAAATATTTCATGGAGTCTCCCAGAAACATTCTAATAATTTAAATTTTCTCTCAATTTTAGACAGTTTGTTTAGGATTTATAATAATGCCCCTAAGAAACCAATAACCTCCCAGAAGATATAGACGTTAGACTTTAAAATGTTATCATTAAAAAAAGAAAAAATCATTTTCCTACTGACATCTGGACTATAGCCCAGTGAATAGGTGAGCTGCTTCCTTGGGAGTGTCACAGTGTGAATACAAATCCTGGAAGAAGAAGAAGAAAATGACCCCAAGACAGCTCAAACAATTGGGTAGGGAAGGTCATGGCTCTCACATGGGCAGGTTTGCCAGTGGACTATTAGCAAAGTGGCCAGTAATCACTGCCCATGTGTCCACTTGGTATGGTTTTTAGAATTATCAGAAGTAAGTGGCGAGGTTAGAGAGAGTATTGACTAAGAGTACAGGCTCTCCAGTTAAACAGCCTGCGATGGAAGCCCAGCCTAGCCACTTACTAGCCAGGAAGGCAGGTAAGAGATATGTTTTCTCTCTCCCTCAGTTTACTCATGTGTGAAATACTGGTGGTAATGGCTGTTAAATGGATTAATTGAGATAATATATTTAAACACTTAGAACAGTTTCTGGAACATAGGATGTACTCAGTAAATGTCAGCTATTATTAATATAATAGAATTCACTTTAAAGACATAAACACAATCTGAAATTGTGTGAGTTATCATAGCTCAAGTCCCCCATTCCATGGATGAGGAAATCGAGGCATAAGAAAGGAAAGCAGATGTGTGTAATGTAATCAGTTGGTGCTCAGTGGGAAGTCTGCAGACTGACTCCCATGATAGCACTATTTTTACTTTGCGAGATTTTCCTTCCACTTATTTAGAATAGGAATACAGAGTAAAGAAAAAAAAAAGCAAGTTAATACAGGTGTCTTTGATCTTCAGATTTCGTGAAAGTTTTAAAAATTAATATTTAAAAAAATTACCATCTGTTATTCTACACCAGTGAGTTAAAATTAAATGAATTGTCTTACTGTTTCAGAGCTCATTCAAAGTGTAATTTAATTAATTTGTTATATTTAAGGCCCTGGAGCCAGCTTTTTGTGGTGCTTCTGAGCAGCCATGTGCCAACTTGACAAATGATCCCATTCTGTGCGTGGACCTGTGTTGCTGCAGGTAGAAAGCAGACCTCCTGCTGGGGGGTAACATAGAGCCTGTGCGTAGCTGGGCAGTGAGTGGTATAGTGCTGCCTGGTGAGTGACTCCAGCTAACGGTTCCTTTGTCAACAGTCTGTCAGTGCCAACAGCTGGAGCACTCTTTTGGGTCTGAAGAGGTCTATGCTGAGAGCTGTTCTCTTCCCAGAGCACAGAGCAGCAGGTGGCACTTCTATCTCGGGGTAAGCAATTCATGCTTTCGGAAATTTCTTCTTATGTTGCATATTCCTCTCCACCTACAAATGTCCTGGGTTTTACGTTGTTTAGCTTTCGGAAATTCCTCTTGTTTCTGTACCTGGCAAGCTGTTAATCTTCCAAGTGGAGGTAGGTATTTATTTCAGAAATCTTCCCAACCAGGGGGGACGGTGGGGGAGGCGATGGAACTAGGCCCACCCCAGGGTGGAGAAAAAACCCTGGATTCCAAGAGACAAGCCTAATTTCAATCTTTGATCAAGGAAAATATTCCATAAACATTTATTGAACACCTACTATGTGTTAGGCAACTTGTTCACCTCTGTAAATGGGATACAAGAATGAATGTAAAACAGTCCTTGAGCTCAGGAAGTTCAAAATTTAGTGGCGCAACAGACATGTAAATGGTGATAGAGATCAAAACAGCAATGGAGTTCATGGTCCTGTGGGAGCCTGAGGTGGGTAAATTGATTCAAGTGGATGGAAAGCAAAGGGCAGGATTCCTGGGGGAGGTGGTACCTGAGTTGGGTTCTGAAGGGTGAGTAGAAGTTTTCTTGACAAACCAAGCATGTGGAGACACAGAGGAAACAGTGTAATAAGAGAGAGAGGGAGAAAATAGACAGAAAGAAGGAAAATCGGAAAAGCAGTTTGTATTTCTGAAGACAGACTGTGTGGGGTACAGGGCGGATGTAGCTAGAGCACAAGGACTTTTTTGCCACATTGAGAAGCTGGGGCTTTATCTAGAAGGTAATTGCGATCTCTGATCAATTGTGAGGAGAGCAGTGTCCTGATCACATTTAAAGTTTGGAAACATGCCAGTTATCAGCGTGAGGGATTATTAGAGTGACCAGCATTGTGGTGGGAAGAATACTTCGAATCTTACTATATTTGGGGCCTGAACTTAAGTGGAAACATGGGGCTAAAGATAAATATCATGATACAATGATGTTTAATTGATAGAATTGATGGATTTAATTACCTGTTGCATAAAGAGAGAGAGAGAGGGGAAGTCATGGAGCCCTCCAGGGGCCTGCAAAGCAGCAAGGTGGGTGGTGGTTCTAGTTTCTGAATAAGAAGAGGAGGAAGACAGGAGGAGATGGAGAAGGAAGGGATAGAGGTAACGAAGGCAGAGGAGGACCGAGTTTGGGGGAAAAAGCAATGAGTTCCGTTTCAACCATGATGAATTTGTTGTGTCTGAGATGCTACCTAGCAGGCATTTGGGGTATGAGAGACCTGGGGTGGAGATCGCTGTTTGAGAGTCAGTGACACAGAAGTGAAGAGAGAGCATGAAGTCACCCTGGGAAAGGATGTAGAGACGGTGGGAAGAAAACTACTGATAAGCCTCAGCTGTGCAGTCAGGTGTCTAGAATGGTGAAGCCCCTGGAAACAATTTAACACAAAGAAATCCTGGAATAAAGGGAGCTGTTTCATTTAAGAAGAGAAGAAGCAGGATGATTATCACAATCTCTGAATGATTACACTAAACATGAAAGTTTTCACAGAATGAGCGAGAGGCTTTCTTCGTCAACCTGAAATTAGGTGGCAAAATTTGGTCTTATATATGGAAACACTTTTTAAAGACAACTTTGTTGAGGTCTAATTGATATACAAAGAACTGCACATGTTTAATGTGCACAATTTAGTGAGTTTGAACGTATGCCGACACCTGTGATATCATCTTCAAGATTAAGGTAATGGACTGTGGGGACAGAGCCCCAGAGAGCAGTTTCCAGGCTCTCGGCCTCATGTGGAGGGGTGTTGGCTCGGGTGGTAGATGGCCGTCAGCTGTGGCTATGCTAGCAGAAAAATGGGGGGCTAGCAAGAAGATGGTGGCTGAGCTAGCAAGAGCGGATTGCAGAGAGGCGGATGCCGCCAGAGAGAATATAGTGATATGACTCCCCTACTTATGGCTCCGTGGGTGTTCCTTTTTGGCCGCACGACACCTGTGTTCTTGTGCAGGGAGCAGAGTTGACGAGAGTGGAAGAGAGTCATTGGTCGGTTGGCAGCAAAGCGGACAGCAGGTTGCACGTTGTGTGAACCCAGCCTCCAGTGAGACCACAGTGGTATGACTTCCCTACCTATGGCTCCGTGGGTGTTCTTTTTGGACCTGGCCACATCCTGCATTCTTATGTGGGGAGCAGGACCAGAGACCCTGCAGTCCGCCCCGCATGACATGGACATACTCAACACTTCTGACTGTTCCCTGGTGTCCCTTTGTTTTTGTTTTTGTGGTAAGAATATGTAACATGAGATCTAGCCTCTTAAGTTTATAAGCCCATAGTACCATAATGTTAACTACGCACACTGTACTGTACAGTAGCTCTCTAGAACATATTCATGTAGCATAACTGAAACACTATATCCAGTGAACACGTCCCCATTTCCTTCATCTCCAAGCTCCTGGCAGCCACTCTTGTCTTCTGTGCTTCTGTGGCTTTACTGTTACACATACCGCAGATAAGTGGACTCATGCAGAATTTGTCCTGCTGTGCCTTTCTTATTTCACTCTCTGATGCATTCAGAGTGGTTCAACAAAACCACCTTGTGATGTCATCAATTCTTCATTAATAGAATTGTTTACACAGAGAGGGATGAGTATCTACCAAGGAAGAGGAAGAGCCGTGCACCTTCCACTTGGCTGCTTCTCAGCTACCTCAGGACCTTCAATAAAAAGTACAAATCCCAGGGCCGGCCCACTGGCTCAGGCGGTTAGAGCTCCATGCTCCTAAATCTGAAGGCTGCCAGTTCGAATCCCACATGGGCCAGTGGGCTCTCTCTCAACCACAAGGTTGCCAGCTCAACTCCTCAAGTACCACAAGGGATGGTGGGTTCTGCCCCCTGCAACTAAGATTGAACATGGCACCTTGAGTTGAGCTGCTGCTGAGCTCCAGGATGGCTCAGTTGGTTGGAATGCATCCTCTCAACCACACGGTTGCCGGTTCAACTCCCGCAAGGGATGGTGGGCTGTGCCCCCTGCAACTAGAAAATGGCAACTGGACCTGGAGCTGAGTTGTGCCCTCCACAACTAAGACTGAAAGGACAACAACTTGAAGCTGAATGGCACCCTCCACAACTAAGATTGAAAGGACAACAACTTGACTTGGAAAAAAGGCCTGGAAGTACACATTGTTCCCCAATAAAGTCCTGTTCCCCTTCCCCAATAAAATATTAAAAAAAAAAAAAAATACAAATCCCAAAGCATCACTCTACAGCTACTAGAGCAGGAATCTTCATGTCTGTATGTTCTGAAAAATTTTCCCTGGTGTAATTTAATATTGCGAGATTGGCACAAGTTTATAGATAAATACCTGGAAATCTCTATTTAGGAGACATTCTTGCATTTTGTGTGCATACTGGTGAACTTGTATGTGTGTGTATGTGTGGATATTCACACATCTCTGTATGCCTGTGAGTCGTGAAATAATTCCAAATTTTCTTCTTACCCTTCCAAAGGAAAACAGTATCACGTCCCTGGGATTTAAACCATGCTTCCTTTGTATTCTCACACAGTGCACCATAATTGTTTTTAGGTTAACCGTGGTATATGTGACTACACAAAAGTGGGCACCAATGAGGGCTGTCTGGGGATAAGATGGACTCCTTTGGGCAGCACTGACATGTCTCTGGAGACACTGTCACTCTGCCTCCTATGATTTATAGGTAATTAAACATGTGTTTCCATGTCAACTGCCCCATCCAGGGAGAAGTGGCTCAAATGCCCCTTCTGAAGTCCTCATCTTTCTCCATGTGGCTTGTCTAGCCAGGATCCTCATACATCACAGCGTCTGCTCTAACAAGAGCATCTTCTGTTGACGTCCCTTTTGTGGGCTCCTAAAGTCATGTTTACTACAGCACAGGGCTCAGATCTTGTGTGTCCTCGAGGTATCTAAAGCACAGGCTTCTTTAGGAAATGAGTATCTCATCCATTTTCTTCTACAGATGTTTTAACATCTGGCATGGAATCAATGCAGAGTGACTGCTAACAATTATTTATTGGCTGATTTTTTAAAAACATATTGTACCACACAAACAATATATTGAAACAGGTTCCTTTCGCTTCTAAAATTGATAGAACTTACGATTAGTCATCGATCTTGCAAACTTAAGGGTGTTTGCTTGTATTTCCAAAAGGAGGTTGGGCCCAACAAAATAGATTGTAAACCACATATAAAAATGAGTCATCCATTTTTTATTGAATACACATTTTCATGTTAAACATCTTTAATACTTAACATGCATTCCTGCTAGCTTTAGAAATCAAACTTAGTTTATGGATTCAATTTAAAGGCTTTCATTGAAAGGAGATCTATTTTTAATTTTCATTTTAATCATTTAAATATTTAAAGATGTTGCCTTTGTTCTCCAAACTTCTTTTAATCATATTGGGTATGTCTACATAGGGACTTTTGAGACAATGGGCATTTTTATTAAGAGGCTATTCCAAAACAAATGCATTTCTATACACCATGAAAAACGCATTGTCTAACTTCCAGTTTTGGTTTTGAATTTCATCAAAGGTATAAGCGAGTCCTGTGTAAATAAGCCCATGAGGAATCCCTGTTATTACTGGGAGAGGGAGTGATTCAAAAATGCCATGATGTTTAGCATTTAGTGACATGTGTGGGCTCCTGCTTCAGCTCTTGCGTTTGCTCAGCCCAACTCCATTGTCTTCATTCACTGCACTCACAGTGACTGAATTGATCTGCAGTAACTCACTTCAAGTATATTGGCTCCGGAAGTCTATCAGTCTAATCTATCAAGTAGCTTCCCTTCTCGCCTGATGAGGAATCTAGGTTGACGTGGCAAGGGCTTCATGCACAACTGGGTTCCAAAGTCGGCTCTCCCCATTATTAGTTTCATGACTTGAGCAGTTTACCTGACTTCTTTGAGATTCAATTTCCTCATCTAAAGCAATGTGTATTTTGCAGAGTTGGTGTACAGATCAGGGATAACACACGTCTGACTCATAGAAGGTCCTTGGGAAAGGGTCACTCCTGAAGATGTTGTCAGTTTCCCCTGAGAATGAGAACCCTGGAGTATGCTGTGTGAAAACCCAGGAAAACCTCAATGTATCCTTCATATACTATCTCCTTTGCTTGTTTATAATTCTAAATGCCCATCTTGTACCTAAGGGGACAGCTCTGTAGCCACCTGAGTGCTTAAAGCACTGATATATTGGCATTCTGAAAGCAGTGGATGCTTGTTTACTTAAGAACAGTGAGTGAGATAATTCTGTTAGCAGAACACTGTGTTTTGCTAATGTGGACTCACCTTTGCTTCCAGTGCAAAGAGACACCCTGGGCCATGGACATCGCTGTGGCCTCTTTCCAGCCCCTGGCTAAACCATAGACAGCCTGTGCTGTTTCCACACCCTGATCAGGCCAACTTCCTGTTTCTTAACCACATGGAGATGACTGTGACATCGGCAGATGGTGATTTCCAGGTGATGGAAAGGTCCTCTGTCACATTTAGAACTACTCTATCTCCTCTTCTGTTACTTTCAAAAGGGAGAACAGGGCTTTCCTTTCCTCGTTAGAAGGATGCAAATGTTTCATGGTGATGGAAGGAGAACTGACTCTGGGTGGTGAGCACATAATGCAATGCATAGATGACACGTTATAGAAATGTACACTTGAAACCTATACAATTTTACTAACCATTATCACCCCAATAAATTTAATAACAATTTTTTAAAAAGTTTCCATCCAGTAGTGAATTTAGCTCTACCACAACCTTTTTTCATTGTTCTCCTAAGGAGCGAGATTTTTATTCAGAAGATTTTTCTCCCAACTTTGGCAGTGTCCTTTCTTGAACAAACCATCTTCAACCGTCCCGTATTTTGTAAATTTACCCCATTTAGGGAATGAACATTTATTAAATGCCCACTACACTTACCATTGCATTAGGCACATTACATGCCTGATTTCATTCAACCCCTATCTAAATCCTCTTGGATAAGGGGCGTACGCTACATTTTTATACATGAGAAAGCATTTGCTCTAAGGTTCACTATAAGGTTTTGTGAAACATGGCCAAGACTGTACAGCAAGAGAAGGACAAAACTGAGATTTAAAACCAAATCTCTGTGACTTCAAAGTCCATATTCTTTACCTTACATAATGATGCAATTTGCTTTAAGGGAAACGTGAGATTCTCTGCAAGTTCATTCCTCCAGCCCAACTTGATAGGGACTTGTACTTTTGAGAATTGGCTAAGTGACCAGAACATCTTAAAACACAATCTTTATTTATTATGCTTTTTAAGATGAAGTATTAGACTCTTTGATTTTGACCATATATGTAGTTTCTATATTGTTATTTATCAATATGCATGGAAAGTTTGGAAATATAGCATTAAGAAAAAGACCTCAGAAGTATAGTGCAGTGGGAAGAGTTAAGACTGGAATTAGATAGGCATCCATTCCAATCATTGACTGTTTGTCCATGAGCTGTTGTTTGCTCCATCTAAGTCTCAAGTTCTTCATATGTACATATAATGGGTACAGTGGCAAATATCTCACATGGTTATTTTAAGAATTAAGCAAGATAAAAAACATAATGTCACAAAATCTGATACATGGAGACATATATTAAGTGATAGCTATTATTAGGACTATTACCATCTTACTATCAACATAGTAGTTTCAATCTGTATAGATAAATAATATTCAAATACTATCTAAAATGTCCCTATGTCCCACTACCCTGCATCTTGTGTATGATTATATTCTCAGCCCTTAGCACAGTACCCAGCACATAATAGGTACCTCGTAAATATCGATCAAATTGAATTAAGGATAAAGCAGTAATTTAAGTTTTTTAGGTTCATGACCTAAGATATTATTGGGCTGCCATCAATTTCAAATGTGTAAAATAAAAATCGGGGGCTAGACATTCCCGAGACTTCTTAACATTCCAACGTGGTACATTCGGAAGTCTCTGAAATGAAATTTATTGGGTATTTTTGCTTGAACATTAATTGAGTAGAGTTAAATCCAAGTAAGAGACATTCAGAACATCAGGTAAAATCAATTTCCCTTTCTTTGTTTGAGCTGTGTAATGGAAAGGGAATACATGATGACTTTTCAAGAGTGAATTTGAGGTCACCAACTATATTGATACAACAATACCAACCATCTGATGAATGTATAATGAAATGCAGATAATATGTGCGGCTGAAAGCAATGATCCAAGATGTTGAAGAGGGGTATTTGGATTCATTACCCATCTCTCAGATATGGGGAGGATGTGTGTGTTTGTCAGCTCTGCTTCATGGACAGAGTGGAGACCCGTGCTTGCCCAACAGGTCTGAGCTGGGGTTTGGTGACTCAAAAATGAATAAACACCTATGGTATCTTCATATTTATTGTCCTCCAATTATGTGCTGTGCTCCAGAATTTTATTCTTGATTGTATTTTTTAATTCCCCTATGCGTCCATACCACCTTTTCCTTATTACATTATATGATCTTTGAGATAGGAGACTATGTGAGCAATTTTATGTATTCATCACACTTTGGGTGCAGTCATCATGAGACCGAACTTTAAAATGGGTATAATCTTTCCTATCTTGTAGATGTTTTCTGTTTGAATGAGGCTGAAACGTTAAACAGCTCAGTGCCTGGCAGTGCAGTGAATAAACTTCCTATTTAGTATAATTATTATTACTGAAATTATTAGTGGGCCAACTAGATAGTGAGGGTTTGCCCCTTCACTAAGGCATCCTTCTTAAAGAGCGTAATAGAATAGCAGAAATTAGAGCGGCATAAAATGAGGGTGAACAGAAAGACTTCTCTCCACTAACGATGTTCTCATAGCTTCCTTGCTCCTGAAGACTTGCATCCTTGTGCTAAAAATAAATTTGGGGATTAAAAGCCCTCAGTTTGCCTTCACCCAAAGGAAATTTTTTTCTTCCTGAAATATCTGGGTCTTCCTGCATTACTTCTTAATAAGGACAATGCTTTCTTTCTAGTGAATGAAGCTTCTCTTGAAGCAGAAGAATAATGGCCACCCCCCCATCTTACCTGCACCCCTCCTGTGTATGAAACGAGACTTTACTAATAGCTCTCCCTGGAACCTGTTTATTGAATTGGATTCTTTTACCTCTGTGTATGTAAAATTTAGGTGTGTACCCAAAGAACTTTGTCATGTAAAGCAACATATTTAGTACAGGCATGCTTGTAACTCACTTTAATTAAACTTGAACTGAACTCTGATAGAGGATGTGGTAATGCAATTTTTGGATCTTGTCATTTTATTTTAGAATCTACATATTTAAGCACTTAGATAGAACTAATTAAAGCAGATGCACATTTAAAAAAGAGCTCTATAAAGACAGACAATTTTGTTGAGAATAAAAAAGGAAATGGAGAAATAAAACTATGGAAAGAGAATGCTTTTTCTTCCATTACTTTTTCTCATTTTATTGTAACTTTATGCCCAAGTTACACAAAGAATTTTGGGAAATTTATTTGCCATGTAGGTGTTGTGTCCATTGCAAAGCACTTATTCTTTTCTTGAGTATTTTTGATACCATGGCAACAGAGTGTCATTCTCTAGTTCAGTTGCTCACAAGAGAATGCATTGTTCCTTTAATAAAGTGAAATTCTGTTTAGGGACACTCAACTGTCAAATACTCCCCTATTTCTTTCCCTAGCATTTGCCTGGGGAGTAAGGACATTTTTAAGTAACTCTTCCCTGGAGAGAGTATCTGTTAAATGGAAAGGAGAAAGAGGTGAGACATGTTGAACTCTAATGGAAAGGTTTCCCCTTACAGCACTTAGAATAGGGACTGTGGCATATAAATCATTCAGCTGAGGTTAATAACCCCCGGCACTGATGCCTTTTGGAGCTGGAGTCCCTTTGGAATAAGTCTGCTCCCCTCCTTCCACAGTGGCACCCTCTGAGTGATTTCAGCTTGTTCTTTGGGCATACCCTCAGGCTCAGTGTCCATCTCGTAAAACTCCATTGGAAAGCAGAGTTTGGGGGTCTGTAGACATTTGAGGTGTTTGCTGTTACTGAATGACTGATGGAATAATACCTTCTCAGACTTGTTCATTGAAAATTTTTTTTTAATGTTCATTTTCTGCTTTTTAGAGTCTGGTATGTATTTTCCAGGTTAAGATCTGGTAGAATCTTGTTACAGACATTAATTCTCATCATGTAGGAGCGCTGAAGACAGTGTTTGGAAGGTTGTTACAACTCACATTACTTGCCTTCCTCTCTTTCCCGGCTGCTCCAGAGCTAAGGCCCTATTATACGTGTATATTATACTTAGCCGACAGCAGTCTCAGGTGTTAGTGCTATTGCCTGGGATAGGTAATTAGGATGGAGGCAGGAGCTTCCAGCCAGCATTAAGGCAAAATCTTTATTAATGTCACCGTGCCTTGATTTTCCCATGTCCAGTGTTCCATCTTCTTGACCACAGTTCTAATCAAGTTTGTTTAGTTGTAAGGAACAGTGATCTCCTTTAAACACCCCAAATTGTGAAGATAAGCGTGATTATCCCCAAACAGCAGTCAGAAACCACAGCAATTTCAGAGGTCAGCTACTGTCCTTATCTCTCTCAGGAGCAACCTGCTTTCTCTTTCTAATGCCATCTCTGCTTCTCACTGTGAACCATTTTAGCTCCCTTCTCTCTACTGACGTGTCCTCTATGTGTTCATATTTTTTGCTTCCTAATAACTTTTCCCAGCAAATGGCTTGCCTTCATCTTAACTTTACTCTTTACATCCTCTCTGCTTCTAATTCTACAAGTTAAATACTTTTCAATGATTTCATTGTGCAAATTTCTGATGAAGACTGCACTTAGATCTTTTCTGCCAGTCCCCAGGTTTCTAAGGAGCTGACGAATTTCCACCTTTGAGTTAGGTGCACCAGCCTTAATTCAGTCAATCATGGTTGGGTGTTGGAACAAAGGTCCGTGGCACTACCCATGGCAATTCAGTCCCTCTCTTTCATGTGGCAGGGATGTAGGTTGTCAGATCCTTGAGATACACCAATGCATAGTCAGCAAGATGGCACACAATAAGTCATTTAACACAGGCTTGAAATACGCATTGTTGTGAATCTGGCCTCTTGAGTGTTAGTTATCTCATCTATAAGTAGAGTAGCGACAATATCTCAGGGCTCCTGTAAGGCTCACAGATATAACTGAGTAGTACAGTGTTTTCCATTTTTAATCAAGAACACTATGATTAGTTGCAATGGTAGTATAATTAGTAATAATAGTTGTATATTTTTAGTAGTAACAGTTGTGATACTATGGTATTTTAGTAGTAATAGTTGTATTAGTAATAGGAAATAGTGGGAACAGTAGAACTGGGTGAAAAGGATTTAGTGGTAGAGTTAGTGGTAGAATTCTGGCCAGGAGGAGAAGCTGTGTCTTTAGCCTTTTCTGAGTCACTGCCTCAAAGACCTGTCTAGAAATCCAATTCTTGAGACCAGATCTATAAGAAACAAACAAACAAACGAATTGGCAAAATTAAGAGGGACAGAGAATTGATTTGTTTGTTTATGTAATTGAAGAGTCAAGGCGTGGTGATCTGGCTTCAGACTGGTGGGGTCTGAAACAATGTCATTAGAATTCTGTAGAGACCTTTCATCTCTTGGCTGTACTTCCCCATATGTTGATTTTGTTCTCAAGCAGACCTTCATGATATGGTGGGACTGATACTACTGGCATATCTAGTTTTGTTTTATCCTTTTAGCTAGTAATCTTAGAGGAACAGGGTATGTATTTTAACCACCAAGCCTGGAAAACACCCATGGGAAACTGTTTTGGCTGGATGCTGGAGTTATACATGTATACGTAGTGTATATGCATAGTTACACACTATGGCCGCGAGTTGGTGGGGTTGGGTACTCCAGCCTGATCTAGGTCCCTCTCCAGGTCTGCAAGTGGGTTGTGGTTGGCTTAGTCCCACCTTCATCACATGGCGTTAAAATGAAAGTGAGTTAGATACCCAATAGCAAGAGACCAGTAGGAGCAGAAAAGAAGCAAATGTCTACTACACAATCCTTATAAGTTGGTTGTTGGTTGGAAGGCTTAATGAGACGATAAATGCAAATTACTGAGTAAAGTGATTGGCTCATAACTAGTACGCAATTAACAGTTATCCCTCACCTCTTTTTCCCTATTGCATCTTCCATTCTTATGTGGTATTTACCCCCAATTCCACATTTTAAAAACTCTGTTTTTCCTGGTATAAATTAGATGACTACTTGGCATTGATTTCAAATATCAGATAATTGTGGGTTGACTTATTAAAGGGTTCTTTTTCAATCTGAGAACTCTGTGACCTGGGGGTGACACATCGATCCATCTTTTGAGGGACATAGCCCTAAATCTCAAAGTCACCTCTGGCTTCTCTTTCTCATGTATATCTGCTCCTCTATCAAACAACTTATTGCATTTTCTTGTTTCTACCCCTGTCCTACACATTTTAGGCATCACCTCTACCTATTCCCATGACCATCACCCAAGTTCAGGCCCTCATTTCTTTTTTTTAATTGAGGTAAAATTCATATAACTTAAAATTAGCCATCTTCACGTGTCCATTTCGGTGGCATTTGGTACAGTCAGTGTTGTGCGTCTATCATCTCTATTTACTTTCAAACCATTCTCATCACCCCCAAAGGAAGGCCCCGTGCCCATTAAGCAGTCACTTCCATTCCTTCTTTCTCCTAACCCCAGGAAACCATTCTGCCTTCTGTCTCTATGGGTTTATTTATTCTGGATAGCTCATATAAATGGGACCATACACTATGTGGCCTTTTGTATCCGATTCCTTTCATGCAGCATAATGTTTTCAAGGTTCACTCATGCTGTAGCATGTGAGTGTTTCATTCCTTTTTATCGTTGAATTCTGTGGCTGCACCACATTTAGCTTCTCCATCCATCAGTTGATGGACATTTGGAAGGCTCTCATTTTCTTACCCTACTCTTGACTGTAGATAGAGTCTCCTGCTGGGTTGCTGCATTGCTCAACTCCAAGAAGCAGTTGTCCCTTTGTATTCTGCATGAATTGTCCTCCTTGGAGTTGAACAACACAGGGGTTCTGCTCCTAACCAGAAGCTTTGTCACACCTTATCTCAAATGCAGACTGATAATGTTGACCATCTATATTCCTAAAGCCTATGTTTAATCATATTATACCCTACTCAAAATCCTTTGATGAGCCCCTTTTATTTATACATTATATAATAATAATAATAGACATACTATATTAAATTCTAGATATGTGCCAGCCATTCTATTCCCTTTATGTGAGTTATGCCACTTAATTCTCACAATAAATATATATTCTTCTTTGCCATTCTATAAATGAAGAAACTGAGTTACAGTATAAGTAAGAACTTACGCAAGGTCACACAGAAGGAAAGTGTTGGAACCAGGATGGGGACCCTGCTAGTGGCAGACAGACTCTAAGGTGCCTGTAATAATCCCCACCTGCTGGTGTTTATGCTTTTGCATAATCCTGTCTCCATGAATGCTGTCTGGAACTGTGACTTGCTTTTAACCACTAGAACATGGCCAAAGGTGACCGGATGTCACTTGCATGATTACCTTATATTGTGGAAGTCTCTGCTTCGGATACTGGAGTTAGAGATTCTCCTGGCTGGTTGATGAACTACTTGGTCATGTTGGAGAGGCTCACATAGCAAAGAACTTTAGACAGCCTCTGGTGGCTTCTTTCGTTAGGTCAGCAACAGCAGGGAACTTCAGTCAAATAGTCACCAAGACATGAATTCTGCCCAAAACCTGAATGGAAGCAGATTCTTCCTCAGCCTAACCTCCAGATTAGAAGGCTACCTGGAGGACATCTTCATTATCCCTCTGTGGGACTCTGAAGAAGACTAAGCTAAGGAGTGTCCAGATTCTAGATTCATGGAAACTTGAGATAATGTGTGTTGTTTTAAGCCCCTAGAGTCATGGTAATTTACCGCACAACAATAGAAAACTAACACAGATTTTGGTACCTGGAAGTGGGTGCTGCTGTAACAAATACCTAAAAATGTGGGGATGGCTTTGGGCAGTGGGAAAAGGCTGGAAGAATGTTGAGGCATATGATAGACAAAGACAAAAGTGCTTTGACCAGACTCTTAGTTCTAGATGTGGAGAACACTGCTGGTGATGATTCAGAAGGAAGTGAGAAACATATTTTTGGAAACTGAGGGCAGAAGAATACTTGTTATATAGAGGCAGAAGGCACAGTCAAACTGTCTCCTTCATTTATGGAGAAGTGATGAAACTGGGGAGATATATATACTAGGAAGATTTATGACGCTTGCAACTTTATCTTGAACTATTGAATTAAATTTCCCGTGGTGACGTTCTCTCCATGTACTAGCCCAGTGTGTTCTAGACATATGCAAAAATGTTAATTTCCGGAATTCCATCTGCTCATTACTTACTCTGCACTTTGGTATAATAGTGTTTTGTTTTTTTTTAAACATTTCTTTTTCCACTTAGAATGCTCTTCCCTTTCCCCATGTCTCTCCATCCTTCAAAGCCCAGCACAAATGCTCCCTCATTACCTGAGTGCTTAGCTAGAATGACTGTTTATCTCTTTGTATTTTATTCCCAGTAACTTGGCTGGGGGTCAGAGTTCAGTGCTTACAGGTTGATGGTGCCTGCAAAATCATAACCTTTTGTGTGTGCGCCCTTCTCAAAAAGGTTTTTAAACTGCTTTATTAAAGTATAATCAACACCCCCCCATTTAAAGTGTACAATTGACAAATGTTGACATATGTACACCTATGTAAAATCAACACAATAATAAAGATAGTGAACATATCCATCACGCCCAAACGTTTCCTTATGCCCCTTCGTAATGACGCCTACTGTCCTCTCTTCTTTCCTTCCTCACACAACCAGTGAATGACTTTTTGTCACTATAGATTAGTTTGAGTTTTCGAGAATTTTATAGAAATGCAGTGATACACTATATGCTGTTTATTCTGGCTTTCCCCCCTCAGCATGATTATTTTGAGATTCATCCATGTGGTTGTGTGTACCAATAGTGTATTTTTATTGCTGAATTCCATTGTTTGGATATCATTGTTTGATTATGCATTCAAATGTTGAGGGATATGTGCATTGTTTCTAGTTTTAGGCTATTATAAGCAAAGCTGCTATTAATTTTCATGTATGAGTCTTTGCATAGAAATATGCTTTCATTTCTTTTGGGTAAATTCCTAGGAATGGGATGTCTAGTCTTATGGTGGGTATATGTTTAATTTTTAAGAAACTGTAATAGTGTTCTCCAAACTGATTCTTACCTTTTTTTTTTTTTTTTTTTTTTTTTTTTTACATTCCTGCCATTAATGTATGAGAATTGCATTTCTTCCATATCCTTGCCAACACTTACTATGGTCAGCCTTTAATCTCAGCCATCCCAACAGATGTGTAGTAGAATCTCATTGTGATCTTAATTTTCATTTCCCCCAAAATAATGTAGTTGAACATCTTCTAATGTGCTTATATTCCATTTGTATATCTTCTTTAGTGAAATATCTGTTCAAATCATTTGTCTATTTTTAAAATTGGGCCATTTGATTTATTATGATTAAATTTTGAAAGTTCTTTTTATACTTGGGGTACAAATCATTCATCATATTGCTTTGCAAATATTTTCTTCCAGTCAGTGGCTTGTCTATTAATCTTCTTAATGGTGCCTTTTCCAAAGCAGAATTTTTTATTTTTATTTTTTTTATTTTAAACTGTCCATCATCGCCTTATGATCATTATCCAAAAATCCATTGCTTCATATATTATATTGGTCTATTGGTTGTTACAGGCAAGAAGGTGAATCCACCCTATGTTACTCCATCTTGGTCAGCAGAAGAAGTTCTCAATCATAAGTTTGTTGAGGGTAGAGAATAGGTCTTTTATTATCCAGTTCTCTACCATATGTAGTAAATTATCTTGTATATGGTAAATATCTAAAATGAATGGTTTTGAGTAGTTGGAATTTGCTTAAAAAGATGTGCAAGCAAATCTTCTAGCACAGAGCTTTGCACAGTGTACATGCTATGTCTCAGCTATTATCATCACAGTTACTATCATTAATATTTTTTTAAAAAAACTATTATTTGAATCACCCTACAATGGACTCTCCACCACACAAGATAAAATAATCTTAACGCTTCTCAGCGTGATCTATCTGGTCTTTAATGACATGTGTGGAATGTGTACCTCTCCAGCCTCATGGTTTTCTTTTTTTTTAATAGGAAATAATTCTCCTATCTCCATTGCTTTTGTATCTATAGCAACTTTCTCTTAAAAGTAGAGTGCAGTGAAATGAGAATTCAGTTTCGTTTAAAGCCCAGAGTAATTGGAATTTAGCTAACTGAGGCTTTGGTGATTACCCTCGAGGCAGATTTTTATAGTTACAGAGCATTTTAGTTTTTGTTTTGTAATGTATGGATAAATATTATTTTTTATTGCATAAAAATCAATGGCAAACTTAGCCTTCATGGATGGTTGTATTGCTGGTAATAAAAACAGAGCTCTTAAATAAGTCTGGGTATTTTGAATTTTCTTTTGTCAGTAATTTCCTTTTTCTAATTTATTAACTCTTCAGTATGCAGAATACAGTAAGAGTTTTAAACCTTCTGCCTTTTTAAAATGTATAAAGTCTTAACCACGTGGACCTATTTGCTGAATTGAATTAGTGTGTTGTCATAACATGTTTAAAATCTTATAATCCAATCCTTTAGTTTTATTATTGGGATTAAGGACAGAAGCTTTAACTCTGATTTTAAAATTTTGGTGTATAATTTGTCACAATAGCATTTAAAGGGTAAGATTTTTGCTCTTTTAAATTTCAGAAATTTTAAGCACTTTGAAATATTTGCCCAATTTACTTTTATAGATCTCTACCTTCTATTAGTTTGTTTATCATATAATTCATATTTACGACCCTGAAAGGCACATTCTAAATGCAGTTATTGTTATTGTTACTTATTTTAATAGAATTATAGTAGGAGATCTCACCTCTAATTGAATTTTATTTTTTATAACTTATTATGGAGGCAATGAAGTGGGCCATGGGATGGACTTAAACAGACTGGGTAAATACCAGACGTTCAAAAAATACTCATGAAATTAAATTGTGTTGGTCAATGGAAGCTAGCAAGTTACTCGGTATTTTCTTTTGCATGTCAATTAATATATATTTGATGAATAGTACTATAAATTTTATTCTGAGTCAAAAATGGTACTAGATATTTAGAGTTAGCAAAGTGAAACACCTCTACCTTTGCCTTGTAAAGCTCACAGTCTAGCTTGGGTATGGTTAACTTGCGATCAAAAGTATGTTTCAGAGTTTTCTGTGAATTTTCTAAAGATTAGGGGATGGGTTCTAAGTAGCAGAGAAAACAGGAGAAAATTGACATCTTTTATTGTATTTAAATTAACCCATCTTCCCATCCATCCCCAAGAATTAAGAACTGTTAGTTTAGAGGTAAGACAGACAAGCAAGTAAATAATGATGACATTATATTATTAGTTCTTGAAAGATGGTATGTACAGAACACCCTGTCTGTAAATCAAGAGGGTATAACAATTATAAATATATATGGAGCCAACACTGGAGCACCTAAGTATATAAAGCAAATATTAATAGAACTGAAAAGAAAAATAGACAGCATTACAATAATAGTGGGGACTTCAATACCCCACTTTCAACAATGGATAGATCATTCAGACAGAAAATCAATAAGGAAACAGCAAACTTGAACAATACTACAGACCAATGGATCTAGCAGACATATGGAGAATACTCTATCCAACAGTAGCAGAGTAGACGTTCTTCCCAAGTATACATAGAGCATTCTCCAGGAGAGATCACATGTTAGGCCACAAAATAAGTCTGAACAAATTTAAGAAGATTGAAATAATAGCAGCTATTTTTTCCAACCACAATGGTATAAAATTAGAAATCAGCAACAGGAGGGAAATTGGAAAATTCATAAACATGTGGAGATTAAACATACTCCTGAACAACCAATGGGTCAAAGAAGAAATCCAAAGGCGAACTGAAAAATATTGAGACAAACAAAAATGGAAACATAACATGCAGAAATACACAGAAAGCAGCAAAAGCAGTGTTAAAAGAGCAGTATACAGTGATAAATGCCTACGTTTAAAAAAATAGGAAGATCTCAAATATCTCAAATACACAACCTAACTTTATGCCTCTAGGAATTAGAAAAAACAAAGTTAAGAGAAGAAAGAAAATAATAAAGAGTAAAGCAAAAATCAATGAAATGGAGAATAGGAAAAATAGAAAAGATTAACAGAGTAAGAGTTGGTCATTTGTGAAGATACAAATGAAAATCACAAGGTCCACCTCACACCTGTTGGGATGGCTATTATCAAAAAGAAATGAGATAACAAGATTGGCAAGAATGCAGAGAAGAGAACCCTGGTACACTATTTTAGTGAATGTAAAAACGTGTACAGCCATTTGGGGTAAAAGTATGGAGATTACTCAGAAAATTAAAAATAGAGCTACCATATGATCCAGCATCCCACTTCTGAGTATGTATACACAGGAATGAAATCAGAGATATCTGCATTCCCATGTTCATTGAGTATTATCCATAATAGCCATGATATGTATTCAACTTAAGGGTCCATTGATGAATAAATGGATAAAGAAAATGTGACACACACACACACACAGACACACACACACACACACACACACACACACACACACACACACAGGAACAGTAGTCAACCTTAAAAAAAAGAAGCAAATTATGCCATTTGTAACAACACAGGTGGACCTGGAAGACATTAGCTAAGTTAAGTAAGTCAGACACAGAAAGATAATTTACTGCATGATCTCACTTATATATGGAATCTGAAAGCATGGAATACACAGAAGCAGACAATTGAATGGTGGTTGGCATGGGCCAGGTGGTGGAGGAAATGGGAAGATGTTGGAGAATGGGAACCAATTTTCAGTTATGGAGGATAAGTCAAATTCTAGAGATCTATGGCACAGTATAGTGACACTAGCTAATAAAACTATTGTATACTTGAAATTTGCTAAGAAAGTAAATCGTAAGTGTTCTCATCATAAATTTTTTTAAATGATAATTATGTGGTGGTTAAGTTAATTACCTTGATTGTGGTAATCATTACACAATGCTTATGTATCTCAAAACATCATGTTGTAAACTGTAAATATAAACAATTTTTATTTGTCAGTCAGACCTGAGTAAAACTGAAAAAAGCAAAAACAAAAACATGAGGCTGGAGAGGTACACACATGTCATTAAACACCAGACAGATCATGCTGAGAGGCATTAAGATTATTTTATCTTATATGGTGGAGAGTCAATTGTAGGGTGATTCAAATAATAGTTTTGTAAAAAATATTAATAATAACCGTGATGATGATCATAGCTGAGATATAGCATGTACACAGTGTGAAGCTCTAGCCTAGATTTGCTTGTACATCTTCTGTAATCCATCAATATCCCAATATCCATATCAAGCTAATTTTGATAATTATCCATACTTTTCAAATGAAACTGAGGTTTCAAAATATTAAGTAATTTTTGAAAGTTACGTAACCAGCTAATGGCAGCACCAGGGTTTGAGTGCAGAGTTATACATTCTGAAATCCAATCACATTAACCTCCACCCTCAAAAAACAATGTGACAAAAAAGGAATCCATTTCACTTGTATTCCGACAGTCTAAATATGTGGGAATTTCCAGAGTTGCAGTCAACTTTAAATGTCTTGATTTTATTTTTATTTTTCGGAAGAAAGTACAGATGAAAACTTCCATGAGACATGTGACAAGTCCTTGCAAAATCAATCTATAAAGACAATTATGTAATAAATGGTCACAAAGTTAACAGTAAAGGTTTTGATCATTTTGATAGTCATGTAATATGTCAGAATTGGTTGTGGGTGAAAAATAAGTATAGGCATTAAACTTTGTGTTCCTGTTCAGCAAAATGAAACATAATTTAGGAAAACTGAAAGAATGGGCCAACACTGTTTGTATTATTAAAACTAAACTGGAAAATATACCGATGCTCATTATCAGGAATAGAGTGAATAAATTATAGTATTGCTATTCAATGCAATAATCCACAACCATTAAAAGACTGTTGTAAACATATACATGTTGACTTTAAATCAGTTAATAACATATTAAGTGAAAAATCAAATCATAAAATTTATGCAAACATGTTTACATTTTTCTATGTTATAAAATATGTCTGGACAGTGGCTACATCTAGTGGGAGTGAAATTGGGAACAGGCATAATGGACTGTGTTTATTTCATACCATTCTCTACTTCATTTTTTTATAACAAGCACATATCATTTTTGTAATGATTTAAAAACTGTACTTTCCTCTGAGAGAAAAACTATGCAAGTTCCTTTATCATTTTCTGCATTCTAAAACAGTATATAGAAACTGAGAGATCTCTTTAATACTCTGTGAAAGTATTTACAGATTTTTATTAGAGATAGGAGCAATATAAATATTGACTAGAAAAACTCTGTAGTCATATTATGGAGAAAAAGACTATCTTATGCACGACTCATATTGAATTGTCTAAAGCATAAAATAAAAATGCAGGCCTTCTCTATGCGTATAACCACAAAGAAATGAAAAAGCCATGGGAATATATCTTTATTGTGATTTTGAAGAAGTGGTATTATGGTGGGAAATCAGAGAATATTCTACAGCAGCAGTTTAATTTAGTTTCTTTAAAGTAGTAATAAAGTTCTCTAAGAAACTTAGCTTTTAAGTTTAAACCTCATATAGAATTTTACTGACATATTGACATAGACATACGATTCTTTCAAAAGGAGAAAAAATCTTTTCCTATGTTTTTATGGTAATTCTTTCTGCTTACAATTATCGAAGCAGAGTTTGTAAATATCCACTTTCTTCAATTAAAAAAAAATTGTTCTAGATTTCAGTATGACTAATTAACTAAAACTTTGGAAACTGTTTTTTTTTCCATTACGTTTACTGGGATAATATTTGTTAATAACATTCTATACATTTCAGGTGTACGCCTCTATAATACAGAATCTGTATAATCAATCCATTGTGTGCTCACCACCCATCTAGTCTCCTTCCATCACCATATATTTGACCCTCTTTACCCTCTTCATCCTCCTCCCACTCTCTTCCCCTCTGGTAACGATCATTCTAATGTCTGTATCTATCTATGTTTGTTTTGTTTGTTGCTTTCTGTTTATATCTCATATAAGGGTGAAATCATATGGTTTTTGTTCTTCTCTGTCTTATTTCATTTAACATGATACTCTCAAGATCCATCCATGTTGTTGCAAATGGCAGTATTTCATCTTTTCTTATGTCAGAGTAGTATTTCATTGTATACATGTACCACATCTTTATCCAATCATCTATCGAAGGACACTTTGGTTGTTTCCATGTCTTAGCCACCCTGAATAATGCTGCAATAAACAGAGGGGTACACATATCTTTACGGATAAATGTTTTCAGGTTTTTTTGGTAGATACCCAGAAAAGGGATTGCTATGTCATGTGGTGATTCTATTGTTATTTTTTTAAGGAACCTCCATACTGTTTTCCACTGTGGTTGCACCAATTTACATTCCCACCAGCAGTGCGTGTGTGAAGGTTCCATTTTTCTTGACATCGTCTCCAACACTTGTTATTTCTTGTCTTATTGATAATAGCCATGTTGAGTGTGAGGTAGTATCTCATTGTGGTTTTGACTTGCTCTTCTCTTATAACTAGTAATATTGAGCATCTGGAAGCTGTTTTGAAGGAAATTTGATTCAATGCTCATAATGTCTATACAGCACCTCCCATGATTCTCAGTTTACCTGAATGCCGAAGGAATTCAGTTTCCTCAGATTTTATTAGAACACATGAAGTTTCATTTCAAGGATCAAATAAAAAGTTCATAGTCAATGACTTTATAAAATTATGATTGAGTTTGCTTTTTGATTAACATTAATTTATTTTAATAATACGAAAACATGAATCAGATTGCTTATTGGCTGTAATATTTACCCTGTTCCTTGAGGTTTCATCTAGGTTTCAGATATAAGGAAAGCACACATTGAATCTGTAGTTTTCCCATCATCTCCAACTACTGCTGTGTGAATAACACCTCTCAGACACTCGCTATATGCGAATGTACACATATGACATATCCTGTGCAATTATTTCATGATTGATATAATTGGGTCTGAATAATAGCTACCATTTATCTGGCTTCCTCTGTGTACCATATGCTCTACACATTACCTTATTTCAACCTCACAACAACCTTATGAGGTAGATGTCATTGTATCAGTTTTACAGAGGAGGAAATTGAGATTCAGACTTGAGTTAATCGTTCAAGAATAAATAGTGATAAATGAGTGAATTCATTTTGTTCCTGGGTCTGATGATTCCATAGCTCGTGTCTTCCTCTCTCTCATTGTACCTGCAGAATCTTAATGTTCTATTTAAAGGACTCCTTACCCTCTGGAATTCAACTTTTGAGTATCAAGCGACTACCAGCCAATAACTGCAGGGTTTTTAAAGAAATTATATGGCCTCTTGCCATTGTAACCTAGAATGACCCCTATGAGACAAATGCTACATCTCCACAAACCCAAACTTAATATAAACAAAACTGGGCCGTTTTACAATGTAGACTCTGCCAGGCAGTCTGAGTGGTGGTATTTATTTTCACAACTGCAATGACTATTGTCCTTAAATCAAGAATGTGTTATGGGTCTATAAATCAAAAGTTGGCTGTTAAATTACTGATATACCAAGTTAGAAGTTAAGAAGAATAAACATCACTTTAAAAAGTTGTAAATTTTCTACTACTATCAGATTTTTAATGAACACTAGACCTAACTTTCCTTTCTATTTTAGAGACAAATCCTAAATTTGCTACATATGGGGAGAGCATTTAAGTCCCCAGAACCCGTTATACTGAAAGAAATTTCTAGCATTCACCTGACACTTAATCACATGAACATATAAATTCTCTTTTATTGCTTAAGCTAATTTAAAATAAACATGTGATGAAATAACAACATCCTCCATGATAAAATCTCTCAATAAATTTATAGAAGGAACATGCTGCAACACAATAAAGTCCATATATGACAAACCCTCAGCTAACATCATATGCAACAGTGAAAATTGAAAGTTTTTCCTTAAGTTTCAGGAATAAGAGAGGGTACTCACTCTTACCACTGCTATCAACATAGTAACAGAAGACCTAGCCAGGGAAATCAGGCAAGAAAAGGAAATAAAAGGCATCCAAATTATACAGGAGGAAGTAAAATTGTCTCTGTTTGCAGATATTAGTATGCATGAGAAATTCTACGGACTCCAGACACACATACACACACACTCACACACACACACACACACACAAGCTGTTACAACTAATCAACCAATTTAGTAAAAGTGCAGGATAGAAAATTAACATAAAAATCAGTTGTGTTTCTATACTAACAATAAAATGTCAAAAATAAACAAACATGCAAACAGTCCTATTTACAGTAGCATCAAAACAATAAAATATTAGGAATAAATTTGACTAAGGATGGAAAAGATCTGTCCACTAAAAACTATAAACTTTGATAAAGAAATTGAAGAAAACACAAGTAAATGGAAAGATAGCATGTGTTCATGGATCAAAATAATTAATATTGTTAAAATGTCCATTACTACCCAAAGCCATCTATAGATTCAATACAATCCGTATTAAAATTTCAATAGTGTTTTTTACAGAAACAGAAAAAACAACTCTAAAATTTGAATGAACCACAAAAGATCCTGAATAGCCAAAGCAATCCTGAATAAGAAGCAATCTTGAGAAAAAACAAAGGTGGAGACATCACACGTCCTGATTTCAAACTATGCTCCAAAGCTGTAGTAATCAAAGCAGTATGGTACTGGCATAAAAACTGACCCATGGACCAGTGCAACAGAATAGAGAACCTAAAACTAAACCCTCACATTTATGGTCAACCAACATTTGAAAAGGGAGCCAAGGGACTAAATGGGAAAAGGGCAGTATCTTCACTAAATAGTGAATAGTTGGGAAAACTGCAAAAGAATAAAACTGGACTTTCAGCCTACACCACTCACAAAAATTAACTCAAAATGGATTAAAGACTGAAACATAAGACCCACAGCTGTAAAACTCCTAGTAAAAAATAACATAGTAAAAAAAAATCTCCTTGACATTGGTCTTAGCAACATTTTTTTTTGAGGGGGGGTGGATATGATAGCAAAAATGCAAGCAACAAAAGCAAAACTGAACAAGTGGGAGTACATCAAATTAAAAAGCTTCTGCACAGCAAAAGAAACAATAAACAAAATGAAAAAGCAAACTATGGGATGGGAGAAAGTATTTGCAAACTTCATTTATGTTTTTCCCTTCTTGATCTTTGCAGCTCACATTTTCTCTCTTCTTGTCTCATTATCCATTCCCTAACTCTCGTGTTTTTTGTTTTGTTCATTTATTAAATAATGGTTGGTTGTTACTAACTTTTGTCTTTTTTAAAATATATGAATATTGATCACTATAGTTAGTTATAGAAAACAGAACTTACACTAGATGATTAAAGCCAAAGGGGTTTATTGAAAGGATTTTGGTAACTCGCAAACTCTCCCTGCTGGCTAGGGAAATAGGCTTGGATACTCTACAGCCGGGCGTGCCCAGCCACACATCAGCAATGCTCTAGCAGAAACTGATCGCTGCTGTACTGTATCCATGCCCAGCACCTAGGACGCTGAGGACACTGGAAACTCTGCTCCAGAGGCCCAGAACCCATGACCTCTTTCCCTGTGGTTCAGTTTCTTCTTATGTGGGTCCTATTATTGGTTTCCTTCTAGAAATCACAGACAAAGGATTTTTCTTAGTATGTGGTTGTCATAGGCAGAACTCTGGCTACAAAGGAGTCTGAAAAATGATACATCCTGTTTCCCAGCCAGCTTGAAAAGCTAGAAGGGAGTTGGAGTGGGTATTGAATTAGCCAATCTATAGTATCTGTCACATTATAATACAAAGTTCGATGACAATTTTCATTTTCTCTGTGACTATATTTTTCTAGTGAATGTTCTTTACACAGAATGTGTCTTGTTTCTTTCATTCTTTTGTTGTTTGTTTGTGCACTTCTTTTAGTATCTATGTAGTGCTTATTCTGGTTTCTTTTTGGTTATTTAGCTTAAGCAGTTGACCTTTTCCTGGACTAACAGCTTGGAGGACCTTCTAGTGGTGAAGGAACTGAGAAATAGTCAAAGTGAACAGGAATCTTCTTATGGCCCAGTGTTGTGTTTGTGAGTTCTTTTAGCCTTTATTTCTTTCCACACACTAGAGACAGGCATCTGTAGGCAACTCTAGGATTGGTCAAAATGCAAAGCCTCTCTTCTTCCCTACGACCCTTGGGCAATTTCTCATTCAGTCCTGTGTTTCTTGATCAAGCAGCATCCGACGGCCCCCAATGCTGCATGTGTACCCGGAGACCTGTGTCTGTACCTCAGCATGACCTCTCCTCCAAGAAGTTTGCTTTGATTGCTTTTTCTGAGATACCCAGCCACTGGTTTCACCTTCCTGCTTTCTCCCACAGCCCTATTGAAAACTTCACTGCTTTTGGCACCCTTTGACCTGTTATATGGTTATAATTGTCTGCTGGTTCCTTTAAAGATGAGGTTTGCAGCTTTCTTTTTATCCCCTTTGTTGGTTTTACATGATTTATGAGAGGTGAGGGGAAAGGCTGATTTCACAGTAACCTCTTTAGGACGTACCCCCTTCTTAAAACTCTTTCTTCACTCTCCTCCGTGCCCCCTTCGGTTGCTGGCTGCTGCTTTTTGGTTGCCTTTGCTGGATTTTCTTCCTTTTTCTAACCTCTAACTGTTGGGATAAACTCTAACAGGTTTCAGTCTAGAATTTCTCTTCTATGTCTGTGTTCCCATCCAAAGCCAAGAACTTTCCTGATGACTCCCAGATTTTCATCTGCAGTTCTAACCTCTCTACTGAGCCCCAAATTAATATTCTGTCTGCCTCTCAACACTGTCACTTAGGTAAGCTACTGTGCATCTCAAATGTATCATGTCTAAAACTAAGCTCTTTTTTATTCCCTGTTTAGACATACAGTACCACCATTTTTGCCCAATTGCTCAGGACCAACCCTGGGATTATCCTTAATTCTCTCTTTTTCTCCCACTCACATCAATGCTATTAGCAAATTCTGTCAGTTCTATCTTTAACATATATCTGGAATCCTACCATTTCTCACTATTCATATACAGAACCCTAGTCCAATCCACCACAATTTCTCCCTTGACTAGTACAATAATCTCTTATTTGAGTTTCCTGTTTAGTTCTGCTTGGCTAGTCTGTTTTCCATATGGCGACAAACATTAACTCTGTCAAATCATATGATTTTTTTTTTTTTTTTTTTTTGGCTTCAATGGCTTCTCATCACACTTGAAAATAAATTCAAGCCACTGATCTATAAGATCCTTCATGATCTGGCATCTATCTTATTAACTCATCTCCTGCTGCCCTCTCCCTCACCCCTCTGCTCCAGCCATGCTGTCATCCTTACTCATCCTCAAGGAAACACGTATGCTCCTGCCTCAGGCCCTTTGCACCTACTGTTTCTTCAGCCTGGAGCTCTCTTTCCCCCAACATTTGACTAGCTGTTCCTCTCACTTCCGTCAAGATCAAGTGTCTCCTTCTTACAGGTGCCTTCCCTGACCATCCTGTATACATTTGCCACTCTTAGCTTACTTTATGTTTTCATAGCATGTGTCAAGACTTGCTATAATAATTTGCACTTGTGTGTTTCTGATGGGCTTGATTCTCTCTACCATGGACTCTAACAGGGCAGGAACTTGGTCTGTCTTCTTCTCTGATATGCTCCTCTCACCCACTGCCAGACACAAAACATGTTTTCAGTGTAAGTATATTGAATCAATAAAAGAATAAATAAATGTAGGCTTCATGTTTCTTACCTATGAAATTTGATGATAAACTATTGTGACTATCTTTCATTCTTTGTTTCTTTATGGTGAGGTGTTGGCCACCTGGACAAAAAGCCTATGTTTCCAGTGCTAAGATATTTGGCGAGGAGTGTAGGACATCCCAGCCACCTTTCTTCTTGGGATCTATCTGTGAATGGCAGAACCAGAATAAGGACTCACTGAGTAAGCTGGGCTTACACGCTTAACCACTGCACCATCTCGCCAACATCGCTGAAGCACCAGCATCTCTTGCTTGGACTGTTTCAGTAGTGAACTTAACACCCCATATCTAGCTAACCTCCTTTAATCCACAATACACCCAGAAAAAGCAATCTCTCTAACATGCAAATTGAATCACGTCACTTTCTTCCTTAGAATTTCAACTTAGAACCCATCCCACAGAGAATGTAACCCACGCACAATGTAGAATGCCGGGTGCACCTCACCTGTCCATCTCCCCTCACCTTTGGGGCATCCCCAAACCTGACTGAGCTTCATGCAGTTTTTTGAGCACATGCCATCTTCACATGTGCATTTTTCTTCTCAGGGATCTGACATTTGATGTTTCTTCTGACTTCTTCTTTCTACTCTGTTGCTCTGCCCTCCTCAATTCCTTATCTAAATCCCTGTCTTCCTTGACGTCACAACGTGGTCACCCTCTCCTCTAGGAAGACTTCCCTGGGCGCTCTCCAACACCCACGTACAGCCCACATCTAAGGAAAAAAGGAGAGAACAAAACCCAAGAGACAGTGATGAAGGGTAAGGAAAGAAAGGAGAGGGAGACCAGAAAGTAAAATGAAAAAAAGAAAAAGAAAAATGGGGAATGAAACAGAATGGAAAAAAAGAGAAGAAACATTAGACATAGCTAATAGGTCTCAGAGACTGTTGCTGGGTTTTACAGTTAGAGCAATGACTGATCTCAGAGCAGAAAACCTCCTTGGTGCTGCCCTGCTACCTGATTATGGCACTTTTCACATCTTCCCAGGTTGTGAGCAATTTGGAGATCGTAGCTTCCTCACCAATAGCTCTGACTATTAGCAGCGCCTGCACACGCTCAGCTCTGTAAATATTTCTTGACTGAGTGGTCAAACAAAATGCCATCCTAGGGATCAGAGAGGAAAGTGTCAACTCTGTTTAGAAACATGATGGTCATAAAAGGCTTCTTAGAGGAGGAAACTTTTCAGCTGAAACCTGAAGGAGTAATAATAAAAGTTTGCTAAGTGTGCCGTGAGGGGCATTGGAATGGATGTGGGGATGTAAATATAACAAATGCTAACGTTTTTGAACACTGCCACGATGCAAGTACTCTTCAAAAAACTATATGAATTTGCACATTAAGTCCTTACAACATACCAGGGAGGTATGTTTAATGATGGGTATCATTTTACAGATTAGGGAACAGGCACAAGAAGAGGTTTCCTAATGCGGCCAAGATCACACAACTAGAAAGTTGTGGAAGGAGGCTTCCAATCCCATTAGTTGCTCCAGCGCCCACGCTTTATTGCATGCTGTTCCTCTGCCCTTTCTGGGAGAAATACATTCTATGCAGAGCCAGGACCTGGAGGGGTAGTGGTTTGGGGGGACACTGAGCTCATCATTGAAGAAATCAGACTGAGAACCCAGAACTTCCATTTGTTAGGCTGGTGTTATTTCTACCACCCTATGTTGCCTTTAGCATAGAAAACAATATTTAAAAGTCAATCAAAGAAAAGACCCAGGCCAGTAATGATTATATGAGCACGGTGATTGATGTTATTTACTCTAGCTAGATTAAAATGTTCCCTAGGAAAAAAACAATCTATAAAGACAACAGGAGCCATTATGTAAAGCTATGTGGAGCCTTCCAGATAGTAAAATGGATATCATAAATTCTTCCTGCCTCTGTGAAGTAGGAAGTCAATTTAGCAAGCTTAGAAAAGAACAGAATCATGGGAGTCATTATATCAGATTAAATTTACCTAGTTCCAGCTTTTAATGCCCCTCCCAATGCCCTTCCGATGTATTTTCCTTCCAGGAGCCACTAAACCAAGCCTAAATTGAGCATCTTTGGGGAAATACTTGGAAAAGGGAAGCAAAACGACCTTTTCCAATCCTTATAGAAGCCCTGATGAGAAGAACTATGGTAGGAATCTGACATTAATCACCAGGTTTCTTCCTGTGCTCACAACTGTCAAACTATTGCAACAACTTTCCCTGTAATTCTCATCCTAATGTCTACCCACCTCTATTTTGCTCACCCACCACATCCAAGCCTTTTCTACAGAAGCATAATTGCATGACCTTGGAAAAGTCAACTCACTTCTCTGAGCCTCAATTTTCTCAACTGTATAAAGATGATCACAGTTTTTTTCACCTCCCACGAAACTACTATAAAGATTAAATAAGACCTCTTATTCATGTGCTAAGACATAGTAGATATATAATCAATGTTAAATATCATAGTTACTTTATGATATTTGTATGCAGCATTCATCTAACAAATCCTGTGTTCAATACCATTTTAGTGAATACATGATATGAAAGTAAATGGTGATGTTTGGTGCAAACCTGAGGAATGACTGCTGTACGTCTGGGTTCTGTGGGTTTTTTTCTTTTTTTTTTTTTTTTTTGGGTGTGTGTGTGTGTGTTTTGAGTTTTATTCAGGTATCTGAAAGAAAGAAAAATATATCGGGAGGAACTTTTTAATCCATCAATAAGGCAGAAGGGTCTTAATTCTGTTTGCCAATGACTGCACCAGTTATTTCCCAAGTCGTTAAATTATATTGCTGAAAGTCACAAGGAAACGATTCTTAACTATGAGGCATAAGATATCACAAAATCCTCACAAAAATTGAAAGGACCTCTTCTCTTCTGCAAAGGCATGCATGACTATAACATGAGAATGTGTTCTGGAAACACATTCTCATGTGCTATCCTCATGGGAAGGAGGCAGAATCAGATGTGCCTGAGTTGAAACCACTCATGGGCAGTCCTGGGTGGGTGGGTGAGTGGGTGGAGGTGAGAACCTTGCAGGGAGGTGGTGTCTTGGCCCAAGCTCCTCCTTCCACTTCCTCTCTGAGGCAGGCCAACCTGGGTTACCAGGTTGGGACAGTGTTGTATTCTGGGATGCTTATTTTCTTAGATTCAAAACTGTCCACAGAATTCACACAAAAACTTGTGTGCTGTTTGCATCTAATGAAGTCAGGGTGGTCCCTGGCATGTATCAAGGCCAAGTGAAATCGATGCAGTTGAGCTTGATACTTCAGAGGTGAGGTCTCTTGCACTGCAGTGAGCTGCCTAATTCTAGATGTGCAGCGAGGCTCACTCATCAATATGTGGATGGGAACCTCTCTACGTTGTAAGGCTTGCTTCATTCTTCTTTTTATACTCTGAGTTGTTCCTTCCTGAAAGGGCAGCTTAGCAAGCAAAGGAACGATTGATACAATGCAGTGTGCAGTGGCACTACAGCAGCTGGCACCGCTGTGAGTAGAGACGCCGGTGGCCATGGGGGGGCTTGAGCCTCGCAGGCTCTCATGCCTCTGAGGACAAAGCTGCTAGACTGGCAGTTTAGTAAAAGCGAAGCATATTGCTCTTGAACGGATGCCAGCTGTCACCTTAGACTCTTGGGTTGACTCTTTCCTTTTCATTTTGGGAGCCCTGAAATCAAACCGCAGAAGTAGAGGAACTTTCTGGTGATCCCATAGTTGGCCAGTACATATAGCCACCGTTTACCTTAGGCCTGCCATGTCCATCTTCTGTAATGATGACAATAATCCTACAGTATAGGGGTGACGGGCCCATTTCAGAGTGAGAAAAGTGGAGAGACCACAGGGAAAGAATGCAAGCCCCGGGTCAAACTGCCTGGGTTTGAATCCTAGCTCCGCTTCTTACTGGCTGCTTGATTCCCGGAATATTAAGTTCCCTGCGTGTCACTTACTTCATGTTTAATAAGAGTACCCATCTCTCTTAGTGGTCCAGACACTTCGCAAGATGATGAGAAATGTTCAAGGTTAGCCAAGACCACTGCCCAGCGTCAGCTAGTGTGTTTTAGATTGAGACCCCCACTCACTCTGGCCAAACGCCTGGCTGCCTCTAGTCCCACCATGTGACTTGCACCCCCCACTGCCCAGACACTGAGCCGCCGAACCTGTACCTTCTAACCCATTTCAGTTAATGAGTAGTTTAGAAAGTGCAGCTCTTACCTGTTTCATGTTTTTCTGCATTTCCCCCCGCCCCGCACACACTCCTTTTTACAGAAGAGCTAGAGGCCAGTGAAGGTAACTGCAGAATAAATCCTTACAAGGGGATATTTGGGGAAAGGGCGACTGCAGAATGTAGAAAATTCTCTTTGGCCCCCTTGGTCCCCCAGACAAAAACCTTTTAAAATGGTGTTATTATTTGTGGTTTCACCAGCATACACCCTCAAGTGCTCAGCGCCTCAAATTTGGGATTCCAGAATTCATCTGGCTTGGGGAGGTTGACAAAACGTCTAGGAGACTGATCCATAAAATCAAAATGACCATTTAGTGACATCTTGAAAAACAGGGTGGTCAGCTGTATAAGCTGTAAAAGGACAAAACGTTTGGTCTAGGCCAAGTTAATATTTCATGGTAATCAAGTGACATAGAAAGTCAAATAAAAATCGGATGGTTGCCTGGCATGTGTAAAACTAGTTCTCTCATTCAGCAAATATTTATTGAGAGATTCCTACTTGACGTGCCGTACATTATATTCTACAGTTACAGCAGGAAAGAGGAGTAATAATGACAGTCGCATAGTAGTCATAATAGCAGTCACAATTTGTATTATTCTGTGTTTCATATATGTGATTACATATATAATATATTACACATATAAATAAGTGCTCCTATAGTGCTTACTCTGTGTCAGAAACTGTTCTGAGTGCTTTGTGTGTACATTAACTCTTTTGATTCTCACAGCCCTATGAGGTCATTGCTATGATCACCTCTAGTTTTCAAATGAAGAACCTGGAGCCCAGGGGGTGAGGCCAGATTTATACACAGAGGGTGATGACAGTCTAGTTGATGATGCGTCAAGTAAGCAAGCAATTCAACCCAGTGTAATAACTGCAGAGGTGAAGGGCAGGGGACAGTGCTCTGAGAACACATGAAAGGGCATTCTGCCAGGGCTTAGGGATCCGGGAAAGTGAGGTCCACGTGGAGAACTGAGGAGCACATGCGAGGTTACCAGGGCAGAGAGGGACGCGAGGGCACCCCAGGAAAGCAGCCGTTGGCCCAGAATGGCAGGAGATTGTCTTGGGAGGGGAGAGCAGGTCTGAAATGACACTGCAGAGATTGTCAGGAAACAGCTTCTAAAGCCTTTTAGACCATATCAAGGTATTTGGATTTTGTACTAAACATGATAGGAAACCACGGAAGGATTTTAAGCAGGAAAGTTAACATAGAATTTATTATTTATAAAGATCATTCGGGCTGGTGTATATAGAACAGTTGGAAGGGAGATGAGGTGGAGTGGATCTGGAGGCAGGGAGATGTTAGGAAACCACTGCAGTGAGAAATACTGGTGGCTTTACACTATGGTGGTGGCAAAGACAGTGGGAGAAGTGGGAAAAGTGAACACTTTTGCGTTATTTAGATGGCACAATTGATAGAAGATCTGATCAGTAAAGTAGAAACATGGAAACTTAGGCAAATTATCAGGATATGCAAGAACATCAAGCTCAGAGGCATCTGTGTTGGGGGGGTTACCTGCCTGACAGAGTAGAGAGACCCACAGCCCCCGCGCCCAGCCACCCAGAGACCCCTTTCCTAGTGGCAGGTCCTCGGAGGCTTCACTTGTATTATGCTTTGGTGACTTACCGGGCCCCTCTGATGAAATGTGGGTGACTTCTGTCAGTGAGGTCGTTTACCTGGGAGGCGTTCCACTTTCTCAGGTGGCTCTTTATGACTGCCCTGACCCACTGCGTGTTGGTTTCACAGTGGAAGTCCCAGAAGGCAATCATGTTTTTCTTATTTCCAAGTTATTGGGAAGTGCCCAGGCACGTGTCTCCCACACATATTCTCTCATTGACTTGGTTTTACCAACACCTGGAGGAGCCACAGAATCATCCCTATCCCATGACTAATGCTTGAAATGTCCCTGTGCCAGGAACACCCAGTGCCTTCCCAATATGGTCCCTGTAGCAAGACGATAAGTGGGGAAGTTGGATGAGGAGGGGGGAATCTGAAGAGTCAATGTCAAAGTGATGTGAACAACGTTAGTGGTAGGGCCAGAGCTCAAATCTCAAAGCCTCTGCACATTCTGTTCTGCTGTGTTATGTTGCTTGAGTGAAATCATCTCCCCCTCCAAGCTCATAGACTGCAAGTGCGGGACTCCCTGCTCTGAATCACAGACACTCTGATATGCTCCAGGCAACTTTTTTTTTTTTCTGTTTTGAAGGGAAAAGGTTACAGGCTTTCAGCTGTCATTCATCCTATGACAACTCTCTGGCAGCCCCCTGCCTGTTAGTCACCTCCCATAGCCAGTGACATTTCTCAGTTTGGATTCCTAAAAGGTTACAGACACCAATAATAGGAAATGTCTATTTGCTTCAGCCATAATGAGAACTGTGTCTGCTGAAGTTACAGTTTGGGGACGTGCCACAATCCAACCCACCTAGACCCTAAGCAATCTCGAGAAGTACTTCAGGCTAGAAGAAATAAATGTCAGGGGGTCTCTGTATGGGGTAGGGGCCCCCTTGGCAGGCTCCCTGAGTGAGGTTCATAGTCCCAAGTTCATGGTGGATTGTGTGGTTTTCTAAACGTCAGGGAGAATAGACATAGCCTTGGCCTAGAAGTCAGGGGTGATCACTCTAGTCCGACTCACCTTGAGGTGAAAGACCCTCACTCCTCTGTGCCTCCAGTTCCCTTTATAAAATGAGGGTGTTATACTCAAAAATCCATCCAGGTTTGACATCCTACTTTTGATTCTAAAGGAGCTATAGGCATGATAAAAAAACAACAACAAAAACAAACAAACAAAAACAAAACCACAAGCAGTTCCCTTGTGGAACATTAGACCCCCTTGTGATACATGTGGGGAGGCAGAAAATGCAGGTTTAGGATGATATGGGGGGCGAGAGAGTCCCCCTAATCACACACAGAGTCCCCCCAGTGCACTAAAACTATCTGAGTGAAAGACTGTTTCCCCACAGCCCGAAATCCGCAGCACAAGGAGCATATGAAAGCCCTGGGTGACGTCTGTCTCCCAGAGCGTAGGGGGCAGCCGTTGGGTGCAAGCTGCCTGCAGAGGCGGGAGGCTGCTACTCTCCTGTCCAGGGTTCTGGGGAGAGTGGACAGCTCGTCCTCCAGCAGTAAAGGCCAGAGCAGGAGGAGGGTGTGTGATGCATTCCTGAGCAGGTCCTTTGGACGTGAAAATCCTCCTGGGCTGTGACATCTGGGGTTCCAGTGGCCTTAGCCAGTCAGCTCCATCAAAGTCCTCCTGACAGTCTTTTCGCTGGTTCCACCACTGTGGGCTCAAACCCCGAGGGCTCCACAATTAGACAATTGTCTCCTGATACTTTATACAAAAACATTATCAAATTTCTTTTTCAGTGTAGAAATATTAGGAGCTTCCTAGTCCTAGAATGCAGGTCCAATCCTGGATCCCACCTAAGAGATATTAAGAGGTCTCCTAATCTCTGCCAACTCAATATCGGGGCTGTATTTAGGCCCGAGTGTCCCAGAAATAGGGTTGACATTTTTAAAGACGATTCCTATTTCTCAGCTGTTACTCTTCTACCTCATCCAAGCCCCTGGCCCTTTGACGCTGTTACCCACCAGCTACATTAGCCCCGTCACTAACTTCTACCTCACAGGAATCTTTTTCATCCTTTTAGAATGCAGTCATGGGGATTTGTTTTCTATTTGTCCCATCTGTTCTTTGTCCCACTGTCCCCCTTTTTTTGCCTTTTTTCGATTTAGTATATTTTATGACTTTATTTTATCTTCTTTGTTGCATATTAGCTACAACTTTTGTTGTGTTATGTTAGTGGTTGTTTCAGGGTATATAATATATAATGTACAAATAATTTACACCTTTAACCTTCAAGTAATATCATACCACTTCACTTATGGTATAAGAACCTTACAACAGTACAATTCCATTTCTCCACCCCCCCCCACAAGTCTTTGTGTGACTGCTGTCATGCATTTCATGTATACGTAGACATAAATTCAAAACTTTAATTATTTCTTTTGTTTAAGTAATTGTCTGTTGTATTGTATATATTGAAATAATCAGAAAACGACTATTTTCTCCTGTAGTTACTATTTCTGATGATTTCCTCTCCTTTGTGCAGAAGCAAATTTCCATTTGCAATTATTTGCCTTTTGATTGAAGACTTTCTTTCATGTTTCTTGTAGTATAGCTATGCTGGTGATTAATTCTTTCACTTTTGTATGTATGGAAAGTCTTTATTTTGCCTCCATTTTTAGAAGATGTTGTTACTGGGGAAAGGATTCTAGGTTTCTCTCTTCAGCATTGCAATTGATATTGCTCATGTCTTCTAGCTTACATAGTTTCCAACAAGAAATATACTTATTTTGTTTCTCTAGGATGGTTTTATTCAAGCATCACTGATGACAGTCTGTTGTCTGGCCAGGGCTCTGCCCTGGGTTGGAGCTGCAAGTAAGATCTCAAGGTAGAACATAATGACCAGGCTTAATTTTAAGGTCAGAGGGCTGGGATCTGGTTGGCAGATTCCATTCTACCCTAATTCCAGAAACAAGAAAGTTGTAGTCTAGAGTCTCCACAGGTGTGGTAGAAGACTTAAATTATCCAGCGCATTTCATTTAATGTCTTTAGGAATTTCCACCTGGTGTATTTTCTTTTCATAAATACTGGCTTCCTGCTTTCTGCGTGCTGGGCGAGGGGAAGGGGATGCCACATAACATTTTGTGTAATGGCCCCATACAGTGATCTTCAACTGTTCCTTCTGTCTCCTACTGAAATTGTTACTTCTGCCTCTCAACATATTGTTGACTCTGAACTCAGTACCACTTTGAGGTCCTTTGGGTAGCCTGGCTCTCTCATAGCATGTCACATGCTGTTACAACTGCCACCCGTTTTATCTGTCAATCCACTGCTACTACAATTTTCTTTCAGAATTTTTGCAACTACCTATCCATGGAATTTCTATCTCCTAGTTCCTTCTCTTTGCCACTATTGGTTTCTGATTTCAGTGGGATCTTAGGAAGAGGGGGGCAAGCTCATAGGCCTAGTCTTTCACTTTAAGTTCAAGATACCTCTTTATATTTTTTCTTTTTCAAAAGAGGGAATAAGTTTCAAAGGGGTTATGAGACAAGTCCAAGATTCATAGCTAGTTGTTGATGAAGTTTGGGCCGGATTCTTTAGCCACATCACTGGCGATCAATGCACAGCATTGTATAGGATAATTCAGAGCCTTGATACTTTAACAGCACTGCCCTGCTCAGTGAGGAGAGCGACAATTTCTGACTCACCATTGTCTCTCTGATTCTCACAAGATGCTTGGCATAGATTAACTTCTCACTAATAAATTAATCCTCATGGACTAAATGACCTTTGAGACGACTTTCAGCAGTAAAAATCTGTTATCTATTCTACTCAATAACTGAGTTAATTTTGTTATAGAGGATATTGTTTATCTTCTCAGTCTGCCTCTGTGACAGACTATATATTTTTTTTATGTGGGGAATGCACTGACATAGAAAAATCGACTCTTAAAGCAGCTCATTTCCTCAACTTTGACTTTTAAACAAACAATGGGCAGTGTGTTCCTTAGTGGTTAACTTTCTATCTATACTATGAGATTTAGGGTGGACAGGATAGCCAGAAATCAATTGATCAATTATATAGCAAAAGAAAAGAGTCTCTACAATGCCCCAAATCTAGTTCTGAGCAGTGTATCTGGTTTCTGATACAAAGCTGTATAAGATATATTTCCTGTCTTAAAGGAGTCCTTAATTGAACTATGTAAAATGATTCTTACAATACGAAGTACTGAAAGAAATCAAACTTGAATTGGGAGCACACCATTCAGAAGACATGAACAATATAAATAAATACTTGTCTCCAGTCACCAGTTCCTCCAGAATCATCAAAGTCAACCACAGCCCTCAGACACACCTTCCACTCTCAGCTTCAGAAATGAGTAAGATTTAGCACCTTCTCTTTTCCAGCCTGTTTTCTCACAGGATGCATTTCCAGAGTGCAGGCAGATGGAAGAGGGCAAGCTGAAGGCTCTAGAGCAGTGGGTCAGTGAGTAATGATTTGTTTTGTTTTGTTTTGTTTTTAAGAGTAGATTTAAAATATTGATGGAAGAACTCAGAGAATATTCTGGATTTTAGGTATTAATCCTTGGACTCTATGCAACCATAGGTCGAAATAGAGTATTTTAAAATCCTACCCATGCTGTCTAATAAGAAGGGAATGCATTTTCAGATCGCTCAGAGAGATTCCTTTCTTATTTGAACTTTCCATAGTGAATCAATTATAAGAATGTATTTGTAACTGACCACACTAAACCAGGATGCTCTGACTTCATTTTACCCCCACTATCTAATCAGACGTATTTTCCATCCTAGTGACAAGCACCATCCTCTAGAACATGCTCGTAATTGCTCTGTATTGAGGGAATAGCTGTGGGCCCTGTTAAATATTGCATTACATAGCTGTGTGCTTTCTTACAATGAACATTAAAAACATTTGCATTTTAATGTACACAATGGTTCTCAATTAAATGTCTCCAGTCTGTTTAAAGACCATTCCCCCCCCCCCCCCATTACAGTCTCTTAGGAAAAGCCAATTTTACAACAGTGATAACCTTGAAAGGACGGCTCCTGGCTTCTCATGTTGACTTAATTACAGAAAAAGACAAGTTACCCCAAAGGAACCCAGAAACAAAGACTTGAGAGAGAAAAGAAGTGTTCTGTGTCCCAACTTGCTGCAGTGATGAGATGGGAAATAGAAAAATTTGCTCTTTGTTTTCTTGTTTCTTATTTTTTGGGGAATTTTGGAAGGCTTTGCTTTTTTGTCCAGCAAATGTGGTAAAGTAACTAACAGTACATTTACAAAAAGCTCTGTTGTCTATCACATTGAAATGAAATAGAAAATCTCAACTATGTTGCAACTAAGAAAGGCCCCTAATCTCCTATTATGATCTCTGAAAGATTATCTGTGCGATGCAAGTTTATGTTTATCAAATGGAGACGCATCTGAAATTGACAAGGAATAGCCCTCTTTAAGATCAAAGTTGAAATTAGTGTGGAAAAAACTATAAGGATTCTGAAGCCCCCTGTTAATATCTCCATGTTTGGAGGTAATAAGATTGGAGCATAAATAGGCCATATAAAGGACGGGAACATTTTTAGTTCATTCCAATTTCATAGATTAGCAGAGATGGTCGGGCAACAAGAGAAACTATATGACCAAACTTCACCACTGTCTCCTCTGGTTCAGCTTCCAAACGGGGGAGACAGTATATGGACATGAGCCAACTTTTCATCAAAAGGCCCAATTCAGGAGAAGTTATACATTTATCTGCCACACAGAAGCAGGAGATAATTTGTTGCTACCCGTCTTCTCACCAAAGTGGGCAACTGACTCATGGCTATGTGACAAAACCCAAGATCTAGGCACTCCCCATTCTTGGAAGAACAAAGTAAATGCTTAAAAAAAAAGTGAAGATGATCCTACATTTACAAAGAAACTCAGGAACAGAATTCTGTGATTGTATATCCCCCAAGCCCCAGTAATCTCCCTCAGATACATTTTTCACTCAACGTCCAATTTTACACCTAATAGCTCAGAGAGGAGCCTCTAGTCACTTTTTGAGTAAATAAGGAGGAGAGTAAAGAACATTCATCTTACACTGTTTGGGGTTAAAATAGCCGGCTGAGTGGTAATTGCCACAGAGATAATTAAGCATAAATATATCAGCCTGTGGTCTATGTATAATTCTAAAGTAATATGGATTATAATAAAGTAATAATGCAATGAAATAATGTCATAACTGGGAACAGATTTACTTTCCTGCCATAAACAATAAGAAATTTGAAAATACCATTACTTTTAGGGATGGGGAAACAGGCAGTGCAGGAATGTAATAATCCTTAAGAGGATTACAGTTTCTGGATGATAGTGTAAGCATGGGGTCACATGCAGGATGTATGTTCTCTTTGAGTGAACGAGACAGAAAAATGCAGTCTTGGGAAAAGTACAGAGGAGGAAGGTATGTAGCTAAAAAGTCCCAGAAATCTACAGACAGGTCCTCTGGAGTCCAGTACTCCTGTAAGTTGAAACTCCAAGTGTGTCATACAAGGTTGGTTCAAAATAGGAAATCTGTTAACATAATTTGCTATGTGTGTTAATTGTCTAATGCTGATATAATAAGTTACCACACATTCAGGGGATGAAAATAATACAAGCTTATCAATTTGCCGTTCTGAAGGTCAGAAGTCTGACACAGATCCCCTTTGGCTAACATGAGGGTGCTAGCAAGGCTGGCCTCCTTCCTGGACACTCCTGGGGAGATTCCTTCCCCTGCTCACTGAGGTTGTCGGCAGATTCCAATACCCTGTTGTTACAGTACAGAGATCTCTGTTTTCTTGTAAACTAAATGCTGCTTCCAGCTTCCAGAGCCATTGCCCTCCTTTCTCCAACTTCAACACCTGCAACAGTGGGTCAAGTCCTTTTACCACCACACTCTCTGACCCACACTTTTGCCTTGCATTCCAGTTTTAAGGGTCATGTGATTAGATGGGACCCACCCGTATAATCCAGGATCGTCTCCCCATCTCAAGATCTTTAGGCTTAATCATGTCTGCAGAGTGGCTTTGGCCGTCTAACATAGTACTACCACAAATTTCGGGATCAGGTGCCTATCATATCATATTGAGAGACTGAAAAGGAGAAAATTTATGGAATTATTTAAATAAATGTTAAAAGAGTATTGGTGGCATTAAACATTCTATCATTGTTAGCATTTCTTAACAAATTAGAAATAGAAAAGGTCTTTTTTTTTTAAACGGGTCAATGGATAAATTGTATCTTCCCAAGATATCCTACAGAAAATATCATGCTCAGTGGTAAAATGTTAAAAAGCATTCCTCCAAAGGTACGAAGAAAACAAGAACACCAACTATCAACTCTTCTATTAAGTGGTCATCCAGTTTACTGGTCATCCCAGCCAACAAACTAATACAAGAAAAATAAAAGAAACATATGTGGTTTGGAAAGGAGGAACTACACTATCATTATTTCCGGATAATATAATTGTTTCCACAAAGAACCCAGACACCACTATAAGAAAATTCTTAAAATTAATCATTAAGATTAGTAATGTTATCTAATATAATATTAATAAACAAAAATCTATTGCATTTTATATGCCAGCCCACAGTTTTTAAAAATGTGATTTTTATTAAAGTATATCATGTGCAAGAGAAATAAGAAAATATAAGATACCCAAGACTAAGTCTAATCAAATCTGTGGAAGGCATCTCTGGAAAAATTATGAAACAGTTTTGAAAGACAGTTTTAAAAATCCTAGCTAAGTTGAGAGACATCATGCTCATGAATAGGAAAATTCAATATTATATAAAAATGTACATTCTCCCCAAAGTGGTTTATAGATTCAATACAATTCTAGTCAAGCTCCCTGCAGGATTTTGATAAGCTTACTTCTAAAAGTTTATATGAAAGAGTAAAGGGCCAAGAGTACGGAAAACATTCTGAAGATGTTTACGGTAGAAGAACTGACACTATCAGATGTCAGTAATTTTTATAAGGCTATAGTGATTGTGACTGATTGAGGGATAAGTAAATCGATCAATGGTATTGGTTCAAGGGATAGACAATTTGAATAATGGAACTGAATGAAAACTCAGAAAATGACCTGTGCATATATAGAAACTTTGTATATAACAGAAGTTGCTGGAAGATCCCTGGGGAAAGGGTGAATCCCAACATTTGTTTTGAAATAGCTGGGTCCCAATATGGAAAAAATTAAAATGGATCTCTCGCTCAAACACAACCAAAAAAATAAATTCTAGCTTGGTTAAGGTCTTAAGTATAAAAAGCAAAAGATTTAACTTTTGAAGTTAATAAAAAGATATCTTTATGACCTCAGGACAGGAAAGAATTTCTGAATAAGATATAAAGCACAAAAACAATATAGAAAAATACTGATACATTTTATTACAATAAAATTAAGATTTTTCTCATTTTCCAAAAGGCACCATAATTAAAAGGAAAACATAAGACAAATTATGTGAGACAATATTTGCAAACCATGTAGTAGTCATAGGAGAAACACCCATGACATATAGTGAATTATTACAAATTAATAAAACGAAAAACAGAGAGATGGGGAAAAGCACCATAATAAGTGTTTCACAGAAAAACACTTTTAGTTCACAAATTACATGCTCAGTCTCATTAATAATTAGGAGAATTCAAATTAAAACCAAGATGAAACACCAACCAGATGGACAAAAATTAGAAGTTACTTGATTTCAAGCATTGGTAAGGATATGGAATAACGGGAACATTGGCTCACTGCTTATTGGCATGCAAATTGTTTCTACCTCTTTGGGGAAACAACATTTCATTATCTAAAAACCTGCAAATTTGTGTACTCTGCAATCCAGTTACCCTCTTCCAGGTCATTGCCCTAGAGAGACTTTTCCACAGAAGTGCCAGTAAATATGGATAAGGACACACATGGCACATTGCTTGTAATAATGGAACACAAAATAAACCAAATGCATTGGTGAATTATGATCTACACAAACAAGGGAATAGACTATAGCAATGCAAATAAATTAACCATAGTTACATGCTTCTGAATGCATCCTGCACCTGCTTGTTTCTCATTCTGGTTTTGTCAGTGATTCACCTTTTGATTATTTGAAACTTTGTTTCCTTATTTGCAAAATTAGAGCGTTTAGATGAGCCGATCTCAAGGAGCTGACTAGCTTTGATGTTTTTAGGATTTACTTCATTTGCTCTTCTTGTTCTTAGCACATTAGAAATAGTTTCATGTGTTATTGTTGCTTGATTGTGTCCACTCTCCTAGCTCATGTGTTGAGAACATAATTTTGTGTTATGTGACTAATCTGCTAGGTTCCTTGCAAAACGGGTATAGACGTACTCAATCGCCAATGGGTAGTAAGGCAAGATCTTTGCTTCTGATTGCTCTTCTAAACTAAGATTATAGCCCATTCAACGGTACGTACGTTAGCAAGCCTTAGACTGTGGCTACCAACCATAGACAGAGAGAAGCTCCCGTTGTTCTTTCCGTCTTTCCTAAGGCCATTTGGAGTCACGATGGGGGTCCATCATATTTACTTACTAGTGATCTTTGACCAATGCGTGGAAGAGAAGCAAAATTGAACCCTCAGGAGGGTGAGTGTAAGAGCTCATGGAGGCGACGGTCTCACCTCCAATATCAGAACTTAACTCACTGGCTCAGATTTCAGAAAACGGGGCACTGAGGTGGGAGAGCTAAAATGCATCTTAGGTTTGGTCTCCCCTGGTGCTTTGGGGTTTATTCAGGAGTCATTATTCTCAATACTTGTGAATTTTGCTTTTTACTAAATATTTATAATCTTCACTTCAGACTAATAATTTCATTGATTTTAGTCTCCAGCAACAGAGGTTTCTGAAATTAAGTGCCCTGAAACTGGAAAATCCCTGGTGGTGTCTCTGAGATCAGAATATGGACTCTGCTGCCCTCTGCTGTTGGATGGGGGCATCACTTCCTAGGAGGATGGCAGAGAGCGGCCAGGCCCTTGACTCCAGGGATAGTCCTGGAAGGAAGTGTGGGAAGGAAGAGAACGGCTCTTGATCTGGACACTGGCCTTAGTAATAGAGCCTGGCACGTCCTCAGTGTGGCATGAGGAACAATTTCTGCAAATGTCCAGGGACATCACAGATGTCAGATAAGAAGTTTTACTTAAGAGTATCTTCCCTACTAGAAAGTACCGCACAATTTTAAAAAATGTTATACAATATACTCATTAATAGTTTTTCTGTAGCAAAAATGGTCACTGCCCTACCCATTTCTCCGTGGCTCACATCTTTGATCCATTTCCGAAACCAATTATCCATTTCTGAAACCAACTATATGCTCATTAATAGTTCTTTTTATAGCAAAAATGGTCACTGCCCTACCCATCTCTCCTTGGCCCATGTCTTAGATCCATTTCTGAAACCAACTATCTTGATCGATTATTCACACTGAGACAAAAAGTTGCACACAGAAGGTGTATTGTTGGTTACTTTCAGACAATACACTTATAAAGATGTGAGGTCGGCAGGATTGGGGAAAAGAGAAGGTGACCAATGATGCAGTTATCACTGAGGTCTCAGGCCAACCTGTGGGGAGCTCTGAAGCTGAGATGGCCTTTTGGAATTGCTCCAAATTTAGAGGAGAATGACTAGGCCTTGCAGCCCTGTATTGGCCAATCTTTGGCCATGGCCCACTTCACGTGAGGAGTGTAACCTTGGATAAGGCAGTTTCCTAAAGCCAAGGGCCCTCCTTGTCAGGGTCACAACTGTAAATTAGCAGCAGCTGATATTTCCAGATGCTGAGACCAAGGTACCTGGGCCCCGAAGAGGTGTCGTCACACAGTATCTGCCTACTGAGTGTTGCCTGGTTAGGGGATTATAGAATTTTAAGAATTATGTAACCTTTAGTTGGAGGAGGCCCTCTTCCCATGTGAGGTTTGAATATTCTCTACATAGAGTTGGTGTTATTTGAGCTGAGCTTGGAGAGATGGGGGTCTTTGCACAGGGGGACACTGAAGAGAAGCAGAGCAGAAGGCATGGGACATAAAGGGCCAGAGGCAGAATCCGCCACGGGAAGATTGTGGACATGCAGATGGCTGTCGTGAAGGGAACAGCAAGCTGTCAGGTTGGTAAAATGAAGCCGAGTCAAGGAAATATGAAGTTAGTCTTGGAGATAATTCCGCATCCCCGGTTCGTGGCTGACTAGCTGTGTGGCATTAGGCAAGTTACTGACTCTCTGAGAAATTCGGCTTCAGGTTATTCATCTATAAAATGGGAAATAAGAATATTTCACTCATATAGTTTTAGTGAAAATGAAATAGGAGACCCTCACAAAGCTGGAACTACGACAGGCTACAACCCCAGTGTTAAGGATAAGCAATAAATAAATGTAACTCATTCATATATATCTGTGTGTGTATGCAAGTGTGTGTTTGTATATGGACTTACATTTGCATATAAATATCTATACCCATCTATGTCTCTAATGACATCTATTTCAGTAGTTCTCAATTGGAGGTGATCCCCCCACCCTGAGGGGATATTTGGCCATGCCTGGAGACTTATTTAGTTGTCATAGTCTTTGGGCAGGGGGTACTACTGGCACCTAGTGGTTAGAGACCCGGGATGCTGCTAAATAACCTACAGTGCACAGGATTGTTCCCCCATGAGAAAAAAATTATCTGGCCCCAAATGTCAGTAGTGCTAAGGTTGAGAAACTGATCTATTCACATTTTTGCATCCTATCTAATTTGTCACTGTGTATGGCCCAGAGTAAGAGAAAATATGCATATCCAATTGTTATTATTCTAATGACTCCAGGGTGTGGAAGTACTTCTGGGCTCCTACTACATACCCACTCTCCCATTCTTCCTTAGTAACGAGCACATTTTTCATAATGCAATGTGTCCAGTTCATTTCTGTTACCTTTCAACAACGGCGTCATGCTGCACAATTCTGGATGATGAGCTGTCAGTGGAAGTCTTCCAGTAAAGCTGATGTTTTCCTGATTAAAAGGAAGAGACTGAGATAATACAAGTTTTTTCTTCCCATGGTGCTTCAATGTCTTCCTGCCTGCAATGCTTTTATGATTCTTAGCGGTATAGCAACCATCTCATAACCATGTGAGTGAGAGGCACACAGTAAGACTCATAGAGCAGAAGGAGAAAAAAGGAGCCATGGGGAAAGAGAAGGGCTCTATTTCCTACAATACGATGCACTAGATACACACAAAACACGTAAAAGGCCTTCACATGAAAAATAATGTTAAAACTCCATTAAATATGTTAAATAATAAAGACTCTCTTCAGGAAACAAGAGAGTACATATTAAAGCAGATTAAAAAAAAATAAACAAATAGAACTTCTAGAAATAAAAAAAAATAAGGAAAACTTAAAATACAATGGGTACATTAAACCAGAATGTTAGACCCAAGAAAGAATTAGCAAACTGATTTTGCTTAGAAGAAGGGTAGACCCAATAAGACTGTTTAATACTCAAATTAAATGATCTAAAATTAGCTACAAAAATATAGCTACCAATTTAGTGGGGGGAAGGGAAATGTAATGAGAAAAAGGTAAAATAAAAGAAGTTCAATCAATACAAAAGAAGGCAAAAGTGGGAGGGGGGTCCTCCTTCCAAACAAAACTGAAAAACTCAAATAGCACAAAACAAGATGGTAGGTAAACCTAATTACAGTAGTAAAATTTAAATGGAAAAGCAGAAAAACCTAGCCCAGATACCAAATAACCTAAGTAAAGCTGGTATCGCTCTATCAATATCAAGCAATCAGGGACTTCAACTCTGGGCTATGATGGAGTGACTAGTTCCAGACTTGCTCTCCTACTGGACAAAGTATATGAAACCACTGTTTATACACATTGGACAACTGCCGAACTGAAATCACTGAGAGAAGGGATAAACAAGGTTAGCCTTGCTGGACCCTGTCTTCCAGCATGGAGGCCCTTTCTGGGCAGCAGCAGGAGGGAGAGTCCAAGCAAAGCGCAGCAGTGTCACTAAGATGAGGAGGCAGATAGTTGAGGTCTGGGAGGCTGATGTGGTAGGATTTTGCAGGGCAGAATACAGGAAAGGAGGAAGTAGAGGAAGAGATCCAGGAATCTGCATAGGGATTCCATGCTGGTTCTTTCGTTAAATACCAGGCCATGAACACATAGTGTCACACTCCATGAGGCCAGGTGAGGAAGGGATGCCAGGTTGCTGTAAGCTGAACAAATGACCTCACACAGCTGGGAGACGTTCAGAGTTCCACCTTTTGGTGGAACAAGTAGAGGGAAAATCAGTAAGGTTCTAGAAGACCTGAAGAACATTATCAAACATCTTGTCTTTATTGATAATCATAGGACAATACACCAACAATAGTGAAATACACATTCTTTTTAAGAGCATCTGAAACCAAGAAAGATCACAGGCAAATATAAATACATTTTAATGGATTAAAACCATAGTGAGTCTGACTTCAATGGCTGGGTGAGCCAATTTCTGTGGAGGGGAGGATGAGGGAGAATTGTTTGGGTCCCAAACTGCAGTCTCCTTAGAATTTTCCAGGGGTGAGTCCTAAGAGGAGATACGTGCAATGACTAGAAAGCGCCAGTAGGCGGAAGTGTTTGCCCGTGAAACCAACGACCTGAACAATCAGTAACAGACTCTGATCCCGGATGTACCCCTGGATTATTCCAAGAAATGGGAATTGAAACATTCCAATGAAGTATAAACTCAAAGACGCTGTTGCTGAATCTCTCCGTGCCAGGGTTCCAGTTCAGCCACAGCATGACCACAACAGGCACCCCTCACCTGCTGTGTCCTCGTGATCTGGGACATTTCCTTCTGAGTTGATCATGGATCCCTGGCATGGGCTCAGCTAGGTCTCTGTGAAGTCGCCTTCCTTCACTGGCTCAGGGGACCTGTTCTTCCTTCCCATGTCGTGGGGCAGCGCCATCCAGTTGCTGTCTGAAAAACCTCAAAGGATATAGATAGGACAGCTTTTTAATGAACCTCCATGACAAACTTCGGACTGATTGAGTCTTGTTTCAACTCTTAAGTGGTAGGTTGGACTGGGGCTCAAATTTCAGCTCTTATATTTACTAGTGGCATGAACTTAGGTAAACTTCTTAACTCTTAGACTTTGGGTTTCTCGTTTAAAACATGGAGCTGCTGTGGAGATGAAATCTGAACAGTAAATACAAGGCACCCAGCACATAGTCACGGCCCAAGAAATGACTTTCCTTCATTCTTTCAGCTCTTTTCTGAACCTACCAGCCTTCTTTTAATGTGCCTGGCCTAGTGCCAATGCTTCTGGTGATAGAAAGGATTATAAGATCTTTGTTTATTCCTCAAACGACCCATGTGGAGAAGGACCCTGTTATTTGCGTTGGAACATTGCTTGTCAAACTGCAGCCATTCTGATACCAACTTGGTAACGTCTGTCATGTTTGCGATCCAGCTGCACTGTTACTTGTTTAGTATCTTAAAAACTAATTTTTAAAAAACCATAAATTTATTTTAAAAGGAAAAATAATCTCTTCTGTAAGTAGGAAACTGGCATCACTTGCCGGTTGATATAAGGTCAGTGTAAAAATAAACATTAAAATAAATCAAGTTATTAAATAGGGTAATAACAAATAATACTCATAGATAGACCACTATATCAAAATACTCCCGAGGGTCTGCCAGGAGCCTTATGGGTCCTTGTTAACATGGATAAGCCGTTTTAATAAAGATACATAAGGAGATTAGTGACTTCAATAATCATAGCAAGCCACAAATATATTTGTAACTCAGTATGCAAGTATGCCTTCATTATTTTGTTATTCCTTGATAACTGCATTCCATCTCTTTTACATGCTCCTGTCTGGTAATTCAGTCCATTCCCATCATTTTATTAATAAATGTCTCTTCAGATGACTCTGCCTCTGCTAATGACCCAAATAAATGCTCAGCTTTCAGATGTTCTCTCTATTCCTCTGTTTCTCTCCAAGCTGGCAGCTGTGGCTTTTGTGACCTTGTGTTGATGACTGTGGAGGCATGATACCTATGTGGTGTGATACCGACTTACTGGAGAACAGGGTCCGGACTGTTTGCCTCCACTCCCAATAGCGCCCCCCTGTGGCCTCAGCTGACTCCAGGCTCTTGCAGTGCTCCAGCCCTCTCCCAATGTCTGTGTTCCCTCCCCAGGACACCCAGGGCTCAGCCACTTGGCTCTCCCTCCTTCTCTCTTGTTTCCCACTCACCATTGGCTAAAGAGGGCAGGTTCTCACCTTCTTCCAGGCTGGTCCCAGGCCTCCCTATGTAAAAACGTCATATTTATATCATCTAGATTTAGCTCGATAGGTTATAGATCCAGATGAAGAGATTCCTTGCCATTAAATCCTAGTTTTGAAATAAAGTCAAGAGTTAACTCTTCCTTTTATTTCCCATCTTTTTCTGTAACAGTTGTGTATATATATATATCTATAAAATTGTTACAAATATACATATAAAATTGTTAGATATAGATATAGATACAGATATAGATACCCTTGGCAGAGTGAGGAGAGATCAATTGAAGAAAATGCAAGAAGAAAGCAAACTAATACATAAGAATTACTTATTACCTGCTTTTTGTTTGTTAGTAGCTTAAACGGATCATGTGTTTGTGATGTCTAATATTTGTTTTAGGAAATGTTGAGAGAACTGCTTCTTTATAGAGACACCATAATAATATTAATAGCCATAATAATATTCATGAACATGCTCTGCATACTAATTCTGCTATTGTACGTAGCCAATGAGGAGTGTTTTTTTTCAACCAACATTTAAGAGTTGCAAAGATGTATCAAGACTAGATACATTTGTGATATAATATTCTATAATCAGTTAAGAGTATGTCTATATCATGGAACCCAGGAAGCAAGAGTGTCCATGCTAATGAATGATTTGATATCCCTACTTTCCACTGCCACCGTGGCGAGCCAGTCCTCCCTCAGCCAACACCAGCTTCTCACTTTGCCAGAAGAGAAGTCTTCCCTCTGACCTTCAGTGCTCTCAGTAAGTGTCACCATGCGTCTGTGCTAGAAGTCTTGAGACCAGGAAGCCAGAGCTGCGTGGTTCACTTCTTCTCCCATAGTAGTTCTCAGGCGGGGTTGATTTCATCCCCAGAGGACATTCAGCAACGTCCAGAGACATTTTGATGGTCATGACAGGAAAGTTGCTATTCAAGTAAGGGGTAGAGGCCCTTTACAGTGACTCTTGAGCCTCGTAAGTGAAGACTTTGTGTAGTATCTGTCCTTCTGTGGGATGATGAGAGCCTGTCAATGAATGAGTGAGTGGATCCTAGTCAAGCAGTATTCCCTTTCAAGTGTTCTTTCTTGGGGACTGTTGCCAATGGGATGAATCTGGTGAGGACCAGGTAGGGTCTAGGGGGAGTGGTGGTAAGAGGTGTGGAAAAGAAGGATATTTGGTTAGAAATAACATTTCCTTTAAAAATGTTTATTTATTTTATTTTATCATTATTTTTTGGCTAAAGGAAATATAACCCCTAAGGGATGTTGGACCACTTGACATATTTTAGCAAATCCTTTTTTTCTTTTTCTTCCCTCAATCTCCTGCCCTACCCAATGTCACTTTCTTGCACTGTCACCTGGACACTGTACCTGCCCTTTGCTCGCCCCCTCAACGGCAGGTCTTATTGCCACTGTTAGTTAACTCATTAAGATCTTTACTGTCTCGTGTCTTTTATGACGATGAGACAGGATATGTAAAATGCCCTTCATGTTTTCCCAAACTTCATGCTTTTATAAATTTTCTAATCAATGTGCAGAATATTCAGAGTGTAATGTCATCCTGAGACTCAACCATTGTATTATTTTTTTTAAGGGTGAGGGAGTGGAGGTCAGTAATGGTCCCATTGATTCTATTACTTAAAACCAGTGAGCCACTGACCATCAGGTCACCAGTTTGTTTGGCTTTATGTCCATTTTCACTCAATGGACTGTTGAGTTGAAAGAAGTGCACTTTTTAAATTATTTTGAAAATTGTGGGTTCACGTGTTTTGCAGTCAATAGTAAGAGAGGTCCTGTGTATCCTTCACCCTGTGGATGCATTTGTTTTAACATTTTGCAAATGCTGTCTGTTACCCCAGTGTGATTGGAGAACAGATCGTTTTCACTAACTGGATGTTGAGAGCTCCCCTACTTCTAGACCATGAATCCCAAAGACCCAAATAGAAGAACACACTAAATTATATGCACATTAGGAATAGTATGCGATGCCTTTTTTCTTCACTTGTTTTGGATAATTCAGAATACTGTTCATTAAGACATTGAAAGGCGTAGAACCTTTAGGAAAAGAGTATGCTTACCCTGCAGTGTGACACTCTGTGACACATCTTTGGAAATATTTTTGAAAATGAATGAATGAGGAAAAAAACGTATGATCATGAGAGAAAGACCAGAGGACTGAAGGGTCCAACTGCCAATGAGCTGACCTGGGGAGAAGCCTGCGTGTTCCTTGCAGGAGGACCCACTTTGTGTCGGTCAGACTTGTGGGGGGGAAACTTTATTTCATGTAGTTATACGGGAAATACTTGCTTTTCAATCCATCTTAATTTCATCAAAAAGGGCCTTCTAGGAAGAGTCATAATTCAGTTGTGCTAAAACCAACTAATAGTTGACTCTGAGTGGAAAATATAAGCCACAGAAAACGTGTTTCCCTAAATCAAAATTTATTTTTCCTCTGAAGCCAACAGATGATAAATCAAGAATTAAACTCGGGTCAGTAAATCCAAACAAATGCACCCAAACCTGAGAGTTGGCACAACTGAAACAGAAGCTTGAAGGGTAAAGCCGCGTAAATCACATCTCTAAATCAAAAGGGGAAACAATGATTTTTCTTGTCCTACCGAGCAAGAGAATCGAACTCTCCAAACCCCTCTATGCAGATAAAAGTTCTGGTTTTTATGGAGCTTGATGTATTTATGTATGGAGGAAGCACTGCCTGAAATTAAGCAAGAAGAATGAAATACTGTAATGGCCAGGCCAGAAAAGGCACCCAGTGAGCAGTCTCACAGTTGGGTCATTAAAAAGAATGTTTGAGAAAACACTCCCTTAATATCAGCTGCTCTTTGCCAAAGGATGGCAGGGGGTGAAATGCTTTCAGAATCTATCAGCGGTGTTTGTCAAAGCAGCTGCCAGGCAGGGAAGAGGTATCCTGCTGTTTGGGGCTGAAACAGTATTCTTGCCGATTTTACCTTGAGCAGCGCAAGAGCGATCTCAGTATTCGCAGGGCTCTGCATAGATTCCCCACTTGGCCCAGGGACTCTGCAGTCCCAGGTTTGAGTGCTTTGGAATGTTAACGTCACCTTTCTAATGCAATTTTCCCTCATTTTAGCAAATTTCTTAAATCTAATTTACTGCCCTGCATTTGCACAATCCCCTTATTAAGACAGCCAGACCTTCAAATCATTCCAGTTTATTGATTAAATGTTAAAAACCACCACGTGCCTGGAGAACTCTATTTTGTTTTGGTAAAAGGGCACTGGACTAGCCAACAGTATTGCTTAGCTTATTTGCTTTTGTTGGAATGACATGAAAGGAAAGGCTTTAGTATTTTGCTGTAATGCACAGTAGGAAGCAGGCTCCCTCGCAATGTTTCCCATGTTGCGTTTAATTTCTGATTCTGGACCGATCTGGGCACAGAAGGGGTTCTAATTGCAAATAAAAAACCTTGTGTAACAACATTTGGGTGGACCCGTGCAACACGCAGAGCGTACCCGTGGGTGCAGAGTGATTTGCACGACTCTGCAAAGAGGTAGCTGTGCACACAAAGGCTTGCACACCCAGGTGGAAATCCCTTGCAGTGCCTGAAAACCAATGGCAGCTTGTTAATGACTCTTCGTTGATAAGTGGCTTGTTTTGAGACAAAGCATTCAATAAGGGCTACAGGAACTTTCGCAAATTGCCTGCACTTAGACCCACTCTAGACATCTCTACTTTACCCAGAGCACATGAAGAAAACGTTTATTTGTTACATGCATTCATTCCTTCCACAAATATTTAATGGGCCTGAGCCACTGTTCCAGGAGATCGAGATACAGAAATGCACAGGACAGACAAGAAGTTGAAGCCCAAATCAACTTATTTCCCTGACTGACTCACTTGGGGCTGAAGGTCTCCTGAGTAACCTTCTATTCTCATACAAAGGTTAAATCATCTTTACCATGGTTCTTAGGGCACCTTCTCAACCCAAATTCCAACAGGTCCTTTTATTTGGTGAAATATTATCTTAGGGTTATGCTGCCTGTAAGTTCTTATCACAGGCAGGGAATACACACTTTATAATTCAGAAAAAGAATTAAAATGCACAAATTTAGTATACACTAGGAAAATAGCTATATAAAATGATGTCATTATGTAGACAGAGGCTTGGGAAGGATAAACAAAAAGAAGGAAGTGCTCGGATATAGTTCTGGTCTCAAAGTGTGTGCACCACCTGGAAACTCATTAGAAATACATATTCGTAGGCCCTACTTCAGACTTCCTGAGTTAGAAACTCTGTGGGTAAAGCCACCCTGGTGATTCTGATCCATCCTAGAGTTGGAGAACCACTGGTGTAGAGAGAAGAGACATTGAAGGTTCTACTTAAAAGCCTTTTAATGGTATAGTTATAAATACAATTATTTTACAAAGCTTGCAGGGTTTCAGAGATGAGAGAGATTCATCTATTATTTAAGGCAGACTCTACAGCCAAAATTGAATTGTTGACTATGCCAATAATTTGAATTGTTTTGGTTCAGAAATGTGCTCGCTCCGAATCAGAAATGCAACCTTTGGAGTCACTGGTCAATAGTGGCCCAGGAGTCCAGACACCACTGTGCATGGGCCAATTTTCTTGGGCTGGTAAAAGCTAGCCTCATTGTAGGTGGATCAAGGCTGAAGCTATGAAACCTGGTTCCCTGCCCACTTGCTGATGGAATTAGAGCACATTAGAGAGGGCCACTGAAAGAATCAATCAGCTAACTAGATTTTGTACAATGAGTTCCATGTGCTGGGCACTCGGCCTGGTGCTGTTGGAGAAGAAAGGGTGGCGAAAACAAGGTGTCTGTACCAAAAGTCACGGGGAATCTCAGACTTTCATCTGTGCACAAAAGCACTCACCCTCACCATCTTTTTGGAGCTGGTGCTCAGTGACCATTCAAAGAACCAGAGGTTGTATAGTGGCCTGGGGCAATCAAGGACAGCTTCACAGAGGCCACACAATTGGGCAAAGGGTGGTAGGAATAAATCATGGAATATGGTGTGGATGTGGCATGTCCGAGTGAGAGTTCTGCCTGCCTAGTTTAGTGGTGGGGGAGAAGGTTGAAATTGTTGTCTGAGCCAAATGGAAATGGACCTTGGATAATATCCCATGGACAAGATGGAACCATTTTATAGGGTTTTCAGCAGGGGTGTGCTAAGATGAAGATGGAAGTTTAAGATGTAGAGTTAAAAATAATTGTCTTCATTTTCCTCCTATGCCACACTGAGTTAATCTAGACTTCCTAAAGCAGTCATGAGTCACTTAGGCTGCGAAATGGGTTCATTTGTCAGTAAAGGGGAAAAGGTGACAACAGCTAAGAAAACAGAACAGCAGGCATCCCAGTTAGAACCTGGCCCCAGGCGAGAATGCACACGTGTACCACTTGGAGATGAAAAATGCTTTCCTTGAGCCATCCATCATCATCACATCCATGGAGACAGCTCCCCCATCTCGGGCACATTTCTCCTGGGGATGCGGTGATGGCCAGCCCTCTTTGGACGGCCCCTGGTGATTGATGGCCTTGGGCTCTATGCCTCTCCAGCATGACTGCATAGTACGGCTGGGAGGTGTGGAGGGCAGGGAGCCCTCACTGCACAGCCAACAGCAGAGAGCTGTCGGCAGAGCCTCCAAGTGACAGTGAAAATTCTTGCCTGTCTCCCTTATTCCACTGGGCGCTCCTTGAAGGTAGAATCAGCCTCTTCACCTTGTTATCTTTAGTTGTCAACCACAGCCCGGCACACATTTGGCCCTCAGTTAATATTTGTTGAACAAATGTATTAGGCTAACAGTTGGTACTTTGAATTTTTCTTCCACTTTCATGCTGTGCTTACGTAAATCAGAAACTTTAAGAACCAGAAGTGTTCTCAGACACCACCTAGTTGCACTTGAAGTGAAAATGGGGAAACTGAGGACCAGAGAGGAATAGTGACCTGAATAAAGTCTCCATTAAATTAGTAGAGATTACAGATTCATCTTATACTAATAATATCTTGTATCCTGTAACACTTGGGCTTCTAAAGGACTCGTCCAAGTAGAAGATCCAGTAAGAATCACCATTTTCATATTTCTGTGTAATTTTCACTTTATCAGTGAGGCCTTCTACGATCACCCCGTTTAAAATAACACTCCCTCCCTCCGCACTTCCTGATTCTCCCCTTAGGACCTGGCATTCCTTACCTCCCTCCCCCACCTGCTCTACTCCATTTTTCTCTATAGCACTTACCACTCTCTGATAGTGTAGAACACTTATGTGTTTATGTTACTTTTGTCTTCCCAGCCCCCAAGAATGTGATCTCCTGGAGGGTGGCATTTGTGGCCATTTTAATCAGTTCTGTCTCTCCTATTTATAACATGCCTGGTACATAGCAGGCACTCAATATACTTTTGCTGCCTGTAGAAAGATAGTTAATTTAAGAATGCAAACCCTTCCCTGAGAATGTTGGTCAATTATGATTTATTTCTTTACGTGATATAGTAATGATAACATGACATTGGTTCCTAGAGACGCAGGAGGCTCTGACCTGGAGCCTGAGGCTGCAGGTCTCCAGGATGGCCGAGGATCCATCTCTGCACAACGGAGCAGAACAAGCCCAAGTTTGACACAGACTCTAATTTTGTTTGCATGTCTGTTTCTCCTGCTTGGCGGAGAGAACCTTGAGGACAGAACTGTGTTGTTTTTCTTGCTGAACTCCAAGCATTTAGTCCAAGGCCAGGTGAACTGTCGATCGCGGGGCCAACTAAAACTTCTGCAGCGATGGGAATGTTGGTGCTGACGGACATGGTAGCCTCTGGCCACGTATGGTTACTAAGCATTTGAGGTGTGACTAGTGCAACTCTCAAATTGAATTTTAAATTTCATTTCGATTAGTTTTAAGTGGGAATTGTCACGTGGGACAAAGGGCTCGTGTATTGAACAGGTGGGACGCTAAATTTTGAACATATTTACTGAATGAATAACCACAACTGATTTAATTGGAAAAGTCCATTGTCCATGAGGTAAAAACCTCACTATTTTGGAGTAATTAAGTGAAAGACATAGAAATTAGTGAAAAGTAGGAATTGATGATGATTTGAAATCATTGCTTTTTGTCAATTCCAAGCATGTTCTCAATGTTTTTCCTGGCATGATCAATACACAGAAATCAAAATGACATTTGTATTTTTCAGTATTGTACAGGGAGGTATTGCCCATTAACTGGTATGATTCTCATGAATACTGAGTATTGTATTTTTTTAATGTACCACCACTTCTTTAATCACTCAGTGGCATATTGTTAGACATATATGTTAATTTCCCTTCTTTTGCTACTACAAACAAAAGTATAATCAGTACTCTTTTACATAAATCTTTGTGTACACCTTGATTCTTTATTTTGGCTAGACTAATTATGGAAGTGGAACAAAGGACATGAATATTTTTAAGCCTTCAAAAATTCAGGAACATAGTTTTGATAATATCCACTATAAACTCTTTTGATGGAAGTATCAAATGGGCTTGTCATGGAGAGTTCTTAAATGACAGCTCCTATGTGCACTGGCCCTTTAAAGCCATTGTGGGAATCCTTCTTACCACTGCTTCTTCTGAATTTGTACAGACGTTCTTTCCCCCATCCCTGAGGTTGAATTAATGCTCCTATGCTACAAGGAAATCTAAAATTACAGGGGCTTAAGTAAGATAGAGGAATATTTCCTTCTCATGTAAAAATCTGAAAATAAGAAGTGCTACCATCCTGTAATGTGGCTCCTAAGACTGGCTCTAATCACAGAAAGCTACCAAAATCTGAGACAACAGAAAGGTGCAGAGAACTCAGGGTAAGCATTCCTAGGAGATGGCCTGAAAGTTGCACACATCCCTTCTGCTTTCTGTTGGAAATCAGTCTACGGCCACCCCTGACAAGAGGAAAAATAATTGTCCACTCCTGTTAATCCTGTGCCCTTTTTATGATTACACCTCACACCTGTTCACTTATCACTTATCTCTGCCCTTACTGCCATTGCCTTCTTTCCAGCCCCCATCCTCTTAGATTAGTGTCACAACCTTCTAATTGGTCCTTATTCCCAATCTTACTCTTTCCCGGTCCATCCTCTGCATGTATAACCAGAGTGATGCTTTTGAAACATAGATCTGGTCACATCATTCTTCTGCTGACAATTTTTCATGGTGAAACACTGACTTCAGAGAGAAATTTAAAAAAGCCAAATACCTTCTAATGATATCCAAGGCCTTTATTTTTGGCCCTACCCAACCCTCCATATTGCTCAAATGTCTGGTGTGCAGCCATGTTGGCACATGTTTGGTTTTTTTAAGAGTGGAAGAAATGGGGGCTAAAAGCTGAGTCTTTGACAGCTAACTTCTCTGGGATATGAAGTGAGAAAACACATGTGTTTTCTATCACTCTAACAAAACTCAGCATTTGTCCTCTTTTCAAACAAATGTGGAAACTACCTATTTGAGGCCTATGGTTTCCCAGGGCTTCCAGAAACCCAGCTCTTTACTCTGTAGTACTTCTTGGGATTTTAGAGATTATCTGTTGAGTGACATCTGTCCCATCAGAGTTCATTCCTGAGACCAGCCTGCAGAAGTGGTCTGTGCTGTGCTGTGCTATCACAGAAAATAGAGTAGGGTTTTATGTATATTGGTTTTTTATGTGAAGGTATTTGGTATTATTTCAAACGAAAGAGGGTTTTAAGGGACCAATGTGGAAGATATTTCTTACTGATGACTTAAGTGATTCTGGGTAAATAACTCTTCCTCTCTGGGTCTCAGATTCTCCATATGTAAAGTGAAGATGTTGGATTAGGATAATCTCAAAGGTCAGTTCCAGCATCATAAAGAGATCAATTCATTCATTTAGTACCTATTTTTGAGCTCCCACTGTGTGTCTGGAACTATTCTGTCATGAGGATATCGTGCTGAAAAATATGGATAAAGAACCTGCTCTAATGAAGATTACTTTCCAGTTGGGAGTGCGTAGTCAAATAGACATTCATACAGACAAATACTACAAAGCCAATCAGACAGTGATAGCAACTGTGTAGAGAGTGATTAGAGGAGGGTGTGATAAACATGAAAGGTTGTCTCTGAGTGACATTTAGGCTAAAAGGCAGTCATGCCAAAATCAATCAGAAAGTGATCCATGCAGACAAACCATGCAGAGCACTGAGCTTGGTGTGTTTCATGCAATGACAAAGATGTAGGGAGTGAGAGAAAGTTGAAGAAGTTGGCCTGGAGCCAGGTCATGCAGGACATTTACACCAGGATAAGAGACTGCTTCTAAATGCTATTGAACATCTCTGAAGGACTCTAAGCTTGGGGTAGACAGACCCTTATTTACGTTTTGAAATAATCACTCATGGAATTGTATGGAGTGTGGGTTATGAGGGAGTGGGAGTAGAAGAGATGACTCCTTAGGGGATTATTATAATAGTCCAGGAAAGAGATGGTGGGGGCGTGGGTTAGAAGGGTAGTAATGGATGGAGATAAGTGAACAAGTAAGAAACATGCTCAGGGAGTGGGTGCAGAGAAAGAGTAAAAGAAAGGTCAAGGATATCAACTAGATGTGGTGGGGTTATTTTCTGAGATGATAAAGGCTGGGTGTACGAAGATGTAATAGAGGTTTGTTTTTGTTTTTGGAACATGTAAACTTTGAGACACTCATTGTACCTATAAGTGTAGATGTAATGTAGGCATTTGAGAGAGGTCATTGCTAGAGATGTAAGTTTGGAAACCATCAGAAAATGAGTAGTTTTGCAAGCTGTGGACTGAATGAGATTAGCTAGGGACAGAGCTTAGATAGAGAAGAGAACAAGTCCCTTAGCACTGAGGGGCTCCTTTATTTAAAGATTTGATAAAGGAGAATAATCTGGCAAAAGACACTGGTTGACAAGGAGGAAGGAATTAGATAGAAGAAAAATCAGGAAAGAGTGGTTTCATTCAGCAAGAGAGGAAAGTGTTTAAAAATGAGTTCATTTGTTCTGAAGGCTTCTGAGAAGTCAAGGAAAACAAAACTGTGAAGGAACTATTAGATTTGACAACATGGAAGCTATTGATGACTTTGACAAAGGACACCTCAGTGGTATGGTGGGTCAGGATCCCAACCAGAGGAGATTAAGGATCAAAAATGAGGTGAGGGAGGAAGTGGAGAAAGGAGTTAAGTAAAATAGTTGTGATTCGGAGCAGAGAGGTGATGGGGATATGGGGTGAAACACAGCTTGGATTGTTTTGAAGACGGGAAAAATGACAGTACATTTGTAAGGATGGAACGATGGTGTAGAGAAAGAGAAATTGATGGTGCAGGAGAGAGAGAATAGTTATGGAACAGGAATATCAATTAGCCAAATAGAGCTAAGATCACATGTCACGTGTCTGAGTGTTTCCCTTGGATGGAGCAGGCACAATTCTTCCAAGTGGCAGGAGTACAGAGTTTGGGTACTGATATATGGAAACCAGAGATAGAAAGTAGAGGATAGCCCATCTGAGAAACAGGGAGATTAAAGGGATTTAATTTATAAATAAAATCAACTGTTTATTTATAAACAAAATCAATAATGTATTCAAGCCCTTTTCATATTTTATATCTAATTATCCCAATTGCAATCCAAAATGGCAGATGTTACCTCTACTTCACAGAAATGCAGGGCTCAGGTGATTAAATAATAGTGAGATCCTGTGTTTCTCCAAAGTCCTTGCTTTTTTAAAGCCTCACTACCAAATGAGGAAGCTGGCAAGGTAAGCGTTACCAGTTGATTTTTCAGTTCACTTCAGCAGGCATATCTGATCACCTAGTATGTGTTAGTTTTCTGAGTTCCACAGACCACACTTTCTACCTCCTGTGACACCTCCTCTCTGCCTCTTTCGAGTCACTCTTTTTGAATCTGGGCTCTAGAAGCATAGCGATGACTAAGGTCCAGTCCCTCTTGTCAGAGAGCACAAATGAATGAGCAGGCATAAATGTGTACTATTACCATAGTGAACCCGGGGAGCAGTGAACCCAGGCTTGTGGGGATCAGCACGGGTTCCCGAGAAGAGACAGCTAAGCTGTAGGTCCTGTGGGTTCTGCTGCCTCACCCTCTCCTCTTCTCTGTAGTCCATAAATGGCTGCTGAGCACCAGCTTTCATTGGTCTTCCCTGTGAGAGTCCATACCCCACCCTCCAGAGAGTGATGCCGCTGAACAGCTAAGGCAATCACTGTACCTTCCAATAGGACCCCAAACTCAAATCCTTTAACTTAGTATGACATTCAAGGCCTTCCATGATTCCACCCCTTCCCACCTATCTCATTTAACGATTGTCTTCGTCTGCACAGCTCCTTTCCAGCCCCCTGTCCCCCACCCCCACCCCCTTCTACACAATCCAAACTCCAGCCAGGACTTCTTGCAATTTTTGCATCCCACCACATTTTCTCTAGCTTTTGGCCATTTCCTCATATTGCTCCTCAACCTGGAAGACCCTTTCATCCCAGTTCCCATATGGCAAAATTCTCTTTGTTCTTCAGGACTCAGTCCAGGTGTTATATTTCCCTGGGAAGTTTTTCCTTGCAGATATCACCCCTCACTACCCCCCCCACACACACACACAGACATACACATTCTCTCTTCTCTGCAGCTCTGAGCTCCCACAGGAATCATTACTACCTCTGCCTAAGCCTTAACACACTGCGTTGAAATTGTTTGCATGGCCACTTCTTTCCCTGTACTGCCAATTGCTTGATGCCAGAGATGTGTCTTATTATTACCCAGAATGATACCCAGCCTATAGTAGGAGCTCCATCTATGTTTACGAAATAAAAATTGCACGGACGAATGAATTTTTACAGGGCTCCCAAACTTGCTTCGTGTCCTTAGCTTCCATGTCCATGACTATTCTATTCCATCTACGAAAGTCCTTTTTCCTCCTCCATCTTTTGCCAAGTCCACTTGGCAAACTCCTATTCTTCCTGAGACCCAGAAACTCCGAGATGCATCAATACAAAGGCTTTTCAGTAAAACAGGCCTCTTAAAGCCAGCGTCACATTATTATAAACTAATTATCCCTGGGTCATTTCGTTTGGGAATCCTTGGAGAAAGCAGGCTTTATGAAAGTGGTTTCGAACACTGAGTTTGTCCTTTTGGGCTACTGTTGCAGAAGTTTAGATGTGCATTCTAGAAGGTCAGGGATCTTTTAAGTGTCAGTGCATACTTCCCTCCCCCCACCAATTACTCCCTTGAGAATATTCTATTTTACGAAGCATTTTTTTTTTTTTTAAACAACCCTACATTTCTGGACCAATTCATCTGCAATTTGCTATACTTCATAGGGCTCAAAGCCCCCGCGTGCCTAAACTACTAGGAAAGATTTCTGGACACGTCAATAAAAGTACCCTAATGAACAACAGCTGCAAAGAACATGTCTTTAAATAAATTGATTCCAAATTTTCCTGTATGTTTCTGTGATTTTGCTTTTTAAATGGGCACCACTGACTTTAAACTTGACTGTCTAAAAAAAAAAAAAAAAAAAGCTGAGGGGAAAAAAATCCTATATTGTTTCGGAAAAATTTTGTCGTCTTGGTTTTCTTCGCCATTCTTTGTTTCAGAAGGTTAATGTGCGTTCACACCAATGACCTCACTTCTGCTTGTAATAGCTCTTTGGAGCAAAAGGAAGCAAGTTGTATATCTTCCCCGTCTTGAATTTGGTACAGAAAGTTTAGACTTGCCCAGATTGAGATTAGGATTAGAACTCAGATGTCCTGGTTTCGATGTTTATGTTCAGACCCTGGTCTCCACTGTCTCTCGAAACTAAACCAAAATATCCTTTTCACCAGCAGAGAGCACGTATGATGAAACTGTCTTTGCTATAACCTGGGTAGGCTCCATGACCTTCAGATCTAACATACATGAGTAACATTGAGTCAAAGTGTTTGCTCCATTATAAAATGAAATGAGATCTGAATTTCTTCCTTGAAGGCAAAAAACATATCAATTTCTTGAATGCTCCAAAAAACTTTTATATCAATGACTTACTATCTAAAATCATATTTAAACTTCCAGTTATACGTAATTAAACTTTATAAAGAATGAACTTGTTTTACTATTCATCAGTAAATAAAGAAGTGGTCCTTGGAAGAGGATTGTGATCAATGCTTCCATTTTGGGTTTTAATAGCATAACAGATGGTCATTTTTTTTCTTACACAGGAGGCTAGAAATCAAAATTTGGCTCCACAGCCACATGATTCCCTTCTCTGATCTACTACTCTGGACATCTGGGTTTCCTGTGGATTGTGTTCAATCAGCAATGTTGAGGTAGTAAATATTTCACCATCCAGTTCCTCTCTTTTATTCTTACTGAATGGAAGGAGAGAGACCATGGTAGATTCCTATCTGGAAAATCCTCCTTCTGTCACCTTGCGCACATTGTCCTTGCCATTTGAAAAAGCCATTTGTGACATTGTCTTGCTGGACCAACGACACATGCATAGTAGTGGGAGGTGGGAGGGAGGGAGGGAGGAAAGGGTTGAATTAGGACCCAGAAATTGTTGAATAGAATGAAATGAAAAGCTGTTCCCAATTTGAAAAGTGAGTTGACGTCTGTTACTCTGGTATGCAGTAAAACATGTTTTTCATCTAAGACATAATAAAAGCTACAAGCATTTTACACTGTGCATTAAGAGCTGCATCTTTAAGGGAACATCTTTTCATACAGAGCACGTATGGAGTTCTCTATTTGATGCTACTTTTGAACATTTTATTATTACGGTAGATGAAATATCCCCCAGTCATGGCAAATTCTAAGTGAACTGATAAAACACCTTTGTAGCAATGACTGTTAGGGTTATATTGGCATGGCATTTTTTTCATCCATTTCTATAAATATAAAATTTCTGTTCAAACTGAGTGTGGGACTGGACTGCAGAGGAGCTAGCTCTCATGACATGCAAACAACCCGAGAGAACCCTAGGGTGAAGAGGGATGAAGATTTCGAGGTGGTAATGGAAGGGAGGTAGAAGCAAGGAGCTTGTTCTTGATATTCTCTGTGGATTAGGGAAAATGTTGATGTGTTGACCGTGAGGTCAAATGGGAAAGGGACTGGGGAAGCCATTGCACCCCAGAGCTGTACAAGTCCTGAAGGTTCCATTCACATTCACACCTCGCAGAGTTGTACAAAGGTAGTGTACCTCTTGAGGAGAATGACACATTTTAAACATCTGTTGTGTCAAATAAGAAGTATGTCTAGGAACACTTTTTAATTTTTTTAATATCTGCTATTATTTTTTAAATTCCTTTTTAGTCTCTTTTTCTAACAATTCTTTCTTCAACAATTCCCCTTTTCCCTCCAGCTTTATGAAGGTATAATTGGTATCTGTTCCTTAAATATTAGTGTTCTCTTGGATCCCTTAGTAGACTCACTTCTCTCTTGTCCTGAATATTCTTTCTACATAATCTCATCCCCATGTACAGTTTTTGTTACTACCTATATATTGATGACCTCAGTCTTGACCTTCAGGCTTGCTTCTCCAAAGAACTTCAGCTCTGTGTATCCACCTGCCTCCTCGGTATCTTACTCTACCTGGATATTCTCTGGTTCTTTCCTCAGTGTTTCCTAAATTGAACCAACTTTCAGTCCATTGACCCTGCTCTTCACCTGTACTCCCAGTTAATGCCACCAGCATCAGATTAGTATAGTCTAGAGCTCCAGACACTTGGAGATTATCACTTGGGAATTATCCTAAACTGTGTCCTATCATGTGTCCTGTACTTTTAGTATCTGTTGGTCATCAGGTCTTGGAAATTCCTCACACCCATACCCTTCTCTCTACACGCTTGGCCATGGCCTCAGTTCAGGCCGGCATCAGGTCTGACTTCTTGGAGTTTCCCAATCTGCTTATGATTTGTACATCGAAGCACCTTATGTTTAATGGTTGGTGCATTGCTGGCATTCAATCGTTGTTTGAACATATGACTAAATTAATGATGTCTGCATTGAGTGGTGTGCTTTTGATGACTTCACAACCAAAACTGTTTACTGGTAATTAGATAATATTCATTCAACCACTGTTTATTGAACATCTGGGTAAATATATTCCCTTTTGTTATATACCTCAATGTGGAGACTGCAAAAATGTACAACAATATATTTCATATTAAATACATAATTCATGTTAAGACTACAAAATGAAAAAAATTAAAGATGAATAAGTGCAATAATTTCAATCAAAAACTAAATTTGGGGATACCGAGGACCAAACTAATCCAGAGACAAGAGATTCTTGAGGTTTAAAGTAGCCAAGGCAGGCTCTGTGGAGGAGGCAGGACTTAAAGAGAAGATGGGACTTACAAGAGCAGCAGCAGGGACAGGAAGGTGCTTTGCAGGAAGCTAACTTGAGCCGGAGCTTGAAGAAACAGAACTTATTACTGGCACCTCAGGAAAATAGGACAGTGGCAATTTGTGTGTTGAGATTATGAAACTCATGACGTGTTGATGTTTTGGGCAGAGTCACTAGTCAAAGAGCTCTGGTAGGAGACAGATTTGGCTTCAAATCCAAGCCTAGTGCTTTTTAACTGGTGAATGAAAACTCCCTTAACTCTCTGAGCTGTTGTTGTCTGATCTGTAAAATGAGGGTAATGATAATATCGATGACACAGTATTACATGGGGATTAGATGTGAGGACATACAGAAGTCATGAGACATTTTGGCATCTGATAAGTCATCTGCACTCCATCAAAGGCCTGGCCCAGTAGGAATATGATAGTTCCTGGACGTGGATGCTGTAGGGCCACCAGACCACAGGCAACTGTTATCTGAAGACCAGCTCTTGGTACCATATGAGATATGCTACTGATAGCTCTCCTGGTGGATTTTGAATAGAGATTACATGCCAGAGCTTCATCTTTCTCAAAGCATAGAATCCTAGAATATCACAAGTCACCAGTCCAGCCCTCAGGGTCTCCTCCTTTCAGCCAGGGTACTTTTGCTTATTACTGCTGCACACATTGGGCGTACAAAGGCTTCTGCAGCTCACACGAATTTGAAACCACTGATCTGACCCAGCTCCATCATTCTATCGATAGGTAAATCAAGATCCATGTCAAATTTAATATGTTTTTACAATGGATTGTAAATGGCATTTATAAATTACCTATTAGTCTGGTCTGTACATGTACATAATGGTATTCTCTTTTTTTTTTTAAAGACTTTTTATTGGGGAGGGAGAATAGTGTGTATTTCCAGGAATTATTGGGGAACAGTGTGTTTTTCCTAGGACCAAGCCAAATTGCTGTCCTTCAATTTTAGATGTGGAGGACACAGCTCAGGTCCAAGTCCAGTCCGTTTTCAATCTAGTTGCAGGGGGCGCAGCCCACCATCCCATGCAGGAGTTGAACCAGCAACCTTGTTGTTAGGAGCTCGCGCTCTAACCAACTGAGCTGTCCAGCTGCCCCTCCAGCAGCTCAGCTGCAGCTCGTTGTCTTCAGTCCTGTGGAGGACGCAGCTCACTGGCCCATGTGGGAATCAAACCAGCAACCCTGTTGTTCAGAGCTTGGGCTCTATCTATCTGAGCCATCCGGCTGCGCCTGTAAATGGTATTCTTAACAGTTAAAATTATTCATGAAAAACTGTTCTCATCAACATTATGATAATGATAGTGTTTTTAATGAGCTACAAGATTTGGTTACTTAAAGAAAACCTATGCTGAATATTCTATCAAGTAAAGAATTATTTTTTAAATTGAGTAATTTATCTGATCAGAATTTTGAGATGTTTTAATTTTTACAAATTTAGATGTTTTCTTTTTCTCTAAGGGGAGAGCCTCCTAGGAAAGAACCTTTGCATATTCAATGATACTTCCATCTACATGGCAATGTATAATTTAATTTTCTCACAATTACTTGGTCAAAGGGAAATTATACAACCCTTTTCTTTGGAATTAAATACAAAAAGAAAATTGAGATTCTTTAGCCTATGAGGAAGAGTGGTATGCTCTAAACAGAATGGGCCTTGAATTGTCACAAAACTGCATTGAAATCCCTGCTCGATAATTTCAAGTTTTGGGGACTCTGGGTGACATTTTTTCCCCTATCTGTCTCTTCATTTATAGGATTGCAATAATGTATCATTATCATGCAATTAATATGAGGAATACTTGAGGTGATACAAGGGCCAGTGTCTCACACAGGGCCTGGCACTCAGCAGGTCCTCCTGAAGTACTCATGTTTGCTGCACGTGAGGACCCTGCCCAAGCATGGTCCCCTAGAATACCTTCAGTCCAACTCACCCCAAAGCAGACCCGGAAGCTCACGCAACATTCACACATCCCTCCTGGAGGCCTCACTGACAGCCTGCATCACTCACCTGGTGGGGGCGGAAAAGAGAGTGGATTCCTGTAATATGCTGCCTTTGCAAGTTTGCTTATTTTATTAAATGCAAGGGACATCACAAACCTGCAGATGCTAAGCCACTTCTATGGAACAGTTGTAGAACAAAGATTGAACAGCTTTTTCTCTAGAGTTATCTTTGGCTGACAAAAAAACAAAAAAACAAAAAACTGCACCATAGCAGACCATTTCCAACATTAAAGTGGAAAATAGATGAGTGTTTTATTTAACAATATCAGCCTTTGAACATTATGAAAACCATATTTTATAAGGGAAATAATAAATTGATTCAAACAGACAATTTCCTATGTTAAACCCATGAAAAAGTAAATTTTGCAGGAGATATGCTGTCTGACCAGGAACTGCGTACGAGCAGAAAGGATGTAATGGGCTCCTGCATGTGTGTTTATCTTCAACGACTGTTTAATTCCAGAAAGATGAGTAAATGAAAGAAGAAATCCTAAAGGCTAATTCGGGAGGCATTGAAGTGTAGTCTGACGGAGGATTGTTTCCTTGCTATCTTAAGACTTCAGAGTCTTTCTTCATTTATTTGCATTTGTCTTTTTAGGTAATTATTGGCATGTTTCCAGGAGAAATGTACATGAGAAATATGCATGAGGAAACTACGTTCCATGTGTTCTGAGGAATCAGAATATTTTAGACAAAGTTTAAAGTCTCTCGTTCACTGTTTCCTTTAATAATGTTAGTAATTTGTAAAAACCAACCAACCAACAAATAAACATGAAGTCACAGCAAGAAATCAAAATAAGAATTCAGGTTTATGGTAAGACAGTGTCTTCTCTTTTTGCCAACAAGTGCAAAAAAAAAATCTATATTCCATCAGTTATTACTGACTTATTTTAATGTTTATTCTATAGAATAACTATAACAACAATAATCACTAATATTGATTTTGTGCTGCGTGAGGGAATGACTACCGCCAGTACGGTGTCCTGGAATTGACTCTCACCAGCTCATGAGAAGTAATTGTGTTTACCTTTTCACAACTTGACATTCAGTGATGTCACATTGGTGACTTGAAATTGGCCACAGTGGGAGTACTTACACCATGACAATTTGTAAATGCTACAAATCAGGGCGGGCTTTTCAGAATGCTGCTTGTTAAACATTTACCATTATCAAAAACACAAGAGACAAGTGTTACTGTAGAAACCGATTCTTGGAAAATGGGACGTGCTAAGCAGTGTCACTCAAGGAAAGGGTCAAGTGCTGTACACATCTAAGTCTGAATACTGTTCCAGCCTCTACCACCACCACTAGCACTACTCTTTGCTTATGTTTACTGAGTGCATAAAATGTGCCGAGCATGATTTTAAACATTTTGTACCATGCTTTATCTAATATAATCCTCCCAACAATTTTATGAGGTCAATGTGACTCTTCTCTCTTAACGAGGAAGTTGAGGCGTTCGAAGATTATGTAACTTTCCAAAATTTACACAGTTTATAAATAAATGTTTAATATAAATATTAAGCGTATGGTGAATAGCTGAGTAATCTTGACTGTGCTAATTAACTTGTATAAAATGGGGGTGAAATACCTACATTCTTTAAGGTTAAAATAGAATGAGACATGAAAAGCACCTATAACAGTGCCTGACACAGAATAGAGGCATGATGTGTACTGTGTCTTCTCCCTCCATTGGAATAAACCCAGACAGAATGATATTTTTGCAGTGACAGTCATCAAACATGTTATTCCTGCCAGAGGTCCTGGCATTTATGTAAAAAAAAAAAGCAGAAGAAGCTGGACAAAATCATAATAATAACTAAATGGCACAGGGAGAAGAAGAGAACCTCAAAGCAACAGCTGTTAAAGCTGCCTCCATGCGAATACATGGCTCCATGTATATACAGCCTCTTTTACTCCAGGATCTCCCAGCTTCCCATGGTGACGGTAACCTGGCTCTCAGTGCACGAGCAGCCAGCAGCTCTCAGCTGCCAGCTGCTTTCCCAGGCAATCCTCTCCAGTGATTTTGTAGCACAGTGCCTCCAGCAAATCACTTTCCCTGGCACTCTAGAGAGCAGATTGTATGCATCACAGAAGCTTCTCTGCCACCCTGTGAACCAGGACCATGCCTTCCTGAGGCTCTCAGCCTTGGGGATGTGGGGGGAGGCTCTTCCCTGAGCCCCGCCTTTCAGTCCTAAGTGCAGTGGTTGCTTCTTATACCTGCTATTCCTGTATTCTTTATAGTTTTCTTTACTTCTTATTAGTGCATTCTTCACTACTTCAATTCCCTGTTATAGCTTCTAATTGTTTATGTTAATTGTTTCCCATTGAAATTACTGTGAGGCTCGAAATTACTGTCTTGTGATTGGACCCGGACTGATATAGGCTCTTACTATTGCCCTTACTTACTTAGACAGAGTTAAAAAGGGGCTTGAGACCAAATCTTAGGCTACTAGCAAAGACTTTAGGCTCAAAACAAAGCCACAAAGCAAGTTAATCCAAGACATTACTAGAAGTTTCTATGACTCCTTCAGTCCACTGACATTCCATCTTCTTGAGGAGAGGGAGTAAATTGAGTTCTGTTTCTCAGGATTATTAGAATGTTCTTTGCCCAATTTATGTTTCAACACTAACTTAGCTTGATTTGCTTCCTTGTTAGAAGGGAGGAGGTTAGTTTTATAGACCATGAAACCTTCTAAACAAAAACTCAGTGGCCTAAGGGTATTAAGGCATCCTCTGTGGGCTCTAGAATTCCAGCTGGCCACATCTTTTGGCCAGTGAGAAAATCTGGCTTTGCATTTCAGTAAAATGTTGAAATTAAATTACTTTTAGCTAAGCTTGAAGTTGGAAAATTTTATCATACAGTAAGTAAATCATTGTAAAATGTTCTAAGTACCTCCTAGTTTTTATTTCTATGGCACGAAATAATCCATATAGGTTTTCCTGGCTCTTGCAAGAGCGAATATGCCAATGTACTGTGATTAAATCATTGGAAAATGTAGGAAAAATTCCTCCTTTTGGAAATTATTTTATTGGGTCAGATTCTCATCACAAGAAATCTATAGGGATTTTATACTTAGAAAAGCAGAACAAAACAATTGAAAGATTATTTTACTCTCTCAAAGTTGTTAGTATATCATCCTATGTGATCTCAAGGAATGATTACATAGAAAAGATGGGAAAATATGATTTTTTTTAGATAAAAACTTGACAGGGCTAGATGCGACAAAGATTTAGTTGTTTCTAAAAATGCATATCAATGTAAAATATTGAGTCATTACTGTGGGAAGATGTATGGTAATTATGGAAAAATATGTATGGAACAATATGGAGGGCAACTAACATTTGAAGGTGATCTTTTCTCTTTAAATTGAAAGATTGGTGTATAATTTAAATTTTGGAAAGATTAAATACCAACTCTCTGTCATTATATAACTTGTTTCTGTCCAAAATATTTTCAATTAGCAAATTTCCAAAGTTTATCATATAACATTGTAGGCTTTTCCCTGTGCCCACCCCATTCTCTCAATGCAAGATTATCTGCTTTGGACATAAAAAAGGACTCTTTCAGGCCACATTAGCTCTAATGAGAACATTTTTAAACAATATAAAGCAAACACAGCCTACGTTTCAGAGTAAGGGTTATTTAGTACAAGAACACGGCACTGCAAACCTCCAAAAGATCTAGAAAGCAGCAGTATCCAACAAGTTATTAAGTTATTAAGAAAATGTTAGATTATAGTGAATATCTTCTGTTTATGAAGGGACAAACGTGTGTGAAACATTTTTAGAAAGATTTAAATTTGAAATAATATCTTTTAAAAATTTGAGTGTTTAAAAAGATAAACTCTCAGCTACTCAACACAACGCATTCCCTAAGGGGTTTGTGATACCTGAGACTTTCACGATTTGTTGAAAACATGCCACTCTACTCCATTTGTCAGTATTTGTATGTCAAAATAGCTACTGCTTTTTTAATATTTACTGTACCATGAGTTCTTTACACACATTTTCTCACTGCATACAATTTCTATTTTACTGATTGAGTTGCTGAGGCCCAGAGAGGTTAAGAAATTTCCCCAAAAGTGTATTGTTGCTAAGTGTAAAAGTGGAACTTGACAGAAATATCTTAAAAATACGCACGTTTACACTATTCCATGTTGTTTTCTGTTGATTCCACAGCTAATATGGGTCCTTTGTGAACCTGGTGGGTGACTTGGTACTATGGGGAAATTGTTTATTTTGAAAAAAAAGTATTTAAATTTTGAAGCCATGACATTAGAATAGAAACAGTTTTAATAACCCCCTCTTTGTTTAAGTTCTTTTTCAATTAGCTTGTCCAGTTTGGTCATCACATAAATGTCTAATCTATACCAGAAAAACTGAGCAAATCTCTCTTTTTTTAAAGGAACATTTCCAGTTCATCATTTTAAAAAAAAAAGCTTAACACATGTTTTTATTTCAAGTCAAAAAATATTCATATTTCAAGATATATTGATTTTTCTAATATAGTTTTGAGCCCTTCTTGAAACAGTCACTGCCTGGAAGCCTGAAGAAATTTTAATGCAACTTCCAAATGGGTCTCACCCTGCTGGGGAGTAGGTTTGGCACTAGGAGAATTTGGCTCAGCAGGTTTCAGCACAGTTCCAGCTCAGGAAATCAATTAGCTTAGAAAGACGAAACATTTGAAAATGTAAATTATTAGTTCAGTTGCAACTCTATGTGTTACACGTGTAGAAATGCATAAACACATTTGTTCAAAGGATTTATCCTTAGCTGTCACATTGGACAGTGTGAAAACTTACATATCCTTACGTAAACACATGAGTCACCTTTTATAAAATACAATTTTCCATGTAAGCAAGCTATTGATGAATGTGGAGCCTAAGATGTTTTCTCTTTGGCTGTTGTAAAATTTTCTGCAAATGATATGAAAGAACATCCTTAAGTGAAATAATCTCAAGAAGATAACTTGTCACTGAGAGAGGGAGGCCCAGGGTCCCAACATCTTTCACTCCCATGTCCTAATGCAAGCACATTTGCCAGAAAGCTTTCACTGTCTGAGGTGAGTCACGGGTCTTGAAAGCTTCCTCCAGTTTAGAGGCACAGTTTCCTCCTAATGTCTTCTGAGGTTGGCACTGTTCAAATATCTTATAATTTGGAGGGGTTTTTTCTAGTTAAGAATAGATAATGAGATGCAAAGTGGCTGGTGTTTTGGGAACGTCCTCTCTGTGGATCTTATTCCAGTTGACTCATGTTTCTGTCTCTTTCAAAACAAGCTATTAGCTACAAGGAGTGGAATTAAGAACGATGGGAAAATCCTGTTATTTTTCATAATATTTATTATACGGTCCATTCTGGAACCAAAGACTGTCCAACAAATACCACCCAAACACTGACATCAGTTGCTGCGTTTACCAAAAGCCCCCCTGGCCTCACCCTACCCTCTGCCCCTGGAAGTAGTTACTTAATAGCTTTTCCCCTCCCCAACCCATGTTTCCCCAACCCTCTTCCTTGTTCATTCTCTATTAAGGATATATTTGCATTTGATCATACTAGTTTGTAATTGTTTGCCCTCCTCTCTCACTGGACTGTGAGACCCCAGAAGGCATAGATTCTATCTTAATACATTAAACAAAACCAAACAACAACAACAAAAAATCCAGTCCCTAGTACTTGGACAGTTGCAGAGATGGTGCTTAATAAATATTGGTAGAATATTGAAAACTTGAATTAATTAACTAATTTGGCATTTGTTAATAAAGACAGGATGATTTATGATACTAATTTGATGATTCTAGACTTCTAGAGTTGAAAATTCTGGATTTTGTTTGGGTGAAATATTTCCAACAAAGATTGTCTTCAGGCTAAGTGCTATTACTTTTTCTAGTATTACTTTTCTATTTGAATAAAGTTTGACTATGCTATGGCAACATATAAGAAGATTTTTTAAATAGAGAAAAATGTTGCATAATTTAACATCCTGACAGCATGTCTTAAGGAGTACATTCCTGCATTTTATTGTAAGAATATTTCTATTGAATTACTGCAAACACAAACAATTATAACCATAATTGAAATAATGGTGAGAAAAATGGTGAACAGTAATTGATGACATTGCCAAACATGTTCTTTACCATATGGAAAAGAATAGTTAAGCATTCACCTTTATTGATATGTGTGTACTTGATATATATTATTAGAAACATCTTAGATTTTTTAAGTGTTTTTCTCAGTGTCTTGAAAGAAAGCTTAGTGATTGCTGAAGCTTGATTTGATCAAGTAGAGAAATATCTCAAATATAAGCCAAAAATACAAGAATGGAAGTCATGGAGAAAAATATAAGAAAGATGGACAGAAGAAAATAACAATTAAATGAAAAACAGGGGGAAAAAAATCTTAAAATAAAAAACAAACAAACACACAAAAAACACCTAAGCTACAAACTAAAAAGATTAAGGAAAAAAACATATAACATAAATAACTAGGTGTATTTTTATAAAACTGCTGAATTCCAAAATAAAGTATGATGGTTTCTCAGAAAATTAAAAATGAAATTATTGTATGATTTGGCAATTCCACTTTTGGGTCTATTCTCAAAATAATTGAAAACAGGATCTCAAAGAGATATTTGTACATCTGTGTTCAAAGAGGCATTATTCACAATAGCTAAAATGTGGAAGCAACCCAAGTGCCCATCAACTGACGAATGAATAAGCAATAGGTGGTATATATGAGTACATGCAATGGAATATTATTCAACCTTTAAAAAGGAAGAAAATTCTGACATGTGCTACAATATGAATAACCTTTGAGGACGTTATGCTAAATGAAATAAACCAGTCACATAAAGAAATACTTATGATTTCACTTATATGAATCACTCAGAATAATCAAAATCACAGAGGCAGAAACTACTATAAAATGGTGGTTGCTGGAGACTAAGGGGAGAAAAGAGGTGAATTATTGTTTAACGAGTATATAGTTTGTTTTACAAAATGAAACTAGTTCTGCAGGTCGATAGTGGTGATAATTGCATAACAATATGAATATGCTTAATACCACTGATTGTACATTTAAAATTGTCAGATAGTAAATATATATATTTATGGCACCCCTGGTGAATATGGTGTATATATAAATGCCATATATATATATATATATATATATATATATATATATATGGTATATATGGTGTGTAAACATATATATATATATATATATATATGGATAGCACCCCTGGTATATATGGTATATGTGTGTGTGTATGTATATATGTATATATGTATCTATGTATATATATGTATATATACATATATATATATTTGCTATCTGACAAATTTAAGTGTATATAGCATCTGTATATATACCAGACATACCAGGGGTGCCAATAAAAATGTACACATATTAAGAGATGTTATTAGGTTGGTGCAAAAGTAATTGTGGTTTTGCAGTTATTTTTAACCTTTTAAACCACAATTACTTTTGCACCAACCTAATATTACTTTTCGAAGTTGAATTGAATTACGTAGCAATGTGTAGTATGACGTTCGCTCAAAGGGTGGCATTACTCGAATGCTAGCATCATCATTTTAATACAGTTTTTCCTGTCTTAAAATGTGTATATATTTTTGGCACCGTGTATGTGTGTGTGTGTGTGTGTGTGTGTGTGTGTGTGTGTTTGTGTGTGTGTTTATCTTATCCAACAAATAAAATGAATAAAAAACTCTACATGTATATGATACCATTTCTATAAAATTCATGAATATGTATAAAAGTTTAGAAAATATAGCAATTCCATATTAGTGACTTGTAGGAATAGGTATGATATATTGTCAAGTAGAAAAAGTAATTTGCTGACTAATATGTATGTTATATTTTAATAAAAAGCAACCAGAAATACTTTATCTGTAAATATGAGGGAGGTAGAAGAATGATTTATGTTGCATTTGTCTATGGTGTCATTTGTTTCAACAACCACAAACTACTATCATAATTTTAAAAACTAAATACAGAAAATGTGAAAGAAAATGATTTTGGTAAGGCCACAGTATACAGGTAAGAGCTATAAACCACTGTCTTTTATATCCAGTGAATATATTTTCCCAGTTTGAATTATACCTTTTGTGAGATGATATTATTATCTTATATTACTTATGTTACTTATTATATATTATATTACACACAGGCATACACACAGGCATATATCTTGCATAAACTATTTCTGTATTACTTATGATTTTCAGGTTTTCATTTCTTTAAAATAGAACAAGAAATTGAAGACACATATAATGACTTAAGTGAAAAACACTTGTGATTATCCCTCTTATGGTGAGCTGGTTGTAGTTATAACTCAAATTTGTTCTCATTTTTTCCAGTGTTTATATCTTTTGGTAGTGCCCTGAAACTCACAACAGCGCTAGAACAGATGATTTGCTTTGGCCAATAAGTAGCAAATAACCCAAGAAATTCAGTTCAAGTCACTTTATTAGTAAGAGCAAGTATCACAAAACTGCTATAACAAACAATACCAAAAATCTCAGTGGCTTAAAATAACAGAAGTGTTTTTCTTGCTAATATATAATAGTCTAATGCTCATTAGCTATAGTTTCTGTTCTCTGAAGTCATTTTGGGACCCAGATATCTTCATCATATGTAAGGACTGCCATCCACACTTGGCCTCTAAAATACGCATGGAAAAAAGAAGTGAGAGAGAGGATATTGCAAAGCTCTTACTTGTCTCAGTCTGGAAGTGACACATGCCATTTCTACTCACATTCCATAATCAAAAACTGGTAATATGGCCTCATCTTTTCTACAGGAGAGCCAGGAAATATGATTTAGTGGTGTGTGCAGAAGGGAAACACAATTGATGACCATTTATCTAGTCTCTATCACAGCCTTTAAACCTATGTTTTCTTTCCACAACCCTGAGTATACCAAATTTGTATTTAAATATAATGGAGAACTGAAAAGACTGAAATCAGTAGTAAAGAAGTGGCTCTCATAAAAGTTAACGTGGCCTGGGGATATGGATACACCAAGAAGTCAGCATATATTCTTATCTTCAATCTTGTATGTTAAGAAATTGGAACATATCGATGGCCTTCTCTATAGTTTAGATTCCTTGTTTATACTGGAAATAAAGAATTAATCAGATTCCAATTTTTAAAGAGATGTTGGCAAATTGTTTCAGGAATGTTCTGGGATGATGTTGGTGCCTGGGAAAGGCCTGAGACCAGAACTCAGTTTGGCTCTGTGACCTTCCAGACCATTTTCTCACATATCTACTGACACCTGGACAAAAATTCAATATTCTGGTTTATTAAGAACAGATTCTTTTCCTTTCTGTTTCTGTACATATTTCTTTCCAACTTCAAAGCCATAAAGAGACTTATAAGCTATATATATATATATATATATATATATATATATATATATATACTTAATTTCATTCATTCAGCATTCACCCAGTTTGATTCTGTTTAATTTATGTGCCTTTTATTGAGAATCTACTTTGTGACAGGTTCTATATTGGGAAATGGGAGTACAAATAAAGAAGTTGTAAAAATGCCTCCAAAGAAGTTAGAGTCTAACCCACACATTCATTTATTTAACAAAGATTTAATGAGCTTCTACTTATGAATCAGGCACTGCTCTTGTGAAACTGGTCAGAGGACACAGTTAAGCAGACAGATATGTCAATCACATTGGAGAGTGAAAAGTGCTATGAAGGAAAACAAATGTAAAACAGTGATGCGAGGCTGATTGGATTAGGTGAGAGTTCTCACTGGTACTTGAATTAAAAGAGGAGGATGCTCATGTCAAGTTTTATTGCCAGAGAGACACTTCCATAAAAAGACAATCAGGAGACCACTTCATGGACAGTGTAGGTGCCTGACCACTGCACTGTACACCTGAAGCTGAAGCTGAATAATATTGTATGTCAACTATAATTTTATATGTATATGTATATATATACATATATATATAGTCATGGGTTATGAAGTACTGCATAGGGAATAGAGTCAATGGAATTATAATAGCTATATATGATGTCAGAGGGGCAATAGATTGGGGGAAGAGGGTTATGACTTTGTGAGGGGTGAAATGTCTAACTATTACATTGTTTCGTACACCTGAAACTAATAATAAAAAAATAAAAAAAACCAAAAGACAATCAGGAATGGCCTTGGTTAAGTTCAAGAAAAGAAAAGAAGCCAGGGAGGGTGGACATTTGTGGTTGAGGGAAGCTGGGCGAGATGGAAGTTTCGAGGGGCAGGGTTCTCTCCCTCACTTAATCATCACTCACCATCCTCTTAGCCCCATTCCTCATGGACATCTGAATGCTCTTGGCTAAATCTGGGCAAACATTTTTCAGACAGTAGTAGTTTGCTAGGTCTGTGTGATGGTTAATTTTATGTATCAACTTGACTGGGCTAAGGGATGCCTAGATAGATGGTCAAATAATTATTTCTGAGTGTGTGTGTAAAAGTATGTCAGGTAAAGATTAACATTTGAAGCAGTAGACTGAGTGAAAATGATAGTTCTCACCAATGCTAGTGGGTATCCAGTCTGGTGAGGGCCAGAATACAACAAAAAGGTGGAGGAAGGAGGAAGTAATTCTCTCTATTGAGCTGAGACATCCATCTTCTGCCCTCAGACACCCTGGTTCTCAGACTTTCAGGTTCAGACCGGGGCTTTAACTATTGGCCTCTCCGCCTTCTCCTTCATTCACAAACATCAGACTTGGATGGAATGAAACCACTGGCTCTCCTGGTTCTCCACCTTGTGGACATCAGCTCATGGGGCTTCTCAGCCTTCAAAACCACATGAGCCAATTCCTATAATAAATCTCCTCTCATCTATCTATCTATCATCCATCCATCCATCCATCCATCCATCCATCCATCCATCCATCATCTACTATTGGTTCTGTTTCTCTGGAGAACCCTGACTAATACAGGCTTCCATAGCAAAGTGCCACAGACTGGGTGACTTACACAACAGAAGTTTATTTCCTCAAAGTTCTGGAAGAGGCTAGAAATCTGAGATCAAAGTGTCAGCGGGTCTGGTTTCTCCTGAGGCCTTTCTCCTTGCTTGCACATGGCTACCTTCTTCCTGTGTCCTCACATGGTCTTTCTACTGTCTGTGTTCTTTGTGTCCTAATCTCCTTATGAGGACATCTGTCATACCAGATTGTGGAACACCCGTATGGCCTTATTTACTTTAATTACCTCATTAAAGTCTCTATCTCCAAGTATAGTCACATTCTGAGGTACCAGGTGTTAAGACTTCAATATAAGAATTCAGCCACACAATTCAGTCTTTTAAAAATGTGCGTATTAAAAGTGGGAGGATTATTTTCTATTATAATATGTAACATTTAGGCAAAGGCTGGGTCTTCAGAGCATCATAGGCTATGAGACAAAATACAGATTTTAAGAGAAATAAAGATCCACTGGAAGTTTGTCGTGGCAAGAGTTTTAAAAATAGATAATGAAGCTTGCTGTGTAGAAAAAGAATTTAGACTGAATCAAGAAATGTTGATGAGTTGGGTTAGGATAATAGCAGAGGAGATGGTATGAAATACTCAGATTTGGATCTATTTTGAGGCAGAACTAGGGAATGGATTTGATGTAGCAATTAGTAGGGAAAAAAGGACAGAAGAAAGGCACAAGTGGCTTCAGCCACCATGTGGGGCTGATGGACCCAGCATGGGCTCCTTCTACCTGTGTGATATCCAGGAAGTCACTTAATCTCTGTAAAGTCTCCATTTCCTCATTTGTAAAGTGGAGCAACTATTATTTTCTTCATAAGTTAAGATATGGATCAAATTACATAATGCCTGTAAAATGCCTCCCAGAGTGCCTGGCACACAATAAATATTCAGTGGACGTTATTGTCAAATGTCAGCCCTACAAAGATGAAGAAGTAATGTTCATGAAGCAGCTAGGCTGTATCTCATTAAATATCCAAATGATAGAAACTGATGAGAGGTGCTCACCCCATGTTAGAAAAATGGAAAATCAATGTGGACCAGGATGACAAAACCTTTCTTGGTAGGGTGAATGTTGGGGTGAATGCTGGGGTGAATGCTGGGGTGAATGCTGGGGTGAGAGTGGAAGACTTGAGCAAGACCTCATTTCGTTGAGAAACAAGAAGTCCTAAAGTTTTAACTATAATAGCTCGTCCCAAGTCAGGGAGAACTACTTTGTCCTACATTGGAGAATTCCAATTCTGCTATTTCCTAACAAACCTTGCATTTGGGAAATAAGCTCTCTAAGCTACAGTTGTCTTACAAGTAAAATGAGATTGCACTAGTTAATCTGTAACCTGGAGCCAGATATTTAATTTAAAAAAAAAAATCTAGGATCATTAAATTGGAAAAATTCAGGGTTACTTCATAAAACAATAAAGTTGCAAATTAGTGTTTATAAAGTAAGTCATACTTAAACAAAATTCATTTCTTAGAGCATGGCTAATTATTCATTTGTATTTTTGAAAGTTTTTTAAAAAGGCCCAGAGGAAGATCACCATATTAATGCCCAATAAATATCACATTGTGTCTGATGGACTCTATCTGTAATTTTAACTATTATATAATTATCTAGTCACCTGGAAACCATTATAGACAATCAGACAATATTAATTACAACTATCTAAGAAAACATAATGAGGTAATTAAAAGAGGACCCATAACTATGAGAGAATTAAACTTTACCTATGGCACACATCAACCAGCTTACTTTGTTGCTTTGTCCCTTCGAAAAATGATTTGATTTTAGTTTCTCTAACAATGCGCAAACTTGAGGGTCTATGAGGTTCCTCTTCTGTCTCCAAATGCTAACCTGCAGCGGGCCCCCCTTTTCCTCACCTGCCCTTGGCCTGGTGATAGCATCAGCCTATGAAGGCAGCACTATGGCTTCTAAACTACAAGTCCACATCAGGGATCCCTTTTATTCAATTCCCCTTGGTCCCAGGCCAAATGTGAGCTGGAGCTTCTGGGCACCACGGTGAGGCAGAAACATGTAATATGAACCAGACTGGAGGTCAGGTCTTATTTTCTTCTGACGACATATTAGCGGCTCCCTTGGAAACTGCTACAGGGAGGGTTTTCTCCCTCACCTAATCATTGTCCCCCACCCCTCTTAGCCCAGGTCCCCATGGAGACCTGAATGCTCCTGGCTGAAGCTGGAAAAGCATTTTTCACACCTTAAATAAAATGTGCAGATTGAAGGTGGAAGGATTATTTTCCATTACAATATGAAACATTCTGGCCCTTTTCCCAGGGTTTATAATAGCCCTTGGAAAAGGCCTTCCCTCCTGAAGTATAGTCCTAGAAACCATCTAGAAATGAACTGGGAAGTCTGGACTACACATGGCGTGGGAGGGAGCCCATGCAGAGCCCAAGGTTGGACCACTGGCCCGGTACTGCTTAAGCTGACAGAGTCATTCATACCTGAATAGTTCACCCATGCCTTTGTTCCCACTCTCAGAGCCTGAGGGGTTGATATGTTAACTGAAGTTTAACTTTAGAATCCTGGAGCTCTCAAAGACAGCTAAACACAACAATGAAAAGGACTTTCATTCATTGGTCCTCTCCCTCTACTTATCATTCATGCCAATTAAACTCAATTCCATTGTAGATTTACTGCAGTAATAAACAGCGCACATCCCTGTAGATCGACACTATACATGTTTATTTCTTGCTCATAGCATGGTGAGATGGTTGGATGATGGGCTTCCTCCTACCATGTGGTACAGGGACGCAGGATCCTTTCACCATCCAGAGCCCTGTAGCTTTCCAGCAGATCCTCTTCATTCTGTTTGGAGACCAGTCTGTCTGAAGCCGTGGTAGGGGCTTGAGGAGCCAGGCATGGCAGTGATGCACCTTATCACACCAACACACCACTGACCAGAAGTGAGTCACATGGCCCATCACTTCTGAACAGTCTGCAAAACTTACTATGCTGCCTGCCAAAGAAGGAGAGGGAACTCAGACGTATTGGTGAGGACGTTTTCCGCCATATCTCACTAAGACTAAAAGTGGTAATTTGGTTGTCAGCAGTCCTCACCCATCAGTGAGAATAAAGGGTTTGGGAGAAGGTTGAGACATGGAGAAAGGAGCATTGGGAACTGGGGAGAAAGAAGGAAGCACTGCTGGTAGATTTCCTCAATTTCTCTTTTATTTCCACTGTCATACCTAGAATGTATTACCCTAAATATCTGTATAATATTTACCCATCCATGCCCCTTTGAACTTGAGGGTAGAGACAACTTCCTACTAATTTTTGAATCTCTAGCATCTACCACAGCACCTGAGTTATAATATATGCTGTTTAATTTTCTATGCTGAGTAACAAATCATAAACTTTGTAGCTTAGAACAATGGCCATTTATTATATCTCGATTTCTGTGGGTCAAGTCACGGTATGGCTTAACTGGATTCTCTGTTTGGGGTCCTACCAAGCTCAATTAACATGTAGGTCAGGGTGCATTCTTATCTGAGGGATCAATGGGAGAAGACTCTACTTCCAAACGCACTCACATTGTTGGCTAAATTCTTCTCCTGTGGTTGTAGGACTGAGGTCTTGTCAGCCAGGGACCACTCTCAGCTCCAAGAGGCCATCTGTAGTTCCTTGGCATGTGGTCTTCTCTATAAACCCTCTCAGAATATGTCAGTTTTACTTCTTTAAAGGCAGTAGGGAGAACGTTTCCAGAGACAGTCTTCTAGCAAGACAGGTTCTTATATAATGTGACATAATCATGCCAATGGCATCCCATCACCTTTAGCATATTCTGCTGGTTAGAAGCAAATCACAGATCCCATCTATATTCGAGTGAGGAGTCATGGGGCACTCCTTATGCCTGTTCTCCATAGGAGCTATTTCCAATTTGATGAGTAGATGGATAGATGAGGAAGAAAGGACCACAAAGAAAGAGGCTGGCAGTGAAGCAATAGACACTTCGCTCTGAATCTTATCACTTATAAAATGACGGTAATGATACTTGCCTCATAGGACTATCAGGCAGTTTAACATAGTAAATGTAGATAAAATATATAATAAAATGCTAGCAAAAGGAGTTGTCCAACAAGTCTTTTTTTTTTTCTAATTTGCTGATGGGCTTCTCATGCTGGGGTTCAGTTGCCACCTCTGTTAAACAATTTAGCTCCAGAAGATGTCCTGCAGATCACTGCCAACTTGAAAACTCACATCACTGGACAGTGATTTGACCCAATAGTGACTTGTACACATTTTCCTCATATAATAAGAACTTGTAAAATTAAACTGAAGGCAAAAGATCATGCACTTTCTTCCTTTCACTTCATCATGGACTTAAGGACAAAGAATGTATTTCTTCTTGGTTGTCCAATTGGAGACATTTTTGAAGTTAGAAATGAAAATATTTAGCTATGTAAAATTTGGTATGACTAATCAGAGATTAGATCCTCATGTATTGTCTTATCACTGTCTTTTTACCTGGTTACCATCTCCGGGGAGAAAATGTTGTTGTTGTTGTTTTTTTTGAGTCACTGTTAATAAAACACAAATTTGTTCAACAATAACAACTCTAGCTCTATTGAAAATTAAAGAAGAATTAACTTTCCTTAAAATCTAGAAATAGAAGCTTACTTGTCTTATTAATTTGTTTATTTAGGAATGAGTTAGTATATTTAATCGGGGAGCAGAAAGGGGAGAAGAACAAATCAGGACTAAGTCACCATATGGACGGATAACCATGCTGGCTTACGATGCTGTTTGCTGGGCACTCATCGATGATCTTCTCTCTAGCTAACTCTTTCCTGGGCTTCCCTTTTGCATGCTCAGAAATTCCTTCTTTTTCCTCAACTCTCCCCCTTGCCATCTATATCTGGCACACCCAGGGGAATCAAAGAGAATGGTAAGAAAACTTACCATTCATCCTAAGGTTGTTTCCCTTTTTTTCTCTCTCAAAATGAGGTGTCTGAATGTTCAGGAAATGTAGCCAACCTCTGAACAGATTCTCCTAGGGACGCGTTGTCTCTAACGAGGCCACTGTGAACATTTTTTGAGGGCATGCTGATAAGTTCCGACACCAATCAAAATGCCTTAACTTCTTTCGTTGAAAATGTATGTGTAGGCACAACTTTACCTTGAATCCTAAAAGTCTACTCCTTCTGGGAACTACCATGGATGATTCTTGAGGCTGCAGGAGTAGGAGACATCTGCATGCTTGAGTGTGTGCCCCCTTAAATTTTGTGCCCTGCGTGCCACACTCACCCTCGTCCTAGCCTTGCCAGGGAGGGCAGGAAGCTCCTCACTGAAAGCCTAATTGTGCTGGGTATAAAGATTGTATATTAGCTTCCTAGGGTTGCCATAACAAATGATCACATTAATAGTTGAAATGAAATTTAGTTTTTGCTGCTTGAACAAAACAGTTCTGGAGGCCAGAAGTCCAAAACCAAGGAGCAACAGGTCCCCGCTTCTTCCAAAGGCTCCATGAGAGAATCCTTCCTTGTTTCTTCCAGCTTCTAGATGGGTTCTGGTGGCTCCAGTTGTTCCTTGCTCTGTGGCAATGTAAGTGCAGCCACTGCTTCTCTATTCCCATGACCTTTTCTGTCTCTGTCTTTTCCTCTTCTTACGAGGACAATGGTCTTTGCAGTTAGAGTCAACTCACATGACCCAGGATGGTGTCATCTTGAGGTGATGTCATCTTAATTTAATCATGTCTGTAAGACCCTTTTTACAAATAAGGTCATGTTTCCAGGTTACGGGTGAACATATTTTGGGGGGAGTCACCATTCAACCCGCTAGAGATTAGATCAAGGGGTTGAAATCCAGAAATCCAGACCATGAGATAATCTGTGTAGAGTTATTTGTTCAACAAACCTTTGTTGAGTACTCGCTCTGTCTCTGGCATGGCTGGCTCCAAGTTAAACAAGGATGAAGATGGCATGGATGAAACCAACACAGTCCCACCCTTCCCCCAAAATAACAGCAAAAATCGACAAAACACATTTTCGCCTCTGTCTATCAAGGAACTTTCAATGAATTGGGAAAGACAAAGATGACTAAATGGAATATTTGGTTCTGAGTTCTGAGTTCTAATCAAGTCACAAGTACCAGTTTTAAGAATAAGGTGGCTGATGAAGTTCAAATAAGTCAATCCAGTGTTCCATCCAGCCCATCAGTTCCTTGATACAATGTTTACTTTGTAAAAAAATATTACTTAAGAAAAAAGGAGGATTCATCTGAAGGAAAAAATATTACATATAACTACATTTGATGTAGCAAAGTGATATAAAAAATATCACCCATGACTGAAGTTGGTGAGGTAATGAAGTAACAAAATTTTTTTTTTTTAAGGTACACTCTAAAATCAATCCTAACAACACATCATTAAATATACATTCAAAATTCTACCCATTCTTGAAGGCCTAGCTCAGGTTCACCACTTCCAAAGCACCTTAAACCTAGAGGTTTTACAAGTCTAAGTACAAATGACCTCCCAAAAATACGTTGGCATATTTAGACTAGTTCCTTCCTGCTTCTCTGTCTCAGTGTGTGGCATCACTAGTCAATTCCATGGCAAGTTCAAGTTCTGCAGGCCCTACTGCATAACATGTCCAGATTCTGTCCATTTCACTCTCGGCATGTGTGCGGAATGCCATGACTTATTGCCTGAAGCATTATGATACCCTCGTAGTTGGTCTCCCTCCTTCTACCCTTCTCCCTTTACCATTCATTCTCTACAGAGCTGTAATTGTCATCTCTTGAAACTTAAATTTCATCACACCCACGTTCAGACCTCTCCAATGGCTTTCTATTGCACCTGAAATAAAATGGAAGTCCCTCTACTGTACTAAAAAGCCTGACTATGACCTTGCCCCGACATACCTTTCTGAAATAACCTATCCCTCCTGACCTTGCAATCTAAGCCCCAGGCACAGTGACTTTCTTTCTGTTTCTTGACTACACAAAGCTGGTTCTTGCCTTAGGATTTTTGCATGTGGTTTTCTTGCCTAGAAGCACTCTCCCATTCATCTTTACAGGTCTACCTGAACAGTCTGGACGCAAGCATCTCTTCATTGTGACACTTTCCCTGATCACTCAGTCTAAATCATTGCATCTTCATTCACCCTCTCTCATTTACCCTCTACCGCATGCCTCTGCTCTGTTTTCCTCATTGCTCTTAACAACTAAAATAATCTTCACTTATTGTTACTTTATTACTTGTTTATTTTATATCTCCTCCCACTAGAATATAAATTTTGTGAGAACTGGGATCTTATCTGTGTTTTCACCATTGTAAATCGATGTAAAGATCAGCGTTACGCATACAGTAGATGCTCAACAAATATTTGCCCGATGACTGGAGAATGAATGCCAGGTCATCCATTATTCTCGATTTGCTGAAATAGGTTAATTGTGTCTTTTAATAACATAAGCGCTATGAGAGCGGCATCATTTTTTTGTTCTGTACACACAACACAAATAAATACATATTCAGCTTTGTTTGGAAAAGGGGACAAGGAATGGTGTTCTAGGATTTTTGTTGGCTACCCATTGGGTCTCTCTCATGTTTTAGAGATGCTATGCCTGATCTCCTGTTCTTTGCTGTTTATTCAATGAGGTAAGGCAGTTTCTTGTGGAAATTTTCTGTTTCTCTTTCAGTCAACGTAGATCGGGCCAATCTCTAAGAAATCTAGTCTCCCTCTTCCTTTTGTCTCTCTGGGTCCATGGTTCTGCCTTTACTTTAAGTATGTTGCGTATCACAAAGAAATCCATCTCACAAGTAGCTTCCAAGCTCTTATCTATAGAAATAAGAAATAAGCAAAAAATATGATGGCAATGACTGCCATCTGGAAGAGCATGCTGTCCTTTACTGAAAGATACCAGCCCAGAACGTTTCAATCTTGACCTCCTGAAAACATTGCCAACTTTCTTTAGTGGCCATCATCACTGTATTTTATGGTACTTTGGATTCTGTCTCCTTATGGCCAAAAGAGGACCTCTCCGTATCTCTTGTGCTGTCATTGCATCCTTGAAACCACCGAGATTTGTGAGCTACATACCTCAGGAGACTGTGTCGAGGTAGCCTGGGTCAGACAGACTCTGTTCTCTGTGTGAAGTAATCCTATCTGTGTGTGCTCAACTTTTAAAGTTGACGCTCATTAATCATGACTCCAGTTCCCTTAGACATTCCAGAGCTGATCTAGCCCCTTTTTTCCCCTGAGCAATAATCCACATAGACCCCCAAATCAGTTATTTATTCCTGAAATGACTTGATCTGGCATCACCCAGCCTTCCATAACCTCTGTGTATGAAAGAGAGAAATGAATGACCTGAACAACATCAAAGTGTTGTTTTACTTTCCATATAGTCATTAACTTTAAATGTTCCCAAACTAATAGTCCAAGACATTGTAAAGAGGTAATAAGTTCAAAGAAACATGAAACATAAAGCAGAACTCCAGAGTCATTTGAAAATATTTTCTCTAAATGTGTGCAAGCTTTCAAAGCTGCTAGGCAAAGGAACCTGGATCGGCATTTTGGCTGGTGCTGAAAAGAAATTTCCCCAAGTGGAGTGTGTAAGCGAGTTGCCAGGCCAACGTCTTTGAGAGCAGAACCATGTCTTTAGAGAATCTGCTGTTCCAGAGAATGCTACCCTGAGCTGGCTCATTCTTCCTTCAATTAAAGGCCAATTTGTCTCTTTCTTGAAATCTCTCTTTCCTTTGTTGGATCTGGGTGCTCCAGTTCACTTAGAGAAGGTGGGTCTACAGTTCTGCAGAATAGGGTGCCTCCATATAAGAGACAATTACAAACAGATTAAGTTATATAAACTGAAGGTCCGAGTTCCCATTATAAAACCTGTAGTCATTGAGTTAAATAGAGTGTGGGGTACAAGGTCAGAGCTCTGTATTTTGCTCTGAGCCATCAGAGCTAAAAGGCTACTTTTTTTGGGGGGCAGGGGTGTATAGACAAAGCACATCCTTTGCGAAAGCTACTGGAATGGAGTTTTCCATTAGCAGGCTTGTCGAAGAAGCTGTCTGTGGGCATGGAGTGCTTCTGTTATGCTCACACCTGCAGATTCTCAGAGGTTCATGTCACACTGGACAGCTGCGGGTTTTGTATTCTCTCCTCACATCCTGGGCAGAGATTTGCAACCTAGAAAGAAGATAGGTTACATTTATTTCAAATAAAGCATAATGAAGTTCAGGACTATTCTAATAGTTACTTATCTTTCTCTACACATGTTCTCTCCCATTACCTACAGACGTTTTCATGTACTCACAATCACAAGAAGCCAACTACATCTTATTCCACTTATTTTTCACTTAACATTATGCCACAGGCATTTAAATCCTGCTATGTAATTTTCATAAGAGCTATTTTAATGACTACTTAAGTTTCCATTGAATGTATGCCCTAGAATTATCTTAACGATCTCTTTATGACTGGAGATTTCAACTGTTTTCAAACTTTTCACTATTAAGATAATTCAGCAATAGACATTTTTGAGTATTAATACTTTTTTTTTCTTTCAAGGGAGGTATGTCATTAGGATGGAACTCTTATAATGGGATTATTAGGTTGAAGCATATAACGATTTTTATGGTTCTTCATAGTGGTATGCATGTTCAGTTACAGGACATTTTTTTTCAGTTACAGTATTTGCCTGTCATTCTTTGGGCCCTATTTCACCACCCCCACACCTACAGTGGTAAAGAGGGAAATATCAGGCATCTCAGGAACATCGAACTGTAATAGGCACTGTCCCAAATCAAAAATGATGACACGCTAAATTCAGCCAAGTTGAAAATTATGTGCAGATACAACCTAATATAAATCTTGCTTTCATGGGGTTTTTAATTGCCATTTTATTTTTTAAAAATATTACATTATAAAAATAAATATATGACTTACTAAACACATTTTGAAGCTTGGGGGGAAAAAACAAGATAAAAGCCTTTCATACTTCTGCCACCTGGATAAGACACGATTGATATTGTGCAGTAATTCTTTCAAGTTGTTTTCCTATTCACATATCTTAAAAAACAAAAATAGAATCAAACAGAACATGCTGGGCTTCAATCTTCTATTTTTTACTAAATAACATAATATAAACAATGCATATGTAATGGACATTTTTGCCACAATATCAATTGTAATGATGATTTAAATCTGTCATATGAATATATCAAATCTCCTATGGTTAGTCATGTAAGTTATTTCAACTTTTTATCTATCACAAGTCATGTTGCAGTGATAATTACCATTCTAGGAGGTATTTCTTAGTACAAAGCTGTGATAATTATCCTAAAGGTAATTTTTAAGATAGAATTTCTGGATTGAAGTGTAAGCAAATTTTTAAGGTTCATGATGAATATTCACAACCTGCCTCCAGAAATGCCACCCTGCAGAAGTGTATGAATTACCTATTTTCTGGATGCACACCACCATGGCACATGGAAAAACAATTATTTGAATACAGTATGTTTTATGTATGTATTCATAGCCTTTGCCAAGTTGTTGTGAACACTCGGATCCTACATAATGGCGGTATTGGGGCACCCCATACCTCCTGGCCTTTTTTCTGCTGGGATTCTGGCCCTGAGCCCGCTCAAGTGCACTACGTACTCTTCTCCTCTGGCTTATTGCATTGAGTTAATGCTGGGTTTGAGATTGAGGAGGCAGAAAATTCTGAATTTATGCTGAGGAGAGGCACAAAGTACCTATGTAGGGAGTGTCAGGAGATGAAACCTGAAAATAAACTTGTGCTAAATCATACAGGGCCTTGACTGACAGAAATTTTAGATTCTTTCCGGTTAACATTAGGGAAAGAAGGGAAAAGATCTGCTTCAGAGAGTTTCCAGCAGGTGGCGCCATTGTAACACGTCTTCTGCCTCAGAGTGTCTCCTGGCACCTTGAGCTTTGCAGAAAGGTCCACGTGTGAACATGCACATTTTCTGAAGCATTCACACTAGAATGGTCTAGATCATTCTAGTGGACTAGACTGGGATGGATTTTCCTAAGAACTGAACGAAGTCTTACACAGTAGTTCTGTCCTTCTTTATATTATACATTTTCCCCCAGAGCCTGCTTTTCAGCTCCTCTATATCCAGTGCCTCCTGGAAAACCTGGCACTTGGATGAAAAGAATTTGTTCAGGGCTCACAGCCAGTGCTGGAGTCTATGGAGCCCAGAATACGACACGAGTTTCCTGAGTTCCAGTTCAATGGCTTCATATACATTTGGGCTATTTCTTCAAATCAATGCTGTTTGTGACAAATTATTATTGGTGTATTTAATGAAAACTAGAATAGTCACTTTCAAATCTGCAAAGTTGTGAAAACATCAGTGCACGAGGAGGGTGGTACAATTCACTAGATTATGGATGATTTCTTTGTTATTACCGGTTCCATAGTGGTAAGTCCACACTAATAACAGCAGCTCCCATTTGTATATCTCCGTTATTCATTTCCTTCCATTAAATTCTTCATATCAATTAAATGATAGTGACAGAATATTAATTCTTGGGTATCTTCAGGTACATGAGAAAATTCAAGAATTACTCCATTATTATAAGAGGTATTTAAAATTTTTTATTATCTTTTGTCATTGGATTCCACTTGCATTAAACAACAACAACAACAAAAAGATTCAGTGCAAAATATGAGAGTCCAAATGTTTTTCACTGAAACCTCAATGGATTCCCTCTGAAAGACAGTGAGGCACATGTTTGTAGTTGGGAATCTGGCAGCAAGGAGCTTGAGTGCTGATGGTCAAGATGTTCTGGTTCAGAAGTTAGAAAATAAATAATTCCTCAGAGGAAGGATTCTTCAGCTCTGGGCAGCTGATACGGCAATAAAATAAATAGGCAGTAAAACACACTTCCTGTTTTGAGAGTTCACATTTCATATTGGCAAGGCGCATCTCTTAAATTCAATCTCATGCTTCCATAAATAAACCTGGCACCTTTTTAAACACTTTTCCATCTGCCTCAGAATGAGGAGTGCATTATTGAGTACACCTCAGGGAGTCCCCGAAATGGGAAAAGGCTACTTGTGAGGAACACACCATTGCTGTTGGCCTTCGCCCAGGGAAGCCATCAGGAGATTGTTTGAGTGCAAACCATTGTAACAAGACCCTGATGGTGTTTCCCCACCCCCTTTGCTTCCACTCCAGGTTGTCATGCTCAGAGCTCTGCACCCGGAGCCAGGAATGATCAGGAGTAGGCTGTGTGCAGGGTTATTTTCTGTAATACCTGGGGTAGTTCTCAGCCAGCTCCTGACACCTTGTTCCAACATATTAATCTGGTTTCTTAGGATGGATGGAAAAGTCTATCATCCACCTTCATTAGAGCCCAGAAGACAGACTATAGAAGAATTCAAGGGGCTCCTGGGCTTCGCACGGATCGAATCCGTGTTCATCTACTTGGTGGTGGAAAGCCCTGGGTAGTGTCATAGACAGACAACCCAAGTCCTCGATTGGCTATTACCTGTGTGTTCTTCGGCGGATAAGGAGAGCGTTATATCCTCAGGGCTCTGTGAGTAAAATCATTTTGCAGCGTTGGCACCAAATAAGCAATCTGCACACATAGGCTGCATTTATTCTTCGACTTTTCCAGGCAACCATGTTTTTGTGACCAAAGGACTGGGGTCAGAACTTGCCTGGCTCAGGTCGCCAGGGAACAGAGTTATCATTCAACACCTACATTTACCATTCGAGGCAGTTGTTAAATATTGAATACTTACCGAAATGTTTTCTTTGCATTATCTCATTTATCCTTTGCAGTAAACACCAAAGCAGATTTTAATGTTTCTATCTCACAGATACACAGATCAGAAGTACTACCACATGTTATCAATCCTAAAATACCCTTGCGTGTAAGGCATGTCATTATCTTAGGTACTACCACCAAGGGAAATGAAAATCTCTGATAATTATCACTGTAAGACTCCACCAGTTGCCAGGCATGTCGGAATTTCAGAGGTTTTAAAATATAGGGGGTAAAATGTGCCTTTAACACTGATGCAATATAGTAAGGAACGTGCCCGACCTCAGACAAGGTTAGTGGCAGACCCAGAATTTGAATGCAGGGGAGTCCGGTGACTCTCAGGTCTGGCTGTAAGTCAGTGAGTGTTTGCGCTGGTCCCCACTCTCCATACCCAGTGCCAGGCTCCCAGCAGCTCTGCCCTCCCCCTCAGCCCTGCTTGCTGCTCTGGGGTGGCCTTTACACTCCTTCACCTTGTAGTACAGCTCGCCCCACGCCCCTCTGAGCTCCTGGAACACAGAAAGCCACACAGATTCAACCTGGCCCATAAGCACGTGTGGCTGGGCATTTCAGAGGTGAGTAGAAGGCGAAAGCTGCCGAGTACTTAATTGGTGTTGACTGGAGTCCTTGTGGGACATTGAGTGTCCAACAGATGATCTCATTATTGCAGGATTGTTACTATCAGCTTGCAGCGTGCAGAATAGATCGGGTAGTGATTGAGTTGGTTTTCGGCATTTCAGGATCCCTTATCTCCTGGCAGATACAAGCGTATCTTTCTCCTGCAACATCTGGAGCTGTAAGTGCTCTCCAATTCAACTTGACTCCTAGCATTTCATCTCCTCTTCTTTGACTCTTTTTCTTCTGTGAAATAAGTTCCTACAACTCCTTCATTGCTTCTTATAAAATAGTGCAAAGAGAATTAGAACTTGGGCTGCAGGTTCCAAAATAAGATATTTTAAGATCAAGAAATTAAAAACTGTATTAATGAAAAGGCTGCCATTACAGAAACAGAGCAATTGTACACTTGCATTTCATCTAACTCATAAATTGTACTAAAATTGAAAAGCGAGTATGAAACTACACCACCCCTCAGAGGAAATATCACTAGATAAAATCTAACTTCCTGTTCTACCAACTGGCCAGCACCATCACCTTGATGAGTCAGTTTTCCTCGCTGAGCCTCAGTTTCTCCATCTGTAATTCAGGGTGTTGACTGGTTATTCTTTCTAATCCTTCTCAGCCCTGACTTTCTGATTCTCAGACATTTCTCTCCTTACTAGTGTGAGGCCATCATTGTTATTTGTTGCATTTTGTCTCTATCCTCATAAACCAAAATGCCCTGAGAAACACAACATTTTTATGCCTTTCACAGTATCAGTGGAATTTTGAAATAGCCTGGGACTTACCTCGGGCAATGTACCCTCACGTCTGCTTCAGAAAACCTGGTCACTCTGCTTTCCCCAGATTACCATAGAATGGCTTTCCATCCATGCTTATCAAAGCCTTGACAAATGTCCTGATCTAATACTATGAGAACGAGAACCATAGGTTAACTCCTCATCATAGCTCTTCAGACCAGGCTAGGCCGCTGGGGCCAGTAGGACATCTTCCCAGGTGCTTCATGCAAAGCGAGACCCTGTACTTAACTTTCATCTCTCCTCTGGGATGCCACCATGCCTTGCACACAATTCTACTCCACTGTGTGTGGCCATTTACTGATACAGGGGTTTCCCCCAACAGACTGGCAGCTACTTTCAGGTGTAGAATGTGCCTGATATATCTGTGTCCACAGAATCTGACACGGCGTCTGGCACTGCGATGTAGGATTTCAGTGAGTGCATAAACATGAGGTTTCCTTGTGGACAAGGAGAGGAAGGGGCTTCCTCAGGAAAGGTATCATGGAGCCACCGCTGGGGGCAGGAGGAGGGGACCTCTGAGGCAGTTTCTAACCCATAGTATAACTCTCTCCTACTTCTTCTTCAATCTATGTGCATGTGTGCGTGTGTGTGTGCGTGTGTGTGTGTGTGTGTGTGTGTGTGTTAATTTGATAGTAAGGTTTACCTGGCATTTTTGCCTCCAGGAGTCTATGAGTTCTAGAATTCATTATCCTACATGGTGTTGATGTTATAGGACAGTATTTACCATTTATTTTACTAAGTATGAACATCACTCTTCTCAGAAAGGATCACTCTTTGAGAAGCTACAGTCACAGTTCCTTTTTCATAGCCTTTGTATCTTCCTTTGTCTCCCTTCCATTTACTTCTAGAACCACACTCTATCCCACTATCTCCCTCTTTGACTTCTGAGTTTGCCTTGTTCAGTTTTTGCCTTAGTTTTCTTTGAAGAAAAGGTGCCCCCTCATTTTGTCATTCCAATAATCCCCCCTTATCTGCAGGGGATACATTCAAGCCCTTCGGTTGATGCCTGAAACCGTGGATAGTACCCAATCCTATCTTTACTGTTCTTTCCTATATGGATGTATCTGTGGTAAGGTTTAATTTATAAAGTAGGCACAGTACAAGATTGAAAACAATAACTACTAATAAAATAGAATATACTACAATAAAAGTTATGCAGATGTAGTCTCTCCTTGTCTCTCAAAATATCTCCTTGTACTGTAATCACCCTTCTTCCTGGGATGACGTGTGATGGCCATATGCCTATGTGATGACATGAAGTGAGGGGAATGACGATGGCACTGTGATGTAGCCTCAGGCGACTGCTGGCATTCTGACATTACATCGGAAGAAGGGTCATCGGATCATGGGGCCATGACGATGTCGATAGTTGGAGGTCAGGAGCAGATGACGTTGATAGCTGGGGAAATTTATTCTCGGACAGCAGCTGACCATGGTGAAACCACTGTGGAAAGCAAAACCACAGATAAGGGAGACTACCATGTCTTCTTTAGAAGATCTTTTTTGATAGTTGAGTTATCTTGGTAATTTCACCATTTATCCATGCGGTAAGTTCTTTTGATTTATTACCAGGTTTCATGAGGCATGTTTTCCTATACTCCCCACCTCAGTAGATGAATCCCAACTCATCTGCAAAGCTCATTCTCAGAGGGCCAAATCGGTGTTTGCTCCCCTTTGGGGCTATAGAGATAAAGCTCCAGTACCCTCCAGTCACCTATTCCAGCCTTCCTTGGATGTTCACACTGCCAAATGTGAGATATGTGAAGGGAGGGAAAGTAAGCCTCCCGGAGAGTGTTCCGGTTCTCCAAGGTCCAGAGTTAGGGCAAGTTCGGGGCTCAGAGTCATCCCTCAGGCCATCTGATGCAAAGAATACATGATGCCAGCATCTGTTCCCTTCTCTGAACAAACGCTGTCCACAGCCTATAATATGCAGAGAGCATCAGCCCTTTTGATCCGAGAACTACATCAAATCACTGTGACCCTTTGAGGAAGATATGTGACCTGGGCCAAGTGGAGCCAGATGACTTTTTTTTATTTTTTTTATTACTGGAGCATAAAGAAATATGAAATGATTTCATGAATTGTAGCCAGAACATCTGTTATTAGACATTAGAAATCTGATTTATTCAGTTCTAGCAAACTGGCACTCAGCCCTCTCAATGTAATGCCTCGCCTTTGGGGCAACAAGGTGTTATTTGCCAGTATTCTCTTCGAGCATACCATCTTTTCCACGTCACAATGCTGCTCTTCCTCTCTCTGAGGGATGACGTCCAGCTTGGGGGAGAGAGGGGTTATAGAACATACCCTTCTGTTTCAAGGGGCAGTCCAGCAGACCCAGAGTCGTAATGGCAAGAGGCAGCCTGGTTGTCCACAGGCGGACAGGGTAAAATAAAGGAGGAAAGCCTTCTGCGTAGGACTCTGAGGGCTGTAAAAGTGACCCACAGAGTTGAAAAACATGTGGATCTTTGTGTCAATGGGCAATTCTAATCGGCCCATTTTCACCTTGACCACTTCTATAGACTTATGGGCCACTGTTCCATATGCAAATATCCCCAGACTCTGGGGAAAATTCCCACTTTGAAATCCTTCATTTAACATACATGATGGACCATTTCTCTGAGAAATGTGGGACTTTGATCCTTGGGATGTCAACATTTTACATAGATCAAAGTAATAAATGGAAATTATGGCATTTTACTGGTGGGATTTTAGATTTTAGTCACCTGATGAGTGTGGGTTGATAGGCACTGGGACAAACAAAAGAGATAAAAGGAGAAAATCTTTTGGAATATAAAAGCTTCCCCAAATGATCAGAAGTCACCCACTCACTTTATCCTTTCATTCTGTAATTCCTTCATTGAGACATTTATTCACTGATTACTTTATTTTTCAAACATTTACCTGTGCAGTCACTGTTCTAAGCATTGGGAGATGGGTGAGAAAAATTGAAAGAAGAGGAGATCCATTAACTCTAGAAGTTGATAGTCTGATAAGAAAAGTAAGACACTGGCACAGACGATAAAACAGGAAGTTATGGGTCAGGAGAGAGTCGCAGATGAAGGACTGTGGGAAATTGAAGGGGAAAGAAAGAAAATGTCCACAGAAAGTTTCCAGGAAGGGTTTCACGAAGGATGTGGAATTTGGGCTCGGACTTCAAGGATAGGATGTTGCAGGAGAGGCGAGGCAGTGGTTATTGTAGAAGGAAGCAATGGCTCACAACGAGGCATGTGCAGAGGGCAGCGTGAGGCAGGTTTGCGTATGGGCAAATCCTTGGTGTCTCTGAAACACAGTCCATGTAGAGGAATAATGGAAGACAAAGGTAGAAGGCAGGCTGAGGCCCTATCTTGAAGATCTTTAAGTGCCTGGCAAAGGCATGCTCAGTTGGCTGAAGGATTCTGAGCATGTGAACAGAACTGTAATTTAGGAAGACAACCCTAAGACCATGAGTAAATTGACAGTGGGACCACATGAAAAAAATGGCTGGTGAGAGATAATGAAAACGTGAACTGGAACAGTTGGAATGGAGAAGAGGGGATACACAGAGAAGAATTACAACAGAGGAGTTGATAAGGTTTCAGAAGTTATGTATTGTTGTAAAAAGAGTATGGATTTTAGAATCAGACAGGCCCTAGGATGAATTTCATTCCCCCCACCCCCTCACTTTCAGACTTACCTGGATGAAGTCACAACTTCCCAGCCTCCCTTGCTTCCTCCTCACTAGTGCATACATGCCTGGGTTACTGAGGGCATAGTGGGACGGGTGCAACCTAAACCCTCCCATGTGGTAGCAAAGCTCAGGTGAGAGATGTGGAAATACCTCATAAAGTCTGAGAAACCCTCAGACGCTCATTGTGCTTATTTCAGTTCCTACTTGGATGTGTTGGACAAACAGAGGGAAGGAGCTCAGGTGAACTTCAGGTTTTGGAACCCAGATGCCTCTGAAGGTGGAGAATCGCAAGCTGGAAAATGAGGGAAGGAGGAAGGGAATAGAGGTCAGCACTTACCCTGTACCTCAAAATAAACTCCAGATGGATCAGCTATTTAACTATAAATTTAAAATGACTGAAGGTGTTTTACAATGCAGAAGTTGAGGAATTCTATCTAAGAATTCCAGGGAAGCTAGAAACCAAAGAGGAAAATATTAATAAATGTGGCCGCATTAGAAGTTATAACTTCTATATAACAAAAGAATAATGCATAAGATTGGAAGAAAAATAGTCAGCAGGGAAGGAAACTAGTTGGCAATCATGTGATTGACGTGGAGTTGGTGTCTGAATACATAAGCAGTCTGGCAAAACAATTAAAAACACAAATGAGTAGTCAAATAGAAAAATAGGTAAGAATGTGAATGAGTAATTTATAAAAGAAAAAATACAAATGATCAATATACAAAAGAAAACCAATCAAATCTTTATCAAAGACATTCAAATAAAATAAAGGCATTTTTTTTTCACCACCTAGATTGGTGATTCAATGAGTAGGTGAAGAAACTGTTTTTATGAAGGACTAGGATGATTGCTGTCATGTACTATTGGGGTGGGATAAAATATAACATATGACAGTCTTTCTGGTGTTCAGTGTGGTCATATATATCAGTATATAAAAGGGGTATATCCATTGACCTATCAAACTCACTTCTAGGAAGTGACCCTAAGAAGATAAATGTGCAAATATAAAAATATAAATGAATAAAGATGCTTACTGCATATTATTTAAATTAGCAAAAATAAAAACAGCCAACTATGCAATACATTAGGTAAATAAATGGTGTTATAATTTTCTTTAGCTACTAAAATTGGTGACATAGACCTTTATTTATTAAACTGTAAAGCTGTTAACAACTTTTTTCCTTCTTTGTATCTGTGTGAGGTGATGGATGTTAACTACACTTATTGTGGTGATCATTTCACAGTATATGTAAGTTAGGTCATTATGCCGTACACCTTAAACTTACACAGTGCTGTGTGTTTTAGTATTATACATCTCAATAAAACTGAAAAAAGCTCTTAACAGCATATTATTAATGATGTGAGGTATTATCCCATTCATTTAAAAATATATATATGTGTATATATATATATATATACTTTTATACAAGATAAGCCTAGAGAAATGTTCACTGAAACGTTACCAGTGTTTTTCTCTGGATCATAAGATTTTTGGTGTATTTTTCTATATTGCTTCAATTTTCAAACTTTCAGAGCCATTTTTGCCAAAAATCCCCCTACATTTTCAAGTAAAATGTACAAATTACATTAAGAGAAGGAACCAAAGAGGGACAAGGAAAATAAAAGAGGAAGGGAGGGAGGAAAGGAAGGAAGAGAGGAGGGGAAGGAGAGAAGAAAGGTGTATTAAAATTCACTCATGGCCTTTAATTTATGGCAGGGACTGAGTGATGACACAGAGAGGTATGCCATGGAAAGAAATGCTTGTTACTTGCAATTTGTGAGACAGGGACACACCATGCCACAAAGGGCCACATAAAGAAACACCAACATTAGTCAAGAAGCAGAAGCAGCAGTGAGGGAAAAGCATGGCTGGGAGGAGACTGTGCTGGGTTTTTCGTGGACAAGGCAGGGGAAGCAGTGGGTGATGGGTTAGTTAGAATAATGTTGGTGGGATCTGGGATAAAGGAGTGGTCTTTACCTATTGGTACCCGGCCCTGGGTTGATTTACGGCAGGGGAAGTATTAGTTTGCTGTGTGAGGGTTAGATAAAGGAGATGGCTGGGAGTGTGGACTCAGGATTAATTGGTTTGCCTGTGATGGGCATTGTTTACAGGCAAGTTGTTTTATATCTCTAGAAATTGGCTAGTCCTAGGAGAAGTAGTCCCTTCACTGACCAGCTAGGTCCCACAAGATGTCAAAATATCATAAAATTAAAAACATGATTAATACAGGACTGGGGTTAATGGAGGGAGGGAGAAGGGAAAGAGAAAGGCAGGGAGGGAAAAAGGGAAGGAGGGAGGGGATAGTTGTTGGGGTGAGGCCCTGAGAGAGGGAAGTGATGAATTCTGAGGACAACAGGAGGGTTTTGCTATTGTCTGAAGAAGGGTAGTGCTTCCTCTGAGGATGAAGAGAAGAAGGTGTAAGAAGCTACACAAACATCCTCTATATAGAGAGGCAACAGGAACTCACCCTCACATGGCCTCATCTTACCAAAAACGTAGTCTCTGTTATTCTTTAAAAATGACTGGGATAGAGTTTGGGAAAGAATTAAAAAATAATCGAGGCAGTTTTAAGTAGCTTTTGGAGAAAATTCAGCATGTGATTTCCTAGGTGAGAGTAAAAGAACAGCCATTAGGGTCCAGCTGAAGTTACAGTCAGACACAGAAGGAAGGATAAGTTTGACTCAGAGTTATACCTGAATATTTGCTAATAATGGAATAGACTATTAGACTTTTCAGCCTTATTCTTAAACTCTAAGTCCTTGAGCAAAGTTTCTGCACCAGGAACTGACCTCTTGGGCAGTCCAGCCAAGATGATACAAGAACCTATGGCTGCCATATAGACCACTGTCCACCATCATGGTTGGCTCTTGAATCATGTAATAGGATCTTCCTTCTTCCCATCACTGTTAGCTGGAAGATCCACCCTCTACTACTGACTCTTCCCCCGACATATCAACGTTAGGAAATGGCTAATAACAACCACCCCTCTCCCAATCCTTGACATGTCATGAGAAAGGGTTTTAAAAACAAACAAACACCAAACAAACCTCATTGTCTTATCACTTTTCCCAAGACTCAATATCCTGAACATTTTCACAGATCTGTCTGTTCAACTCCTTCTCCTTAATGAAATTAAGAACAACCCTGTAACCAGCCCCCACATGAGACTCACATGGACAGGAAATAAATTTGTTAAGAATGAATGAATAAATGAATGAATGAATGAATGAATGAATGATTTCATTATTTCAGGAGAGCTTTAGCATGTGCACTGCAATATAGAAAATGACCTAATTATCATTGTCTTCTGTCTATGCTTGGTTTAGTAACCTATGTCTCCAAATGCTTTAGTGAGGGCAGATGAAGGAGACAAACATGAAACAGCCCCCAGATGTCAACTGATTCCACATGACAGAGACTGACTGTGGGAGGCAGTAAATGTGTTGTGCTGACCTCAGGCCGAGCAGTGCCCATATGGACATAGTCAGAAAAGTAACAGGCCAACGTGGTCATTCCTCCTTTTTTGTCTTCTTTTTTCCTAATGGAGCTGCATTCTTTACTCTAGATTTGGAGGCTATTTGCAGTATATCCCAGGGAGCTAGCCTGTGGCATTGACTCTACTTTCCTTTGGAAACACTACAATTTGTTTCCTCAGAGAGTCAGATAGAGTATTAGTTTAAAAATAAGTCTTGCATTTGGTCATGATTGCACAAGACTCTCCTCCTCCACCAAGTGTCTCGTTCACTGGTGGAAAGCAAGATGTCCACAGGGAGACAGGAGGCAGGGTGGTTGTCTATGGGACACACTGACTTTTATCAGGAGGTCAGAGAACCAAGAAAAGAAGTAATAACACTGCAGGGACTGCCTGTAGTGAAATTGATTATTTTTACTAAGAAATGAAGTCAGAAGGGAAAATTATTACCCATCAGTGGGAGGGGATTCCTATCTAAGCCAACATTTCCCAAAGCATCTTTAGCTGATTCTTTGAAATAAAAAGGGCAGGAAAAGAAAGTAGGTGTTGGTCAATATCTGCAGACATTGAAAACAGAGATTTTGAAAGTTCCACCCCAGTTTCATAATTGTCCCATTCTTTATCATGTCATTTAGGCACCAGCTTGGATCTTCACTCTGATTATAGGAAAAACATTTCTTGTTTGAATCACACAGATAATTCCCTCTTCTTCTCCTCCAACCACACATTCTTTCTGGACAACCTCATGTAGGATGATAAGACCCAACCTGTAACCTGTAGACTCGGTCTCCTTTTAGAGCTTGAATTGCTTCTGCAGAGCTGTGCCTGATTGTCCCAGAGATACCTTAAGCACAATGTTTCTAAAACCAAACGTATCATGTTCTCCCAAAGCCAGTATCTGCTCTTTCCCGGTACTTTAGTCAGCGGTCACTATACCCAGTCTTTAAAAACTCAGAAAAGAAAAAAAGAAATCTGTACCATTGCAAGAGTTATTGTCCTAATGGCTTGACCATACCAGGCTTCTTTGAAACAACAACAACAAAATACACATCCCGGCCTGGGGTGATGAACTTACTGAAGTCACAGAGCTGTGCGGATTCTTTGTCTTACTTGCATCCTCTGAGGCATTCGACACCTTTGGCCAATGCTCCTCCTTGGAACTCCTTTCATTTCCATAACCTGTTTCTTAATTCGTTTTTCTTTGTAAGTGTCTTGCTTTGGTTCTTCCTCCTTCTTCTCTTTCTTGATGTTCTTTCCTAATATATTATCTAATGTCTCTCATCACTCTCCATGACAGTGCCTAAGAAACATCTGAGAGTTTCTTATTCAGTAGATCTGGGATTTCTTTTAACAAGCTCTCTGTTCCAAGAGGTCTGTGTAAAACCGCTTTATATACGATTTGTGAGATAAACAAACGCAAGGTGGTGCTATCTTTGCAAACAGTATGTATACTATAATATATCTGGAACCTATGTTTCTCCTAGCAGGACCAAGGGGAAGAGACTGGCTAGATGGTTACCAAACTTACTCCTGCTACTTCTAAGACATTCGACTCTCACGTAGTTCTATGGCCATGTGTCTGAGTTCTAGCCTCAGAGTGGAAGCATTGTGCCCAGAAAAGCCTTCCGTTTGTACTTCTCCGTGCTCTTTTCCCCCTTCAATTGGCTGAGTCAATACTCATGGTGGACAACTTGGAAGGCATGTATTGAAAATGGCAGACTCTGTCATCCTGAATCAGGAACAAACTGCATGGAGCACAGTCGCCCTGCCAACCTGTTCACTCTGCCAGTACAGTTACATAACCAAGAAACAAACTTCTACTGTTGCAAGTCATAGAAATTTAGGGACTATTTGTTATAGAAGCTGACATTTCACAACTAATAGAGTTAGATAAAACATTGCAGTAAATTATCCATCTCCATCATATATCTTAAGAACATTTGGCTATTCTTTGACCTCTTATGCCTCAATGCTTCCTGGTGAAATTGTTTAGCCCAAGGGGGTGTTAACTTTTCTTGTGTTATGGATAACTTTGGCCATAACTTTTGTTTTTCTTTTTTTAATCTTTATTAAGTTTATGGGGGTAACATTGTAAGTAAAATTATATAGGTTTCAAGTAATACATGATCTATATATTACATTTTGTGTTCTCCACCCCGAGTCAGTTTTCTTTCAATCACCATATATTTGCCCCTGTCTACCCTCTTCTACCATCCCCCTCCCTGCTTACTCTAGTAATCACTAAACTGTTGTCTGTGTCTATAAGTTTTTGTTTGTTCATCTTGTTCATTTGTTGCTTTCAGTTTTACATCCCACATGTCAGTGAAGTAATGTGGTTTCTTGAGTTTTTCTGTCTGACTTATTTCACTTAGCATAAGAATCTCAGGATCCATCCATGTTTTCGCAAATGTCACTGTTTCATCATTTCTTATGGCTGAGTAACATTCCATAGTGTATATATACCACATCTTCTTTATCCAATCATCTATCCATGGAACTTTGGTTGTTTCCATGTCTTGGCCACTGTAAATAAAACTGCAATGAACATTGGAGCATGTATATCTTTACAGATAAATGTTTTCAGATGTTTTGGGTATATACATATGAAAAGATGCTCAACATCACTAATCACCAGAGAAAAGCAAATAAAAACCACAATAAGATATCATCTCACAACGGTTAGAATGGCTATCATCAACAAGACAAATAATAAGTGTTGGAGAGGCTGTAGAGAAAAAGGAACCCTTATACACTGCTGGTAGAAATGCAGATTGGTGCAGCCACTATGGAAGACAGTGTGAAGGTTCCTCAAAAAATTAAGAATAGAATTACATATGACCCAGCAATCCCTCTCCTGGGTATATACCAAAACTCTGCCCATTTTTCAATTGGGTTGTTGTTTTGTTGTTGAGTTGTACGAGTTCTTTATATATTTTGGATATCGGTCTGTTATCGGAGGTATTGTTTGCAAATACCTTCTCCCATTCAGTTGGTTGCCTCTTTGTTTTGATCATGGTTTCTTTTACTGTGCAGAAGCTTTTTAGTTTGATATAGTCCCATTTATTTATTTTTGCTTTTACTTCCCTTGCCTTTGAGGTCAAATATCATCCTTTCTGACCCCAAGGTTCATAAGTTTAGTAGCTATGCTTTCATCTATGCAATGTATTGTTTCAGGTCTTATGTTTAGGTCTTTGATTCATTGTGAATTAGTTTTGGTACTAGAGAGCAGTCTAGTTTCATTCTTCTACATGTGGCTTTCCAATTCTCCCAGCACCATTTATTGAAGAGGCTTTCTTTTCTCCATTGTATGTTTTTGGCTCCTTCATCAAAAATTATCTGCCTATATATATGTGGGTTTATTTCTGGGTTCTCAATTCTATTTCATTGGTCTTTGTGTCTTTTTCTGCCAATGCCATGCTGTTTTGATTATTATTGCTTTGTAGTATAAATTGAAGTCAGGGAGTATGACACCTCTCTCCTTATTCTTTTTTCTTAGGACTGCTTTGGCTATTCAGGGTCTTTTGTGCTTCCACACAAATCTGATTTTTGTTCTATTTCCTTAAAGAATGTAATTGGGATTTTGATGGGGGTTGCATTAAATCTATATATTGCTTTGGGTAATAGTTTAACTTGTTGATTCTTCCAATTCATGAACACAATGGCTTTCCATTTCTTTGTGTTTTCTTCAATTTCTTTTAATAATGTCTTAGAGTTTTCAGTGTATAGGTCCTTCACATCCTTTGTTAAGTTTATTCGTAGGTATTTTATTCTTATAGTTGAAATTGCAAAAGTAATTGTTTTTTTGTTTTTTCACTTCTTTTTCTGAAATTTCATTGTTAGCATATAGGAATGAAATGGATTTTTGTATATTGATTTTATATCCTGAAACTTTAATGTATTTGTTTACTGTTCCTAATAGCTTTTTGGTGGCGTCTTTAAGGGTTTTCTATATAAAGAATCTGTCATCTGCAAAAAGTGACAATTTAGAAGAAATATTTTTAAATGGTTAAAATAAACCATATACAGAAGAAACATATTACAGAAGAAACTAATTTGATTGAAACAGTTACCATAATGTTAAAAAAATAAAATTTATGATAGTTATTAACATGTTAAAAAGCAAAACAACACACTAAAAACGTAGGCAATTAGAAGTGGTTTTTATTTTTTTATAGCCATATAAATATTAAGACTCACCTTGAGTAAAAATATTGAACTGTGGGGTGGTCTTTGTCAAGGCCACACATATGTCACGTTAGACGTTTCGTCAATGTTGATTTTTTTTGTTTTCATGGTTACAAATGTAGAAATCACAAATCACAAATAAATCCCAAAGATATATTGAGGAATTTGTAATGGAAATAGATAATAATGCAATGCCATGATAGTCTTCTCTCAAGAAATACCAAAATCCCCCAAGGATTTTGGAGTTAGATATTCATATTTTGAGATTTTAGCTTTGTGATCAATGAGTTCATTTTTGGCCAGATCAGCATCTTTGATATAGCTTATATCAGAAACTGTTCAGTAACATAATGAAAATGACTCATCCCCTTCCACGTATTGATCCACAAACAATTATAGAGAGCGAATGTTTTGCAGATGTCTGGGTAATCAGTAGTTTGGTGGCAGAACGATACCTGCCCTTGGGTTACCTGAAAGTCATTTGGCAACATTGCACAAGAAGGCAATGATTTATGTGTGATCTACTGTTAGATCTAACAACGACCATTGTTTTAAGAGAATTTTGAAATATCTGCAACAACTATAATGCAGTTGGGCAATATCTGATTTCTATTGGTGAAAAGTCACAAGTGGGGCTAGTACTCCTGTGGTTTATTGCCTACATGTATAATGAATAAAAATACTTTCAGTTAAAGTTATTGGAAATAAAGTTTTTTTGTTGTTGTTGTTGTTGTTTGTTTTTCCCCTCAACCAAGTTCAAGAACCCACTGAATTCTTGCCATGAATCCCTTGCAGAAAAGTGTGAACTCCAGGTAGAAATACTTGTTCTAGCCCTTTGAGATTCTATTGTGCTGGGATAGAAAGTTCCTTTCTGGACAGAGGTGCAGAAGCGTACACGTGGATGTGACCTTTATATGGCCGAGCATCTGGCCTCAAATGGGGAAGTAATTCACACCTCCCCTTCTTCTAACTCAAATGGTCTCTTTCACTTTTTTTCCATGCCCTTCACCCTGTGACAGAAACCCAGGGGGTTAACAGCTAGGACCCAGGGTCTAGGCCAGGCCACACACACTCCAGGCTTCCCAGACACAGCACAAGCGTGAGCCTTCCCCTTTTCTCATTGTTCGGTGGTAGGATTGGGGACCTTCTTCAAGTTTCTTTTTATCCTATTTCTTCCCTGAAAGCAGTCTTGTTTTCTCATGATTTTATGTATATCATATAAAAACATAGGGTACTATATAAAAGTGAAGTGGAATTAACCCATGTAGACACACAAAAAATACAAATAAGTATATGTACTTATCATGTTTACCCTTAATTAGTTAGGATAGTTACCCTAAGTGTTAGGTTTAGTGCACGCATGCACACACACACACACACACACACCCTCATACATTCAGTAATTTGCCATTATCAACAAATCAGATTGCTTGTGGGAGACGATCACTATATTATTAGCTTCAAGAGGAATGGAGCTGAGTCTTGGAGATCTGTGAATGTCTGGTACTGGCTCAGTGAGTGACACAACATGGACTCAATAAATGTTTGTTAAGGTGAACTGAAGTCTGATAGTTTAGGATTGATTTAAAAATATCTTGGGTAGATACGGGCCTAAAAGAATTGGGGCAGTTTTGTTTTTAACTGAAGTAGGGCTGGTTGAATGTCATATAGTATTTCAGTTACCCTGTAACCCTGGGAAAGTTATGTAAATTTTCTGCAACTCACTTACCTCCTTGGTAAAAACATGGATAATAGTATTGACTCCTTAGAATTATGAAGATTACATGAGTTAGCACATGAAAAGTGTGTGGGGAATGCTACTTGGCACATAGTAGGCATTCTGTAAGTGTCAGCTATTATAATTATTACTATAGATTATTACTAGAATTGGTAGTATTACTGTAATTATTACTAGAATTGGTAGTATTCATAGTGGTAATTTCATCACCATAAGGAATGTCAAGAAGTATTGAAATGCTCAGGATTTAATGTTCTGCCATACATTCTAGAGATTATTGCTTATTAAGCTCTTGTGTCTGTTTTTAAGTTTGCATTGTCCTACATTTTTGTTGCCAGTCAGACAGCACCCTGAGTTACTCCCTACCCCTAAAATTTCCATCTAGATTGCACTTTGTAATTGACTATGAACTTGGAATCAAGACCATGCAAGACTATTTGGATTGTGTACAAAAAAAAGTGTTAAATAGATGAGTCTTTGTGTCACATAACTGCATCTATTTTCATGATTGACTGTTACGATATCTATATCTAGCTATCAGGAAAGATTTGTTTTCTGGATAATTGGATGTGTCCACCTAATAAGTAAGGTATTGCCGTATGCCTTTATGCATACTAACATCAGCTTTCTTTTATTCCCTTTATCATAATTACCTTCTCCATCCTCAACCCTGGTCATAAGGTAACAAATTCTCTCAAAGCACTACAAGATCATTATTAGAAATGAGTAAGTTGGGTGAATTTCAGGGCCAGTGGCTACTTCAATATTCTGATTTATGTATGTGACTAATTCCAGGTCTCATGTATATTTAGAAATGAACAGGATTGACTAGACAGCACAAAGGCATTTTTTCTCATGCTTTAGATTCCAACTAATAAAACAAAGAATGATATTTCTTTTTGTCAACACATGGGCATGGCTTGTGTGAATGCCAGCTTCTGCTGGTGGGCAGAGGCAGGGCTGTGCCTTAGGCACACTGCTGGCTGTGAATACAGTTCTGTGTCAGTGAAGGAGCAAATGCCAGAATGCTCAGCTCTGCAGGTGATTGTGTCATTCATGATGTATTTCTTGCTGTCTGATCAGCTGGTAATATAGAGTGTATAAATCTAATCCTATGGTGGAGACAAGTTAGATGGGAGATTTTATGTTTCGGAAGAATATGCCTATGGGGCTTTTAAGCAGAACAGTATTGAGTTGTTTGTGTCACTGTTTTATGGTTTTGGGTAGTCCATTCTAGCTGGAAAAAAATGTCAAAATTTATGGAAACGTCAGGCTAAAGAACAGTGTATTTTTAACGAGCTCACATATCACCTTTCAGCTGAAGGAGACTTATCATGGTTCCTACTGCTTTGGCTGGACCAGTTTCCCCTTCTGGCTTCTTGAACAGGTCTGTGTCTTGGGAATGAGAGCCATCCCAGCATAAGGCTTGGCCTTAATGCACAACAGCCAAATAAGGAGCAGATCCTAGGGCAGCAGAAGCATCTGGTGAAATTGGAAGTTCTGGGGACTCGGAGTGAATAATACTGACGTCAGGATTCAGCACCATCACTGCACTCACCACGTGATCACCTTGAAAAAGTGCCGGGACCTCTCTGGGCATCAGTGTGGCAATCATGGATGTGCATGACTCAGATCACCCTCAAGGAGAAAACTTCCTTCGAGGAGTGGGATCAGCTGACACCTTCATGCTGCGTTCTGGCCAAGATCACACTGTTCCTGGGAGGCTCTCAGACAGCAACTGAGCACAGCAGGGTACAGAGCAGGGTCTGCCTGCCTGATACAGGACTTCTCTAATGGGCACGAGGTGCGCTGGGGTCCCTGTTGTCTGACCAACACTCTCAGAGCTGCACTGGAGCCTGAGGTTTCTCCTACACCTTCCTCCCTCATCCTCTCTCTTCTTTCTCAGGTGTCAGACCCACATCCCACTCTGCAGAAACCCCCACCTCTTCCTGCTCCTTCTCACCTTTTACTTCACAGGAGTTTCCCTCTATAAATCTCTTGCACATTGATTTCCATTTTGGTGTCTGCTTCTCAGAGGACCTGAACTAACACACTCAGTGTATGGACATGTGTTATTTTTGGCCTATCCTGTACATTTCCCTGCAAATTATAGGAAGGTAATTCCCACATAAAATCCACTCCCTTATTGGAGAACTGCTTCTCCAACTCCAAATGTGGGGTTACGGTCGGCTGTCAAGCAGATATCCTATCACCTTGTTGTGTTGCCAGTGGCGTGGGCACATGAGTCAGGTCAGATAAATGTTCTCAAAGTGGACACGTGATTAAACAATCCAATCAGAGTCCTCTCCTGGGATTTGGCACACTGACAGTTACAGCGTCTCTCCTTCCTATTGGAGATGAACGAAGGGTGTGAACTGGACTTCTGCTATCACACACCTTAATGCAGAGAGGAGACTGAGACAGGGAAGCCCACGGTCAGGGGAGAACCAAAATCAGTCTCGGGGCCCAGAGTCCCCATCTGGAGGCTCTTCAGAGCTGCTCTCCTTCCTGTCACTTTTCCTTTGGGTCTGAAATGGACACCAGAATCCTTCCACTCTATCCCTGTGTTTTAATTTTTCAACTTAAGTTGGCTGAATTGGGTTCTATCACTTAGACGTGAAATAGTTTTCAATAATAGAATCAGTTTCTAACAAAGTGATTCTATAAACTGAGGTCGAACCTATCTTGGAAATAGAATGAAATATGGAATGGGAGGAAATACCAGCAAAGTGCCTGACACAGAACAGGCAATCAGTCAGTATTTTTTGAATGACACTGTAGCAACATAAGAAAATGGGAGCATCGAGGTCCAGCAAGAAGGGTATAGTTTTCAAAAAGGCACAATTGTGCCTAGCACACTGTAAGCACTCAGTTACTATTCTGATGAACTAAACTAAGAATGTGAAAATACCTGGGTTTGCTGCAAGTTGGTTTCACCAGGTTATCTGTGCTTCCTGATGGCAAGTCAGGTGCCTGAGAATGGCATCCCTTTTGATACTGTAAGCCACCTTCTGTTTCCAAGTCCGAATTCCCCACCTGGAGAGACCTGCTGAGAGAAGGATGGTGAGGAAAGGGACCGAGAGATACTCACAGGGAGTGACAAGAGGCGAAGAGGAGTAATGATCTGGGAGGTAAAGAGCAGCACATCTGGGAGCTCTCAGTAACCTAGGACCTTTCTTGTTTCAATGAAAGGAGCTGCTATGCAGGTCTGTCCAGGGCCAGACTGAGACCCTTGGGTTCTCCAGGCAGAACAATAATTTGGCTCCCCTTCAAACCAATATTTTAAAGATATTTGTGCAACACTTAATGAGTGGGGGTGAGTTGGTGTCAGCAAGGCATTTTGTTGCTATTGATAATCTCTGGGCCAGGTCATTGCCTGGTTTGGCAAAGCCAACTTATTTACACATTATCAGTATATTAGGGGCCCCATGGGCAGGGTAAATAGGCAGCACATTTGTGACTTTGCTGGTATTAGCATGGCTTCTAGGGAGCAAATATGATACTAAGCTGTGGGTTAATCAGCTTCTGTTCACACCAAGCAGAGATAATTGAAGAGGAGGCTTGGAAGAAGTGTCTTTGCAGATTGACTTCCGGAAGACCCCCTAGTGCAGAGGAAGGGGCGGCCTGGGGACAGCTGGGCCAGGAGGATTAGTTCCTTGGCATATGTCCTATATCCATCTGTATTCATACCTCTGCCCCCTATCATTAAGCCTCTTCTACACTTTACATTGAAAAAAACAAACAACAAAAACACAGAAAACTGCCTCTTGGCCCTTTTTTGTAATCAAGGAGTAAACAGATACCACATCAAACTTTGTCCTGAACCCACAAGTACTCTAAGTACTGCTTTTCTAAGTTGATGGAGGCATGTCATTAAAATCTTTGAGTGGTCAGCTTACTGTAGTGAATAATGATCATGTAAGAACAGGACCAGGGCCGCCATGTGTGCGGTGATAAAGCCGGGCGGGTGTGACCTGGCAGATCACATGGGCGCCATGGATCCCAGACGTTTCATCATGGCTGCCAGGCGGGGGGGTGGGGGGAGCAGCTCCTCAGAGGCAGTGGGAGTGTCTTCTGGGGGAGAAGCAAGGGCACGTCAGCAGCCCCTGGGCCAAGCACACTGAGCATCCCAGAACCCTGTCTCAGAACCCTCACATACAGTTTATACCAGTGTTCAGTGATGAGAAGCTTGACAGTTGCTCAGAGAAATGACGTTGTTTTGTCACAGTGATAAGAGGACAGTGATAATAGAAGGGGCCTTGGGGAACATTTAGTCCCATGGCTTTCTTACTATGTCCCAAAGTCCAGCGCTTCATGGCCACCTTTGTTTATGTTACTTGTGACTTCTCTGGAGTTACCAGGCTCAGATCTGAGATTCTGCCTGTCCGTCCCAGCACATGCTTCTTATCCCCACTTTCATCGTGGTGAAAGCTCTCCTGCTCCACCTTAGAGACTGTCGTGCCCTTATAACCACTTTTCTCTTACCTTTAGGACCTGGCAATCTAACTCACCAGAGAGTCTTAGCTAACCTCAAATCTTTTTGTCTCCCTTCCTGTCCCCAAAGAAAAAAATCACTTCTTTGTTTCATCATAAATGCAATCAATAGTCATTATTTGAGCTTTGATTAACAGCATTGGGGACACAAAAATGATATAAACAGGGCCTGTTAGCCCTTTCTCCAGAGGAGCTCACATTGTAGTGGCATTAGACCGAGGTACACAGAACTGGTGAAAGGGGGAGAGATGCAGGACAAGGGTCAGATGATGCTGACTAGGGAGATGAAGGAAACTGCATGAAAGAGGGGGCATGGAGCTGGACAATGACTGACCGGTGAGGTGTCACAGAGGAGAGAGGACAGTGCAGTCAATGCTGAGCGACCAGCATAGGCAGAAGCAGTGGAGACGTGACCGAAGCACAGGGTCTAAAAGCAACCGGCTGCAGCTACAGAAATAGGAGTTGTACTCACTGACCTCTTCCTTACTGGCCAAGGTTTTAGGATGGTCCCTGGGGATTGTATGTCTGCTCATAAGTTTTCTCCCCATTTGTTCCTTAGAGTAGGAAGCTGGCACCCTTCCCCATGATCTGGAGCAGAGACAGGATGCTAGCAGGTTCTCAGTGAAGGCCTGGTCTGCGAGGGGGTGTTTGGTCTGCAGAAGGAAAAGCAGCAGTGGCTTCCCCTGCAAGAACGTGACTAGACACTAGGCAGTCTGTTTCCCTGGGATGAGGTCCCAGCCTCAGGAGGGGTGGGCCATGATGTGGTACAGAACTTTGGGGATCAGCCTCCCAGCTGCCCAGTGTCTGTTGCCCCGCCAACTTTGACGGAGTGAGCCTCTACTTTTCAGTTTGCTTTTATGCTATGGACATGGGACCAGAGGTTGGTTGGTAGAATCACATATTAACATAGATTTTTGCCAGTTTCAGTGGATGCTGATTCAAGCACGTCCAGACCTTTGCTAATGCGTATAATGTGAATGGAGCTTGAGTCCTCTACCCTTCTTTCCCCAGTGGGTTCTTCAGTACTTCCAGCCTGTATGAGCTTTGAGCTTGGAAGGAAACTCTCATTTCTTTTCTCTGGGAAAATATTGCACTTCTTTGAATAAATAATCGAGGGGTTTTTGCAGACCATCCTGTCCTCAGATTGAAAATGGCCTCTGACTCACTCAGAAAAAAATCCTTCCAACATTATAGCATGTATTTCGGTCAGTTGATATTGTTATCACTGACACATAATAAGTAATAAACACACATCAACTGAGTGATTGCTTAACTGATAGACAATAGAGTAGTTTTAGGGTTAGGGTTTGTTTTCCTTTGTTTTCATAACCACTCCTTCATTCCAAATAGCCCAGATGCTCACCCTGATATCAAGGCCATTTCAGTGTCCTCTGAGGTCCCACTGTCTGTCATCCATGTCCCCTCCATTGCTAGGGAGTGGGGGATACTCTATTCTTTGTTGTTCACCCTGATTGGAGTGGTATTTGCTTTGCCCTGCCAAGGAGATATGTTTCAGTCATCTGGTTTTCTTGGTTTTGGCAAATCCTTTTTGATATTTCTCAGTTATGAACTACTGACTCATACTGCAGCATCTCCCGATTTAAAATTAGCTAGCAGATTGGATTTGTTAAATCGAAGAGGGCTGGAAAAGCAAAGCCAATCCTTCACTGTCAGTGACAATCTCTGTAGTCAGTGCTGCTGACTGAAAGGAAAGACAGAGGCACCTAAAAGAAACGTGTTTGATCCATTTGGAATGGGAAGGTTCAGCCTGAGTGGGGTGACTGATTACGCTCTGTACGATTCTGTGGAAAGGTCACATTGTGCTTGTCCAAGAAGTCTTGAATTATGCAGTAGTAACATATTAATCCCCAATTCCCAGGGCTTGATACCACAAAGGTATGTTTCTCTGCTCACCTGGCATGTCCAACACAAGACTGAGGCAGGCTCTGACCATCACAAAGACCCAGGTGTTCAGAGGATCCCTTCTCAGGTCTATGTGACAGCAAAGAAGACCAAGTAGACAGTTTCATATGGGGTTTGCCATGCTTCAGCCAAGAAATGACAATTGTTACTTCTGCTCATGTTTCTTTGGTCAGAAGCAGTCACCTGGTCCTTGTCAGTTGAAAGGAGGATAAATGCAATTCCCGGTACATATGAAAGGAGAAAAGGACTAAATGTTGGTCAACACCAGCAATGACATCATCTGCCCTTCTGGTCAAATGATTGCTTCACTTTTGTTCCCACACAGAAAGCACTTATCCTCCCGCCCACAGTAGAAAACCAAAGTCTCATTGATTCATCTCCAGTAAGTCAACATCTAGGATATCAGTCAGGGGCGTGAATGGTAGTTTCTACATTAGGTTTCGGCATTTTTTTCTCTTGATCCAAAGACTCATGTACTGAAAAGTCAATATGCAATCACGGAATAGGGATGGATTACCGAAATAAATACCACCACATGGACAGGGCAATGAATGAATGGACAATTCTCAAATCCAACTGGGGGAATATTCTGGAGACCCGTCACCTGAAGAAGGAAAACATTCCTCAGCTAGGCCCTGATTTTGCCCTCTGTACAAAGAGCTTCCTAGTTCTTTGCTCTCTTTGTTCCCTGGATCTGCCCTCCGGGAGGGTCTTCCTTTCCTATATCTATCCTTCTTGGCCATTTCCAATACTGGCGTTGGGTGACACATCCTCTTTGTGAGCTGAGTGGCTTTCTCAGAGTTCTTCCATTATTTCTGCATTTCAACTGGCCAGCTCTTTCCTGAGCTCATCTCTTTCTTATAATATTCTGCCAAATGCTGCCACTATTAACACACTGTTAACATCCTTATTTCTCACCCCTTTTCCTAGCGCCATAACGCCATTAAGTTCATGATCTACTTTTCACATCATTATTCCCAAACATTTTAACAGTTTTCATTGTCATGAACCATCATTTTTTACCACCTCCAATATCAATAACGTGAGGGGCCCTTTTCTACCTACTGATGTGGAAAGCAATGCCAGATATTTGAAGTTTTTTAGCTGATTCTCACTCTTGGTACCAACTTTATCGTAACTAAATTAGATTAGTTTATGCTGCAGTAATGAATTAACCTATATTCCTAGCAGCTTGATACATTACATGTTTGTTTCTCTGCACGTGATAAATGCTATTAATTTACTACTCATTAAATATTGTACACACTTTATAAGCCAAGGCACAGTGTGTTAGCATCTCTGGGTTTAAGTGAAAGAAGGAAACACAGAGCTAATGCTTATGGAGCACCTCATAGGCTCCAAAACCAATTAATGTTCACATACTTACTCAAAGTCACAGAGCCAGAATTCAAACCCCATTCGACTTGATTAGAAAGCCCATGCTATTTATATTTTCTTTCATCATTTTGAAGTTCTACAATTGCATTTTTCTAGTATTAGGCACAGGAAAGAGGGCACTTTGCAGAAGTGCTTCTAGAACTTTTATGTGCACACAAATCACCTGGGGATCTTATTACAATGCAAATTCTGATTTCTGGGGCTAAGTCTGAGGCTCTGCATTTCTAAGAAGATCTCAGGTGATGCTAATGCTGATGGTCTGAGGATCACTCTTTGAGTAGCCAGGTTCTAGAGTATTTTTGTAGTAACCAAGGGCAATCTTGTGGGAGACCTCCACAGACATGAACAGTTATCCAAAGCAATGTCTTTTCTGATCATTGAGAAAGACATTGTTTTAAATGACACATCAAACAAGCGATAATTTAAACATATATATATATATATATATATATGTATTATATATATGTATTATATATGTGTATATATACATATATGTGTGTGTGTGTGTGTATATATATATATATATATATATATATATATATATATATGTATATATATTTCATTCTCTGGGGCTTCCTGTAAGGGATTAGTCTGTGTGAATGACATCTCTGGAGTTGTTCACTGGAAAATTTGCATGGCTGTACATGGCCCCTTTGCCTGAAGAGCTAATTGAAGGTGCACTCTACGTAATATTTGACCAGTGTTTTTCTAAACTCACATGTGTTTTCTAGTTTAATTGCTGGTAATGCTTTCCCACTATTATTTATTATTGTTATATTATTATTATTTGGACATTAGTAAGTTCTTGGGAAGAAAGCCTAGATAGTTCCAGAAAGTATACCAACCTATCTCTCACCTTCCATCGTGTTACTTCCCCTTGCTAACTTCCATGGCCATGATTCCATGATCAGATTGGTCTCTGTAGTACGGCATTTCCTCCTTATGCTCTGGCCCAAGTATTCAAACAAGAAAAGATACTTTGCAATGGTCATACCTTGTTTTTACTGATCCAGAGTTTGTTCCTCCTTTGTCTGAAGCAGTTCTTTGCTTTTCCTTTGGGTAAACACCCCTGCCCCACTCTGAGTGGTCTGGTGGGACATTCATGGTGCCCTATCCTCACCTGTGTGAGAGGCCCAGGGTGGCCAGTCAGAATATACTGCTTTTTTGGCAAAGGTAAGCACATTACTCAAATAGAATAAATCAAGGTGAACCCTGAGAGTTGATTTATTTTCTTTGGGATATAAATAATTTACTCTTTTATTAAAAAATCCCATGCAATAGAAATTATGCAAGGCTGGAGCTCACTAGGACCCTCGTCCTCAGCCACATGAAGAAACACATTGCTGGATAAAGTAAAAATAAATAAACAAATACATAAATAAAAAATAAAAGAAATCAAAGCCCAAGCTACGGAAACAGAAGCAACTTGGCTAAAAACTCTGGGTCCAGCCTTGCTTTCAGCCCAATCCCTAGATTTCCGTTTGTGCTGAGTTGGATTTCTGTCACTTACTTACTACCAGAAGGGTCACAACTAACAACCTCCCTTACTTCCCAATAGCACAACTGATATTCAACTGGAAGATTTAAATAAGGCTTTCCTAAGGGTTGAAGGATAACAGTAGGGAAATAAACAAAGAGTAATATTTAATTAGATAGTCTGGCTTAATCACATGTCACAAGCCCCTCATATTTACCTTACATGAACTGCAGCTCCTTAACCAGAATCTACATGTCAAAGGATGGTAGTCATTCCTCTATCAGAGAACTCCAATGGGTATTCCAAAAGCTGAACCTGAACTACCTCTCCCACCTCATATACACCATGCACCTAATTGCCCCTGATTGCACATGTAATTCTCACATTTACTGAGAACTTCCAAGTTCCTGTACCTCAGCACATGCTTTCCCTTGACAAAGACTCTGTCCTTGATCAAACACCAGCCAGGCTCCTCTGAGCTCTTCCTTGACTAGGCCTCAACCTTGGCCTATAAAAACGTTGATAAAAGGTAGCATAGTTTCTAACATCTTGAGGCCACATCCCTGGAATGACCCTGGCCCCATTAAAATGCCTGCCTGAGGAACCTCAAGAATAAAAAAAAAGAAAAATGTACTCTTTGTTCCAGCCAACACTTGAAGATAGGAACCTGTCTCCCAGACTCTGTGGTGGTGGGGAGGCTAATTTCTATATGCACCAGTTAGCAAACCTAGAGAGGTATCACATATAAACCAACCCCTCTCTCCTGTTATTTTGTAATTTTTCATTTCCTTGACTCTACTGAGCCTCTGCTCACTTCCACCCTAAGCTCTTATCCTACCTCTAAACTGCCTAGTCATCTCTGTACAAATGGAAGTTGAGTTCAGTTCACACTGGGTCTCTCCATTTTGCAATCGTACATTGCTATAAGAATATCTAGACAGTAGATTACAATCTGTCCTTACTACTTTACCTAGTGTCCGGCTCTGTTTATCTTTGACACTTTCATCCTGGAAATCTCTTCCTTTGCCTCCTCCCTTTCCTAGCTTTAAAATCCTACTCAATCTACAGACACAGCTTAAAAAGTTTGCATCACCTCCTCCACATCTGCAGCCTGTATCTTCCTCTGCATTTCTACAGGACAGAGCACATACTTTCATCTCGGCTCTTATGTCCCTCTGTGCTTCCCTAGGGTTTGTTGTGTCTGCTCTTACTGGTCAGTCAGCTCTTTGGGAGCAGGGACTGTACGTGATTATTTTGGTTCCAATAGCATAGGTTATATCTGTCTTTTTGTTGTTAGTGTCTCGATTACTGCTTTTAGCACCATTGTCCACAGCCATAAAACAAAGTAATATGGCCAGTTCTCTAAGTGCCTGCCTCTGGGCCTCTGATTAGAGTAGAAATATAAAATAATTTATACCTTAGTGTGGCAAGAAGCTCTGCTATCTCCTCTTCCAAGGGTGATTGAGTCCCCATTGGTCTTTCAATAAAGGGAGGCTGTCTCCTGAGAAAGCATGACGAGGTCTCTCTCTGTTACACACTGTGCTACCCTAGAAGGCCCATGGGGTGGGATCACCGATGTGGAAAATTTTGCCACGTTTCTGCCCAGCTCAAGTAAAAGCCCTCCATAAAGCACATATAGTTAAACACAACACATCATCACATCGCACCATGCCATGCCCTCACGTACATATCACACACCAGGCACACCACCCACAAATACACTCACACACGATGTATATTGTGCATGCATACATCATGGGAGAGGGGGAATAACTTGTGATATTTATGAGATACATTCTCTATAATTATCAAGCAGGATATGGACTGCTGTAGTCAATGAGTTATATAAATACAAATATTACAATAGAATACAATCAGCAAATTTGTCTTTGCATTCTTAATGCCTTCTCATCTACTCCAAATCCTTACTCTCCTGCCTATCTTGTCCCATTTTTTGTGCTTGAAAGTAACTTGAACTCTCCCACCTGTATCGTTTCATGCATATTGTTTACTTAAACAGCTTCCTCAACTCTAAACTCCAAACAAACAAATACAATGTTCAGGGCCATGCCCAAAACACCCTGTCTAAGTTCAGAATCTCAGTCTACTTGAAACTAAATTCTTATGGTATAAATTAAATATCCATTTAAATGATTAATGATGTTTTCAGGTTAGAGCAATTTGGTTATAAGGCCCTGAGGTTAGGACCTATGTCTTGTATGTATACAGTTGGTGCTTAATACAGAACTGCAAACTTACTAGTTGTTCAGGACGTCTGTCAGGACAAGCCATCTATGGGAGAGGAATGTATGGAGTGACTTCCCCCTCTCACGGTGTGTAATTCTCTGGCTCTTAGCCATAAGGCCTTCCTTCTTCAGACACCCTCTTGGAGAAGAGGTTATTAAACCCATAAACCCAAGACCATAAATAACTTACCCAGGTCCCAATAAATCTGTGTTTCATATGAAGCATGTTATTTTTGACAACAGGCCCAATTCCTTTGGAAATCATGTAGTTAGAAATAAGGGAGGTATCTTCCCCAGAATCACATAATGGTTTCACATAAGGCTCTTGTCAGTCCTCACTCACAGTGTAACACATTAGCCAATCAGATACCACAGTCCTGGTGGCTTTAGACTTCATAACAGAAAGCTCATTTTCTTCTTCTCTCTTGGGGCTGGAATTTCCACTGTCCAGAAGCCATTTGTCTTGAAGATTTCATTTTCAACATCAGCATAGGAATTAAAAAAAAAAAACCAAAAAACAAAAAACACGTCATTTTAGCCCAGAACAAGATTGAGATAAATCAGGCTTTTTTTCTTTCTTTGGGATTTCCTGGCTCTGGTGACCCTATAATGGTGGGCAGGGTGGGGGAGGACAGCTTCTAAAAGATGCTAGGTTTCCCATGACAGAGAAATACAGGCACATTTAATGTGTCTAGGATATAAGCACATTGATGACCAAAGCCCAGAGAATTGAGCTCAGTCTGGGAGAGTGCGTGGGCTTTGTGAATGGACCAATTGGTATCAATCTTGTCATTACCAGAGTTTCATACAGTTTGTCTTTGGAAAATGACAATTCCATAATTAGGAAAAATATTGGAATGTTTCTAATTTAATTTATTAATATTTTGAAGTATCACAAGCCATTGATCCATTCATTCTTTGATTTAACAAATTTTGCTGAGCAGATATTTTGTGTGTGGGGGCTACAGATCCTTTGATCATACCCTTTGGGTATGCAGGGCTCTGGGCAAATGATTTACTATATAAGTCACCAATATCAACGTGTCAGCAGTATCTGGAAACTCTGTCTTATGCTATTCTATGGAAGGAACATGATGCTGGCCAGTGGGAGCTAGCTTCTCCCCAGACTCCCTCCCAGAAAGCTAGAACCAGGGGCTGGCGAAGTGCTGCCAGGACACCTCCATCCACCTAAAAGGAACTGCTGCCCCAAACTGGGTTTTGGCACTGGAGGGGGGCTTAGAAAATTCCAGGGAGCCACTTGAAAGTATTAGGCTGCCTGATGTGCAGGATGGGGGAAGATGCCCCCTTGCCTGGTTCTGGGTGGTAGTGACATTGGCAATTAAATCATGATCCCTACTCTCAAGGAGATCTCCTATTGTGCAAAATGTTCTTTTAACTCTGCCTGCCATGTAATATAATAAATAAATGCACTCAAGTGTGACAAACGCCATGATGATGGTATATGTATGATATAGTACAAAGTGAAAAAAAAAAGTAGTGGTCACGATTTGATTAATCTAAAGAGAAATAAGTAGAAATATACTTATGTGATTATGAAGTTGGGCCTTTATGGTCCTGGGATGTCATTTAAGAATGATTTTGAGAATTCTTTTGTTGGATAGGTCATGCTAATCAGTTGCCCATAGAAACTTCAGCTTTCCACATGGACAGTCTGATGGATCGCACTGGAAATAAGAGATTTGGGTGTAGAGAAAATTGCATTGGTATTCTAGTTCTGTCCACCACTTACTAGCTGTATGATGCTGGAGGTAGTAACTCCCCTAAGCCTCAGTTTCCTCATCCATAAAACGGGAGTGATAATATCTATTTCACTGGGTTGTTTTGAGGTTTAAGTTTGTCTGTAAAGCCATGCACGTAGCATAACAGATTCCTTCATTTTTGGTGTAGGAGCAATTGCAGGACTGTATATGACAAGGAAGATGTGTTTATAAAGAAGATCATCAGCTCAGGCTGGGCTAGGAGTCTTTCCTGTGAGCTTACTGTTTGCAGGCACAGCCCCCAAAATGTTACGTTTTGGGCCCTGCGATGAAGTCCGGGCTACACCAAACAGGATGGGTGGACTTGCAGGCTGAGACATGGATGTCTTAGCATTTGGGGAAATGAATGTCTATCTGATCCTCCAGGCGTCCAGTGTGTTAGTCAGTTCAGCCTGTGTTATGGACCGCATGTTTGTGCCCCTCCTCCAAGTCATACCCCGAAATCCTACCCCCCAGTATGATGGTATTAGGAGATGGGGCCTTTAGAGGCTAATTAGGTCATGAAGGTGGAGCCCTGATGAACGGGATTGGTGCCCTTAGAAGAGACACAGAGCTTGCTGTTGCTCTCTGCTATCTGCCATGTGAGCGTATAACTGAAGTTGGCTGTCTATAAACCAGGAAGTGGACTCTCAACAGACACTGAATCGGCTTGTACCTTGATCTTCAACTTCTCAGCTTCCAGAAATATAAGAAATAAATGTTGTTTAAGCCACCTCATTGTCTATAGCAATGTGTTACATATAGCAATCAGAGCTAAGGCCTCATGAACTCACTGTTTCTAAGTACAGACTCAGGCCCATAGGAAGGTTCCTGAGAATCAAATGGGTCCAAGGAAAGCTGGTCCTATTAGACTCTTTTAGGAGACGTCAGCAAAGCTTCCTCAGTAGTTGCCTCTGTGTTGAGTCATGCTGAAGCCCTTCATGCCTCCAGGGTGCCCTACTGATGTAACCTGCTGCCACCCCCAATACTTAGAGCACAGCACAGCTTAAGCTTGGGGGTAGAGTTGGGAGAGTGAGAAGTGGGAGCTACAGATGGAAGTCAGGGCTCGGGGTGGGGGTTGAAGTTGGGAGAAGAAACAGAGAGGATAGACCAAAATCACTAATATGGGAAGAGACCATTTTGGGTGAACATGGTAGAAGCTAACCAGACTCCAGCTAAGGGTGTGCTCAGAGAGAGCGGAAGGCAGACTGGGGCACTCCGGGAGGGAGGGGCACTCTGGAGATAATATTCTTAGTCCAGAAATATTCTTACTCCTATGCCTCCAGGCCCTGTTCTTCCTGGGACCGCCTCTTAGCCGAGGAGTCAGGAAGAAGCCTTCTCTGTAGCACTTCTTGATTTTGTGGTTGGAAGCCTGAGAGCGATAGGAAATTGAGAGAAATATTTTTGCACACTTGTATAGAAGGGGCCACTGTTTTGGAATGAAACATCCTGTTATAAAAAGTCCGCACAGACAAACAGATGGAAGGAGATAAGTATCAGCCTTTCGCCTCCAATTCTGTCAGCCAAGAGAGAAGGAAATTGGAGCTGTTAGTTATGGAGGCTTCTACAAATGCAGGCCGGCACCAAGTTTTTGTGGTTGAGTGACTTCTCTTTTTATCAGAGACCCTCCATTTCCTACGATGCAAATATTTTGTAAGAGGAAACCCCTTTAAAGCAAAAGGAAGGAAATATCATTTTTATTGAATGACTTCGCCAGACTGATTTGCATTTAATGTTCATAAAAACCTTGAGGCAGGGATTAGTACCATCTCTGTTTTTACCAGGAGCAGTCTCAACGCCGAAGTCACTTATCTCGTATCGTACAACTTTATAAGGGCCTGGCTCAGCGTCGGTGTATGCCTGGATCCACCTTTCAGGCTGTGGGCTCACTGTTTCCAAGCAGAAAGACACAGTGGCAAGAATGGGAGAATGTATGTAAATCTGTAGATAAAGCCTCAAGTTGAACTGGGTCGTCAAAACCCAGGACCATAAGCAAGTCTGGAGTCAACTCACCAGATGTGGAAAGTGCCAGGACCCAGTGTGGGTGGGTGGGGGCTGGGGCCCAACCAAGTCACTTGGCCTCCTCCTGAATAACTTCACAGCCCCCCAAAACCCCGGGGTAAAGCTGAATTTTCAACAAACTAAAAGCTGTGAGGGATGGCTGAACCTTTTATGGGGTCTTTGAGCTCCAAGCCTCCATGGTCGCTATGTGCAATTCAACGTGTGTGTGTGTGTGTGTGTGTGTGTGTGCGCGCGCGCAAGTGTGTGTGCTGAGGGGCAGGACAGAGATGATTAGTCCAAATACATTCTTTTGTACAATGTAAAGCTCTACATTGAGAATAGGGCATTGAAGGAACACTGAAATTGGGGGCACTAATGCCTGAAGGATGTTAAAAACAAGCATGAGGGAAGATGCATACTAATTCCTAGGACTTCCAAGTAGCATAAGGCCTGTTGGGTTTGTTGCTCATGGTTATGTTATTAATATACAAAGACATGATGGCTGGGACTCTATTAGCTGTCGTGGGCCATAAAGACAAAGGCCACACCCTGGATTCTGTAGCGTAATCTTTGTGGTAGAATCTGGTTACTACAGTTGTGACACTGTCTGGCAGCTCTGGACTGCCCCAGACTCTTCTCCCACTCACCACCCACCATCCGACTGGGTTTTATGCAGCCCCACCCAGCACCTGCCTCCCATGTCACCTATCACACTAAACTAAATCTGCTGTGTGGCCTGGCTGCTCCACCAGGCTATGCTAAGGCCGGGGCTGACTGTCAAGGCTAAACACCTCTCATGTCTATCAAGATGCCTGCTGCACAATAATGTTTGTTGAACAACTGAATGAATGAGTGAATGACTGAGCTAATGAAAGTTCTGTCACAAGAACATAGGGGCTCAATAGCGTGAGAGGTGTTCTAGATAATAGAATACTGTAGACGTGGACAGCTGCAAACAGCAGAGCATTTGGGGCCAAATTCATGCTTTGAGGGGCCTTCTATGTTCCAGCCAGATCCTCCCCTCTGGCCCTGTGAATAGACAGCAGAGATAGATGATGACGCTGACTCATTCTGGAATGTGGGGCTTAGGGGAGGCCACTGAGGGACTGAGGACTAGCGAGTGATGAGGGAAAGACACCTGCTGCAGCTGCTACTCCTCCCGTCTTCTTTCCACTACTTTGCCCAGGGGCTGGCTCGCCCCGTCCTGCGTCCTGCCATCTCTGGCCAGGACTCTGGTCTCGCAGGCGCCCTCCTTCCTGCTCACCTCTGGAGGGCCTGGATGAGGATATGTTTGTGCCTCCCTTCCACGTGTCCCCCGGAGAGGAGGGGGGGCTTAGTCAGCCTGCGTAGGCGTTGTTTATCTTCTCATCCATCTCCCAATCCAGGACAGAGTCTGCTAAGTGAAACATGATGGCAGGGAGGCTGCCTCTGCAGACGGAGTGTTTTCTTTCCTTCACACCTCTTTCCCCTTAACCTCTGGTCCCTTTGGCCTTTTCTTCCAAGTTTCTTGCCATAGACTTCTTACTATGTGTCTCTCTTTGTCTGGCTGCTCCCTGAGTGTCCTGAGCAATGAAAACGTCCTTAGTGGATCTCGAGAGGACTGACTGCTTCCCCTTCTTTCCTTGTGACAACTGCAGTGCAAGATCCTTCTTTCCCCTTAACAACTATGTGACTGTAGGGACTCCTAAACATTTCTGAGGCTCGATGTACTAATTCATGAAATGGGATTGCAAAGGCTGCTGTTAGAGCAGGCTGGTCACGAGGCACATAATGTGGAGAAAGTAGACTGAAAGGCCTTAGAATGTGTACCTCAGGATAAAAAAGATAATGCAGGAATAGTCATTACTTATAGGTATAGGAGAGAAGCGGCAGAGAGGGCTGGGGTGCACAACCCTGTTCTCTACCACTCACCACTTTGGATGTTACTTTCATCTCTTCTCTCCGCTCTCCCTCCATTCTCTTTATTTGATAGTTTTTCTTCCTACCCATCCTCCAGGTGTTCTGAGGGCCAACCACTGCATGCTGTGCACTAGAAGCATTGCACCCTCCTCTCTTCTAAAGCTGGGCCTGCCTGCAGTGGCCAGTGAGAGCCAGAGACCCAGAGCTGCCACCACCATCCCCCACAGTGCCCCCCACATGACTGCAATGACCCTGAGGGCTAGCATCACTCCAGGGGTGGAAGCCAACCAGAGACAGTGGACTGAACTACTGACCTCACTGTTCTCCTGGCTGCTGTCCTGTGATAGCACCATATTGTTTTCCCCTAGACAGTTCTCTGATTTGTACTTTTCCCATTCCTTTGGTGGCTCACAGAGGAGTCTCCTGACGTGTGCCCAGAGAGGATTGAGGAAACAACCCTATGTGCCATCCGGTGATGCCCCCTGGGTCCCTGTGCTTTGTCCAGTCACGGATCCAGGACATAGTGGATTTTGAAACCTGCTCTGATTGGTGGATTCTGACCCGTGGACCATCAGGGAAATTGATAATTGATGGCAGAGTTGGGGGGAAGCAGGAAGAGGTCAGATCTCTACCATGAGTAAGGCTCACCCTCAGTCATGCTATTTCTCCTTCCCAGTCTGCATCTAGCTTAGCTTTTCAGGATACCCCAGTACTGCCAGTTACCGAGATAGGCCACACACCTGGGACCATCACCCAAGAATTATCTTCAAATGAGGACATTCAAATGAGGACAAACTTTATCTACAACCTTCTTATCCTTACTTTTCCACCAATAAAAAGGTGACCTATGATTGGAAACACATCCAAGATATTCTGAAGCCAAGTACTAGGGCATCAGTTCTCTGTGATCCCTGGAAACCAAGTCCTCTGCCATCTCAGACCAAAGAGGGTGGGAGATGGGGGAGAAGAGCTCTTCTGTAGGGAAGTCCCTGGCTTGTAGCCCTGAAAATTCCAGCCATATGCATTTATGCTGGACATCTTTTATCCTGTTTGGCAGCTTTCCAATTTTTCAAGGTATTTTCTTCAAATAAATTGTGAAAAAAATTCACTTTGCAAATTTTAACAACTAGATATTGAACCCATAGTATGTTTGAAAACAAATGTTTTAAATCAAGACTTTGAGTGGATAATCGTTTATAGACTCACCTTTTCCCTGCTTGCCTTTCACAAAACCATCTTCCATTTCCTATGAAAAGCTGGGAAAGTAAACATCAGCATATTCATTTAATTTCCCTTTGGCTCACCAGGACTTGTTTCTAGAAATATCTTTGATTCCTTCTGACAACTCTACTATCTTTCTATTTCCCTAATCTGACATCATTCCTGAATATTCCCTCTTAGCCATCTTAGTTTACGTAATTACATTTTCAATTTGTCTCTACCAGTATCTTAACTCCTCTTCTGATAGTTGTTCTGATAGTTTGTGTAAGATCATGATGATGGTGATGGTGAAGGGGTGAAGGAAAGAGATAGAGAGAGAAGAAAAGGGGAGGGGAGCAAAGGGGAGGGAATTGGAGTTTGGTCCTTTTGAAACTCTGCCTTCAATCTAGAACTACATATGGACCTGTTCATTGACTTGGCGTACTCACTCACTACTACATAAATTTACATGACTCATAAGGAAATCTATGAATTGCTATATATTGAACATTCATACAGCCTCTAGATTCTTCTTAAAGATCCTTCTTCTCCTTCTCCATTTCTCTTTTCAGAAAGGAGAGGCTTCTCACATTCCTAGTAGAAACAATCCTGTCTTCTAGAAGACTGCAATTTCTGGTAACCAACTCTTCTCAGATCCTCATCTATAAGTTAAAGGGTTGGATATGATGGTCTCTGAGGTCTCTTGTATAAACCTGGGAAAGATTAATTGAGATTGTAACACATGAAGTAAGCGGATGTCAGGGAGGAACAAGAAGAAATCAGACCGACAGACACATGCTTTGCAGTCATGGATTGTTTGAGGGAAGAAGCTTAGGAAACAGAAGGAGGGTTAGACTTTTAAGCAAGGTGTTTAATACTTCTCAAAATGTTGGTAGCTCTCCATTTCTCAATGTTTTTTAATGTGTCCTGGAATTTAGTGTGATGTATCCTGTTTTCTTTAATGTCAATTGCTCAATGTGAGCAGCCGCAGCACCACTACTGGGGGTTATCACATATTTTGAAGACAGCCCTTGTTGCTGGTCACAGCGATAATGCCGTTGGAATATATTCATGGCTTTTGAGGATCTGGTTTCTCTGAGGAGAATAGAGAATTAATTGAGAAATGGCAGGGTGCTGATTTTGCAATATGAGCAAATGTCCACTTGGATGTAGGGAAAAATGTACACTCCCCCCTGCTTATACCAGCCTGTCCTCATTTAAGGATGATTTGGATTGCAGAACTCCAAAGCAAGACTCTGGGTACCCTCAGTCTTCCTTCAGTCTTGTCCATCATGTTCATGGACTTGTGATGAAAGTGGCACACATTGACCGTTCTATACAAGGTCATTAGCCAAGGGTGTACTATGGATGCAGTAGGTGCCTGAGCTTGCATATTGGGCACATTTTTATTGTAGGCATAAGGCAACGTCCCCACACTACCTTGTGGCTTTCAGGTGTCCTATAGTCACATGTTTTCTATCTTCTAGGAATCTTAAAGTTGAAAATATTTACATTTAAAGTATAGTAAATATAGGACCATATTTTAGTCTTTTCAGGGTCCCCATAGGGACCAGCACAGAACTTTGCAGGAAGCAGGAACTTCACAGGAAATTGTGTGTTCATTTTAATGGTGATGATGATATCATGATAAAGATAAATGACACAAAATAGTAAAATGTTTTTCAAATGTGCCCTATGTGTCTGTAGATACACACACACACACACACACACACACACACACACACACACACACAAGAAGTTATATGAAGCTAGCTCTCTTGCTGTATTTGAACCTTAGAATCATGTGAAGGTGATAAAACATTTCAGTGCCAGAATATGAGCCTATGGAGAGTGACAATTGCATTGTATTCATTCTCTGCATTTCCAGCCATGATCATAGGAACTGGCAAGAAACATGTGCTCAGTGTTATTGTGAGACACTTCCTTTGTGCACAAAAAGACTTACTAATCATTTATTGCAAAGCAGCAGGGTTATCGCTTGTAGTGTCCTTGAGAAGCAGTTAAGCAGAGTCCAGTTTCTACTCTCTTGAAAATGCAGCTTTAAAAATAAATACAAAAAAAACCAAACAAAAAAAATTTATTATTAATAAATAAATAATAACATAAATTCAAAATATGAAAAGTGCTCCAAAAAAGAAAATAGGATGATGGTAGTAATGACAATGGGTGCTGAGGGAGGGGCCAGTTAGCTACTGGCCCCTGGAAAGACCTCTCTTAAAGAGGGAAATTTAGAGTAGAGACCCAAATGATTAGTCAGATGTAAGCATATATTAGGTTGTTTCATTCTCACAACAACTCTGTTAAGTAAATATTAACACCATCTTATATGGGGAGGTATCAAGTCACATATCTAGTAAGTCGCCCCACAAGAATTTGTTCTAGATCCGTGCAACTCCAAAACCTTTGCGTGTACACAGGGTATTACACTGTTTCTTGTAGATGAGAAAGTGAATGAAACAAGGATTGTATGCATCTACAGCCATTTTTATAAACAAATTTCTAGATGCATGGTACTGGTCTACATACTGGGTACTTTGATATACTTTGGTAAGATGTCTAAGATGAAATTCTTAACAGTATTGATGCATGTCACAAAATCATCTTAAGCACTTTAGATTTTCTATGCTTTTTAAGCCCAACTAAAGGGACCTTTATAAGCATAATGCACAGATTTGAGGAGGAGGCAGGAAAGGCAGTCCCAGGGCTGATTCTGCCACCAGATATTTACAGGACCTTGGGCAAATCACTTTTCCTATCTGAACTTCAGTTTCTGTAAATGGATGGATATGATCATTGCTGGGCTTATTTCAGGACAATTGTAAGACTCTAATGTTATAACAAATGTGCTAATGTTTTGAAAAATATAATAATATTGAACTGTATTAATTATTTTTGACAATCATTATGGAAATGCAAAATATCAGACTTCATATTCCTTTTCTTATGGCGTAGAAGCTGAAAAATATTGGGAACATATCCACATAACTAGATCTACCTCCCAAAACTATGCAGTTGCTTTGCAATTGAATTATCATTCATGCCCAAGGGGCACTTGCCTTAATTATCTAAGTTGTTATTTGGTTGGAAGTAGCTGAATTCTTTCCATAATGTTTCCATTTATTGGCCTAGTGTAGATTTGTCATGAGTCTGGCCTTAGAGATCAGTATCTTATCTCATTCAAGATATGTGTCTTACAAGAAAGTTTTGTGTTGGATCTATTGCCCAGACCTTGGCATTTGCCTTTCTTATGTTTTTCCCCAGAACTTCCTGCTCTGAGATCCACTCCCATTCTCTTCATGTTCCTTAGTAAATACATCACTATTATTGATACAAATCGCAATAATCCTACTTTTTTATGTTCGTAGTGCTTCTGCAACATAAAACGGCCGCCACACACATTTTCTTCTTAGTATAGTCATCACAGATCAATGATATAGGTTTTTAAAATTCTCATTTTAGGGACAACAAAAAGAAACTCAGAGAGGTGAAATCATGTAGTGAAGGTGACCCAGCTGGGAGGCGTGGAGCACGACCTCAGACCCCAGGCCTTCTTCTCTGAGTCCCAACCCCACACGAACTGATGTGGAAAGAGGGTGGCCCTTGCTGGATTTTAAGCAGACGTTATTACATTCATATCTTGAAGTATCTCAATTCAGTCTTGCAGAAAGGAAAAGAAATTATTTGGTCACCAAAACAGCCTGAGGATTCCAGGGCCAAACAGCGAGACTGTTTCAGGTCACTAGATAGGGTGGTGGCTCCATTTGGCCAGGAAACTTGCACATAAACGATGAACCCTGTGCGACAGGGGATGCTGGAATAAAGGTCCTGGCCGGCGAGGAAATGTGGCTGTATGTGGTATGTGCACCCAACACCTACAGCAAACACTCCCACGGCCACCAGTGTTGGATTCAATTAAACATTAAATTCATCATCCTTAGCAAGGAAACGGGAACAGCAAACAGTTGCTCTCTCATGGCTAAACGCCCCTCGGATTTGCTGGCCTTTGATTTATTGGAAGAAACCTGCTGGGAAGAACATACTGTGTACTGATTAATGTCAGCTTCTGTCATCAGTTTCCACTTAGATTTTTGGCCAGCTCTGACATCGCCTCCCTGAAGGATCCAGAAGAATTTGAGGGCTGATCCAAGAGCTTTACTGGCATGGGATTTGCAGAATGCGGTGTTTGCAAAATAAGGAAGATGAATGGAAGTGGAATCCCATGTTCTCCACTGGACTTGTTTCTTTAATTCATTTCTCCAGAGGCCCTGCTCCATGCCAGGACCACACCAGCAAGGGGACTGGGGAAAGTGTGTTCCCAGGCTCCAGTACAGATGTCTTGCATTTCCTGTGCTGCTTTATGTACCGCCTCCTTAGAGCTTGTCAAACTGGGAAGGGGTTCGAGGAGAAATGCAGGGCTCATTCACCATTGGAGTCCTCCCTGGCGCCCTGGGACAAAGCCTGTGGAAGCACGGATGAGGAGCGGGCCTCATCTACCGCCCAGCTGAGGCCGACATAACCCATTACCCCTCAGGTCAGGCACACATGCCTTATATTCCGCAGAGCCATGCAATACCATTTCTCCCCCCAATGATAAACCACGATTCAATGGCATTATGTGTAAAGCAAGCAGAATTTCTGTGTATGTTCTTGGTTTTCTGTCAGAGGAAAATCCCACTATTTGAGTTCTTATAAATAAGGCTACCTTTCTTCTCCCCTCTATTGTGTAAAGGACCTAGCTAGAGGTGGCAATTTAAACAAGACTCTAAAATCGCTTCTTCCTGAACTAATTCTTGCATGCCAAAAAAAAAAAAAAAAAGTGAAAGATTTCAAATGAGAAATAAAAAGCTGTTCTGGTTGTCTATACAAATCATCACAAAACCTAGTGGCATAAAAGAACAATACTCACTCTATTATATCACAGTTGTCAAGGGTCAGGGATTTGGGGGGTGATGGGCTAGACAGCTCTGGCACAGGGCATCACATGTAGTTAGTCAGGAGCTGGAAAAGCAGGGTCTGGAACAAAAGCCGTCGGGGGCTTGCTGTAGTACTGGAGCCTCTCTCTCTCTCTCTCTCTCTGTCTTCTGTCATCAGTTTCCACTTAGATTGCTTACAGATTTCTCTCTCTCTCTCCCTCCATCCTTCCATCTCATTCTCTTCGCAAAGTCTCAGGGACTTCCAATGTGGTCTCTCCACATGGGCAATTTAGGCCCCCTCCTCACACCATGGCAGCCTCTGGAAAACCAAAATTCTTCCATGGTGAATGGAGGCTTCAGGAGTGAATATTCCAGTGGGTTCAGTTGTTGTGCTATTTCTAGTATGCTCATATTTGAAGATACACAAAGGACTTTAAGATGATTTTTAAAGGCTTAAGTTTACTTACTTATCGTTTTACCAATCGATCGTAAAGATCAGGTAGGAGATTGGGCCAAATTACTTCTACATTCCTTTCACATCGATTCGTCTAGAATTGTATGGGGTATTGCTGCTTGGTGTCTCGCCCTTACAAGTAAGACAATAACTGTTCATGCTCACTGAAGTGTCAGGCACTGTTCTATGTACTTTGCATGCATTGAATAATTTGATGATTGCAAATATGCTAGAGATTGGTACTATTTTTTTTCCCTTTAGAGATGAGAAAGGAGAGGTACAGAAAGACTGAGCAACTTGTCGAAAGTTAGATAGCTGGTAAGTGTCAAGAGATCACTTTCTTAAGCATTGTACTCCCTCAAAGAATTGCCTCCCTCAAAGAATTCACAGTCCAGTGGCTTCACACTTAAGTCACAGAAAAATGTGTGTGTATTTGTTCTCTGCATGTACAAGGGATAAGACCCTTTAGGCAACCCCCTTACTATAAGAAAGGGTTTCCCCAAAGGAATACAAGTTGCAATCTCCTGTTGAGAATTGTTAAAGCAAACGTTAGCCATCTCAAAATCACTATTCAAAGTGCATTAAGATCTAAGATATTTGGATAAGGAACACATTTATCCAAACCATCTATAAATGATCAGGTTTTTGGTGAGTTGGAGAGATTAGAAAATTTGAATATGGTCTGGATGTTAGATTTCCTAGAAGTTTACTGAAATGGAAAAAAAGGACATAATTGGCTGGAAAAAAAAGTTTGCAAAACAGAATATATACTATATACAGCAGGATCTTATTTTTATAATTATAATTCAGTTCATATAATAATAAATTAAATAATAAATAAAGATACTTAAATATATGTCTCTAATCTAATAATATATAATCTAGATATATACAAAAGGGTATCTACCCACTATAGTGTTGATGGCAGAGCTCTCTAGGGTGATAGAAATGTACTGATTATATTTGGTTATTGTCCACCTCACTGACTGGGGAACCCGCCCATCTGTACACACCTCCACACCCCCGTGATGCAGGCAGGTCTCTTTATGGTCTTACTGTGATGTCAATAATATTGTTTCATGGTCAATGCTATTCCCTCAGGCAGGAAAATTCTTCCTTGCCTTTTCTACCATCCCATTCAGAGCTCATGAAGCCTTTCTAGACCCTCCCTGTCAGCCATCTGCATTGTTCCCCTGGTTCTCTGTCCATCTTCTTCCTCTCACATTTCACTCTGCCTAACAGTGTACTAGGTTGCTTACAGATCTATGGTGTGGCAGAGAGAAAGCAGGTTTAAATCAGGATAGCCAGGTGTAGAATCCAATCTGTACTTCTGCTTACCTGTTGGGTGTTAGGAAGTTGTAGTCTCTATAGTCTCCACATATTCCAGCTAATGATAATCATACCAATTTGACCCGGTTTATGAGGTTGTTTTAAGAAAATGGATGTGAAAACTGCTTTGCGATGATAATGTATCACGTGCATACATGTGATCAGTGGGAAATGTTGGAGAACAGCTAAAGATGTCCTTACTTTACTCACGCAGTACACACGCAGACTTACTGCATGAACTGGGATAATTCTCCTTCCCTCTGTGCCTCAGTTTCTGACCTAGAACCCCAGTTTTAGCCTGGGATCCTCAGAGGGGCGTCAGGAGAACCATGGTGCCCCTGATGTTGTATGTGGAATTGTGCCTGGTAATGCGTTTTTCCAGGTTGAGCACTCACAGTTCTCATCAAGTTCTCAACAAGGTCCAAGGCCCAAGGAAAGTTAAGAAACCTGAGCCAAATGATAATGAAGTTTTTTTGTTCTGTGTTTTTTTTTTTGGTCAGTTTTTGAAGCTAGTTTATGTCTCTAAGATCTTCAGTCCAACCTGTTCTTGTAATAGGTACAGAAGTACATTTTGCAAGACCAGAAAGGGATCACAGGTGAGGAAACTGAATCCTGGAAGGCTGAGGTCAGGTCCCAGATGTCAGGAGCTGGCAGGTGACTCGGGAAGCCCACCAGGAACCCACTGAAAAGGGTAATCAGAGTCACAGATCATTTCCTCCTTAGATTTTAAAATCAGGATGGGGTGGCCAATAGCAAATACTGAGGAAAGTCCGGCCCTGAAAAAAGAAGACATTTAGTTTGAAAACTACATCTCACTTGGATTGTAATTTTGTGCTCTCCTGGCTCTGAGCTAGAAGACAAGGGCTCAGAAACACATAAGGCTTTGCGTGGCCCCCAGACTAATGGGGAGACAGTCTTTCAGTGAACTGACTACAAAGCCAGTGAAAATTTAGAGGACCCAGAGTCGGATTTTGCTGGTTAGTCTGTTTTATTATTAATTATTAAACTGAATGGGTTGAATGAAGGAGCACAGATGCCTTCTGCGTATCTTATCACGACCGCTATGTGGTGTCCAATAGCACATTCCTGTGGAGTAGTTTGCATATATGATCTTACTGAATTCTTACAACATTCTTGCAAAGTAGATTTTTATTTCCTATTGAAAGTTAAGGAGCAGATGGGTCAGATAAGAAGAGCAATCTGCTTTCGGTGACAAACAGAGAGAAATGTTTCTAAGCCACTTCGCTTCTCACTGGCCTAGTGTGTCCAGGTCCTCCTTCCTTGATTGTTCCTGCTATCTTTCTGTTGCCCAATGAAAGAGCCCAGTGGTTCTGTTTTGGGAGGGATAGTGGGGCCCAAGTCTGTCCAGCTCCTCATAATTCTGGGCCCTGATGCTGCCTTAGAATAAGACTCCAAAAAAGAGAAGTCTTGCAGTATGTGGGCCAGTCTGATAATGTCTTACTGTCCCTGAGTTCATATTTGGAATTGTTTCTCAGATGAGGCTCAGGAAAACAAATTCAGAGCTACAGAAAGAAAAATGCAGTCAGGGACATCCCGTGGGCATCTTGTCTGCTTCTTCATCCAGATAGCTAGCTCGGTATCGGTTCTTGCTGCATGTTGAAAACATGAAGCACAGATGAGGGCAGTCTTCCTTAGAGGAGCCTTATCTAAAGTAACAGACTATATTCTCCACCCCGCGTCCACACCTGGGCCATGCCTGAGGCCTGGGGAGAGGTTGAAAGGACAGAGTTTCTGATTTTGTGGATCCCACTAACTAACAAGACACAGGTGCTAACGGAGGTGTCACCACTAGGTCTTGACAAATCGGTGTCAAGTCCAGATGCTTTTGCTTGCCCGTCAATACTTTCTACAGTCTGACTTCAACACACTTTTTCAACCTGCTCGTTCGTGCATTCCTCTCCTCCAAATACTAAGTGCTATCGTGGCTGACGTGCTTGCCATTCCCTCCACAAACTAGGCCTTTGCTCATGCCATTCTCGTCCCCACCATAGCTCCATCCCATTCCCTACCACCAAGAATTCGTCAACCTGCCCTTCAGCCTCCAGGACCAGTTTACAGTCTACCTTTTATAAAGGGGTGCCAGAGCCCCACAGAGAACCCCAGCTGGGCCCCTTCCTGGCCAGGCCCTCCTTGGATGAGAAAGAGAGAGAGAGACAAGCCAAGGCTGCAGGTCATGTCCCCATTGCTGCCCCATTAACTTACTAATTGTTCAGGCTGCTGGGCCCACTCAGGAACCTCCTACAAAAGTCTGCTTATTGAAGCATAAGGAAGCCATGAGCAGGTAGGAAAGGGGTCAAAGTCAGTGGCAGGAGCTGGGAAGGGAACCAAGACATGCTGGGGTATAGACTCCCAGCAGAGGGCTCTGTCCCCTTTCCTGGAAGCCTGTGACCAAGCATCCCAGAGGAAGTGAGAACGAAGGGCAGCAGAGGCCCTCACACTGGGGCAAACTCTGGGACAACATCAGTTTCTGCTGCTAATCAATGGTCTTGTTCACTGGTACTGGGAGAACATTTCACTCAGGCTTACTCAACTTGCTGCTCAAAGCCATGTGAACGCCTTAAATGCTGTGTATGTCACTGGGTAGGAGGGATGCTAGGCACGGCCTCACAGCTTCCTCCCCGAGGCTGGCTTGAAGCAGCTGAAGAGGCAGTAGAGGCTCTCAAAGGGCACTGCTGAGAAGGGTTCAGCGTCCCGTCTACAATCTCACACATTAACCCTTTATTCTGCTGCTCCGGAGGACTTGTGCCTGCTTCCCTGTCTCTGAACTGGGGTGCAGAATTGAGTGAGACATGTAAGTCCCAAACCATCCTTCTAACCTGAAAGGGAGACTCTGAGAAGTAGTGAGTGAGTTCATTGGAAATCAACCTCCAAAGGGCCAATTTTCTCATTAAAAGCAGAGAATGGACAATTTTAAAGAGATTCTTTTTCCAAAAGACAGTAATCTGCAATTTAATAATACAATATCCTGTCTTGAAGTTAAGTGGTTGGAACGGCTACTCAGAGAAGTCACCAGTTTCCCATGGTGGGCTGTGATCAGGAACTCACTGTCCAGAATGTCATTATTTTTTAAGATGTGTATTACGCCTAGAAGGATTGCCTGAAAACTCAAGTGCATGGTCCTTAATGGTGGGCCATGTGGAGGAGGAGAGATTTAGTGGAGTTAGAATTCATTGTGTTGCAGGAACACATGGAAATTGATTACCCGTCAGGCTGAGGCCCACATGGTGAAATGCATATTGCATTTTAGGTCAGGCGTTCCCCTGGTCCCTTCCTTGGCTGGCTGTTCTATTCAATCTGGAAGGTAATAGGTATGAGATATTCAAAGGGTCACTTTGAATGTCTGCATTCTACTAATCTACTTCAAGGGAGGCCTCCTGGTTATTTTTGTTTCATTTTATTTTGTTTTTCAGTGAGGCAGGGTATCTCAGCCTTGGCACTCCTGATATTTTGGAGCAGATAGTTCCTTGTTGTGGAGACTGTCCTATGCATTGTCAGCTGTTTAGCAGCATACCTGACCTCTACCGACTAGATAACAGTAGCATAAGTCAGTTGTGATAACTAAAAATGTCTTCAGACCTTCCTTGCTAAGTAATCCCTGGGGGCCAGGGTCTAATGAAAAATCGCCCCTGACTGAGAACCACCGCTATAAGGGAGAACTGTGTCTGTTTAACTGGCGGTCCTTCCAGAGGTAGGACAGGGCGCCAATGACCTCCCACCTATGTCCTAGCTCTAACATCCTAAAGTTAGTCTAGAGTAAATGTATTTCCTTGTTTATGCATTTTAATTCCAAGCTGATGTCCAAATGAAAAATGAAAAATTGCTTCATGCCTTTCTTTTTTGCAATTCACAATGATTAATGGATCATTTTTAAACTTCCTCGTAACTTACGGCAACAAGAAAATGAACAAAATTTCATTTCTACAGGGTGACTATCTGGCTTTAATAAGATCGTGTTTAACAATCTGCCTAGAAGTACGCAGTTAAGCAGTGCAATGGCTACCAGCACGCAGTTACCTCTGACGTGGCTTGAAAAACAACTTTAGCCATTTTCCCTGGATATCCTCACCCTGATATTCAACTTTTACTTTTCTTCGAGCTTCACCCAGGCCTCCTAAGCCTAAAAAATATGAGTGGACAGAAACCATTCTCTCAAGAGATGCTAGGTCTTTCCTCACCCTGCTCCTAACCATGGTTCTCCATTGCCTCCCACTCAGCTCTAAATGAGTCGGCTGAATATGAGCTTCATGTTTAGACAGGCCTGGTTTCCAATGACAATTGTGTCATTCACAAGTTGTGTAAGACATTTGGACTTCCTGGGTCTAGTTTGTGGTGAATGATGGTGCTTAGTAGGTTAAGACCAAAGCCCTTCCCTGGGAGAATGTCCAAATGGTTGTTCAGTTTTAGCCTCCATGACCACCTCGGCCTAATACCTATCTAGATTCTAAAGGAACACCCAGAAAGACTTTTGAACTTGGGGCATTAGGAAGATGACAAAAGCACGGAGAAGAACTGAGCCCTCATCATAAGTGAGACTGGACACAACACAAACTTGAACTTAAGTAATAATACATACATCGCATTTGGAGTAAAATACCAGGAATTCTAACACAAACTTTGAGAGTTTGCTTTGTTCAATTCTTGTGAGAATTCCTAACTAGAGTGTTCGAGGAGCTAAAACTTGTCTGTTTTAAATCCCTTTTACTTATCCTAAGTTTTGTTCTCTGTCTGAGATGTTGCTTTATTATTTTCTTGTTACTGCTTGAAGAAAATTTTAAATTTTATTCATGGAGTTAAACCCATTTCCCCACCTAAAAACTGTCTTTATTGATTGATTCAAATAGAGGTTTTTCTCCCTGTCAATAGCTTTACACAAGGCCACTGTCCCCTTTTTTTTGAATTAACCTCAGAGTGGCCTTTTTTAAATTTACTTAATTCTGTAATATTCTCCCTAATCTTCTTTTCCTCACTTTTTTTTCTGTCTCTTTTAAATTTGGTAAGCAATTTTAAGATACAAAAAATAATATGAAAACCATCATGTACTCAAGACTCAGAGTTAATCTAATACCATATTTGCTTTGGGATTGTTTTTGTTGTTTTTAATAAAAGAAAAAATGTTACTGAGTAACATGAAAACTTACATTTATATCTTTCTAACAGAATCTAATATTAATATTTCATAGCCCTCCAACATAAGACAAAAACCTCAGGAAGCTTTAATTTCCCTCTCATTTTTCCTTCTCTGGTCCTCTGTGCTTTTGTTTTGTAATTACATCACGCTTCAATGTTAACTTCCCCAAATATAATTGATACTTGTGGTCGATAAAGTTTTGACATAATGCCATATTTTTACTGTCATCTTTTCTCATATTACTTTTTGTTAGATACCATTCTTTCCTTCTGGGCTTATTTTTCTTCTTGCTTTGAGTATACATAATTTAGTATTTCTTTCAGAGAACATCCATGAGCAGTAAATTTGATCTTATTTCAGGGATCCTTTTTTAGCTGTTTAATTCCTTTCCATTTTCATGTGGGTGAGGTCAGCTCACATAACTGACCCCCAGCGCAGTCTGGGCACATTTTCCACAAGTGCTGGTTCATGAGCCCCAAAGCTGAAATGGTGCTCACCAAAGACCACTGATGACTAACTATTCTCCCCTACAGATATTTCTCTCAGTATCATCTTAAGGCTTTATGGCTTGTTAGTCCATTAACATTTTACACAACACATGTAAAAAGGGATACAATCACATTACATTGCAGAAAGAGTCCTGCTAAGTGCTGAGGTATCTCAGCAAGATTCCCAGAGCTCTCCTATGTCCCTGTCCCCAGAAGGCTGGAACAGGACATTCTGCTTCCCCAGCAGTCTCCGTTGCCCTCCTCACTCTCCAGTTACTTACTGCTTTGCTTCCAGACTACACCCTGCCCCAAGGGAGGCTGATAGTTTGAGTGAGTTTGTCTCTTCTGCTGTCCTTGGAAAGCCTCTTCCCTCTGCTAGCAGTTTCAGGGATCAATTGTTCTTTGGCAGAGAAAGAGGCTTGATGACAATGAAGAGTTTCCATTTCTTCTTCCTGCAGCTGCTGACCCCACAGAGCAAGCCAGACCATGCACCTCCACACCGGAGAGGAAACCATGGGAGCCCTGGAGGTTAAAAGGATTAACTCCCCCCATCACCTGAGCAAAAGGGAGGGAGGCTGGGGACACCTTCTTCTGATGGGCCCATTTGCCCATAACAGACAGACTGTGCTTCCCGCATGTACAGAGATCAGGCAGCACAATTCTCTACATCACTGTGCAAGCATCATAGAGAAGTTAACCCATTTACTGATAAACCAATCAGTCTCTAAACTTCTGAGGAAGAGCTGATAACATACGTAAGAAATCAATTTTTGTTTAAAAAGACAGTAAAGTTAAAAGGAAGAGAATATAAGCTCTTTATCAGCTTTATTGCCATTTTTCCTTAGTTATTAATGTAGTTCAATTTTTTCCCCAAAACTTTTAAAAAGAAGTCGGAGAGTTTTGCAACATGACTTCTTTTCTAGGTGTTTTGTTGTGTGCTCTTTTCTTCAACCAGTAACCTTGGTACCAGCTGAGGTATATCAAAACTAAATTTGCTTTATGCATGCCATGACAAAGAGTTATATTAGAATGTTCTCCTGTGAATGGAGAGAGAGTCACCTCACCTCTCCTGGTTCCCATGTGCTTCCTCTACCTCTCCTCTCCTCACTGTATTTTCCCCAGAATATTCTGGATGAAGGGTATGGGAGAGTATGTGACCCAGTGTCCTTCCAACTAAGCGGTGAGGTACAAGCAATCTGATAGGCCTAGAGCAGCTCTCTGGGTCTCCTTCTTCCCTTGGGGCAAAGGTGCTTAAGACTAAACTCGAAACTGAAGAGGAAAGGAAATCCTAACATAAATATCACTTCTCAATTACAGTTAGTTTCCGTTTCCCCACTTGTCCCTCATAAACACATGCATATTCACTTAAAGCAGTATTACATTCCAGAAGTGAAGACATTCTTAAGAAAGGAAAGTTTGAAAATTCAACACCCAGTTACCTTTGTCTGGACTGCTTTGTGAGTGTTGGTGAGTCATTATTCTTTAAATATGGGGGTGAACATCTCAATGATGAATGAAGATTTTCTACTCTGGCAGGCCTCACCCAGATGCTAATAACATTCTCCACCTACAATCTTGGCTTTAGAATAAAAATAGTGGAGAGAGAGAAAAAAATTTGCATGTGCATGCAGATTTTTTAAAGTTCATTGCTTTTGGACACGTTAAAGATTTGTGTAATCTTTTGTTATCATATTTACTCCATTGCTTTTTAATTACTAAATCAAACTTTTCCTTGGATTGACCTCTTGGTATTCATAAATGGCTGCAAAATATAAATCATATTTTTCAGAGTGCCATAAGTTACATTTTCAGAGAACGATTTGTAGAGTACTTGTCTCTCACTGCTAAATTACAAACCACCAACACCCCTGGAAATATGCCAGATATGCAACTAATCTTATCTCTCATGGGCCCAGGCATGGCAAAGGTTGCCTAGATGGCAATTACAACTTTGATTTCTAATGTTATTTCAAGGAAGACACCAAATTACATGGCTCTCGTAGAGGAAGTGAAGAGTTGCCTTACAGCTTTGTGGCAATAATGAGAACCCTAGAGACCATGCTTCCTTCCCAACAGATGATCAGACATATAAAAAAGGTGGCAAAACTGGTCTTTTCCTCCCAGCCTAAGCCCTAGACACATTTTCCTGGGGAAAACAGCACTTACCCAGAAATCAACCAATTGTCTTTCACCTTTAGTAGAAATTTGCTTCTTTCGGTGGATACCATTAGCTGTACACTAGACTACATTTCCCAGATTCCTTTGGGTTAGTTGAGACCGTGTGATTGAACTCTAACCAATGAAATTATGACAGCCACTTCTAGACATGGTCCATTAAACCTCTCATTTTTGCTCCTCCATACCTTTTAGTCCTTTAAAGCTGACTGTAGTCAGGACCTCCTCCACCCCTGGGGTAAATTTGTAAGTACCTTGTTAACAGTTGCAGAGCTGCTATCATCCTGAAGTCCTTGAATGACTGCATGGAGCAGAGCACCTGCCCTCATTATTTACAGGTGTGGAACTGTCCTGGGCCATTAAGTGATTTAGAAATACACTGTGATTATGTTGAATGACACATATATCATGTTTTGTGTTACCTCAGCCAAGTCTATACCCCCCCCCAAAAAAAAAAATTGTGCTTTAGTGCTTCCTTCAGATAAATTTGTATTTTATTATTGTGTCATTCAAGATACAAAAAAACTGGCTGTCCAGTGGTGGGACTCTGATGATTAGTGAAGGGGAGGCTCTGGGTTTGAAGGTGTGTGTCCATCAAAGAACAGCCACAAATAAAATATTAGGTTGGTGCAAAAGTAATCGCGGTTTTTGCAATTATTTTTAACCTTTTAAACCGCAATTACTTTTGCACCAACCTAACTGCAGCTGCCTGGAGATAGCAAGATAGCACATCTAGTATTCAATTCATAGCAATTTTAACCTCCGTTTGGAGATAAACTGGCTAAAAATTATGGGAGTTGGATAATTTTCTAACTATTGGTGCAGCTTCCAATGTGGCTGAATGCAGAATGCACTGCCAGCATTTCAGAGGTCAGGTCTTGCCTGGTGAGGGAACTTGTTGAAAACATTACTTTCTAATTCTTTCTTCAAAAGGCAGAGTTCATGGTTCTGGTGTCTGGGAACCTGGGCTTGGCACCGGTGTGTAGCCTAATGCCTAGAAGGAGTGTCTTTCAGGGTTGCCTTTCAGATTAAAGATACAGTATCCAGGACTGGACTGCCACATTCAGATGTGGACAATGACATGGAGTGCCTACACTCACAGGCAAATGGGGCAGGAATTGAAGGGAGCTGGTTAGAGAGACACAGGAGAGCTAGGTGGGCAACAAGAGCAAGAAACATGAGGCTCCTGATGATGCAGAGCCAGGTCCTGGCAACTACTGCAGAGGCACAGTACGTTTTATGGTTTGTCATGAAGAGACAAATATTTAATGTAATAACCATTTACCTGATGAAGTTCATTGGACTAAAATATTTTGTGTTGTTAGCCCAAGATCAAACTAGAGCAAGTGACCTCTCTTCCTCCCTCCCTCCCTCCCTCCCTCCCTCCCTTCCTTCCTTCCTTCCTTCCTTCCTTCCTTCCTTCCTTCCTTCCTTCCTTCCTTCCTTGCTTCTCCCTCTCCTATTTATTGGGCACATTCTGCATAATATACATTACATGCATAGCAATGTGATGAAAAGAATAAATACGGCTCACTCCCTGTCCCAAAGGGGTTCACAATCTCATGGGGAAGAGTGACATGAAAACAGATGGTAACACACTGTGGTAAGGTGCAAGGAATAGAGGGGTGAGGAACACAGAGAGAAGGTGTCTAAATCTGACTTCAGCCTGCACTGTCTAGATTCTTGACACATGTCTCTCTATTTCAGACATCAGCCCTCCTTTGGCTCTGGGTGTTCTGTAACTCTGACACGGACCAGAAACATACAAATCTTGAAATGAATCAGACCCTTATGGAAACCTCTACTCTAAGAAAACTTTAAAGAATGCAGCCGTCGAAGTGTTTTGCCCTGGAAACCCTCCTTAGACCCCTAGAAGACGACCGCTCTCCCACTCAGAGTGGTGTCCTATTTGAGTGTGGTAACCCAGAGCCAAAGTGAGTCTGGTGTTTCTCACTTTACAAAATCTCATCTGTCAAGAGATGCTAAAGGCACCGCTCACAATCAAATGTACCCCAAGGCCATCAACATTTAAAAACAGGCCATTGTTTATCAAGTCCTGTCAACCTAAATCGGGTATTTCTTGCCTTTGTTTGTTTGAGGAAAAAGTTATTTTGCTCTCTCTAACCACCCGCCCTGCAAAAAAGGAGAAAGTGTTTAAACAAACAGATTTCACAAAATAGTCCTCTTCCTTTCGTTGAGGGAGGACAGGCACTCTTCACTGTGGTACAAAAAAAAAAATTTGACTTGGTCAATAGAATGAATAAACTACAAACAAATAGCTGCTTTAACCAAACACATATGCTTTCAAACCCTCTTTGCAAATAGTCTCAAGGACTTTAATCTATTTTAATGGTGCTGTGTAAACTATAAAACCTTTTTAAGATATTTGTTCTTATTTCATTGTTATCACCACCTGGTGAGGTGAGTAAAATTACTTGCGTTTTGTGGATAACTACAGTGTTCAGAGGAGTTTAAAAACTGTCCAAGGTGCCTTAGCCACAAGATAGATGAGATGAGATTGAATTTAGGTTAGCCTGACTCTAAGCTCCATGAATTTTCTACTGACCCAGTGTCCTTTAGCTACAATCCCTGCTTCCTCCAGATTTAGACAGCCAGGGCCATCTAGAGAGGCAGTATGGGGCTGAGGACGGAAGGGACAATACAGATGAGGGAAACTAGGAATCTCAACCTAACTGTATGTTCACTCACATGTGGCCTTTGGGCTGAGTTTTCCAAAACTAAGACATGCTTAGATTAGAACTGCAGTGCATAGAATAGTTCCCACACAAACCCATGCAAGTGTCACCACAGAAAAAGAAACCCCAGCCACCAGAAACACAGAAAGGATAACTCTGAAAAGACTAGATCTGATGTCTAAAGATGTGGTAGAGCTGATAGAAGGTGCCTGTTTCCACAAGGCTTCAGTTACCTGCCTCCCGCATGGTCCAGAGAACCCTATCAAGGGATCTTGACTTTGTGACTGCTTGAAATATGGAAGTCATCCTTTCTGGAAGCCCCCAAACCTCCATCCTTCAGCTCCTTGTGTGTGTATAGCAATTTAAAATTAAAAGAAAAAACATTAAAAACCCAACAGATTATTTTAATTTGGGGTTTTTCAACCTCAGCACTATTGGCATTTGGAGAATGAATAATTTTTCATTGTGGGGCCTGTCAGTGCAATGAAAAATGATTAGCATCTGTGGCTTCTACCCACTAGATTCCAGTAGCACCCCCAGTTGTGACAACCAAAAATGTCTCCAGACATTACCAAATGTCCCCGTGGGTACAAAATCCCCCCCGTTGAGAACCACTGCTTTAATAATTCTTAAGATAGGACGCTTCTTTGTTTTTTGTTTCTCTTAATGATCTGGAAGACATTAAAAATATCACATGCTCTAGCCAGTGTTCAGGACAAATTTTAGATTCTTTATAGCTTTCATATGACCCCCCCCCCCCCCGTGTAAACTAAGGTAATCGATCAATAGTTCAATTATTTAATTGTTAGAGGATGTCAAGGTTGTTTTCATTTGCAGACACTGAGAAAATATGCTATAGCCACAGACTATGGAGTGGACGCCTATGAATATGAGTCCTGAGACCATTTTTAAATTGAGTGATCTTGAAGTTATCTTTCTCTGGATATGTATCACCTTATCTAACCCCTGAAGAGTCGTTGTAAGAATTAGTGAAGCAATACCTTTATATGTCATATACAGGGATACCAGATTTACCAAATAAAAATACAGGACATTCAGTTAAATTCGGATTTAAGATAAACAACTTTTTTTTATCTTAGTCCTATGCATCATTTAGGGACATTAGTCATATAGTATAAGTGGTCAGTAGTAGCTATTATTACTGTGAACTTAGAACTAGAGAGAGTTAGTTAAGAAAACCACGTGCAGTTCTTGTCTTTAAAGCAAGTGGATGCTTAAACCAACCAGGACAAACAGACATCTGGAATCTTCTAAAGAGCCAGTTACAACTACTTCAAACCTTTCGTAATCTCTTATTCTTTGTTTTTCCCCCTCATTATTCAGAAGCTTTGCTAGTCAAGTGTCATAGCTTCTACTTTATTTCACTCCTTTGTTGTTGCTCACAAAGGATATAGGGATAAAAGATACATAAGGATATATGGATAAATAATCAGGAAGCAACAGTCCAAAATTCTTGAGATATGAATAAAATCAAAGTTCTTTAGGTCATCAGAAAGAGCTACATTCAAGTCCCCATCTGTCACCTTCTAACAGGGTGAGTTTAGAAGAATTTCGTAATCTCTCTGATCTCAGTTTCCTCATCTTTAGAAAAAAAGTATCACCTCCCCAAAAAGGTTGCTATGAGGGCAAAATGAGGTCATGCAGTTGAGCAGAACTTTGTAAATGATGCTTGCAAGTCAGTTGCCTTTCCTTCTTTGCTATTCTTTCATTCCTTTTTCTACCCTTGATTAAGTAATTTTGATTTTTAACCCCATTTAGAAATAGTTGGCTACGACTAAAAGATAGAATAAATGGAAAATCATAACTCATGAGTTAAAAAATAATAGGGAGATGGGCAGCTTGTTTATCAATTTTCGGATAAAAGAACATGGGTTTGGGGGTCAGTCAGATCCGATTTAAATCTTTTCGAATCTCCTTACTGGTTAGTTTTGGGCAAAGTACTAAGCTTTGCTGAGCTGGTTTCATTCTTGGATAATGTCCACAAAATATTTGCTCCTCGTGATTTCAGCGAGAATTAAATAGGTAGTACATGAAGATTGTTTGTAAACTATAATCAGTACACAAATGTTGGTCAGAAATATTACTTTCTGTCCAAATAAAATAAACTGTATCTCTGACTTCACGAAATCAAATCACCCAGTTAAGTTTTGGGTTGAATGTGATCTGTGAGGCACAACTATAGAAGGAACTTAGAGTTGCCTGTGTAATATTCAATCTCCCCCACTGTTTTACAAACGAGCACTTGGCTTTATTCAGCGTAGCAACACACACTGCTACACGATTACATTTCTCAGCCTACTTTGCAACTATATGTGGCCAATAAGATACAAACCAAGGCTAGTCAAGGCCTAGGAGGGGTAGGCAGATCTTCTCAGAAGATTCTGGGGCTGGCTCAGTTGAGAGATGTGAGAATCCGTGCTTCTCCTTCTTTCTTCCTGCTGCGTGGAATGCAGATCAAATGATTGGAATCCGAACCAACATCTTATGAACATGAAGTAAACTTGAGATGGAAGCTATATGCTAAAGAAAGTACAAATTAAAAAGAGAATTAGACTAAGTTTCTGATGACCTCGGAGCTATCATACCCACCCTATGTAATAGATAAATAAGCAAACAAAAGTTATGCCTTGCTAAACCTTCTGGAATTTTTTGTTGGTGGTGGTGTTTTTATATGCAGCCAAACTTATTCTTAGGCAGTGTGCTAAGAAAAGTATTGTTAATTGCATTCCCTTAACTTCAAACAAGGTTTATCCAAAAGAGTCGAGAACTTCTGTCCACACAAAAACCTGCTCATGGATGTTTATAGCAGCTTTATATATAATTGCCCGAATCTGAAAGTAACCAAGATGTTCTCCAGTAAGTGAATGGATAAATAAACTGTGGTGCATCCAGACAATGGGGTATTATTCTGCACTAATAAGAAATGAGCTGTCGAGCCATAAAAAGACATGGAACAAACTTAATTGCATATTGCTAAATGGAAGAAGCCAATCTGAAAAGGCCACATACCATCTGATTCCAACTATATGACATTCTGGACAAGGCAAAACTATGGAGACAATTAAAAGATCAGTGGTTGCCAGGAGTTAGAGGGGAATCGGGGATGAATGTGCAGAGCACAGAGGACTTTTAGGGCAGTGAAACTACTGTGTATGATACTATCATGGTGGAAACGTGTCATCATCCATGTCTGAATCCATAGAATGAACAACACTAATAGTGAACCCCAGTGTAAACTATGGGCTCTGGGTGATGATGTGTCAGTGTGGGTTCATCAATATAATTAATGCACCACCCTGGTGGGAGGATGTTAATAATGGCGGAGGTTATTCATGTGTGGAGATGGGGTATATGGGAAATCTCTATACCTTCCCTCAATTTTGCTGTGAATCTAAAACTGCTCTTAAAAAATAAAGTCTTAGTTGAAAAATATTTCAAGCAAGGACCCTAGAAAGAAATACTTTTACTTCTTCAATATAGATGCTATGAACCTAAGCTGTATTAACTTCACATGTGTCACATAACAATTTTCCATCTCTTGATTCATATTTGTTTCTCACCTCTGAGCAACAACTATTCTATTGCATGTAAGTGCCAGGGCCATAACTGAATCTGAGAGAACCACGGATTAACTATGCATAAATCCCTTTAAACACACTTTATAGTTTGTATCTAACTACTGTGTTTCCCTGACAATAAGACCTAGCCGGACAATCAGCTCTAATGCGTCTTTTGGAGCAAAAATTAATATTATACCCGGTCTTATTTTACTATAATATAAGATCCGGTCTTATATAATATAATATAAGAATGGGTCTTATTTTACTATAATATAAGATCCAGTCTTATATAATATAATATAAGACTGGGTCTTATATTGATTTTTGCTCCAAAAGATGCATTAAAGCTGATTGTCTGGCTAGGTCTCATTTTCGGGGAAACACCGTAATACAAGGGGCTGATGAAAGGTTCTCTCTTGCAGCCATGTGTGACATGCCACTTGGAATACATAATAATAAATGTGTAGCAATACTTCATGCTACTGGAAGCTAAGAAACTGGTTCCCTATACTTTCTGGGAGCAACTGTATAGGAGCTTAAAGAATCTTTCTTCATCTCTGGGAGATTTATCCGAAGTTGATCATCATGAATTTGTGTCTAATAAATTGTATGTATCGTATGACAGTAGAATATTATTTCATATACTCAAACGTTGAATTTTTCTTAGTTTTGCAGAAAATTATTGCCATAGTTGTATCTGTTATCATTGCTGTATCTTGTTTCCTATTGCTAGCTTATTAATAAGCATTTATTAATCCAAAAATGTTCTTTCCATGCATTTGTATAATTATAGTAACATTTAGTCCTCAGCCTTAAAAACATCTCATAACATTTTAGGAACTAGCCAAAATTAGTCCAAATTACTTATTAAAAATCTAGTTATCTTCTTTTGTTTTTTTACTTTTTCCAGGGATTGTTTAATTATGCCATCATTGGATAAAGGAGAGAACCCTGGATTAACTATGCATAAATCCCTTTAAACACACTTTCTAATAAAACAGCAATACCCATTGATTATTTAACTATAGACCAGCACTGTGCTAAGTGCTTTGCAAATGTGAACTCAATTAACAGTCCTCATCAGAACACTATTGATTAGTGTAAATTCCCTCCATTGTACAAAAGAAACTAAAGCTTAAAGATGTAAATAGCTTTCCATAATTGTAAAGTGAGGAAGTTATATGTGCCTCGAGAGGTGGGCATGGGACAAGGTGAGAGTCAGAATTCAAACCCAGGTCAGATTCCAACACCCATACAGAGTCGTTCTATTCAACGCCCCAGCATCACAACCTCTGTTACCCTAACTTCATGGTGCACAAGTCAAAACAAGCAAAATGATTATTTGACCTTAACTTCTTTCCTACAAAGCCCTCATCATACTTCTTAGTCATGTAGGTAGGTGCCTGAAGGAAACCATGACTAGACAATCTCAGATGCAGGAACGTGACACTGCTTTCTCATGAGGACAGTGTGGTCCAGGAGAAAGGGGTGTATTGGGAGTGGGTTCATATTCAGATCCCCAGATGTGGGATCTCACTTTCTGAATTTGTACAAGCCACTTTCTTTTTGTGACTAGGTGACCTCTTTTGTTTCTCAAATCCATTGAGTTCACACCCAGGACATGGGAGAAACTTCTAGATGAAACCACCTGGAGAGAAGAGGTAAACTCTTGGCCAACGAGTCCTTTGCATGTTTTTCAATCTGTACAAATGGTTCCTATCCTTTTCATATAATGCTTTGAAGAGTGTTACAGGAGTACAGGATTCTGAATCTGAGGCAAAAATAATGTATTTCTCTTATATTTTTATAATGCGTAAGAATGAACGGGACATCATAATGTGCATTGTCCTCACAAAAACTACTATAAATAACGAGAGCATTAGTGTTCTAATGCTACAGAAGTTAATCCTCCAAGAGAAATGAGTGTCTTACTAAAGTTACAGAACCAGAAATCAATAAATGCAAACACACTCCTGCTTTGGGGTCCAAAGATTCATTATTGTACTCTGGGTGAGGATTTGTGAGCAGTGGTTCACAGTAAACACTTCTGCAGCATAGAGGTGCCAACACTACTATTTTTTTGTAAGAGTAAAGGAAATTGTGTCTCTGACTTCTGCAAATCATAGCAACCTGAAGTTCTCTCTCCACCCCTCTCCATGTATGTATGTATGTATGTATGTATGTATGTATGTACATATAACATCATTCGTAGAACTGTGTATTTTTATTTTATTCATTTATTCATATGATTTTTGAATTTATTCCTCTCACACAACACCTGCTAATGGCTGAACACTGTTTTAGGTCCTGGGGTAATGAGACAGATAAGACACCGCCGTCACCTCCACCTCCCTCACAGGACTCACAGTCCAGTGGGGATTCAAATGTGTACTGAAAACTCTAACATGAGGAATGCAGTATCCATTACATAATAATACAGGAAAAATGGAATGGGAAGGTGGAAGAGGCATTGATCCCTTTACTTTATCTTTTGAAGACAAGGGAAGGACTGACAGAAAAGGGTAACAAAAAGGGAGGTCTTACCAACCGAAGTCATTTTGAGAAGTTCCCCAAATACCTGTCCCTGATACTATGGTGCCTGAAATGACATCATCTATTGTAAATCATTTAAGAAAGAATTTCTGAGGACATCCTAGGATAGGAGAAAGAAGTAGTTAGTTTGGACCCTTGTTTTAGCTGTGGGGAGGAAAAAAGTCCAAAATCTTAACAGCTTCTTTGTTAGAGGCCCATACTGGATGCTCTTTCTGGAATCCATTAGTTCTCTAAACTATGTAGGTAGGGAGAGAAAACATTTACCTATTCAGTGTTACATAACTAATATTCACATAAGTGAATACTGCAGATCTTACCAGCGTCAGCTCCTTTTCAGCATCCTGCATGAATGTACACACCCAAGTTCACCAAAGGTATTTTATTTAGGTTGTGGCCTCTGCTCTCAAGACCCTACCTCTGTCTTCCACATGCTTCTCTCAACTCTGTCACACACCTTTACTTCACTTACCCACCTCTTCAGCCCTGTGAGACCCAATTCAAGTCCCAGCTTGTTTCTGAGGCCTTTGCTGTTTTGCTGTGGTCCCAGGACCTACCTCTCTCTCTCTCTCTCTCTCTCTCTCTCTCTCTCTCTCTCTCCTAAGTCTTTATATACTATTTGCCAATTATGGATTTTTAAAAAATTCTACCATAATTTATCTTGTTCTGAAATGATTGTCTACTCAACCATCATTTTGTGGCAAGGATATACCTTCAAGAACTGTGCATGGAAGGAAGTCTATTTGCCTTTCTTCAAGTGACACTTAGCAAGTAGTTTATTCATCTAATGAAAGAAAAATGAAGTGCAGTGTTTACATCCTGAGCAGGGCTGTTCTAAGATCATAACTTAAAAGGCCCAAGCCACATTATACCAAACATACTAAAATGTACCTACATCTCAATTAAATATTGTGCACATATGCATATTTATATATGGATACCCCTCCATGTACACGTATATGTGCTTAGATATGTATGTATGCACTGAGTTCTGTATCACTAGGTAGCATAATGTTCTGCTCTACAGATATTTAATTGACCATATTGATTTCACTTTTCCAGTTTTCTTCTTTATTTTAGAGTCAGTAATTATTTGGGGGTATCATTTTCATGGGATCTTGAATATATTATAGGCTGTAGGCCCTGGACCTCGAGGGTCTAAGGGACAAACTCAATGTTTGTCAGGTGCTGGATGAGTGCAGAGGTGACTCATCACAATCATTTGTGGTTTCACCCCAGCAGCCCAGCCTTACTGGAGAGAACATCTTTGGGAAATGTTGGTTGTGTTGACACAGACATTAGGTTACATCCCTCACTGCTGTTTCCACTTGTCCTGATTTTTCCTAGCGTCCTCTTGTGCTCTGAGATCTTCCAGGATTTTTCACACCACTTAGAACATTTGGAGATGGAAATTTTGAGTAAAGTGTGTTCACTCGTTTTCTTGTTATGCAAGAGTAAAAACAAAAAAGCCTCAAACTCAATTTAGGACAGAGTGGGATAGGGTGGAGTGGTGCCCATGCATGAAAAAACTCCAAACTGCTAAATTGCAAAAAGCAAAACTTTCCTTGAGTTTAATTTTTGGTGTGGGAGATTCTCTGGAGGGATTTTGGAAGAAATGACGGAATTTTAAAGCAAATGAGAACCACTGACACGCAGCCTTGCTAATACGGACTATAAGTGATAGACCATTCCGTGTTTAAGTTGACAAGTGAAGAAAGTTATTGGGTCTGGAAGTTACTACTGGTGGTTTCCGAGGGTGCCATGAAATGATTTTAGGAATTGTACTTCCGAGCTCTACACTACCACCAGCCCACCCTATTCAATGCCCCTGCAACTTCTATAACTCGATCTCTAGTTTACATTTTGATTTTTGTTCAAAATAATATTCCAGGCTTGATTAAACCTCCAAGGCACAATTATAAAATCGCATATTTGAGGGAAAAGAACCTTCTAATGTTCGCCTGAAGAAAGATGGTTCAGAATGGACTTGTGACAGTTGCTAAGCATCCATGTATAAACTGGATGCAGGTTGAACTATATGGACATTTTCCATATACCTCCCCATATTCCCTCCCATCTGCTGACGGATGCTTAGGAAATTTCTCGTGCTTTCCATCATATTCCTTTCATTTTTGCTTTTGTTCATTTACACATGCTTTCCATTTTTCGTCAACTGTCTCCTGCTTCTCTATTTTGTGAGCACCTTTGAATTAAATGATGAGAAGAAACAAAAGCTAGAAAGGTGCCTGTATGGTCTCTTACTCTGGTCAGGGAATCCAGGTAAATAGCCATGAAAATGTGAACGACAATAAAACAGTAAGAGGGGTCGTGAGGCAAGACTGATGTACAGTCAGAGTAACTACCGGTGTGGGCAAGGAGAACTTTTTTTTTAGAGGTCAGAGGTCTCTGTGATCCAGCAGGAGCAGAGCAATCTCCTGGAGCCGAGAGAAGGGAGAAATCCGAGCTCAGTTTTGAAGGAATTGCAGCATTTGCACCATCAGCTCATTTCACTTCAGTTCTTTGAGTCTTAGCTTCCTCACCTACAAAGAGACAATAGACTCATGTAGAACTATGGAAGATTATTTGAATAGTATATATCAAACAACAGTGCAGTGCCTGCTATACAGTAAGGGCTTGCTAATTAGCAGAATTGTTATTCTTTTCACTTTAGCTGGAGCACATTCTAAGAATAACAGCTATCTAGGAGTAAATCAAATTATTTTTATATCACCTATGTGTTAGGAACATGAACACTCACTCACTCCATTCATATGATCAGTTGAGAGTCAGGTCTAAGCGGTTGGTCCACTAATTGTTATGCCCCAATGCTGGAAGTTCCAGAAAAACAAAGCCCTGTACACATATTCCACACATTCGTATGACATCAATTCATTTCCGAGTCATGTTACTGAGAAAGTGGCTGCTATTACAATTATGTTGAAGTGGATATAAAATTATTTCAGTTCTCTTGGGGCCACTAAAAAAAGAAATTCCCACACAACTTGAAATTCTGGAAGATAATCATATTTTTCTCCTTATCCTGACAATACAGAGGTGGTTGAAGCTGTAGAAAGGCTGTGACTCTTCATATCTGAAAAAATGGCAAGTCTCACTGAATGGCATCACAAAGTAGGACAATCCGAAATAATTCAGTGTTATAAAAGGAAGGGAGAGAGGGAAAGATGGAGAGAATGAGAGAGAGAGAGAGAGAGAGAGAGAGAGAGAGAGAGAGAGGAGAGGTGACTGAATATGGTCTTAATTAGCACTGCAGCAGGGGAGAGATCTTAACTGCTGGAACTGGACATTCTGAGACGTGGTCAGGGGAAAGAAATCAGGTTTCCTCTTTGCCTGAGGGCAAAACATTGGCAGTTCCTTGTGGAAGCAGAGTGCGGGCTCAGGTTCTTGGAATCTGAGGCCATGATGGCTCAGAGTTTATCTGGATCAGAGGTGAAAGGTTGAGGTTAGTATGGAATCTGGTGTTTCAAATTTTCATCGCATTAGCAATTTGGAGTGATGGTTCCTTTCACGTTCCAGAGGAAGGTATCCAGAATGACTATAGCATATCCAATTGTCCAAACAATAAGCAAATCCCAACAGCTTGGATAACAACTCGAGGGGAGGTTGGAATCTGACATTTGCATCTGTCAAATCTGTCCAGCTCCCTTCCTCCCTTCTTCCCTCCCTCCCTCTCTGTTTCCTTCTCTCCCTCCCTCCCTTCTTTGTTCACAACATTTTCACGCTGTAATATGTATATTTAAAAGTGCATAAAAAATATATATATGTAAAGTGTAATGAATGAATACAAAATAAAATTTTGGGTGAACAACAACTGGGTCAAGAATTAAAGCATTTATAGAAACCCTCAGAAACCCTGTGTTTACCCAATCACAACTGTCTCATCTGCCAGGGGTAACCATTGTGTTAACTTAGTCAAGCCATTTCTTTGTTTTCCTGAGGAGCTTTCATGATTTACTCATTTTTCAACATTATGTTTAGAGATGTATCTATGTTATTGCATATAGCTGATGTTCCTTTATTTTAATTTTTGTGTAGAATCCCCTATTATGAGTATGCCACAATTCATTTAACCGTTCTACTCATGGTGGACAGTAGGGTGTTTCCAGTATGGACTGTTGTGGATATACTTGTACGTGTCTTGTATTGTACATGTACAAGGGTTTCTCTAGTATATGCAATGAGCAGTAGAAAGATTTGATTGTAGGGTATATGAATCTTCAATTTTAGGACATAATGTCAAACTGTTTGTTCAAGTGATGTACCAGTTTATACTCCAATCAGCAGTGACTGAAAGTTCCCATTATTTCACATCTTACCAAAGTTGATATTGTCCAACTTTTAAAATTTTCAACATTCTGATTTGTATCATGGTTTCAATATTCATTTTCCTGATTATTCATTATTATATTAACCATTAATTAATACATTAGCAGTATTTATTATTGCCGCCAAGGTTGAACACCTTTTCATAAGCTTATTGCCAGTTTGGATCAGTTCGTGTCTTTTGACCGTTGTTGTATTAGGTTGCCATTCTTGAGAACTTATGTAATTCATTACATATTGTGTTTGACAGTTGTGTGTGCTATACTTTTTCTATTCTATGACATAAATTTTCACTCTTTTTATGTTGTCTTTTAAACTATTGTATCTTTGATACATAGAAGTTCTTATTTTAATGTAGTTCAATTGCTAGTCTTTCATCATCATTATTATTATTATTATTATGGCTAATATAAATTTTTGTGTTCTTTATTCTCAGACCCTGAAGATATTCTTTTATATTATAATCTAAAATGTCTATATAATTTTATCTCTCTTATGTTGGTCTTTAAGCAACATGCAATATTTTTTGTATGAATATATAAAGCAGGGTAGAGATTTCATTTTTAAATATGGTTAGTCAGTTATTTAGACATCATGTATTGAAAAGACCTTACTTAGCTAAATGCAATAAAATTATACTTCTATAGTAGTTCAAGAGTTGATATGTACATGATTCTGTTTCTGAGTTATGTTGTTTGCTTTAGGCTTATTGGTTCAACCTACATCAATGCCACATTGTCTTAATTACTATAATTTCACAAAAATACTATTTTTCTTTCAAGCAAATACTCTGGTTCTTTTTGTTGTTGTTGTTGTTTTTTTTAATGTCTTTGTTACTCTCGCCCTTTGCTTTTCCATATACATTTTAGAAACAGTTTGACAATTTACACACACTGGCAAATACTCCTATTTTAGGATTTTGTTTGACATTGCTTTGGATGTATAAACCAGTTTAGAAAGAATTGACATCTTTAAAATATTGTCTTTCAGATATCATAATCACAGTCTAAACATCTAATTACTTAAGTCTTTCACAGTAACTGTTACCTAAGTTTTATAAATTTTTTCATAAAACTCTTGCACAACTTTTGCAAAGTTTATTTACAGACATTTCATATTTTCTGTTGCTATTATAAATTATATAATTTAAAATTTCCATTTTCTAATAATTTATTGTGGGTAATGTATACACATATTAATGTATATAATATGATAAAAGCCATATAATATTTTACTGCAGGTAAATACTTATATTTGATCCCAGAAACTTTTCTTTGTTATAATTTATCCAAAGATTCTTTTGGATTTCCATATAGACAATTATTTCAGCAGCAAGTAATGATAGGTTTGTTTCTTCTTGTTTTAAGTTTAACATTTGCATGTCTTTCTATTGCTTTATCACACTGTTTATTAGATTTAGTACACTGTTGGAAATTACTAGTAACAGCAGACTCCCTTGTCTTGGTAAGAAATGCAGGGAAGATAATGCTAAGAAGCAACCATTAATTATGGTATTTGTAGCTGGGTTTTTATTAATATAAACCCTCATTAAAATTAATGATACCTTCTTCAACTTCAATTACTAAGATTTTTAAATAATAAATTGTTCTTGATGAAATATATCCAATGTGGTTTGTGGGTTTTGTTTGTTTGTCTGTTTTGGAGGAGGCTCTGGCTTTATTGATTACTGAGAGAGGTGTGTACAAATCTCCCTCTAAAATTGTGAATTTACTTATTCTGGTAATTTGGGAAATTTTAGTAAAATGTTTTTTTTAGGCTATATTATTGAAAACTTACAGATTTAGAATTGTATTTTTTCAGTACATGAAAACTTTTCTCATTATGACCCAATTCATAGTTTATACACTTTACCTTATCATTTACTTTGTCAAGTGTTAGTATTGCTATACTAACTTTTTGGTCAGTATTTCTTCCTTCTTTTTACTTTAAGTCATTTGCATCCTTATGGTTTGTCTATGTGTCTTGTAAATAGTTTGCATGTGGATGCTTTCATACTGTCTAGAAATCTTTATTTTTTTAGTTAGAACATTTTGTTATATATTTATATATAATATATTTATATATTTATATATCATATGATATATAAATATATATTTATATATCATATTATATATTTGGATTTATATCTTTCATCTCATTTTGGCCTTTGATTGTTCTTTTGTCATAATTTTTATGGAAGGATTTGTGATTTTAAAAATAATTTTCCTTTTTTAACTTCTAGTAAATATGTGTAGTTTCTATGATCGCAGTGATTACCATCCAAATTAATGAATAAATACTGAACTTATAAAAGTCTAAAATTAATCAATATTTTACCCACTTTCTGCACAACGCAAGGACTTTAGAGCACATTGACTCCAGTTATCTGCTTCGTAACTGAAGTGTTTATTTTTGTCTTGTAAACTCCACAGACGTTATTGCAATTTTTATACAGGCAGTGTTTGTTTAAATATATTCACATATTTCCATTTTCTCTGTTTTCATTCCATCTTATATCTCAGACCTAGTTTTGGTTTCCTTTTCCCTAAAACAACTTTTTTTTTCCCCTCACAATTTCCTTTTGTGAGGGTCACCTGGTGTGAAATCTATGTTTTATTTTTCCTGAAAACGTTTTCATTTTTCCCTCATTCCAGAGAGATGTGTTTTCTCACACCTCTACCGCCTACAACCCCAAACATATATAAAATGAAGATGCCATTCTTTGGGTTTCCATAGTTGTTGTTCAGAAATCAGTTGTTAGTCTGCAATGTTTAAACATAATGTTTCCCCACTTTCAGCTTCTTATCTCTTTTTTTTGTGGTATTTGGCAGTTTTTCTATAATGTTTTTATGTTGGATTTTCTTTTAATTTATCTTATTTTTGATTCACTGAATTTCTTGACTCTGTAAATCAATGTTTTGTCAGTTCTGGAAAGTTTTAAACTCATGTCTTCAGATATTTTCTATTAATTATCCTATATATACTCTACTTTGGAAGTCTGATTGGAAATAGGTAAGACTCTGTCGTTTAATCCTCTTATGTCTCATAATGTCTCTATCACATTTTGTCTCTTTGTCTCTCTGTGTTCCAGTCTGGATCATTGCTTCTGAACATGTCTTATGATTTATTAATTATCTTTTCAGCAATTTTAAATTTGTTGCTAGACCTGATCAGTGAGTTTTTAATTTCAAATATTGTTTATATTTTTTAAGGATTTTTTATTAAAAATATAGCTAACATACAGTATTGTATTAGTTTCAGGTACACACCATAGTGATTCAACATTTATATGCCTAAAAAAGTGATTTTCACTTTAGAGATAGTTAGTAACAACTTTGTCCCACCTCCCTTCTCCTGGCTTGGGCCAAGTCGAAACTAGAGTACTTTTGCTGTCTCTTGGATCAGAATCTTCCATTTCAGTTCCTTCTCCACAGAAGGCAGTTAGTCTTGGAACAATCTGTTAGAGACTACGATCTCCCCAAATCACTCCTTTATACAGTTCTATGTCTGACCTTCAAACAATGACCTGCACGTTCCCTGATTATCTTTACATAGCAATGAAATAGGTACCAAAAGATGGCTGGAAAGAATGCATTTGCTATAAATTGTCATCCTGAAATGAGTCCATCCAGGTAGTCTCTAAAACTGTGAGTCAGAGAGGAGTAGGGAGCCTGAGGATCCAGGGGGTGCTATCACCTCTGCTGCGTGCTTAATAAAGCAGCTGGTGTCTGAAAGTACACTGGGGCTCTGTAGTACTATTTCCTAGCTCAGGCATCTGCTATTTAGCATCAGACTAATAGAGAAGGGAACGGCACAGCACTCTGCCGTGGAGCTGTCCCCAAGGATAGGAGTTAATCAAGGATGCGAGGGCCAGGTAACCTGTTACCTCTGGGAAGTATGTAACAGTGACTAATACCCCTAGGGTTATGGATGCATTTATAAATCTGATATTAATATTCAATATATTATTTATGATGCGCAAATATAAATAATTCAGTGTGTCCACATTTAGTAGGTTTCTGCTTAAAAATCAGCTTGGCAATGGGTCTTGGCTCTCGACATTGATCCAGGAAGGACTGGGAGAGAAGCAGCTCCACTCGTGTTCTGTGCCCAGGGTGGCTGACATGCTCACCGCAGGAAGTGTTTCAACCCAGGCCCCACGCTGACATGGGGCATTCATTTAGTACCTCCACTACCCTCTTCCCATTTACCCATCCATGTGATGAAGACAGTTGAGCTGAATGATCCATAAGGTTCATTCCAGTCTTGAGATTCTCAGGAGAACAAGAACTAAAGAAAGTCGTAGGAAAAGATGCACTACCCATGGCCCAAAATGGTGGCACGTGATTGCTCTAATCCTGGAGTGAGCTGTGCCCAGGTGGTTGGTTTCAGGCTATGACTTGCCAGTGGTCCCAGTCACAATGCTGGGGAAGCTTGATGTCTTCGTTCCCTAGGTGTCTACGTACTTGCATCGTGGGTCTCTATGTCTCTCTCCTCTCTGTAAGATACTTGAAGCAGAGATTTACATTTGTCTTTGTGTATTGCAGCTCTAAGTACAGTTCCCATCATAGGGGGTTCTTCTCCATAAACAGTAAATGAAAAAGTTCATGAGGCAGAGATGAGGTGGCTGTAATTCCTATTCCTCTGCCAGTTGAGTCCATCTTCATTGGCTTTCCCAGCAGTTCAGACCTCTGCCCTTCACTCCAAGGAGTTCAGTCTTTCTCTTTTAGTCTTTTATGCCCAGGGGACTTAAAACAAAACAAAACCCTGAAACTCTGTAAAACCCTCATTTTTCACCTGTGGTTGGAGTTGAGCTAATCCCCATTCTTCCTAAGAGTTGATCTTGGCTATGGAAATAGGAGAAGGCGGAGCCTAAGCGGCAGAGGAATCTGCCAGCCTCTTTGCCTTGGGGCCGGCAGGTCAAACTATTTGTTTATCTGCAAAACAAAAGGGTGAGACTGGAAGATTTATAAGGCCATTTTCAACCCACAGTTCTTTATGAAAAGTGGGTGGGAACAGAGGCAGTGGACCTGCCTTGAGTAACCATGGGTTTAGTGGCGTTCGGAGTGTGCAAAGTGAAACTGTCCATGACAGCTTAAATGGTGGAAGAATATTTCCACAAACCCCAGACCCTGTGAATAAATCGCTGGTCAAATAGCTCCAGGTACATTTTTGTAGAGGGAGGAGAGGGAGTCTAAACGTGGGTGTAAGCTCTAGGTGGGAAACAGCATTTCGGAGTAGTGAGAGTTAAAGTTGGAACTCTCCTGATTCAGCCCCAGGTCAAATATTGTCTCTTCCATTTCTAGAATTTATATATTTTTTGTTAAATATGCTATGTCATATTTTGACTTCCTATTCTACAGATATCTTCAAGATTTTCTTTTCATTCATTTAAACAAATTCAGGGTAATTATTCAGTATCTTAGGTCTTTGTAAAGCTATTTTTATTGATTCTTTTTCTCCTGGTTCTAATTCATGGATCATGGTCTCCTTGTTGTTTTTGACTGTGAGCTGTTCTGTTTACTTGTGCGCCTTCTTCAGGCCTGGGATGACGGTGCATTTCTCCACAGAGAGTTGACATTGGCTTCTGCAACTTTAACCTCCATGGTTTGAAGATTTTTTTAACAGAGTAAATGTGAATTCAGATTGCCAGTATGTACTAGATAGAGCATGTAGTTCCAAGTTCTCAGAGACTCACTTTTCCAGTACCGAGGCAGCTTTCTCTATGGCCTCTCCAGGAAAGAGAGAACACAATTTTATTTGGGGGGATTGGGCGAAGCAAGTTTATTTCTTGTTGGATCCCAGCATTATGGATACATGTTGCCTATATGAGTCTCCTCTCGTGAAAGCTTAGACTATGCCTTTTGTCCTCCACACACTGTGTTTTAGTCTGGTTTTCCCAATACCCACAAGGAAAAAGCAGCTGTAGGGTCCCCTTACCTCTCTGGGTCCCTATCTTTACATAGATGATGACCAGATAATCTCTTCCTATATGATTAGTTCATTTGTGTTTGTAATATAAAAATGTATTTTATGTAGCATTTTAGATATTTTCAAATCACCTACTACTTAGGTTATTTTAGAATAACCTAGATATTCAAATAACCTACTACTTAATCTGAAGTGTTCTTATTTCTTGATGTCTTAGATATGTTGGAGTAACCTCAGTGTTGTGGGTCTAGCGATATACAAGGGCCTAGGAGGAAAGGGTGGCTGTTTTACATGGATTCCATGGTTTCTCATATTTAGGATCAGAAAGTGTTATAATTCATTCTCTTGACTTGTAAGATAAGTTTTATAATTGTTTTTCTGATAATGAAAACAGTTATGAATTTTTTTTTTTTATAAAAGTATAGGAAACAAGATAAAACAAATGAAAAAATTGTTAAATACATAGAGATAATCACTGTTTTACTGTTACTGTTTTGGTATTATATAGATACACATGTGTGAATGTACATATATATAAATTGTATACGTATATGTATACACATATATGTGTGTTTATATGTATATTTATATTTATATGTATTTATATTTATATTTATAGTAGTAGACAACATTAATTTTGCCCCATCTATGTCTTCCTATATATATTATATGCCAACACTATATATATATATACTATATATATATATATATATATATATATATATATATATATATATATATATATATATATATATATATATATATACAACACTATATATATATATACACACATACACACATATTATATGCCAACAATCTACCATGGCTCATTTAACCCTTCTCCTATTTCTGTTTGCTGAAATTTCTTACAATAATACAAAATTATATTAATATCTTACTGCCTAAATCTTTGTTCCCATGTATTATTATTTTCTCCTGAAAATTTTTTAGAAGAGGGATTACTGAGAACTTGTTTTTAGGTATTTTGGAGGCTCTTGGCATAGTCTGGAATATTTATATTTATTCCAAAGCTAAGTGATAATAATTTATGATATGGGAATAATATTGCCTCCATCACACAGATATGAGGACATAAGCATTAAAAGTGACAACCTACATAAAAGCCTGACACTTCCTAGGTACCAACGAGTGTATCCTTAGCGTTGCTATTATGTCAACTCCTGCTAACACAGTCGTCCAGTTGTAATCAAGTAAGTTCAAAGGGAGGAGATTTCCAAAGGTCTCAATGGCCTCTTTTGGTGCCTCAGCCTTTGCCCTCCCCACCTCCTCTCCACCAGTCAGTCATCCCTCACTGTTACTAATCATTTAAATATTAGCATGATTTATTTAAATCATACATTTGCAAATTGTTCTTCCTATCTATAGCTCAGGACACTATTTTTAGCTTAAAATTAAATATCATTATTTGATTTGTTTAGGATTCTTAATGCATGAAAGGCTGCATTGCACACTGCAAAGAATGATAGAAGACTCCAGACTACCTGAGTTCTTAGTTGCAGCCCCACCATAACCAGCGAGATGATTCTGGACAACTCATTCTATCTCATTATCTGTACTGTGGAAGCATTTAACACTGGTCCTGGTGGCTCCGTGGGGTTGTGAGAATCAGGCTCCTTCTGTCTGAGAATGTGTTCTCAGTGTACCCAGACAGGGTGTGCACGTGTGAGGTGCCGTCCATGGGAGTCCGAGTCTAAACTTCTGGGAACACGTTTCTGGGCTATATTCCCAGCTGCTTTTCCTTGGTTTGGTAAGTGTGAGCAGAGCCCTTGAGGTTTGAGAAGCCCTGTTAGCAGATGAGTACAAGAAGATGAGAGAGAAATGATAATATTTCTTTCTCCATAGGGAACTTCCAGCATCTCTGAGGAAACAGAATTTCCTTTGATCACAAAAGAGCAGAAAAGGAAATTAACCATGGAGTGTCCACTAATGAGAGGGTTTCTGTGCCCTTGCAGGGGACAAGGAGCCTTGATCTGGGAGACCAGGTGGGAGGTAACTGAATGTGCTTACATGCGTGTCACCAGCTGCACCAGCCTTGGGTCCAGCACCAGGTGTCCTGTCTTTGGGGGGGCTGCACCATGACGGCCAGTGTCTTCCCAGAGCTAAGGGGAGAACAGACAAGTCTGGAAGCTGTAAAACAAAGCATATATCAGGGCCCCTTTCAAAGTCCAATGCCTATAGGACCAGGCAGATAAATGTGTGACAATCTGACAAACAGGAGAGCCCATATTGTACAAAGGAGAATGGCCATAACTCAGAGGCTGCCCCTTGCAGCTGTACTGGCTAGTGAGAAAGTGTGCACGTATGTGCGTACATGCGTGTGCGTGTGGGGGGGAGTGCTTAGCAGTCGGGATGGGATGGGCAATCAGCACATCTCTGGAAGTATTCAAGCTGGAGCAGAAGCAGCAGTGATGCATAGTCATGCATCCACATGACTGCATCGAATCCTGGGAGCTGCCTCCATCTGAACAGTGCCACTGCAGTGCCTCCAAGAGTTAATATCCTCCCCAGGCCTAAATGCATCTCCCTCTGGGTGTTAGAGGGCAAATTTGTAGAAATAATAAGTTTCTCACAGTCAAACACAGGCCTCTGTTTCAAAGGGACTCCCCAGGCCAACCCTAATGGGGCCAAACAAAATACTCCTGAGAACTGGAAGTGATCTGTGACTGCCGGTTCGTCTTCTCTTCTTAAGGAAAGGAAATCTGTTCAAAGTCAGCTTCTAAGGCAATGATCACCCTTATTTCAAACAGTCATTTTGCTTCCTTTCTTTCCCTCTCTCTTTTCATCTTTCTCCTCCTTCTCCTCCTCCTCCTCCAAAAAAACACGAGTTTTCCTTCCTTTTTCATGTCTCCTAATCCTGAATTAACAGCCACAGACTCGGATTGCCTACTCTGAACTGAGTCGAAGGAAGAAACAGAAGCTGCTACTCTCAGAGGCAGTGGGATAGGCTATTTTTTTTTTTAGCATGAAACAGGAAGGATAAAGCTGGAAATGATTTACTCTCAGTGCTTCTCAGTGTCAAAGTCTTTCATATACTTCAATACTTCGGAAATGATAATCAAATGCTTTTCAAATTTGCTTTTGGACCTTCCTCTCTAAACGGATAGCTGCTGACAGCTATGCTGGGACCAAAGAAGACTGCTTGGCCACTGGACTCTTGTCATTTCCTGGAAGAAGGGGAGAGAGTCGTCCCCATGACTCCCCTACAGAGGTGGCCAATGATAAACACTACAAATGCCACTACCCTGACATGGGCCCTTGGCTTCTCTGAGGTCTGTTGGGAACTTGGACAGCATTGGAGCTCCCAACCAGCCACTGGGACATGGGTGGGTCACAGCTGAAAATGTCATCTCCGACTTTACCCTCCGACCACTGAGAAAATGTCTCTGGTTAATGCCAAAGATAGTCTCATCTCGCTGTGTGGAAGTAGCACTAATGAAGCCTAAACACACCTCCTTCTTCCAGATGCTTGGGGCTCTATTTAAAGATTAAATCTCAGGATGTGTATATTTGATGTTCTTAGTCCAGGATATTAATGGTAAAACGAACTTGTCTGGTGATGGCTCCGTCACATTAATGTCTGATGGACGGTTCAGATGTGAAAGGTGCATGAGACGTGCTGAGGACGCTGCGTGTGTCAGTTGGAGGCTGCAAGGCTGGGATATGAACTTGTTTAGAGTGAAGCCAAATGGAGTCGATTTAACCCTGCAGGAGTCGAGTCGTCTTAAATACCACAGCCCCAGAAGGCAGGGTCTCAATAAATAGAATGAAATGTGCAAAATATTTACCTTGTGGTTTGTAATCTGCCTAATGTGGTCGAGCAGCATTTCGAAGAAGCTTTATAGGTTTTTAACCATTATTTCAAAATCTGTAGTCAGCTCAGAGGTCAACTGGTAACAGGGCTCTGTAGGTACCGTAAGCCTGTTTAAATCTGCCAGAGCTAACTGGCTCAATTGCGGCCTGGAGAAATCTGGAGAGAATTCTCACAGCAGGTGATGGGCATGACCAGGGTAAGGATAATCTCCTGGGCTTATTGAACATTTAGTGAACACACACACTGTACCCATCTCTGAGCTGGGCAATGAACGGCAGGAACACAGGTTTTGGTTCTGGAGATTGTACACAGCCTGGTTGGGAGGGGAGCCTGACTCATAGGAAACAAACACAGAAGCAGATGCCTAGGGTCTGGGTCAAAGATGAAGCCAGACATTGAAGGACCTAGTAATATTTGCCAATGTTTTCCCCCCAAACAGGGTGCGCTGGCAGCTCCAAGATAGTAGCCCAAGGTGACCCACCTTGAGAACATAGAGCCATCTTACAGTATTTGAAAGCATGTGGTGTCACTTCACACATAATGTTGAGCTAGTGTGTATGGTGCCAGAAATGACTGCACAAAGAGAGGGTGAAGGGCGGTGGATTCCCTCTCTCTTTCCACCTTGTATCTGCTAGCAAGTGGCACCTCTTTTTCTTTCCACCCTCTCCACACATGCTACCCACAGCCCTTTGGACATGGCAGAAGCCACAGAGCTGAGGAAAGAGGGCCAGCTCTGGGATTCCCCAGTGACTTCTGCTACCTGACTCGCACATCAATAACCCCCCTTTCCTAGTGCCTTGGCAAAGACAAGAACAACCTTCCCTGTCTTGCTGAGGACACTCCAGCATCCAGAAGTCAACCAATCCAGAGCCCTAAAACTGGTAGGAAAAAAAAAACAAAAAAAGAATTCTGATAAAAAAAGTTTATTTTAACTTTAACAAAAACTGTTATAAAAAGCAACCTTAATTTTTCCTGGATCTTGCTTTATAATAACTAGCTGAAAGCAAACATTAGATGCATGTGTATATTTATACATTTTCAGTCATTTCCAGAATAGTTAACTAAATATAGAACTACTCTAAAAAGATGAACTTTTTTTTTTTCCCTGAGAGTAAGTATCTTTGTCTCATGGACATAACAGAAAATAACAAAACTATCTCAGCTCTTTCAAAACCCATTCCGATAGAAGCACTGCCGGTCAGGGTGCACGACCTGGCCTCGTGCCCATTTGAGTGGCCATTAATTCAGCCAACACTTCCTGAGCGCCCTGTGGGCCAAAGACCGTGTCGGGTACTAAGGACAGAGAGGTGACACAGACACCACCGCCGCCCCTTGAAACCACCTTGTTCTTCAAAGGCTATAGCCTGGGAGCGCTCAGTGTGGCTAATTCTTTTGTTGGACAAAGAGTTCCCCAGGAAAACACTACCCAGCCCCTTCCATTCCTGCTCTTTCGTGAGTCATCCTAAAAACGTCCAGGCTGGATTGAGCTGGGGCAGGAGGAAAAGGAAGAAAAATGAGAAGTAAATACATTTGACAATAAATTTGAGATCATAAACCTTGGGATTCTTTTTATAATACCACATACTTCAAAATCAGGCAGTATTTTTCAGTCGACATGGCCTTAAAGGTAGCTCAAAGAAAACACAGGATTAACTAGAAGAAGTGAGGTAGGGAGCGAGAGCCAAGCTTCCAAATAAACACATCAGAGGCTGGGTCTAAAAAAAGACAGAACACAAATAACCGTCTCTTGATGTGCCTACAGTTTTGTTTCACTGTTCCCGGGTCACGAACTAATTTGCCAAAAAGAGGTTACCGCCGGTACAGCGGAGCGGCATCTCAGGAAACAGGCTCCATGCAGGTGGCCTGTGGAGGCTGGGCCCCGCGAGGCCCTGCCAGGGAAATGGCTCTCGGATGAGCACTGTTGAAAACTCTTTAGTGTAAGTGAATGAACAGGCAGTGCTTTCAGAAGTTGGAGAATATGGGCCTTAGAAAAACAAGGGCTTGGCTTATCCCCAAATGTCGATGTCTCCAAATCAAAGAATTAGCCTAAATACATTTGTTTTGAGAGGCCGTGTGACCTTGAGCAGCCTACTTCCCTTCCTAGGGTAGGTGTCCTCCCTATGAAACAAGGAGTTTGGATGAGCTGCTCTTGCAAATCCCTCCCAGTACACGGAGGCTCCTCCCCAAGGACTCAACACAGGAAGGCTGGCCTCTGCCCCCAGAAGCTTCCAACTGACGAGAACAGGGAGGTAGCCAAAGTCCTAGGAGCTCAGCTGCAGGATGATTTCCAGTCACGGTCATCTTTCAGAACGCTGGGACCAGTGGAGCAGCAACAGCATTTTATCATTTTAGGCAAAGACCTAAGTTCTCTTTTTAGGTCACAAGATTTCTCCTTCGATTTCGTACTTCATTTGCTGCCTCATCTGACCTAACTCCGTGAGTCTCCTGATTTTCATGTGCGTGGACGTTACCTGGGGATTGTGCTAAACATGCACATCTCCGGGCCTTGCTTCCAACAATTCTCACTGAGTAGATCGGGGCTGGGGCCAGGGACTGGTATCCTTAACAGGCACCCCAAGGATTCCCAGGACACTGTCCTAACTATTCTGATTGTGGGGTCCATCTCCCTCGCAGACTTAGTCTTCTGGGGGCCAGGCAACCACCCATCTGATCTTGCAATGTAACAGAGAGCACAGCAAAAGGGTATGCAATCACATTGAGTAAGGAAGTGAATCAATGAATGAATTAGGAACATATGCTAGGGAAACTCATTAATACCGTGAACTACCAAAGACTGCAGTCACGTAGAACTCTTCAGGCAATGCTTGAGAAGCTAAGGTGAGTGAGAAAAGGGGTACAAGACAGGCTCCAAAAATGGGTCTCGGTGGGGCCACCAGAAACAGTAGGCTGCTTGCAAAGGGATGTTTCTTCTCTCACAAACACATCTGTCCAGCGGGAGTCCCTCAGCCTCCACTATATTTTAAGCTGCATCCCTCAAGATGTCAAAAGTGGGATTACAGTGTAAATGATTGTCAGTTCACGCCTGTCCTCCTGGTACTGTGCTGAGTATCACAGGCCGGTTGGGGATGTAGGCAGCAGGGGAGGGGGAGGAGGGGACGGTCTTTAAATGTAACTGAATAGAGTGAGCTCTGGAGTGTCTTGGGGGGATAAAGCAGTTCACAGGCTGCTACTTTTTTGTGACATAGCTTTTATGGGGGGAGAGCCAGAATATTAAGCTCATTGCTTCCAGATGGGAAGGTTGGACAAGACAGAGAGGCCTTGGCTCTGAAAGCCTGGACTCCGTGGTGCGATATGGATGTGACATATTGAAGTAATCGAGATAGAAGATCTGGCTTTAGCCAAGGCTGTCAGATAGATACTTTTTAAAACATTACATGGTTTGTAACAAGGTATTGTGTATCCTCCCAGCAACCCTGCAGCCTCAGTCTCTGGGAAGGGGTTGCAGGGAAAAGTGTGCTTATTTTGCTTGAGTTACTAAAGCTCCTTTTATATATGAAGAATTTGGCATCTCCTGGCCGGGGAGCGGCCGAGCCAACAGGCCGATGCACTTGTAATGTACATCATGCTAGTGCCTCACTAAGTAAGTCCAGGTGCTTACATAAGAGGCAGGGTCCTAAGCACTCCCTTATTCGAGCCCTGAAGCAATCATGGCCCAGCGCCTCAAATGAGCCTCAAATCTGTTTAATAAATCATCTATTTATAGAGTTAATCCAGGGAGAAATCCTTCGGGTTGTCTGGGGCAGCCTCTCCACCAGAGGGCGCCCAATACCCACCTCATTCAGTCTAGACTGCTCTTAATTGATAAGGGATTTCAGCTCCCCTGGAAGCCCTTTGTCCTGTCCTTGATCAAAGCTGGGGAAGAAATCCAGACCCCTCTGGAGGGTCTCCGCCAATGTCCACAGCGAAAGTTTTGCTCTGGGTTGGTTTGTCTGCCCTGGCACATTGGAAAGGGAGAGCAGGTGTTCAGAAATCCCCAGTTTGCAACATGCTGGTTTACTTGTAATTCTGTTAGTCAGGGGATGGCCCCTTCCTTGGAGAACTTCACACCTGAGAACAGGTCTGGGCATCCCTATGGACCTAGTGCCTGTTTCGCATTTCAAAGGCTGGGAACTGTTAAGCTTGTATTTTGATTAAAATTTTGTATGAGCTTTTCCCCCCTTTCAATGTAATTTCAGGATATTTAATTTCAACCCATCATCTAAGGGGAGGAGGGAGGAGGTATTTGATGTGAAACAGCACACAGGGAAAGCCAGCCAAGTCAGAAAAGCGAGCAGTTCGGGGCTGTGGAGATGTGACAACTGAAATCTCTTTTGTTCTCCCAGGCAGGCTCTGAAACCGAAGCCCCTCAAGGACAGATCTATCCAGAGCTTGGCATCAAGACGACCAATTGTCCAGGCTGGCCTCTCTGCTACCTCTGGGGCCTTGGGCAAGTAAGTCCCTGAAAGTTTCCTGGCTTCAGTCACCTGGTTAAAGCTCTGGGGAGAGGAACGCCTACCATTTGCCACTGGCCACGGGGCTGTGGAAAGAAAAATAGCATGTCTTCAGAAAAGCCAGTCTCTGGAGACTATGGTGGACATTAGTTATGCCTCAGCTTCCAAGTGACTCAGACTTCCGGTTATGATGGTCAAACATTAGCCCACCTTGCTCTCGCTATAGGGTGGTGGTCACCTCTTCAAATGTCTGCAGGGTCCAGGCAGGTGATGCAAACGGAATGATGAGGGCATGCCTGGGACAGAGGGGTACACAGTGAATATTTGTTGCTATGGGTCTGGTATGAAGCATAAGGGAATGGTGGATATGATGTTAAGGTTCATACCCTGTCTTTGATGTTTAAATTACTGTTCTTTAAAAGAGTACTTCAAATATGTTTTGGTCTAAGGGATACTGATTTATATCTCACATCCACTTTTTAATTTTTTTTTTTTAATTTTAGTCTTACTTAAAAGACCAAGAAAGAAGGGAAATAAATTTGGTAGTATTGGAAATCGCAAATCTGCCCAGGTGAGCCTGATTTTAATATCCCATCTTTGCTCATAAATATAGTTCTGTTTGTCTTACCCACTTTGGATGAGGTAAACCCTGTCACTTGGGAAATAGTATGTAGGATGGTACTATATAGAATGAAGGATCATAGCCCCAGTCGCTGTCCAGATCTCTATACAGTGGACAGTCTGCCGAGCTAATGCTCATCCCTGTCTCTTCTTCCTCAAAGAGCCCCCCTGCCCCAGCAAAACCGAGATTATCATGGAGCCAGAGGAACAGCTGGCCTGGTGTTAGACGTGTCATGAAACTGGGCTTCAGCTTCCTAAAATGGGGATTCTACTCCTCTGGCTCTTGTTACACAGGGCAGTTTGTGAGGGCCCATGGGATAATATCCTATAAAAAGGCTTTGTAAATTACAATGTGCTTAATGAATATGAAAAGTTAACGCCATCAATTTGGGGGAGAAACTGAAGGAATAGTCCTCATATTGGTTCATTACATCTCTTAAATTGCTTGGACTACTGGCATGCTTTTCTCTATAGTTAAATAAATGTCCCCTACTTATGGGGTCAACCTTTATTTTTCCCTAATATTGTTTCTTATTTGAGTTAATGAGTCCAAAGCTCATGTTTGCCTGTGACCTCTGGCTGACCTTCACTCAGTGCTGACCCGCAGCTCTGCCGCATCCTTAAAATAGATGTGGGGTGATGAGTGGGGTGGGAGGTCCAGACACCCCATAGGTGGCTCTTTGGCTCTGCTTCCTGCAAAACCCCCCATAGTAGGTCCCATTCTCAGTCATCTGCTATTTACACTTCTGTGGCTCAAGGATATTTGGTTGCAGATTTCCTACATTATATTTAAGTGCAAGTGTATCTTGATTTCATCCCGAAGCCTCAGGGAACGCACCAAGATTACTCATCAGCAGGTAAAGTGGAGCGGGTGACTCAGGCCAGAACTTTCTGCCAGAACCAGCACCGCTCCCTGCTCCGGTGGGGGCAGATGCTTAGAGTTATGTTTCCAATAAGAGGCATAGATTTGTGCTGCCTAATGATCAAAGTGAAACTCCTAAGCCTGGAATTCTAGGCTCTCCAAATCTGGCGATACCCTGTTTGCCTTACCCACCCCCTTCCTTATTAACACCCTGGGTTTCAGGCACCATGACACTCCCTTTTCACATACATGTTCCACATTTTCTCACGTCAAACCTTTATACATACAATTTCTTCTGCCTGGATTTTTTTTTTTCTGGAATGTCCGCCTGCTACAATCATAAGCATTTTGTAGAGAGAAATGCTTATAGGCCCCTCATATTTCCATAGAGCAGGAGAGGAAAGGAGGGGCGTTTCACCACCATCTCTAAGAGACGAAAAGATAAAGGAACATTGCCAGGCCTCCTCTCCATCTTTCACTCATTCTTCTTAAAGGAAGAGCAGTAACTGGGACCAGGGAATAAGCACCCTGGGCTCAGCCCCACCCTCCCTTCCTCTTTGTAGGGCTGCATCTGCCTGCAAATCAGCGGCTTCTTGTCTGGCTCCTACTAAGCTCCCTGTGACCAGGGCTTAGGGCTGCCTCCTAGAAGCAGTCAGGAGGCCCTGCTCTCCGTGCACGTTCCTCTACTGCCACAGGATGGCCCTGCAGTAGGCAGGGTAAGCACATCTGCTCTGCAGACCCAGCCCTGCCCTCACAGGGGTCTCCCAAACCTTGGACTGCAGTGGCAGGGGGGAGGGAGCCACATTCTCTCATTCCGAGGTAGCAGCGGGGATGCTGATGGTTTGGGCTCCTTCATTTTCATTCACTCTCTCTTGCCTAACTGTTTCTGAATCCTGAGGAGGAAGAGAGAAGTCATTAATTAGATCCTCAAACCTCAATGCCCAAATCTCACATCTTCAAAGGAGTCTCCTCTGGCTTCCCTTCCTAGAGGTACTCAGCCCTCCCTTTTTCGTCCTGGCGTTTCTCCTGTGGAATTTCAGTTGTGCTTCATTTGCTCATCATTTTCGTCAACGCACATTCACAGGTGTTTGCAGAGCTGGGGTTCTCCTGAATTTAGATGTGATGAGAAGTCACGTTTCAAGTTATGATTTCCCCTGAAAATCCAGTTCTCGGCATTTGTGTGGTATAATAGCAACAGAATTGGACAGAAAGCCTAGAGTTAGGTCTCAGATTGAACCTTATAAAATATTAAGAGCCCATTAGGTGCCAGCAATGGTGCTAGGTGCTTTTTGAGACATAATCTTGATATAGTTGAGTAACATTATCTCCTTTTTATAATGAAGATAACTGAAGCTCAAAGACACAAAGAAACAAACAATACTAAAAACAACAATAAAGAGGCTGTGAGCTGCTTAGAGTCACGTAGCCAGGAGTTGGTGGAGCCAGGGCTCAGGCCCAAGCCTCCTGACATCGAATGCCGTGTCCCTTGCGCCTCATCACACACACTCTCTCTGTGCCCTCTTGCAGTCCTTCTCCAGGGACAAGGGCAACATATAAAACGTATCTCTAGTGACATAGGCAATAAATGATAAAGGCCAAAACAAATGATCCAGGACACGCGTGTGCTGAAGGTGCCATGCAACGCTAATCCCTGTGACCTTATACACTCATGGCAGGCTTTGCAGAAAGATCAGGATTGATTCAAGCCCAGGGAGACTTCTTGAGCAGGCATGGGATACTGGGAGGGGTATTCTAGGCACGAGGTCCCATAGCAGCAAAGGAACAAAGGCTGGACAGCACAAGGGACATTCAGAACACAGTGAATTCAGCCTGGCCTGACCCAAGGTTGATATTTGGTAAAACAGGAGGTAGAGTGAGAAAGGACAATTGATGAGGTCTTTACTTGGGAGGATGGATAGTGGTTTTCAAGTTAGGATGAACTGTGGAATCACCATTTTGAAAATACATACACCCAGCCCCCAGACCTAGTGAATCAGAATCTCTGGCTATGCTTTGGAGCAATTATTATTATTATTATTATTATTATTATTATTATTATTAGTGAATCCTTCACAGGTGACTCTGATGCTAAATAAGGGCTAAAAATCACTGAGAAAGGATTTTCTGTGGCCTTGAAGCAGACACAGAGCCCTGGGTTTAGATTCATGAGCCCTGGATTGAGTTCTGATCTTGGCATGTATCATGCTCTGAGTTGGGCAAACCTCAATTTTGTCATTTTTAAGATGCGAGCAACAGTAGGACTGCCTCCCTCCCTCCAAAGGTCCTTATATGAGAAAAAAGTAAAAAGTAAAATGTTGTGTTTGAAAACCCCAGCATCACACATGCCCAGCGTTAACACATTCCCTTTGTATCCATGGGAAAACATAGGCAGAGGTGAGCTGATTCTCTGACTTGGGAGGTGCCACAGGTTGCATATGGAAGTGTTCGAGGCCAACAGGGAGCACAGGGAAGAACAAGCACGGAGCACCGGAGGGGGCTGGAGAGTGGCTAATATCCAAGAATTAGGTGTGAGCTCAGCAAGCACAGCCACGGTGAGGCCTTGCAGACATCTGTGTGGCCACAGGCCAGAAGGATTCGGATTCTCTGTGGGTGAAAGGCAAGGCAGTTTACATACCTAAAAATAAAACGGGCCTCTCCCAACACTGGACTGGGTGCCCTGAAATACTGGAGGGCTATAAGATGCAATTCTAATTTTAAGAAGATCAGTTCTTTGAATACAAACTCAGAAGCAACTTTGCTGGGGGAAATGTCCATGTACTGTGTCTTCCAGAAGGTTGTTCATAATCCCAGAGAGATGGGGTGGGGTGGGGGAGCAGAACTACTGAGAGAGGGACTGTCCAGGCAGGAGGTCCTGGGGTCTCTGACAATGACACCTTCCAGCAGGCGGGGGGTAAAGGACAGGGAACCAAAGCTCTGAAGGTTTAAAAAGACTGGTTTGTGATTCCACACTCCTCATGCTCCCAGCTGGGTCTGACCTGGGCTCCTGGAGCAATTCCCTCTGATCCCGAAAGAGTTACTACACCTTGGGGTGGGGATGGGGGCCTGCTCCCCTTCTTCCCCTTCTGGCAGCTACAGGTCCCATTATCTCATGAACTTTCCCCATATCCCTTGGAGATAAGTATTTCCTTATGGTCATGATTGTGATTCTCATTCTACAGCTGAGCACGTGCAGACAGAGGGATGGTCCTGAAAAGAGGGAGACATTTTCTTCCTTCTCTCTGGACTCTGTCAAATTCAAATCATAAAACAGAAAGCACAGGGAACGGCTCTGAGCCTTTTCAAACCCGAGGTAGCAGGGAGCAGCGCTGGGAAAAGGAACACTTAGTGTGGGTTTGGCGTGCTGTAAAATTTATGGTCATGTGGGGGGAGGGGGAGCAGTGGAGAGTTCCTTTTTATTTTCATATGCCCATAAAGAAAGATGGGGTTTCAGAAATAATCTCATGCAGGCTTCATTTTGCATATGAGGAAATGGAGGTCAAAAGAGAGAACTTGTTAAACAGGCTGTGAGGGGACAAACTGACCCCACCCCCAACTCCTAGTTGCATTTTTGCCCTGCTGTCCTTGCCTAAACTGTTTCACATGCTCCGTGGGCCAATTCTCGGGGCAAAGGCACATCCAAGGGTAATGCTGCCTTTCCTCAAGGTCATCGTGAGAGCCTGGCTGGAGGCCGGACTTATCTGAAGAGTTTGAGAAACATATTGAAATTATCAAGACTTGGAACCTAGCCTTTGTTTGCACTGAGCTTTCACCGCCTTATCGAGTTCCTAGACTTGAACGTCTCAAGGTTTAGCCAGTCAGTTTTATTTGCCTCCTCGGAAGCCCTGAAATCTTAGGCTTGTCCCCCAGGCCTAGGGTGAGGATTCTGGGAGGTGTGGGAGCCGTGATGGCTCTACAGCCTTCCAACAACTGACCTGGGAGAGGGATTCTGGGAAAACTCCCTGGACTGAGTGCCAGTCTGGGTCCTGGGCTTGGCACTGGGAGGAACACATACTGGGACATCCTGGATCGGAAGACAGGCCACCAACACAGAGCTGTGGGCCTGGGTTACAAGAACCAACATGGAGGTCAGTACAGGGTGACCCCTTTCTGTGCAAGTGATTTATTACTGGAGACTTCCCATAATTACAAATTTGAATAATTCAAAACTGAATATCTTATAGATATAAAGAAGAAAGACTGCATTTTGAGACTTATAAATGTACAAATACCATAACAAACTATAACCTTTTTTTTTTTTGCTTCTGAGTTTACTTTTAAAACAATAAATACATAATTATAAATAAAATCTTTCAGGAAACTTAGAGATATTTGTTGAAGGCTGCTTTTATTTTCTTGGGGAGAGCTCTCATGGTTTCCTAAATCAACTGTAAATCAACTACTTGAGTTATCCTGGCAGATATTTAGTCATCTTCATAGTGTTTTATCACATCTAAATCTGTTTCCTAATGTTTTTATTCTCAGGAATGTTTCTCAGCAAAAGCACCATCTCTGCCACTAAAGGCACGTGTGGATGGCATTGCCATAAGTTATAGAAAAAGTTTAAATGATAAGATCAAGGAGTACTGAAAGAAATGATAGCAGGAGTTCTCTCCCCCCCTCCCCCTTTCTGGGTAAACAACAGACTGGACAGGTGAGGGGTTTGTGTGTGCTGACCAATAGGCATCTCCATTAGACAATAGTGAAAACAGAGTTGACAGCTAATTCAGCACTATTGATCATTATGCAATTCTTAATTTTTATAAATTTTAGATACTTGTGTTATTTCACATTTTGATCATCTTTTGAACCGGGTTTAAGTTAATCTAACTTGCTACCTTACCGTACAATATACAACATAATGTGGAAATTCAGAGAAAGGAGTGGGGGGAAAAATTAGAATTAGGATTAAAACTCATACCTTTTGCTTCTGGACAATGTCATATCTGACTATCTCAGTGACGTATCATCTAATAATGTGCCATTCTTACATTCTCATCACACACAGGCAATGTGCCATTGCCTCTTTCCAGGAACATTCCTGCTGAGAATGCATTGGATCAGACATACTTATTTTATTCAGTTCTCATGACAATACATAATGCCAGTCTCTTTATGTCAAGTGTCCGCTGAATACTTTTGTCCCTTCCTTGAGCATCTCTCCTCTCGCCAGAATTGTGGCCCTGTGAGTCCTGGGTACGTCAGCAGTTCCAAACTCCAGTGTTTATCTGCCCAGCCCCTTACGGCTGCCTCTTAGCAACTACCCTCTGCCAGACTTCTCAGCCTATCTACCTCCACCAACAATCAGCAAGCGCTTCGTATCAAGCAGAAAACTGTGCACAGAACTTAGCCCCCTAAGTCTTGGCTGCTTTGGTAGCTCTCTGCTGCCTTTTACTTTACCTACTTTTCTTATTGTTCACAGCTAGAACAGTGGTTTACTACAGCTACTGCCTCCTAACCAGAAGTGGAAATCAACATATGGTGTTGAGATTTGCATATATAGCTCCGGATCATTCGTTTTAACAGATGAATAGAATTTACATATATAGTACATTGCATTTATTTATAGACGGTGTTTGGGTATTTTCCAATTGTTTCAGTTAAAAACAATGCTACAATGAATATTCTTGCACATGTTTTCTTGTGTACATCTTTGGGAATTCCTCTGGAATAGACAGCTGAAAATAGAATTGCAGAGCCAGAGACGATGCTTGTTCTAAACTTCATTGCTTATTGCCAATTCGCTTTCCAAAGTAGATGAAACACTGTATTTTCCCCAGGAGTGTATGAGTGTGTGTGTTTCCAACAGCTTTGGTAATGTTTGATTGTGAGACTACATAATTTTTGCCCATCAAATGGAAATGGATTTATATCTTCTTATTTTGATTATTAGTGGGGTTCTCAAGTTCGTTGCATTTCAGTGTTCCTCTTCTGGAAATGCCTATTCACATAGCTGGTCTACTTTTCAGTTGGGTTTTCAAGCCCATTGGATCACAGGTCTGACCCACACCAGCAGTCCTTGCAGTTACAAAGCTCAGAGGTGGCTTCTTCCAATGGGCCATGTGGAAAACCCAGGAGTGCTCTCATCCCGCCATCGTAAGGGAGTAAAGGGGAGCGAGCCCTTCAGATTTTAGTTACTTCCTGCTGCTCTCCTATTCTCTCTTCCCCAAATTCCAGCCGAGCTCATTTTTTACCTACTCCAGGAAGACTTTTCACACAGGCCTCATCCTCAAATAACGCTCCGTCTGAAAACCTTCATTCCCTATTTTCCGTGTCTGCTGCCCAGAGCACCATCTAGGACTGTATCCTGCCTTCTCCTGTCCCTGTAGATGAATGCAAAGCCCCTCGTGGCTGGCGCACTGAAATGCTACAGAGCTTGGAAGTAGGCAGGTCAGACTTTATTAGTCTGCGATCTTGAGCAAGCCACATAGCCCCTCTGCACCCATTTCTTCATCTGCAAAGATAGCAGTACTGACCTCATGGAAACATTGTGAAGATTAAAGCCTTTACACTTTTACCAGAATGTCTGACCTAGTAATAGTCACTCCAAAAAGCTTAGCTATTTCCATAATAATCGTGACTTTGTATTTCCCTCCAGCCTTGTACAACACTAGGTGCATGAAGGGGATTCCACACATGCTAGGTTGGCTTTGACTCCCATGGAGGTTTGTTATGTTCCGATGTTCACTTTCTGTCTATTACCTCCTGCCCATTTGCTATTTAGCTCCTCGGACCCTCGCCCCTGGACTGCATGGTGGTGAGAAAGTGTGGCCTAAGATTTGGGCAGTGCAGTAGCAGCAGATAGGTGGTGCTTACAGGACTCAAGTAACACATGGAAACCATTTCATAGTAAAATTGAGATGAGCTGTCCCACTGCATGCTGCCCTCAAATGAATCCTTTCTAGCTTGGGGACCCCAGTCTATGCATAGCCTGGCTCTTGGCTGTTGCTCTAACTGTGCCAAGTCTGGGAAGCATATTTCCCCTTGTCATTGTACCCAGATCAGAAGCTGCTGAAAGTCCAAAGCCTCCGTAAGATTATTTGCTTCATAACCGTAAGAATTCCATATTTGTATAGCGCTTTACAATGTACAAGGCGCTAGCATGTCTATGATGTCACATAGTCTCCAAAATACTGCTCAACGATAGTCAGGGGTCATTAACCCCATTCCATCGGGGACTCAGTGAGGAGAATGACTTCAACAGATTCACAAAGCTGAGAAGGAACAGGACTAGGCTTGAACTAAGGGCTTATGAATCTAAATGACTATTGGTATTGTTACTATTCAGAGTTCTTTCTGTGGGCCATACCCTACTTTTACACATGTTATCCCATTTATACTCATTTTGCATGCCAGGGAGATCAGAGAGATGACGTGACATGACCCAGACACATGACCAGTGACAGCAGAGCTGAGATGGAAACCCAGGTCTCTGGTTCTAGTGCCACTGCTTTTACCTACACACTGTGCAGCTTCCAAATCTAAAGGTGCTGAGGCATCTGAAGGCAGGAGGACACCTCACCTCAGGTCCTCTAGGCTAAGGTGACACTCATGGTCAGTCTGCAGAGGGAAGGGATATCCCCATTCTTGCCCCTCACCGCCCATCTGGTTACGTCACCTCCCCTCAGACCCGGGGCTGCTTGAGCTCCCCAGGAGCATCTAGCCCACTGAGGGGAGAGACCTGGGCCTGAGGAAAAGCAGTGTACATTTTTGACAATAATAATTATGCCAACTTGACATAGAAATGTCACTCAGAAGCAGCTTCATTTTCCCACAAAACTCAACTTCAAAGGAGAAAAACATTTGAATGTTTGATTTGTCTAAGTGATCTTCATAATACTCTTTTCAATGAAACAAATGGTGAAACATCAGTTTGGTATAAAGGACACTTAAAAAAAAAGTCTGTATGAAAAAACAAATAGGGTTCTCAAAAGAGCCTGTAAAACCCAGTCACTGTCAGGTTCGTTAGGCAGGGCTATGCTGGCCTGGGCTGGGCAGGAGACCTTTGTAAACATCCCCCAGGCATAAACTACTGGTTAGGAAATACCCTGGTTAGGGGATGAGGGAGAGCATGGCCATTAACACATGGACCTAGCTATCTGTCTGACTGGCTCCTTCTTGGACTAGAGCACCAACCTCCTTACTGGCTTGTGTGCCACCACTGTCCCCACTTTCACATGACCCTTGTCCTTGTGATCTGAAATACAGAGCTAGCCATGCTATTCCTCTGCTAAAGAACTCCAACAACGTCCTACTGTCTGAAAATCTAGGTCACTTTGCATCCTTTACATGACCATGCCATTCATGCTCTTGTCTCATCCATATCTGCAGTGTCTTCTTTAGTTTCCACTGTCCTGCCACACCAAGGCTAAGGCCCCGGGTCTCAGCCTGTGCTTCTCTCACTCCTCTCTCCTTTCTTCCCTAAGGAACCCATGCTTCCCAGGCCAACTTAAAACCTCATGCTTAGCCAAAGCTTTCCCATCCACCATTCGTTGTCCTTTGAGCTCTTTACCTTAGACCCAATCATTTTGTATTATAGCTGCTTTTTATGCATGTATTTACATATACCTGCTGAACTGGGAGTGCCTTGATGGGAAAAGATGGGTCTTATCCATCAATGTATCGCCAACATCCAGCACAGTACCTAGAATATAATTGTGGGGATGGAGTCCCAGGGAGCAGTTTCCAGGCTCTCGACCTCACGTGGAAAGGTGCTGGCTTGGGTAGTAGATGGCCATCAGCTGTGATCAGGTGGCCATCAGCTGTAGCCAGTTAGCCATTGGCCACTAATATGGCTGCCGTGGCTGGGCTAGCAAACACGGATTGTGGCTAGCAAGTGAGGTTAGCAAGTGGATTGTGGATCATGTTGATCCTACTTCCCGTGTCTTTTCGGGCTACCAGGGAGACTGGGGTGCAGGAAGACCCCTCGCTGGGGTACTAGCAGATGTTTGCTTTTGTGTCTTGACCAGCTGCAGTCGAGAATATAGTGGTATGACTCTCCTGTCTATGGCTCCGTTGTTCCTTTTTGCCCTCACCATATCCTGCGTTCTTGTGTGGGGAGCAGGAGCTGAGTCCTTGCATGACAATAACAGATACTAAAAAACAGTTACTAGAATTTTTCTGATGCCTAATATGTGGCAGGCTTAGAGATGCATGTGGATCTGACCTAGGGACGCACACGACTTAACAGGAATGTGTTAAGGGCTTGACTGGAGGTAGGGATGGGGAAGGCTTCCTGTAGAGCTGGCTTGTGAGCAGGGGCTCATCCCTTGGGCAGCGATTTTAAGAAGGAAGTGAAAAACAACTCCTTGCCCATGCAGAGTAAAAACAAGGGGAAGTATTCCCAGTGGAAGTAAGTGGCCCAACTGGAGGAAAAGAAGGTGCAGCCAAAAAAGCTTCAAAAATACTGAGTGGCTGAAATTCACTGAGAAGCAAGTATCATGTGCTGAAAGTCTTCATGTTGAAGTGAAGGTCCTTGGCTTGCAACGCAGGTCACCTGTTTCCATGAACTTCCAGATAGCAGAATAAAAGGCAAGAGCCCACATATGGGATGACTTAAATTGGTGCGAGGGAATGTGTGTGTCACTCTGATCAGGGGTGGTACGTGCTGCATTATTAGGCCCAGGCTGAGGCCACAGTACAGTCATAAATCAAGAAGCGGGTGTTTAAAAAACAGTGGAAGTGTTAAGGAAACATGAAGTGGCTGACCTGTGGGGCTGGGCTGTTACTCCCTACAAGAATTTCTATGACTAATGATGTGGATAAATAAGTACTTAACTTTCTCATAACCACACGTGTAATTTATTTAATTCATGGGGTATTATGCAGTTCTGGGAGCTCTTTAAGATGATGGTGATCAGTTGGAAAAGGTTTCCCATTATTCAATAGAGGCTGGAGCCTTTTTTTCCCCAATAAGTTTTTGTCCTTGGTAACTGGGATTAATGTACAGAAAGATGGGATTTAGGAGTAGCCCCTCACCCTTCTAGTTTAATTTAGAGTTTTTGAAGTTCTACTGGTAGATAATCATTCAGTTGGGTCTTTGAGAACCTTTTAAAACAAAATAACTGAGATAGAGGTGAGTCATACCTAAGGGTTTATTGGATCATATTGACAGAGATGCATGGCCAGGAATCTGCCAAAGGAAACTTCTAAATGTTTGTAAGGTGGCAGGATGACAAGTGACCCAGGCCTGAGAATGACTGCCTTGCATACCATTAATCAGCTGCCACGTCACATCTCTGAGCCTCAATTTCTTCATCTCTAGAAAGGGGCCAATAATACCTACAGAGTATTGTGAAGGTCAAATCCAGGCTCCTCTTTTTATACATGACATGTTTCTTAGATGTGTGAAAGTCAGATATATTTCAGTTGAAGAAGCAATGTAGATATTTTATAAGGAAAGGTTGGCCCTGATCATTATAAACTACAAAATCCCTGATTGGACCTCACTGTTTTGATACAATCTTAGAAATAGTATTTCTAGCATTTTATGGTATTACACACACACACACACACACACACACACACACACGTATATAATGAACGTATCGAGATTATAGATTGTTTGTGCCCAGTACTCTTATTTCATTCATTCATCTGACAAAAACAAACAAAAAATTGAGTATCCATTACTTGACACATTATTCTCAAATGTGTTAGGATTATGAGACGTATGTTGATTTATCACTCCCCATTTTTAAAAAAATTAAAAATGTTGACAAAATGCAATCAATAAGCAAATAAGTTCCCAAATACTGCAGAACATGGACCATGCCACTGCTAAACAGAACAACTGGCCAACGGCAGTACCCTAGAGACAGGTCAAATGTCTTGTCATGAGTGATGGTGGAAGTCTGAATTCAGCATAAAGATGTGTTTAACAGTGTCAATATGAAATATAGATAGCAAAAATGTTGAAAAATACATGTCATATCTAAAAATGTTTTGGTTAAGGTACCACCCCAATCTAAGGGGATGTTAGGAGTGGACATGGGAGGGTGATGCCAGGGTGAGAAGAGAGAAAAAAACAACAACAGCAAAGCATGAAGGGATGCAAAGTCATTTCTAGATACCACGTGATACCTGAGAGCCAGCTCAGATACAGGATAAAGCTGGCCTGCTTTCTTCCTGAGAGCTCATTTTTCTTTATGTCATTCAGGGTAGATTCTGTAACTCAGTATTCTCAACCTGAGCTACATATTCAAAACACTTGGTTCTTTAAAAAAAAATGTAAATGTCTGGGCTCTATCCAAGACCAATTAAATCCGAATCTCTGGGCTAGTAACTGGGTACGCTTAGGTGCAAATTCATGCCTGGATGCCAACTTTCTTTTTCCGTTGTATTATTTTAAAATTTATTTCAGTAGTCGCTCTGTATTACATATGCACCCTTGGCTTAATAAATTTGAATACCAATCAAATTTTATCTTTCTCCTGGATAATGGAAGACCTTTAGAACACTTTAATTAAACTTACTCCTTCCTGATTTCTAGCTAAATATTATCAGCTATATTAAGCCTATTATTTTTCATAATCATTTTATATACCTTATTGCTTTTATATAATGTTTACATAATCCTGACTTTCTAATATAATTATCAGTTTTATACTTACTCAATAGTATTATTTTGGTGTTATTTCCTGTATCTCAGGACTTCCATCTGGAATTACTTGCCTTATGCCTGAAATGAATTGTTTAGAATGTCCTCTGATGCGGTTATTTGAGGCTAGTTCTCTCCATTTTTGTATGTTTGTTAACATTTTTATTTTACATCCATTCTGGATGTGTATTTTTCATTGAGTATAGAATTCTAGGTTGGCAGTTATTTTCATTCAGTCCATTACTATCTTTCATGTATGTATGTATTTTATATGTAGCCTTTCAGATTGGCTTCTTTCACTTAGCAATATACATTTAAGTTTCCTCCATGCCTTCTTATGGTTTGATAGTTCACTTCTTTTTAGCACAGAATAATATTTAATTGTGTGTATGTACCACAGTTTACTTATTCATTTACTTACTAATGTATATCTTTGTTGCTTCAAAGTTTTGGCACTTACAAATAAAGTTGCTATACATATCTGTGTGAGTTTGTGTATACCTTTATAATATTCCTGTTTAGAATTAGGCTTGTTGAAGCTGTGGATTATTGTTTTTCATCAGTTCTGGAAAATTCTCTCTCGTTATCCCTACAAATGTTGCCTCTGTCCCTATTCTCTCTGTTTTCTCTCTATAACTCCAATAAAAATGTATGATATATGTTCATTCTATCTACCACATTTCTTAACCCTTGTCCTAAAATTTCTGTATGTCTCTCTTTGCAGCGTTCTGGATCATTTTTTCTGATCTGTCCCTTTAGTTCATTGCATCTCTGTTCTGTTGTGTTAAGTCTGCAGCCAAATCCATCTTCTGAGTTTTTCGTTTTTTGTAAACGAAACTTTTCATTTCTAGAAGTTAAGTTATAAATTGTTCTAAAAGTTGTCACTTTTATAGATTTTTTTCCCTCTTCTGAAATTTTGAAGCTCATTTTTATTTCCTTAAATATAGTAAGCATGGTTATTCCATCATCTATGTCTGATGATTCTCATATCTGAAATTTTTGGATCAGTGTTCTCGTTCTCACTCATGGTGCCTGTACTTGTACCTTGTTGCTTGTCATTGCCCTTGATAAAATAATTCACAGAAGTTGTCCAAGCCCTTTTATAAATGTACCTCCCTCTGAAGAGGATTTTTTTCCCTTCCTGCTGGTCCTGTAAGGTATTACCAGTCTCTAACAATTTTAAAACAAATTGATGGTTTGACCTTTCTTGCATTGCTCTGGAGAAATCAGTTTGCATGACTGCATAGGGGTAGGGCTTGGTTTATAACCTTCCAGGGACAGGTTTCCTCCTTTTATGTGTACCCTCTTCTTCTCAGGGTTCAGACAACTCCCCTGTTCCATGGGGCAATTGGGAGTTTAATATACTGTTAATCCTTGCTGACCTTTACCTTGAGTGAGTAGTAGTTTAGAATTACAGTTTAATGTTAATTTGTGTGGGTGTCTATGAAGCCCCAGATTTTGTGTAGGCTTTCACTTCTGTCCTCCTTCAGGTTCTAGGCAGTCAAAACAAAACCTCATATTCATCATTGTCTCTTCCACGGTGACAAATGTCCTCCGGGAAAAAGTAATTTTGCCTTTTGTCTTGATTTTTAAGATTTTTACCTTCATGTTTACCTGATTTTGATTTAGGAATTTTCCACAATTTTGTCAGCACTTTGATGCTTTTTTGTTTTTTTAAATTTTTTCTTTCCTTTTTTCCTATTTTTATCAGAATTGTTAGTTGTTTTAAATAAGGATTGGTCTAAGTAACTGAGCCTGTCATTTCCAGAAGCCAAAGTCCCTGAAACAATTATTTGAAAAAGACACACAAAAATATTTTCTCTGTCACCACTCACATTATTCAGGAAATTTTACATGAAATAATATTGATATGTAAAGTGTGTTATCAGTTGCATATTAGGAAAACTATTCTAAGTATTTGAAATCTTTAATTAGTGGATTTTCACAAATAGGATATGTATAATGTCTGAATTCTCAGCAGATGTTGGAGAGTTAAAACTGTTGTATTTCAAAATAAATGGATGCATTTGCTATAAAGTACTGTAATATGGTTCTTTTGATCATTGTATTATGATTTAACTCAGACATCTTTATTGTTTGTGCAATTTCTCCAAACCCATGAAAGGTGATATATATCCCTCTGGCATGAGACCAACACTCTGGATTGGGCACTGGATTATTTAACCACCCTGCTAAATAATTTACACTTGGGGATATTATGCAGAAACCTTTTCAATTAACTTGTGTTGACAGAGAAACTAAATATAGTAGTCAATGAAAAAAAAATTAGCGCATTCTTGACCTATTGGGCAGAAAAAAAAAAAACTTATTCAAAATATTTTCTACTCTACAAAATAAAGGGAAAGATTGAAAATGATAATGATTATAAATGGGAGAATTAAATGTCTATTATTTTTATTTTAGAGAAAAGTTTAACTTTCTCTATGTTTATTATTTTAGTTCACTAAAAGAAGTAAACTGGTACAGTGGAAGGAGCCAGAGGCTCTGAAATCTGAAAAATTTTCGTTCAAATCCTGTGCTCATCAGGCTTCAGACAAGTCGTTTGGCTTTCTAAAGCTAACTTCCCTTATCTGTTAATTAGGAATAAGAATACCTTGCAGTGTTTTTATGAGAATTAAAGATGATATATGTTAAATATCTCAAGTAAATAGTAGTTAGTTTTCTAGAAAGAACTTTCTCCGGGCAGTTTAATCAAATCTCCTAATTTGTCCTATTATTGATGATCTTCGGTGTTAGTGATTTGCAAAAATGTGACATTATTTTGAAAATAAGCCCTTATAATATTTTTATACACATATACTTATTTGAAAATTAATTATGGGACCAAGTAAATACATACTGGTTGTGGTAGAATGAATTGTATTAGCGTTAGCAAATAATATCTAATCAACTAAAGGCAGATTGTTGACTGAAATGCACAGATATCTGCAGAAAAAAACTGGAAGACACTAGTCAATAATTTGACTGAACTGTAGAATAGCTTCCAGGGGAACGTGTGGCCTGATTAATTTTTTTTTTTTAGTCTGTGAGCTTTCTTTTTAGCTTTCCTCATACTAATACCAAATTTCCACTGACTATAGTTGTCAAAAATGATGACACACTTACTCAAAGCTTTTTCATACTTATCATTGCAAGTTTTGAATAAGAGTGTGAAGGAAAATCCAGCATTACTTTCACAAGCCAAAAGGGCCTGCTTCTCTCTGTGAAGATTGAACATATTTTCTAGAGTTTAGAAAGGAACCAGTTAAATCAGCTCCCTCTACTCTGACCATCAATAGAGTGACAGACATCTTAGTTTTTAGGTCATTAATTAACTAATTAAATGACCTAATATCTTGTGAGTAATTGATGTATTACAGTCCTGTCCCAGATGTTAGCAGGAGGCAGAGAATGTTTAAATCTGTCCCTGCCCTCAATACACTATAGTCTGCGTCTTGAAAACTCACATCCAGCCTTTGAATCTCCTCTTACCTTTACTTCTCTGACCTGATTTGCAGCAGATAAGTAGAAATAAATATTCCTAGAGTAGCCAGGGTTTCAGTTATGAATGTCTTTCTAATCCATTCACACTACCCAAAGCACTTAGGCAGGATTATCCATCACAAGTCATTCTACAATCTTAATCAAATTGCCTGCTGAAGGAAGCCCAGTATTTATTACATTTTTCCTAAATGGAAAACAGCTGTGATAAATTAATGTTCACCAGAAATCTCATATTAGGAAAGATTCTCAGATACTCTCTCAACTGTCACTTTTTCCCACTATGAATAATATATTCCTGTAGCCTAACCTGTGGCTAATTCACTTGGCCCCTTCCACCTCTCTGTGAGGTACACTGGAGATGAAATGTTTCCTGAACCAGACTGGCAATATTTAGAAGATAAACACATATTTTAAAAAGTAAAAAAGAAAATATCTCTAAGAAGGCGGCATCATTGGCAACAACGGAATGCACGTTACAAGGCTTACTTTAAGAGCCAAGTGTGTCCAGATCATAAATCTCCTGCCTATGGATTCACCAAATACAGGTATCACTGTGAATGTCACCAAACACTCCACCTCAGAATTAACTTCGTCTCCTCTGATCCTATAACTAATCAAGTTCAGATTGTAAATTGGGCTCCCCAAATGGATTTCCTCACTGGGGTACAATATGCTACCCAAAGGAGAGAGGTTTCCAATTCCTTTGGTGGTTTCTCATTGTGAATTGATATTTCAATAAATTCAAATATCTGAGGCTGCTGAGCTAAGACACAAGCATTGTATTATTGTGATTTCACCAAAGGAATTCCATGTTGACTGTATCTCTTTCATTAGCCCCCTCCCTTTCAAGCTGTAGTACTCAATTTCTTTGTGCCTTCTATATATGCTTTCACTTGCTCACTTGCAAGGTGCTTTTTATTTGCAAATTTATTTTTTTTCCTCTCTGGTCAGTAATCCTACTGATCTAGTTTCTTTATAGGGAACAGTATCCATCACAGATATTTTGAGGAGGAATGGATAGAGTACAGTAAAATAGGTGCCTACTCCTAATGGGATGGTCCGCAAAAGTGAGATAAGTTACAGTAACAGGAGTGACTCCAAAAATACTACAGCACTGACCCACGAGGAGAAGCTACTACTTCAGCCAGGATTAGGAAGGTGGGAAACTCCACAGTGCTGATGGAAACACTGGGTTACAGCACACAGCACCACAGCTACGAGTCAGCTATCGGGAAACCGGAAGCAGTATGCCACCATTTCTGTAACCTCCTCCCAGCATCCATTAAGAAGTGCAGGCTCTATCCCAATTGCCTCTTGTTATTAAAAAAACACACAAAAGAAACAAAACTAAACAAAAAGAGACATCTCAGTATCCACAACCTTTCTTGCCAGCAGAAAATAGCCAAAAACAGTAGGAAGAAGGCCTCTTTTTCAATTCCCTCTTTCAGAATCTCACTTTAGGGGCATCTGTTTGTTGGAAACTGGTTTCCATCCAGAACGTATGCAATGTGGTTTGTGTTTATTGTTTTAAAACTCTTCAGCCTATGAAAGATGAAAAGGGCACTCTAGCGGTAGGTAGGAAAAGAAAACGGAATGCCAATCGACCGTATCCTTCAGGTTCTATTTGTCTTCTTATGTTCTTAATAAACAATAGAAGTTGTATCGATGGTATCCTGTCTTGCACATAGCCTACTGCTCACACATAGTCTTTTAATGCATGCATATGCATATATGGATATGATCAAAATTGTGAACTGGAGTTAGTTGTAAGTTATACTTAGTGTAATGTACCGTGTGAGATCCTGGAGAGTTTCATACCCAAGGAGGCTACAACTATGATTAAGTGTGTAATGTGTGTATCATTGAACGTCCTCCTATCACATACAGTGTGGAGAAATAGCAAGACACACCCCCACTGAAAAGAAGAGCATACTTGCTTGACTTCTTAAATCTACATTTTCTGCACTGATATATAAATCCCCACGTCTGCTGTTCCTGTCCTTTCTACCCTGTTAGATATCCTTTTCTAACTTAAGTACAGTCACTCTTTTATAGCTTTGATTATTTCTTTCAAAATATTCAAATATAGTTTTCTTCTAGTTCACAGAGAACTGTAGAATTAAAAAAATATGCATTCAGAGAAATATGAAAAATAGATATCCAAGCTTTTCTCCACCCTCCTGCAAAAGGCTCCAGTGACTTTTGCAACACCCCTAACTTCATTTATCTATAGGATGGCTCTTGATAGCTTTGTGTGAGCTTTTGAAAGTTCAGCCAAGTCAGCTGCATGATGAACACAAAGACAATAGCTCCCACACACGGGGCTACATGGATTAAAGAACCCTATCCATCAGTAAATCTGCCAGATGGCAGTGGAAGAAAGCTTGTAACTCTCTCACTTTCATTTCAACAGCAGCAAACAATGTTCAATGTTTAAAATAAACTCTTCCAGATGAGCTAAAGATAAACTCTGAGGTGGGTGGACTTGAGCTTGCTAGGCTGCAGCTCTGAAGTGTTTGATTACATTAACACAAAACCCCTGGGTAGAACCCGCTTCTGTCAACAGAATGCTTAGACTGGAACACCTACTACATGGAGCCATTTCCTGTGCTTTCATGGGTTGGTGGCAGAAACGGGCTTTGCTTTAGGCACAAACTAATAATGATTCTGTATTTCTCTGTGCGCAGCATTTCCTCAAACCATGTGTACAGCTTCAAAATATACCTAAAACGCCAACACTATATTGGGCTGCACAGATAAAAATATTTTACATATATCTATAACTTAAACTTCTGGTGATTCATTCAGCCTATCATTCACCTTACTGTTCTCATAGTATCAGGAAATGCGCCATTAGGATGTAGAACCGTGCTGCTAATAACTGGATAACTATTTAGATATTGGAGGTATATAACTATTTAGATATGTGCAAAAAAAGGTGTATTTATTTTCTAAAGTCAGAATGTATACGGGAAGTTAGGAGTATTTTGTTGTTGTTGTTGTTTTTAATAGACTTTAAAACCTACAACTTAGGACAGGTCAGGCTGTAATACACTGTATGTAGCATGGCAACTTTTAAAGATAAAATGATGTACCGAAAAATAACTTTATTAAATATTCAGGAACATAGCTATTTAACACAATTAGTAGATGCCTTAAATGGGGAGAGAAGAAAACACAGGGTTGATGATGAAAATAAATATTAGGCTGCAAAGACACTCAGGAACAAATACATCAACAAATTATCAAGTGTACTGGGACGTATTAAAAAATAAAAATCCCAAATTTAGATTAGAAGTCTTAGGGAAAATATGATTCACACTATGGAGAAAACAGTTCTTGCGAATTCCTCTAAAATGAAACTTTTTTATGTCAGTGATAACTCTGTTTTATACAATGGAAGCGCTTTTCTTTGGAATCAGTTGGTTACGTGAAAAAGTTGATTAAAGAAGGAAATCATAAAGATGAGTCACATGCACCTCAGAATTATTATTTGGATTTAAAACATCTAACACGTTCATTCTTTTGCCTCTTCTGATGTAAAGTTAAGGGCTTGTCACTTGTTTTTCGGCGTGTGAGTTTACTTGGAATTCCACGTTCTTACATTATACTCAAATAGGATAGTCTATGCTTTCCAGCTTTTGTGTCTTTAAAAGGGAGTCAAAGTTTAAAGTCACTTGCAAAGCACTAAATATAGACCCTTTTAGATTTTTGTAGTATCTATTTTTAATATTTGACAGTTGTTTTGAAAGTTTGTTCAACAGTTTGTAGTAATTGGCCTTAGTTTTGCAAAACACTCAGCTTACTTTTCATAGAAATTCTCTCTCTTTGTACTCATAAGTCATTGGTTTGTATTATGATTAATAACTTCTACTATAAATGATAACAAGCACAGCTGACACAGACACACAAGTTTGGTGGGGTTTTCTCTGTTGCTTCCTGCATCCCCAGAGCCTAGGATAATGCATGACACGTAATAGGCATTCAATAAATTCTTGCAAAATGACAAATGAATGGTACATGACCCACTCTTCTTAAGTATATAATAGAACAGGTGGGAGCAGAAGTGCCAGGGGTGGTCTAGAGGGGAGACTGTCAGCCTAGAGTATTTGCATGCTATGGGCATCAGTCAGTATGTTTTACAAAAAAAAAAAAGAAAAAGAAAGAGAGAGAGAGAGAGAGAGAGAGAGAGAGAGAGAGAGAGAGAGAAATGGAGAACCAGTTATTACAGCAAGTCTGTTACATGGTGGTTGGTTAAGAGTGCTTCTACTATATTTTGATCAGATATCTAACTTAGCAAAAGCTCTTCCTTGCGGTCTGCATAAAACTGAGCACTCCATCTAACTTTCCTCTGGGAATAAACCACCTTCCTCCATGTTATAACCTGAAACTAATTTAACTCCCCATTGTCTAGAGAAGGTTTGTGAAACATCTGAAGCTGCCTGTGGGGGCCAAGTTCCTGAAGGGTGATTAGTAACATGTTCTCTCTTCAGTGTTCTTAGGACATTTGGAATCAATTAAATATTCAAATATAGGTTCTCTCAGATCTCTAGCCAGACCCAGCAAGTTTGTGAGGGGAGGGAGTTGAAAGCAGATAACTGGTATTCCTCACACCAAAATCTATAGCTGGAGATTTAAAAAATACTCTCTAGACTTCCTGGGACTGCAAGCAAATAGTCATACAAGATTAGACATAAGGAGAAACAGCAGGAGCCTTATTAAGAAGTAGGAGTTACAGCATACACGAGAACTGCTACCATACCCGGAGTCTTAAAGACAAATAAGTGACTACCTTGGGCTGTGGCATAAGTACAACAGTATGGCCCTGTGAGCTAAGAATGGTTTTCACATTTTTTAAAGGATTGTAAATATATATATATATATATATACCTGACTGTATATGGCCTAATAACTTAAAATATTTACAATCTGGCCTTTTATAAAAAGTTTGCTGACCCTTGCTTTAGTTTTGTTGCATATGTACTAATACAATTATTACTATTTCTAATTATTCTTAATAGTGATGATTAGGTGTAGGTGCATTAGGGAAGGGGAAATTGACGAGGGCTCACATGTGTCAGGCACTTTGCTAAATGCGTTACATACTCTGCCATTTCTTCACTAGGCAATCCTTTAAAGTTGGCATCATTTCAATGATAGAGATGGGAAAAACAGAAGCTCAGAGAGGTGAAGCAACTTGCCAACATCACAGATGGAATTAAGTAGTGGAGTAGTTGAACCCAACACGGTTGTATGTTTAAGCTGTGAAATTGCTTTTCCAATTAAACATTACTTAGAACTTCACTATATAGTTACTCTGAGTAAAATGGAGGCAGAAGACCCAGCAACCTCACCCCTTTCTAGAATAAGCTGCTTGAAACAGATGTCAGTATGTCAAAAGATGGTCAATAACCAACATGAAAATGAGTTTCCAACTCAGTTACTCCATTAGCTGGCACATTACACACTCTAACAATATTTTGCTAGGGGTCAGAGGAAGTATCAAAGTGACAGGATTGCCTTTTACTTCTTTGCCCAGTGAAATGGTTAGAAGTTAGTCAGGAGAAAGGAGAAAGAAGAGAGCAGCAAAAGGTTTAAATAATCTTCAAAATCTAACTAGTCATACTATAGCTATTAGTTCTCGATTCCATCAAACACCGGGTGGGAAGGACATCTTCCAAATGGCAGCTCGTTTTACCTTAATAGTTGGTGTTTCCAGATGAGTTTCTAGTTTTCCATCATGATAAATTAATATATCCTATTTTATTATGGTGCCACAAACAAGAGCTCTGAAAGGCTCAATTCTTACAAAAGGCCTAAATCCCCTGAAAAGCATCAGGTATCAAAATGCAGCCAGAAAAGATGGTATTAAAAGAGAAAAATAAAAAGGGCTCCTTTTTAATGAAGTTGAGGTGTAGGACAGATTTATTAGCTTCCATTTTTCCAAGTTGCATTCTGGTGTATTTCCTGCCCATATTTCTAAGTTCAGCAGGTCTCTTTGTAGGATTTTTAAAAAAATATGTTTCAAAGAACACGATGCAGCTCTACCCACTACACCTGCAAAGACACACCTGTGATGATACGTACAAACACGAAGTGTTCTTCATACTCGCAACATAATTCTCTGACAGAAAACAGACCTTCTGTATGCTCTGCCAAGTTCCCGCCATTTTCAGAAAGAACTGATTCTGGTAACCAGATATAAAAAGCCTTAAGAATAATAACCTATCAAAGATTACCTCTAACCAAAACGGCCATTAAATTCAGTGTAGTTCAGTCTATCTTTTACTGTCATAATTCCTTTTCCCCAAAATTGAGATGGTTAAGACAAATAATTATTTTTGATGCTGTAACACAGATGCCTACAGCATTCCTACTTATTTTTATGCACACTACTGATTCTTTATTATTCATTCAAATATTATCATTAAATGTTTACTGTGTGTCAGGTATACTTGACTCTTGAGGAAGAAAAACTGATGAGAATATAACAATAAAATCTTTCCTTGGAAAATTGCAATTGTCTAACTGGGCTTGTGAAAAAATAATCAGTGCACTAAATTCCTAGTAAAGCTGCCAAGATCAATGAAAACAAAGTAGAAAGAGAATTGGTTCTGCCTACAGGAACTGGATGGAGATGGGACATATTTCAAGGAAATGTTGAAGGGTAAGTAGTATTCCCAGTGAAAAGGAGGAGGGTATTCCAGACTGGATACGATAGAAGGAAAGGGCAAGAGGCAATTGAGTAGGTGACTGGTCTATACTGAGGACTGGATTATACAATAGAGATGGGCTAAGACATTAGTCACTAGGGACGTGTGCCTATTTAAGATTAGATATTCAGTTCTCAGTCATATTTCAAGTACCCAGTAACGTTACGTCAATTCTACCATATTAGACAGTGCAGAGAATTACTTTTCATTGTACAAAGTTCTACTGCACAGAACTAAGAATACAAGGTAAGCCTTTGGCAGTTCATGGAGAGTCTAAAATGTGTATTAAAGAGTTTAAACTTTAAGTAGACAGGATTTATAAATATGTTCTACCAAGCCCCTTCAGGAATAGCTTGGGGGGGACTGCATCCCTGTAGCATTTCTATGACCTCTTTTACCAATCCAGCTTCTACATTTGAGTGACTTATTTTAAAGAAAAGAATTCTGCAGCTTAAAAAAAAAAAAAATACTGGAAATTCACTGTTATGGATCATTGGAAACCACCACAGGTTTTTAAGCAGGGACATGACAACCTGACAAAGATTTGGGTTTTAGAAATACTCATTCTTAAAGCAGCAAGCAAGATATGTGGGAAGGAAAGACACTTGGCATACCAAGATCAGTAGAGGCTAATGAGATGATAAAGGGCTCATTTCAGTGAAATTTCTAAAGAAACAGACAATTAAGAATTTGCATCAGTAAATTTATTCCAATTAAGAACTGTGTACACACACCAGCCATATTATTTCCACACCAGCATTGTAATAAAAATATTTAACACTTTGGCCATGAAGTTCAAAGATATTTTAAAAACTTCTCAAGGGTCTATTTTAAGTGAGTTAACATTTGTAATCCATGCTTTATCAATTATAATTTTAAAAACATACTATAATTGTATTGTCCATTATGCTTATTGATCATAACATCTTTTCTGAAATTTAGTTTTCCAACATATAACTTTTTTGTAACTTCATTGAACTTATGTACCATCTAGCAGTACTATGTAAAACCAAAATTATGTTTTCAAGTAGCAAGTGCTCAAGCCACACCATTTCTGAACACAGATATAACTGATGTTCGGTTTTATAAATAGCTCTCTTACACTCCTTGTGCCTATTTTAAAATGCCAACCATTACTTCACTGATATCCCAGAGTTTCCTTGCAACAGACTCATCCATGGCTTTAGGCAGTAGTTCTTCCTCTTTACAGTCCCCAAAGTACTTTCCTGACACACCTTCAACCTCGGATGAAGAGGCTAAATAAATCGAAGTCTGGGCACCTTCCACTGGGGTTTTGAAGAAAGCCCATGACATCAAATTGAAAAGTGGTTTGACCAACAGTGGAATGTGTATGTGTCTCCCAAGATTAGTCCGCACAATTCCAGGATGTAAAACATTGACAGTAACATTTGTGCCTTCTAAGCGGCGGGCTAGTTCTCTGGTAAAAAGAATGTTAGCCAGTTTGCTCCGACTGTAACAAAAGCTTTTATTATAGCTTTGTTCACTGTTCAAGTCTTCAAAGTTGATGTCTCCGTATTTATAAAGTTTGGAAGACACTACCACAATCCTGCTGGGAGCTGAACTTTTGAGGAGACCAAGGAGAAGATTGGTGAGTAGGAAGTGCCCCAGATGGTTCACTCCAAACTGCATCTCAAAGCCATCTTCTGTCTTCATGTATGGGCACTGGAAGATCCCTGCATTATTGATCAAGACATCCAGTCTAGGCTCTTCCTTTAAACGTCAAAAAGAGAACGGCAGAATTATGAACATGGGCCTTAAATATACCTAAAATAAAAAAATTTTAAAGTCTGGCAAACTATTAAAATGCCTCTATCAGTTTTAAACAATTGAGAAATAAAACAAAAACAAAAAATGCTTGCATGCTTAATAGGGGCCTGGCCTTGTACTTTTCACACATTCTCATCTACGCTCAACAACTCTGTACGGAAACAGGAACACTGAAGTTAGGTGACTTGTCTAGTATCACAGGGCTCCTAAGTGGCCAACAAAAATCTGAAGATGACATCTTCTGACGCCAATGTCCGGGCTCTTAAATAATAAGCCAGCTTGCTTTTCTAATTGGCCTTTTCAAACCAGAGAGTCCCTATGAGCTAGAGAGTGGAAGACAGGTCAGCACTGTATATTCCCAGAGCTACAAGTGTCAACACCAGGGCAATTTAGGATTGCTATATTTTTTAGTTTTCTAAGGGTAAATGGTACCATGGAGATGGAGCAACTTCAAGTCGTTTTCCTTAAAACTGGGACAAGCAGTTGAGTGGGTCAGGGATGCAAATTAAGAAAGAAAATCATGAGTAAATCAAATAAATATTTTTAAAAAATTATGCTGGTAATATTAAAATATCAGAAACAACATAATGAATCATAAATACGAACGCTCACAATAACAGCAAAGGAGATTAACAGAGGGGGTAGGGCCAACACACACCTTTAACCTCTATTATGACTCTAGAATTCAGTTTTTTTTTCACTACATGAAACCTAGTTCTTTCATGCTTTGAGGGGCCCCCCAACTTAGGAGATCTACAGAGTCAAAATTCTGCTCTATGACCAGATCCTGCAGCAGCTTTCCAGATTAAAGGCCTAAAATTTAGGCTGTTTCAAAGGGAAATCTTTTCATTCCTTCAACCATATAAGTTGGTTTTCCCTAGTCTTTCCTGGCTCCTCTTTGTCTCTTTTGATGGGCAGAGAAAATAAATGTACAACATGTTCCAGGTGTAAAGACAGAGTGATGACCCACGATTAAATTAATTTGAGGTCAAATTTCAAATTTCACTGGCCCTTCTGCCAAGTGTAAGTGAAAAGAAAAATGTGTTAAATTTCACAACTGTTATCAAAGCCTACCCGTCAGAGGATTAACTATTTCTCATTCTGTCTGTCTAAGCACCTTTAGCTTTTCGAATAGTCAGCTTCAAAAAGAAGGCAAAAGTTCACCCGTGGGGGAAAGAAAGGAGTGTTCTTTTTCACTAATCCTTTGGAAGAGTTTCCTGTATTAATCATTTCTGAGCCATCATTCTTTGCTGGGCTTGTGTTATTTTAAGACTTTATCATTTACTATTTTTTAAATTCTAGGAGATAAATGACATAAATACCACGAATACCAACCTGTGGGAAATTTACATTTCAATTAAAAAAAAAATTCTGGTTATAGTCACTGAACTTCAGAGCCAGAAGGAGCTTAATATTTAGGAGCAAGGACAACTTACTTATCTCCTTAATTTTTAATTGGTTCTGTCCCAAGTGGCCAAAGTCGTAAAATACCACAGGTAGGTATCAGGAATGAGAAGTATATCCAGCCACACTTACATTTTAATGACGAATAGGAATACCCATTTTCAGTGCTTCTAACATCTTACACATCAGTGTTATTTCTTAATTTTAATGTTTTACCTGAAAATGAAGTGGCCATAAAAACAAAACACCCCCCCCAAAACAAAATAAAAACCTCTCTAGATCTGCAACAGCTCCCAACCTGTGCATCAAAGTACCCTCGAGTTACAAGAAACTCCCAGGGTGCTATGGAGTATTAAATGTTCAAGGGAAACAAAGTGATACTCTGCTCAACATCTCAAAAACCACTATTTCCAGGGGGTTCATAACTGCAGCATTATATTGTGCTGTATTCTTTTTGATGATGTCACATCTTTGCAAAGCTGTTTTTAGCAGTTGCTGCAATGAGACGAAAGTACAAGGTTAAAAATCAATGCAGAACAAGAAATGAGGGTGGCGATGTCCAGTCTGATTCAAGTCTGAGCAGCTAATGCAGTGAACAGGTACACATTTCCCGTTAGTAATTATGGTTACTGAAGAATGAAATAAATATCTTTTCTTTCATTATGTTATTATTTTTTTCAAACAGCTACTAAGTTGTTACGACATCAATACCTATTAGGTTGTTTGAACATAATTACTTAACATAAATGAACTGGTAGATATTTCTATTGGCCTAAGGACATTATGGACAAATTGGTACGTTTTGGAATCTCCAAACTTTCTCCAGACTCGAGATTCTACCATTTCATACAAGCACCTTTCCTATGCCGGCTGACTTTAAATCTCACTTTTCTGAATGCTCTCTTGCAAGTCACCTCTGTAGGAAACCCTTCTATCTCAATTTCAACAGAGGACATCCACTTCAGTGGAATATTTATAATCTTAACATAGAAATCTTCCATCTCACTGGCAGGCAGCGAAGTGATAAACAGGAGTTAAAAGCAAGGGCTCTGGAGACGTACTGGGCAAAGGAATTAACCTACTGATGCCTTAGTTCCCTTATGTTTTAAAATGGGGATAACAATGCTTATCTCACAGGGTTACTGTGAGGATTCGATGACTGTAATAGCCAAGGGCTCTTGAATTTCATTATTTTTTTTCCAAACTATCTGAAATGCTTGGAATAGTTCCTGGCATATAGGAAATTGTATAATGGTATTATATATTTATTTAACATGGTAAGAATTATATATTTATTTCTGTCTCTGTTTAGAGCACACGACCACTGGGATGCCAAGCTCCAGTCTATTTGGATCTGGCTAGAGCGTGGTTAAGAATGGTACTAACGAGACTGCTGGTGGCAGAAAGCTCAACTTCCTACCCCGGAAGGCGGGTGGGGGAAAGGCGTGTTCCAAGGTCCTTGCCTAGCAGCTTCCCCTACTTGCTCTCAGGCTTGGTGCCCATTCACTTGGAACACAGGGAAAGCAATCCGGAGACCTGGCTGATCTCCTGGGCCCTCGTCCTCACGTAACTAAAAGAAATGTTCTGACACTGGCTGATTTTCCTCTAGGGCCTGTTTTTTGCTCAACATCTTCGTGAGACAGAAGACTGCCCTACCAATTTTTCCAGTCTGCAACTCCCATGCCGCTTCACAATTATGTAATTGTTTCTACTCTTGGTCTCAGTCATTCCAAGGTCACACCCCCTCGAGTCCGGGCGGACGCCTCCTGGCTCAGCCCTGGGCTGCGAGGCCCCGCTTCACCCAGCCCTCCGAGGCCCCGCGCTCGTCCCCGATCTCCAGCTGGCTCACGGAGCCCACACCTGGAGCATCTCCTGACAGAAGGCGCGCACCGAGCGCAGCGAGGCGAGGTCCAACTCCTTGACGACGAGCTCGCCCGGCCCGCTGGCGTCAGGGCCTGGCTCCGAGCCACCTGCCTGGCGGAGGTCGCGGCGGAGCTGACCCGCCGCCTCCTCGGCGCGCGCGCGGTCCCGGCAGCCCATGATCACCCGCGCCCCCAGGCGCAGCAGCTCGGCGGCCGTGGCGCGGCCCAGGCCGCTGTTGGCCCCAGTGATCAGTACTGTCTTTCCGTGCATGCGGCCGGCGTCCCCGCCTCCGTGCAGCCGCTGGACGCTGGGCCCCATGAACCGCCGAGCCGCCAGCCACAGGGTCCCACCCAGTGCGGCCAGTATTGCCGCCACTGCAGCCACTGCCATAGCAGCCGGGGCTCAGGCCCCACCGGTCCCTGCACGGGACTTCCGGAGTCGCCGCGCGCCGCGGCCGAAAGCTGCCACCTGCACGCGAGGAACTCTGGGGCACAGCCTGTCGTCCCGTGACGGTGCGGCGTGGGGCATGCTGGGACTTGTAGTTTTCCTGCCGAAGGCATCTGCTTGGTTATGAGATGACCACCGTGTAGGTCTTGGTGACTCTTTGGAGGCGGTTTCCAGCCTGACATTGGAGGGTGAGCACAATCCTCGGTTTTCTGGCTGCCGGGGTTCCTGCCCATGGAAATCCCAGAGTGGTGGTGGCTTTCTCCGTGTGAATGCCTAATGAATACTTTGAATTTACAAATCTCTTTATAGGCTGGTTTACAGATCCCACACTTCAGGGCTGGCTTAGTGTTTTCCGTTAAGGACTTCTGGGACTTGTTAACCCTCAGTTCACTTTTATTTTCACCCTCTGGAGAATTGTCCCTGCCCACAGGGACAATTTATTCCACACTTATGTAATTTGAAGCTGCCGAAGTCTGAGGACGCGCTTGTTCTCCCCTCCCCCCGCCCCCATAGATTAGGCCAAGAACTTAGCAACATGAATTAGTTGAGATGGAATGGACCAGTGGTTATCAAACTTTAGCATCACATCAGAATTACCTGAAGGGCTTGTAGAAACAAAGTTAAAAAAAAAAAAAAAAGGTTTTGGGGCTCTGGTACCAGAGTTTCAAATTTAATGGGTCCAAGATGGGATCTGAGAATTAGAAGTTCTAACAAGTACCCAGGTTTCTGATGCTGCTGGTCTGAGGACTGCAGTTTGAGAACGGGAGACCGTTATGGTATTGATCCTTACAGAAAAAGGAATGCTCAAACGGTGTTATTTGACACTGGCACAGATACAGTAGGAGAAGCTCGCATTTACTGTAAACATAGACTTCTGAGCAGGCCACTTCATAAGTACTTCCCCACCCCCTCCACGAGAATATTAAATGTACAAATGGATGGGAAAGTGCTTTATACACTGAAAAATACTTCAGAAATGTCAGGGGTTATTGCCCAACCACTCTTAAGTGGTCACTCATCGACTCACCCATCTGATATGTGCCAGGCCCAGTGCCTTGTGAGACTCACAGGGAAATAGGGTGTTTATTGCCTGGTGCAGAAAATTTCACTGCCCCAGCACCATTCTAGAATCTTCAGAACAAGAGAAGAGACACAAAATGCGTATCTTTTGAAATATACTCCCTGTAAGGTGGGCCTTTATTCCACACTTCTATAATTTGAAGTTGCCTTTCAAACTCACTGAGCCCAGGACACGTCTGTTTCTTCTCTCCAGTTTTATTCGTTTTCTGTCCTTCACAGCCTGGCTCAGTTCCTTTCATTTCCTGACCACTGCCAGCCCATACAGATACCTGCTTCACCCTCACGTATGACCCTCACTTGGCACTGAGGACTAACAGCCCTCTGGTGTTGGCTATTTGAGTTTGCACGTTTGACTTCCCCTAGGGGATCATTACGGTTTTGCATTTCCTAAAGGATGGGATTATGCCTGAGACTCTTGTGGTCTTCACATCAGGGAGTGCATAAAACACACTAGGTACTCAATGAATGTCATGACTGATACAGTTTGGATTGGCTTACATCAAATTGGGAAGCAGATCAAAAGTTGTATTTCAGCAGGGGCCTTCTTTCACTAGAGCCAGGGTAGAATATGCATATGTAGGTGGGGTAGAGATGGAGGACCAACCGAGTGCAGGGAGAAGAGAGGAGAGGGACCCTCAGACCTGCTATGTTACTGCTGTGTAGCTTAAGCATAGAACTTAATGGAATGACTAATCTGTTCAGGGTGGGTCCTATATCCGTGGAAGCAATAGGAATAACTCAATTTGAAAGGCTGTATAACACAGGACAAGAAATAGACATGGCTTTTGAAGTAAATAAGACCTGAATTTGAACCTTAGTCCTACTATTTATTAGCTGCTATTCTTGGACACGGTAGTTAATCTTTTTTGCATCTTAGGTTCTTTATTGATTAAAAAGGAGGGTAACAATATGATGTCACAAATGTTTGGTTTGATGAGAAAATGAGGTAACATGAAAACAACCAGCTGACTGTGCCTTAACATGTCGATTATGGTTAAGAAACAATCAATGTTTTTTGAAAAGAAAAGAAAAATCACAACAGAATGAAAACAATGAAAGGCCAGGATACTGCATGCCACATTTTGAAGCAGTGGCCAAGGCTTATTGCCATGCAAACATTGGGCCTACTTGCCAGGCCTAAAACCAGAGACTTCAAATATGAAGCCCTGTGGTCCAGACGCAATGAACCCATCAAATAAGCTTCAAAATACCCTTCCTAGGGTGTTCTGTCTGGAGCTCATCTTAGGTGGCAAATGCCCTGTATGAATAACCAGCTGATTTATTTCTGAATGACTACTATCAAAATTGATGGATATATGCAGGTGGAGTCACATTTTCATTCTGCATTGATTTAAAGGCTGATCATAGAAGCAACAGACTAAAAAGCTCTAATTTTCAAGAGTGTACTTAACCATACTCTTTCCATCTTTGAAGACCACTGTTCCATAATGATGATGGGTAACAATTTATTCTACCAACATCCAAAAAAGAGCAAAACTTTGTCAGACTAAATAGGCTTCTGACATAGCCCTTAAAACATTCAGGCATTTAAGTTCTAAACATATTCTGCAAAGTCATCAGTATGACTTACGTACAAAGGTAGGTGCAGTCGTATTTGACAGCATTGACAGCTCAGAGTAGCTTGAAGGTAAATTGAGGTTTCAAAATGTTTTCAAAAAAATTAAGAGAAAATCTTTCCAATGAACTAAGTCCTGAGTCTAATCTTCTGAAATACCTATCTAATTACCCTAGAGAGCCACAAGAAGTGGCTTCTGTAATACCACGCTCACTGCTTTATTCCTCCTCCCCATCACTAATTGTTCATTTTTTGATTAACGCCATAAGGTACATGAGCTGTGACAGTGCCAAATTTCTGTGTGCTTTCACTGTGGAACATGCGGTCATCAAAGAAGATGTGGGGCCGTATTTTCACTAAGATGGGCCCTTTGGGGGCTCCAGCAAGGAAAAGAGCTTCGTCTATCTCTAGACCCCAGCGGCGAAGGGTTTTCAGCACTCGGGCACCTGAACTGGCTGCACTCCTGGCTGTAACCAGGTAGGTCCTGATGGGGCAACATAACCGTTCGTCTTTGGCATAGAACTTCTTTTGCAGTCTGCCTAATTCTTCCAGAAAGCCTTTCAAGGCACCCTGTAAAAGGAATATATGTCACAGCTGTGATTCAGTGGGTCAAAGGAAATGAATGCTAAAAAAGCAGAGGCTTATAAGAGCTTATAAACAAATACAATACTGCATGCAGTATTATAAAACCTATGGCACAATGCTGAAACCCATTGCATTTATGTAAGTATATTTCCTTATATGGAACCATCCTTGCATTCCTGGAATAAACGTAGGGTGATCATATAATTTATTGTCTAAATACAGATATTTTACGATTGAAAGAAGTCTCTATTAAAAAGTTAAACCAAGGCAAGAGACATAAACCACTGATGGCAAAGTGGGATACTCTAAATCAAATTCAGTTAATTACCAAAAGCACTATTCTTTTAATTTGCTTTTTGTGAATTGCACATTTTAATGTTAGGAGATGTATTCCTTTATCTTGTTTAATGTCCTGTTGGCTTGGATTTAGCCTTGTCTTATATTTACAAATACTTGGTATTTCGTCACACTTACTTTTATCTTCAGCCTTCCTGAACACTTAGTTTTTGCTGTAACTCTGGGATAGAGCATAGAATTGGATTTTGCTATGTGATCCAATCTGAAAGTCTTAATTTTTAAAATAAGAGTTTTAGGACATTTATATTTATTGGTATTACAAATATACATGGTAATGGTTCTGTCTTATGATTTTTATAGTATTTTTCACGTTTAAAGCTTTTAAAGGATTGTTAACCAAGTGTCTTTTTTTCTTTATGTGTGTATATATATGTTTCTTCTAACATTTAGGAAGGTTTGTATCATTTCCTTCTATTGATTACCTTTATAACCATAACTTTTTATAGTACCGTTAGTACTTTGTTTTTTAAAATCTAGGATCTGTTATTTTTTACAATGAGAAATGATGAAATTAGGGAACTTCTTTACCTCTCTCTTACTCTCTATTTCTTCTTTAGCCATCCAGTTATACTTGTTTCATCTTTTTTAGTGTTCACGTTTATATTAGGAAAGATTCTCATATTTCTACTTATCAGCTTTACATTTTATCCTTTGATTAGCTATTGTAAATGAACATATCAGCATACTTAGTCTTCCTTAGACCTTTTCCCTTCACATTTTTCCAGTTTTCATTAGTTACATAATTTCTACATTGTTAGGGCACATAATATTTCTGCTTCATAATCCCTACAATTGTTTTAGTTTTGGTTCTATGGTTAAATATATATATTTCAGGCCCAGTTGTGTCTCTGCATTTCTAGTCATCTACATATTGGCCAAATATGTCCAACTGTACTAGTTTTGTCAAGAAAGTCTTGTGGAAATAATAATTCCTGGAATATAGTATGTTCTCAACTATTGACCTATTTCCTTTTAACTTGAATGAACTTTTGGTTGGATATAGAATTTGTGACTTATATTTTCTCTATATATGATATGTAGTGATCCACTGTCTTTTACAATACTATTGAGTGCTTCTGTGGAGAAGACTGATTTCCCCCCTGCAACTTGGATGTGCAGGTTGCCCAAAGAATTATTTCTTCGCCTTTGAAGTCAAATAATTTTACTAGGTCATGTATTATAATCATTCTGTTCTATTTCCCTATTACGTAATGTGGCCTTTCATCTTTTAATTGTTTAATGTATGTATAAAAATCTTCTGGTAACTCAGGATTTTTTCTTGATTTATGTTTTTATACACATATGCATCTTTATGTTGACCACACACAACCCTCTTCTCCTCTCCCCAGAACATAATTTCAGTGTTTTTCTTTAAGGACTCCAATTATGCATATGTTGGATTTTCTTTACCTGTGATCTATTTCTGTCATTTTTCTATCTAAAATCTTACTTTTCAATTGTACTAATTTCCAGAGTTCTACCATTTAACATCTTATCATCTCTTCCCTGATTCTTGCATTTCCATTTTATGACCCTGCTTTTAACGTTTTTAAAATTCATGGCAAATGCCTAGTCACAACTTTCACCTGTACTTTGGCAGCTATTTGTAGTGAGAGTTTTTTATCTGTTACTTGATCTTGCTCTTCTTTGTCTGCCTTTTTCTCATAGTATCTTTGCATATGTTCTGTGCTGGTCCCCTTCTTATTATTCATCACCGAAGTAGATTGCTTTTCGTAGGAACCATTGGGGGGTTTCTGGGAAGGTGAGGCATAGTGTTTGAACACTGACTTGTTTTCACAATTCAAAAGGTCTCTTTTCTGCTGTCGTGGAAACAAACTTTTCTGTAAGCATGACTATGGATGTGATTATTTATTTTGCTTTCTCCGAGGCTGCATATATCAGAAAACAACAAATAAAAATTCACTTCCTAAAGGTGAAAGGCACGTACATAGGTGAAAAAAATATAACTTTTTTTGGCAGAACAACAGGAGCAAAGAGGTGTAGGGACCATTGGTAGGAGCCACTTTGCTCACAGTTTGGCTTTGAAACATGGAGGGACACAGTTTTTGAGTACCTCCCAAAAGTCAGTTTATGTCACCATATTAAAATCAGGTATCAGTCTCTCTTCTATTTTTGGGTATGTTTTATAATTTATATATTTGTACAGTAGTGTAAGCATATAATTTATCAATGACAATACAGAACTATGAAGGAGAGTTATTCAAAAATACCTTTTTGAAGAGCTGTGTGATTTAAAACATTTGGTATCTACGTAGGATGTAGAAAGCTGGAAAGACTGTTACTCCTAACAACAAGGAAAAGCCAGATAATCTGAAAAATCGTAACTTTTCTAGACTCTATTAGAGAGCTGAGGTAATAGAGCAACCGACTAATGTGAAATCTAAGGGGAAAAAAAAATCTAAGGAAACATCTAAGGTATCTTCAAGAGCAGATGGAATTCCAGAACTGGCATGTCTTTGGTAGAGCACTTGAAGGAAGGCATACCAGACGCCATACAAGCAAGTATGAAAAATTCAGGCAATTTAAAAACAATTAATAAAGGCAGTGTAGGCTAATGAGAGAGCATGGAAGTCCTGGAAGCCACAAACACAAGAAATACTTCCTTATGGGCTTTTTTCCATGGACTTGGCTAGTTGCTTATGAGAAAGACCGCAGGCAGGGTGAGAGATGAAAGAATGCAGTCCTTGGTGGTGCAGGCTTGGAAGAGAGGACCAACTGCCACTGTGAGAAAAGACTAAAGCTCCACATTGTCCCATATCTCCTAAGGAACAAAATGCAAACACTGTTACCCCCAGAGCACAGGTAAAGATACAATACTATGGGGTGAGGGGAAAGGAGAACTCTCCACTCCTGGGAAAGACAGGAGACTCTTATGGACCCAGACCATTAGATATCTGCGATCACTGTGGGGAAGGCAAGATCAATGATAAAACTTCATCCCTAAGACCTAGGGAGATATAGGTTCTGGCCTAGATTTAGGCTGAACTAGGACAGCAGAGAATCCCCCATCCCCCGCCCCCATACCACTGAGCTAGCTGGAACAGACAAACAAGCAACCACTGGAGTGGAGTAACAACATGGAGACCATCTCTGAGGCACATGCACAAAGGGAAGACAATACCTAAAGCTGAAAGTGGACCAGGAATATTGTGACAAACCCTTCACCACCCTATCAGAGGAATTTGAAGCCTGTGGAGAAATGAAGGTAACAGCAGCAACAACAAAATGCATAGCTAGTCAAACTCCTGATTTGTTTGATTCAAGCCATCACACTAATTCCTAGCAGAAGAGGAGGCATGCCTATAACCAGGCAAAAAGTTTTACCAATTTTTTTTTTTTTTTGGTATTTACCGAAATATATACTATTTACCAAAACCTGTAGTATATACACACTATGATTGGAAATTAATCAAAGATGTATGAGAATACAATAAAACAAAACAAACAAAAATCTTTCAAGAGAAAGTAATTAACAGATGAAGACTCAGTGATGACTTAGATCCATAAATATGAGAGAGGGAATTGCACACACACACATACACCCCACACCATATTCAAACTTCTGAAACACAGACAAATATAGAAAATCGTGAAGGCATCCAGAGAAAATTAGACACGTTACATATACAGGACCATAGATAAGAATCTCAAAACCATTTGTTGTCAGAATCTATGCAAGTGAGAAGACAAGGGATGGGTATCTTTAAAGTGCTGGGAAAAAAAAAAAAAAACATGATCAATGCAGAAAGTCGTATTAAGTCAAAATAAAATATTTTTCAAAAATGAAGGAGAATAAAGAGTTTTTCAGAAAAAGAAAAACTAAAAGTTTTTGGTTACAGCATGTGAGTTCTACATGGAATGTTCAAAGATGATCTTCTGGCAAAAGGAATATGCTACCTGGGAGCAACCTGGATCTACACAAAGAAATGAAGATCCCTGGAAATGTTGAAAATGAAGATGAGTACAAAAGACACATTTTTGTCTTAAAGATAATTGATTACCCAAATGAAAAATAGGAGCGAGGTATTGTGAGTTGATAGTATAGATGAAAGTAAAATGTATTACAACGGCACTATTGTAAGGTTCTTACGCTAGATATGATGTGACATAATGTTGTTTGGAAGTAGATTGGGATGACTTAAAGTTGTAGATTGTAAATGCCTAGCAAGGGCCATAAGACAAGAAAGAAAGATAAATGAAAGACATACAGAATGAAAACAGAAATAAAGGTGTTTTTATTCCCAGTCAACATTGTGTTCAAAGGAAATCTCAAATCTACAAAAGTTTTACTATGACTAACAAGTGACTTTAAGAAAGTTGCAGGATGCAAGGTTAATATACCAAACCAATTGTGTTTCTTTGTATTTTCAATAATCAAATTGGCAATTAAAAATTTAAAAGTATTATTTACCATAGCACCAAAAGTTATGAAATACTTAGTTATAAATCTAACAAAATATGGGTGATAGCTGTAGGAAACCTATAAAAAACTGATGAAAGAAATCAAAGATGACCTAAATAAATGGAGAGATACACCATGCCAGTGGGCTGCAAGACTTGATATTATTAAAATACCTATTCTTCCAAGACTAAGGTATAAATTCAACAAAATCACAGCTGGATTTATTTTTCCCCAGAAATGGACAAGCCAATTCTTAAATCTATGTGAAAATGCAAAGCAGTCGGAATATTCAAAGGATAATCGAAGAATAACAAATTTGGAGGACTTGCACCACCCGATCTCAAGAATTAGTATAAAACTATGGTAATTGATAAATTATCAATTTATCAAAACTATGATAAATAATTGCGACAGAGTGATATTGGTAAACAATAGATACCTATGTTAAAGGGACAGAAAGCCAGTCCTTTCCACAAATTGTGTTGGGATAAGTAGGATGCCTATGAGAGGCAAAAATGAACCTTAACCAAGTATTTTGCACAAATAGAAAATTAACTCACAATAGGTCAATTCCCCTCAAAAAACCCCTAAAATTATAAAACTTCTATACAAAAACAGACGAGGAAATTTTTGTGACATTGCACTAGGCAAAGATTTCTTAGGTATGACATTGAAAACATAATTCATAAAAGAACAAATTGGTAAATTGAGCTTCATCAAATTTATAAGTTTCTGTTCATGAAAGACACTGAAAGATGTTAAGAGAATGAAAAGGGAAGCACAGACTGAGAAAATATTTGCAAAACACATAACTGATAAAGAACTTGTATACAGAACATATACACTCTCAAACCTCAGTAATAAAGAAAAAAACTAAACAAGCCAATACAAATGAGCATGAGATTTGAACAGATATTTTTGTCAAAGAATACATATGATGGCAAATAAGCACCTGATACGAGATAGGGACATGCAAATTGAAACTACAATGAGATAGCATTATATAACCACAAGACCAGGTTAAAACAAGCAACCAAAAATCAACTGACACAGTACCAAACACTGGTGCGGATGCAGAGCAACTAAATCTCTCAAGACAGTGCTGTTGGGAATGCAAATTGGTATGGTTAGTTTGGAAAATTATTTTGCAGTATCCTACAAAGTTTAACATATATTTATGTGACCTCGTAATCCTACTCCTAGATATTTACCCATGAAAAATGAGATTTTATGTTTACATAGAAGCCTGCATGTAAATGCTTAAAATGGTTTCATTTATAAATGCCCCAAACTGAAAATGACCTAACTATCCTCCAACAGATCCACAGAACAGAATACTACTCAGCAGTAAAAAGGAACCAACTACTGATCCGTGGAATGATAGTAAGGAATCTGAAATGCATTACGCTAAATTAAAAAGTCAGATTTGAAAGATTGCATCCTATGTGGTTCCATTTATATGGCATCTGGAAAAGGCAAAACTATAGGGATAGAAATCAGATTTGCAGTTGACAGATCCTGGAGATAGGAGGTTAAGGATAACTTCAAAGAGGCCTGAGGGAATTTTGAATATTAAGTATTTGGCGTTTGGTTGTGTTTTCACAACTGTAAGCGTTTGCCAAAACTCTTAGACCCATTCACTAAAAATTATGAATTTTGCTGTATGTACATGTAAATTATACCTCAACAACTCTGACTAACACACACACACACACACACACACACACACACACACACACACAGTTTAAGTATCACTTGCTGTAATGTGAGGTGAGCTAGTAAAACTTTTCAGCTTTCAGTCTCGTAATACTTTTATAAATGTAACAAAAACAACAATATTTAAGTCTATCTTAAGCTCAAGAAGAGCTGAGAAAAAAAGGCCAATTCCTTGGTAAAATTCGTAGATTTAAATTGATCAGTGAGGATTCGGTTTGTAGAATATTTTGATATTTCAAATTTCCTTTGGTTCAGAAGCTGTAGGTTTTGTTCATTTCTGACCATGACTCTAACACTTTAGTTCATGGATTGATTAAAAAAAAAACAAAGAACTTACTCAGTTTCAGTTTGATTAGGTTTTCATAGTTTATACTTGTTTGAGGCTCATTATTTGATTGAATTGAAGTTCTCAGTTTTACAGATTTTCTCAATTAAGCGATGCCTTTAGGAGTTTGAGGTTATGGACAGAGAGGTTCAACAGATGTTTACTGACCTGTTGGAAATGGCCTTACTATTTTAAGAACCTATTATGTAGAAATGGCTTGTTGGTAAGTCATTATACCTCTGTTACTCAAAATTTGGAGGAGGTGAACTCATTATCATGAGATCATAGAAACATTTCCAAAGGCTAGATAAAAGAAGGTTAACATTAAAAAATAAAGTCAGCAGCAGATGCTTCAAAGTGAGTTCAGGAAAGAAAGAAAGGCAGAAAACTGCAAAGAATCAGAAGTGAGGAGTGGCCTGCCTAAAATAATTGGAAAGCCATCACAATGAACAATTATTTATATCTATATGTTGTAAAATAAGTAGATCAAAATTCATTCGAGCTCCTGGAACCTACCTGAGCCGTGCATTTATTCTCATGTGTTTCCTGTTGAAAGAATTTGTCCATCCCGTGGTCTTTGGTAGGATGTTCGCAGTCTTCTGAGAAGATGGTGGCATCCCCATCAAAAGCCACACGGAGCTGTGTGTCACAGTAAGCCATGTCTTTGCCTCCATCAAACATTGTTGCAGAAGCGATCCCTGGGGATTGATTAATACTCATCTCAGGGCCATGAGTTTTAGTTTCTACCATTAAAAAAATAATAAAAAGTCCTCCCAGACCTTGCATTTTCTCTCTAGCTATTCCCTGATGGCTCAACCCCTCTTCACAACCACACATTTCAAAACAGTTGTCTATGCACTGGCTCCACTTTTATAAGGAATGGAAATGTGTAATGGGTGGATGTCCACTTCTAGAAAGGTCAAAGCTCGGAAGGTCAAACTTGAATGCTGCTAAGGCGGAAACACCTTACAGAAAATCCAGCAAGGGCATAAGCGACATAGTCACGTGGGAAGCCCATTGTAAGTAACTGCTAGTGCAAACCTCTTTATTAGCTAGAGGGATAAAACCAAGCTAATACCTTCTTGAATTGCTTCGTGGACTGTTTCAGAATCCGCAGAAAGATACAAGTTGGTAAGATAGGTCTTCAAATAGCCAACGGGGCTTTTTCCACCAGTCATACAGAAGCGGTCAATTAGTAAGCCTATTATTATCGGGCAAGAAAGACTTTGTTATGCCAGAGACTAAAGACAAAGTACTTACCGGAAATGCAAATGAGTTACCTTAGGAATAACTGAGTTCCTACTGAGCTTTTGGAATTACCTTCTTAGTGCCATTATTGACAAACGTCTCAGCTGTTTTAGGTGATAGTGGATGTGTTTGGTGTGTGATAGTTTAGAAAGTCCATCCACATAGTAGGTCATGCTGATTTAGTCTCCCAAGTGTATGACAGCCTTCATTACCTCCTTACAGAATGGGAAACTGAGACATAAGACTTGTCTAAGCCCACTGGCTCATACTGACTCTTGCCCTTCAACTATAGCCTCCTCACTCGATGAAAGGACCAATTAGCGTGACTCTGTTTTAAGTACCATGTCTGCATTTCTTCAGTAAAAATACAAAAGAAATAACAGGTAGTGCTAGGAATAAACCACAAAATTTCTGAAAGTGTCTCTCCTGACTTGAAATTTTAAATGGAATTATTAGCAGACTAAACACTAATATACCATCAAATGCCTTTCAAATCAGCAACAATGAAAACAAAAACACTAGATGTTGGTGAGAGGTTTGTAAAATAGGTACCCAAATACACTGTGGATGAAAGTATAAATTGGTACAAACTGTCTAGAAAATAACTTGACTATACGTACCAAGAGCTTTTAATAGGTTTATACCTTTTTATCTAGGATTCCTTTATTTTATTTTTTTTTTCCTTAGGAGTTTATTCTAAGGGAATAATCTGAAACTCTGAAACTGATAGAGATTTATGTAGAAAGATCTCAGCCTCAGTGAAGGACTATTTATAAAAGCAAAACATTGTTCACCAATGTTAACACTTCGTAGTTAAATGAAGTGTAACGTTATACATATAAAATATTATGTACCCATTCACAGTGTTTTTCGATATGTGATAAACTGGGTAGCTGCACATGCTATAAAGCAGAATTTTGAGTCTAGTCCGTTGTTTATCATCTGTGTGGACCACGAGAGTAGATGGGGCCCACCAGCCGTTGAGGTGGACGTGTTTGCTGTGGTATTAATAAATTACTCTCACTTTTTCACTTAGGCCAACATTGCGCAGAACACAGACAATACCAGCGATATTCAAATTGCCTTCTGCGCCCAGAGAATGGAAGTAACTAACTCTTCCAAGTAAAAGGTTGTCATCCCATGAATAGGCTGCATGAGAAGATTGCGCTACATCAGTTATTAGCAGAATTAATAGATAAATAACTGTGATTTTTTTATACTACTACCCTCAATGGGCTCAGTGTGGTGAGGGGTAGATAGACCTAAATCACTTACTAAATCAAATAAGAGTACGTTTTATAAAAATAATAGCTGCAGTTTGTTGAATAATCACTATACCAGTCATTTGTGCTAAACCTTTTATGTATGTTCTCTCTTTTCGTGTCATAACACTTTGATGGCTGCATTTTGGAAAGACGAGCATTCTTTAAAGTATGTCTCAGTAAGACATCAGCCTTATAGTTAGGAAACATAATATAAAACTCATAGCTTGTAGTATATCTTTATGATTTATAAATATGCCAAATTTAAACCTTATTTTGGCTTGACATACCCACAAAACACAAGACATGTCCCTTAGAAAATAGGCTAAAAGTCCCCAAATAAGTAGTCAGGTAATTCCCTAACAGGAAAAATGGTGACTTTCTTTGCATGTCTCCAGCATACTGATGGGAATGCTATAAAGAGACTAGAGTCCATCCAATTTTTGCATGCAACTTTGCTGGCGTGAGTACGGATTTGATGTGTGGGGAAAGCAGCCAGGGAGAATCAGATTTTAAGAGTGGAAAGGAAAGGTGAAAACCTTTAAACCTTTAACATGTATCTGTGGTGAGCAAGAAGTTTGATCACACAGAGAAAGCCTCTGGGTTGACGGCTCCTTGAAGTCAAGTTCAGAAGTGAAAAACATAAAACAGAAATATATTACAGGACCTGGGATTAAGACTTTGAAATTCACACTTGACAAGTTAAGGCCAGAGCTTTGGGCCCAACTCTGTGCTGAAGTTAAAAATGAACATGGCCTCTCTTGTTCTGACATGGGCAAATAAACATTCCGTGCGCAGAAGGGGGTGTCAGTATCAAAGACACTGCCTTCGTTAGGCCGCAGTTAGCAAAATAACATGGCTTCTCTCCTCCCGAGCAACGACTGTACTTGCACATGGTATTTATTTTACTTACCATAGTGATTGACGCTGTTTATAAGCCGCACTCCCACTTGGGCATGGTTATTAGTCATCAGTACAATATCAAATAAGTCCTGTTCTTCAGGATACAGATCTCGGAGTCTAGCATTGACATGCTGCAGAGCCTGCCGGTTGCAAACACGAGTGTATGTAAAGAGGGCCAGGCAAGGTGGGCATTGAGAATCTGCAGAGAAGTGAGCTCATCAGCATCCCATTCAAGCTCTGAAGATACGGCTCCTTAAGGCCGGCTTCTGCCATACATTTCTGTATTTTCTGCCTCATACACAGGACTTCAGTTAATCGTCATCGAATAGATAGGTCATAGTTGTTGAAAATTGTTACATTTGGTTAACTAGAAATATCTCTTGTTGGGTTGGTAGAAAGAAGGAGCAGGCTAACCCTTTTGTGGTTTGTCTATTTTTTTGGGGGGGAGGATTTTGTAAAATTGGACTTTTTTGATCACCTGATAATGATTTTTTGTGAAAAATATAGAATGCTTCATGAATTTGCATGTTAACCTTGCACAGGAGCCACGCTAATGGTCTGTATTGTTCCAATTTTAGTGTATGCGCTGCCAAAGGGAACATGTTGTCTATTTTTAAACAGGGATCTTTAGAATAGGTGCATGGTTTTTTCCCTGCCCCTACCATAGCCCATAAGTACTTTCTACACAACTTGTGGAGATGTCATTTGTTTCTGCCTGGTGACGATGTTATTGGGTAATCTTCCTTTAAGTCATAAAGGGGATCACAGTTATAAATGCTATATACATTTCTGTATGTGTTCAGAGAACCTTACTTTCTCTCTTAATATCGTGCCCTTAAGTGCCAAGAGCATCTTGATTTTCTTAACATGCTACGTCTGGGGCAAGAGCCTCAAAGGTGACTTTCATTTCATTTTAAGCAGGCATTTTAGTTCTACTAGTACCCGGAAGTATAAGCTCATAGTGCTTCTGGCCACTGCTCTTCCCAGGGAGGGAACCAGGTTTCTGTCACACGGCGCATGATGAGGAGTCTGCTTAGGGAAGCCCAACCTCCCAAATCTAGGGACACAGCCCCTTCTTCAGCAGTCTGGAAGCCTCTATGAAAGCATAAACTGACCCAGGGTCAATGTGAAAAGGGCAAAAATGACAGAAGTGGACGAGACATTATGAGACAACATGGAGGAGATCCCAAAGGTCAGCCCGAATCCTCCACCTCACCATCGAGCGTCCTGGCAGCCCAAAGACCTCTGCAGAGTACCTTGACAAAGCGGAATGCGGGTCCTGGAGTCAGGATGACGTTCTCGTTGGTGAGCTGATACTCCATGTACTTTTCCAGACCCTCTTCCTCGTAGATTTTCTTGCCGTCCATCATGTTGAAGAGAATTCGGGATGACACAGAGATGGTGATGGCATGCTTGGGTTTGGGCTGCAGAGAGGGGCGCCAATGGGGTACAGTCACACAGACCCCAAGGGCTCAGAAACGGGGCTCAGCCTGGGGCAAGGTGAGAAGAAAACAGCGGGCCGTTGCTTGGAGCCCTGGGGTGCTGGAGCTAGGAGGCAGGTTTAGGGCGGAGAAGCAGGGGGCTGAGCTGACTTCCCTGCAGTAGGGAGAGGAGGGAGGCTGGGAGAGGCTTGGCCTCTGAGGCAAAGGGTCGCCCGAGGTACCAGGGGCGGTGGGCCCTGCTCACCGGCCGGGGTCGCGAGCAGCTTGGGGACTTCTCATACAGGGTCCTCACGGATGACCAGTAGGCTTCTTCATCGTCGTCCTCTTCCTCCCGCTGCCGGGGCAGGTCGGACATACAGTCACGGTCCAGCTGAGAGGAGTAGTGCGCCTTGCGCTGGGCATAGGGCTTCCATTCAGTGGGGGGTGTACGGGGATATTCTCGCTGCTGCATCTCCCGGGGGTCCCGGGGGTCCCGGGGGTCCCGCATCTCCCGCACGATGCCATGTGGCCAGGTGTCAGTGTTCTCATGCATCTTGCTGCTGCTATGGGGCACGGACTGGGGCTGGGGCTCCGGGGGTGTGGGAGGGCAGGAATCTATAGGCGCTGGTGGTGTGAGTGGCACGGATGGGGTGGGCGGGGAGGGCTGCGCGGACAGTTCTTGCTGAGACTCCTGCTGGCTGGGGGAGGCAGATGAAGTGCGGGAGGTGGCGGAGCTACTGTGGACCTGGAACAAGAAAATGGGCGTCTGAATTCCACGCTCGCCAGAGATCCCTGGCCCCATCTCTGCCCAGCTGGAGTCAGGGAGCTGTCCCCTTCCCTCTGTTCCATTCCTAGGCCTGAGATGGATCCTGGCTCATCTCGGCTCCTTTAAGTGGGGGCTTAAAGGGGTTTAGACATCTCAAGGCTCCAGATATTAAATATTTGTGTGAAATGGACACAGACAATTGCTTTCATTTCCTCTTAGCTCCCCCATTGGCACCTCATACTTTTTTTTTGAGTAGATAGGGTACAGGCCCTCTTCCCTGCCCTTAGGCAGATGACGTATAGTTTGCAAAGTTCTGTATGTATGCCTGCCCAGTCAGAGACCTCTGGGTAGGCAGAGGGCTTGTGTAAGGGACCTTGCTTGTCACTGCCTCCATCTGTGAGCTCCAGTTGGCTTGATGAGCAGCTAGACCAGATGTTCCCACCGGAAGACTCGACACACCCACTCGGGGCACCTGTCTGTCTTCACATTGCCCCTACTATTAATGCGCCGATTGCTGGAAGGTTGGCAGGTGGGAGAATCGAGTATCTCCCACTGTCTTCGGAGGTTTGTGTGTCTGTGGAGCTCCACTGGAGACAATCATCTTCCTAACCAGGAAGGAACCATTCTAGAGGAAGGGCTCTCACTAAGGTGTGCAATAAATGATTGAGCATCCTCACGTTATTTCAGTTGTTATGATGGTTTCACCTGTTTCAAAAGGCATGTTCTTGGTTAGATTATTGAACTAGTCCTCACAGAGATAGATGAATTGGTGGGAATACATGTTTTCCCAGTGGCTGGATCTGTGTCATCTCTCTGAATCCAAAAATTGGATCTCAAAACTAAGCTTTCTGTCTTATATGGCCAGGCTGAGTTAGGGACCCAGGCTTAGCCACACAAGGTAACACTCCTAAGTTATCTTCTTTGTTGACCGTTTCACACCCTCTCCTTGGTCTTGGGTACATAGTTGTTGAATGAAGGAAGGAATGAGAAGCCATAGAGTTTAATCATTAACTGTACAGCTTATAGACCTGGAGACCATGGGTTTTAATATAGCTCTATTAATGTTATTAATGTGAAATGTTATGCAAGTTATTCTGTGTTTCAATTTTCTTACCTGTAAAATAGGGCTTACAGGTGTGTGTGTGTTTTTTTTTCTGTGTGTGTGTGTGTGGGGGGTGGGTAAATTAGCTAAAACATCTAAAGTACGTAGAGCAGGTCCTGGCATATACAAAGCTTCAATAAACGTTAACCATCATCATCATCAGTATTTTGATGATGATGACGATGATGAAGATGGTGCAATCATGTATTCCATCCTTTCATGGCCATCTTTACCTTAAGACTGGCAGTCTTGCTTCTGTTCTCGTCTACTGATGGGGCTTTGGTGGATGGGCTCCGTGAAGTTCGGGACCACTCACTTCGCACGATGTACCCACGAGAATCTGTCTTTGGCAATGACAATTCTTGTGATCCCTTTCAAGGAGAGAAGAGACCCAGGAATGTCCTCCCATGCATGTGCCTACAGAATAGCCACGTCACGCTAAACACAGCAGCACCCAGTGAGAAGATCCCTGGCCTCTATCACCCTTAATTAACCTTGGCCCTGGTGTACTTGTCTAGCTCTGGCCCAATCCTAACTTCTGTGAGCAGCCACACAGTGGGGACCCACGTGGAAGAGCATTCAAAACCAAGAAACAGATCTGCCAGCTCACATTTTCTCATCTGTGCCTCCACTTCTGTGGTACTCAGTAGAGTTGACCATTTATTCTCTCTTTCCTCCACTTCTTCCCTTAAGGAGAAGCCCATTAACAGATGCTAAAAAGAAATAGGCACCATTTTTGAGCAGACTACAAAAATCAGGGCAGCTGGTAGCTACACAAGGCTGCAGCAGGAGCTGCGTAAGTGGGAATAGAACCCTCTAGCATTCCCTTCAGGAGGAACCGCAGGGAAGGAGACCATGGAGAGGCTAGTGGAAGTTTCCTTTCCCCACACCCTTCCCCTCACCCAGATTGACTGTGACACCCCTCCAAAATCAGTCGTTTGATCTCTGCTCACCCTGATCATGCCGCTCTGCCGGCCCTGCTCCCACAACAGGCCCATGTGAATGTAAATGTGTATTATGCAGCAGGGGCCAAGAAGGACTGTTCCCTCAGCTGCACTAAGGCAGTTTCTACACGGCGGGTGACCATGCATGGGGCAACGTCTCAGCAAGTGATTCGGTGTGACTGCATGCGTCATCTGAAAGATTGTGCAGAAAATGATCAATGCGATGGCCAGACTCCCCTCCCCTCCCTGATCTGAACAAAGACCAGTCTCCTCCCACAGGCTGAGCAGAGGAGACAGCAGGGTTTCTACTCCATCTATCTACATGAACGTGGGTGCGTGTACTGGATGGAAGGCAGGGACCAGCGTCGCCTAGCTTTGCCCTAACCTCTCCATGAGGGATATTAGCCCTTCATACAAATCTCGGCAGCTCAGTCCTCTTGCAGAACTCTCTGCCCCCTAATACCTTCTATTATGCTTTCCGCTGTTTAATTCTCTCACCAACTCTAGAGGTCAGCTCACCTGAGTGTTCAGACGAACTCCTGATTTCTCAGGCTCCCTTTTTTTCTCTGCTTCTAGACTGTCTCTTGAGTATTTTGTTCCAGATTCATTCTTAATATGGAAACAAAGAAAGTGTATTAATTTTAATCTCAGGGGCATTAGAAACCTAGGGTTTGGATTTAAAAGGATAAATCAACATTAGCATTTGTCTCTTTGCCAGTATCAAAAACTATATAAAGTTGAGGCATATTTTTTTGCCCCGTGCTAATAAGCATGAGTAAAAATGACATATGAGAGAACTATATAAATAATTTTTAATGTAGAAATGTGTTGGTTTATAGATTTGAAGCATGAGGCATTTATCACTTAAAAAATGATAACATGGGAAATGCTATGGAAGAATTTTCTAGGGCTCAGTGGTACTTGTATTTAAATGTGAGTTTGCTTACACAGAATACATTTTCCCCCCTCTGTCACTCTGAAGACTGCTACTTATGTAACTTATTTTACTGTGCAAAATTGAAACTTCTTATTTTCTTCCCCCCCCTTTTTTTTTCTGAATAAACCGTAAGTCCAATTTTCTGTGGATTTGAGGCCCACTGATGTTAGTCTGATTTTTAAAATCAAGGAACTTAATTCTGTGCAGACCCTGTATGGCTCTATTGACAGACATGCCTTACGTTCATATTATGTAATTACTCACAGCATCTAGAGTGAAAAGAGGTTTCTTATGAACAAACTAATAGAGACACTATCTAGGAGAGCACAAGAACTCACTTCATGGACACTTATTCAAAATCTGTTTTCATTTTCAATCGCAGGAAATACCATTATATTGGATCACTATTTGTGTCATTTCGTGCTAATTTGGTAGCCACAATGCGATCTAGGTTAGTGTTATTTATCTGTTCAAGGAGCTCAACCTCTGGCTTAGACCAAGGTGCTCAGGGGCGGTCTAGTCATCTCCTTGGACTCTGTGCATTATACCCAGGAAAACCTGATCAGTGTTAGTTGAATGGTTGAGTCTGTGACAGTGGAGAGTGGCATAGCTGTGTGGTCTTAGAACTAATCCTACAATTTTTCTATCTTAACCCCCCGCCTCCACGCACATTGTCACCATAAAATCCTGTCATAACTCCCAAAGGTATTTGAAATCCAATCCCTCTTTTCCATCTCTGTTATCATTGCCTTGGTCCAGGTCTCCAATCATCATGGGCCTATATTCTTACATACAGCCTTTTGATCTGGTTTCATGGCCTCAAATCCTCTCAACTTCTAGATCCATCCATCCCATTTATTTAGGTGATAGGTAGGAAACGTAAATTTAATTATTCTTCATTTTTGGAGACACTCTTCCTTCTTAGACAAAACAGGAGCCTCCTGATGTATCCTGTTTACTTCCCACTTGCATGGCTCCACTTCACGCCTTATCTCTACGTTCTACTTACGCCAAATCACTCGTGTTTGCCTATCTACCACCCTGTTTACTTGTAACCTCGTCTTCCTCTTAATGTTCATCAAACCCAGCTCAGCATGACCTGGGAGAACTTTCCTGAGTTACACGTTCCTCTGTGTTACCCTGTGTCTTTTGTATATAATTTTACTGAGCACTGCACTGCACTTTGTGTTTCTCTTTCCTACTAGGCTGTCCGTTCTTTAATGATGGCAACTGTTTTCACCTCTCATCATGAACATACAAGCATATGCACAATAAATGCTGACTTATTGGATTTAGTGATAACATATGCTTTCATCTCCTTTTTCTCTGCTCTCTTCATTTCCTTTACTTCTCCTTCCATTTTCTCTACATGTGGTCATCATCTGAAATTATTGGATTCTTTCAGAGAACTCCCAGAGGTAAATGGTGGACTGATATCTACTTTCCCTCGGCTCTTAGGTAAGATTCTAAGATGTTTAATTCACTCACCTTCTTCTTCTGTTTCAGAGATGTTTGACTCATTTCTTTAACTACTGAAATTCTTTTGCTGTTAAGCAGTTTTACACCTCCTCAGCTCCATTTCTTGTTGCTTCTGTTGTTTCTGTTGCTGAGTCTATGCACAGTAGGGCAGAATGTAGAATGTCAAATTTATGACATCATCTGAGATTCCATAGTAACAAAATGACTGTGAATACATGACTATAAAAATAGCAGTATTATTTATTCATATGTGAGTACTTCTACTCATGATTATTGTCTGGTTTTCAGGAACTGATGTCTAAACAATGTTCAAATGTTTAATATGTAGCAATATTCTTCTTTTAAAGTTTCTTTTAGTATTGCTATGTCACTTAGTCTCATTTGTGGCTGCATATTTTCTGGTCCTGCCAAAATTAATGGCAAACTCATTTGTGGACCTAATCATTTATTATTGTTCATTCTGACTGTTATTGGAGAACTTCCTCTGGAGACAGTTGAGATTTTGTTCTAGACATGGAGTTTAATGTGTGGTGTTTCTTTCCCAGCAAGGCCATTCCCATCTCACAAAGTCACAGCACTTTCCCTGTGGCTAGGCACAGTAGGGTAGAATGATAGTTGCACTGTCTTTCCTGCCGTTTGCCCCATCCTTAACCATTTAAACACACATATGTCCCTCTTGTGTACACAGGCTATGTAAATAAAACCCAGCTCCCAACTGGCTTACAGGGTCCAATCACGGCCTGCATTTCGCAGTTCTGATGTTATCTTCATCCAAGTTTTAGGTAAGAGACATGTGCCACGCCAACCTGAGTTGGTCAAACTTCATGAACTGAGACAGATTTCTTGACGTTGTCAACTTAGCTTGAATATCAGAAGTTTTTGGTAGCTTCAATCGAAGTCCTCCAAAAGGTCTTCTAGATAGTAAAACACGCAGGCTCTAAGTAAGACAGCGTGTTTACCTACCGTATCTCCCTGTGAGCCTGGGCAGGTTGTATAGTTTTTCTGTATCTCAATTTCCTTGTTTATGAAATGGAGATGACAGTGGTATCAACATCAGATGGTAATCGTGACAGTTGAAATAATATGAAGTACTTAAGACAATGACTGGCATTTATAAGTGATTACTAACTGTTAGTTATTACTTTTGTTCATAATTTTGCTACAGCTATACTGCAGAGTTCAAACAGAAAAATCTTTAATGTACAATCTACCACAATCTAATCTTAGGGCCAGAATTTTAAAGATACTGTTCATACACATCTATAACCAATCAAATGTCAGTTTCCTGACTCTTCCAATAGTCTGAAGTGATAAGACTTAAGGGCAGACTTAAGACCAATAAGTCTTAAGGGCAGACTGAGAAGGACCAGGCATTAGAGCAGCAGTTAGGAACCAAAGCTGGAGCGCTCTGACACTTGGGTTCTACACAACAGAGAAGGAAGATTTTGCAGAGATGAGGGCTTGACAGAGTCTTTGGTTTCTGACCAGTCCTTCTAGCCAACACCCAAGTTTAGCTTTTGGTTCCGGTCCTTTCCATGACTCTTCCATGTAACTCAGCCTTTATATATTCAGTAAGTTTTTTGATTATTGGTCGTTTCCCATCACACACAGGCTAGGATAGAATATTATCCTAATGGATGTTTTGAATCATTTTATGTATTGAGATATAAATAATAACTAATTGTTTTGCTCTGAGTGCTGAGGGTGCAATTAAAGAATTATTTGTATGTTTTTCTTCAGATTTTTAAATTTGTTTTTCTTTATTATCTTCTAATTCTCAACATTGTTATTGAGCATGGAAAACTACAGATACATGTGGGCAGCTGTATTAATCAGGGTTCTCCAGAGAAACAGAACCAATAGGATTTATATCTATATCTCTAGATATAAAGATCTAGATCTAGATTTCTAAGAGGGGATTTACTATGGGAATTGGTTCATGTGATTATGGACTCCAAGAAGTCTTACAATATGCCATCTGCAAGCTGGAGAGCAAGACAAGTTAGGTAATGATGCAATTCTGTCTGAGTCTGAAGGCCCAAAAAACAGGGGAGACAGTGGTGTAAGTCCCAGTCTGAGGTCAAAGGCCTGAGAACTTGAGGGGTCGTGGGTTTAAGTCCTGGAGTCCGAAGGCCCAAGTACTAGCAGCTCCAATGGCCAAGGGCAGGAGGAGAAGATGGGTATCTCTGTTCAAGTAGAGAGAGAATTTGCCCTCCCTGCAACTTTTTTGTTCTCTTTAGACCCTCAACAGATTGAATGATGCCCACCCACATTGCTGAGGGTGATGTTCTTTACTCAGTTTACAGATTCAAATGCTATTTTTTTCCAGAAACACCCTCACAGACACACACAGACATAAAGTTTTACCAGATATTTGGGCATTTCTTGATGCTGTCCGGTTGACATAAAATGAACCATCACAGCAGCATATCTTTTGTTTGGCGTAAGGTTCTCTCTCCATGAGTTCAACCTTGGTAATAAAGCCAAGATGCAGTGATATTAGGACGTTGTCATGCAGCCTTCCCAGATCTCCCAAAATTCGTTTTGATAATGAAATTACTGTTCTCAGTGCTAGTTGTGGATACATTTTAAAAAAGGAGCTCCATAAAAGGAATGAAGAGACATTTTGGAACACCACAAATATGGACAAGTCTAAGTGGGCATTCTCCATTTATTTTTGGCAAAGCTTTCTTGATTCTTACCATGGTTACAGAGAGGAATATAACCATTACCTTGACAATGCTAAAAGAATATTGTATAGTGATTTGTGGGACATGGATCCCTTCTGGCCATCCTCCTACTATTTCTTATGTTCTTGAGGAGTTGTGATGTGATTCAAAATTTCTCAGGACATTAGCAGATTCCTCTTTGGCTGGGAGATTTTCATAATACGGGACACAGATTGAGTATTACAACTAGGGAAGACTCCAAAGAATCTTTTCCTTCATCACGGCCATCCTGCTCCACACTCATCTGTAGAAATAAATGCTGTGGAAAGCGGCTCTATTGCCTTCATAGCTTTTCTTCTCTGAGTCTAAAGATACAAAAACCACTAATGTCAAAATGTGAACAAAGTTTTTTACTATTTTGAAGTATTTATATATGTAGACAGATAGGTTCAAAGGTAACAAAATTTAGTGAAAATTGCAGAGTTGGAAAAAGAAGGCATCTGTGAAGTCACTATTCTAAGATAGTCATAATTAAAATTATAACCTTCAAATTTTTTTTCATCCATTTGTCTAATGTTTTACATTCTCTCCTTTGTAAAATATTGTTAGAATTATGTAATATATGTAAGTCAGTATCCTGATTTTTCCTATATAATATTAAACACAAGTATTTTCTATGTTATTACTTGGTTTGAATAATCATAAATTTAATGACTCCATAATGTTCTAGAGTGGGGACACTATAATTTGTATGAGTGTTTTCCTGATATTTGGGGTATCTTTGACTTTTTGCTATTATAGATTACTTTTTCCTGAGTATCTTTTTTCATTAGCTAAAGTAAAAGTTCCTTAGTACAAAATCTTTCTTTCCACAATGACTAGAACATTCAAACATGAAGTTGGATGGGCCTATGAGACCCCAAGTTCTCGTGATAGAGCCTTACCTCTGTTCAGCAGCGCCAAATCTGGCTGGCTGGGTGACAAGCAGTTGACAAGCAGCAGCTGTGTCCTCTGCTGCCTCAACTGGAGAGGAACTGTCAAAGCGAGAGATTCTTATCCTTGGTCGCACGTTAGCATGACCTAGGAGCTTTAAAAAATCCTACTACACAGACCACAATCACAGGCAGGTTTAAGGAAAATCTCTGAGTGTAGGAGCCACATGTGAGTATTATTTGTGTTTGGCTAGAGGGCGCTAAGTATTATTTTTAAGGTGTGGAATTGCCTTGGGTCTAGCTCCCCAGATGCTACAGAGGGCCAGGCAGCAGCATCCTTGTGAAGCTGGGCTCCCAAGCAAGAAATCCCAGTCTTCTTTGACCCCTCCCTGTCTCTTATCTCAAGTTCTTACAAAGTCACCTCTCCTTTCTCGTAGCAGTATTTTTCAAACACTAGGCTTTCTTCCAGTCTATTAGCTTTAGGTCAAGTCTTCATCTTTCCAGTGAGCTAAGCAAGAGTCTCCTCACTAACATTCGGGTCTACAGTATTGCATTCTTCTCAAATTCATGCTTAGATAGCCACTAAAAGCAGTTTTGAAAAGCGCCAATAGGATCTTTCACTCCCTATTTAAAATGCTTTGTGGGGAACCATTATTTTTGAAGGATCAAATTTCAAACATATTAGCCTGATATGAAAGGTTTTCCATGACTTAGCCTCACCCGCATTCCTCACCTACTGCCTTAGCCTTAGATACCTCAACTTCACCTGCAAACCCCTTCTTGCTGCCCTTTTTAGAAAACTGCTTTATTGAGGTATAATTCACACGCCATATAATTCACCCATTTAAAATATATAATTCAATGATTTTTTAGCAGTCTCAGAGTTGTGCAACCATTACTACAGTCAATTTTAGAACATTTTCATTATCCCTTTTCAATTAACCCAGAGTCAACTACTGAGTAACTTAATTAAAGCTGTACAATCTTTTCTGCCATGTACAATAACATAATCATGGAAGTGGGGTCCCATTGTATTCACAAGGGAGGGAATTATTCAAGGATGAGGGTTTTTTGAGGGGTGGGTGTCATCTTAGAATTTTGCCCAATATGCTCATTTATCTGACTATATATTAGTGAACTTTCAAAACAGGGAGCTAAATTAATAAAATCCAGGCTTGCAAATTCATAGCTACCATCATCTACCTCAGAGAATATCGGCTAGCTGGAGCTGCTCTGGGCATTTGATTAAAATATATTTCCTATTTTTTGAGAGTATGGGCTGGGAACGGTAATAGATAAAGAGGTGTCTCAGCTTTTTTCTATGTCCCTTGGATTCATTCTTGTGTTTGGATATTTTTGGAGGAGTGGTGGACATTTTCCTGTAGCCTTCTGAGGTCTGTGATTATTGGATCAGACCTGGGGAACACCTTGACATCTAAAGAGATAATTTATAAACTCAAGATACCTTCTTTGGAATAGGCCTAAAAAGTAACTGTGAGGATAAAGTGATATATCCTTCTTAGTTCCTTTCTGTAGAAATGGAAGCATCTCTCATGATTGGCCTTCAAAATATGTATCTGAGGTATCAGTGTTAGTTTTAGAGTCAAATAAATCTGACTTAAAAGCTAGCCATGCTAGTAACCACTTGGTTAACCTCAGATAAGTTCCTTAATGTCTGAGATTTGTTTTCATGTCTGTAAAATGGGTATTATGACACCTAGTTGGAGGGTATTTTAGGGAGAAGTGCATGGGTAATGCACGTAATGCGCTTGGTCCAGAGTACCTGGTTCTGTGGCTTACTGCGTCATGTACAATATTTTGTAACCATTCCCATTAGGGAGTGGGTCTATTTCCCACCCCCTGAATCCAGGCCTGCCTGTGAATTGCTTTGTAACACTGTGTGAGTTCTACAGCCCAGGCCTTCAAAGGCTTGCAGTGACTACTTTTTCCCTTCTGGGATGCTGCTGTCATTGGGGTGGTTTGAAATCTTCATGGATGAAAGTCATGGACAATGAGAACTAATGTTTCTAAGCATATACTAGACACTTTATGTATTTTACGCTATATACTAGTTTTTAACTACCAAGCAGTGTAAAGTGAAGCAACCTGTCCGAAAACACAAAACTGTCAATTAGTAGAATCAGGATTCTAACTCAATCCTACCTGCCTCTAAAGCTTACGATGATTATTTGTTTGTTTAATTATACTTTCTCTTCAGGGAGATTTTCCAGTGGCCCATTTTTCTATACCCACCTTAACAAAAGGTCGATCTGAAATCTTGCGCAGTCAATTGACCGGTCTAAAAAATTGGATCAGACAGGTCTTTATAGTTTCTAAATATGATCCCTATCCACTGAGACTATATCTCTGCAAGTCTCAGGGTGTGATTGAGGAGCAGCTTCTCACATCAATCCTGTTCATGGCGCACATGCAAAGTACTCTTGCCAAAAGCTCGTAAGTGGAAATTTCTTGTCCAGAATATTGACTGGAGGCCAATGTGCATATGCCAGGCTCTGCCCAGATGGTGGTTATGTCAGCATTCTGCTTACGTAGGTCAAGTGTGCAAAGTACAAGTTCTGGGAAGGTTATCCAGAGAGGAGAGTATGCCATTCAGAATTCAGCAGTGAACAATATTTGTTTTTAAAGTTCATATTTCTTGAGTCAGTCCATCTTGATTATCCGCATGACTCAGGGGTTACCATGGATTCAGGGGCCAGGGACTCTGTGTGTGGCACACTGGGGTGGAATATGTTTGATGGATTAGGAAAGGAAAAAATATAGAACACTCGTACTTGAGCAAATAATTTTTAAAAAATTTCCTGGGGTGAGCCTTAAAGGTAATGATGCTTTATAAAATATATGGCCTTGAAAAATAAAAACGCCACTTTATTGCTGTGTAGATTAGGGCTCTGAGCTTTGATAGTCTCATCTGTAAGATAGGAATTCAATGCCTGTATACATCTCAGTTTTGTAAAAACTTGAATAAAATCATACAAGTAAAAGCACATAGCTCGGTTCACAGTAAGTTCTTAATAACACAGACAACTTCCATTTAACAAGAAACTCTGTGTGTTGAACAGGGAGAAAAGGTCAGTTGGAAGATGGCCAAAGGGCTGGGAAATCGGGCTGAATAGAAAGTGGCGGCCACTTCTCATAAAGGCAGGGGAGGTTAGTATCAGTGTGCCGTCCAGATCTTACTCCTTTTAAGAGAATCATGAGGAGTTTTTTCCACTTTTCATTCGGCTTAGCCAACATGGTCCATATTCACTTTTTTTTTTTCCTCCATCCTGCCTTCAACACTCACTTTCCTAAGTAAAGTTAACAAATGATCCCATTTCTCCCATTAGTAACAGCCATTAGCAAGAATGTTCGACACTCACCAGCATTAACCAAACCCTAATTAGCCAAATACTGCCTGCCACCCCCTCACAATGCACACCTTTCTTTTCCCAGGCCTGCTATGGCTCTCCTAAAAGAAACATTTGTAGAACTCCCCTCCTTAGCCCGCTCTCCCTCACATCATTAATCAGCTTGCTATGCCTCATCCAAAGGGGAAAAAAAAAATGATCCAGTTTCCTGTTGCATGCCGGCCAGATGAACAAGTGCTAAGTGGGACTTAAACGTGTGCCCTCCTGCACCTGGTGTGCTGGGGCGCACTTGTCCTGGGCTTCACAGAGGCTATCCTTACGCGGTTCCGTCCTGTGTGACGTCCCGATGATTCTGCTTTCCTGAGGCAGGCCTCGAGGAGAGCAAAGCCGGGCTGTCCCTCCTGTCCTTCCACCTTCAGGAGTTTATCTGCTTGCTCCAGGGACCCGTGATCTGAGAGGGATGAAGAGACTTTCTCTATTAGGTAGCTTTTAAAAAAGTAAAGAAAAAAGACGGGATTGAGATGTCTAACATACACACGTTTATCAGGCTTCCCCTGCATTGTCACCACGTCATTTCCTGCGTGGAGGTGGCTGGCGGGCCCCGGGAGCTCCCAGTCCACGAGCTCATATCCTTGTGACGGGCAACATGTTGCTGAGAAAAGAAACATCTCTGTCGTCTGCAGGCCTGGCTTTGAACATGAATGCTGCCACTGCGTAGGGGTCTCTGCAAGTTGCTTAACCTCACAGCCTGTCTCCTGATTTGTAAAATAAGATTGATGGTAATACCAGCCTCACAGAGAAAAGGGAAACCAGGAAAGTGAAGGCCGAAGTGCAGAGCCTGGCATAGAACAGACTCTGGACCATCCTCTCCCCTGGTCCCCTGCCTCCTGATTCACCTGCATAAACAAATTGCAGGGCCTCTGGGAGGATTGTATCTGGACCTCATGACCACCTAAGGAGGGCCTTGCCCTGAACTTCAGCGCCCCAGGAACAGGAGACTAGGAGTCTTGTCTCTTTGTTTTCTTTTGGCTTGTTTTGTTATTTGGGGTCTGTGTGACTTCCTGGCAACAGCCCCGCTGGTGGTGAGAAAATATGTGTGTTTGCTATTTGAGGAGCAAGCAGCTTGTTTCTAGATGTGCCCCTCCCCCAATATTGTTGCAAAATGTAGGTCAACGATGAATGTCCCTCAGTGCAGCACAGCTCAGCGTAGAGTCCCACGTCTAGTCCAGCTTGGATTCTATATTTTTGGTGATGCATCTGGACAAAATTGACTTTTGTGACAGTTTTCAGTTTTTTGTAGTTGGGCTTCAAGATTGATTGACTTTCCTTCCTTTTCAGGTCAGTCTCCTTGGCTGCCGGCTTCCTTTTCCCCCAGTGACATAGCAAAGGTTGCTTCTACTCCTGTGTTTCCCTTCCTGTGGATGGCACCGCCATCCTCCTGGTAGCTCAGGTAAAATCCCGGATGTATCCTGTGCCGCTGCTTCCTCCCTGTCTCATCCTGTCACTCGGGATCTTTTGGCTGGAATTTCTTCATATCCTTCAAAACAAGCCACAGCCCCACATTGCGTGTTCACTTTCTTACTGTGGTCGGTCCCTTCCACACTACCTTGTGCAGCCTTTACCCGAAGCTCCAACAGACTTATTGATAATTACTTGTTCTTGTCTTTTTCTTTTTCACTTGTCCATGAAATCCTGGGGGCACAGGGCCTGTGAATTAATTATCTCTGCATCTCCAGTGCCTCATATAGTGTTGGAAGTAAATGTTTCCTGGATGACTAGGGGTGGGAAATGAGTGTAAGACATTGTTTCCCCAATTGGAAATACTTTCTATGTCAGAGGACAGACTAGGGTTTGAGAAGGTGCTCGCGAAAACCCTAAAATTAGATTCCCCAATCCTATTTCCATCAATCTTGGGCTTGAACGGGATTGTAGCTATTTGAGTTTTTCTAATTTTCAGCCAAAATGTCCACAGTAATTAATTAGTCTACTCCACAGCTTGATAAAAACTATTGTAAATAAACGTAGGAATGAGGCTGCGTGATGACCATTGGACATCTAAAATTTGTCACATCCCAAATTGGACTTCTCTCCCTCCAAAATCTTTTCCTCATCCCATGTTTCTTATCCCAGTGAGCCCTGTTACCTGGGTGGGAACACGCGAGTCATGCCATGCCTCTCCTAACTCTATCATCCTACCATTCATTTGGTCACTGAGTTTTATTGATTCAATTTTTATAACATCTTGAATCTGTCACCTTCTCCGCATCATTGTCTCGTTCCTGCCCTCATCACTGCTGATAGGAGCTTGTGAGTTGGGTTCACTGACTTCCCCAACCAGCGGTGATCACTTCTTATTTGGCCCGTGGCTGTGCCTAGTGAATCTTTACCAACACAAGGTGTTTCTTGTATTTGTTTAAATTTTCCCTAGTATACTGTGAACTGATCGACAGCAAGAATTATACTTATTGAGTAAATGCCCGATATACTTGCATTTTAATGTAATTTGAAAGTTAAAGACAAGGAAATAGTAAAAGAAACTCTTGAATTCCCTTTACTCAGAGTCACTGATTTTTATCCCATTTAATTATTTTATCCCATTTAATTATCTCTTCCTCTCTCCTCCTAGATAGATAGTAGATAGATGACAGATAGATGGTAGATCGATCGATCGATCAATCGATAGATAATGTCTGGTTTTGTCTTGACAATTCAAGAGTGGAAGACACTGTGCTGCTTATACCCATAAATAACTCACTGTGCTTTTACTAAGATAGGAGGTTCTCTTACGTAACTACAGTGTAGCTATTACAATCGGGAAACTTAACATTGATGTAACATTATTGTTTAATCCAATGGCTGTATTCACATTTGGCAAATATCTCAATATAATGTTTCTTATAGTCATTGTTTTCCTTGTTCAAGATGAAATCCAGATCACAGATTACATTAGTTTTCATGTCTCTTTAACCTATGTCTGGTACATTTCTTCAATCTTTCTCTGTTTCTCTTTGTCCTTGACTTTTAAAAAAATTATTAGTAAAATATTTCTAGAATACCCCTGTACATGGGTTTGTCTGGTAGTTCCTGATTCATGTTAAGTATTTTTGGCAGTGATGTCACCGAAGCCATGTTCTACCCTTCTCAATGCATCTTATTAGAAGGATCATGATGTCACTGTGTCCCAATATTGGTGATATTAGTTTGATGACATGATTGAATTTGTGTTTTTCCATTATAAAGTTACTAATTGTTTCATGGTAAATAATATGTAATTCTTAGGGAATACGTGGAAAGATTGCATAAATATCCACTTCTTCTCCAACTTGCACCTCTAGTTTTAGCTTCCGTTGATTTTCCAGGTCCCTTATGCCTTCTTTTTTCTTTCTCTTTCTTTCTTTCTTTCTTTCTTTCTTTCTTTCTTTCTTTCTTTCTTTCTTTCTTTCTTTCTTTCTTTCTTTCTTTCTTTCTTTCTTTCTTTCTTCCTTCCTTCCTTCCTTCCTTCCTTCCTTCCTTCCTTCCTTCCTCTCCCTCTCCTCTCTCCCTCCCTCCCTCCTCCTCCTCCCTCCTCCTCCCTCCTCCTCCTCCCTCCCTCCCTCCTCCTCCTCCTCCCTCCCTCCTCCTCCCTCCCTCCCTCTCTCCCTCCCTCCCTCCCTCCCTCCCTCTCTCTCTCCCTCCCGGCCTTCCTTCCTTCCCTTCTTTTTTAATTTAAGATGGCATTCTACTTTAATAAAGCATATTCTCCGTGCACATTTACTAATTTCTATAAGGACACAGAAATTTGGCCACTAGCAGCCCTTCCTTCCAGGTGGTTTCCTATATGCCTTTGAAATGTCCCGTGATTCTTCTTTAGCACTTTCTTACTTTCTGGAATAACAGAAGTCCCTAGACTTAAGTGGCTTGTTGCTTCTAGTATGTCATTATTCTTGGCCCTTCCAATGGATAGAGCTATGTAACACGGACACACACACACACATCTATATTTATTTCCTTATTTTACTTATCTGCCTACCTATCTATAGTATTAAAAACCAGGAGTTTCTTCTGATATCTTCAAGTCATTGCAGCTCTACAGGGTTTATTCTTACCTCCCTTTCTATATTCATAACTTCCTTCTTCTGTCTTCCCTCAGTTTATTTATTCCTCAATTTTAGAGTATACCTAAGATAGTTTTAGAATTGCTAACCCGTAACACTGTGCAAATACAGTTCTGTTAAACAACTTAAGAGCCTTCTTCCCTGTCTCCCTGCCTCCAATGTTTCTTGCCCCAGTTTATTACCTCCACATAGGTACCAGACCAAACTTTACATATTTGACACTGCAGCCATTATTTTGCTCCTCAAGTGATAATGAAAGATAAAATGCACACCATCTCAAAAGAATTTAGTTCATGTTATTGAGAAAACTATATGGAAACAGAGTCAACACTTACTGTGTTTATAATAAGCACTATTTTAGAATTCTGCTAGTTTTGCTAGTCAGTTAGCAATTAAAAGGATCATTAAAGACTTGTTTTATATAACAGGTATTCATTATTAAGTCTGAATACTACTATTCTAATGTGAGAAATTCTTAGTTACCCATACTGACTTTGAATATATAAAGATTTTGTAGATCTTTAAAATATTTGTGTGTATGGACATTTTTGTAGTGATAAAAACACACACAAAAGCTTGATATGTTTTAATGTACAAATAAGTGTTGTTTATAAGAATTATTTTATGTCCATATGTAACTGTGAAATAATTTTTCACCTAAAATCCTATTACTTACATTCCTATGGAGGAAGTCAATTCTTTATTAAATTTGCCCTGCTTTAGAAAATAGCCTCGAGGGGAGATCTGGGTTTTCCCCCAGCACTAGATCCTTTCACTAATGCAGACAAAAGAGTTTTGAAACTCCCAGCTCTCCCCAGCATTGGGTGCTCCTGTAGCATCCCGGGCATCCGCTAGTATCAAACGCATTACATGACACTGTGATTTCTGTCTGTCTCCCTCGTAACACCTTTACTGTATTCTGTATTCTGATGCGTAATACCGTCCTGCTTCCACACCGGCCTCAATAAGTGTTTCTGAAGGAATGAAGGATGGGTGACTATTTCTGGAATGTGTGGCTTTCCTTTTCTTGAGGATGTGTTTAGCCCATTCACTTCCAGACCTGATCTCACAATGTGAAACTGTTATAGAAAAGAAAGGTCAGACATTCATTTCTGAAGTAAGATCTGCCAGGCAACAGATGGATTATAAGCAAAAACATCTATCGAGAAACTTCTAGTGCTGCATGAGTGCTTTATGTGTTTACCTGATTTCAGCCTTACAACAACTCAGTGATGGAGGAAGTGGGAATCTCACTTTGCTGATGCAAGTTTCATGGGAGCTAAGTAACTTTCTGAGGCAATGAAGGAACCAAAATCCAAACTCCGGTTGGTCTAACTTCAAAACATGAACATTTTTGGCTCTGTGACTCTGCCCACCAGAGTTTGGATGATATCAGAGCTATGACAGGTAGACAACTCAAGAGGAAACAGAACAGAGAAGTTAGCTCATAGATGAAATTCTGTTGAAGGGCATCGCCAAAATAAGTAAACTTATCAAGTAAATATAGTGGTGAATACACAAGGTTTGTTGTATTGGGGAAGAAGTGTGACACCTCTGGTGGAATAATAGGCTTTTAAAATTATAGATTAATAGAGTAGATTATACTTCAGATGCATCAAGAAAATAATGATCTCATTTTATAGGTAATGAAACCAAGGTCTAGAGAGAAGAACGGACTTATCCTAAAGTCACACAGCAAGTTGAAGTTGTAACCGGGACTAGAAAACAGGCCTGTGCCCTCTCTGTCTTCTACTATACATAGATGTTTACTTTTATTTCATGTCCTCTTAGTCAGTCCATCTTTCCCATGTGCTTCAGTTCACCAAGGAACCACTTCTTGGGAAACAGCTTTGTAAGAAAGCATTATACCAGGCACTGGAGATCCAAAGGGCAGGAGAACAGAGTCTGGGGTTAGCAAAACACGTCTGTCTCTCTGTGTCTGTTTCTCTCCAGTGGACGGCCTCCTCCCCGAGTGCAGACAGAGGTCACAGCGTGTGTGCACGTGAATATGGCCCTTCGTGTTTTATGCTCCTTATGACTGTGCATATGTTCCGAGGCTCAGTGTCACATTGTGCAGTGCCCACTGATAAATAGTAGGCAGAGAATGGATGAGAACGATTATGAAGAGGGAGAAAATGTCCAGATGTTAGTAGCTCATAATGTTTTAATTTAGAGTAGTGCTTTCGCCCAGTGCCATCACCAAAGGTTTGTCTTTGGTTTATTTGTGTTATCACAACAGTGACGATGGAGTTAAATACAGCCTTTGAAGAGAGGATTTTTGCTTGTTTCATTTATATTCTACTGTTCTTTCATTAAACATTTCTAAATATTCACGGGGCCCAATTCTTACAAAAATAAATCAGATAAACCTAGGGTTCTTGCCAAGTTAAATATCTACAGTTTCTGGCAATTATGTAATTTCCAAGCCTGCTACAGTAACTATTGCTGATAAGTAGATCGTCATAAAGAGAAATGTTCCAGACCAATCTTTATTAGTATGTCCTTCACTGATATATGCGGTCACTCTTTTTTTAAAAAGCAGAGTTGTAACTTTTTTTGGTCCCTAGTGAATAGCTTCTCATCATAACAATTTATATCTGGAGAATGTCATAGTGGAATGTAAAAATGGTAAATTAAAACCCATGAAATTAAGTTCTGCTGTTATTAATAAAAATGCTCTGGTTTTCACCATTTTGTCATGATGGCACGGTCTTATAAAGCAACTTTACAGTAATGTATTTCTGGCATTGCACGTTGACTTGGCCCAGACAAAAGCAATATTTAGAAAGTTCCTCTGTGGAACTTCTCTGGGAAAAAGGAATTGGAGAATCATGTGCTAATTTAAATACCTCCTTACCATCGAGGTTCAACACATTATTGATCGGAAAAGGCTTTTATGGAGAGAGGAACTGCACGGTGCTGTAGGCGTGGTCTAAAATAAACACATGGAAAATCCCAGCATGCCATTATTTTCCAGAGGTACATATCTGTTTGGTACAGATATACATTATTGAAAACACTTATATTAAAGGAATTCTTAGAGACTGACTCTCCTCTGTAGTGAGAGCTCACATGCTATGAACTTGGCTTTTATTGGGGTCATAGTGGTTTGCAGAGTATTTTTGCTCACATTAGCTCCTTCGTTTCCTACAACAGGCCTAGGGGGTAGTCAGCGTTTCATTCCTGTGTTATAGCTGAGGCAGCTGACACTCAATGGCCCTTGAACAATGTCCCTTACAGTGGTTCTAGGAACTCGAAGGCTTGGAACTCACCCAGACTTTCTGCCTTTGGACCACTTCCCAGCCCAGCACTGAGCTAAAGGAGGGAGATGGTCCTTTTATCATGCACAGCAGTAGAGTTTTATTCTCCTGATGAAGCTATCCGGTAGATTAACCCAGCTTTCATTTCTATGAAGGGAAAGTAGGCTGATGGAGTGATCTCGGTTTTGACACTACCCTCTCAGAAGAGAGCATGATGGGCAAGATGAAGTAGAAATCTTTTCCTACCTCACACTCACGTGGATTCAGTGAGGAAGGAGCAAACTGATGGGTGCCTGGGTGAATGGAGAGCCCAGACTTTTAGGTTCCCTAAATAGCAGGCTTGGTTTGCAAACTGTTATCAGAAGTATTCTACTGATGGAGACAGTACCTTCCAATTTCTTGAAGATTTTCAAAGTCGACCAGTTGTTGTTTTCTATGGAAAACCACTTTTCTTCGCCTGTGTCATTACAAAGATTGGAAAGATGGGAGAATAACGTATTCCTAATGGCTGGGAATCATTTCTTCCAGGTCTGTTTGGGTATGCTATAGGGCTGGCTGAATGGACACAGGACAGTTGGAGACAGTCAGCCTAGATGGGTAAGAAAATTTCAACTGAGAAGCCAGACTGGGTAAAGTGAACTGGAAACAGTTTCCAACAGTCTCATAAGGCCAGTGATATATAACTAAAGCATACAGTATTGCAAAGGATGATGATACAAGAAACACATACCTTGATAACATTGGCTTTTCAGCAAAAAAAAAATATGCAAATAGCTTGAAAGCAAATTTTATTTAAGTTGCAAAAATTAGAATACAGAAAGCATAGTTTCTGTTTCTTGGTTGGCATCCAGTTAGCGTTAGGCTGACAGTATAGATTTCAAACTGTTGGACAATGGTGATTAGCCTCACTTTGTGTGTGTTAGTACAGTGGCAGATGAACAGGACAGTTGCATGGTGAATACACGTGTAACTGAGGGACGATAAATGTATAATTTATCAGCTTGAGTCTTAAGGCCTTTTTGTGATTAAACAGCAGGCGTTAACCATGCTGCTGTCTACTTGTCCTTTTCTCCACTAAGCTATAAAAGCTCCTTACTGGGATTGGGCATGTGAGAACTGAGATCGGGAAGTTACCTAGGGAGGAACCTGGACCTGCCTTTGCGAGTATCTGATGGCATGGTAGGTCATCTGGTTAAAAGGTCAGATGGCGAACATGTCCTCTCTTGAGTCCCTCTGCTGGATTCCTTCCTACTCCTGCGGATCTGCCTCTCAGAGTTCAATATTGTCGTTGATCTTCCTCTGAAACAACTTTCCTAGCAGTAAGGCACCAAACAATGAGTAGATATCTTTTAAAGTTTGAGGTCAGGACTGTATAAAGGATCCAGAGAGCCACCTGGCTACCAAAGTCTTCAACCCTCATCTATATATGAGACAGAGGGTTTGAATAACTGCATCTCTTGTTGCGTATCTTTACTTATTGTCCATCCAACAATGGAATAAGAACCACAGGCCAATAATACATCATTTGTCTAAATGGCTTTCTTATCCTTGCCCAGCCTCTATTTTACTGTGATCACAATGTGAGATAAGCATCTTTGGAATAAGAAGAAGGAAGCCAGACGACGTCATCCTTGTTTGTCCCAGTGGCAGCGGGAATTGCTATGGCAATCCCTGACTCTCCTGCTTTCTCTGCTTTAGGGAGGAACCACAGCTGGTGCAGCCCCACCTTCCTGCAGCTGCTGGGTGGTGCAGCTTGCGGTGAAGTGGGCAGGCAGGGGAAGCTCTCACAGTGGGGAACGATTGCTGGGCTCCCACATATTTCATTTAAGATTAGTCTGGAAATGAGGGCGCTTGGATTCCCTGCTGCTGTTGTTTTATGTGAGACTGTGTAACAGGGATGGGGACAGGGAGAGGTTTGCAAAAGCAATTACAGTGCGGTGTACACAGCAAGCTTGGCATCTCATCGAGTGTCCTCCCTGGGAGTCTTTCCCTCTGAATTGGAAAGCTCCAGTTTTAGCTTGATGAACTGGTTTCTGGTTAATTCAATTGTTCTAGCCCCCGGTGGAACTAGAGTAATGGATATTCACAGCCGAGAACGTGGCTTTCTGAAGTGGCATTATGAATAGGGTTGCCAGATTGAGCCAATAAAATTTCAGGGTGGCTAATTAAATTGGTATTTCAGATAAACAATGAATAATGTCTTAGTTACATACTTGTGTTCCAAATGTCGCATGGATCCTCTCAAGTATTGCAAAAGACAAACTTATAATAAAATTTTTTTATCTGAAATTCAAATTTCATTGAACACACTATTTTATCTGACAACTCTAGTCATGGATAATTAACAGAGGATATTGTTCACAGAAAATTTATTGATCATTGATTAGGTTCACTAGAATCAATAGCTATATTAGACATTTGTCCCCATTTTTAGGTAAATTAAATAGGATAAAATATGTATTTTTTTTCTTTTATAATATAGACATAATGAGACATCCATAAGATGAATATTTCTTATCTATGTGGTAATATGTTGTACTTGTTTAGGTTTATTTTAGTTTAACCCATGATTGAAGAGTGATACCTAATATGAAATTCTTTTTTATCTTATGAAATTAGTATATGTGGTAAACATCATGGATTAGATACACTGGGAAAATTGAAAAAAAATTTACACTGATTTTATTAATAATATATGTTCCTTGTGGAACATTTGGAAAATATGTAATAATATGAGAAAAAATGCACCTGTAATGTTTTTTATCTATTTTATGTTTTTTTGTGAATATACTTTTAAAAAAAAGTTAGGATTATATTGTAATACAATTTTGTTGCCTTTTAAAAATTCACCATTACAACATGAATGTCTTTTCATGTTATTAAAAGCACTTATAAAACATTTTAATAGAGACATACTATTCCTTTCCTATTGTTTTGGTTTTTTCCTGCTCTAATATTAAAACAAAGATCTTGATACATAACTATTTGTATCCCTATGATTTTCTTTGGACATATTTCCGAAAGTGCAGTTCCTTGATCTAAAGATCAAAACATATTTAAGACATCAGATGTTGTTGTCAGTGTTGTTAGATGAAAGCCTAAACCCCCTATGCCTTCTGCTGCAGTGCTCTACCCCCTGGGTGTTTCTGCCCTTCCACCTCTACTCAGTCCTTCCCATTGGGATAGACACGACTTACCTAATGGGTGAATTTGGAAGCAGGCAGTTTGGTTTAGTAGTTTCTTGGTTCTGCTTTTTTCAGATGTGGCTGCCTACATAGAGGGTACCTCTGTGTTTTCCTTTTGCTGTGTGGTCAGATTACCAGGGCAGACCTTGGATGTGTGGGCGTGTCTACAGTTGTCTCCTCTGCTTATGTGGGTAAGTTGAAGTTTGGAGTGAATATTAGAAAGTCCACTGTGATTGTTCCTTTAATTCATATCCTGCCATGTAGTGATTTTCAGAAATACATCTGACGTTTGGTCTTTAGCTCTCTGACAGCCATGTCTGATTCTCAACCAGTTCCAAAGTCAAGTTGGGGAGAGAGGTGTGATTGTCACAAATTTAAACTCCAAATATGAGATCATTGGCCAGGAATAACTGACCCATAGTTAGAGCGCCTGGCATTTAGAGCTCTCAATCATGAGTAGAGTACGATTTCAAGTACCACCAGCGTTGGCCTAAGGCATTATAGCTTTCTTTGCAGAGGTCTTGCAGTTTTGGCCTTTAAGCTTGGCAGTTGGCATGGTGTATATTGCAATTGTGCAGCTGGGATTATTAATTGGTGTGGGCCATGCAAGCTCTGGTAAACATGATTTGTGTGGTCCTCCGTGTGTCAACTTGATCTGATTTACAAAAGTGTGGTTTGGGTGAGATAGGAATTAAGTTGCTGGGAAAAGGAGACTCTCAGTTCCTGTCAAAGATAATTTTAGAATCAGTATAGGCTTTTAACTATTTGCTGATAAAGATTTTTTTTTCCTTTCTTTCTCCACAGTGGAATTTTTTTTTAGCGTGGATAGCAGGCCAGAACTGAATACTTCAAAGATAGCTAAGTTCCATGAATAGTAGACAAGCACCGGTGTCCAGGTTCTTTCAGCTCTGTCTCATCTTGTGGAATGCCAGAGACAAAACATACTTTTCCTGAGTTGTTTTTTACTTCCTGACTCTTCTTCTGCCTCTCCGTCTTTAACACCCTAACTCCGGAGTTCTAGTCTAAATTTCTAGACATTTCACTGTCAAAGCTGTGAGAATTTCATCTGTTTCATCTTCTTTCACGGGACAGATCTAATTCTGGGGGCGGGGGGAGTGTCTGAAGCTTAAGAGAGAGAGAGAATACAAAACTATGGATACAAAATTATGTATGAAAGTAAATATTTATTTAAAATGTGAAACGAAGTCACAACAAATTACTAGAGGCTTGGAGATACTGATGTCTTATTTTAAAATCTCTTTGCCAGTTTATCGGAAATGCTTATCTAGAAAAGCTCCCTGATTGTGGCCTTGCTTTTCCTCTCCTGCCAGAATATTCTATGGCTCCCAGAACTCATAATGGTGGGCTCTGATGCTTAAGCTTTATTAAGCTCCATCGATCTTTCTGTGCATTCTTCAGGGTCTGCCCTTCCAGGCCCTGTAAGTTACCTGAGAGAGGATTCACCTCTTCCAAAGGGATGATAACTGAGGGAGAAGATTCTCCCCTCTCAGAATTCTGAGGTTCCTCGTGAACACAAAAAACAATCTAACACAGAACAAAACTGCTCACTTTACTGGGTGCTATAGGCTGAATTGGGCCTATATATGTTGTAGTCCTATCCACCTCCCTTGCCTCCAGCACATCAGAATGTGACACAGGGCCTTTAAAGAGGTAACTAATGTCAGATGAAGTCATATGGGCGAGCCCTAACCCAATATGACTGTCATCCTTATAAGAAGAGGAGGTTAGGACACAGACAGACACAGAGGAAAGACAATGTGAAGACACATGGAGAAGGTGGCTATTTACAAACCAAGGAGAGAGGCCTCGGAAGGAACCAACACTGCTGACACCTTGATCTCAGATTGCCAGCTTCCAGGACTGGAAGAAAATTCATTTCTGGTATTTAAGCCACCTCGTTGGTGGTGCTTGGTTACAGCAGCCCTAGAAAACTAACACGGTGGGATAGAGGCAGAAGGAGGGCCCATTGCTTTATAGTAGGATCGCATGCTAAATCGGACAGCTTCCGTGAGGGCAAGTGTAAGGGGGAAACGGGTTATCCTGAGTGCCAGGAGCCTACAGAATGCTGCGTCCTGAGGAGCCCTTTCTGAAGAACTGGGTCGGGTTCCCTGAGAGCAGCTCCCGCTTGTCCTCTGTCTTGCACTTTCTTGACTTGCTCTCCAACCTGTTGCAAAGTCATTGTAACCATCCTCCTGCCTCCTCTGAAGATCTCATTGCTGGGAGGGGTCACCGCTGACTATAGGCTGTGCCTGCTTTCTAACTGTGCCACCTATTGATTCCTTCTCTGTAAATTCATGCTTAACCACCTGCTATGCAGTGGAATGCTGAATTGTTCAAATAAACATTGCTGACAGAACTGAGATCAACAATTTAGTTGTTAGCAGTCACCCCCAAAAGAGAGTGGGGAAGCCCAGATTTTTGGTCCCAACTCCACTATTACTATCCCTGGTCATCCACTGCTTTCCCACATCCCCCTCCACCCCAAACCTGGCGAGTTAGGTACTTCCTCTCTGGAATTCCCATAGAGTTAACCCTGTGCTTCATTCCAACCTACTACTTACCACATTGTGTTGTGAATGTTTATTTAAACACACCTCCTTTACTAGAATGTAAGTCGCTTTAACTCATGGCCTGTGTCTAATTCATCTTTGCATCACTAGGGGCTATCACAATGCTTGTCAGAGAGTGGGTGCTGAAAAATTGAGCCTCAAGAAAGTTCTTCATCTGAAATAAAATGATTTTTACCTAGCATTAGCCAAGAACATATTCTTGTAGGCTTTTCTCCCTGTCAGTTTTTCCTGTAGGTCACTGCCAATCAACAAATGTGTTGAGTACCTACCATGTGCCAGCTGTTGTGTTAAACTTCAGGAATAAAATGATGAATCCAACTCAATCGGATGAGTTGGAGCTTCCAGGAGCTTCTAGTCTATCAGAGAGAGAAGACAAGTTCAAGCATGACTATCATGCAAGTGCATGCCATTCTAAGAGGAGTGGGAACAAAGCATCATACTCTGAGGGTCCAAAGGTGAGAAGGAAAGAATGAGGTTTGAAAGGGGCCCCAAGAAAAGGCTTCTTGGAGAAGGTAACATTGAGATAAATGAGTGGGTAGTACACTAGTTTTCTAGGGCTGCCATAACAAAGTAATACACACCAAGTGGCTTAAACAACAGGCATTTATCTTACACTTCTGGAAGCTAGAAGCTTGAGGTCAGCGTGTCGGCAGGGTTGGTTCCTTCTGAAGGCTATGAGGGAGAATCTCTGCTACATCTCTTGTCCAGCTTCTGGTGGTTTGCTGGCAATCTATGGCCTTCCTTGGCTTGTGGACGCATGTTTCTCATCTCTGCTTTTATCTTTGTTTGCATGGAGTTCTCTCTGCACGTGTCTGCATTCAAATAACCCTTTTTATAAAGACAGCAGTCACATTGGATGAGGGGTTTACCTTACTCCTATATGACATCATCTTAACTAGTTGCATCTGCAATGACCCTAATTCCAAATAGGGTCACAATCTGAGATACCTGGGTTAGAACTTCAACATATGAATTGGGGGTGGGGTACAATTCAACTCAGAACAGGTACGTTTCAGGAGGGAGAGACTATAGGAAGAGAGTAAGAAGGAAGACCCTTCCAGAAGTAAGAGCAATGTATACCTTCTGCTTCTGATAAACTTTTGAATTACTCGCTCCCTGACCATTCTCTTTGCTACCCTTCTAACATTTTGGTTATTTAGTTCCCTCTTCCAGGAATGCCGTCCTTTCTCCCCATCTCCTCCTTCCCGCTCCTATACTGTCTGTTGAATCCTATCTTATTGAGACTTGAAGAGGTGCTACCTTCTGGACAGCCAAGGCCCCAGCCTTGGGCCACACGCTGTAGGATCTCAAGAGGCCTTAGTGTGGCCACAGGGAACTCTTCAGAACTCCTGGAACATTTGAATGTCTGCACCATTCCTGTGCCATTACTGCTTGTTGCTGTGCATTACCATCTTTTCATTTGTACATGGTTTTCAGCTTGAGTACAGCACAAACTACATCTCAAAGCTTTGTGTATAGCCTTTAGTGCTGCATAATAATCAAGGTATCATATAGGCAGAAATCAAAGATGTCCTACCAAGTTTCTCACTACCTGGCGTGCACACTACAGGTACTCCCCTCTCCTTGAGTTTGGGCAGAATCTTTGTGTATAATGGATTCCAAAGGTGAAAAGGAGTTTTTACAGATGTAATTATGTACCTTAACCAGTTCACTTTGAATCAATTAAAGGAAAGATTGCACTGGGTGGGCGTGACCTAATCAGATGAGCTCTTGAAAAGAGACTAGAAATTTTAGAGAGTCTCTGCTTGAAGGAGTTTGAAGGAGCCACCGTGAGTTCTACAGCTGTAAGGAAACAAACTGTCAATAATCACGTGAGCTTGGAAGAACCCTTTTAACTGCAGATGACACTATCCTTCCAGCCAACACCCTGAGCGCAACTTGTGATACCAAACAGAGGACCCAGCCAAGCTGTGCCCACAGAAACTGGTGGCCCACAGAAACTGTGAGATATTAAATGAGTGTGGTTGTAAGCCACGGAGTTTGTGGTAGATGGTTATGCAGCACTAGAAACTCATAGAATATCTGTGCTGATTGTAGTTGGTTGTGCAAGATGATCTGGAAAGAGGGAAGCTGGTTCCTCCAAGCACGTGGTGGCCGACAGTGTGTTAGTCAGCTTCGGTTGTCCTGATGCAAAACCACACCTGGGGTGGCTCGAACAATAGAAACTTATTTTCTCACAGTTTTGGAAGCTGGGAGTCCAAGATCAAGGCTCCAGCAGACTTGGTTTCTGATGAGGCCTCTCTCCTCAGTGTGTAGGTGGTCACCTTCTCTCTGTGTCCTCACGTGGTCTTTGAGAGAGAAAGAGGAAATTGTTCTGCTGTTTCTTTTCTTATAGGAATTCAGTTTTATCAGATTATGGCCCTATCTTTATGACTTCTTCTCATCTTAATTACTTCTTTAAAAACCCCATCTGCACATATAATCACATGAGTATTAGGGCTTCAACATACGAATTTGGGGGGGGACACAGTTCAGTCCTATATTGCTTTATAGGAAATAGTTCTAATATGTGTATTATGCTTACCATTTTCTCAGTTATAAATAATTAAAATACTTCTGTAAGTTACTTAACACTATTTTACTTAGAATTTTATATATATATAATATATATATATATATATACATATATTATATATATCTGTATATATGTATGTATATATATGTATGTATATATCACACACACTCACGCACACACACAAACACACACACACACAGGAGTACATACCAGGGGTGCCAAAAAAATGTATACACATGACTTGTATTCATCTTTTGTTATCAGTATATACTGAGTATTACAATTTAATAGTTTTTTCCTTTCTTAACATATATTTTTTTTTTTTTTTTTTGGCACCCTCTGTATATATTTCTTCATCTTGTGGGATTGTGGGAGTAAGTGGATTAATTTCCGTCTTAAGCCTCCATTTGATATTAAAATTAGAACAACTTTTCAAATCCTGTAGTTTTTATCTTGAATAAATATTGCTAAATTTTCATTGAGCAACCGGCTAGAGTTTAGTTTTGGAAAGTCACCAAAATCTTTTCTTTCCTCACTTATTTCTTTAGATCTAAATTCATTTTCATTTTCTTTCTTGGGAGAGTTATTTCATTAAGCAGCTCTTGCTCAGCTATAAAAGTTACTTTTTTTTTTTTTGTAGTGGCTCATTTTAAGTAGCATACATTCTATGCTCTTATATTCGGGAGCACCGTATGTGTGTATGGTATAAATTTGGTCCCATATTAAATTATTACCAGACTCTTTCCATTTTAGAGCCATGAAGAATCCTTTGAGGTTCTCCTATGCTAACCCTTTCAGCCTACAGATGGGGAAAAAGAGGTCCAGAAGCGTAAATGGTGTGTCCAACATCGCATGACAAGTTAAAGCTGGGACATAACCAGAACTGTGATGCCTGAACTCCGTGTTCAGCGACTTTTTCCTATATCGTACCACCTTGCCTATAGCATTTGTTTTCATTTTAGATTCTAGGCTAGACTGCTTTACTATATCCCAAAAAGTACCTTACGTACATTATGCAAATTTCATAATTTAAAAAGTAGTCAACCAAATACTCCAAAAGGGCTTAGCAGAATCTTTAGGTTGATAGAGGCATAAGATCACGTATTCCCTCTCAAACAAAATCAGGTTAATTTGTAGTGATGTGAAGAAGGACTAAGTACTGAGCCCAAGGACACTGAGACCATTAGAGCACAGGACTTGGTTCTGCAGCCTCCACCCTGCACAAGAGGAGAAGATTCATAACCATATTGTTTGATTGTTTACACTTCTAGAAGGAAAAAAAAAAAAGATAACAAGACTTATCCATGGTAACTTGTAGAACATGATAATTATGGAGATTAAAGAGTAAAACAAATGTAACATTGTAAGCCTAGGTACTTCTACACTGTAGCGGTTACTCAGATTTCATTCATTCATTCAACAAGTGTTTACTGAGTTCCTATGGTCAGGTAGATGGGGATCAAAGATGTGATCCCCACCCTCCAGATGCTCATGATTTGAGGTATAAAAGGAAAGGTGACAGAGAGAAAGTTGGAGGGGAGAACTGGCAATATCTGGGCCCTTTTTTGGAATGAGAGGAAAAGTCAGCGCCCTTACAGTGATTTCCCTCCCGCTCGGTGCTTCCACTCAGCCGAGGTGGTTGTTCCTGTGCCATTTCTCCCTTCGCTGCCCATTATCCTTGTTCCCTGATTATTTCCATCCTTGCCAACCCTGCTGTAGCCCTAAAACTATTATAATTGTTCCTTGGAAGAACTTGAAGTACTGTGTTGAGAACCTTCATGTTTTCCAAGGAAAATACTATAAAAACTGCACGTAAACAAGAATTATTGTTTTAGACAAGCTCATCCAAGACAAATCATCCAGGCTACCAGTTTCTGGCACAGTCACATCGCTCACCATCCATCTTCGTGTTTGAGGCTCAAGTCCTGTTCTTACCTCATGCTCTTCCTTCCCTCCTCATTTGCTGACATTTCTAGTTCTTGCCAAATACTTTTTGATGGGAGGTTGCATAGGTCACTACCTGATCTGTGGTGATGTCCTCATTCGGGCTGAGATTCATGTACTGAAATTCTACAATGGGAGGTTGGTACTAGTTTAGTTGCCGGTCTTTTTCCTAAAGATTGTGCTGTTAATGCAATTGCTACTCAGACCTGAAATGACTGGTTATAAAGCCATTAGGTCAGTTATTGAACCAAGAACACACTTTATCTTTCGTGTAATATAATTTCTTTACAATGACAGTGGGGGATGAGAGAGGAAGGCTGGGAGCCTTGGAGATCAGAGCTGAGGATTGGCTGCAGTTTGATTTTCTTCCCTTTAGCTCATTGAAAAATAAGAATAATACCCCCTTTTATATATGTGCCCAATACTCTGCTAAGACGTTCAACGTGGATTATTCCATTTACTCTTTATAGTAACACTATAAAGTAGATATTGTATTACTGGTTCACAGATATGGAGACTGAGGCTTACTGAGTTTAAAATAAGTGCCTTGCCTGGTGACATATCCATTAAGTGTCAGAGTCCGGATTGAACCGAGGTCAGTCTGTTTCCAAGGGTTGAGCCCCTCATCACTGTGTTAAACTTGGATTCTCCTTCATTTTATTGGATATTACTTTTTCTTCTTTTAAGGAGTTTTATGCCCTTCTCCTCTCTCTTCATCCAAACCATGGGAGACGTAATGTACATTCCAAAACTATATATAGTAAAAGGGATCCTAAATTACTTCACAGGAATGAGCAGTCTGATATTAACTTAATTTTAAACAGAACATGGGGCTATGTGACCTCCAAAACCCCTCCCGCCCCTGACAGTTGTGTTCCAGAGAGAGAGATCTTGGTCTGAGTCACGGCTGTGCCATTTTCTAACTCCATCACCTCAGAAAAGAAACCTTACCTCTCAGAGCCCTAAGTCCTTTTCTGTAAAATGAGAAAAAGGGGACGTGTCTCAGAATTGATGTGATATCAGTGAAAGAACAGAGCAGTGTCTGGTGTTTCTCGTCTTGGTAGCTAGATTGTTCAAATGGCCAGTTTTCTTAGCAATAACTTAATTTTTTAAGGTGAAGCTTGTTTCTTCAGAGCTCATTAACTAGAAAAATCATGATCATTGCAGTTGAGGTAAAATATGTCTTTTCTTTTTTTAAATAAAATATGTCTTTTCCATAAAGACAAGGCTTTCACAACCAATGGCCAGCTCATAGAATCTCACAATGGTGAGTGACCCGTGAGATGCTATAACCCAATTCCATTACTTTGAGATCTCAGCACTAAAACCCAAAGAGGTTAAATGTATTTCACCAAATCACACAGCAAGTTGTTGGTAAATTCAAGGCCAGAATTTATTTCTCCTGATTCTAGGCCCAATGTTTGTGCTAAGAGTTCTAATAAACTCAAGATAAAGGTGGGGGGTTAGAGGGAAGGCTAATTTAACTACATTTAAAAAGAGACATTTTATATGCACTTTATTTCCATTTCTATCTTAATAATTATTTATGCTCTAAGTATTATTGGCAGTAAAGAATTAGGGGGAGAGAAACTCAGACTATAGCATCCAGCAGACCTTAAGATACAGATCTGTTACTTATTAGCTATGTGACCTTGAAGCTTAAACTCTGTCTCAAGTTTCCTGATAAGTAAAATGGGGATAATTAGCATAACTTTCTAGTGGTTGGGAGAATGAAATGAGATAATACAGGAGAGGTGCTTAATGAAGTGCCTAGTATACAGTCTCCATACCATAAATGGTAGCTTTAGTGGCAATAATATTAACATAAAAATCATGGGAACAACCTCAGCCATCACCACAACCACCCATCCATGGGTGAATTCATCCCATTCGAACTGAAAATGCCTCATTTCTAGTGAAAGTCAATAAATTCCAGAACCAAATAGACACATTGCATTTTGAGTTAGCCGAGATGTCCCTTGGCTACAGCCTGCTGACTGTCGCCAAGTCATCGCTGAGTCACTGACTGATTCAGGGAACTCTCCTGAAAATCCCAGATAGGGAGCGATAAGTAGTGAACCAGTCCATACAGTTCTAGTGTGTGGGTTTTTGCTGAATATAACCAGACAAGAGGTTGCTTTCACCAGAAAGCCACTCATTATGTCCCTTGTCTTTGGGTTAAAAAATGAAGCGTGAGTAAATTGTGTAAATTATCTATGGGTGATGGGAGATTCAAGGAAGAGATTCATGTCAGTACTAGCAATACGCTGAATGTTCAAATAAACCTAAAACTAGAGACAATTCCTGTTTGTCAGTTCTCGTATTTGAAGGGCTCTAATGCTTTCATGGATAGAATACAGATATATGCAAGAGTGTCCACCGCTATTTTTCAGGAAGATCATGGCTGAATGAGCTGGTTTTATAAAATGATAAATACAATTTTAAAAAAGCACTATCTTATTTTTTCTTTTTCTTGAATAATTAAATATGCTAGTGGATTTTTTTTTTTCCCCTCTTATTAAGAATGTCTTGAAAAGTGGGAAGAATATTAAATAATCCATTCTCATTGAATTCAAGGCAAATGATACCGGGTATCCTAGAAATGTGGGCATGCTATTTCAAATTGGAAGTTTTCTTAAAAGTAATACATTCCATAGTTCGTCTTATACCAAAGAAAGTCCAGTATCTCCTGAACTAGATTTTAACAACTTTCCGGTATCTGTTTGCATATTTTCTTTATGTTTACTTATGTTAACTGTATTGGTGAAAAGTTAGGATTATTAGTACAAAATAGTAGTTTGGTTATTTTAGCCCAGTGACAATGGAATCTAGAAGGAAGGGAGGATGCACCAAGGGGGAGGTTGGTGTCAGTGCAAAGTTTGTAAATTAATTCAGTGTGGAACCTTGGAACCCGCTCCCAGCGTCTACGTTGATTAGAAGCTGTAACAATACATTGTTAAAATGTAATAATGCATATGTAGAGACTGGCACATATTTTACCATTTATCCCTTCTATGTTTAACAATATTTTAGAAGAACTAATAAATATTCTGTGCTAGTAACATAATTTTTCATCCCTGAGTCATTAAACCTAGTCATTAAAGTTCAGGGGAAATCTAATGAGAAAGAGACAGAGATAGAGAGTAAAAGAGATAGAGATAGAGATAACGAAAGAGAGATTAAAAAAAAGAAGAAGAGGAGGAGGGGGAGAAATAGGAAGAAGAAATGTGACAGAGGAGGAGAAGAGGAAAGGACATGAAGAGACAGAGAGGGAAAGGGAACGAGAGACAGATCGAGAGAAATGAATCAAATGATGCTTGGCCAATGTCCAGAACAGCTACTTCTCACTTTAACTTTTTTCCTATGATCCAAAACGAAGCAAATGCCATTTGGCTGCAGCATCTCTGAAGTAGAAAAGTGCTCTGAGTCAGTTACTCTCAGAGAAGAAATGCCTAGGCTGAGAGATGTCCTCGGCGTTTTATGAACGGCCCTGTATCTGTCCAACTGTCAGCACACATTTGTCATCTCTGTCTTCTCTGTTCAGAACAATGGTGTCCCTTCTTGAATTTTGTGTCTTAGCTGTTTTCATTGCAGTGTAAATATTTCATGATTTGGAATATTTCCACTTGTAATCATGTCATCTTTAAGAAATTTGAACATGCTAAGAGTACATGTTATCTTCAGTTGTGATGAGTTGATTCATTACCGGACACTGGTTAGCCAAAGATAGAAGCAATTTTTAAGCTATTAATCATGTTTCCCACAAACTCTATGGTAGTTGTCAAAAAAGGGAAATTATACAAACATGTCATCCTTCCCGACATCCTAATGTTTGAAGAATGTTTCATGCTTCTTCAAGGAAGGCGTGGCGTAATTTTAGAACAATGTAGATTTATTAGTGCATAGTTTTAAAAAGGAAGTTGATGCTACATGTGCTACCCAAAGGGAAATCATTTGATGTTAGTAGGGAGCTCTATATAAGTCCTGAGTATTTTTGGATTGGGACATAGTCTCCTTAGTTCTGTGTTTTGTCTTATGTTACTAATAAGCTTAGAATTAGGGAAAGGAGCCTGTGCACGTTGGAATCGGTGAACTAGAATACAGCCAGGTTTTGAGCCTGGCCAGTGAACTTCATACTGCTTGCCTTTATGTCAATCTTGCACAAGTTAATGTTGCATGATTTCGCTATCTTCTGTGAGGTGGGAAAGTGAATTACATTCTTTCACCCACAATTTATGGGATGTCCACCATGAGTCACAAACTATGTTAGGCATTGAGGATGTAAAGATAAATAAGATAAATTCACACCCTTCAAAAGCACAGATGGTAAATGAAGATAAACATTGTAATGACAAAAGGCAGTCCTGGGACCAAGTCCAGATCCATCTTCTGCTAGCTGAGTGATGCTGGACCAGAGTACTTTGCCTCTCTGAGCCTGTTTTCTCATCTACAAATTGGGGATGACAATGGCAAAACTTCTCTAAGAAGGTTGCCACCAAGGTCAAACGAGAATAGACTAACAATGTCTTATAAATGATAAAGTGCTAAACGTATGGGAGTTATTTTAGGGAGGAAGTATGGTTTAGTGGAATGGTCATGGGTTTGGGGTTGCTAAACTCAGTCCAAATCTCATCTGTACCATTTAAAATTTATATGAAGCTGAGTTGTCATAAAGATTAAATAAAGTCATTTATTCATCCATGCAACGAAGTTCGTAAGTGCCTGCTACATGCTAGACACTGTTCTAGAACTGAGATGGGAGTACATGTTATCTTCTGTAAAGGGCCAGATAGTAAGTATTTTAGGCTTTGTGGGCTACATGGTCTTCATTGCAACTCCTCAACTCAGCTGTTGTAGAGTGAAAACAGCCATAGAGAATTCATAACAAACAGGTTTGCTTGGGTGCTCATACAACTTTATTTACAAGAACAGCAGGTGGTGGACAGGATTTGGCCTGTGGGCTGTGGTCTGCCCACTTACATACTAAACGTGGCCCTTGATCTCATGGTGGTTTTATTCTAGTGGGCAAGATAGGCAAGCATGTGTCAACAACAACAACAACAAAAAGACAAGATTACAGCAGAGACCCTTTCTCTAATCACCTGTGGAAATGGCCACTATATCTTTCAGTGTGTGGTGATGAGGAGAATGCTTATTGAGTTGATATATTTTCTACTTCTTTTCTAATCTCTGTAACTATGTTTCTTTCAGCATTGAATACACAGTTGACATTGAACAAAAGACACCGAGTGAATTTGTAAATTCTCACTTATAAATTATGTGCCTCAACAAGATTCTAAGACCAAACATACTACTCAGTGCTGATCTCGCGGGGGGTCACTTATTGTTTTCGGAACTTTCATGTGGGCAGTTGATATTAGTCAGCTTCAAAGTGAATTCTGACTCTGCATCAGGTGTGGGATACTGTGAACAAAGTTGGGGTGTCAGTGCTAGAGCTTTGAAAGGTGCCCTCGTTGTCTCCTGTAGAGTTGGAAGAGTCTCAGCAGAAAGGCAGAGAGGATTGTCTGTTCCGTTGTCCCAACATCTACTGAGCTCACTCCTATATACGACTAAGGAAGGAATAGCAAATGGATTAAAATTAAATTTCAAACTGTATTTTTATAGCAGAATCTTCTTTGGAGCCCTCTATGAGTTTGAAAAGCTATAGGAACAAGGTAATCATGGGATCTCAGATTTTGTAACTGTCACATTTTCAAGCTGTGTTGGATTTCATATGACCGCACTGTGCAGCCCTTCCCTGATCGTTCTCCACAGACGCACATGGGACATACGGACACACAGGAACAGCCTCAACTGTCCACCCACCCCCTCAACCCCCCCAAACCATATGAACTAAAGGAGATGGAGATGCACTGATTGGTCATTGAAATTATAAAATGGTTGACTTAAGTGTACTTAGATGTCGTTCCTTCCCAAACTGTTCATTCATGGGTAGAGAAACAGTCTCCTAGGGAAACTGATGATGATATTGATTCGGGGGTTTAGAATTTGGGAAGTGTTTAAAATGGAATTAATTTCCATTTGAAAATAAATGACTAGATTCTTTGTAATTTTTATCAATAATAATATTTTTAGAATTCAATATACAGTTCTGTATTATTATAAACATGAATAATAGCAAACGCGTATGTAATGCCTATGGTGGCTGGGGCACATTACACCCTCCCAGTCACCCAGGGAAGTGGGTGCTATTATTAGTTTTCCCATTCTGCAGACGACTCAACTAAAGAAGAAAGATCATGTCGTTTGCCTGAGAATACAAAGCAGTGAAATCGTGGAGCAGGGATTTGAACCCGGATCTTCAGCTTTGCACAGCGAGATGTGCTGTATGCTTTCCAACACGATTTTTCTCCCTCCGCCCTCACGACAACACAATGAGACAGAGCTTGGACCTTGAGCGGGATACGGAATTGTTTAAATATCAAGGGCATAGTGTGAGCATTAGCCTATGTGAGGCAGTCACAACGCAGTGCCGGATGTGTGTAGATGTCTTACTGCTGGTCGCAGTGAGAACAGCCCACTGTTACCTGAACTGTACTGAGTGGAAATCCATTTTGATCTGACCACTTGCATCTGAATCTGTGGATAATGAGCTGCATTATGGATGCGATCCGAAGGCATTTGAAGAATTTATCTGTGAGTTCTTAGCTGAGAGGCTCTCCAGGAAAGTGTCAGGGAAAATTGGATGTTTTCTTCTACTTGGCTCAGATTGGTACTTTCAGAGATTAAACTTTGTGAGAGTGAGTATATGAGAGTCTGGATACAGGAGGTTCTCCAAATCTGCATTGTTAGTATTTTAAGAAGTCAAATAATAGAACCAAGTGAATTAAGAACAAAGCCCTCACCGTGGCCTTTGACTGCCTCCTGATCTGGCCTGGACTGGATCCTGACCTCGTTGTCACTCTCCCTGTCCCTTCCTCCTGCTGTCTAGCCACACTGACAGCTTTCTGCTCTTCTTTGCCCCAGGACTGTGACGTGTTTCCCTCTGGTTGGGAGGCTGCTGACTCACTCCCATACTTTCTTCAGGTCTCTGCTCAGTTGTCACCTAATCAGAGGAGCGTTCTCCGAGCACCCTCAGTTGGACTGTCCCTGCCACCCACAAGTCCCTCACTGTGCTTTTTGGTATTCCATAGCCCTTACTATCATCTCACATATTGTATGTTTGTTTCATGTCTACAGTTTCCAGCACTAGAGAGACCTTAATGAGAAAAGGGACTTTTTGGTTCCCCGACATATTCCCTTGCTAGAATAGTGCTTGGGACCTAACAAACATTTTTTGGATGAATGAATCGATGATGAAAATGTAGAACATTTCCTTGGACTTGCTAAGGCTTTGCTGAGAACTGTAGCAGTGACCACTGGGTGGCCACAGCGGCCTTCACCATCCACTGCAGCCACTCTCCTTGCTGAGCACCTCGTGCCAGAGCTTTGCCTGCGGTCATTCTGCTGAATGGAGGGCCTCAGGCCGTTTGTCTTGGTTCTAACTGCCTGAGGGAAATGAGCCTTTAAGAGACTCGGTCAGATCACATGTACCAGGCTGCTTTGCAATCCACACTCATTCACTCACTGATATCAGACATTTACAGAGCATCTGTTGTGTGCCCCTTGCTCAGGAGACAGAGATGAACGCCCTAGGGTTCCTGCTTCTACAGAGCTGGCCCACGTCTACTGGTGGAGGTGAGAGAAGAGAAAGTCACCATCGTTCCTCATGAGCATTCTGACTGGGGACAGGATGACACAGGGACAGGACCTTGTGGAGTGGCAGGAAGAGCACCCCATCCAGCCCGTAGGGAGCAGTGTGAGAGATCAGGCTGCCGGAAGAAAATGACAAACACACAGAGCTTTGAAGGAAGCCAGGGCTTCTTTAGGTGGAGGTGGTAGCAGTCTTTCCAGGAAGAGGAAGCAGCATGCAGAAACTCCGGGAGCAAGAGACCTTGGAACGTTTGAAACTGCAGTGGATTATTCTGCCTGGAGACTGAGGTACCAGGTGGGAGAAGGAAGAGATGCGGCTGGAGGAAGAGGACTGAATGCTGTAAGGAGAAAATACGCTCATTTTAAAAAGCGAATTCCAAAAATGCAGACCTGTGGGTGGGTTTTCCACGGAACTATAACTTTAGGTGACAGCAGCCTGTCATTGTTTCTATGTGATTCAGGAAACAAAATATACCGGGGGAGCCACAAAAATGTGTACACATGCCTTGTATGCATCGGTATATATCAAGTTTTAAATTTTAATGCAGTTTTTTCCTTTCTTAAAATGTGTGTACCTGTATTGGGCACCCTCTGTACAGCACGTTCAGCTGCAGTCATGTATTCATGCTCCGTTCACCTACTAACTAGGGTATGAACACCCACCACGTGCCAGGTACTGTTAAGTTCTAGCGGTATGGAACGTGCTAGAAGCATAGAATTAAAATGCTGTCCACTTTATATCCAGGGAACTAGAAATACCATTAACATACGAATACATGACAGGCTGGCTTCATGGACGTGGGACCTGTGCAGTCACATTGGGCCCCACACCGAGTTGAATGTTCTGCTGTAGCTGTCTTAACATTCCTCATCATTTCTGAACATCCACGTTTTCATTTCGCGATGGGCCCTGCACATGACACAACTTCTCCTTATAACTGACGTGCAGTTGTGAAGTTGATCAAAGGTATGCAAACAACAGTGAAATCCAGCCTGTCTCCTATTTGTGGATGATTTGTGAGCTGTGAATAGTTTTTACATTTTAAAATCCTTGAAAAAAAATCAAAAAGAATTTCATTTCATGGCATGTGAAAATTGCATGAAACTCAAATTTCAATGTCCATAAAAGTAATGGTGCATAGGTGTGCTTTTTTTTTTTTTGTTTGTTTGTTTCCCATGTTGTCTATGACTGCTTTCACGGGACTATGGCATAACTGAGTAATTGCAGCAGAGACTGTATGGTCTGTAAAACCTAAAATATTTACTCTCTGAACTTTCATAGAAAAAGTGTGCTGACCCTTGATCTAGAGGACATTCTACTATTCTAATTATTACACTCCTTAGTTTCACGCATTTTCCATTTGCTGTTAGAGTTGTAACTTTACTCTCATTTATTTTCTGGCTGGAAACAACATAAGCTTCAAGCTCACTCACTGCCGTAGCCCCACATCTAGGGTGCCTGATAAGTACTAGGCACTCCAAAGTATTTAACACAACTTAGGTGTGAGGGATGATTGGTCTATATACTTCCTGTTTCCCATTATATTTCATGTCCTCCAGTCAGTGATTGCATGGGCGGGAGCCTCTTTCCCAAAGGCATCTTGTAGAGGGGTTTGTGCATAGAACGCACTCATGCGCCATAAATGTCTGTGACAATGCACAGGGGCCCAATGGTGGCTGTTTAGCACATATTGCTACTGGCTGCTGGACTGCTTTAGAAGGAGGCATCAGTGGATAAATTCTTAAAGTATGTTTGGAAGTTCCAAGATGAAAGACTAAAGATAAAATGCAATTTTTAATCTTAAGCCTTAAGGAAAAAAAAAAAGCAAATTACATGAAATGCCTTCTTGTGATAAGTGGAAGAAGCTCCTGGACGCATGGTAAGGATTCACGTCTTATTTCTGTGTTTGCAACTTTCAAATCTGTGTGTTTCAGCCCTGACTTCTCAGCATATATATCCAATTGTTACTTGACGTCTCCACTGGATGCTGAATAGACAATCGAAATTGAACAAATCCAAAACTGTACTCTTTGATTTTTTTCCCTCCAAATCTGTAGCCCCCACCCCATCTTCCCCGTGTCAGTAACGTTACCCCAACAGCTACTCAAGGTGACAACCACGAGTTATTTGGGGCCATGTGATGGAAAACTGATCTCCAAACCTGCTTCTTTTATTTAGGTTCCTGTTTGGAGATTTAGATGAATGTAGTGAGGCGTGTCTAGATCCTTTCTAAGATCCCTCTAAGTACTGCATCGATCCAGTAACCTATGCTTTTAACCTTTCCTTAAGAGTGTGAGGAAAGTACAGTCTTAAGCTATCTATATATCTATATCTATCTATCTATCTATCTATCTATCTATCTATCTATCTATCTATCTATCATCTATCTATCTATCTATCTATCTATCTATCTATCTATCTATCTATCTATCTATCTATATGCATTTTTAGAACTTACTGTGTGCTGAGACAGTATACTGGGTACGTAAATTTTGCTGGTTGAAGGCATGACTGAAAGAAATGCCCAAGACTTGCTTTGACGGAAGAGTTACTAACTCTGGGCTAGTGCCCTTCTCTCCCCAGCCATCATTGGTGGGAAGTCAAGGTTAGCTTCTTGGGCAGATTTGTGAGAAGTGGGGCCTCTCTTCCTTGCAGGCCCCTAATCCAGGGGGGCCGGTAAGGGCTAGCCCACCCCACATCATGTGCCCAGGGGTAAATGCAGGTGATTGTGTGACCTGGGACAGATTAACCCATCCCCCATGGTGAGGAAACAATAGGGCTACTCAATTTCCTTGTTTTCTTTGACTGAAACAGAAGCCATTGAAAAAAGAAAAAGAAAAACAAATTCATCCAGGGGTGGCCTGGGGTAAGTGAAGAGAATGTGGATCAAATACAAGTGTTTCTTCTAAGGAGCAGGAATTTAAGAGGGCTAATCCTTCCGGAATGTTCTTGCTGGTGTGGTTCATGGCTGTCTCGTTCACCCAGGCTGCCTGACGTCAGAATCCCGAGTTTGGGAGAAGCAGTGAGCGGACTTTGGCGGCGTGATGATGGACACCTTGGAGGGCTTGCAGGTGAGGCGTGGGTTTCCTAACTGACGCATCAGGTTGTGGATCCCAGGAAGGGGTTCCACACCAAGCAAAGAGCAATTTGATTGGGGCAGTTGGTCACGATAGAGGTGAAACCCTAACGTGCACAGGACTTAAGGAAAGGTGGGGTGGAGCTGTGAAGATACCGAACGTGATGTGAGTAATGGCCAGAGTCTCGTGAGTACCGAGAAGAACTGCTTCTGAAAAACTTGAGTGCCTCCCGCCATTGTAACTTGAGTTCTTTGGCAATAATGTCACTGACTAGTTAACACATGTGAAGATTCAATAATGTATAAAAAGCTCAGATGGGAAGGAAGATATGAGTTTCCCTGTGTTACATATCGGCTTTCTGGCAAAGTCTGGTCAACATAGTACAGGGGAACCCTTACCTTTCTTTCTAGTTGAACATTTTCCATGTTGTCTCATTTAATCCTCACATCAGTCTTCCTGGTCAGTGATTTTATTCCCAGGGTAAAGAAAGAGAAACAAAGGCTCAGAACATTTAAATAAGTTGCCAAGGGCACACACACACTCCAGGAAAGAGCCAAGATCTAAGCACATTTGTGTCTGGCTCCAGTGCCGCTCTTCTTAGTCAGTTTCCTCTACCTCTGCTGTTCTGCTTCTTCATACCCTCCAGCAGAGTGCTTGTCTCCTGTGATGGTCCTGTAACCCACTCTCCATTCCTGACCGCCCCTTTGCCTTAATTTCCTCCCAACATTTAAGCGCCAGCTGTCTTGATGATGCATCTGAAGTGGAATTAACATGCTTTATAGCACAGTTCTGTTGCTTGCTTACCACCCATCATTGACTCCCCATGATTTGGGAGGAGGAAATTCAATTGTTAACATTCATTGCTCTTTAAATCTGACCTCTTACTTAAAAGTGTTATTTTCCAATGGACTTCTAACAATCTACGCTCCATCAACATTGCATCTCTCGAAAGCGCCTGTGCTTTGCCTGGCCTGTGCCCATGCTGTCCCCAGCTATTCTAATTCCCACAGGTTAGTTTCCGTCCTCTTACAGGAAGCCTTCACTGGCAACCTCAGGTGAGGTTTGTGCTATTTCTTTACATTCCTGTAATACCACATGCTTTACTCTGCCAGAGGACTTTTTTCTCTCTATCGATATTTTCCATTTATTCACCTGATTTTCCAGTTTGATTGAGAGCCTCTTGAAGATAGAACTCTGACCAATTCAGTTTGTTGTTCTCAGCGCTTTGCATGAGTCCTGGTTCATAATAGGCGTATACTAAATGCTAATGAAAAAAATAATTTGACTTTCATTTATTCGCTCCTGTAACAAAATGTATCGAGTACCTATGATGTCCCCAGCCCTATGCTAGACTTTGAGAATGCTAAGATTAAAAAATATAATAACATATAGTCACTGCTCTTAAGTCCCTCGTAGACGAGGAAGAGAAACAAGTATTTAAACAAATAATTGTAGTAATGTGCTATTGATTATGTGGGTGAATATGTTTTACCATGGGACGCAGAGGAAATACCAGTGGAATCGGGGAACGTTCTTCCCTGGGTAGCCCAGAGAACTTTCTATCCCACTGCCCTGAGCACCCTCTTTGGCACTTGGAGATCAGCAAGTTTTTCCACAGTGGTTGACGTCATTGGTTCCCACAGCAGTCTGCTGGAGTACAACTCTGGGTATGTGAACTTGGGCAAGTTATTTACTCTCTGTGGGCTTCAGTTTCTTCATTTGCAAAATGTGGGTAATAAATGCACCTACCTACCTCATGGGATTGTTGTGAGAATGCAATGTGGTAAAATGTTAGAACAATGTCTTGCACTCAGTAGATGCTAGCTTTTTCAGTATTTCTTTTCTTTTCTTTTTCTTTTTCTTTTTTTTTTAACAATTGCTATTGTGGTCCTCAGGAAACCGTCCATCTCTATAACTCCTGGATGGGCCTTTTTGAAGATACTAGAATCCAAGCCAGCAGCTCTAGTCCTGCTTATGATTGTGGCTTAGATATTTGTGATTGGGGCACATGCAGTGGAAAGGCGGGAGGGATCTCTCTTTGCATCCTCTGGGAGCTCACCCATTTTAAAGAGTTGAGAAGTTAGACAATACACAGCAAAGATATCCTTGAGTTTGTTGCCGAAAGTGCTGGGGAGACTTCCTGATTGCTAGGAGCTAGAGAGAGGAAAAAAGTATTTTTTCTCCTCAAGCTACTAGCAGGAGAACTGACATGCTACGATTCAGCTTTCTCAACTAGATGAGAAAAACAGACTCAAAAGCTTTCCAGTTTCTTGAATGGTTAGTGAAAGACGTGAATCTGATGGAGTCCCCTGGTCCCAGTTTGTAGCCTCATTATGCTTTCTCCCGGAATTTTCCAGATTCCTCTTGCACTCACAGAGATTGGTGAATACAGCCCTGGCTCACCAGTCAACCCCCACCACATATTCCCTTCTGGGAATTTTCACCAACTCCCAAATAAAAGGTACAACTCTCCAGTAGTAATTTCACAACCATTCATTCCCCTACCACCATTCTCAAGTCTTGAAAGTTGCATTTTTTTTAATTCTTCAATCAATTCCCAAATTTAGAATTACTCTATTTTTACTCTATATCTCCCGAGTTTGCAAAGGTATTTCATCCCAGGGATGGAATAATCTGACATAGCTAACTTATCTTGCCTGGAGAGAGAAGACTTGGTAGCAATGTCCCTCTGGGCTAGCCTAGTATTTCTAGTTTCTTCTTGATTTAGAGTCTGTCATTGTGTCTGTGGACCCATTGTTCTCAGAAAGAAATCTGATATTCTCAAGCAACCCCAAACACCTTCACTGGCTGCCTCCCCATTTCTCTTTCCCTGTTCTCACCCCACAGCCTCCAAGGACTAACTCCACACATTTCCCTACACTTCTTGGCCTAGTGCGTGCTTTCCTCCTCCATCCTGGCCTCCTCCTGTCCCCCTCCTGGTGACCTCAGGCTGTAAAATACTATAGTATCTCTGGCTTGGGTTCTTTATCTGGCCCCAAATTCTTTCCTTCTCCCCCTATGACATTGAGGAAGAAGGACTGTTCATGTAGAATGTTTTCATCTCCATCTTTTTTCTCCAGGCCCCTGTAGATGACATTTTTGCTCATGCTGCCATAAAATTGAAATGTCCTTTTTTCACTTGCCCTCGGAGATGTGGCATTTTCCCAGAAGTAGCTGGGATCTGAGCCTTAGGTTGTTGCATAGGAGGAGAAATTGTTTCGACAAAATCGGTGATGGACTGTATATCAAAACAGAGAGAAGTGGGAGGGACTGGCTGCTTTGAAGACAGCATCCTCCTTCCGAAATGGAATTTCTGGCACGATCCACAAGTTCTTGGGTTTCCTTTTCTCTTTTATTCCCAGGACTGTAGGGAAGAATTATTTCCTATTCTTTGGGCTTCTTTATTGTCCTGCCATGCTTTGTAACATGTTGTAAGTGAAACCTGAATATCACACAAGGCTTCAGAATCAGCAAAATGTGTTCAATGACTGTTCTAATTCTTCTGAACCATATATAAAACCATGTTAATAAGAGTATCTTCCACTGGGTGTGCTTTTATATATTTCCAGAGCACATTCTCACACATTTTAATTTGACTTCAAAGCTGGTTTGCCAGTTTCTGTCCAGGTGCTAGCCTCTGACTGAGTGGCTACAATTGGTCACGGGAATATCCATCCCCATCACTTAAAGTAAAAAATGGAAACCAACAGACTGAGGAGAGTTGGGTATAATTATTTCTGGAATACAGAGCTACTAGTACCTGCCGGAAAAATGTTATGGGAGTTAGAGGTTAAATCATAGAGATTGCTTTGCACATATTTGGTACTCAGTAAATGGTAGTCTTATATTTGCAAGAAGACTTGCACGTGTTTCCTCCTTTGGTTCCCACAGCCAGGCCTGAGGATCACTGCGGTGTTATGACATGAGGTTGTGTCTACAGAGTCCTCTGTGATGGCCTGCCCAAATTATGCAGCCAGAAGGGTTGACGTTAGGATTGAAGCCTCGATCACCTAACTTTGCTCTTCCCGTTTTACTGCACTGCCTCGTATGAAGTCCATTTTCACTTTGTTTATTTAGCTTATAAATATTTATTAAGCATCACCTGGGTGCCACGTACTGGACTAAGCACCACAGATACAGACCTAAGTAGATCTAGAACCTTCCCTCTGTGCTTTCCTCAGAATGCTCCCAGCCTACTTCTCATGAGTTCGTGGAAATATGTGTTTGTAATACTTTGAAACCTGGACTTTTGTACGATGTATATAACTTATGTTCTTCCTTTTATAATAACATAAGCCAAATACTTTATAAAGCACTAAAAATATTTTATGAACAGTGTATGAAACCAAATATAAATGTGATCATTCATTTTAAATAGAGTTCACATATAGGTTGCGAGGAATTAAAAAAAAAACTGCTGACAGATAGTCTGAATGTTGGGAAGCAGATGATGCAAAATACATAGAAAATACATATATATGTATAAGTGTATGTAGGTACACACATACATGTAGACATATTTCAGAGTTAACATGGTAAATACTCAATTGTGTCTGAATATTTTGCTTTTTTTGTGGATAAATCAGTAAGATTTGTTTAGAATCCTAAACAAGATTCTATTCAGGCAACCTTGGGTTTATTGCAGTGAAGGGGAGCCTCAGGATTTTGACCTGGAGAATTGGGATGTCTACTGTCATCACTTGTCACAAAAACTTTGGTGTGGGATATAGCCGTGGGGGAGGCTCATGGGGAGAGAGGTGTGTTTTTTTTTTGGGGGGGGGAGGGTGTAATGGAGTAATCCAGATGTTTGAACAGCTGTATTAGTAGAGTTTTTGGACAATTTTACACAATAATATTTTGTGATAAAACTTTGGTATGTGAAATTATCATTGTTTCTCAAAATTCTTTTACTCAGAAACAGAACATGAATTCAAGGGGACTCACAATTAATTGAAAAAATGAAATATATCCTTTTGAAATGTTACAGTAAAACATGAATGGTTTTGCTCCATACCAGACACTCATTTGAAGCAAGGCATTCTGCTGGAGAAGAAACCCACAAGGGCTTCTTTAAATAGGATGCACTTTGATTGTGATCCAAGGAAGAACTGATAGTGAGAGATTAAAACATTTCCAGGGTAATTTACAGCTTCCTGCATTTTTTAAGGTTACTTTATTTTCTGCCTTAATGGTCCGGGGTAATTTATATATGCCATGGCAGAAAGAAGCATGGCCAGAGGTCTTCTCTGCTGCTCAGAGTCTTGGTTGATTTAAGAGAGGAGATGCTATCTCATGCTGTACCAAATGGAGCCAAGACCTGTGGACTTCGCACAGCAGCCAAGTCTGTCCGTGTATGTTGACAACTTGTACAGGCAATATATCCCTGAGCTCTTGATCGAGATAAAATAATAACAATGACAACAACAATAAGGAGAAGAGGAAGAGGAGGAGCAGGCAGTAGAAATGCTACTGCACCAGAATTGCTACGGTTCACACCAGCAATTAATAATACTAAGATTTTATAATTCTAGTGTGCACATTGCTAGATTAAACTCAGCTTTTTTTTTTTCTTCTTCTTTTTTTTTTTTTTTTAGTATTCACTATGTGCCAACCACTGTGCTTGATGCTGAAAGGTTAGGAAGATGGGTTAGATTCAGCCCTGCATGGTCTAGTTGGAAGATTCTCCTATAGGAATTATCACCACCAAAAACAAAACAAAGAAGCATTAAGTGTGACATAGAGTCACCATGAAAAATGCTGTAGGAGCAAAACCTAGAGATTATTTAGAGTTAGAGATTGGGAAAGCCCCATGGAAGAAGTGATCTTTATCTCTCTATCGCATATCTATATCTATCTATATCTATCTGAGATTTTGCAGGCAGTGTGGATTTTGGTAAACGCGTATGGAAAAGTGATTCTAGCAAAATACGCCACTAACACAGGTATGGAGATAAGAGTATATATAGACTCTGTCTGTAGAGTGAGGGGGCATCTCAATAGCTGGATTAAAGGAAGCTTTGTGGGGAGTGTGATAAGGGAAGAGCAGGTTGTCATTAATGCCTGTCTGTGCTTAGAGAGCTAGGTTTACTCAGTGCCAACTTAGAATAGGCCCTGCACTAAAGCCTGGTGGACATAAGCCCTGGTTTGGGCTGATCTCCTGTTATGTTCCGTTTTCCCAAGCTGCCATCCCACAGCCCATTACTAAGGGCTGATTCTGAACCATAGACTAGATTCTAGGGAAACTAAAAAGACCTCTACTCACACAGAACAATTCTCCACTAGTGAAAATTGTCAGGCCACATGCTGGGCTGGGAAAAGTGCCGGGCTTTTCTTCAGTCCTGTTCCAGAAGTGCCATCCTTGGGCTATGCTAGCCCTCTTGCCGCCTGTGTTCTCCTAAGAGTTTTCCTTTTGTGTCTGGATATAGTGACTCCTTTGTACCCAGAAGTGTGACATTGTGCACATTAGCGTTATCCACGATTCTGAGAGGAGTGGTGAGAAGTTGTAGATGGAGACTGATTCTTCGTGTGTTCTGCTGACTGGCTTCAGAGGAGCCCCGGAGGGATACTGTGCTATCACAGTACATCAGCCACTGTGCTCTTGTATCCACCAACGTAACTGGACTGAGTCCTTAACCTGCTTTTTGTCCTGGCTCAACTAAGACCTAGCTGTATGGCCTTGGGCCCTTACTTAACCTATTTGAACTTAAGTGTTACCATTTGTAAAATGTTAGTTCTACTTGGTCTCCAATTTTCCACCTATTTCTAATTTTTATCATTGTTGTTCTACAAAGCATTTTGGTTGTAGTTTTCGAAACGTGAAGAATATGAGAACGGGTGACACTTCACGTTTCATCTTGATGTTTGGATGAAATTCACTTTCAGTTGACATTATTCAAATTTGATATGAAATAGCAAACATATCAAAGCGCTCCTTCCTTGCAAGTGTAATTCTCCTGTAAGTGTTTAATCCTGCCAAGGAGAAAAAAAAAAAGACAAATACCTTTGTAAACAAACAGCTGCTAGGAATGCTAGGTTTATTTAAGTTTTGGAAATCTGTGCAGAGGAAGTAGTATCCTATAGTTAAACAGCTATATTAGGAATTCCTTACCCAAATCAGGTATTTACAGTACATTTTGCTGTGAACGCTGACTGGTTTCTGTGCAATTGTGAGGTTATGTTGTTTCATCTTGAAAAGAGTAGAGCACTAAAATAGAGAGAGTACCATGCACATTTTACCCCGAAGCCTAGATGCCTTTTATTTTAAGGGGGGAAAGGTAAAAACATCAGAATCCAGTAGTGTAATATAGCGCAGTGTAGTATACAAAGGAATGCCTACAGATTTAATGCCCCACAAATGGAACTTCAGAAAACCACAGCAGCTCTTAAATGGTGCATTGCAAGAATAAAAACATGATCCAATCCTGAAAGCATTCCTGCTGGGTGGCTAGGCCTTACATTTCTCCGGAGAAAACCAGATCTTATACAACCTTTTATAGAGTAAGGCTTAGATTATTCCATTATGCTTAGGAAAATATGGAGAAGGAGCTAAGTGTTTCAGCAAATTTTTAAGCTAATTGAATCAATAAGGTAGAAGCCAAGAGAGGGAGACGTTCTAATGTTGGGCTTTTGCTTTGGACAATAATATTGGAGGCTAATATAGAAAACATGAACTACAAATGCCTGTTTGCTTGTCTGTCTTTTTTAAATCTTTTATTCAAGTTATTTAAACTAAAAACAAAGGAAAACCAGTTCATCATCCATTTCTCCCACCCCGACATTGCCTGCCTCTTTCAACCACCGATCAGTTCTCTATATGTATGAGCTGTTTTTTTGTTTTTTTTTTAATATCCCACATATAAGAGAGATCTTATGGTATTTGTCTTTGTCTATCTGGCTCATTTCACTTAGCATAATGCCCTCAAGGTCCATCCATGTTGTTGTAAGTGATAAGATTTCATTCTTTTCTATGGCTGCATAATACTCCATTGTGTGTGTATACAATTTATAACATATTTTACACACACACATACACACAAACACACACGGTGACAAAAAAAGTATACACATTTTAAGAAGGAAAAAACTATTAAAATTACATTGATGGGAACCACTTTGAGCACCTCTTGTAATTGCAGAAGTCAGATGTGACTTGTATTCATCTTTTGTTATCAGTATATATTATTACAATTTTAATACAGTCTTTTCCTTTTCCTTTCTTAAAATGTGTATATATATTTTTGGCACCCTCTGTGTGTGTATATATATATGTATATATATATATATATATATATACATATATATATATATATGTATATATATATATATATATATACATATATACACACACACACATATATACATACACATATACGAATATATATATATAATATATATATATATATACATACATATATAATAATTTTATTCTCTCTTCATCAATTGATTGAGAGTTTGGTTCTTTTTATATCTTAGCTATTGTAAATAATGCTGAAGAATCCTTCATTTCACAAAGCTAAATTTTTCTATTATTTAATCTTGAACAATTCTGTTTAAGGAGCTGTTTCTACATGGGGGGTGCATATATCTTTTGGAATTACTGTTTTCATTTTTTATTTTATTTATTTATTTTTTTTTTTCAGACAAATACCCAGAAGTGGAATTGCTGGATGATGTGATAGTTCATTTTTAATTTTTTGTTGTAACTTAGTGTTTTCCACAGCAGCGGTGCCAGTTGACATCCCCACAAACAGTGCACAAGGGTACTGTTATTCACATCCTTTTACGTACTTCCTCGCCAACACTTGCTGTTTCTTGTGTTTTTGATAATAGCCATTCTAACAGGTGTGATGTGATATCTCATTGTTTTGATTTGCATTTCCTTTCTGCCCATTTTTAAATGAGATTGTTGAGTTCTGGGAGTTCTGCTTGTCTGTCTTCTTGACAGTATATACTGAGTTCTTTGAAGAAAGGGACCTTGACCCTCTACACTATTTCTGTCTGCGGTGACCAGTACATGCATGGGACATAGTAGCCACTAATCTTTATTTATAGAATGGAGCAGAAAAACAAAACTCTTTAGATCAGAGTAAAATCACATTAAATAATAGGAAAATTTAGCCTTGTGAAATGAAGGATTCTTCCGTATCTGTTAGCTTTCATAATGTTCTGTTTAACATACACCCAATTTATTAAGCCCTTGTTTTTGTACTGGGATGAAGTTTTTTGAAAGTGGGGTTTTTACTTTTCAGCAAAGATAAACGTTGATCCTGGAAATTAAATACAGATTATTACAAAAGTTGTTCTTGGGGGAACAGTGTACTGGATGATGTTGTTTGTCTCCTGGGGCTGTTAGATGCTGAGATTTGTCCCATTATACAAATACGACTATTGACTCTCCTTTACTGACTGTTATGTTTTGCCACATTTTCGTACTAGCTTCGTGGTCCTCCATCGTGGGGACAAACAGCTTGATGTATTATATAGGGAGAGGATGCTAGAGTCCTGGAAAGCATTGCATTTGGAATTCTAGAGCAGTGGGTGGGTTCGTAGATCAGTGTACATTGCATGTGTGTGTGTTTGTGCATGTATATGTTTGTGTGTATGTGATTGTCCTTGCCTATTTGACTTACCAAGTCCGCAAATACCTGAAGTGAAAGAAAATGAAGGAAAAAGAGTTGTATTCTCCTCTTCCTGCTTTTGGGTTGTACAACATCAAAGCAAAGATGCAGAGACTGGTGAAATATTTAGCAATCAATTTCCTATCTCTGCTTTTAAGTATTCTGCTGGTTTATAACTAGTGCCTTGAAAAAGGGTGTGTGGTTTAAACACAGATTTTTACACTTTAAATTGAGACCATAATCTCAGCTTCAGAGTGGGGAATTCCTAAGATAACTTTGTTTTGTAAAAAAATGAGGTCACTCAGATGGTATACAATTCATTCCAAGTGCTTTAATTGTCGTCTGAAAACATAAAGAATAAAGTGTGCCATTTCCTTTTTATCTTTTTCCTTTGGCTTTGTTTTAGAGAAAATAATTTCCTTATCAATTCTGTAGACATAGTGCTAGCTTGTATCTTCAGAGTGGATGCTATCAGGTTTAGTATATTCACTGAAGTTAAACTATCTACATTAAGTAAGAGAGGGGAGTTTTTTTGGCATCAAACCCAAACAGAATCTTAGTACAATTTATAATAAATCTACTTGATTATTGTATTATGTAAATGCTCTTAATCCTACAAATTACATTTAATGTGGTGTCCTTTTTATATTTTGATACCACAAGAACAGGATGTGACACAAAATAAGATGAAAAATGGGATTCATTCATTTGATTTTTTTTTTTTCCTTCTAGCTGTGCTAGAGATTACAGCTAAGGAAATTTCTCCAGTTCTGATATTCTTTAGGTGCAAGCCAAATATGTTTCTTTTTAGTAGAGATTATATGAAACACATTATATTAAATATTTGTTTGTGAGGTTAGTCAGGGAATTTTGAAATTATTACTTAACTGTAGAGGGAATTACTTTGCAGATTTTAAAGCTGGAAATGTCCCGGATTCAGAACAAAACAAGTAATCCTAGGTCACCTAATACACCTTCAGAATTTTGTTCAACAACTGTTATGTACTGAGTACTTCAAGGAAAGGACGGGGCTCTGGGGTACTGAATCTGCCATCAACAGAGGCATAATCTGTTCCCTTCTCAAACCAGCCTCTATCCTCAGGCTAAGAACTTTGGATATCATTCTTCTGGGCTCCCCTGTCATCCTATCTATGCTTCCATTTCTGTGTCAATTCTGCTATATTAAATTTGCCTATTTATGTATTCATCTTCTCAACCAGACTCTCAGACGTTCAAGGGCAAGAGCAGTGCTTCTTTTAATCTTGTGTCCCAAGCAAAAAATATATGGTACGAAACACTTTCAATTAATCTCATACTTTGGATGACTCGATTGCTTCCCCTTGCTCCCATTTTGCCCTATATAACACTGCAATGAATAGATATGTTTTTTCATATAAAGCTTTGTGTGTTTTATCAAATTTTCTTAGTGTCATCATCATTATCATCATCACACTTATATTTGGTGTTTTCGTTACCTTGCTAAGTACTTTACATAGATTATTTTAATGAATTCTCATAATAACCCTCCAAACTGATTAATCCCCTTTTTCCAAATGAAGAAACTGATGTTTAGAGAGACTAACCAGCTTGTCCAGGGCCACGCAGCCAGTGAGCAAATCCGGAACATGCTGAGGCTAAAGCCTCTGTCCTTATCCATTACGCTATGTTTTTTGTACTTATTTCCTATAAGTGGGATTAATAAGTCAGAACTGAGAATGTTTTCAAGACTCTTGAGATACTGAATGTGCTACAGAAAGAGGAAAATGTATTTTGTTATAATTGTCAAAGCTTTGCATCACTATTCCTGAGCACTTGGCATGTGTGCTCACTATGTCTCCCAAGGAGAGTTCTGTGCACGTATTAAGCAAGAAGAACTCTATGGCAGCTCAGCCATGTAGACCATCCTGGTCTCCAAGCTTTTCCTCACACATCTTGACAGGACATAGGTCGGAGAAGAAGGTGACCAGTCTTGCTAAGTCACAAAGAGCTTCAATGGACCAAGAGTCTTGTGGCATTGAAGCTGTGGTGTAGGTTTGGTCCAAGCTTTGACTATCCCTGGTGTACCTGTGAATAAGCAGAGGGTCTGCTGTCTTACGCCAGCCATGCACACAACTTTGGAGCACAGATATAATGTCAGAAAGTGAGGAAAGAACTGCTGGCCCAGGGAAGCCAGTTGACTTGTGTAGTCTTTCCAGAATTAATCACTATATGCCCTGTGTCTGGCTCTGCTTAAGAAGCACAGGCCTGAGGAATTCCATACTTGGTCCTTCTGTACATTTGGCCTAATGTCCCAATATATGTAGCATGCATAAAATAGCATAAAGGGTGCAGTGAAGACTGTTAATGGTGAGGGAAGAGAAAGTATCTTTAACATGGGATAGTGGAACAAGAGACCAAAGACCTGTGTTAGCAGCACGGAGTAGCTTGTATGTTCCTAAGTGTAATTCATCTTCTCCACAGCGGTTTCAGTTTCTCACCTATTACCTGAGGAGGGTGGGATAAAATAATCTGCTAAATTTCCTCCTCACGTTTGAGTTAGTGTAATGGAGTGTACTGGGATAATGTATAAGAGGCATTGGTTCTGATTTAGACAGAAACTCTGTTCAAATTCTGACTCTGCAACTTGTCAGGGGTATGACCTTGGCCAGGCGACTGAAATTTTCTAAGTCTCAGGTTCAATTTATCTAAAATGGAGCGGATAATACCTTTCTTATTTGGTTGTGATGGGAATTCGTTTGGAAATATGGGGAACTCAGTGCACAGCACAGTGAAGGAGGCCATGGTCCTGATGGTGATGGCCTCTGTGATTCTACTCACTGCGGGAGTTTCCATGAAAAGTCACATCAGATATCTATATACAGTATGTGCCTTGGTGTATATGTTAGTTTCCTAGAGATGCTGTAACAAAGTAGCACAAGTTGGGTAGCTTAGAACAACAGAAATTTATTTTCAGAGTGGTAGAGGCTGAAAGTCTGAAATCCAGGTGTTGGCAGAGTTGGCTTCTTCTGAAGATTCTGCGGTAGAATCTACTCCATGTCCGTCTCCTCGCTTCTGATGATTGCTGGCGATGCTTTGCATTTTGGGTCTTGCTACATCACTCAAGATCTACTTCTGGCTTTACCCGGTCATCTTCCCTCCCACGTGTATCACAGTTCCCGTATCTTCAGTATCTTCAGATCATCTTTTCCTTAAGGACAACAGTCATAGTCTTTGGATTTAAGACCCACCCTAATAAATGTTCACTTGATTACATTTCAAAGATCCTATTTCCAAATAAGGTCACATTCTGAAGTACTGGGAGGTAAGAGCTCAGCGTATCTTTTTAGGAAATGCAATTCTACCCACAATAGGCTATGGGGAACTATACCAATATAATGTAATGAAATTGTTATTTCTGATAATGATGGTTGGGAGTTATGCAAAGTCAGACTATACATGAGTGACTTGGTCAGGTTCGTTCTGATCTCTTATATGCCATTGCTTCTAGAAATCAATAGTCGGAGAGGACTTTTGGATACTCTTAAAGGCATAGATTACAAAAATAATTTGAGTTTTTCCAATTTTTGGCTATAGACTACATTCCTAAATGAGTGTTGATTGCCACAGAAATTTTTATTTTGTCTTTCTGGTGATGGTGACTGCTGAGGGTGGCAGTTAAACTATCCCAGAGCTCTAGGGAACTCGAGAATAATCCATTTTCAGAATGGCTGCTAATCATATCTCCATCAGGTGGTGCAGCAGGTAATCAGATAAGAGGGACTTATTATTATCCCAGTGACCTGGCTCTGGTGTGGGCCCTCCAGCCAGCTCAGAACTGTTTCACCTGCAATCCAGCCCCACTGCCAAGAGCCAGGTCCCAAAGCTGCATAACAAATCTCAGCACCAACATTGTTCCTTTCTGAACTACATACTGAGCAAAACTCCTTTGCTTGTAAACCCATCAGCATCATGCCTTAAATTGCCATTTCCCCAGCAAGTGTGACTTTTGAGGGAGTAGCTCTCAAAGTTACCAAGATATACAGTCTCTACAAGGACGCCCAAAAGCTGTGACATTTAGTGCGGGATCTGGGCTAAGAAAAACATCTTTCCTAAAAGCTTCAAAGTTTTCTCCCTCCCCAAACACATGAATTAATGATCCCATGTGTGAGTTTCAGAGTCAGCCTGTGGTGATGTCTGACAAGCTATCTCCAATTTATTTTCTTTTGTGTCTAATACGCTTGGAAAATACTGTTTTGTTGTTGGCTAACTTGTAACTTCGGTCCTACCAATGAATGTCTAAGGTGGCCAGATACCTACTGTTTTCTTCTCTCATCAACATATCTGCAATGTTGTCTGCAGCTATAACTTCCAGGGTCAACACTCTTCCAAGGTCAGGCAATAACAGTAAAGCTGCCTTATTTCCACTGAGGATTCATGTAACTCTGGATGTTTTTCTGTATTCATTTCTGAAATCTTATGATTATAATAAGGTACTTTCTAGGCTCTAAAAATCTATATGTATGTCTGGAATAATATGTTAGTTCTTTGAATATATGCAAATATTTTAATGAACTAAAATATTTAATGTGTAAGTTAGAAAGACTAGAAATAAGCATGTTAGATTCTTTTCCAGAAATAATAAGCCATCACTTTTTCATGAGCCTCAATTTCCTCATTTTTCCCTTTTGTCCTCATTGTTCTTTAACTTCTGCATTTAATTAACACTTGTATACCCTGCTAGATTTTAATCTCCTTGAAATTTGTTTTTCCCATAGTGGTGTCCTTCCAATTTTTTTCTCTTTTTACCTCCTTGTTTTCTTTCCTCCCTCTTACTTCTCTGTTCCTCCTACTTGTCTTCTTTTATCCTTTTCTTGTTTTTCCACCCTTCAGAATTCCAAGAAAAAACGAAAGGTGCATTACAAGATTAAAAAGAAGGAAAGGGGAAGAAGAAAAAATGGAGGAGGAGGAGAGTGGGGAGGAGAAGAAAGAGGGACGGAGAGAAGGAAAGAAACAAGACACAGAGACAGACGTAAGGGGAAAGAGAAAGGAGCATAAAGTGACTAGATTGGAAGAAAGGAACAGGGAAGAAACTGTACCAAGAAGCCCACGCCCTAATTTTAGTGCACAATAGGTTTAGCTTTGAATTTTTGTCCAGTGAGTGCTAAAAGGTAATTATCTCTAGTTGCAAAATTTGCAGTGTCCCTAACATAAAATCGTACCATTTGCTAAACAAAATGAGAAAATAATTGAAGTGTAGAACTAAGATAATGTATGGATGTCTTGATTAAATAACTGTCCCTTAATTGACTTTCAACTAACCCAAAATTTGCTGTATTAACTTCAATGCAATGGGGAGGAATAAGGCTGGTTATGCTCCTGACCACTAAGTACAAAACTACATCCCCTGAGCTCTTCTGTGGGGAGGTCCAGTGGTGAGAGCACAGGGTCTGCAGGCCCAAGACCAGGGTCCAAGTATTTCTGTCACTTACATGTTGTGTGACGTCAGGCAAGTCTCCTCATCACCTCTGTGCTCTCAAGGGGATAATGAAGAAGAAAATTCTTATATGCAATTATTATTATTATTATTATTAGTCATTAATTATTGTCACTCAAAATTCTTGTTTTATGAGTACATTTTAAGTTCAGATAATATCATTTTGCAGTCCATGTAACATGGTTAAAATCTGTGATTCTCTCTATTGTACTTAGTATACTGATTTTTTTCATAGAAAACCTTTCAAAGCTTTTATGGTCAAGGCTTTTATTTTCTGGTTTTCAGGTCACATTTTCTGTTGAAACATGTAAAAATATAAATAAATGCATGTGGAGGGCATCCACTGCAACAGCTCAATATTCTTTCAGATTACTTTTTACGAAAAAAGAGAACAAAACACTTATAACAACACCTGCTATTCGGCAGAATTTGACCTGACCCCTTTCTCCTTTTCTTGTTATTATAAACATCAGGCTCTTTAAGTGAGAGCTGTTTAAAGGATGGAGGGCTGTGAGTGTTCCTTCCTAGATCCCAGATGCACTGGGAGACGGATGGGCTTTTTGATCTTTATTTTATGAGTGTCTGATAAATTGCCTCTGGCACCTGGCAACTGAAATTTCACTATCTGAAAACTAACCCTCATGTCAAACAATATGGCCAGCCTCAGCCTCTCAACTGAGGACCCGTGTAACTGGGCAGAGGACGCCTTCCACTTCCTGGACAGGTCTACCACCACGCTCAGGGATTTACAGACTTTTAATTTGAGAGGGAAGAAAGGATTATTAAAGGCTTTATATGCTATGCAAAAATGTGTTTTTTGAAGGATTTCATCATAGGTCTTATTTAGGCTTTTTTGGAACAAGTCAAATAAAGGCTTCAGCACACTGCCTAGCCTGAAAAAAATGCTGGTAACAGGATAAAGATTTGCAGCTCTGGGTCATGAGCCTTCCCGCACTAGGCTTGGTCTGTGTGTTGATACAAGAGGAATTGCAGGTGGTCTTTTTCTAGGGACAGAAGAGTTATAAACAAGGTCATCAGCTGAGGCTATTATCACCTTTCTTTTAATGTCTTATCCAGGGGCAAGATTCACTCAACCCCAAGAAAGAGCTATATGTTTTTTCTCCATTTGTAGAGATTCAAATATAAGCATATTTTCAAGAACAGAGAAAGAGAATGAGAATGATACAAACGTTCCATATTGTGTTGCCTCTTAAAGGAAATTGAAGTCCGTGAGTGCAATGATACGTAGAGTATGAAACACCCAAGTGTTCCGATGAGTGTGTCCCGTAGCAGAGTGGGACACAGGCCCCGCAAGCTAAGTCATCTGTGTATACTATATGGCCATTTGTCACCCTTCTTCTCTCTTCATCTGCTTTCTAAACTTGTTGGCTTAGAAATTGTTGTCACCCAGGGAAGATATGCTTAGATTTGTTCTCTTCTCCCAAGCTTAGAGGAGATTGTTGTTCATCTTTTAAAGTTTCCTTCTGGGCTGTTGCTTTATATGTTTTCTGGGATAGCATTCTGTTGCCTGGGTGGATTTGGCTTTCCACAGGCTGAAATTTTGTTTAAAATTTTTCTTTTATTTGCAGTCAATAGAGATTTCTATGTTAGGCTTGGCCATCTGAAAGACAGTAAATCTGTTGCAAAAACAGAAACACCCTAGGTCAATCATTTGTTCATCTAGCAGCATTTATTTATTATTGGCAAACAGAATTTATCATGCTTAGCTCTGGGAATGGAGAAGTAAATTTGATATATATCTTGCCTTCAAGGAGTTCATTGTCTCACGGGAGAGACACATATACACAAATAAGTAAATGGCAGTGTCTGTCATTGCTTTCTTAGAAGCCCATGTTTGAGAGAATGAGGCTATAAAGGAGAGGAGGGGAAGTTTCACTGTGTGATGCACGAGCGAGCATGTGATGTTCGTGCTAAGCCTTGAAAATTGAGTAGATATTCTTCAGGGAGGCAAGGCAGGTGTTATTCAAGGGTCAACCACATATTGTTTTTACAAATATGCACTGTTCCATTGACTTACTTTCGATCTGGACTCTGTCCACAAGATTTTGAAATTCCTCTGATTATTGTGACCTAGAACCTTTTCATGGGTCTGCTGCTTCCTGCTTGAGAGAATGGAGACATTAACCTGCCGACCTTTAGCCCAGTAAAATGACATATCCAAAATCTCCTGTCCAGTCAACGAGAAAGACAGGCTCAACTGGAGGTTGTCTTTTCCCAAACAAGCCCAAGAGCCGAGGAATCTGTTTCCATGATTCTCAAGGTGCTGGTGGCACGCTGCTCCTGAACCCTGTAAACAAGTTTTCCCTTCTGTCGAATATGTTATTTGAGCACATGACTGTTGGGCGTCACCTCTGAGTCATTTCACGCAGATACAACCTGAAATGGAAAGTGGTCCTGTCTTCAAGGAGCTTTTAGGCGATTGCTGGGTGGGTAGTGGAGGTGGAAGTGAAAAAAACAGCTATAACACAGTTTTACAAGTGGGAAGAAAGGAAAAGCAACTGTATTTTACTTTCGTTTTGTCACTTTCTTTTTTTTCTTCTCTGATTTTTAGAGTCCTGGAAACTTAGGCATATGGATATCTGTTTCCAAGGCTTCAGGGTTTGCTTGACTTATGACTTAAAGTCACAGGCTTTATTTCTGTATTTATTTTTTGTTACTGCACTATCCCCCAGGGACCAGAGACTGAAACATACCATCCTCTGGTCTACAGACTCTGAGAGGGTGGGTGGAAGCCAGGAACTCTAAGGGACTGGACATGTACGTTCAGAGGGAAATTTCTGAGGCTACTTGGGCTGGTCCTGCAATGCCCTTAAAAGTCTCCCTTCAGAGGACAACAGTACATGCTGTCAACTTCCAGACTGTCATCCTGGGAGCTGGGAAGAGGAGGCTCCAGGGCACATTTTTCCATCCCTCAGGTGGTTCCAATACACATGCAAATGAGGGCTCTCAGTTAAGCCTGGGCTCCCCTCAGCACAAAGCAACCAAACTGAACCTGAATCCTCTGAATATAATTTGAATTAATTTACTAAAATCAAAATGTGCGGAATATATTTCCTCATTAATTGTTGCTCCCACCGATCTAAAGCTAGTTGGGATTTTAAAGTATCAAGTGAATTGACTGTTTGTCAACACACACAACAATACTCGAGTCATTTTTTTCAATAAGGATGAAGCAGATTAATGAAAAACATTGCAGTGTGTCACTGCATATGCATACCTGATACCCGGAATACACATACGTTTGGACCCAGAGGATATGTACTGGACCCTGCTGAATATATGAAAGATTTCAGAAAGATAGGAAACCTACGTAGTCAGTTGTTTGCACTAGAATGTACGGTATTTACAAGGACCTGAAAGTTAACAGCTCTCTTTTTCATATTCATAGAAAAAAAAAATGATGCTTATGACAGTAAGTATGGGACTAATATGGAGCTAATAAGATTAAACAAACAAATAAACAATAAACCCACAGTCGCTGCACCCAGCCCTCCCTTGGCTTTCTCTCCTCTCTATGGGTCAGAAAAACTGACGCTGTTGGAGTAAGCAGACTCTTACTGTGTTGAATGGAAATAGCCTGTTGATTTTTTTTTTTTTTTGGTGCATCCTCTTTTAGTTGGTGATAGTTAAACTATCCTTGAACTCAGGAGTGCTTCAAAAAGTATTTTCTGAATGAATGGAATGTCTACATCATCTGCTGATCTGTGGGATCTTTAGCTGGGTGACGGAAATTAGGCGTTGTAGGCTTACGAATAGTTCGTATCACGTGTTCTTTAAAAACATAGTTCCCTGGTGAAGAAATCAGACAGGGAACCTAATGTAGCAAAGGCAGAGCCATGTGACTACAACCAACCTTATCTCTCCATCAGTCAGGGGAAGGTTGGGAGGGGGTCATGTGCACATACAGACTGGTGTGTACACGCACACACACACAGGGCATATGGTGTATTTATGCGTATGTGTGATGCGTATGTGGTCTGATGAATAAGACATTCACACATATGTAATATGCAGAGACAGCTTATTACAAGTAGAACATAATTGGTTATCCGACACTTTTTTTATGCTGCCACTTTCCCTCCGAAACCAGAAGCGTGAACATCTGCAATGTGTCAGGAAATAGAGACATTGGGATGTGTCTGGTTTTGATATCATTAAATGACCAGTGAATTAAAGTTGGGGAGCGGAACAGAGTGGGGCTCTCTCTGCTTTATAGATAAGCTGAGATTGGAGTGTGAGATGGTGCAGTCGAGCCAGGTTAGGAGTGAATGATCGGCTGCTGATGAGAAGCAGTTGAAAAATAGTTCCACTTTAATTGTTTTATTGTCTACTTTGCATTATCAGGGCTTGTGGGAGAGAAGAGTTATAGATAACAAAGTGACATAACCCATGTGCCTAAGAAGCCGCTGTCAAAAGGCATGAGATGCTTCTCTGGGAATATCACATTTCGCTTGGCAAGAATCTCTCCTGGAGTGTCTGGAAAAATACACGGGAAGTCCCTGTATGTGCTTTTAACACGAGACCTACAGAGGGCCATTTAATCAATGATACAGCAAACAGAAATACCTAGAAATGACAAAGCTCAGCAAAGCCCAGTCTTTTTGGTGCCCTTCCATCATGCATGGCCACTAGAGGGACAGGTGTGGTCTTCTCGCTGGACCGTCTTTAGACAGATGACGAATGTGTTCTTCCAGTGACAGGTTCATTCATGTTGTACGATCACTGAGGGACGGACCCGGTCATGGGAGGGGCCTGGGAAACGTGCTGGCGGAATCCTTTCACAGCTGGGGGGTGGGAATGGATTTCATCTCTTTCTGAATTTCAGTTTTCTTACCTGTAAAATGCAAGTAAAATACCTCTGATATAGGGTCATTGTGAGATTTAAAGGAGATAATAAAAGCAAGAAGAAGCTTAACATAATGCCTGAAAAGCGAATAATTATTCACTTTTATAGTTTTAATCACGTATCATTAAATTTATAATACCAACAATAATAAATCGATCACCAGGTTTAATGATAAGATTCAGGAAGTGGTATAGCTTAAATGTGCTATTTTCATTATTTTTTAACTAACCACCATTAGCACACATTAATCTATATGACACATATTCCTTTTTTCTTTAGGTTCAACATCAATATTTGAGGGTAATCCTGCAAATACGGAGTCTAAAATTGTTGTTGTTTTTTTTTTTCCCCCGGCTCAATTTTGGCCATTAGGGCTTGCAGAGAGCATCACGGTGACACGCTCCCTTTCTTCACGCATGCTCGTTATCTTAACATAGCACCTTTAAGGCTGACAGTATAATTTGAAGTTTGTCAAAGAAGACCAGAGTTTTCTTCCCCGCCCCTTAATTGAATTACCTCTCATGGGAAGTTCAGTAACTTCTTTTGAGAGAAGCCAGAATCTTTCTGACAAATTTCTAATGCTTGAAAGAACGCGCGTCGTGTCTGGGAAGTTACAGAAGATATTAGTCGTTGGTGTGTTTATCCGAACGTTCTCCTGGCTTGGTCCCTAATTGCTGTTCTGTCAGTGCTGACTTCCCAGCTTGAAAAATCTTTGTGAATTTGGAGGCATTCACAACTTTTATTGACATGAATTGAATTGCTTTGCATGTGACAAGCCGTCCGCTTATAGCAGAAACTTTTATTTACTGCCTCGCTTCATAGTACAGTCTTCTTGGAACATTTTAAGTAACAATTGGGGTTATAACTCTGAGTTTCAAATGAACTGCCTGTGATGTTACCAGTGAAAATTATAGAGTCACAGAGGTGACTATGCTGAACAGATACCTTGTGTGTGAGCTGTGTCCACAGGTGAGCAAGTAAAGACAAAGCCTTAACGCTTACTCTCTGCGTAGCTGCTGACAAAGTCAAATGGAAGTCCCAGTTTGGGAAAAACAACCAATGAACAAAAATTTAAAGTCAGTCTTCTAAATCGCAAAGAAACTGTGGTTATCTAGGGCGTGTCCTAGCTTGTTATCATGATGACATATGATATGTCCTCAATTGTTCATCCTCCGTAAGGAGAAAGCAGGGTATTTTTTATTTTATTATCTTTTTTCCTTCTGTGCTTCTGCAGTAGCTCACTCTGCTTGGTTTCTTTGTTAGTACACCCCCTGGAGGCAGATCCGTGAACCTATCTGGGAGTTTGAGTTTTAGAAACAGAGCGTCCCTTGGGTATCGGCCCAAGAAAGAGGGACACTGTACAAGCAGATGGCAGCTTACATTGCAGCTCTTGTCACTTGGTATCTGCGTGGCTTTGGTCAGTTCACTTGATCTCCGGGCGCTTCAGTTCCCCGTTCTGTAAAATCACTATAATATGTACTTTTCGGTTTATATTAGGCCTATATGCTCCGCTATTTGATTATTTCTCCAGGTATCAGCATAGATGCAGGTATGGTGCCTCGTAAATTATAGCTTAAGAGTATTGCGATCGATTATTACGATGGTGGCATATATGCTTTGTAGTTTACAAGATAATCACTTAAACACTAGCTTACTTAAGTTTTATAACGGGGCTGTGAGAAAAAGCAGAAGGAATTTTCATAAATGAGTGCAAAAGAGGGGAGGAGCCTCCTTTGCCTCTGTTAGTGCAAAATCCTCTACCTTTTTGGGTCACCAAAAGCCCGATTTGATACGGTTATCTATGTCGTATTCTTTCACTTTTTGTCATTTCTGAGTAAATAGTCTGCTATTAAGTGAGAAGCTGCAGACTTGTGTTGGTGTTATTTAGACTCTAGAAATGTTCAAGGGGCTTCATTTGCAGTGAGGTGGGTATCTCAAGGGAAGGTTTCCAAGCCGGAACAGTGCAAAGAAGAAGATGGAAGGGTTGGGGTGGGATTGTGGATGAGAAGAGGGTATGCAGGGACAACTCTCTTAGCCCTGCACCGAAGACCATCAGAATGGTACCCTATCAATTTAGAACTTTCCTTTAAACCTCTGGGAGATAATGCTGTACCTAGATTTTCATTTTCCTGCTGTGTCTGGACCCTAAACTTTTGGTACCCCATGATCCAAGCGTGATGTCAGGACTTGAGCCTCGATGAATCTCAGCCCTAGAATCACTAGCTGAGTTTCTGTGTTCCAAGTTCAAGCAGAGTGCAGGGTTTTTGGACTCCAGCTTTGGTGCATCCCATCCTGTGACTATGATATATGATAAAAGGAAAAACTGCAGCCAAACTTGACTCTGTTCAAAGCAAGGTGCTAGTGAAAGGATGAGACGCAAAATAAGTCCTAATGGATTAATGACTCGTGATAAATGTTTTATAATAAGAGCTTGTGAATGATTAGATAATTTTTACTTCTAAGAGTACAATTTAAATGTTTTTGCCTGGACTATTACCAAAGTAAATAAATCGCTTAAGTATCTACTTAATAGTCAAATCTTCATGTGCAAAAATAAGAAATAGGAAAGATAATTTTTCTTATAAATAATCAATATCCCATTTACTCACTGTTTACTTTTAATAACATTTACTGCTGGTTGAATCAACTTTATAAAAAAGACCATGAAAGATACTCTATTTAACACTTATCCATTCAACAAAATGAAAATAAAGTGGAGTGAAGATTTTTCTGGGCAGCCATAGTTGTTAGTAGAAACCAAACGTTGAATACAATATTTTATTCAAGTTTATAAAAGTCTCACTAATTATCCCAGGCCAATTCTCCCCTTGCTAACACCCAAATGATTCCCAGTGAATGCAGCAAGCGCCTGTCTGAGAGCAGAAAAACCTAACGTGCTGTACATTTGAGCTAATTTTCTTTCCCAATGTACTGAAGTCAAATTATCTTGGACACCCTTATGAATCTAATTCATATTATTTTAAAGGCCTGGAAGCATATATACCTATTGATTTAAGCTTGGGAGAAAAAATAAGTATTAACATGATTTTAAAAGTGTGATTCAAATGCCTCTTCTATCATGAACAGTGATTTAGTTTCTACTTAACTCTTTTTTTTTTTGTCATTTTCAGACACAGCTGTTATAAAGAATGACTATTTTTTCTAATCACATTTTTATACACATTGTGCTGTTTTCTTCCTAAGACATTTCAGAGCTTTAAAACGACCATGGGAAAGCTCTGTGTAGACCACATCTGGAAGTATACCCATAATCCTTCATCTTTTGTCAATACAATCAAGATATATTTCATAATACTTGCTATAGAAACTTTTGATGATCTAGGAGGCTGTGGAAGTCCCTTGTAAACTTTAAAGTGTTTTAAAGATGATAAGTGATAGCATTCCTATGTGCTTTCCCCTTATTGAAATAATGGATAGGATGTTTGGACACTGCATAGCTTTAACGCAGCGCATAGGACATAACAGTGGCTCACGCATTTTTTAAAACATAGATGTCTCCTTGTTTTGCTTACATCAGCAAAACTCATCTAAAAAATCCTTCCAGTTTGTGACAATTTTCCTAAGCTGACTAAAGCTAAAATGTGATGTTCTCGCTTTCTGTTGACCAGAAATATGATAAAGAGTCTGAATTGGTCTGAAATCCACAACATGAGATGTTTCAACCTCAAAACGAAAACTTTTATAGGAAAGTTCTGTTTTATTCTTGATTGTAAAGATTAACAGTTAATTTGAATGTCCTTTATTTAAAAACTAAAATGTGTCTTGGAGACTGCATATTTTTATCCAAATTATGGAATTTTCTAAAGGAAAAGGGAAAACCAACAATACAAAGAATAGACTCATGTTTCTCATTCTTTCCAGTTTGCTTTTTCTGTAAAATAAATTTTAGGAAAATAATTTGAATTATACACAGTTCTTAAACTTAGGCCACTATTATATTTACAAAGGACATTATCTGGTGCTGATTTTATTTTCTTACAAGAGTCAGATATCTGAAATCTTAACTACTCTTTGATGAGGCAAATGGAAATGGAAGTGTGTGCTTATTTAAAAGTACAGTTCTTGGGGATGGAAGCTATAGCCCATAGGAATTAGTAGGTCTTCCCCTTTTGGGGGTCTTCTCTGTGGGACATTGTGAGAAATGAATGACTAGAAAAATTATATGGACCGATTTCTATTTCCCTATGAGAGACGAGGTGAGTTGGGTAGAGATCCCCGCCCCCCCGCCCCCACCCCCACCCCCACCCCCACCTCCACCCCTACCGCCACTGGTGTAATGAGGGCAGAAACGGAGAAGGATTGTTATCTGGTGGGAATGCAGTAAGGATTTGTAAGAGGTCTATGTGATGCAGAATGAGGTTGGCGAGACAAACCGGTAGGACTGTAGGTGGCCTGCACTGAAGACTTAATGCAATTTCTTTTCTAGCCTCTCTGCAAATCATGATAGAAATTCTTTGGATCGTCAAATTGATCCACTCTTCTACTTGCAAGGGACTGGCCCAAGTGACTATTCAGTATGAATGAGGGTCCGATGAGAGGGACAAATTCATAACATTTTAGAACAACATTAAAATCTAGACAAAATTCCATAGAAGTGTAGAAGTGCAGTCAAGTTTAGAGAATTGAGTACTCAGCATAATAAAAATTTTCTTTTTTTTTTCTTTCTTTTTTTTTTTACTGGAAAGCAAGTAACACATCATACATTTCACTTTTAGTGGGACTCAACGAGACTGAGATTGAATTGTAGTGCAGGTTTTATATAACAAATGGAATATACCATATATGCTATCTGCTTTAGTAATGTTGTTTTATTCCACTCTCAGAATGACCTTATGGTTTCTGAGGGTGGTGGGAGGTGCTTAGTTTTGTGAAGAAAGGAAATGCGGCTCTAAGAATTAAGAATATTGCCCAAGGTCGCACTGCTGATCATTTCCACATCCATGATTTGAATCCAAGACTGTTTGAATCCAACATTCAGGGCACTAAAAAGTGAGTGGACATTTGACAAAACACCTCAATGTTTCTAACATTCCTCAACACTGCCATCCTTCCTTTTAAAATCTGCTCTTGGCATGGTCACATTTTACCTTCCTTTATATGGAAGCTTAATTAGTACCACTCATAAAAGATATTAAGTGTATTGTCTCATTTTGCAACATGAGTACTAGGAGTAGAACATTAATCTAGAAGAGAATTCTTATGGAAATGGGAAGAAGAGTGATGGAAATTAGGTGTGTTTATGAATGCATACGTGTGTATATAAAAGATTTAATGCTCTCACCAAAATGGGCATTGTCCAATTTAGTCCTGTTTTCCTAGAGCTTATACTGGCATCAAAGGAGTCTTTCATAGGATTGTGATTGGGGGTGGTATCCAGTGCACTCAGAGGAGAATCTGGACCACACACCTTGTTTAAAGAAAATTGATTTCTCTAAAGTAAATACTTACCACAGATTCCCTACACAGGAAAATTATTGTCCCCTGGCATGGTAACTTTTGTATACTTTGTTGCAAACCTGCTTTCTCGTGCAGTGGGCTAATCAACCAAGCAGATATAAACAGACTACTGTTTCCTGTGCCCTCCTCCTTTTCCCTATTGTTGTCATATGAGGTTGTAGCTTACCCAATGAGACACCTTTTCTTTCTACTCTGAGACAATCATACATGTGTGAATGCATATATGTGTGAGTGTGAACACAGAAAATGATAATTACTTAAGATTTCCTTTAGTTTGTAGAATTTTCTGTTTTATCACCTGTACTTAAATGTCTTTCAAGTTTAGAGGTTGAAAAATCTACTTTCTTTTTAACTTTGCAAAGTTAGGATGCTGTAAATGAGCAGTAAAGGTTATTGTTTCTCTTGTGACTGATAGAATGTCTGACTTTTTCTACTGGGTAAGGGATGTGTGATAAACTTAATTTCAATTGATATTCTCTATGGTCCTTTCGAAATCTAACATTCTGTGATGTGTTGATTCGGTGATTTCACATATATTCGAGCACTACTTCCAGGAGTCGTACTCTGGCTGTAGCAATGAACAACAAATGTTCTCCCTTATTAAGGTTGCTTACTAATATGAGGAGATGGATAATAAGCATCCAAACAAATAAGTAGTGGACCCATTAGGCCAGAGAGCATAATAAATGGCTGTGAAGGAAAGAAAAATTACAGCACAGGGCATTGAAATCGGGGCTCATTTCCAGATAGGTTAGTCAGAGAAAACTTTCTGATGAGATGCCGCTCTACCCCGAGGGAAGCAAAGTGTGAAGCTATGCATACATTCAGGAGACAAGCATTACAGGCAGAAGAGACAACGATGAGTGGCTGGGCAGCACGTGGGAGCAGAGCAAGCAGGGTGGAGAGAGGGATTTGAGGAGTGGAGAGAGGTAGCTGGTGGCCGGGCTGCATAGGGTTTTGAGGACCACAGTGAGGACTTAAGGAGGCCGTCAGAGGATTTTGATCACAGGACTATCAAGGTCATGCTATGTACACAAAAGAATCACTTTTATGGTATGGTAGATATATATTGTAAAGGATCCCCTCGTCCACTAGGGGCATGTGCATTTGGGGTCAAGGGTGGAAGCGAGGAGCTCTGTTAGGAGGCTTCGGAAGTAACACAAGTGCGTGATGAGAGCAGCGTGAACTGGGGTGCTGAAAAGTAATTCGATTCTAGAAACGAAGTGAGTTGCTGACAGATTGGACATAAGGCATGAGAGAAAAGAAGGACTCAAGGATGACTTGAATTTTATGGGGGGGTGGGGAACTAGAACAGCTTGAAGAATGGAATTGTCATGGTTGACTAAGATGGGGAGATTTCTGGAGGAACAGGGTTGTAGGGAACAGACAGATTAAGGTTGAGATCTCTTTTGGATACCCAGGTAAGAATGTTTAGGGCGCAGTTTTGTTTTGTTTTGTTTTGTTTTGTTTTGTTTTGTTTTGGTGGAGGGTGGGGCCTGGGGGGTGGGGTCCAGAGTTCAGTTAAGAAATCTGAATTGGCGATACATGAGGTCAGACAACTAAGTTCGTGAACTTGTTGCAACGATGTTGCTAACCTTTTTTGATATCAGAGGGATTATTCATTATGAATTTGTACCAACTAGACAAACAGTTAACCAAGTTTGCTATTTGGAAGCACTGAAAAGGCCGCGTGAAAAAGTTAGATGTCCTGAACTTTTCACCAACAATTCATGACTCTTGCATCACGACAATGCACCAGCTCACACGGCACTGTCTGTGAGGGAGTTTTTAGACAGTAAACAAATAACTGTATTGGAACACCCTCCCTATTCACCTGACCTGGCCCCCAGTGGCTTGTTTCTTTACCTGAAGATAAAGGAAATATTGAAAGGATGACATTTTGATGACATTCAGGACATCAAGGGTAATACAACGACAGCTCTGATGGCCATTCCAGAAAAAGAGTTCCAAAATTGCTTTGAAGGGTGGACTAGGTGCTGGCGTCGGTGCATAGCTTCCCAAGGGGAATACTTCGCAGGTGACCGTAGTGATATTCAGCAGTGAGGTATGTAGCACTTTTCCTAGGATGAGTTCGCGAACTTAATTGTCTCATTTCATACTTTGAGAATTCATCAACACATAAATAGAATCTAAGCCTGTGGGTCTCGATAGAATCACCTAGCAAGAAACAGTAGATAGAAAAGAGAGGAGGTCTTAGGATTGAACTTTCAGATGCTTCAGCATTTAGAAGTTGGGGATATGAGGAGGGATAAACAAAGGAGACTGGAAAAAAAGAAAAAGAAAAAAGGAAAAACAGCAGCCAGTGAGCAAGTGTCAATAAAGCGTCTTTCTTTGGTCACATCGAAAATAGCTGTTTTGGTTGATTGTGGGGACAACAGCCTGATTGGAGTGCTTTAAGAAAAAATCGGAAGAAAGGAAATGGAGAAATTAATTACCACTATTTCTTCCTAAGGGTTTTGCTAGAAAGAGAAGAGCAGAATTATGGTGGTAGCCACAGGAGGATGTGGATCAAGGGAGGTGTTTTGCTCCTTTTTTTTTTAGATTTTAATATGGGAGATGCTTTGACATGTTACACGGTGATTGGAAGGGTCCACTAGAGAGTGGCAGCAGGTAAAGATTTATAATTGTGCTTTTTGATAAACTGTTCCTGTTGAATGTCCATAAAACAGATGTATTTTGACATTTGGGTGCCACCTTGGCCATGGGTGGGTGGGAATTCCTTTTACACTTTGTAACTGAGTCAGCACCATGACGTAAGCTCACCCACCACTCCATTTGCTCAGCTAATAAAGAGGCAATCAAAGGCCTGTGTGTTCATAAGGTCGGTTGGTATGATCCAGAAAGGAGATTTATGGACAAAAGTGAGGCACAATATTAAAAGGTCACACATAACTTTGCCCTGTTATGTCTACTCTCTGCATATCCTAAGGCCCTCGATTTCCGGCTTCTTTTAGGGGATTCGTTTGGACACAGTTGTGAGCAGTTGTGTTAATGCACAATTGCTGGCCCATGGGGTAGCAGCATCCCAGGTATGTGTATGGCAGGGGAAGTGGTCAGAGGTTCATACCGAGAACTAGCATTGAGCCATCCTGTGCAAGGCAGAACAGGAGTCCCTGCTGGACTGGTCAGGGAAAACCATGCCTGTCTCTTCTGGAATGTTCTAAGCCTTCTTTCTAGCATTGGCAACCTGTGTTTTTATGCCTGCAGAATTGATTTTCGACAACAGTGAAAAATCGCTCCTCCCCCTGCTACTAAACAGAGCTGTGCTCTGTTCTACTTCTGGTGTATTGTGGCCCTCAAATTGTTCCTCGGGACGTTTAGCCATGTTTGACTTGCACGTTCCTTCAGTGCCTCCTTTGCTTTAGAGATCACATCCAAGAGTGTTCAAGTGCCTTCAGTCCTGTGGTTTTCTGCTGATTAGAAGTGTTTGTAATCTGTTATTATCAATAGAGCCTAAACCAGTTTACTTTTGCCCGGTTTATAGCAGCAAACAGGTGTTTTGTTTTGTTTGTTTGTTTGTTATGTGTGTTTGATTTGGGGGAGATGTTGAAGGTATGTTTGGATTGATAAAAAATATTGCCTTTGAAAGTATTATAAACACCTGTTTTTCTAGAGACAGCTTATCTGTATTGGGCAATATTCTGGTAGTGTAGTGATCTATTCATATCAGTAAGAAAACAGCAGTTCTTTATATGCTTAATTCACTTCTGCACTGGACATAAGTAAGGGTGGCTATGAAAAATGGTTTCAAGTGAATCTGTGGTTAGTATCACCCGAAGAATTGGGGGCCACTCTAGGCTGTCATATGGAAAGAGCAATCAGAGACATAGAGATAGTGTTCTTTTTGCCTTTCCCAATTTGTCAAAAACTTTAAAAAATAACAATTCACATGCTTATCATAAAAAAAAAAAAATAACAAGGGACTATTTTCATTATCAATTAGGAAGCACTAACTTGTAAAGCATAATCATGAAGATATTTAGGGAACTTGAAATCTCCATGAAAGTGGCTTTTGCAGCATTCGGGCTAATCCTGGTGTTTTCCTTTGATTACTTTGGGTACCATTTAGTCCACTTACTGTATCATCTTGTAATTGCCCTGAAAAGTTTTTCATCACGAAAGTAGTTACGTTCTCTCCTTGTTTGACACAAAGTGTAAAGAAAAAGTATTTAAAATGTCAGGCTACTTTGGTATGTTATGCCACAAAGGATGGAGCAGATGTTTTTAAATAAACATCAGCCCTGGTTGTGCATTGGTGATACACCGAGAGAGCCTTTTTCAGAAGCAGGGGAAGCTCGTGAATTTGCAGGAGGCTTAAATACTGTACTTTCACATAAAACCATAAAAAGTTGGCAGAAGTATCAGGGGCCAATGAATGGGCATAGAGCTGAACATGTTATAACTCAGATTACCAATAAAAATGTCAGCCTCAAATCTGAAGTGAATAGTTTCGTAATTCTGAACCGAAAGCATTTTTTAATTGCTTTCAAATGGAAAAACTTCGTATAATTTAATAAAATTTATCTACTTTATTATCAAGAAGGCTATTATTGCAGCAAAGGGAAATGGGGGATTTAAATGTCATTCCTAGCATCTAATTTCCCAGCTCTTTTATTGGGATGTTATTAAAACAAGACCAAATGGACTTTGCTACATCCATAAAAGCCAGTCAAGCAAAAGAGTTAATCCGAGCACTGTGGAATCATTAAACATGGCCCATGGCTGGAGCCTGGTTGGTGTGGGGTGAGATGTGCCCTGAGAAGCAGGTGTGATGTGTCAGGAGCAGTGTTTTGGCATTCTATCGCTTGTGGAGCCTACAGAGCAGCTGGATTCGGGGAGAAGCATGCCAGCGACAGTGACTATCTTTGTACCCAAGGGATCAATTTCATTCATTGACGTACATTGTGAAACAACTAAAGGGTTCAAAACAAATAATGGTCAAGGCGGGCTGGGGTCCCAGCCAGGGGCTCTCTCTGCTGGAAAGCAGTCCCACTGGCTTGCTGAGTGGGTACCCGGGCATGGTGTGCGTTCTCTGGACCCAGTTAGAGACATCCCAGGGTTGGCAGGACGCAGAACAGTTTGTGGATGGTGGAACCATGGAGAGTAAAAGGAGATAAGGAAGTATCAAAGTATCTGTGAGGAGGGAACCGTCATTACTGGGAAGTCATGGGAAGGGACATAAACATTTTCTGAGCATGTTTAAAGCACTGCTTTGGCTGCTTTCTTGGTGGTTGTAGTCATAGTAATAAATAACATTTTCTGAGAACTCACCATCTGCCAGCCACCATGCGACACACTTCTCATGCTTTATTTAATGTACAGTAGTCTTCTGAGGTAATCTTCCCATTTCACAAGTGATTCTAAAACCCAAGTTTGGTCTTTCTTTTTCAAATAAAAATTGTACGTATCTAAGGAGTACAACATGATGGCTTCATACACATAGGATTACAATAGTCAAGCGAAGTAACACAGCTCATATAGTTACTGTATTGTGTGTGTGTGTGTGTGTGTGTGTGTGTGTGTGTGAGATAGAGAGAGAGAAGAGCATTTAAATGTACTCTTGTAGTAAATTTCCAGTATTCAATACTATATTGTTATAATACCTATGGCCATTATGCTGTACATTAGATCTCTAGCCTTTTTCATCCTACATCACTGCAACTTTGTACCCTTTCATATATATATATGTAACAATTTCTTTATTCTCTCACCCAATGATGGACACTTAAGTTGTTTTATATCTTGGCAATTGTGAATGATGCTGCATTGAACATGGGAGCAGCTCTTCGAGGTGTTGATTTCATTTCCTTCAAGAATATACCCAGAACAGGGATTGCTGGATCATATGGTAGTCCTATTTTTAGTTTTTTGAGGAATCTCCATCCTGTTTTCCATAATAGCTGTGCCAATTTACATTTCCACCAACAGTGAACAAGGGTTTTCTTTTCTCCACATCCTTACCACACTTGTCATCTTTTATTTTTATTTTTTGTTATTATAGTCATCTGAACAGGTGTGAAATCAAAACTCTCTATGGTTTTGATTTTCATTTTTCTGATGATTAGTGATGTTAAGCACCTTTTCATATACCAATGGTCCATTTGTATGTCTCCTATGGAAAAAATAATAATGTCTATTCAGATCCTTTGTGCATTTTTTAATCAGGTTGTTTGTTTTATTGCTATTGAGTTATATTAGTTCTTTATATATTTTGGATATTAACTTCTTATCAGATATATGGTTTGCAAATATTTTTCCCCAATCCTTATGTTGTCTTTTTCATTAGTTGATTGTTTCCTTAGCCGTGCAGTTTTGTTTTCTTTCTATTCCTTGTTCCACACTCTCTTTCACAGCATCACGAGTATTTGTACATGTAGTGCCAACTCGATTTTCTGTAAAAAGAAACAGCATTACCCGCCAGTTTCAAAATGCTATGGACATATGTTATAACCGTTATTAAACAACCACAAACCTACAATTCTGTGTACAAATTGCTGTTCTGGGCACGGAAGATGGGTAATGAGTTCAAAGATGAGAGTCACATTCTTTTCTGTAAGGGCCTATCTTACATGCCAACCCGAGCCCTGACCTGAGAATTATGTCATTGTCTTCTCAGTGTCCTGCGTGTATTCACCTGCAGAAAGAAACAGATGCCATCGTGAATCTGGCTTCAGATCCTTGACAACCACAGAGAATTACTGGAAGGAATTTCAGAAGTTATTAATCCAAACCCCTCATTTACTGAATTGGAAACTGAGGCTCACAAAGGACTAGATCATGAGCTCTTTAAAGAAAGAGGCTCCTAGTCTCCTCTGCACCCCAAACAGGTACATAGCACCTGACACAACGTATATGCTCAGGTACATGCATCTTGGGGTGATATGTGCCTGACATTTAAGGAATGTGTTAAGATTAATATATACTCATAAATCCCACACAAAAGAGAGCCACAGGAAGAAACTCCAGTTCTCTACCAAGCCTTACTCATTTGTGTAATCCCACAAAAAGCACCTCTACTTCAGTTGGGCTAGACATGCCCAGAAATGCCCAGCCCCTCTGGCTGGTATCCTTTTAATAAGTCCACAGAGTATGCTGGGGAAATTTATTCACGTTGACATTTACCTCTGGGACCAGGAGGGCTTGTGGAATTTTCTAGTTAACACATTAGTAGTGATTTATTTGTTTGTTTGTTTATTCTAATGGACCTCCAGGAAATCCAGTGTCTTTGGAAAAACCACCTACCCAAAACATAGAAAGCTTTTCTTGCTTTTTCTTGTGTGACATCTGGAATCTAGTTAGAAATTTTGGACTCTATGATCTTAGTTTTCTTTTTTTTTTTCTTTCTTTTTTTTCTTTTTTCCTTTGGGGTGAAAGCCAAATTACAACAATTTGGGATTTCTGGAAATAATAATATTATTTTACGGTAGGAGTTGTGTGCCCGTTTCATACTGTAATTTCAAATTCTCCTTTCACACTCAAGGGCACAGTGATGAACGGTACCAGCTGTGTAATTGTCGTCTTGGAGGTCCTCGGTAGACGGCCATGCAATCCTATGAAGCCTCAGCGCTAACGGTGATCAAGAGCCTTGGCACCGCTTGCCTCTGGCGTGTGCTTTTGCCCATCACAATATCTTAGCACTGGGAGCTGCATGCGTACTCCCTGTTTCGAGTTGGAAGGTTGGTAAGTATCCCTTCCTATGTAGCCAAAGATCCGGGGTGGGAGGTTCGGGCAGTTGGAGGCAGTGCCCAAACTTCCACCACTGTGGACCGAGACTGACAGACAGACTGTACTTCTGCATGGAGAATCCTAGCTATTCTCGCGCACTTGGTCCTTTCCTGCCCTCTTTGGAGCAGAAGACATTTAATAAGGACTTGATGTGTGGAGAAGAGCTGCCCTAGTAGAAGGGCTTTCAGATGAGTTGCAAAGTCCTTTTCAGGAACCCGACCCACAGAGACACCTCCTGCCACTCAGGAATCAGCACACAAGCTGCGTGTTGGAAGCAGCCCAGGTGCAGCTGGGGGTGGCAGAGCAGTAACGTACAAGTTCTCACTCTGGGTCCATATCCAGAGCAGCAAACTGGCAGCCTGTTGGCTGGACCTGGCCTCACAGTGTTTAGTTTGGCTCTCACAGCGTTGGCGCATGCTGTATTTTTCATTTGAATTACTTAATAACAGAAAAGGGAGAGGAATTTTACATAAATGTTTAAATTCTCAACCTCCTTGAAAAACGCTTGGCCCCAATCCCCCCATATCTGCAATAAGGACGTCAGAGAAAGTCTTCACCCTCTTTTCGAAAAGCCCAGTGATTCCCAGTTTTCCATAATCCCTTACGCTTTCTATTTTCATCCAAACTGAAGTTTTACCACCCAGATAGCATTTCGTACCAGTGTCACTCATTCAAGGTCCCTAGTTGGCCCCAATCAGCACTTGAGTTGGTTAAGTAGGGCTGTACATTAACCCTCTTTGTAGGGATGAGGGCCAAAAAGATCTTCCTGAGGGAAGAGGTAGGTAGGTGACCTTTCTCTGCTAGATTCACATGACTGTGGGAGCCACCTCAGATTCTGAGCTATCACAATCATAACTTTCCTCTGTGAAGAGCATTGCGTTGTTTGAATTTGTAAGCAACTGTATAGGCTGTCAGGAAAAGTAGTGCAGACAAACATCTTTGTTTTACACCTTAATGGCAATGCCTCAATTAACTCATTCAACAAATCTTCGTTGTAAGTAACTTCAATATTTTCCACCATCCAGGTCAAGAAATAGAACTTTGCCAGTCACTTGAGAAGTCTTTCTTGGTTCTATCCTGATCGCAAATTCTTCCCCTCCTCCCCCAACAAAGTAAATACTAATATGATTTTTATAGTAATCCTTTTTATTTGTATTACTTTATAGTTTATCACACGCATCTGCAGATATTACTGTATAGACTCTTTAAAAACTTTTTGATAGATCTTTTAAGTGGATTTCAATCTACAGGGTCTTCCTCCAATACTTTCTTTCCCTACAGTTGATCTACTGAAAAGCTTGGAGCATTTGACCACATACTCTTTCCCAGCCTGGATTGTCCCCCTTCCACAGCCATGATGCAGTTCAACACGTTCCTCTATCTTCTGTTTTCCTGAAAATTGATTCCTGAATCCAGAGGCTTATTCAGACCTTATTTTATCTTTGTGTTCTTTGTTTCATTTCGTTACGTTGTGTTCTACACATTTTAGATTTGTGTTTGTTCATCAGGAAGGCCCTAATGTCTGCTTTCTCTTTTTATGAGATGGGAGCGGCTGTTGATGCTTGAATCTGCTCCCATTGCTGCCTAAGAAATCACCACCAACTTAGTTACTTAAGACAACAGCCATCTTCTAGCTCACAGCTCGGTACATCCCAAGTCCAGCGCTCTGTGATTGGGTTCTGTACTCAAGAGATGATTTCAAGGTGTCTACTGAGCTGAGTTCTCATCTGGAAGCTCTAGGGAAGAATGCACTTCCAGGCTCATTCAGGGCGTTGGTAGAATTCAGCTCCTTGTATTTGTAGGATCGAGGTCTCAGTGGGCCAGGGATTGCTCTTTCTAGATTGTACTCTGAGGTCCTGCCACACGGCTCTCACCTTCTCAGTATCAGAGACTCACAACCGGAAACCAGTGTGAGAACCGGTGCCGGGGTCAGAAAGAATGATTTGTAATTGATCAATTGCTGGAGGCTCAGTGTCGACAACTCTGAGAGTTAAAAACTCCAGTGCGATCCAGGCATAAGAGGTCCCACAATATTATGCGATATATCTCTAGGAACTCAGCGAGACTCCCACAGCAAAAATCAGAGAAAAATTCCCTAGGACTTTCAGTGGGGGTCGGGGGTGGGGTGAGTGGGTGGCATGGAGGAACCATTTTGAAATAGGACAGCACACTCTGTTCTTAATAAAAATCTGCCCTCAGAAGAAACAAGCTCATGAGAGCCTACCCTGCTGGGGTTTTATCAGAGCCTAAGTGACCTGAGGAAGGGAAATAGCCACTTCCGGTTAGATCGAGCCATCCTATCCCACCTGAGGGGGCAGAAAAATAACCGAAAAACACTTATGAAGTTCCCAGTGCAGAGGCATCTGCTCACTGAAAGACTGAGACCTAGTCACAGGGCTGGAGAATGCTTCAGCTCCTTCCACGCCTCACCACCACGTTACCAAAGGCCTATTTATAACAGTTCCTTTTACACAGTAAATCACATCTGACTATCAAGGACAAAGTATAAGACATACCAAAAGCAAAAAACAACCAACACAATTTGAAGAGACAGAGTAAGCATCAGAGGCATAAATAGCAGGGATTCTTGAATTATCAGACAGGGATTTAAAACAGCTATGATTAATATGCTAAGAGTTCTAATGGATAAAGTAAACAGTATGCAAGAACTGATGGGCAATGTAAGCAGAGAGTTGGAAACCTTAGGGTAGAACCAAAAATAAAAAATAAAAAAACTGTAACAGAAATGAATATCTTTCATGGGCTTATAAGTACACTGGACACTGCTGAGGAAAGACTTTCTGAGGTAGAGGATAAATCAATAGAATCTAAAAAACTGAAAAACAAAGAGAACAAAGACTGAAGAAAAAAAAACCCCAGAATATCCAAGGACTGACGGATGACTACAAAATATGTAACATACACATAATGGGAATACCAGAAGGAAAACAAAAAAAGTAGAAGAGAAGAAATATTTGAAGTGATAACTGAAAATTTCCTACAAATTAATGTCATACACCAAACCACAGATCCAGGGAGCTCAGAGAACACCAAGCAGGGTAAATGCCAAAACTACAAACAAATAAACAAACAAACAAAAACTTTACCTAGGCATATAATTTTCAAACTACAGAAAATCAGAGAAAAAGGAAAAACTGTGAAAGAAGCCAGCGGGCAGTGGGGAGAACCTTACCTATAAAAGAAGAAAAATAAAAATTACGTCCAATTTCTCCTCAGAAACCATGCAAACAGAAAGAGAGTGGAATGAGATATTTAAAGTGTTGGGTGAAAAAAATGTCAGTCTAGAATTATGTACGCTGAAACATTACTCTTCAAAAGTGCAGGAGAAATAAAGATTTTCTTAAAGAAAAATGGAGGGACTTTGTTGCCAGTAGACCTGCCTTGAATGAAATGTTAAAAGAAGTGTTTTAGAGAAGAAAATTAATGATAGACTGAAAATCAGAACTCAGATCTACAGAAAGAAAGGAAAAGGATTGAAGAAGGAATAAGTGAAGGTAAAATAAAAATATTGTTTTTTTCTTATTCTTAATTGACAGCATAACAGTTCAAAAAATATCAACAATGTATTCAATTATGTATGCTATGTATCTATCATGTATTTGTATATGTTGTATATATGTATATGTTATACATATATATGCTTATATATAAGTGAAATGAATGACAGCAATGATTTCAAGGAACAGGAGGAAAGAATTAGGATTATTTTGTTACTATAAGATACTCACACTACTCATGTTATTTGAGAGCAGGATTGGATTAGTTATAAATGTATATTACTAACTATAGGGCAACCACTAAAAAAACTACAAAAAAGAAATATAACTGTTATGCTAATAAAGGAGAGGAAATGGAATCATATACAATGCTCAGCTAAAACCACAAAAAGCAGAAAAAGAGTGGAAGACAAAAATAGGAACAAAGAACAAAAGCAACAAATAGAAAACACTAACAAATGTGGCAGCTATTAGTTCAACTATATCAATAATCATTTTTGATGTCAGTGCTCTAAATGCACCAGTTAGAAGACAGAGATTGTCAGAGTTGGTCAAAAAACTCAACCCAACTATATGCTGGCTACAAGAAACCTATTTTAGATATAAAGACACATATACCGTGATTCCCTGAAAATAAGACCTAGCCAGACCATCAGCTCTAATGCATGTTTTGGAGCAAAAATTAACATAATATCTGATATTATATTATATTATACCCGGTCTTATATTATATTAAAATAAGACCGGGTCTTATATTAAGTTTTGCTCCAGAAGACGCATTTTAAAGCTGATGGTACGGCTAGTTCTTATTTTTGGGGAAACACGGTATTAAGAGTAAAGGGATGGAGAAAAATATACCATGCTAACACTAATCCAAGGAAAGCAGGAGTACCTACATTAATTTTAAACAGAGCTGTCCTCAAAGTAAGAAATGTTATCATAGATAAAAAATGTTATCATGGATAATTGATGCCTTTACACAATGATAAAGGTGTCAATTCTCCAAGACAACATACTGGTTTTAAGATAGCAAGAAAGCATCCAACTACATAAGGCAAAACTTGATAAAACTGCAAGGAGAAATAGAGGAACCCACTATCATAGGTGAAGACTTCAACAGCCCTCTCACAGAAAGGGACACACGTAGGAGGAAGACTATCTGCAAGCACATAGATGAACTCAACAACACCATCAACCAACAGAATAGCTTTGACATCTATTGACGACTTCATCCAAAACAGGCAGAATGAAAATCTTTGATCAAGCTCACATGGAACATTTACTAAGATAGAGCACATTCTGGGCTATAGAACACAACTTACAGAAATAATATAATATCTGTTCTCAGACCACAATGGAATTAAACTTCTAATCAGGGGCAGAGAAATAACTATAAAATGCCAAGATATATGGAAATTAAACAATATACTTCAAACAACACATGGATCAAAGAAGAAATCTCAAGAGAAATTTTAAAATATTTTGAACTAAATGAAAATGAAAATACAAATTATCAAAAAGTGTGCTGTGCAGCAAAAGCAGTGCTTAGAAGGAAATTTATAGCATTAAATGTGTACATTAGAAAAGAAGAAAGATCTAAAATCAATTATCTAAGCTTCCACCTTGGAAAACTAGAAAAAGAAGAGCAAATTAAATCCAAAGTAAGCAGAAGAAAATAAATGATTAGAATTAGAAGAGATATCAATGAAATTGATTATGGGAAATCAGAAGAGAAAATCAATGAAACCAAAAACTGGTTCTTCAAAAAGATCAATAAAATCAATAAGCATGTATCCAGGCTAACGAATAGGAAAGAGAGAGGACACACTTTACTAATATCAGAAGTCACAAAGGTCACATTGCTACAGAGACCATACAATTAAAATAATAAAGGAGTACTATTAACAACTCTATACCTACAAATTTAATAACCTAGATGAAATACACCAACTCCTTGAAAGAAACAATCTGCCAAAACTCACACAAGAAGAAATAAATAATCTTAATAGACCGATATATATTAAAGAAATTGAACCAATAATTAATAACCTTCAAAAACTGAAAGCACCAGGCCCACATGGGTTCACTGGTGAATTCTACCAAATATTTAGAAAAGAAATTATACCAATTCTCTACAATCTCTGTCAGAGGATAAAAGCAGAGGGACTATTCCCTAACTTATTCTATGAGGACAACATTACTCTAATACCAATCCAAAGACATTACAAGAAGACAAACAAACAAATAAACACAAAAAAACTACAAATCAAATCTCTCATGAACGCAGAGGCAGAGATCCTCAAAATAATATTAGCAAATTGATTCCAAAAAAAAGAATAAAAAGAATTAGAAAACATGATCAAGAGATACACTTAAAAATCAATTAATATAATCCATCGTATCAACAGACTGAAAAAGAAAAATCTTATGATTGTATCAGTAGATGTAGATAAATAATTTCACAAAACCCAACACCCATTCATAATAAAAACTCTCAGTAAACTAACAATAGGAAGGAAATTCCTCAACTTAATAAAGACTATCTAAAAAAGCCCTACACCTAACATCATACTTAATGGTGAGAAACTCCAAGCTTTCCCACTAAGATCAGGGACAACACAAGGATATTCCCTCTCACCACTCCTGTTCAGCATTGTTCTGGAAATCCTCGCTAATTCAATAGGCAAGAAAAGGAAACAAAACCACAGGAATAACACTGGGGGCAGAGAGCACGGAAGTCATATTAGAATTGTGCATATAACCTTGCTCAATTTGAGATTATGAAATGATGATATTTTAATTCCATAATTTCTCTTTTATTTGTTAGTTGGGGTACACTTAAAAATAAATATTTCCCCTTAACTACTAATTGGTTACTCAAATGCACAATTAATATAGGAAAGGCAGAATAAATGCTTACATCTTTCTGTTTACTTGTCAGGTTTTAAGATTATAAATTGATTCCCTAAGGCCCTCTGAAAATGAACAGTTAGTTTCATAAAATATTATTATGATCTCATGGATTTAAGCATATTTGATGGATTTCAATGAAGTATAGTTATCCTCTTTGAAGCTCAAATTGTTCTATCTTTGACCCAATGGGAGCTTCTTCAGGTGGCTCCTTAGTACTATTGATGGGTCCTGTGGTCTTTATTTGCTACCTTGCTCTGTGTTATGACATGATGTTTGAAGCTTAACTTGTTCATTTCCTCTAAGAGGAATTCTTTTTAATATCAAAGTATTTTGCAGACTTATATTTAAGAGCACTTACACTTTTAGTTCCTGTTGATTGAACGACATCCTGATAATAAAAATTCTGCTGTGAACTTGGTAGTCATTTTAAATGGATTTGTAGTTTATTAAATACAATTACATCTGCATATTTTGAAAAAGATAGGTCCCCATATATATATAATACATATTATTTCTTCAACCAACAGACGGTGATTGATACCACTGACTGAAATATAAATGAAGGAAACATAAATTCAGGAAACAGTGGATCCCTGTTACTTATTAAAAGTTATTTCTCATCCTTTCTTTTTTCATCCTGGTCCTGCAAGGTAAGTGGAACCCTTGCTATGTGACAGATTATGAAGCTGGAATATATACAGTATTTTCAATAACATTTTCCCATGATTAAATAATTCATGGATTTATTTTTAAGAAAATTTGGAGAGCATATAGAAGAAAAATCACCCACAAATCTATATAATTTAAAACACTTAAAAGCAACCATACTGTCCATAATTTGAGATAATTTCTTCCATTGTTAGTGTATGTATGCAAAGACATCTGCGTGCATTTGCTGTGAATTGGATCCCATACATTAGAATGTAAATTTACAATTTGTTAAAGATAGTCTAATATAGCATCATATAGATGTACTTTTCTCCTACTACTTGACATTAAGGCTTATTCCAATTAGCTGGCTATTTTAAGTAACACTGCAATGCACATGTCTGTGAACAGCATTTTGTCCCAATCTCTGGTTGTTTTCTTAGACTCGATTACCATACATAAATGTGTACAGTAGATCAACAGCATGAACAATGTTATTGCTCTTTATACAAATTAGTTTTAGAAGGTTTATTCTAAGAGGATATTTTATTCCCAATGGCATATAAATAGGTAGTGTATATATATATATGTATATATATGTATATATGTCTTCATATTTTGCTAATAGTTATTGCCATAGAACACACTCATATCTTAGCTCATTTAGACCTCCTCAGAAATCAATAAATTTTAATATAATCTCCATTTCATATAAAAGGAATCTAAGGCACTAGGAAGTTAAATGATTTGCCCAGAGTTTCCACTACTTGGTAGTGTGGCGGAGACTGGCTCTGAAGACCTTCATTTCTCCACACTGCCGAAAGAGATCTGGTTAGAGATCTGGGTTTCTGTCTGTCTCCATCTCTCTCATTCATCTCTGTCTCCTATGGATTTGTAGATTCTTGTTGTACTGTGACTGATTATCAACTGAGTTGTATCATAATAAACTCTGAGAGAGAGAGAGAGTTTGAACTATTTATGTTTGTTCTAAGCATTACTGGTCCAGAATCATTAGGGTGTTTCCTTCTAGTTGCCATTAGCTTGATTATTATTTATTCAGACTTTTCCAAAAATTGACTCATGTACACCCTTCTCTCTCTTTCCTCATTATTCACCCCCTCCCCCTCTTCTCACCCAGTCTTTCCTAAGGGATAAATCACATCATTTGTTGGCAATTGTCTTGTAAGGGGGAATTTAGCAAAACACTGAGATTTATTCTGTGCAAAATTAGCTGGCCCAGATTCTTATTATTTAGTTGCACCAAATGGCTATGTTAACTGACCTAGACAATACCGGAAACACCTGCGAAGGCTCTGCTGTAGAAGCTGGGGAAAATGACCAGGGCAAGGAAAACCCAGTTTCATTATTCTTGGTGCTTTATTATTTACTCAATCAGACTGGTTTTTCCTTGTATATACGTAAAAGAAACCTACAAGTATATGTAAATAGTTTTAGCTTTTCTTCTAATTAGGTAAACATGCCTCACCAAGAGCAAAAGGCAGAGGAAAGACCTTGAGACGCTCATTTCCTGAAATAGAATGCTGTGTGATTTGGCCCATTAGGCCAGGGGGTAACTGGGATGTGTATTGTTTTTGGAATGAAGGCCAGAAGGAAAGAATCCAGAGGCCTTGAAATGGAAAGATTGGGTGTTACTCAGCCTCTGATGATGGTCTTCAAAGTCAACATATTCACGCAGCTGGAGTTGAGGGAAGTCATATTTGTGGTGGGGAAAAGATCAGGCCACTCGCACTACCCCATGATTTTTTACTTTAGCTGCTTTATTTTAACTTTTTTCATGAACTAGATCCCCTATTTCAATGAGCCTTAGTCCTTTAAGCATTTGCAAATGCCTCTTTGAGGATCTCTTTTCTGATGAGAGTGAGAGTGGGTGGGGTGGGCTGAGAATCTTGTCTCTGCCTAGTCTCTTTTCTTAGCAAACATTTGGATCCCATTTTATTTTTGGACCCTGAGTTCCTAATTTGAGAGACTATCTTCTTTTTGGTATGTGCTTTTGATTGCAAAAAAGTAGCTTTGTCCAATATTTCCCACCCTAAATCAAGTTTTTGAGAGCCATAAATAGGCCATTAAAAACTTTATACTTTTCCAGTGAGATTAGGTGGGGAATGATACAATAAGTTCACACCATTGTTTTAATGTCTCTGAGTGATCGCAAGAATGAGCCAAAAATCACATAATCAACTTCTAAGATGAATAAGACCTAGAATAAGAAACAAAACAATTTAAAACTGATGCACAATTCATTTATAAAGAATTGAACTATCTTCCCAGGAGGCCGATGCATAGCACATATATAGCGCTGTTCCATGGATAGGGTCTCATTTCTCATAAATACGAAATTATTTCGCATACTTTTTTCTGTAGTTGTTATTGCTCTTCCTTCTCGCTACCTCAGCTGTGAAACATGTGGGTTATTTCCTCATGTAACCAGCAGTTCTTCTTCTGGTTCATATGTTTTGGCTACGCCAATAGCTTACAAGATAATAAATTTTAGCATCGAGGAATCATTTGAAAAGTACAGGAGCTACTTGGCTTAATGAACATTGTTCTGTTAGGTATGGCTCAAAGATAAGTATTTGATTAATATTTATTTGCCGAATATAATGTAATGAGACATGTAGTGTAAGTAAATAATTTTTCCCCCTGGGTAAATCTATATGGAAGAAAAAAATCAGTTTTGAATGTTTAAATGTCACTTACTCTTGGTAACAGATGTTTGTAGTAAGAAGCGAAGAGCAGAGTAGATCATGTTGTAATCCGTCTCAGCAATAAGGAAGGTCTGGTAAGGGCAAAATATTTGGGAATATACAGACCATTCCTGTATGAGAAGATCAAAAATGACATTGCATAGTCCTGATGGTCCTAGGAGATAACCAAGCTGATGCCCTTTTTTTCATCTTTAATATGGTAAGAAAATGTTACTGAGATTGCTAAAGTTCATGTCTGACAAAATATCTTGATATTCTAAAGCAACAAGTGTCACTGAGCTTCAAAGGGGCAGAAATCTAAGTGAGATACATATGGCTTAGGGAGGTATTGTGTGGTTACGTGTGTCTCTGTGTTATGTTTCTGGTTGAAGGAGATTAGGATAAATGGATGGTTCGTGTTCCGTGGTAAACTGTCAACCCAGAGGATTTTTTTGCCTTTAGGCCTGGAATAGAAACAATCTTGGCTGACATATACTGGAAGAGGGATGATTAATAGAATTGGAACTAATTTTAAGGACATGTCTGTTTAGATATTTTTTTAAAACAAAAAGAAATGTAGTCTGCCTGTAGTATTAATTGGCAAGTTGCTTCCATGATGAGTCTTAACAGAGTTCTTTCCACATGCGTTACCTGAATAAATGTAGCAATAAGGAAAGCGTGGGCTTGTATTGAGCAAGTATTGTATTTGTATATGAAAATACATTCTAGAACAGCAAAGCATTTTACATTATGACACTGGTATAAAATAGATCAGTTGGTTAGAATATGAATTCCAGGAATAGAATTAACTTGGTATGTGTCAAACACTCAAAACAAGGAGAAAATGAAGATTATTTATTAAATGGTATTCTGGCAAGGTAGCAGGTTGGGAAAAGAAAAGTTACATTAAGGTTTTCTAGGTTGAAGTTTAAGACTTGAGCATCTTGCTCTCCAGTCTTTCTCAAAACCCCACTAAAATGGACTGAAAGATTTTTCTAAGCATAAATATACAAAAGTACAGAGAAGTTGAGAAATGGCTATGGCAACAAGGTAGGTGCTAAAATGCTTGGCTGACCTGAAAAAAAAACAACACCCCCCCACACACACACACACAAAACAACTGAATCCTGAGTCAGCGGTGGAGAAAGCTGAGCAGCTATTCAGTCTGCGCCACAGGTCCCCCAGGGGGCTCCGACATTGTCAGCACCAGGTACCTCTGGAAGTGGGGAGGATGAAGTGTGTGAAGAAGTTGTTGAAAACAGGAGGTTGGATTAAATTCTGTTTTAAAATGCAGTTAAACCACCAGACTCCTTCGCTCCCTCTGCTCAGCTGGACGACTTCTCTCCCACCCTGGCAGAAGACGGGAGGCTTATTCTCTGGAGACCTCGTGCTGTGTGTCTCTGGACTGAGAATATTAGGTGCATTTGAAGGAAGGGAAATCTAACTGCAAATTGAGATGATCACTTTTGTACTGAATGTTGGGTGCCTTGTACCAGTCTTTTCACACTTGGCTCTCAAAACAGTAGGAGCCTGGCTTATACTTTTCTTAACAGAGTAGATGATGCTTCTATGCAGAATTTGAATGGTCAACCAGAAAAGACCTTAAGACACACAACAGTGCTTTCTTCAACGAAATAGCACAATCACATCACTCCTTAAAGTGAAGCCCAAGGTTGACAAGTCAAAACAGTGCCCAGCAGTTTCCATCATAGAGATCTTTAGAGATCTACTCTACAACATGGGCAAACAACCAAAGAGCCCCAGGTATTTGAGCAAGGCCCTAATTGAATAGATGGAGACTAAATAAATAAATAGAAAGCAACAGCATGGGTGAAACAGTTTATGCAGAAAGATTACAATATTAAAGGTATCATTGTATTCCAAACAGCTGAGAAGCTATTGCAGCAACAAAACAAGAATAGTATGCCACAAAAAGAGATGATAACGACTCCAAGAAAAACTCTTCAAAATCCAAAATATAAAATACGATAAAGTGGTTGGAAGCTTTAGAAACTAATGGTGATGAATTCTCTCAGAAAGTAAAACAAACAGAGATGGAAAAAAGTAATGAAAAATAAGAATATTAGAGAATGATCTCAGCAGGATCCATATCCAAAATTATACTTCTAAATAGACAAAAGGGAGAGAGAGAGAGAGAGAGAGAGAGAGAGAGAGAGAGAGAGAGAGAGAGAAAATGGAAGAGAAAATCAAGAAATAATTCAGTGATTATTCAAAATAATTAAAAGATGAGTTATATAATTAAAAGTTATAAGTACCCGGCAAAATGGATCAAAATAGAGCCACATCATGTCATTGCAGAATGTCCATGGCCTAGAGAAGATCTTGTGGCTCCCAGAGAGGACAAAAAAAATCAGACATACCGAAGGTTATGAATAAAACAACTTTGGACTCTGCAGATACAGAGCAAGACCTTCAATATTTTTTATGGAAAGATGTTCAAAATTTTCAGGAAAAAAAAACATTTTCCAACATAGAATTCTATACTCAAACTGTCAATTATAAATATGCGAGTAGAATAAAGATATTTTGGGACAGTCAATATCATGAAAATTTACTTCCTACTCACTCTTTCTGAAAAAGCTACTTCAGGATGTGCTAAAGTAGCCAAGAAAGTAAGAGACAAGAAGCCACAGGATCTGGAAAACAGGAGATCCCATCCAAACAAATGGCAAAAGGAATACTTTTGATGACCGTGTGGCAGAGATTTCTAGTAACCATTAAAAATCCCCCCTTTTTTCCCTCTTAGGCACATAGTTAGACTATCTCCTCCAAATCCCTGGCCTTAGGATTGAGACATGCAGATAGAACTAATTGTGATCCAGGCGACTGTTTTCAAGAAGTGACGGTGCCCCTTCTGACTCCCTTTGAGGGGGCTGGATGCAGAAGATGACAAGTATCCAACGGATGGTAACTTTACAAGATGAAAAAATCTGGGTCCCAAACTCATCACATGGATGAGGGCTACCCACTGACAAAGGGCCACCACCTGGGATTGTTACATGAACAAGAAATAAGTTTCTGTTCTGGGAGTCCACGTATTTATCCCTGCAGCCTACCCTAACTACTAGGGATGCTGCAAAAGACACGTTACGATAAATGCTGCAAAACTGGCCTAGAGAGCGACCAGTCCAGCTTGGAGCAGGTTAGAGCCTCTGGAATAAAAGTTTTCCAAGAAGATGAAACTGATAGAAAACTGGATGTATTTGAACACTGGGGAAAACTTTGGGGGAAAAAGGGGTATTAGTCATAATAACACAGGCAACAAAGAAAACAAAAGTAAATCAAACATCCGTTGAATCCAGGGAGAACAAAGTTTATGCAAGAAAGGAAAAGTAATGATAGCTTGCTGCATGGCCCAGTTGTAAATAGCATTTAGATAATCTTAATAGATTGATCTGCGCAACATAAAAATATAACTTTATTGGGGGGATGGATGTCTGGATATGTGCATGTGTATACTAGTGTGGGATGGGGAAAGGATTAAGTCAGTATCTCCCTTCTTGAGAAGTCAATCTCTGATGCCTAAAATTGAAAAATCGAAAATCAACGATATGAGTGTATATATACCGGGGATGCCAAAAAAGTATATACAAGTGGACACTTTGGTGAGCGGTGCTCAAGCAGTAGTTCGCTATAATCAGAAGTGTCTGGACGCTGATGAGAACCACTTTGAGCACCTCTTGTAATTGCAGAAGTCAAACGTGATTTGTATTCATCTTTTGTTATCGGTATATATTGAGTATTACAATTTTAATACTGGTTTCCTTTCTTAAAATGTGTATACATTTTTTTGGCACCCTCCCTGTAAACACACACACACACACACACACACACACACACACACACATTTCTCTGGAAATTTAGAGTGGATAACACTGAGGAAGGGTAATATTGAGTAGATAGCAACAGGAGATTCCTATTTTATAATAAGCCTCATAGATTTATTTTACTGTTTAAATTATAGGTATGTAGAAATGTATAAAAACACTTTTAGGAAAAGTTATAGTCACATTTCTTACAAAAATATCCCATATGGATCAAAAACAGAGCTATAACATTAAAGTTCAATCAGAGTGAAACAGAAGACAGGGTTGATAATATTAGAGTTTGGGGAAAAACATCCTCTGCTTTGAAGCTACAGAAGAAACTAAAGAACTGTGTAATAATTAAATAAAAAAACACACAACTAAAATGAAAGAGAAACAAATCTGAAAAATACTTTATCAATCATGGAAAGCTTAATTTTTATTATATAACACCTAATTCAAATATCTAAGAAAAATATCAAGGTCTCAATAAATGAATGAAAAAGCTTTATGAAAGGGAATAGAACTGGCTAATTATTGAAAAGATCCAATTTGATGTTGATTAAGTAAGTGAATAAATGAAGAGTTATCTTTATATTTATTCGGACTTTAAATTGGTAACTCTACTGGAATTGCAGTAGGATTGCACTGTGTGTGCAAGCACAGCTAGTCTCAATGCAAATGTTTATGTTCTACTTGACAATATGATTAATAAACTCATGATGTGGAACCTTTAAACTCTTTGATAAAGGCTCAGAGACCTCAAAAATTACCATAAGTAAATAATTAACCAAAGGAGAAAACAAGTCATGGGTAGTAGGAGAATGATGAAATAAATTATAATTTCCCATACATGATTCTTAAAACTATACCACAACTAGATCAGATTATTATGTAATGAATATAAAGTGCAAAATACAATAGTGTAATTGATTGTTACATAAAATTCAAAGGCATATGGGTACAAGTTTAAAAATTCACAAAATTTGTATCAATTACTTTAGGTTGCTGGCATGTGGAATGATTTGTTTTTATCTTTAAAAATTTCTTTAGTGTTACAAATGAGATTTGAAATTCAAGGATTGTTGGTAAAACTTGCTGGTCAATTAATTTGACAACGCACATATATTTTTAAGTGTTATTTTTTTCCATCTGAGAATAATAAAAAGTAATACTTGCTCACCTACCTCAGAGCATTTTCATGAGAATCCAATGCTGTAATGTGTATGAAAACACTTGGTAAATATAAAGCAGTTCATTAATATGAGGAGTTGTTGTTATTATTATCAGTGCTATTGAGAACACTGCTTTGGCAGAATTATTCTTTCTCAATCACAGACAGAGCTTTATCTCTCTGCTCCCATATGTGACACATTAGAAGTTACTTGAGCTCAAGGTCAGTTTTAACTTTGGCTTCTTGGAGAAACAATGGAATAAACCAAAGATCAATGTGAACATTTTCCAAGAAACTCATCCAAAAGGAATACCCAGGGAGTGAAGGAAAGCAGTCCAAGGACCCCACAGGAAGAACAAGTCTTTGTCTAAGACATGTGGGCCACTCTAATCACTTTGTCTTGGCCATTGTTTCATCTCCTCGTTGGAAAAGACTGGCTCCTTGGTCAACTACTGTTCATTTCAGTGTTTATTGAGGGGCTCAATACTTTGAATGGGTCGATCATGTGACTTCAAATTAAAAAGAAGGTAATGTTGAGGCTCAACCATTACAGATGCATCTAAAATCAAATTTCAATTTTCTGCACATAATTATACATATACATACATATATATGTAATTTTTCAATTTGGGAAGCTCTCTAAGTCCAATAATTAAAGTTTAGTGATCGTGATTTGGGAATATGTCTATGGTAGTTCTACTTTGATTTTTGACTATTGAAAGTGAATATGGAAAGGTCAGAGTTGACCTCAATTGCTGTTATTATGTTTTGTTATTTTGGGAACATGAAATGCAATGTGGAAATATGTACTGAAGTTGCTCAGTCATTATTTCTGAAGAATAATACTACTTCTTGTAACATGAGTTTTGCTAATGGCTCTTTCATTTCCCATCTCTATGTCTTCTTCAGTCAAATGCCCATTTACGTCCTTTGACCATTTCATAGTTGGATTGTTTCTTTAGTTTGTGTTTATGTGTGTGTGTATGTATAATATATATATATATAAATATATATATATATATATATATATATATATATATATATATATATATTACATATATACATATATACATAAATCATATATCTGACAAAGAACAAGTACATATATATCAGTATTATATATATATGCTTACATGTACACATATACACATATATACATATACATATATATAGTGCTGATATATATGATACTTGTCCTTTGTCAGATATATGATTTACAATATTTTCTCTCTGTCTGTACCTTTTTTTCCTCCTCTTAACCAATTCTTTCAAAGAACAGAAGTTAATAATTTTGATTAGGTCAAATTTATCAGTTTCTCTTTTTATGTATCATGCTTTTGGTGTCAAGTCCAAGAACTCTTTGCCTAGCCCTTTATCCTGGTTTTTACTTATCTTTTAAAGAGTTGTACAAATTTACACTACATTTAAGTCCATGATTCACTTTGAAGTAAGTGTTGTATCAAGTGTGAGTTTTTTGTTTTTCCTTGTTTTTTCACTTGGATATCCAATTGGTCCAGCCTTGTATCTTGAAAATACAATCCATGCTGCATTGAATTGCTTTTCTGAATTTAGCAGAAATCAATTGGGTCTATTTGTGTGTGTCTATTTCTGGGTTCTGTATTCTGTTTCATTGATCTGTGTCCACTCTTTCACCAATACCACACTGTATTGTATATGGTATCTGTATAGTAACTTTTAATATTAAATATAGTATGATTAGTCCCACATTCTTCTTTAGATTAATTTTGCTATTATGGTGATTTTAGCTTTCCAAATAAATGATAGAATAAGCCTATATATGTCCACAAAATACCTTGATGGGATTTTGGTAGGGATTATATTAAACCTTAAGCTTCATTTAGGAGAATTGATACCATTGCCATGCTGGATCTTCTAATCCATGAATACAGTACTTACTTTCATTCATTTTGGTCTTTTAAACATTGCTTTCATTTGTATTTTGTAATTTTCAGCACATGGGCGCTATACATGTTTTGTTAAATTTATATTACATTTTTCATTTTCCTTAGAGTTTTGGTAAATAGTATTGTGTTTTCAATTTGTTTACACTGTTCATTGTTAATATAGAGCTATATTGGGAACTTGTATTCTGTAACCCTGATAAACTCACTAATTAGTTCTAAGATTTTTTGTTTGTAAATCTTTTTGTAATTTTCTAAATGAACAATCATATCATCAGCAAGTAGGTACAGTTTTGTTTCTTCCTTTCCATTCTGCATGCCTTTTTTTTCTTTCTTGGCCATTGTACTGGCCAGGACTTCCAGTAGTATGTGAATAGTAGTGGTGCTGTTAGACATCCTTGCCTTATTCTTGTTCGTAGGTGAAAAGCATAGTCTCTCACCATTAAACATGATGTTAGCTATAGGATTGTTTGCAGATGCCTTGTTATCAAGTTAAGTAGTTCTCTTCTAAAATTGCTGAGTTTCATTTTTATCATGAATGGGTGTTGGATTTTGTCTAACTTCTTTTTTTGGTGCATCAATTGATATGATCATGTAATTTGACTTTTTTCCCTTAGATCATTGTTGTGGTGGATTACATGTATTGATTTTTAAATATTGAACCATCCTTACATACCTGGAATAGATACCATTTGGTCATGGTGTATAATTATTTTGATTAATTGTTGGATTTAATTTGCTAATATTTTGTTGCGGATTTTTTTGCATAAATTTGTAAGAGATAGACCATGGTTTTCTAATTAATTGATTTATGTCTTTACTTTTCCACTTATTATAACTTTTACCATTATTATAACTTTCATATCATTTCAACATAAACATTTTCTATGTTATCGTAAATTCTTCAGAATTATTACTTTTCATGGCTGCTCTTTACAGAGTTGTGCCATCATTCTCTTATTGTTTTCTTGATTCCAGTTTTTTCTATTATAATATTGATGTAATAAATATCTTAGTGTGTACAACTGTTTTTATTTTACTTTATTTAAATACAAAATAGTCCTAGAACAGGATAACTATAAGAGACAAATTTACAAAAAAACATAGGCTTTGGTGTCAGAAAGACAACAATTCAGTCCCTAACTCCACTGCTTTCTAGCTGGCCACTTAATATGACTGAGCCTCTATTCTTCTCCCCTTAACATGGGAACTAACCCAGGTAAAGTATGTAAAATGCTTAGTCCACATTGGTCACTCATACATCTTACATGGCTGTCCCATCCCCCTTCTCCTACTTCCTCTACTCCTCTGCCTTACTGTCTTCCTGGATATAATTATGATGAGCTCCTTAAGGATGCTCCTTAGCATGGCTCCTAAAGATGATTTTTTTTAAATATCAGGTTTAAAAGAATAATTGATACTATTGTTAAACAATCTGCATTTTACTTCTGTAAAATTACCATCTTTTTTAGTAAAACTAGTTAATTGGGAGTGGTATAAAGAGATTGTAAGATTTATTGTGTGTGAATGTGTCTATTAATAGATAAAATGGGGGGAGAGAGATTGATTTTGTTTGTGAGATACAAGGTTAAAAAAAAGAAAACAATAAGTGAAACAATGTTCGTAAACATGAAGCAATCACATGGTATGGCAATCAAGTACTACAAAATTTCCATAAGTCTCTCTATCCCACAGCAACCATATTTTGATGTCTCACGCATGGTGATTTCCCTATAAAGAGACCAAAAGGATTTGTACTTGTTCTTTCTTACTGATGACAATGATGATGAGGAGGAAGATGATGATGCTAACAGTGATAATGGAGGAGAGGTTAGCGGGAGAAAGGAAAAGAGAAAGGAGGTGATGGTGAGGGGGAAAGACTAGTTAATATATACCAGTTGTTGAGTGCCTATTGTTTGGAATTTTATTTTTCTGATGATGGACCGAGGGTCATTTCTTCCTTCCCTTTTTAACGATCTTCTATTTACTTTCATCTTATTTGTGCATCTGGACAGGATGTGCCCGCACTATAAGAGATGGCCCATTTCTCTGTGTTCGATCACATTGCCTACTTTTATATTTTTTTGGAATTTTCTGATAACTTTTATAAAGGGTGATAAGCCATATTGTTAATTTATTAATATTTTACTGATAGTGAGTTCTGTTTCTTTCTTTTGTAAATTATGTTTAGTATTGGAATAAGTCAGAATTGGGGACCAAATTACTGTGAGAAGGGTGTGCTTTTCTCATTTTTTACATTTTATCTACTTCAATTGATTTTTATTGGAGTTTCATATAAGTTTATGGGGTGATAAATTTTTATCTGTCTTTGTTTTCCTCACTTAAACAAAAAGACTGAGGTGCTGGGTCATGCGGCTTTGGTTTTGGGACTTGGACGGTTTTATTTTGAGAAGTCATGTGGTTCAACATTTTTGGGACTAACATGATCCATGCACAAAGCCCTCCCTTGGCTTCACCTTTGAACCTGGGTTCCTCGAAGACCCAATTCACTATTCATTTCAGCTTATGATCCCCAGTGGGAGAATGATGCATCGTTCAGCCAAGTAGACTCAGCCTGGAAGAGACTGTCTTTCCCCCAAACAAAATCCAATCATGAGTTTCCTGGAAGAGATAGCTAGTTTGACTGTTTGGTCAGGAAAATGCCCTGATGAGGTAAACTCGTCTGACTCTACTTGGTCCTTAAGGCCTAATTTTTTTTATATGGGAAACATAACAGAGAAGATTCCATGTCATGAACTCTAATGGGCGCCAATTGGGCTCTTGGGGAGAAGGCGATTGGTTGGATGGAATACTATTAGAATATATGGCATAATAGTTGGATATAATGCAATATTTCTGTCATTTCTGTAATAACTATGTTACATCTGAATATACTCTTCATTAAATGCATCAGCTTAAGAACTCTGTAATGGTCATAGCCAAATAAGATGTCACCCCATATATAACCATGCAGATCTTGAGATTAACCATCCACGGGGTGCTACTTTTAATGATGTTTTGCTAGCAGCTCTCTACTTAGAAATATGAACATTTGGCAGATATTTTCATGTTTGACTTTTTGTTGTAAAAAGGTCATAAAACTGAAAAAGTAGCCAGATTCTCACTTGATAGTTCTTGAATCTTTAAATTTGTTCATGTACCAAACAAGGATTTTGAATAGCTGCATGCCACATTCTTTGTTAGTCATTGGAGCTAGAAAAATAGATGAAAAAGACATTCATTTTTTCACTCATTCCTTTAGAATTCATTTTTTAGCATACATTATGTCCCATGCTAGATTCTGTGAGGCAACATAGAAATGGCTATAGTAAATCCATTCATTGATTCGTTCATACAGTCAGTCAGTCAGCAATGATCTTTATTAAGAAACTGATTTGACAGGCTAATAAAATATTCCTATTTGAATAAACTCACAGTGTACTTGCAGGAACCCTACGTAATAAAATTATTGAAATTCTTTGGGTTAATTATGAAATGAGTGTAAATGATCATAGACGCTAGGCAAATACTTTGCAAATGATGAATCTATGTGCTTGAGAGCATAAAATTTCTTCAGCATCAAACTAGTCAGCCTCTACCTTCTCCTGACCCTATAAAGTACTGTGAGCATCTATTAATTTAGCGTAATTAATTAAAATTCCCCATGTGTCAACAGAGTTCCAGGTCCTATGCCAGGCACGTTGGGATAACAAAATGAAAGAAGCATGGTTTCTGTCTTTGAAGAACTTGATAGTAATGGAGATAAGAATGCTAAGCAATTATGTACTGACATGAGTGTTGTGTGGGCATTGGGGGGGTGGGGGGGGCAGAGAATTTTCCTGACAGCAGTGGTACAAGGACTGAGTTTCAAAATGTGGAAGGGGATGGGACATCAGTGTTCCAGCCACAAGTGGGAGGCATTACAGGTCTGAGAGAGCTTGCTCTGTTACAGGGACTACATGTCTGTCGTGTGTTATAACTGGAGCATGAAGTCAATGGAAGAGCATCGGGAGAGGCCTTGGATGCTGGGAGAGAGCATTTGAGTATTCTTCTGAGAGGGATGGTGAGTCAGACATGCACTTGCCATCGGAATTGCCATATTTCCCAGTTCCCCTTCCATGCACACCCAATATGCATTTGTTGCATTTTGTTTAAAATAATACTAGTATTGTTTGAGCTCCACAGTGGCAAAAAGCAAAGGACAGCAAGATTAGAAGAACATATAACCAATCCAAAGTATCAAGATCCATTCATTACTGATGCTACCTCCCATGTGGGTTATATGAAGCACCTTCACTTATATTGATCTCCTCTGGTCCTACAACAGACACATGGGATGAAGTGGAATCGCCTTTGTTTGCAAATGAGGAAATGGAGCCCTGGGAGGTAAATTGGCTTTTGCCAAGCTACACAGAGAACCAGTGTTGGTGCAGTTCCAGATCCTAGGACTTCAGATCCTACCGGTAGCGTCCTATTTCTGCTGCAAATCACTTGGACTCTCTGTTCTGCTATAATCCCAGTGGGCACTGGCCTACCCTCAGGGCATGCAGTTTAAAGTGTGAGAGAGATGGATTCCTTAACTATCACACTGCCATCTATCCCATATTTCTAGCCAACATTCAGTCATTTATTCAGCATCTACTGTGTGCATTTTCATGCCTAGGAGTGTGTAGGTGGCCAGACATGGGATTGAAAGTCCAGCTCTGATTCTACACACCTCTTAATTTTGAGCAAGTTGCTCAAATTGTAGTTTTTATTTGCTCATCTGTAAAATAAGGACAATCACAGTACCCAAAACACAAGATAATATATCATTAGCAGAGGGGCTAGTGTATGTTAATCTCTCAGAACCATCATCCAGTAGCTACCATGATTAATAAAGTCCTGGCCCTGCCTTCTCCATGCTTTAGCCCAGTGAGAAAACTAAACTAATATTCAGAGGAGATATTGAAGACGTTTCAATATGGCAAGAGGGCAAGAAATCCCAGACACCATAGGCCCCTTCTTAGCATAATTGAATCTAGCATTTTGGGCTATTCACCCTCTCGTTGTGGTTTCTGGCAACCATGACCAAAATGTATGGTTGTTTATGAAAAATGCCTACTGTGAGCGAAGTGGATTGACTTCATCTTGCGAACGCCATCCTCTTCTGTTTTTCTTCTACTTCCTCCTGTGCCACTAATGGCTCTTAAAGTTTCTGTCCTTTCCTCTAGCTTTTTTTCTTGAGACTTTTTCTGATTGGGTGTTTCGTGGAATTGGGAGTTACTTTATTAATCATGGCAGTACCCATAGGCCTGTCACAGCCAGACATGGAGCCATAGGTAAGTACGAGTTAGGTCCTCCTGACTGCATAAAACCATGCACACACACAAACCCCCCCACACACACACACCACATACACTCACACACCCCACATGCGCACACCACATATGTACACATAATGCACACACACACACACCACATACACAATCACAGACAGCCTATGCCTGTTTCCTTTTTGGATGAAAACATTCGTGTCAGTAAGACCATAGGTTAAGTATGCCCACGTTGAAAGATTTGGCAAACGAGTCCCACCTGAGAGTCATTTTTGATATCAGAAGGCTTAAATAGCATCATTTTCAAGGGTCAAGCCATGCTGGGCCTGGCTCGGAGTTTTTTGCCAGTTTTGAGGGCGTGGTACAAAGAATCTGATGTTTGCGTTAATGACTGTGAGAAGTCTCTTAAATAGATCCGCTGCCTAGAAAAACACCTCATATGCTTCTCAGTCCTCAGCTTTGGCTTCTTCTGTCATGACCACAGAAATATTAGTATAAGTTTAAAAGCTTCTCTGATCATGCCAGAAACATTGTGGTTTTCCTCCGCTATCACATTAGCTAATCTCATTTAACCATGACCACTGCTTATACACAATCAAAGTATAGGCAGACAGTTCTGATTTTTCTTTACTGAAACCTAAACTGAGGCTCCCGTACTGAGTGTGGCTCTCACAGGGCTGGGTCTGTAGAGCGCACGCTCCGTGAGGGCAGGTGACTTAGCTCATTCTCTGGTAGTCCCCAGCTTTTGGAACAGAGACTTCATTTTCACAAACAGAGTTCCTTCAGGGAATTTTATTTATTCTTTCATCTCTGAGGTGGATGGCTGGCACTCAGTGGATTTTTCAATAAGTACTTTAGAGAGTGAATGCTCACCTCTGGGATTCTATCTGCTGACCTTCGTTGGTTTAGATTCAGTCTTTGATTCTTATTAAGATGACCACTGTCTGGACAGGTGACTCACACACTTGGTCCTCATGCCTGTTTGCCTGTGTCTGAATAGAGGACAGGTTGGTGAGAGAGACACTGCAGAGGTGGAAGTAAGTGGATGCAACCATGGGGCAGATTAGGAACAGATAAGACTGTTTCCTCCTTCACCTCTAAGTTTCAGCCAGACATCAACCAGCCTGGTCCTCGCCTCGACTCCACTCTCATGAGGGGTCTCTCATGCTGCCCATTGCTCTAAACACAGGGAGGACAGCTAGTGCCATTTCCTAAGGAATATCAGGCTACTCTATTTCTGAATGAACAATGAAGGTCCATGGATGGGTATCTTTCCCACCAATTTAGCCTTTTGACATAGTTCCAGTGAATCCCATATAGAGATTTTTTTTTTACCTCAAATATACACTTTCATATGACAATAAAAGCAATATGTATTCATTTGAAGAAAACCAAGGCTACAGATAAGGTGTAAATAAACAGGATAAGTCACTCATTAACATTTAGGTTAATTAACATTAGGCTCCAGTTTTTTTGTCTAGTATTTTCTTTTGCACTACTGACATCATATTGTGTGAAAAATAATGTCCTTTGACTTTTCGCCTAATATAATTAGTATAAGCACTTTTCCGTATCATTAAAGGGCATTGTAAATGCTATTCCAAAACAAAACAAAACTACAAACTTTTGTACTGTACAAGTGCACCATAATTTATCTAGACTTCCCTCCCTGTTTGGCAGTGATTAATAAATAGCAGAATGAAGGTTCTTTATAGGCATAGAGATCAGTGTTAGTTCTTGCTTGGCACAGTGTAAGCCAGGCTTCTGATCTTACTGGGTCAAGGTCATTGTTTTGTGTTCTCTGGATCTAGTCTTTGTTCACCAGCCATTTGAGTAAGGTAGGTGATTTACTGGGCATGGGTGCAATAAGACGTCTATCGGAATAAGGATATCCCCATTTTGTGCCTTCGACTTTTATAGTTTTGAAATAATAGGAATGACACCTAATCTGATGGATGACTATAGATAAACAAGTCGAAGACACCAATGAAGATTTTTCACCTTTAATCCTTACTGAATAATTCAAAAGAACATACTATATATCAACCTTAATTTGGATGACTAATGGTTTGGTTTGACAAAATTAAATGAACACTGACTAAGCCTCAATCAATGCTAGGCACCATTGAGAAGACTATGGGAGAATATAAAATGGTACAGCCACTTTGGAAAACAGTATGACAGTTCTTTAACCCTTTCACTGCATTAATTGATTTCAAGGATTTTTTGTTTGTTTGTTTTCAAAATGTGTCAAAAATCCACTAAAAGTTGATATTTTGACTATTTTTTTTGCATATGTACTGGAACTCCGCAGTAGAGGGAAAAGTTTTTTGAGCTCGTGGGGTAAACTTGAACGCCACAGTCAGCAGATGGAAACATTCATTCGGCTATATCTGAACGTCGCAGCAAATGATTTAAAAAAAGAAACCCTAAAAATAGATTTACCATATGATCCAGCAATTCCACTTCTTGGTATATACCCAAAAGTATTGAAAGCAGGAACGTGAACAAATATTTGTATGCCCATGTTCATGGCAGCATTATTCACAATAGACAAAAGGTGGAAGCAATCTAATTGCCCATTGATGGATGAATGGATAAACAAAATGCAGTATAAACATATGGTGGAATATTTTTTTGCCTTAAAAAGGAAGGAAATTCTGACACATGCTACAGTAGGGATGAACCTTGAAGACATTATGCTAAGTTAAGTAAGCCAGAAACAAAAAGACAAATACTCTATAATTCCACTTAAATTAGGCACCTAGTCAAATTCATAGAAACAGAAAGTAAATTGGTAGTTTGGGGAGAGGAGAGATGAGGACTTTTTGTTCAGTGGGAATAGAGTCTTGGTGTTCAAGATAAAAAGAGTTCTGGAGAAGGATTGTGGTAATGATTTCATGGTATTAATGTATTTAATTCCACTGAACTGTACACTTAAAATGGTTAAGATGTTAAATTTTATGTTACATTTTACCACAACTATTTTTTAAAGGGTTCTGGAAAGAGAAAATAAGCAGTGTAAGAAATAAATACTTTATTATAGGGAAATCTCAAAGGTATGTTAGTATGTAAATGGAGGGAGATGGGGGAAAGTAGACTGGTTCATAAATTATCCCACAGAGAAGGAGTGAAAGAGACATGAAATTTACAAAAAGCACTAGAAAAGTTAAGTATGTGAGAGTGGATATATGGAGGCACACACTGGTAAGTGGATCAAGGAAAGCTTTATGAAGGAAGTGGCTAGGACTTCCATAGAAGAATGTGGGGGATGACTGGGGTAATGAGCATGGAGAGAAGAGAGGAAACTGGGAGGAAAAAGCATGGAAATTAGAAGTTCAATATGCTATGTTTACACTGATAAATGCCAACAATAAAAATTAAGAAAGATTGTAAATAAACAACCTAGCCTTATACCTGAAGGAACTAGAAAAATAAGAACAAACTAAATCCATAGTTAGAAAAAGGAAGAAAATAATAAAGATCAAAGCTGAAATAAATCAAATAGAGAATAGAAACAATGGGGAAAAAAGTCAACCAAACTAAGCTGTTGTTTTTTAAGTAAAATAGGCAAACTTTTAGCTAGAGTAAAAAAAGAAAGAGAGAAGACGCAAGTAAATAAAATCAGAAAGGAAAGAGAAGACATTACAATGGATGTCTCAAATGAAAAAGGACCTTAAGGGACTATTATGAGGAATTATATGTGAACAAATGGAATAATCTAGAATAAATTGATAAAATCCTAGAAACATACAGCTGAGTCAAGAAAAAATAGAAACTGAACAGATCAATAACAAATACGGAGATTGAAGTTGTAATCAACAACCTCCCAACAAAGAAAAGCCCAAGAACGTATGATTTCATGGCCGAATTCTACCAAATATTCAAAAAATAATTAAAACCAACTCTTCTCAAACTCTTCCAAAACATGGAAGTAGAGGGAATATTTTCAAACATATTTTGTGAGGCCAGAATCTCCCTAATACCAAAGCCAGACAAAGACAGCAGAAGAAAAGAAAACTATAAGCAAATATTTCTGATGACTATAAATGCAAAAATTCTCAATAAAATCCTAGCAATCTGAATTCAACAACACATAAAATGGAGTACACACCATGAGCATGTGCAGTTTATTCCTGGGTTGCAAGGCTGGTTTAACACACACAAGTACATTAATGTGATACATCACATTAACAGAATAAATGATAAAAGATCATCTCAATAGATGCACAGAAACATTTGACAAAGTTTAACATCCATTCATGATAAGAACTTTCAACAAAATAGGTATAAAAGGAAATTCTTCAACACAATAAAGACCATTTATAAAAAGCCCACAGCTATCATAATCAATAGGGAAAAACTGAAAGCTTTTCCTCTAAGATCCAGTACAAGGTAAGAATGTCCACTCTCACCACTTCTATTCAACATCGTACTATAAGTACTAGCAAGAGCAATAACACAAGAAAAATAAATAAAAGGCATGCAAATCAGAAAAGAAGAAGTGAAATTATCTTTGTTTGTGGATGACATGATCCTATTTGTAGAAAACCCTAAAATCCCCAGGGGAAGGGAAGGTGTAGAACTAATAAATGAATTCAGTAAAGTTGCAGGATACAAAATCAGCATATTCAAAATCATTTGTGTTTCTTTACACCACCAACAATATATAGAGAAAGGAAACCAAGAAAACAATCCCATTTATGATACCATCAAAAGGAATAAAATACTTAGGAATAACTTTAATGAGGAGGTGAAAGATCTGTACACTGAAAACTAGAATACAATGATGAAAGAAAAATGAAGACACAAATAAATGGAAGTATATCCTATGTTCATAGATTAGAGGAATTAATATTGTTAAAATGTTCATACTTCCCAAAGTGATCTACAGATTCAATGCCATCCCTGTTAAAATCCCAATGGAATTTTTTACAGAAATAGAAAACAACAATTCTAAAATTTGTGTGGAACCACAAAACACCCTAAATAGCCAAATAAATCTTGAGAGAAAAGAACAGAATTGGAAAGAGCACACTTTTAGATTTCAAATTATATTACAAAGCCAAGTAATCAAATCGCATAGTGTTGGCATAAAAACAGACACATGCACCAATGGAACAGAATTGAGAGCCCAGAAAGAAACCTGTGCATATATGGTCAACTAATTTTCTACAAGGGAGCCAGGAATAACCAATGGGGAACAAATATCCTCTTTAATAAGTGGTGCTGGGAAACTGGATATCCACATGCAAAAGAATGAAAATTAATCTTTATCTTACATCATACATGAAAACCAAATCAAAATGGATTTAAGATTTAAACATAAAACCTAATACCATTCCTAGGAAAAAACAAAGGAAAAAATCTCATTGACATTGCCCTTGGCAATGGGTTTTTTGGATATGGCATCAAAAACTCAGACAACAAAAGCAAAAAATAAACAATAGGGACTCCATCAAACTAAAAATCTTCTGCACAGTAAAGGAAACCATCAAGAAAGTGAAAAGGTAATTTAACAGATTAGGAAAAAATATTTGCAAACCATATATCTGATGAAGTGTTAAGATCCAAAATATATAAGGAACTCATACAACTCAATAGCAAGAAAACAAACAACTGGGTTAAAATATGGGCAAAGTACCTGAACAGATATTTTTCCAAAGGCATACAAATGGCCAATAGACATATGAAAAAGTGCTCAACATCACAAATCATCAGGGAAATGCAAATCAAAATCACAGTGAGATATCACCTCACACCTGTTAAGGTGGCTATTTATTTTAAAAAAAGTGTTGGTTAGGATGTGGACAGAAGGCAATCCTTGTACACTGTTGGAAATGTAAATTAGTACAGCTATTATGAAAAACAGTATGGAATTTCATAAAAAAAAACCTGAAACTATAACTACCATATGATCTAGCAATTCCCCTTCTGGGATATAAACAAAGGAAATGAAATTAGTATCTTAAAGTGACATCTGTGATCCCATTTTTATTGTACCATTATTCACAATAGCCAATATGTAGAAACAATCTAGGTGTCCATCAATGAATGAATGGATAAATAAATCATCATATATACTTATACAATGGAATATTATTCAGCTTTAAAAAAAAAAAAAAAAAAAGAGATCCTGCCATTTGCAACAGTATGGATGAACCTGGGGAACATTCTAAGTGAAATAAGCCAGATATGGAAAGAAAGAAAAAAAAGAAAAAAGAAAACCTTGCATGATCTTTTATATGTGGGATCCAAAGAAGTTGAATACATAGAAACAGAGACTAAAAAGATGGTTACTAGGTATGGAGAGTTGGGGACAATGAACAGCAGTTAGTCAAAGGGTACAAAGTTGCAATTGTGTAGGATGAGTAAGTCTAGAGATTTCATGTACAGCATGATGACTATAAATAATAAGACCATGTTGAATACTGGAAATAAGCTGGAAGAAAAGATTTCAGGTGTTCAGGCACACACACACGCGCACAGGGAGACAGACACACAAAATTGTAATTATGTGAGAAGATGTGTTAATTACTTTGACTGTGGTAATTATTTCACTTTATGATTTGATCAAATTTCAAATCATCATGTTATATACCTTAAATATATACAATTTTTATAAAAAATAAAGTTTAAAGGAAAAGAAAGAAAAAACATGGAAATTAGCTTAGAGCAAGGTTTGGACACAAGGAGACACAGTGGCACGGAACGATAGGAAACTCAGGATCCTCTTGAGTTGCTTCAGAGTCTGGGTCAGCAAGCTTGTAGTGACGATTTGATGTAGGCCTCGTGGTATCCTAGTCTTACCTCTGTCTGTCAAGGAAGTGCCTGTTTAGGAAGAGACAGAGCTGGAGGTTTGGAAGCATTTAATTCAAAGTGAAACCAGGTCTGTTTTGTTCGAGATTCAGTAGATCTGGAAATGAACTCTCACAAATTGTCAAATTGGGTTTATGGGAACAGACTGAATTAGATACTATTCCATTGAAGATATACGTTAGAGACGCACTGATATATTTGAGATACGTTGGTGTCATTTTTAAGGGTTCCTTAAGTGTTTTGTTTTTGTTGTTTTAATTTGACAAACACAGTACCTCCTGGATGAATAAGACTATGTTAGAAGAGAGGGTAAGAGAGCGGGAAAGGAAAATTTAAACCAAATTGTATAATACTTTCGCATTCAATGGAAGTGGTGGGTTCGCACGGACTACAGATATTGCGTGGTTAGTATAAGGTAGGGTGGGGTGAGGCTTGACCATGCTAAGTGGGACTGAAGATGGACATGACTGACTTCAGGGCACCAGGTTAGAAACTTGATGTCAAGGAGACAGAGTTGCTCCGTGAAATTCTGTCTCAACCCACTGGCCTTGACCGTGAGTCCTTTAGAGTCTCGTGAGAGAATATGTTGGGTTAGGTTGGGTAATTTGAATACTCAATCTAGGAGATGTAGAGGCAAAGAATAGATCCCACCTGGCAGGATTTTTCAACCTGTAGGTTCTTACTGGCATTTGTATAAGACATAAAGCAGAACAGGATGAAGTAGAATGGAAAATAGCACAGTCATATCTCTACAGGGAGGAAAGAGAAGTATGATTTCATAGAACCTTGCTTTCAGTTTTAAGGGCAGAATAAAGTAGTATACAGCATATTTTTTACTATGACTCCAGGTCCAAAATGTTGAAAGCAGTGCTCTAAAGGTCTGCAGGAGGCAAATTAGGAAGGTATTTGATAGGATTCATAGGACCATGAAAGATTTCATTACAGCATGTCCTTTATTTTATAATAAAGCTGTACTTAAACTTGTTTCAGTGTTATTAGAAATTAGAATCTTTTCCTAGGTATTTTTAAAAAGTGTGGATCTCAAAGAACAAAGTTTAAATAAACAAAAATAATAGAACAAACACTGCCAGGTCTAACTATGAGGCAAGGAAGAAAGCAGCTCTGCTAAGATTGATTTTATGTGGATGTTTGCACGTATTTGTGTCTGTTCATAAAATAGTACTTAATCTAAAAGAAGAATTAGACTGCTCTTTACAAATAGCCACCTGACACTGAATGCAGTGATAGCGCAAATGTATGGGTCTCGTTGTTTAGTCTCATGGCTTTGTGGGTCTCATTGGGTATTTTTCAGGACTGAGAAGCTACCTGGGATCTTCTTGAATAAGAGGCTAATTATATTTTCTTCAGAATATCGAAAAACATATACTTTTCAAGGAGGAAATTTTATACCTTTGAGGGAAATTGGTGTCAGATAAATGGCTTTGTTAGGCCTACAAAGGCCATTGCTCCCAGTGGGAAAATATAAATTGCTTAAAATATACAAGCTTATAGTTGTTGCTACCAGCAATGTTTAGGGTTTTGTTATAAGACCAAAGCAAATAAGTTGAGGGGATTTAATGAAAAAAATGTTTCTAAGTGAAAATGTTAATATCTGGAAAGGAGTTTTGGCAGTTAGCAAAATGATACTGATTATTTTGAAGTTTTGTCTACTGAGTAGATTTCAGGAGCCTGTTATCGAGTCTACCATTCTCAATGCTGGTTTAAAAAAATACCCCATTTGTTGAAACATGTTCACTGCCAGCTGGGTAGAATTCCTTTTACAAAGACGCAACTGAATAGATTGGAGAGGACTCTTTATTTATCTATGATTTCAACTCCACCTGTTTACCATTTTCTTGTTAAAAGGAATTAGTGAGTGTTGGGTATGTGGCTATGAAGCAATTGAACAAATCTCCACTGCAACTATAATACAAATCCATCTTCAATCCCGGAGCAAATTGTTCTCATTTGGGGAGGGGAAAAGGTATTTTCTCAGCTAAAAAACAAAAATTAACAAATATTTTGCAGAAGGTGAACTCTAGGGTCCCAACCAAATCCTGAACAAATTAGAGTGAAGCAGAAACAGCTGTTGGGTAAAATGCACATCCTAAGAGTAGGTTGTGGGCTGTCAGGCCAGATTGCTTGGAGCAGGCCCATCCCAGCTCTACCATTTCTCAGCACCTTGGCAAAGAGTGGGAAATGTGAAAAGAGGAGCAAATGTTCAAGAAAAACAACAGGAGCGCCAAGTGCTCTTTGCTTTGGGACCTAAGGGATCCCAAGTTAGTTTGTTATTTTTTTCTTATTTTCTCCTGGGAAATAGCCTATGGACAATGAAGAAGACTTGCTCTGTGACAGGGATGAAACTGTGACTAACAGTGAAAACTCAGCAAGCATCTCAAGAGAATTGTCATCTCTTTGCAAGTGCTCCCCCCAAACAGAGCTTAGTGTAGTAATCCTGTGACCTTCTCCTGTGAAGGTTAAACTTTGCATCACAATAAGTAATACGTCTTTTGCATTTTATCCAATCATAATTTAAATCAAGAGAGATGGAATGATGAAAAATGATTGAAATACAAGCTTGATCATTTTCAATTCCAAATGTGCTTTTACACCACCTAGAACTGTTGTGTTTGAATCCAAGAAAGGTGTTAAATTTTTCTGAACATCCTATGATATTTTAGATATACTAAGGAATTATAAATTGCTTCAGTGTCGTTCCTCTTCTCCAACTTCACGCTTAATTATTTTCCTTGTTAAATTTGTTAGAGTGTGCCTGGGGGTCCATAACAAACGCACACCACTTTACACCCAAGTTCCAAACCAATTAGAAATAAAAATAAAATTTTAAAAAGTGAAAAATGTAAGACCAAATATAACCTGTATAATGGATAAAGCTGATATGGTTCAGCTTTATAAGTATGACTTATTTCTTGGGACACGTGGGCTCTGAAACACTGGGCTAGAATGAGAAAGACTTATGGAGTCTCTTCCTCAGGTGGCACGAGCCAGTAACACAGGCTTTCTGTAGAAAAGGCTATTGTTTTCCAAGTGGCCAAGAGCAACCAAGATCAGATGCTCTCCATGGAATGACTGTAACCCCCCAACGTTATTAGAGTAAAATTTATCTTTTTATATATAGCTAATTTTCTATTGGTAATGTGTACAAAGTGTGAAAACAATGACAAAGATACGAAGTGAAAAGATAAACCTTTCTCCCCCTTCCCACACTCATGAGGCAACAACTTTTAAAGAGTTTCTGATTTTACTTTCCCTGGTTGTTATCATTATAATTTTAAATGACATCCTTCTATTTCTACTTCTAAAATTATCTTGAAACAATATCTATTGATTCTCTTCCATAAAAGATGAGGACCTCCGCATACTTGCACTCCCTCCCACCTCGTCTTCCCTTCACCTTCTGGTTTTTTCTTAAGCATTTTATTGTTTTTACTTTTTTGTGGGGAGGGAACCTAGTTAGAAATGAACTCCTGGAGTTCAAACTCCACTTCATCACTTATTTACTTACTAGCTATGTAATCTTGAAAAAGATATTTTGCCTGTCACGACTTCGAATTCCTCATTTGTAATTGGGGATAATAATGGTACCTCCTTCGTAAGCAACTGTGAGGACTAAATTGGTCAATCCATATAAAGTGCTTAGCACTGTGCCTGATAGAAAAAAAACACTGAACAAATGTTACATATGGTTCTGCGCAAATAATACGTTTTTGTCAGAGGTTGATTCTACAATCTAACAAACAGAATCTATAATATTATGATTATTTAAATAATTTTCATGGTAGAATGAAATGGCATGATTGGACTGAGAAAAAGAAATGTAATTTTTGTCACTAAAATTGTGTTCTTTAAAAATGATGCTTCCAAGTGTCAATGTTTAATAGACCTTCTTAATTTCTTGTAGATTCCCTTAGTTTTCTAGTCATACTAATTTCTTTGTTATCTTTTGGATTGAGAAGCAATACACTACTGGTGTTTAACTTACAGCTTCCACTGTGTATGTGACATTTTGCAAGTTACTTAGACTCTCTATGCCTTATTTTTCTCATCATCAGATGGGATAGTAGAAGTATCTCAGAGTGTTATTATGAATGGTAAATGAATAATACATGCACAGCCCATAGAAAAGCCCCTGGAACCTGGTGGGGTTTTTTGTTTGTTTGTTTTTTGTGTTCCTTTTTAAAATTCTGCTACAGTACTTTATTTATTCTTACCAAATGTTGAGGGCATTAAATGTTCTGTGTTTGTATGTACAAAATTTGTATTTTCCTATCCCCCTCCTATGGGTGCTTATAAGATTCTAAATTCAGTGTGGGAATTTTCTAATAATGATGTCCTTTTTCTAATAATGATGGAGTAGCTTATTGCAAACCAATACTCCCACCAAGAACATGTAGAAAAGCTGGGGAAGAAAAGATTCGTGTAGGCACTGGGGAGGTAGTAAGACAGCCAGGACTGCCAGGTTGGGACAGAACCCAGAAAAAAGTAAGTGCTGAGGTGAACCCAAAATTTTGCATTTCTTTTCCACTCAAGATATTTGTTGTTCTTGGCATATGGCCAAGAGCCTACAAAGTTGAGCAGGAAGTGGCAGCTAATTGAGCAGAGCATTTGGCAATTTCATGGGACTGAAGAGATAAAAATTGGATTCAATCTATCAAGAAATTGGGCCTCTGGTAAAAGCCTCATACCTCCAGTGAGGACCCCTGAAGGCATACACACTACAAGTGAAAGCAAACTTGAACTAGATCATCCCTCACAAAAGAATGGAATTGGGCTTTGTCCATCCCAGACTGCATTACGGTGATCTGTATCTACTCTAAATGCCTACTAGAGAGTAAAACTCTGTCCTTATTGGAGGAAGATGAATCATTCAAATCTCAAATTATTTTTACATTTTTTTCATTCACAATGTCTAACACTTAATCAACATATCCAAGCATGTCAGGAAATAGGACCAAATGACCAAAACCAAGAAGAAATACAAGCAATAGAATCAGACCAACAGGTGACTCATTTATTATTTGACATTAACTTTAAAATGACTATGATTACTATGTCAAAAAATAAAAGAGGTCAACAGTAAGAATTTCACTGGGGAACTAGGCGTATAAAATAATCTAATGGAAATTCTAGAACTGAAAGCCACATAAAGGAAAATTAAGAACTGAAAATACAGGTTTCATACTAGATTGATCACAGTGAAAGAGAGGTTAAGTAAGATGGAAGGTAGATTACTGTCAAGTATCCATACTCATGCTCACAGGGGGGAAAAAAAGGTGTAAAATAGATAAAAACGCATTAAAGACATATGAGTCATAGTGGAAAGATCTGCAATATTGTACAACTGAAATTCTTGAAGGAGAGGGAAAAAGGTTATGGTAGATGCAAGATTTGAAGAGATACTGGTCAATAATCACACCAAACTGATAAAAACCATAAAGTCACAAAATTCAAGAAAAATTGCAAACCCTAAATTGGATAATTTTTTTAATTTAAATTTATTTTTTAAATATATGTGTGCATGCATATATATATATATGCATGCACACATATATTTATATACTTATGCCTGATACAGCATAGTAAAACTACTGAAAACAAAAGACAAAAAGGAAATCTTAAAAGCAGCCAGGAAAAAAGAAAAAGACATTTTATCTTCAAATGAGCAATAATAAAACTAACAGCTAAATCCTCATCATAAATTATGATGGAAACTAGAAGATAATGGATTGATATTTTTAAAGTGCTTAAAGAAAACAACTGAAAACCTAGAATTCTGTATTCAACTAAATATAGTTCAAAAATGGAGGCAAAATAAGAAACTCAGAAAGAGAATTTGTTGTCAACACAGCCATGCTAAAAGAAACAATCAGAGCACAAATGGTCAGATTCCCTGGGTCCCCCTGATTTTCTTAGAAAGGATGTGCAGATTAAAAAGGATGAATGAGAATGTTTTCTTTGTTGTGTTAAGCCCGCGATATATGTGGATTTGGGGTATAGAATAATCAGACTATACTGACTGGTAGATTGATTCAAGTTCCCACCTCATTCCTTCATTCTTCTCTCTACCGTTTGTAAGTTATGTTTCTGTATATCTATGCTTTAATGGTTGCTTTAGTTTTTTTAAGCATGCATAACTAACAAATTCTAAGTACTTTGAGTAGATTCTCAAATTTTAATGTCTATTCAAATTGCATCTGTTAAAATGCAGGTTATGATTCAAGAGGCTGCCTGAGGCAGGGCCTGAGATTCTGGATTTCTAACACACTCGTGGGTGTTGCAAATGCTCCTGGTACCTGGACCATGTTTTGAGTAGAAAGGCCTTCAAATACTTAACTTGACTTATCCCACATTTAAACTTACACCTTACTGTTGTTCTATATTTCAGTTTAATTTCCCCACGAATTAACCTTCAAAATTTTTACATAGTCAATATTTTATTTAGGTTAACCCACTTGCCAGTTTCTTTGCTTATCATTCCTCTTATGTCTCCTTTTACTTCTTTTAGAATTCCCTTCAGTGAAGGTGTATTTGTGATAAACTCCACTTTTAATTATGCAAAAGAAAAAGAGTCTTGATTTTACTCTCCTAGAAAATAATTTCATTGTGCAGAGCATTCCAGGACTATTCATTGTCTTCTAATCTCCATACAGTCGAATGTAAAAGGAGTCATCTTATTGATATTCAGGTGATCTATCCTTTCTCCTTGCTCTAAGGACTGATTTTCTTGGATGTTCATAGTTTACTGTAAGTATGCTATGTCTTTGTGTGAAGGTATTTTTAATTTATTATTCATGGAATATACTGGGCCTTTTGGATCTGAGAATTGGTGTCCTTTCATAAGTCTGGAGAATTCGCCAACATAGTGCCGTTAAGCATTGGCTTATTCTCATTCTGTCTTCTCCTTTTATATTGTAATTAGCCATTTGTTGGCTCTCCTCACTCTGTGCTCTGGCTTTTATTTTCTCTTTCATTTTTTTAATCTCTCCTTCTTTCTGAGTGGCATTTTTATATTATCTTTGTATCTACATTCTAGGTCACTAATTCTGGTCAACTTTTATCTTCTAGTTAACCTATCCATTTAATTAATAATTTTAATTATTATAGTTTTTCTTTCTAATATTTTATTTGCATCTTTTAAGAATATTCATACATTTAAAGAATATAATTTATTTTTTGTTCATATTTTCATGCTTCTCCTTTATTCAAACAAAGAAAGTATAATTGTATATTTTCTGGGAATTAAAATATCTGATATGTTTAGGAAACTGATTCTCCTGTCTTTAATTCAAGCTGTCTTGTCTCTTTGAGTTTTTTAGTTTTTCCAGTGAGTTGTTCATTTTCTATGGAACTTTATCTGTGGGCATTTTTTGAGGCCTGGGCTGAATTAGTATTCCTCCTGAAATGATTTGTGTTTGCTTCTGCCAGTTTGCTGGGGGCACCACTGACCTAGGAGCACTTTACATTGTCCACTTGAGATTTTTCAGACCTCACAGGTGGCATAAATTTGGATGGCAAACCTGTGAAGGGTCTGTTGTGCTTATAAAATCTTAGGGGAGATTTTTTTTTTTTCCTCCACTAGTGCCAATGTCAAAACTGGAAGGATGCCTTGATCTTCTATTTTTGGCAGTGAGTTTATTCCTCATTCAACCTTCTACAAATGGGATAGCCCATTGGGATTTTAGCTTTATGCTGAAGTCTCCTAAGAGACTACCCACCTAGGAGCAAGTCTTTCCCATTTTATCGTACCCCTTCAACCCTATACAGTTTTTAGGATGGGATCTCAAGCTATCTAGGATAAATGACCTCTGTATTCTGGAAATGGAACAAGTTTGTCTTCCGTCTTCTCTTCCTTTAGGTGCCTTGTGGGAGCTGAAGTTGGTAGATGAGAGAGGTCAGTTGTATATTGAGAACACTTAGACACTTTCTGCCTATTCTACATGCATGTAATACTACTTTAGCTTCTGGCCCAAAACCATCATGGGAACACTACAACATAGTACAAGTCATTTCAGTCTGTTCTTTTTTTTTTTTTTTTTTTTTAATGTATTTTCCCATTTTTATTAAAGGCCTTTGATAAACATGTTGAGGGTGATAATTTCTAAAACAGTAAATCAAAAATATAAAAATATATGTATTTCTTTTTTGATAATTGCACAGGCTGGAATCTGTAAATATTCAGATCCTATTCACATAGTGTAGTAATGACTTATAAGTGTTCTAAAGCAAATAAATCCTTTTACAAAAATAATTCTGGCCATTCTTTAAAAAATATTTACCATGTTAACATTAACACAGAAGCATAAAATCTAGTTAACTTTATATATTTTTTAAAAAACATAATCATTGTGGAAATCTGATGACTAATTTTAAAATATATATCATTTTCTATTTAAAATTGATAAAATAGTTGTTTTATGTAAATATTTTGTTTGTTTGGTTGGTTGGTTGGTTCTTTAGATTCCACATATAAGTGAAATCACACTTCATCTTTCTTTCTCTGTCTCATGTACTCCACTCAGCACAATACCCTTTGGGTCCATTTATCCTGCCGCAGATGGCAAGAACCCATTCCCTTCCATGGCCGAGCAATATTCCATTGTATATATGTACCACCTCCTCTTTATCCAGTCTTCCATCGATGGACACCCAGGCTGCGTCCCCATCTTGGCCATTGTAAACAATGCTGCAATGAACATGTGGACACATTTGTCCTCTCAAAGTAGTGTTTTGGTTTTTCAGATAAATATCCAGCAGTGGGATTACTGGGTCCTTCTTTGTCTTTTGTTATAGCCTTTGTTTTAAAGTCTGTTTTGTCTAGTATAAGTATTGCTACCACAACTTTTTGTTTCTTTACATTTTTATGAAATATCTTTTTCCTATCCCGTTACTTTCAGTTTGTGGGTGACTTTTGATTTGAAGTGAGTCTCTTATAGGCAGCATGCGTAAGGGTCTTGTTTTCTTATCCATTCAGCTACACTGTCTTTTGACTGGAGTATTTAATCCATTTATATTTAAAGTAATTATTTTTGACAGATATGTAGCTATTGCCAGTGTATTATTCACATATTATATATATATATATATATATATATATATATATATATATATATTCTTTTTTTTTTTTTTTTTTTTTCATCTTGTAGTACTCCCTCTAAAATTCCCTGTAATACTGATTTGGTGGCGATGAACTCCTTTAGATTTGTTTTGTCTGGGAAGCTCTATATTTATCCTTCAGTTCTCAACGATAACTTTGCTGGGTAGAGTAGTCTTGGTTGTAGGTTCTTGTTTTTATCACTTTGAATATTTCTTGCCAGTCCCTTCTGGCCTGCAAATATTCTGTTGAGAAGTCAACTGACAGTCTTATGGGAACTTCCTTTTAGGTAACCAACTGCGTTTGTCTTGCTGATTTTAAGATTCTCTCTGTCTTTAAACTTTGGCATTTTAATTATGATGTGTCTTGGTGTGGGCCTCTTTGAGTTAATCTTGTTTGGGACTCTCTGCACCTCCTGGGCTTGTATATCGATTTCCTTTGCTGGCTTGGGAAGTTTTCAGTCATTATTTCTTCAAACAGGTTTTCAATTCCTTGCTCTCTCTCGTCTCCTTCTGGTAACCCTATGATGCGAATGTTGGTATGCTTGATGTTGTCCCAGGGCCCCTTAAACTCTCCTCATTTTGGGAGGTTCTTTTTTCTTTTTGCAGTTCTGATTGGGTGTTTCAAGACACCTTATCTTGCCAATCATTAATTTGATCTTCTGCTTCATCTAATCTGTTGATTTCCTCTAATGTAGTCTTTGCTTCCATTATTGTATTCTTTATTCCTGACTGGTTCTTTTTTATGTTTTCTATCTCCATTTTCATGTTCCCTATCTCTTTCTTGACCTTCTCCTTGAGATCACCGAACAGCCTTATAACCAGTGTTTGGAACTCTGCATCTGGTAGATTGCTTGTCTCCATTTTATTTAGTTCTTTATCTGGTGTTTTGTTCTGTTCTTCTATTTGGGACTTCTTTGTCTCACCATTTTGGCTGCCCTTCAGTGTTTGTTTCTATGTTGGTATGCTATGCTTCCCAGTCTTAGTAGCATGGCCTTATGTAGGAGGTGTTCTGTGGGACCCAGTGATGCAGTCTCCCTGGTCACCAGAGGCAGGTGCTCCAGGTGTGTACCTTGTGTGGGTTGTGTGCGCCCTGCTGTCATAGTTGAGTATTGGTTGCTGTTTGCATGTCAATGGAAGGGATTAACCCTCAAGCTGATTGGTTGTGAGGAGTGAACATGACTACAGTGGAGGAACTATGGTGCAAGGGCTGACACTACAGAATAGGGTTCACTTTAGTGGGGCTCTGGTGCCTGTCCAGTCTGCCCTTTGGGTGTGTCATGTTTGGAAGCAGTCTAGTGATGCTCTGGCATGGACTGAAGTTGGCTACCAGGCGTGCCAGCCCTCAGACCTGCTGAAACAGGACCCACTGCAGGCCAAGTTTAGCAGTAGCCTGTGTCCTGCCCCAGGCCACCTTGTATGAACCACAAAGCAATCCACAGATGGCCGCTGCCCACACTGGGCTTGGAGCTGCCTCAAGAGGTCAATCTGCAAACTGAGGCTGGCTATTACCCGTGTCAGGCTTAGGGCTGCTCAGTCAGAGGGACAGGACATGCTGAAGCCACATGCTACTTGTTTCGGGTTTGTGAACCTTTGAGAGATTTTATGAAAGTACACAGCATGAGCTAAGATAGGTTGTTTGTATGGAAAAGCCACTGGAAGTGACTTGGGTGTGCCCAAAAGTTGGGTGGGTGAGGGTCTCAAGGAGTCACTGGGGTGAGTCAGATGAAAGGTGATAGTCAGTTTGATGGTGACTCAGATATGATGTCTGTGTGCATGCATCTGCATTTAGGGTGGAGGAGGGCTCAACTAAGAAATAATGGCTTCCATCAGTTCCTGCCCTGAAGTTAGACAATTCAGTTCCGCCCCATATGTCCCTGACAGTGAGTAAGTCTGTGCATAGTCCTTTTAAAAGGAATACCTGGGTGTGTGAGGGGGGTAGCTGCAGTGTCTCTCTCAGCCACAATCTCCACTGGTTTTCACAGCCAGGAGTTATGGGGACTTCTCTCCCTGGCACTGGAACCCTGGCCTGGAGAACCTTGCTCCTCGAGGTGGCAGTGTGTGGGGGGGTCCTCTGCAGCCAAGATCTACCTCCCTATTTATAATGGTCACATACAGGTGTGGGACTAGCCTGATCTGTGTCTTTTTCCACCCCACCCCCCACGCCCACTAGTCTCGAGGTGGCTTCTTTATGTCCTTAGTTGTAGGGATTTGTTTCAGCTAGACTTCAGAAAATTCTCAATGATGGTTGTTCTGTAGTTTAGTTGTAATTGATGTGGTCCTGAGAGGAGGTGAGCACAGTGTTTATCTACTCCACCATCTTGACCTGAAATCTATTTCAGTCTGTTCTTAATTAGATTGAAACTCCCAGTAAAATAGGGGTAGTATCAGTTTGTTTTGCTTCAACCTTCCTGCATAATTCATACCTTCTTCTTTGCACATAGCAGCTTCTCACTGAATGTCCAATGAGATATTCCACTAACAAAATTAATACTAACATTATGGCTAATATGTCTGTTAAAACATGAAAACAAATCAACAGAAATCTTGAATTTTGCTAATAACCAGTATTAGCTTGATCATTTCTGTATTTGGGTGCTTCCAATTAATTCCAGAAAAAACAAATTCAGTTTCATGACTATGTATTTTAGTGTGTTGTGCTTCCCGTAATCAAACTCCCTCTGCTTTCCTATTCTCAACCATCTACATGGACAGTGAATGGAATCAAAACTAGATATTCAAGTGGAAGAGATTTAAGATGTGTGTTTTGAGACTGTTCCCAGACCTGTCCCTGTGGTTGAGACCCACAGATACAGTTCATACCCAAATCATACTGGGAGAAAGATGGAGGCTTTCCTCAGGGCATGAGATGAAGCCCAGTGAAGGGGCTGTGGTCAGTTCCAGTGTGATTCTTCATCATTCCAAGGTCAGACATGTCAGGCTCTCTGTGAGTCACGAGTTAGTCATGCACTTGGGACCTAGGCAGCCCTCCAGCCTCCCCCTCTGAGAAGCCCTCTGGCTCAGGCCTCAGTCTCTTTTCTCCAGCAGACATTCAATGGGGCTCCCTTTATCCCTGCTAACTCTTCTCTAGCTTGATTTCAGGCCCCAATGGATGGCTTGAACCCTGTGCTGACCCACCATATTTCCTGATGTTCTCCCCCTTTCTCTATCCTGACAACTTTTGCAACTGCCAAATTTCTCAGGGTGAGCCTCAAAATCAAAATTCTGGATTCAAAGAAACAACATTTTGGAGTCATTATAGATAATGTCTGTGGCGTTACATACAATTCCTGTTATTTCAAAAGGATGGAAGGAAATGGACACTTAAAGGCTACTTCTACAGTGTTTCTTTTTGTTGGCTGCCATCTCTAAAAGCTCTGATTTATTCATAGTCACTCAACTCATCTATTTAGTATCCTCAGGGATGATTCTGTTCTCTTCTTTACAGCCTTCCTGGGAGATGATTTTGTTTTCCCCCTTTCCTTCTAATCTTTATTTCTTGTTGAATCTGGGAAACTTGTTTTTCACAGAGTCCAAACCACTGCACCCCATTCTTTTTCACTGCATGCTAGTAAAGTGAGAAAAGTATTTCTTCTGGCCAGTGAAGTGTTCCAATAGTTTCTTAGAAGACAGACCCCAGGACGCAAATCAGTTCCTCTGCAGTTTATTTTCAAGGCCCTTAAGTTTCTTTGTCACACCCCAACCCCTGCTTTTTCTTTAACTCAACATAATTAAATGGAATTAGTCTGAGTCTGGGAGCCTCTGATCAAGGTTTAGTTTTCTCTTCTGCCACTAATGCAACTGTGTGGTCTTGTTCAGATTATTTATTTCATTGGTTTTCTTATCTATAAAGTGTGTAAATTAGTGCCTACTTTGTGTAGTGGTTGTAAGCCTTAGAGAGCAATTGTTTTAATCTTGACCAGCGCCTTACAAATGGGAAAGACCCAATCAATGTTAACTATTATTATTGCTGTTATTTGTTTATTCATTCAATAAACATTAATCATGTGATTGCAATTGTGGCAATGGTGATAACTCATGATTATAGTAACTTGGATTTGCACCAGGGCCCTGGCTGCAACAAGCATTGCCCTGAAGGGAGGGTGGGTTTCTAATGTAGTCAAATGCCTTGAAGTTCAGAGCTGAGTGGCCATGAAGCTTCTCTTGTTTAAAACACCATGCTCTCCACCCCCCCATCCCCCCACCCCAACCCTCAGAGCCTGTGAGGAATTCCTGTGTAGTTAGTCCCCTTCATGCATGGCTTCTGAGGCTCTTAGGCCAGTGTGTCTGGGAAAGTTTCAGGCTGGAGGCATCAAGCAGTATTAATGTGCAGACGTAGGATCTGTCAAGAATACGAGCTGTGGTGCAACAAGAACCACCTGCGTGGCTTGGGATGTTTCTGAAACAGAGTGCCGGAAAGAAGGGGCCCCGGGCCAAGAAAGGAAAACGGAGCTGTGGATCTGTGTGCAGCTCGGAGCACAGGCCCGAGAGCGGGAGGAGGAACACGGCTGCTGAGCTGCCACTGCCCTGCCCCCACTGCTGAGTTTGGTGTCACTTTGTTATGACTGATGGACCTTGTCAGACTGCGGCATGCTAGATTTACCTCTGTGCACGCAGAGAAGGGGACAGAAAAGTCAGTGTCTCCCTTAAAATGCAGAGAACGTGTTACCCTGAGGTATCACAGAACATAATAGAAAGTTTCCAAAGAGTCACATGAAGTCGTGCTGTGAGCTGCCGGGACCTAGGCCGTGTGCCCCTCAGACCCTGGGAACAGTAAACTGGAAAGAGAGCAGTGAGCCTCCCAATTAGAACACTAGCATCAGCCTTCTCCCACTACGCTTCCGAGTTTGCCAACAACACAGCAAGGACGCTGCCATAGGTTGGGAGCAGAGCCACGCCAAACAGGCAGCCATGTACCCACCAGTAGCCCTGCTTCTGTGGGTAGAAGACGCACAGCCAAGTGATTGGCTGGGCTGTCCTATTTCCCTGGCGAAGAGAGAGGCCTTTGCCAAAGCAGGCCTCCTGGCTCTGCTCATTGTTTTTCAGAGCCACGAGTTAAAGCTGCTTTTTCTGTTCCTAATTTATGCCACACAGGCCTTGACTACAACTTAATTAGGAGCTCCAGCATGGTAGAGAAATAGCTACTGCAGTACACAGTGCTGGCAGAAGCCTCGAGGCAGAACCTGTAATTCACAAGGCTTCAGCAAAGCGATTTGCTGAATGAAGGCTGATCCTAACAAAATCATTTCCCACCAAGTGGCAGAGAAAGAAGTCCAGCAGTGTCGGGAGTGCGGAGATATTGTGGACATTATTCAGGCCGAGGGGAACAATTTCCAGACCAGCTTTCCCGCCTCCGGTGCTATTAACATGCACTCGCCCAACACTCGCACGTTTCCTTCCCAGCTCTCCCTGCCTCCACGAAGCCTCCATAGCCCCAGTGTTCTGTCCACAGCAAGTGCAATCCCACCTGACTTCCCACATGGGCTGATGAAAACCCACAAGAACGGGAGAGAAGGGGCAGGATCAGCAGTGCAGACACCAGCTGGATGAGAAGCGCAAACTCCAAAACCTGTGATTGGGGTGACAGGTTGAAGATTGCTCAAACTCCGGAGGAGTTAGCAGTCAGCCTAGAGGTAAGTACACTGACGGAGAGATGCATTAAAGATGGGGGTGCTTTTTTTTTCCTCTCTGAGATGAGAAATGAATGAATATAAAATGCTGTTAATAAAGAAAAACTATTTGTTGGCCTAAGTGGAATATTTGCTTTTATTACGAGAGAGATCGCTAAACCTAGATTTTTTTTTTCTTGGAATATGTAAATTTTAAATAATATTTAATATAATAATATTTGTATTTTACAGCAATTCTGTAAAGTAAGTAGATAAGATGCTGTTATGTCTATTTTTCAGGGGGAGGAATTGGAATGCTCAAGACCAGGATCCGCAGAGTTGGCTTCTCACCATTTTCTGACCTTTAATCTAGTGTTCCAGCCATTTGAGCTCTCTTTTATTTTTATTTACCTTGCTCCAAGCCTGGGCCTGCCTAAAAGAAAACATAATAAAACGCTCATTTTAGACACAAAATATTGCACATGTGTGTGTGTGTACATGTTTAGGGTACAATTAACATGACTTGGCTTTTGGTCAAATTATGTACAATCAGAAGGACCCCTAGTATCACTTTTGAGTAAAGAGGCATTAAATAGGCTTATAAATCCCCAATCTGCTTAAAAGGGAAATAGAATTCAAAAGAATAGCTGATTTCTAAACAACATTCCTTTTATGTTCGTTCCCATGATTTCATAGATGGAGATTAAAAGCTAAATTAAGAATTATCTCAAATTATTGTTATCTGTTATTACTGAGAGTCGTGTGTTCTGGAATAACTGTTGTATTAAAATATGGTCCCTGCTTCACACCAACTAGCTGTGCGGCCAAAGCAAATGTCAGTTCAGTAGGTATTTACTGGGTATCTGCTGGATTAAAATCTTGCTGTTGTGGAGAGCTTTACTTACCCCCTTGCTGTGGTAGGTTTCCATGGGATTGGGCTCTAACCTACCAGAAGTGTTTCTGTGCTGTCCACTGTATGAGTCAGGATAGCCTCAGCTATAGTGTGGTAACGAACAACCTCCAACTCGCAACAGCTCCTCACAAGGTCCAGATGATCCTACCAAAGCTGTCTTCCAAAGGGTACCTCTCTGATTCAGAACTTTCCAGTCTTTACCATCTCAATATGAGACTTCCACATTTGGAAGTGGGAGAAACACAACCGTTGATATTTCAGGCTTTCTCTTCTAAGCTTTGTCTATAAGAGCACACAATTGTAGCAGTCTCTCGGCTTCTGTCACGTGGCTCCACTTATCTGTGAAGCCATCGAGGAAGGAAAACCTGCCTTCTATGCAGGAACAGGAAGACAAATCGATATCATTGGCATCTAGTAATGATGTCACTGGCATCTACCACCCTGCCTCTATCGCGAGACCTGAGCAAGAGGCTGTAGATGATCAGAAGCGACTGCATGTAGTTAAGATCAGAGTGAAAAGCGTACTCACCTGGAGCAATGTAGCGACTTCTGTAGGCCGAGTTGGTGAAGGGGCAGAGCTAGGCTGGGCCTGGAAATGTGAAGAGCTGGAAAGAGGGCAGGAAGCTCCTGATAAGAAGGACACACAGAGTGGTTCTCAAGAAAGGAAAGAAGCAGGCGAGCTGTCCTCTGGCCCCCTCCAGGTGAGTGCCTCAGTGTGGGCTGCATTTTTAATAGCACTAACTTATTCAAGTAAAATAAATGGAGAAGTGAAAGTAAGCCAGGGAATAGCAAAAGCCCTGTGTGGAGATGCATCTGTGTAAGATCTGAGTGTACATGATTTTCCTGGGAAAACCTGTTGGGCCATCTCTAGGGTACTGACACCTTCCTGAAAGGTGTTCCCAGGAGGCCAGGGGGATGCCAACTTTTCAAAGTCTCAGCTTCCTTTTTTTTTTTCTTCTTACATTTTAAGTAGATTTATTGGAGGATAAGTGACATCCAATAAGATTGATTCTTTTTCTGAGTACTATGATTTTTAACAAAATGCATACCATTGTGTAACCACCAGCACAATCAAGGTAGAAAACCTTTGCGTCACCTGAATAAGTTTCCTTATGTCCCTCTGTAGTCACTATGCTCTCTCTGAACCCAGCCTCTGGCTGCCTCTGCTGTTTTATGTCCTAATAGTTTTCCCTTTTCCAGAATATTATATAAATGGAAACATACAGTATGTAGCTTCTTTTGACTGTGGCTTCTTTTATTTAGCATCATGCATTTGTGATTCATCCATGTTTGTTTGCTACATGTGCAATTCATTTCATTTTATTGCTGAATACTATTCCATTCCATGGATGTTCCAGTTTGTTTATTCATTCAGCAGTTGAAGGATGTTTGAGTTGTTTCCAGTTTGGGGCAATTATGGATAAAGCTGCAATAAACTGTCCCATCTTGATTTTTATGTGAACATTTATTTTCATTTCTCTTGGGTAAATACCTAGGGGTGGGATCGCTAGGTCAAATGGTAAGTGCATATTTAACTTTATAAGAAATTGCTCAACTCATTTCCGCTGTGTCTCAGCTCCCCGTTTAATTCCTGCTGCAACTTGTGTTGTACAAGGGAAGTTTTTTTAGGCAGTAATGACATTTAATCCTCATATAGACATCAGTTTCACAATTTACAAAGTACTTTCTACCCATTGTTTTATGAGATCCTTGTAGCATCCAGAGTAGGAACGATGCCAAATTTGGAGTCACATGACCTGAACCAGGCTATTCCAAACTTAGAAAGTCCTTTCATTTTCCAGGGCCTCAAGAATAATGGGAATGATGCCCATAAGGGACATTATGGGGACACTTGTGATCAGGAGCTTGGATTTTAATGTCAATCTTGTGTCTGAATCCTAGCACTGCTACTTACTCTCTGTGATTTCAGTAAGTTACTTAACTTACCTGAACTCCATAAGACAGGAATAGTAACAATTACTTCACAGAGCTATCTTAAGGATTAAATGAGGTATATGTAAAGCACTTAATAAATCTCACTGCAGAGTAAGTGCTTCGTAAATAATGGTTATTGGTACTATTGATAGTAATATTTCTGTGGAAAGAGTGCCTGAAAGTGTTCCACAAATGGCAAAGTATTATATGAAAGTGAGCCATTTGCCAATAAGTAAAATTAGGATTCAAGGTAGTCAGTGTTAGTGATACTGTCAGTCATAACACTTCTAATGTTGCTGGAACTTTAAGCCCAGAACTCACCCTATGGCCTCATTACCATCTGTCAAGGATCGTTCTAATGGTGTATTGGTTTATCCTGTGACTAGAGCCTGCAAAGCTATAGCACCATACCCTTCTTGTCTTTGCTCTCTGAGGTCTCCAATTGCGTTCAACAAGGGAGAGTCTGATGACCATGAAGGAGGAGAATTTGTCCTCAAGGCCACAATGCACAGTAGGAAGCTGTGCAGGGATCGCCTGGCCAGAGGACTTATGAGGGGCCATCATTAGAGCCCTGTAGACATCTGGGCTGTTCCTGATGTCACCAAGGCCCTGTGACATTTTAAGAGATGTTAACAGTTTGGTCCACATTGCTCAAGCAGTAGTTCGCCATAATCAGAAGTGTCTGGACGCTGATGGTAACCACTCTGAGCACCTCTTGTCATTGCAGAAGTCAAACGTGACTTGTATTCAAATTATTTTGTTATCGATATATATAGCGTATTACAATTTTAGTACAGATTTTTCCTTTCTTAAAATGTGTATACATTTTTTGGCGCCCAACTTAGTTATCAAGGCCACGTGGGGGAGCCTCATGGAGTTTGATGGAGGTAGATGTTTATGAGGTACACAGATTTTGTTTTAAGTGCTTTTCCTAGAGGTGGCGGTAAACCAGTGCACACATTTAGTGCTCAGCCGCCCCTCAGACCTGTCTGGCTGGTTGGTAGCTGGTTAACAAGTAACTGGGACATGTGCCCAGCATTACTTGGTCATACACCGCGTATGGCTCTGTTTATTTATTTTAACTTTTCATTTTGAAATAACTTCAAGCTAACAGAAAACCTGCTAACATAGTACTAAAAACTTCTGTATACCATTTACCAAGATTCACCAATTTTTAACATCTTTCTATATTTTTGTTTTATCACAACTTTTTTGATGTGTATGTATGCATATTTTGTAAATTTTTTGAACCATTTGAGAGTTGTTTGTATATATCACGTTTCACTGTGCCTTAAGAATTTTTGATGTAACTTCTAAGAAAAATGATATTCTGTTATATAACCACTGTACAGTTATCAATTGAGAAAATGTACCATTGATACAAAACTTTTATTGAACTTGTATTGCATATTCCAATTTTGTCGATTGTCCCAATCATGCCCTTACTAGCATTTTTCCTGTATTTGCAGGATTAAGCACAGGGTCCCTTATTACATTCAGTTGTCATGTCTCTTTCGTTTCCTTTCATCTTTAACAGTTCCTTGGCCTTGCTAAGCCATTCATGTGATTGATGTTTTTGAAGAATACAGAATAATTATTTCACAGAACGTCCTTCAATCAGGATTGGTCTAATATTTCCTCGTGATTGCATTCTGGTTATGTATTCCTGGTAGGAACACCACAAAAGCGAGGCTGTGTCCTCAGGATATCACATCCAGAAGCCAACCATGTTTATCTGTTCTCATTACTGATGCTAATTTTGATCACTGGTCAAAAGGTTGTTCAGTTTCTCTCCTTATACCGCGTTTCCCCAAAAATAAGACCTATTAATATAAGACAGGGTCTTATATTAATTTTTGCTCCAAAAAACGCATTAGAGCTGATGGTCCAGCTGGCTAGGTCTTATTTTCGGGGAAACACGGTAGTTATAATGTACCCTTTGCAATTAATGAGCTTTCTCTCCTGGATTTAGCACTCATTAACGGTTCTTGCTTAAACCAGCATTTACCATGATGATTTCACCACTTTATTCCTATTCATCAGATGGCATTCTATTATTAGAAAAAGCCCTACTTTCTTATCTATCTATCTATCTATCTGTCTATCTGTCTATCTATCTGTCTATCTGTCTGTCTGTCTATCTGTCTATCTGTCTATCTATCTATCTATCTATCTATCTATCTATAAATCTCCTATTATCTATCAATTTCAGTATATATGAATTCATATTTTAATCAATGGTTTATAATCCATTATCTTCTTTATTTTGAAACCAGTAGGAAATCCCTCAAGCTGGCTCCTGTGTTTTTTTGGCATTCTCCCTGCATTCTTTTGGGAAATTCTTTACTTTCTGGTACAATAAGATAGCCGAGGCTCATCTTATACTTTTATCACTCCATCCATAGAATCAGTCATTTATCCAAGGATCATTTTTCCTTCTATCAAGCAATGGTATTTAGAAGCAAGATCTGGGTGCTAGATGTGCTCATTGCTCATTGCTCCTGGGGGTGAGGGTGGGAGAGGGTCAGTGCTTCTAATCACTTTTAGCACATAGATCTAAGGTAAAAACTGTATATATCTTTAGAAATCACTAATTCATACCCAAAGCTCCAAATTCAAATTCAACTCCACATGATTTTTCCTTGCTTTCCTCTTTTTCCATCTTTCATCTTCCATAGTGAAAACTTTTCTCCCAATTACATCAACACATTTACTCAATCCTATAATACACAAACATTAGTTTTAGAATTGCTAGACCCAAAATACTATGGGGGTAAAAAAAGGAAGAGAACTCAGAAGAGTTCAAGTTTTATTTGCAGATACATTTCCTCCAACCTGAAGTTACACATTCTTAGTACGGAGTCCTACAGTCACTGGCATTAGATCAATATTTTTTTTTCCTTCAATGTGATTATGTTTTTTTCATTTTAAATACCGCGGGTTTATTTGTTTCATTTTTGCATTGAGTTTGAGGTTTTTCCCAACATATTTTTAAATTTTATATTTGAATATGTAGAACATTACTACACTTCCAAAAGTTCATACTCGACAAAATTACATACTTGGAAGAATGTCACCCCTTCATTCCTGCTCCTACCTTTGTTAGGTAACCAGTTTGATTGTATGTTGATCCTCCCCATATTTCTTTATGCAAAAATAATCAGATTTATATGTATGTTTGTATTTTCCTTTCTTTCTTACACAAAAGGTAGCATAGTATATACTATTATCACTGTATTTTACAAAAACTCAATGTAACAATAGATTGAATTCTACCCTCTGCCTTGTCTGTGCTGTGACATTATAACACTTTGTGGGTAAATTGAGCAAAGAAAATGCCTCAAGTACCCCAAGGCTTTGCCTAGAATTGGTACCCTACAAAACTGTTGGATAGATATTTATTGAAGGGAATAAGGTGTCAACATTGAAATTAACTGAGTGCCCACTGGACTGTTTAATAACCGCTCTGTGGCCCCGATCACCTTCAGATTGAAGTCTAAAGCCTTCAGCTTGGCACGTAAAGCCTTTAGGATATATTCCCAGGTCTGTCTTCTTTTCCTTGTGCACATTGGTCCTTACGCAGCTGCTACCCTGAAAGTGTTGATCCTTTTCCTAACACCCTCTTTCCAACTTTTACTAATTTGAAGTCCTAATTTAGCTGTCCAGTATTCTCTCTCTGCCTTTTTTGTGTGGTCCACATTTAACCATCCTTCCTAGCTAACTGACTTGCTACCTTCTCTAGGAAGTCCTCATTCAACTACTCTGGCAAACTTATTATTTCTATAATAGCACTGGGTACACAGCTCACATATAGCACTTATTGACCGTCTTGCAATACTTGGTTTACTTTTACATATGCCTCTCCTAGGAGATTGAGTTCGCTGAGAATTAGGACCTCGTTTATTAAGATAGTACCTACAGAAAATATTTTTAAATGGTGCACTAAATGGGTAAGATCATTATTACCGTCTTCATATCTTAATCTATTTTACATGTCTGATGAAGTGTCTACATGAGATTATCTCTATAGGATTCTTACAACTTTAACAATTTGAGATTGCTAAAAGGCAGTGATTCTTTTTTTTTTCTCCTTGACCAAATTCACCACTGACAGGAAGGGGGCGCCATTTAACAGCTTGTGGAGAAAGTTAGCTTTGTGACTGTTCTTTTATACAAAGAGATGATATGACTATTTTACAATTCTAGATGAAATTGAAATATATTTCATGTTCCTCTCTGAGATGTCAATTCAGTTAACCTTTGTCATTTTAATTATAAGCAAAGTATACTTAATCTAAGCTCCACTGTAAATTTGTGCATAGCATTAATGATTCTCATAAACTCTAGGTGGATTTATGAAAGATTAAAAATGTTGATAAGGAAAAGGAATAATGGTTCATAGCATCTCATGTTATGAAAGTTTATTAATACATATATATATATATATATATATATATATATATATATATGAATGTGTATGTGTGTGTATTGCAGTGCAGTGTCTGGAATTGGTAGAGGGGTTTCTTTGAATAAAAATTAACACTCAAGTGTATTTTGTAACACCTGTTTCTATCAGAATAAGCAGCAATAGCAGAAAAAGCATTTCTGTCAGTTTCTTGTGTCTCTAACACTATGTGCTTTGTATTCAAGTTGTAACTACATTTCAGAGAACTCCGTGACTGAAACAATTCAGATACCAGAGTCCCTGGAGGTCCTATAAGACCACGCATAGCTCTGAAGTCTCAAGGATACATCAGAATGCTTAAATTGTCTTAATTAAAGGAGGGACAGTCTTGCTAAAGCCTCTCTATGCTGCGTGCTCCACTTTCTAGGTGCCTGTTTTGATCTGAGTTGCGTTAACTGCCTGGGCCCTGCCCCACAAGGCATAAATAGAGCTTGTTATTATAAGAGGCAACCTCAAGCCTCTCTCCAGTGCCGTTACATAAATAAGACCAAGGCTGGCTGGGAAGGGGTGTAAATCTTAGGCTAAAATGAGAGAAGAGGGAGCCATTCGCTTAAACCACAGTTAAAATGCCGACTGAGTTTCCAAATAAGCTTTATCTCTTAAGACTGTTTGCGAGTGATGGTGATAAAAATGAGCGTGAGAATGTAGCCCCAGAAGTGACCACACCTTTCCAGAGTCTTCAGGATGGTTCCTCAGCTCTGTCTTCACTGGGCATTTTCCTGGGAGCAAGGCTCTGGGTCCTGTGTGTAACTCAACTCTCTTACAGTCCAAAAGGGGGAGCATTCCCCCACAGTGGGCTTCTCTTGTAGCCCCTCTTTTGCCAGTTACAGAGCTGAAGAGAGTAGATGACCCAGAGGACAGGTTTTAAGTCAGCCATTTCACGCTACAGAAAGGGTACAAAGTCAGCCTGCCTCTCCCTTCACTGTTACACAGAAAAGCTGCAACAAGTCAAAGGAAAATGCCTCATCTTTGAGTGAATGCCTTGTGGGCACTGTGACAGGAGTCAGGCCGCTGGCACAGCTGCACACTTTGGGGACATTTTGGAAGCTAGAGGATGTTGCTCGTAGATTGCAGTTGTCGAGTGTCTCAGAAACGCTACCAGGGCAGCATTTCTTTGAGGTGTTATCTTCATCTAGCTTTGTGGTTTGTTTTCACTTGATTTAGAATTTTATTTTTCCTTAAAAATGATATTTTTTTCTGTTGCCAGTATACACAGTACAAAATAGCAACAATGTGTTTTGTGTTTGAGCTCATACGATTTTTCCCTGATAATTAAACTAAACTTTTCTGCATTAGATTAGACCTTCGCAGTAAAGATCAGTGATTATGAATTACTGCTTTCCCCCCACTTTTTAGAAACTGCACATCTTAAAGTAGTTTTCAGCACTTTCAAGGAATTTGGTTCAGTTTATTTTGGGATGATGTATTTTTTTCCTCCCTCTGAAATGGATATTTTTTTCTTTTCTCTCTTTTTTTTTTTTTTGTAAATCATATTACCAATAAAAGAAAGCTTTTTGAACAAACAAACAGAGAGCCTGTGTAATTGAAATATAAGCAGCCAAATATGATATCCAGGGAAATATTTATAAACATGAGATGCAGATTTCCTTCTGACACTCTCACATGCTGGCCATCTTAGGGCACAGTAAAGAATTATGACTCAATGAACTGCATGCTGACATATAACTAAATAAGTAAATAACTGGAGTGAAGGCACACTGCTGTTTAACAGCTTCCCCCGTTACGTATACACTTCCAAACAAGCATGAAATGTGGGTCTCTGGACATCACTTAAAAGAACCACAAACAAACAGAGTGTGTGATCCCACACTTCTATTCCTCCCGGGCAGCAAGACAGTTTGGCTCGGAATTGGGGTGACTGTTGTTGCTCGTCTGTCCCATGCCTTGTAAACACAAACCCTGTCGCTCAGAGAGCTCAGGGTCATGCTGCTGCTGACAGACCCATCGAGCCCAGAGAAATGAGGGCAGTGAGGAGGCAAAGAGTCTGTGACCCGTGGGCCATCACCTCACATCTTATTTTGCAAAGAATCACACTCCAGACTCAGATACTTCCATTCGAACATCTGGGCTAAGTCAACCTAGAGGACTGAGAGCCAGATTTGCAAATTCCCAAGTGTAGCTCTTTTTTTTTCACCTGCGAGATATATGTGAAGCTCAAGCCCAGCAGCTTGGGTTCAGGTGGATGCTAAAATAATAGTACTTTTACATGGAACACATTCCATTTGCATTAAACACACTTTAGAGCTAGAAGGCCCATTAGACTATTCTAGCTTCCTCTTTCTACCCATGAGGAAACTGAGGCAGAGAACACAACTCAGAAAAGTCTTCCAAGTTTTCTGATGCTTGGGCCACTGCTTTATCTCGACATGTAACCCTCTGTGTCAGTTACCTGTTGCTGGGTGGCAAACCACCCCAAAATTGAGTGGCTTACAACAATGATGATTTGTTACTGGTCACAGTTGTGTCTGGTTGAGCAGTTTTGCTGCACTCACTCGGGCTCACTCATGCAACTGCATCCGTCTGGCCAGTTGGCCAAGGCTGGGCTCAGCTGCATGGCTGGCTGGCCTGGCTGGGGCCGTCTCTCTCTTGGAGGTCTTTCACCCCCGCCCCTTCTTCACAGTATGAGGATCTTAGAGCAGAGAGCTAAGAGGGTAGGTCCCCAGTGTGTGGGTTCTCACCAAACTTCGCTTGCTCTCTTTGCTAATATTTCTCTGGCCAAGGCAAATCATAAGGCCAAAGTCAGAATGAAGGTGGAAAAGGAAAGCACACAGGTATGGATGTTAGGATCATGACCAGTCGGGGGGCGGTTGCTGTAAAAATCGAACCCACAGCTTATGGCGGCATTGCTCCCACAATGTTCCATACAATAATGGTTTCCTGAAAAATATCCAAAGGCCTATCTTAAAAAAATGATTTCTCTGGTCAAGAATATGTGCAATAAACCCCACGGCTCTAATGTGCTAACATGCACTGTGCCCCACTCCACATGAGAAGAGAAGAGGAAGAGGAGGAAACGGCATTTTGTGAATACATTTGATCAAGTTTTCCTTTTCTTTGAGAAACAGCTATGAACACCACAGAAAATCGTTTTTATTCTAAAACACTGGCCTAGGGTATTAAGGAGAATGGCTCCTCCCACTTTTCTGCTCTTCTCCCTTCAAATACATTCTTGGTGAATTTGAACTCAGAGAGTGCTGTTTCAGGATCAAATGCTGATTTGTTTACATCGCGTATTTTCATGGTGACAGGGCATGGATGGCCGATGTGAGGGGGCAAATAAAGGCAGAAGTGCCTGAAGCTCTGAGGACGAGGGTGCCTTGGCACAGCCCTGGGATGATGAGACCTAAAAACGGCTATTCTAAGTCAGAACAAATAGTATTTCCCTAGGAGATATGTAATCCCAAAGAACAGTGCCCTGCATTAGAAAGCTAGTTCCTGAATGTGTCAGATACTAAAGAAAAAGTGCCAGTGGTATTCTGCCTGCCTTTTCTGGGTTGATATTTAAACCCTTCCTCTGGGTTAGCATAGAATGAGCATTTTCTCCAACATATCCTTGAATTCACAATTAAATTCCGTTTTGGAAGTGTGATGTATGCACAGTGCAAAAATTAAAGCAGTGTAAATGGAAATACAGTGAAAGCTGATATCCTTCCAATCCCCAGTTCTCCCCAGAGGCAGTCACCAAAACCTGTTTCTTTTATATCTTTTCAGAGATAGTCTATGTTTATACAGGAATACACAGAGGGTGCCAAAAAAATGTATACACATTTTAAGACAGGAAAAACTATTGAAATTACGCTGATGGTAACCACTTTGAGCACCTCTTGTAATTGCAGAAGTCAAATGTGACTTGTATTCATCTTTTGTTATCTAATACAGTTTTCTTAAAATGTGTATGCACTCTTTTGGCACCCTCTCAGTATACAAATATCACCATATGCGTACTGCCTTTTCTAACTTAAAAGTTTTTTTTTAACAACTTTGTTGGAGTTTATTCTATAATAAATAGATATTTAGCTAGAATACCTATTATTTCTTACAGAATTTCCACATTAATGGTCACATTTGAGCTTAATGAATCCCTGGAAGTCTTCTAGTTTTCTGATTCATGTCTTTTCGTTTTTACTGGATCATCTTATAGGTCATAAATTTCAGTCAACTGCAACTGGCCATTATGTTTGTATTACCTGTTTATATCATGCGGTATAGGCTGTCGAAGTGGATGTAAGGACCGTCCCTGGGTCCTGGAGCAGTAGGTTGGTAACCAAGTGGGAGTGGAAGGAAGGGGGCATGGGTCCAGAGCCAGTCCTGGCACTCACTTGGTTTTTCTGAGTCTTTGTTTCTTTTTTGGTGAAAATGAAGATGATCACAATGGATTTGCAGATAGTTATGATGATAAAATGTGAAAATACGTTTGGAAGGTATTCAATAATCTTTAGATGTTATGCAATTATTATCCAACTCAAGTTGAATAGTAATAGAACTGCTAACAAGGCGCCATTGCTTTTTAAAATATAGAATAGATCTTCAAAGCACCTAGCTGATGCCAAGAATGAGTGAAATTCTGAAAATGTAAATCTGGTCACATCACTGGCCTTTAAAAAAAACCCTCCAGTGCTTTATTGCTACTAAAGTGAGCCTAGGAGGCCTTGCGTGATTGACCCTGCCCGGGTCGTCAGCTTCGTGTCTCACCAGCCAGCTCCAGCCCTCATCCCTTTCTTTCTGTGCTTCTGCAGAATAAGCTTTTATTTCCTAGATATTTTCTGTGGCTCTGGTCCCTTGCCCGAACCATTCTCACTGCCTGGAGGATTCTTCTTCCTTGACAAGGAGCCACCCCTATACACACACTTCCTTTCCACTCCCTCCAGAGCATCGTGTCTTTCATGGTTTTAGCACTGATCCAAGTAGGGACATTGCTTAATTTCTTGCCTATGTTCCAGATACGACTGAATTCAGTAGGTATACATGAAACACTATTTGATAGAAGGGATAATGTATTAGTAAATACATCCCTAAGGAAAACGGTAGTGCCCGAGACAGTGGGACAGCGTTTTGTGTGCCCTGGGAAGGGGAGACTGTGGTAAAGCCTCCGTTAGCCCCCTGTGGAGCAGATTAAAGTGAGAGGACTGGATATATTTAAATAACAAAAAGTTTTCATTTAAGAAAAGATAACGAAATGACTGTCTTTACTGTCAAGGAGGGGCAGTTATTCTATAATCTTCCCCTCCGGACTCCCTTTCTAGGAGAGGGCGCCCCCTAGCTGTAAGACCTGAGGCTGAATCCCGGCCACTGGGTGGCAGTGAGTGTGAAAGGAAGGTGGCAGCTGGGGAGTTGTTTGGACCCTGGCGGTGTCCAAATCCAGCCAGAGACTATGAAATTGGACCAACCTAATCCCTTGCTCTGGAATGGGGTGTGGTTTTGAGAAGGAATCTAGGTTTTGGACAATGAAGATACACCATTATTATCAGGGCTATGTGTGGGCGTGGGTCTGTGTGGGCGTCTGGGATTAGTACGGGAATCTGGAAGATCTTGGGAACAAGATCGATGGCGTAAAAGTCTGCATGTCTGGTTTGCCAGCAAGAAAGAGACGGAGAAATAGTGGGAAGAAATACCCATGTTCAGTCCATGGAATGCCTTTGATCGGTTTAGCATAAATCATTTAATAGGTCCCTAGGATAAAACACCATTTTGATTAAAGAGCAACAGAGATCTTTATTATTGTCCTTTAAAAAGCTATTCTCTTCTTCCTCCTTCTCTCTGTGTTTCTCTCTGTCTTTCTTTATCTCTGTGTGTGCATGTGTGCTTGCTTGCACATTTGTGCATGTGTGTGTGTGTGTTTTAAAGTATTTCTGGATATAAATATTGAGAATAACTATTTTTTAAATGCCAGGAAACCCCCAAATGGTATTGGTTGCTACAATAGGAGTCACTTTTTATATGAAATTTAACTATCCATCAATCTTTTTAGCTTGTTTTTGCTTTTGTTTTTTTCTAAGTTTTGGATTGGAGTATGCTTTTCATAGACCTGAAAGAAATTTATGGGAAAGCAGAGTCCATATTAGAAAGCACACTAAGCAATAATGACCTTGTTAAAATAATGAAATGGTGATGTTGGAAACAAGATTGAACATCCAGTGAGAGGTTTGTTTCTGAGTTTCTACCTTCATGCTAAATCATCAGAGTATTGCAGCCCTGTAGAAAAGCAGCAATAATCTCGAAATTAATAGGCAGCTCCTTTGAGTGAAGACCCAGGTCTGTGCAGCACCGTTTCCATACAGGCTGTGAGGTCCTGTCATGGGAGAGCGTCTGCAGGAGGACACGAAAGATGATGGAGCTGGATTTTTAATACAGACAGTCCCCGACTTTCAGCTTACGATTTTTTGACTTTGTGATGGTTGGGAGAACAATACGAGTACACATCCAGTAGAAACAGTACTTCGAATTTTGACCTTTTCCCTAGCTAGTGATGTGCTGTAGGGTACCCTGTCAAGATGCTGGGCAGAGGCAGCGAATTGCAGCTCCCTGTCAGCTGCGTGATCCAGGGATGAACAAGCGATATCCACAGTGAACTGTGTTGCCAGAGATTTTTGGATATTGTGTTCTGAGCCCATTTAAGGGAGACTAGGCTATGATGTTTGGTAGGTTAAGTGTATTAAATGCATTTTTCAACTTATGGTATTTTCAATTGACGATGGGTTTATTGGGATGTAACCTCATCATAAGTCAAGGAATATGTGTATTCTACTTTTTAGACTTGCGCAGATTGATATGCCCATATTCCTGAAAGGTGAATTTTTTTTTTGGAAGGTCTCATTTCCCGAAGTGCCTACATAAGGGGACTTCAGACCATGGAACCACTCACACTGGCCTCCCCTGATACAGCACAGCAAGGGCTTAAGAGTTTGGGCTCTGGTACATGGCAGAGGACTGTTTGGATTTCAGCTTTGTCATTTATTAGCTGTCGGAACATGGACAATGTACGTAATTTCTCTTACCTTACGATTCTTCATCTTTAAAAAGCATATAATGACAGTAAAAATTACTTGTTGCTTGGTTGTCATGGGGATCAAATAGGGAAATGAACGTGAGCCTGGCATTTAAAACGTGCTCAATAGATGTTAGCATTCTATGTAGTTCAAGCATCTGTTACATGGTACAGTATTGCTTTCTATTTATTTTATTTTTAAAATTAAAGTAATATATGCCCATAGTTTAAAAGTTCAATTAGTTCTACAAGGTTTATTATGAAAAAACGGTAGATCTCTGCCTCCTGGCTGTCACCCTACCCCCTCCAGAGGAAATCATTTTAAATACTTTTAGATTGCTCCTTGGGTATTTACCTCCCTATCTCTAAATCAAAGTTTATCAAACAGTAAGCAGCAAATAGGCTACAGGTGTGGGGAGATATTGATTCTCTCTGCCCTCAGGGAGGTCAGATGGAACCCAGGGTGGCCTGAGCCCCTGTCTCGTTGCTTATAATCTCAATCATTCTTTTCCATTAATTCCTGTGTGCCTTATAAGTGTGTGTGTGTGTGTGTGTGTGTGTGTGTGTGTATACGCGCCATGTCTTGAACACGATTGGGAAGCATTGCTAAAGATAGTGCTATTTACGGATGTTTCAGATTCACTGTTGTCCATTGACTTCACACACACGTACATTTCCCATTTCTCCCACACTTCCAATGTATTTCTCACAATTTTACTTACATGAATATTTAGTGTTTTCTGTATGACTATTAAGTAAATTTTGAGCCATGTAGTAAAGCATAATTTCTTCTTTTCTGCAGTTTTTATTTTCTGTGAATACTTGTCATGATTCTTTTTTCTTTGTTTTATTTCCCATGTACTTATCACTAATTTAGCCCAAATACTTTCCCTATTATCAAAATCTTCAAGCATTCTTTAAATTTTATATTCTAGGGAAATCTCATCAAAATTCTAAGCATCTTTTAATGGATTTGATTGTCTTCTACTCTTGGCGTATAGTTATCACATTATCGTGGCGATGTTCTTCCTTTTTCTGGTGTTTGTTCCCTCTTACCATAGCCAATGGTTTCTCTTTTGATCACTTCCTTGTTTTACTGAAGCACATCATCCAGTAGCTTCACCAAAAAAAAAGGGGGGGGGGCTAATGAAAAGTAACATTAAAATGTTTTTATTCTAGTGTCACCGTCGATTGAAAGTTTAGTTGTGTTTAGTATTAAAAGTTGTAAATCATTTTCCCTCAGAATGTTAAGGCTCTGGTTCATTGTCTTCTACCTTCCAGCTCTGTTATTGTGAAATCCAATGCTATTTTTGATTCTTCATCTTTTGTATGTGACTATTTACTTCTCTCCCTGGAAATGTGATATTTCAAGATGTAGTATATTTGTATGGATCTGCTTTCATTCACTGTACCAGACATTCAGCAATTCGTATCCTTCAGTTCTGAACATTTTTAATCTAGTTTTTCACTGACAACTTCCTGTCTTCCTTTTTAGCAGTGATTTCTTTCTGGAACTCCTATTATTGATATATAAAAAAATTCTGGGCTGACTTTTTAAGTTTTGTTAGCGTACTCTCCCATTTTCCGTCTCTTAGACATTTTGTCTTGTGCTTTTTGGGCAATTTCCCCTAATTTAATCTTGCAATCTTACTGACTTTTTCATTTCTGCTATTGTGTATATTTCCAAGACTCTTTTAAAATTGTTAGAATATTTGTTGTTGTAACATGCTTCCAGTTCTTATTTTATGAATGTATCATATTAATAACATTTTTGTTGGGTTTTTTTCTTGCATTTTTTTCTGTTATCTCCAAGTTCTTTCCCCCCCACACACACACACTTACATTTAGGTTTCTGTCTTTCTGGTTAACATCTTTTCTTAATGGTCTGATTGTTTTTTAGAGCGAGGCTCTTAAAGGCTGATGTGAAATTCTGAGTGCTTTGGTGAAATGTGTTAAGCAGAGTCTTCAAAGTAGAGAGGTTGTCTGGATGGGATGCCTTGTGGAGGAGGTCTCAATGCCAGTACCTTTGTACCTTCCTTCTTGGGTTAGTCAGACTCCAAGAGACACGTTTCTAGTCTTTTCCCTGAAAGATGTCAGTTTGATTTTTAGTGTTCTAGGAGAGTCCAGTAAAGAAGGAAGATGGGAACGGGGTGGTAGGGTGGATCTCAGCATCCAGCATCTAATGTGCACATAGTCTCTCTAACTTTAGTAAGGTAGTCCGCCCTTGGCTGTGCTTGTGTCCCTGTCCAAAGCCTTCTGCCTGGACCTGGGTAGATGATCTGGGGATTTAAATCTTTCTTAAGCAGACTTTCAAGGAATCCTCCACTTTTTAGCCCTCCCTCACTTGCATCATTAGTGGTAACTGTAGCTGTACATTCCTGAATTTTGTGGGGGTTTTCTGCCATAAACATGGTCACATTTTAGCGTTTTCTATTGCCAATTTAGAACTCATAGTCCTCAAGTTTCCTAAGTCATTTAGCACTAGTCCAATTGCTTACCAGATCCCAAAGTTTTATTGCTGTTTTCTTGAATTACTTTTTCTTATGGTTTTATGCCTCCAACAATGCTTCCTTCATGTCATTTTCCTAGGGTTTCAGGATGGAGCAAGAGTGCATGCATGTGTTTATTTTGCTGGCTTCACCTGGAAATCTAGCGTAGCTTTTCCCCACCCACCTCTTTGATTGTTCTGCCCTCTCAGGTTGTAGTGTCTTTCTATTGACCTTCTTTCTCTTCACTGAGACCCAAACCTCGCCATGGCTCCAACCTCAAGTCTTACTTAATAGTTCCAGCCTAGGGAGCCACTTTATTGTGTTTGCCCTTCGAGCCATTTGATAGCTCTCCACTTAGTGCCTCAATTTTCACATGCTACTGAAACCACTATGTACTACTATTTCTAGTAGTAGTAGTAGTAATAATAATAGTAATAATAATAATGTAAGTGAGCAGTAACATTTACTGAATGTTAAGCATTATTCTGATTGTTATATATATTTTCTCTTACCTCATCCTTACAACAACTCATTTAATTAGATATTTTTATTATCTCCATTTTACAGATGGAAAAATTGAGGCACTTAGTTGTTAAATGAATTGCCCCCAAATCACACAACTTGCAACTGGTAGAGCCAGATTTTCAACTGCAATTATCTGATTCTAGTGCCTGTGTTCTTCACTACTCACAACAGTTATGGGACACTACCGTGTTTCCCTGAAAATAAGACCTAGCTGGACCATCAGCTCTAATGAATCTTTTGGAGCAAAAATTAATGTAAGACCCAGTCTTATTTTCCTATAATATAAGACCCAGTCTTTAATATAATATAATTAATATAATATAATATAGACTCATATTAAGTTTTGCTCCAAAAGATGCATTAGAGCTGATGGTCTGGCTAGGTCTTATTTTGGGGGAAATATGGTATTATGCCTATTTCATGAATGAGGAAATAGTGGTTCAGAGAGTTTATATGATTTTCCCAAGTTCCTTTATGGATGGTAGGAGACAAAATCAGAGTTTTGAGATAATAATTCCAGGACTGTGCCCTACTAAGATACTTCATTACCAAGCTAAGTAATGACCTTTTCTTCTTCTTTTTTTTTTCATTTTTATAACAGCTTTATTGAGATATAATTCATATGCCATAAAATTTACCCTTTAAAATGATATCATTAAATAAATTTTGGTATGTTTACATAGTTGTACAACCATCACCACTATCTACTTTTAGAATATTTTCGTTAACTTAGAAACCCTATATTTATTAGCAGTCCCTTTTCTAATTAGCAAAAAATCGTGTCTTACTCTGTCAATTTTTCACTAAATTGTGGATGAATTGATTAAATGCTTGCGTGCTGCATGCAAATGTAATATATGTGATGGTAAAAATACATTTCCAGCGTTTCAACATTGATTTACAATTTGAGAACACTTAATCTAACTGCCTTATTTGGCAGATTACAGGTGATACTCTAAGAAGCTGAGTAATTTATCTCCGTTTCCATTGCTAATTACTAAAGAGGCAGAGTTAAAACTCAGTCATCAAATGTACTCTTGCTTGTCCATAATAAAATACCTTTCAAATGACTCATGTCATTAGCAACTTAAAAACAAACCACATTTTTTTCTAGAGTATTTATTTAGTTTCACTGCAGATCACATTACAAAATACATTGTTTCGCACAAAGGACGTTTCTGTATGTCATATATTATTTTCCATAGTAAAATAGAGTTGTTTTCCAACTGATATAGTTTGACCCCAAAGCAAGATAATGATCACGCAACATAGCAAGCGCACAAATATCTATATTGTGGAAAAGTGTTTCGTTTTGTTTTTTCGTGCTAAAGCATGCGTGACTCTGAAAAAGAGGTCATGGTATCAATTCAGCCTTGAAAGTTAAAATACCACAAATCAGAAACAGGGTTCTCTTTTTTTATCCACCGGAGAGGGCCTGTGTTCTCTGCGCTGTCTGTCTCTTTAAACTCAGTCTTGGGTTTTATCTCAGTTCTAAGGTAAATATTCTTTAAAAGTCCAAATCTCTTAGCTATTCCTTTAAAAGGTTTATCTTGTGCACGTATTGCTTGTTTATTTAGTAACCCTATGAAGCTATTGAAGTGTTTGTTTAGTGGTCTTTCTAAATTATTTATGGTGAGAGCCAACTAATCTTTAGTCACAGTGAATTTCAGATTCTGGAAATCGCTACCCTGGTTGATTATATTTCCAACTGCGAATTTCTACAAAGTGATCAAGCTTCCATGAGTGTTAGCTTTTCATGCACCTTTTTGCAGAGAAAAGTGAGCAGGATTTGGACACTTGATCTTATTCCCCAAGGAGAGATTGGAAAAGCCGGTGAACCTGTGGATCTTGGGAAGGGATGATGATCCCATACTCCTTCATTCATAGCTCTCTTTCAGTCTCATTGTGGGGGTAGAAGTAGAGCAATGAGGGGGCTTTAGTCAGGCACTTGGAAGACACTGGAAAAGTAATGAAGACAGGAGCAAAATACAGAAACTCACAGTAAATATGTCTTGGAAGGAACGTCAACAACACAAGGGAAATGCAGTCTTTGGCTCCTCATTCTATCTTAAGTCTTGGCAGTTTTACAATTCAGGGCAAATGACCAGCATACCCTGAGCTGTGCTTCCCTGGTTCACAGAGGGGCCTCAGTACTTTTAAGAAAAGGGAGTGTTCGACTTCATCTTTGAGGGCAAAGATTAGAATCATAGAATGTTAGCACTCAAAGGGAATTCATACATCATCTACTTTCCAGTTCAATCTCTTTGTTTCACAGTTGAGGTCGCTCTGAGGCCAAGAGAAAGGATATAAGTTTTCCGGAGTCATACAGTAAGTTAATGGCAGGGCATTGATCAAAACCCACCCAAATCTTGATTCTCAGACTACAATGTCAGCAATAATGCATTAAAATGCAACTAAAATCCAAGCTACTTAACTTGGCTGACCTTGTCTTCTGTCACTCTCCTCATTACTCCCTCTGCTCCTGCCACATTGGCCTTCTTCTTGATCCTGGGACAGACCAAGACATTTCCTGTCTCCAGATCTTGGCAATGGCTGTTCTCTGGGCCTGGAATGCTACCTCCTCCCCCCGCCCCTCTTGTCTCATCATGGGTGTTTCCTCGTCAATCAGATCTGAGTCTCAGTCTAAATGCCAGCCCCTCAGTGAGCCCTTTTGTGACCAGGTAATACAAAGTAGACAGTCAGGATCTCCTGATAATACCATATTTTTTCTTAGTGTAGCTCTTACAATGGAGTTTTGGTTGTGGTAGTTCCCCTACCATATAGAATGTAAACTATGACTGTATAGATTTTGTTGGTTTATTGCCTTCATCAATGTATAGCCTATGCCAAGGATGTAGTAGATGTATAATAAACTCATAATAAGTAAGTAAGTAAGTAAATAAATAAATACACATTTGGAAATACACACAAAAAATCTCATGTGGTGCAGGTGTTCATTTTACACACTTCAACCTCACCAAACTCTTTGGCTTATTCTTAATATCAACCTTTATAAATGTACATATTTCAAATCTATAATACAAAATTTATATATGAACATGCATGCATGCATATATACACACAAGCTTCAATTATTTGGTTCTGTCTAGATAACCACCTATTGACATAAAAAGGGAAGAAGAGTGCACATTTGATGACTTCTTATATAGAAAACTTCTTTTCCCGGAGGTGTTTCTGAAAATGAGAGTTTTTGGAAAATGAGAGTTTCCTGCGCTGTTCAGAGAACAGCCACTGACTTTTGGAAGTGCAGAGAGCAGTCTGCGAGTTCAACAGCTTCACACTTGAGACACAGGGGACTTTGAGGAGGATGATTCTCACCACCTCCTCCTGGCTAAAGAGGCCAAAATGCTCTGTCTTTTGCCTGGAATGTCCTTGATAAGGGAAGTGAAGTCTACATTTCTAGCCTCACCCCTCCTAACTTGGCAGGTTTAGGAGAGCCTGAGTAGGAATAGAAAAAAACTCAAAATGAGTGGTAAAGGTCCATTTTCACTCCCCGCACACCCCCACACTCTTTCTAATTAGAATTGTAAAGACGCTGTTAGTTGTATAAGTACTTCCTTGTCAGCATAGTAAATTTTCCATTTTGCACATCTAATATTTGCTGTAACCTGGATAACATATGCTTGGCTCCTAAGGATGGAGAACTGGAGTGCAAAGGGGACTCTGACGCCTCTGACTTTCATCAAAGGAGAAGAGGGTCTGTCTTCCTTTGCCCATCTGGTCCCTTGTTCCAGAAAAAAAAAAGTGGGGAGACCCCTCTTCTGGAGCAAATTAATTAATTTGCTCTTAGAGGGTCATGAAAGGGATAGAATCATCAATCTCTAAGTGACACTCACATCTCTTAGCTGTCATTGGGGCAAAACTTTCTTTGTCCCATGTTACCAGAATGCTCTGGTGTCTCCCCATCACCAGAGAGGTATTCACTAAATCATGACCTACTGACAGGAAGGCTATTAGCCCTATAAAGAGAATGATGTGCTCTTCTCACAACACCACTGTCACCATTGAGGTCCAATTGGAGTCCAACTGGCATTTGAGGACTGTCCCTATAAATAAGAAGAAAATATAGGAAGCAGACTCTTGTTTCTTCCTTTTCAAAAGGATGTATGTGCATGACACCAAACACACAAGGAGAAAAATACATATAAATTAGATTTCATAAACATTTAAAACTTTTATGTTTCATCATAAAACTTTTATGTTTTATCTTTTCACCATCAAGTGAAAAGACACCCAAAGAATGGGAGAAAATATTTGCAAATCACAAATCGCATCTTCTATCTAGAATATATAAAGAACATTTATAACTCAATAATAAAAAGACTGCTCAAGTAAAGTGGGGCAAGGGATCTAAGTAAACATTTTTCCAAAGAAGATGTGTAAATGGTCAATAAGTATGTAAAAAGATACTCCATACAATGAATTCCCCACCCCACCTGTTTACCTCCTCCCGACCTTAAGAAACTGCTAATCTACTTTCTGTCTATATAAATTTTCCTATTCTAGGCATTTCATATAGGTTGAATCATTCAAATATGTTGTTTTATGACTGGTTTCTTTTACTTAACAAAGTTTTCAAGGTTGTAGCATGTATGGATACGTCATTTCATTTTATTGACAATTAATATTCCATTGTATAGATGTGTTAAATTGTACTTATCCATTTATTAGTTGATGGACACATGTGTTATTTCCATTCTGGCTATTGGAGTAATGATGCTTTGACCATTTGTGTACAAGTTTTTGTGCGGATGTATATTTTCATTTGTCGTGGATATATACCTTGGAGTAGAATTGCTGGGTGATATGATAACTGTTTAATTTTGAGGCGAGGGAACTTCCAAACAGTGTTTGCAAAGTGGCTGCATCATTTTACATTTGAATGTATGAGGACTGCAATTTTTACACATCATTTCTAACACTTGGTATTTCCTGACTTATTTCAGCCATCCTATTGTGGGAAGTGGCATCACACTGTAGTTATTATTGACATTTCCCTAATAACTGATGGTTTCGAGCATCGTTTCATGAGCTTTCTGACCACTTGTGTTATCTTCCTTGGAGAAACGTCTATTCAGATCCTTTGCCCATTAAAAAAAAATAGGTTATTTGTATTTACATTATTGAGTTTCAGAGTTCTTTATCTATCCTGAGTACAAATCCATTAGTGTATGTAAGATGGACAAATGCCTTCTCCATTTTGTGGCTTGTCTTTTCCTGTTCTTGCTTGTATAGGTTGAAACAAAGAAGTTTTAAATTTTATGTAGTCCAACTTGTCTTTTTCCTTTGTCAGTTGTGGTTTGGTGTCATATTTAAAAGACCATTGCCTAACCTGAGGTCACGTAGAATTATTTCTATGATTTATTTTAAGGGTTTTATAGTTGTAGCTCTGATATTTAGATCTGTAATCCACTTTGAGCTATTTTTATATGTTTTGAGGTAGGGCTCCTGATTATTAATAGGGTTTGACTTATATGGACTATTTTACTTTATTTTTTCCTGATATGTTTAATTTTTTGTTGTTGTTTTTCTTTGTCTCTTCCTTTTTCATTGCCTTTCTTTATTAATTAAATATTTTGTAGTATAACACTTTACTACCTTCAGTAATTGTAATTATATTTTTGAGTTATTTTCTTAGTGGTTGCCTTAGAACTTACAATACACATCTTAACTTATCAGAATCGATTTCAGGTTTATAGACTTAGGCTGAGTGAAATACAGAAATTACTCCTCTATAACACCCATTTTTCTCTCCACCTTTTAAAACTGTTACTGTTATACATATTATGTCAGTATATGTTACAAATCCAATAATACATTTTTTTGGAGCTTATGTTTTTTGTGGGTTTTTAATTTTTTTTTATTAGTTTCATGTGTACAAAACAATGTAATAGTTAGACATTTATCATTTATACCCCTCACAAAGTGATAACCCCTCTCCCCCAATCTACTACCCCTCTGACATCGCACACAGCCATTACATTTCCACTGTCTCTATTCCTAATGCTGTACTCCACTTCTTGTGACTATATATATATATTAAATGATAGTTGACAGTTGTTATTATTCAGCTTTAGCTTCAGGTGTACAGTGCAGTGATCAGGCATCTACATCATCCCTGAGATGGTCTCCCTAATAAGACAAGTGTCCATAAGATACCCTACAAAATCTTTACAACATTATTGATTACATTCCCCAAATTGACTTCATATCCCCTTCGCAATCTTGTGGTTACCGACTGTGCTTTCTAATCCCTCACCTTCCACCTTATCCCCCCTGCTCCCATCTAGAAACCCTCGGTTTTTCCTCTACGTCTCTGAGACTGTTTCTGATTAGTTTGTTCATTTATTCTATTCTTTTTTATAATTGTTACTTTATATAATGTTATTTTTTTAAACAACCTGAGAGAAGAAAGTATATATGTATAGTGTGTTGTATTGACTACTATCTTATTTGCCTTTTTTGGGTCTCGTCAGTTCTTCCTGTGGGTTTGACGTACCATCTGGTATCATTTCCTTACTCCAACACAGCTTTGTTATTGTCACATAGGTTATGTTTCTGTATATTGTGACCCCAAAAATGCAATATGTGCAACAGTACACCTATTGTTTTATGTAATTGCTTTTTAAATCTGTCAAGAGAAGAAAGGAGAAGAAATATGCAATTATACTGTCTTTTTCAATTACCTACATAATTATCGTTACCAGTGTTCTTTTGCATTTTTCATGTGGGTTTGAATTTCTGGCTGGTGTCACTTGCTTTCAGCCTGAAGAACTTTTAGTAGTTCATGTATGGAAGGTCTGCTAGCAACAGATTCTTTCAATTTTGTTTATCTGGGGACATCTTTATCTGGCCCTCATTTTTCTGTTTTTTAAATTACAGTTTATTGGGGTGACCATGTTAGTAAAGATAGTTTTGCTGGATGTCAGATTCTAGGTTGACATTTTAACTTTCAGCACTTTTAATACATCATCTCATGAGTGCCTTCTGACCACGTTGTTTGTGAGGAGATTTCAGCTCTTAATATTATGTTTCTCTTTTATGTGATGAGTTATTTTTTCTCTTTCTGCTTTTAAGATTTTTTTTCTTGTTTTGGATTTCAACATTTTTATTATGAGGTGTTTAGGTGGATCTTTGGTACAGAGGTTGTTCTATCTAGAGGGGAAGCAGACATGAGGAAAACCTCCACAGCTTGCCTGAGGGTATTCACTGTATCAAAGATTGGGGTGGGAGCCTTTCCTCTTGGAGTGCCCCAGCTCTACGAGTAAGCATATGGAAGGCAGATAGGCAGCCCCTGCTCTTCTGGATCGCTCCTAATGGTGATCCTCTTCCCTACAAGTGAGCTGAGACAGGGACAATCAGGAGCTAGTGATCTTGGCCTAGTGGATGTGAGGTAGAGTTTCTGCTCTATGAATGGGGGCTGGCTGATGACAAGAGACCTGGTCCTCTCCACGGTTCCTGCCCGGAATAGGGCTTCTGCAACATGGGTCTGGGGGGAATGAAAAATGCCAGTATCCTGCCCCTTCTGGGTGAAGCCATAGCTCCAGACTGGGGGCTGAGAGGCTCCTGTAACACTGAGTTGTGGGGGTGGAGGGGACAAATGGTATAGACTGTAGTTAAATGCCAGACTCTATATTCTTATTGAAATTTAGTAGATTTTGTTCAATGAATGTGTCTCTCTCTATTCCCTGTATGCCTTTAGGAAAATTTCTAGAGACCTTAAATGATTTTTTAAAAATAATTTTCACCCGTGACATTGTGGTTTTGTTGGAGGGAGACGGTTCTCTGAGCTCCTTATTCTGTCATTCTGAAAGTCCTGAAAGAACTAGTTTTTGCGTTGTTTTTTTCTTTTTTTAAAAAAGTTAACACTAAATGAGAGAAGTCACTTCTATGTGCTTTTTATTTTTATTTCATTTCTCTCCTATTCAAGTGCTTCCAAATGTTATACACTGCCTCAAATCCACATCATTTATCCTGAGACCCAGAACACTGTTCATAATCTGGCCTCTGCATTACTTATCTTCAATAGTCCACATTTCATAACACCTATGTTTCATACAGATCATTCGCTTATCTTTTGTTATTATTCATACATTCTAGTGTTTGTTTGTGCCTCTTTGTCCTTTTGTCAAAAACAGCCAGACTTGTTCTTTATGGCCTGCTCCAGATGTTTTTCAGACCATCAGAGCTAAAAAGGTATCCACTCAATGAAGCAACAGGGGCACCTCTACTCGACTGTTCTGTGCTGCTCTTTAGTTGGTTACATGCATGTCATTTGTACCAAGCTCAACCTTAAGCACCTGAAGTAGAAACCATTTCTTAGCATTTTCTATTCCCTTTCAGAATTTTGCCCAGAACTGAGCATGTGGTGAGTATTTAGTGAGTTTTTTTGGAGGGAATTCTCTGTGCATGTTTGATTCCAGCTTACAGGAAACTCTTCCTTCAGAGGGGCAAGCACAGTCCTGGTAGATGGATTTCTAGTTAAATTTTAAATAAAGAAGGATTATGGACTTTGTTCAGTTTATGCTTCTTACTATGGAATGTATCTCAAGTGTTTGCTCATTAATTCCATATTGACAGTTATATGAATGAATATACCCAGTTTTAGTTGTCTAAAAAAACAACCCATATTGGGGCAATTATTCTAAAGGCCCGAGGACTAAAGATAATCAGGAAATGTAGTCTCTGTTGTACAAATTTATAACATTCCATTGAAATGAGTATTTATTAAAACTAGACATCATGTGGGATGTCATGGGGTAGCTGACTTGATTCACCCTAAGGACCTCAGAATCCAATGGTGAAGATTCTAGTAAGAAATTTTTTTAAAAAAAATCCTAAATCCCAGCAGAAATATAAGGCAAACTGTAATTAGAAAAATGTATTGTGAGTCTGTTAAGTCCCTCAACTGAGGGACTCTGGGCAGGTTCTCAGTGAGGAGATGGGACTTCAGAGCCTCCTGGGCCCTGAAAAATAGGCAGGCTTTTAGGAGCAACATAATGAGCTCGGGCTTCCAAGCAAAAGAGATCGAACAAAGTCCCACAAGGGAAAATCTAAGGGACTTTTGAAAATGTGTGAACATTCCAATAGGTTTGTATCATGGAGGCCGTGGTAAAGTACAGTGGGATGTAAGAATAGACGTTCAGGTTGAACTAGATCCTGCACAAGCTGACAAGTTTTCAGTTTATTTCATTCTCCCCATTAAGATACAATTGAGTGACTGACTGTTTTTGAATCAGGCGCCGCATAATTAAATCTGTCTAGATCTACACTGTCCAATTAGGTAGCCATTAGCCACGTGTGGTTATTTAAAATTAAATTCATAAAAAATAAATGCAATTAAATCTCAGTTCCCCAGTTGCACTAGTCATATCCCCAGTGTCAGTAGCCTTCCGTGGCTTCGCCTACTGGGTCATATAGTACACAACATTTCCGTCCACGCTGAGATTTCCATTAGACCTTGTTGCACTAGATTTTAGGCTCTGACACCAGTATAAAGAAGGGTTTGTGGGGTTTGGGAAGCAGAGATGAGGAGGTGGGGAGGAAGCAGTGGATCTGATAAGATAGATGTTCTCCAAGTAATCCAAGCAAAAGGCCATTGGATCTCCACCGGAGTCATGGCAACGCAGGGAACACTGAGGAGACCCCTGTGGCACACAGGTTAGGTATTGACAAAGAAGTCTACAATTAATAAGTACCTGTCAGGAATGAAGGGAGGGAGACAGATCAGCTGAAATAGAACTTTAGCGTACTCTGGGTGACTAGGTAGGCAGTGGTGCCTGTCATAGAAATCAGGGGAGAAGAAAAGAAGACTTAGTTGACAGACATGATTGAAATAATGAATACAGTCTAATAATGCTTAGTAGTAGAACAAGGTAGAGATTTCCAGAAGACTGGAAAGAATATTCTGGAGCTCGTGATAGAATATATTTATAGCCAGTAGTTCTTACATAGAGGTAATAGTTAAAACTATGAAGGGAAGATAACAGGGTCAAAGAAAATATGTAGAGATAGTTCCCTGTGTGTATATCCCTTTCGCTCAATTCTTGGTTGACGCCATCTAGGTCAAGGTTTCAAATTTTATCCATTGTTTCCAATTATTTTATTATCATCTTGGTGACTTCAGAGTGACTTTGCCTGTCCAGTGACCCAAAGGTTAGTTTATTTCATTAAAGCACCATATGTACATTTTGCCAGATATGTTTAATGATTTGAGATACTGAGCTTTTTCTTGTGTAGCACCAACACTAAACTTGACCTAGGAAATGGAGTGGTATAGTCAATTTCATTTTTAGATTAAAATATAACTATTGAAATAATATCACATATTACTCACTGTTCTCTAATTGCTAAATGTGCATCCATATATCCTTAAAGGCTTGTATTCATTGAATTCATTTAGCAAGTATTTACTGATTATGTACACGATGAACACATGCAGCAGATACAAAGATTTCGACAACTCAGATCCTTGTTCTCAAGGATCTTACATTTCAGTGAGAGAACAGATATGAACACATAAAATCACAACAGTGTGATCAGTGCTAGAGAAGTAGAAATGGAGGAAAGCAGTAAGATCCATGTGGGAACAGAGGAAGGAGACATTCTCTGGGGGAGTGAGTTAAAATTTCTCAGAGTAGATGACTTCTGAAGTAGACATTGGAGAAGGAAGAGGAGATCATGTGCAGAGACACCACGTATGGAAAACCTTGGGTCATGTATTATGATGCGGCAGTCAGGGAAGGCAGGTGAGGCCAGATTCTGATCAGCCTTTTATGTCATTCTAATGAGTTTGGATTTGTTTTGGAGGAAACATAATAAAGGGGACTCATTCGAGGAATTAAAGCTAGGAGATGGTATTGTCAAGATTCACTTTAGAAAGATACCTAGCAGCAGAGGGGCAAGCAGATGGTAGAGAGGTGATATTGGAGAAAATATCTAGTTAGAAAACTGCTGATGTAAACCAGACTTAAGGGGGGCTAGTAAGAAAATTGATTCCAAAGATATTTCTACGGTAATGAACGCAATGAACATTCATTAAACTTTAGGTAGAAGTTAGAAAGAGCATCTGGGATGATACCCAGACATCTGGCTTGGACGCGTCGGCATAAGTAGTTACCAGTCCTTGGAGCAAAAGTGCTTAGAGAAGAAGCAGGTATGGGATATGAAAATGAATTCCAGTTTGGTAATATTGAGGTGGAGGTCCTTGTGGATCACCCAGGGGGATATGTGTACTTGGAGGTATGGTTCACATATGGTTCAAGTAGTATCTCTTATCTGTACTGAATGACCTATTTATTCATCCACTGCTTATTGGTCATTTAGTGTCCCTATTGTATTTCCATTCCATGGGTAATGGTGTGGCCTCAGGTCTGAAGCAGTTGATAGAAGGAGAGATGCCATTTTGTGAGCTGCCACAGAGTCGGAATGGATACAGGACTTTGTTGCACCTTAGGTTGCCACGTGGACTTTAATTTCATGTATGTTCTGCTTTCTGACCCTGGAACATCCCTGAGAGACATTTCTTGAATGCTTTTTTCCCCACAAAGTATTCTCTCTTTTCTCTCTCTCTCTCTCTCTCTCTCTCTCTCTCTCTCTTTTTTTCTCTCCCCCCCCCCCCCGCCCTTCTCTCTGCCCCTTCCCTAGCTGCTTCCTCCCCCAAGCCCACCTCTAATTTTCCCCCTTTAGATCCTTTTCCTTCTGGATATTTTTACCTGCTTGAGAGCTAAGTTTCTTTCATGAGCATTCCCCCTAAGACCCCTTTTAAACCTCCACTTCCATCTGCTGCGTGAGCCCTTAGAAAATCTGCTTAGAAAACCAGCATTTGCAGCTAGAGTGAAACTTAGGGAATATCTTGTGTAATGCCTTGATTTTGCTGATTTTGAGTTTACAGAGAGAGAAACTTGTTCAAAGTCACATCACAAGACAGTGCCTTGCATGCACTTTTGATTATCTAAATCCCTGTAAGTTCAATTCTTTGAACTTACTTTCTATTTATAGTATAAATATGTACATCATGGATTTTTAAAACATGAAACATAGGTTATTGGTTACAAATGCATTTACATTATTCATTAAAAAACATATTCTGAGAGTTGTTTTACAGTGTTTCTTCTAGCCCAGTTGAATTTTATCGTGTTTGTTTATTAATTTAATAAAATTCATTCAGATTTCCTGGTGAGTTATTTGTGTGTGTTTTTTTTCAATTTATTGTATAAATAGGATAATTTTCAAATTAGAGGAGTCTATTTAATGTGGATCATAAGGGTTGATGTGTTGAATTATAAATGTATTTTTAAAATGCTGCCCTTTAAAACACATTTAAATTTTTTGGTCTTTGAATTAATACATGTTCATTATTCAAAATTTAGAAGCTGTTGAAAATTATGCAGAAGTTTTCAAAAGTCATGCATGTCTCATTATAGTTATACAACACATGTAATTTTAGTGTAGCTTTCCATTAATTTTTCCTCTGCATGTTAATGGGACTCTTCTATAATACAAATTTTATTCTTTTTCTAACCTAATGCTTCAGTGTATTTCCATGAAATATATCCTTATTAACAATTTTAATGACTTTGTAAGATTTCATCATGCTTCTTACCAGATATACTAATCCAATTTTTGGGGGGGTATATTTAGCTTATTTTCTGTTTTGAATGGTATGTACAATGTTATAAAAAATATTGTTGGATTTAAAGTTACGTCAAATTTTGGAGATTGTTTCTTTATAGTAGACGTCCAAAAATAGATGCACTGAGTGAAAGGGAATAAACATTTGTGTATGAGGGGAAGGCTGTTGACCTAGGGTCAATACAACATACATGCCACAAGTGACTTCTGAGGAGTCTTGAGAATATAGTCTGAGAACTCTCACTTCCGGGCTCCCCTGGGACCAATAGAATATATTTTGAGATTGACTGAAATAAAGGATAAAAGTCTTAACTGAAGAAACAGAGGTTTTGCCTTCATTATGCTAACTTGCCCATAGGGGCCATAAACTTTGACTATATTAACATTGGAATTTCAATAATTAAGCTAATGAGGTCCAATGTCTATCCTGCCAGAATGTAGATTTTATAGCAATGTATTACAATTACACAGCCTACTTGGATATTTCATAAAATCCTAACATTTTGGAGCTGAAAAATATTCTTAGAAATATTCGATCTAATGCCCCTGTTCTACACGTGAGACAATGCTAATGACTCATGCCAGTACCGCAGTTGGAATCTAAACCTCCTGAGTCCCACAAAAGGTGTCCTTACCTGCATACCAGGTAAGATCCCAGATACCGATTAATGCGGACGAAGACAGAAGTTGATTACAGATATTTGGGAAGCAAAGATTTTAGAAAACAGTGTATTCTATTAGCATGTCTCTTCATTCAATTCCAATAGTTTGATACCCACAGATGAATAAATTACAGGAGAGATCGATGTTTTCCATTGTAACAGTGCAATAAACAGACTGCAGTACACTCACAGAGAAGGAGGATATTGCAAATACAGATGGGGAAGGCGCTGCGAAGTGATTCTTAAGCTGCATCCAGAGGAAAAGGAGTAACCTGACTCATAGGCAAGGCAGAAAGGACATCCAAGTGAAGGCAAGTCATGTACAAGTTCAGAGGCATGGAACTCAGTTGTATTCATTGGCCTGTAAGGGCTGAACGTGGCTGAGGGTAGCAATGCGGGTGAAAGGAAGGCAAGCTTGTAAGGAAGCCAGGTCACTGAGGCTTGCAGGCTCAGAAGGGAACTTTATTTGATGGAGGCTGGTAATCCAGTAAATACTTCTAACCAGGGAAGACAGTTCGTTTTGTATATAGAAGAGCAAAATGTAGTTAAAATTGTTTAAGTTAACTTGCCACTGAACAAACTGCATGTTTTATATCTCAATAGAGTATTGAGTTGACGTGTGCTATGGCTTCATCAATCAAGGGGGAGTTTACTGAGATTGTATTCCGTGATGTAGACTTCACCCCTTCCTCCATTTCTGTGAACAGTAATATTTTTAGAAATTACACCCAGTTGTTTCGTGAGTGAAGTAGTCACAAGAGCTACTAAACGTAGTGCTTCAGTGAAATCCTTGTCTAGATGATCTTATGTCTGACCTTCTGTACTTTATCTTCCAGAGATCAGCTTGTGGTGTTAATTATGGGGTAAGTAAGCGGTTACTTCCTACAGCAAATCAGCCAAAGTCCAGGTTTGCTCTGGAGGTCCCAGGGATCAGAGCTCTGTGTTTCTTCAGGTTTCAATTTACCAGCCTCAAACCACTTAAAAGCAGGAGGAGGAAAGACTGGAGAGTGATCAGTTTACAAGTGACCTGGGAGTTCACAGCTTTCATCCCTGGAAATCACAGTCCATATAACAGGCCTTGTGCAGATACAATTGGGACAAATTGACTCAGGCGTCCTGCTTTCAGAAATGAACACCCCTCCTTTCCCTTATCAGTGTCCTCATGCCTGAATTGTTGGAATCAAGCATTTGATGGAGGATGGTATTTGTTCTAAGGTCAAATAGAGGATGTAGGTCCTGAGTAAGAGTGCAGGCTGTTAAGTGGCACCCAACTGTGTTAATTGGTTAACAGGACTCTAACTAGTTTAGGGACTTAAAAGTCATGGCAGAGAAGCCATGCCTAGCAGGCTTTCTCTTTACTAGGCAAGTGCGAGATGTAACTGGGGAACCATGTACAGCCGGCACATCTTCAAACTACGCTACTGTTGTACCAAATATTTGTGGATTATTTTATATGCACTTTTAAAAGTTTTGGATGTTTTCAAGAAAGGCCGTATTTCCAACTTGGCACCTGAAATGGACTTTTAGAGGCAGTTTGCGTCGCCAGGAATCCTGGCTAGTGGGTGATAATTGTTTCCAAATAATTCTCAGCAAAAAGAAATGCAACTTTATAAAATAAAATAAAAAATAAGAGAGAGAGAATTCAGATTACTTTGAGTGATTTACAAGCTAGTTCTCATGGCACTTTCCAGTAGAATAAATATAGAGTATAAAGGTGATTGCTTTCTATATTCATTTGGGTGTAGAAAGTCTGCTATTCATTAGGAATCCAATAGTGTAGCGTTAAAGTCATGCATCAAACAAACAATTGGAACAAAACAGACAGATACTTCACAAAGCCACAAGTAATTTGAGGCAATAGCATTATCAAGTGAAGACTTATTACAGATGGATGGATGATATAGTGACTGGACTGACGGTGAGAAAGGACATTGTTCAATGACAAAGGACATTGCTATTGGCTCTTATCCCTTATTGATTAATGGTAATTATTCTCCAATTCATCATTCATTCTATGCCTAGGACATTTAAAAAATTTAATTCTGAACTTGACAGCTGCCTATTTAAAATTTTTCAGTGGCTCCCTAGTGCCCCACAGAACAATGTGCAAATGTCTCAGTCTGCCATTTTCAAAGGGTAGAATGACCTGCCCCTGGATTAGGCCATCCAAGGATTACCATCTTCAAACTACATCAGGCACCTTACTAACAATAAACAGGCACCTACTAACAATGTTTGAGCTGTTACCTCTGCCAGAAGTTTCTACTCTTTTCCTCCCAATGGGAACCCCACTCATTCTTCAAATGCAACTTGGCTACTGAAGTTCCCCCCCTTTGTAAAATGCCCTTCTTGGACAACTTCTCCTCCACCCCCTCCTTTCTCATCATCTCAATGAAACTGTTCCCGTTAAAGTTATCCTCAATATTTTTGTTATTAAATCCAATGAACACTTTTTAGTGTTTGTTTCTTGACTTCAACAACATTTAATACTGTTAACTAACCCCCTTCTTAAAATATCCTTTTTCCTTGGCTTCCAGCACATGATTCTCGCCTAATTTTCCTCTGGATTTCCTTATTCTCCTTTGTGGGAATCTCTTTCTCTGTCCATCCACTAAATTGTTGTATTTCTCAGGTGATCATGTCCACTGTCAAATATTTAAGTACTTCCCATATGTTGACGATTCCTTAATTTTTGTGTTCCGGCTGTCTCTCCATTGTATGCATGAGATCCATGTTTTCAACTGTCTAATGGGTGGAAAGAGTTGCTAATCCCACAAGCACCTTAATCAATATGTCACACTTGAAGTCATTATTTTTACTCTTAAATCTGCCCATTTCATGGCTGCTAAATTTGGACACAAGTACAATCATCGTCAGCTTCTCAAGTTCAAGACCTGCTATCATCCTTGATTATTCTTTTCCATATCCAATCAGACATGAAAACTAAACAAATATCGAAATTTAAAAAAATAAAATAGAAGTGTTTCTACCTATCTATGGATATAAAAGTGTAACTATCATCTGTCTCTCTATCTGTCTGTCTGTCTATTTGTCTGTCTGTCTATCTACAGATATCTGTGATATCCTCTTCCATTCACCCTTATTCTCATGATTCCAGTTTAGACTATTCTGATCACTCACAGGTATTTTTACCAGTAGTGTCTTAACTAATTGTTCTTCATGCCTCCTGTAGCCATTGAGCCATTCTTCTCACTGCAAGCGAAGTGATCTTTATGAAATAAGAGCTGATTACGCCATTATTTTACTAAAAGCTTTTCCATTGACTTTCCATTGTCTCCTGGATGAGCCCCAAACTCTAACATATTTCATAAGAGCTTTCATTAGTTTCATCCCTTACTATCTCTCCCCTGGTACCCTGCTCTACCCATAGTGAGATGCAGTCTTTTTTCCTCTTTTTAATTTATTAAAATATATCTCACTGCTCATCTCGAGACCTTCCCTTGCTTAGAGCATTCTTGCTTTAGGCTTGTGCCTTGTTCTGGACAAGGCTCAGGGAACCCAGCTTCCCAGGCCACAGACAGCACCCTCCGTCGAGTTCCCATGGAACCCTCTATTTCCTCAATGTAGCACTTTGATTACACTCTGTTACATTTTTAATGATATTTGATCTATTCCCTACTAGACTGTACATCTTTTATTTTCATCCGTTAATCCCCAGAACCTAGCATCGCCTTTATCTAACACCAAATAAACATTCATGGATGGTCTTGTCCTCCCAACCCCATTGCCAACCCCACAATATCTTCCTCATTCATCTGCCTGCTGATTGTTCCCTCATTGTGTGGATTTCATCCTGCTGCTCATGACTATTGATTCGCAATCACTCATTGAGTTTTATTATGCTCCAGACACTACAGCAGCCATCTATATAAAGTCTCAATTGCTTTTCCTTAAGTGTAAGGACCACAGCGTCCTCTACACAGTGGAGTGTCCAGGTAATATTTGCCAAAGGATTCTATAACTAAAGGGTTTCCATAATCTATATTTTTGGGAAAAAAATAGATACTGAGACTTCTGTAGATGCATGATATCTCAGCACTATAGCTTAGGATAGCTCAATCGGGGCTATTTCCCCCAAAGTAAGTTTCCAGTAAAATATATTTTGAATTACTCAGAAATCATCTTGAATTCTTTGTTTTAGGAAATCTGCCTTTTGGAGTGACAGTTTCGCAATGTCCACAGCTGTAGGAGCTGCTAGGTGTTCATTGAATGTACTTGCTGTTTCCCATCCTAGTCTGGAAGATGTAAAGATTAGGAGAGACAGAAGGACGTATTTCTTCTCTGTCCTCAGGGAGCACCGAGTCTTCTTAGGGAGGTAAAATATGCCCTTCTTAAGTAGGGGAAACATCAGGCAGCTAAAGTAACAGTGCTTGCTCATTTAAATCCTTGGGTCACAAGCTCTCCGTGTGTGGACCAGAGCAGTTGTAAAAGGTGAGAGTGTGCTGAGAAGTCCTAAATCTACGTTGGAAAGTCTTATTACCAGGGTCTATAATGAGAGTAACAATCAATCGCCATCCTATTTATCATTAGCAACTGAGAAGCTGTATATGTCCTTTTGTTTTAATCTCACAGTAAGCCTGTAATACCACTGATTATAAGTATTGCCATTTGAATGACAAACTGAGGGTAAGTGAGATACAGAGTACAGCTGCTTTCTTACTAAAGACTGCTAAGGAAATGTCTATATGCCAGTAAATACTTATTTCTGATAATCTGAATTGATAAAAATGATCACATGGCTAATTAAATGTCTTTTGATTTAAAAGTATAGCAATATGTTTCCTTTTAGCATGTGATACTATCTGTATGGAAAGTATATTAACACACTACACACCAGTACATTGACTGGTGCTCAAAACATGAGACCTATTATGATTATTTGTATACCTGACAATGATTTTCATTGTTCTTCATACAGACAAACATTCTCTAAAGAATATTTTTCTATTTGATGTCAAGTACCAATTTAGTGCTTCACTTTCCTGTAGAAGTTTATGATGACAGAGATCTTTATTAACAGCAGAAGACTGATGCTTCCTTAAGAGGCTTTTGTGGTTTCACATCTGTGTATATATGATGGAAAATGAATACTATGTTTGAGGAAATTATCTGAATTTGTGTAACTATATCTGTAGTGATAGGGTTAGAAGAAAAGATAGTCACAGTCCTTTCCAGTCCTAAGAGTCTAAGAATTTTCCTTTTCCCATTCGATCTGCATTAAATACAGGGGTTAAGAACATAATTCTTCCTTATGCTCCTTATCATTCTTCAGTTTTAACATCTGCACAGAAGCATATACTTTTCTTTTAAGTAGCAAATGTTTCGGCCAAAGCCGCATTTTAAACTAAAGCATTTATTGTTAATTTCACCTATAATGATTAATTTAGAAAGTTTGTCTATGTTTAACAAAACAGTAGTCAGTAGATATCAAATGGAAAAAGAAATATGTGGTTCAAAGTATATACTATGACAAAAACAAAAAAGCTTTAGGATAAAAAATTCACTTTACGAAAATATACCTTGTAAAACTCTGAACTCACCAAAAACACTGTTGTGATTACTCACAATAGTTGGTTATCCTTCACAATACAAAATAATTCTGCATTGTGGAGAGTAAGTTTAACAATGGTGGTAATTTCATGAACATTTTCTGAGAGTTTCTCATATACCATGTTTTAGGAGTATACCTCTATCTATATATGACGGGATGTTAAAACTCAAAAATTCTGAGTGAATGCCTAATGGAAAAACCTCATCTGGTGTCATGGTATAAGATATTATAAATATGATTTTTTTGCCCATCATTTTTTTCAAGATATGTACATATATGTAATTTTCAAAGAGCTGATAATGTATCACTTTTATTATTTCTGTGTGGATTTCTTTTATCATATGATGTGATGTAAGTGTACTGTTCGTCAAATTTCTTCTATATTTTCAATGTCTAACAGTCATTACATATTGCAGAATTCTCTAAGTAATCTCTACTAGCCGGGTGTGGAGAATCAAACGTACTTGTAAGTGACTTGGCGTTTTCTAGCATCTCTCCTTCCATCTTTTCTTCTTTCCTTTTTTACTCTTTTTCATTCAGTCCCTTGACCACAGTTCTTCTGTTAGACCCTAATTTATTCCATTTTATTTAGTGTATTTTCATTGTGTTCCCTGAAATGTGGTATATGGTCCTTTCTCTGTATCAGGACCTAGCCAACCCACAGAAACTTTCTGAAATTCTAGCCCCTTGTGGGGCCCTTCGTTGGGCAGTAATTAGATCATTATGTACTACACTAAAAGAGTAGTGTTTTCATTCCCACAGCAGCCTGCAGGCCCCACCTGTCAGCTGGGGAGAGACAATCTCATAAACCTGCCAATACTATGATTTAGCTGAATACATGTTTGTTAATAAATCTTTCATCATATTATAATCAAAGAGTTCTTTCAGTTTATGACCCACCTAATGAAGGATTTGGGGTGTCTGCTCATCAATTTGATGTTTGTAAAGACACATCTAATGGGTGTCATTAGCATGTATTTACCCTCTTGGCTCAGGTGAAGAGTGGAGCAGGAAAGGTGGTCAAGGAAATGAGAGCAAATGTTAATTAAAAGTAAACACATGGTGGGAACCATGGACCCGTTACCTTGAAAAGCAATGTATTGTGAGAAAAATAAGATGTTTTGACATCTTTTCAAGTCAGTAGCCACTAGGATTTACAGTAGTTGTTTATCGAAGGCCTTTTCAAAGATTTAACAGCCACCATTATCATCCAAAGAATTCGATGTGGTTCTCTCCTTTATGGAAGTGTAATTACTAATAAGGTATGAATGAAGTTCAGGATTTGCTAGGGCTTGCAATCCACGCCAGCATACAATAATGAAAATTTTGTTTGTTTGTTTGTTTGTTTGTTTTTTTACGTGAATGGTATGCTTTTCGGATTCAATTTCATGGTTTATTTGTTTAAATTGCAATCAGTTCAAATATTGGTTATCTTTCTTAATACACTGCGAGTAGATGTAAGGCTATAGTCCTGGTATCTTTAGCTATAATGGTACATACCCCCCACTGAAATATATCAGAGTTTAATGAATGGAAAGCAAATGTAAAAGGATATATAATTTGCTGAAGTTATATAGTAGATTGTACCTTCTGTTGAAAATCTGTCGAATTGTACCCACAACTGCCTGGTTAATTTCTCATGCCACTCTCTGCCCCGCCAAAGCTTTTCTCTGTGATCCAGTTTTCAGCTGCCACTGACTGAGATCCAGACAAATAAATCTAGGGAAAGAGACAGTACACTGACCTTGGCTTCCTATGTATTTCCTTCCAACTCTAGAGCAACTTATATTTCAGCTCCACAATCAACAAATAGTTCTGAAAACCAAATAGTGGGAGAGCGCAAGGTCAAATAGAAGCCCCAAATGGCTGTATATATAAAGTCCTCTCATCTCCTTTGTGGAAATTTCCAGCCTTCACATTCATGCATCAGGATATCCTCTTTGCGCGCTCCTAACATTGAAATCTTTGGACTGCTCCAGACTCCACCTGAAGATGACACAGCTGGACCAGGCTGGATGATGTTTTAGGTCGTGTCTGCCGTCATTGGTTTCTCTATTTCCTTTCTTCTGTGGTATTTTCAGCACCAGGAAATTTCACTCACCTTGACTATTGTTTTCACACATTTGGCTACACATATGGGGTTGTTGTTTAATTTGAATCCAGGAGGATGGAACAGGAAGGAAAGCAGACAATAGAGATATCATCCCTTTCCTAACTGAATCATACCTCTCTATTTTCATGACTTTGTCACACTGCAGAAAAATGCAGGGCATTCATACGAAGAAGCATAAACAGTGAGCCTGTGACATGTCCTCTTGTTGAGCATCTCTATGCTAAACATAAAAACTAAGCTTGATTTTGGACGGGAATATTAGCTTTGCTGATGAAACATTCCCCTAATAAAGTCCAGATTTGGCTCAAAATATATGTGCAATTTCCTACTGCTAAAATTTTGAGTTCTTAAGTAAAGATCACCATTTTTACTATGTTAATAATGGATCTGCAGAAATAAGGCTGCCTGACTGATGCTTTGAGTTTTGCTAATGGAACTTTAGCATGTGTATGTGTTGGATTTTGTTTTGTTCTGTTTTTGAGCAAAAGCTTTGGTGCTGGACACATCTGGTTATACATATTGGCTTGGCCACATACGAGATGTGTAGCTTAGGGCACGATAATGAACTTTCCTAAGCCATGGTTTCCTCACTACTAATTTGAAGATGAACAAATGAGCTGTAATAATTAAATGAGAAAAACATACATAAAATGCTTAACTCAATGCAAAGCGCATAGCAAGTGTTCATTTAACATAGCTGCTATTCTAGTTAGTGTCTATGGTGTTGGATTTTCTAGACTTTACATAGTCTTCAAATTATTGTAATATACATGTGATAAAATCTGTACTCCCGGCATCCATAGTTATTTTGTTGAATTACCGTATCAATAATTTTTTGTTTAGTAGTATTTATGTTTCTTTTATATTTCATAAACTTTTTGGAAAAAGTACTATCACAGAAACATTACATAAAAACAATTTTATATCAGTTTAAAGCATTTACTAAAATGTCTTCTGATTTATTATTTTCAAAAATACTCATTTTCTAATTTTGGTTTATTATGGAAATATATATGAATGACAACAGTTGTCATTGAATTCCCAAACTTTGGGCTTATTTTTTATAATATTTTCTGTTATTAACTGAATGAATAAAAGTAATACCTCCCAAATGTATAGTTTTAGGTTGGTGCAATTAAAAATAATTGCAAAAACCTCATTTACTTTTGCACCAACCTAATATTTGCCATATTCTATTAAATACACAATTTATATGTTCAAAAATAACTTGAGGTGGGAGAGGATGACACAGTCTGAGTATACCACACCTACCTAAAGTGGTGTGTGTTTCCGGGTAAGGTTAAGTAACCAACTGAATTTCTTTGTACATTCTGATTTGTACCATGTATATACTATCTATTGAATTAATTCACCAGTTAAATAAAAGTCATCGTCTCAGAAGTGACAAACGATCTTCTGTACCATTTGATAATTCCATAACACCCTTAATTATTTGAGCTTTTTCCAAATAACCACTCAGTGCCTTTCCCCAAAGTCCAAAGCACCCAGAAAAGAGCTCAAATCAATAGCTTATGTCCGTCCTGGTACTGGTGGTCCCAGAGCCTTATTGCATGCTTTATCTCAGTGTCTACCATCCAACCTTGGACCCAAGGTGAAATCATACTCTCTGGTCTTGTCTCAGGCCTCCCAGTTTGTTAGCACCTTGTACTCCGTGGTTCCCCCCTGCTGAAAACAACACCTTTAAGATTATTATATGCTGGTGACTATTGCCCTCCTTTAAGTTCAGTTATCTGTTCAGTATGACCAGCAGAGGAGAAAGGAGGGAATGTAATTTCATGGCTTTATGACTACCCTGAGATTTCCTGAAAGAATGCTTAGGAAAATTTAAAAAAAAAAAAATCACTGCGGAGAAGCCCTCCTAGTCTATTAGGAATTGAGTGAAGTAGGCGTCCGTTAGAGACATGATGGGAAAGTCCAGGATAGCGCTCGCAGGAGATTCGGGCTTGTATCGGGAAAGCCCAAGGAATGGGACACACAGAAAGATGACTGTCCTGAGGCTTATCATGCCTCATGACGTCATGCACATCCTGGGTTCTCATCATTCAGTTCTCATTGAATTAATTGATAAGAATTGTCCCCAAATATGCCAGAAATGCACACTTTAGAGGTTTTCCAACCTCACCGCATGTTCCAGTATTTCTCACTAGTGGCATCAAGTCTTTAATTATGCTCAACACCGGGCATTCATTACCTTTCAATGCAAATTTTGTTTTTCATTCATAAATCTGAAAACTGGAAAATTATTTCTTACAGTTAATGAAAATCAGTCTCATCAAACTTACCAGTTGTGATTCTTCATCTAAACAGCCCCGTAGGTGTTTGTGTCTATGGATGAGGACGTGAATGTCCTCACTGACTTTTCTCTTCAACCACTAGGACCAGTACTTCGTAAACTGAGTTCACATCAACAAACGTTAAGCTGGGTATAAATACTAGAGGTGTTGTAAACAAATAAGCGTGGCAGACGGAAATCACACTTTTGTCTGCTCCCTTCCCAAGTCCCAAGAGAATAAAAATAGAGGGATAAAGTAGGAATAAACCACCAAGTATATCGACAATAAGTGAGGAGTTGACAGAGATGTTAACAAAAATTTGGAAGGTGGAAAACAGGTGAGTGAGGAGTAATTGATTTAGTATACCAGAGAAAGCTAAACGTTAAGCACTTGAGTTATTGGTGGTGGTGGGGATTAGTAAGTTTAAATCAGTTCTCACCGTGGATCCCCGTAAAGGCTCAGGAATTAGATGACCAGGTCCCATTAATAGCAAAGTGCCGACATGACTGAAAACAAGAGAATTGATGGAAAAAATGTCAACACCTTTAGATGCTTAGGGTACTTACATTTAGGGTTAGACTCTAAGTACCGGCTCGCTCTCTATGCAGCCATGATTCTTTCCTTGCAGATGGTGCATAAACTTTAGTGGTTCATTCTGTTCATTTTTTCGTTCTTTTTTTGTTATTATTTTTTATTTTTTAATTAGTGTTGACTTTCAGTATTATTTTATATTAGTTTCACATGTAAAGCATAGGGGTTATACATTTATACACTTTACGAAGCGATCCCACTGAATTGTCTAGTACCCACCTGGCACTGTACATAGTCATTACAATATAATTGACTGTATTCCCTATGCTTTACTTAACATCCCCATGACTGTTTTGTAACTACCAATTTGTACCTTGTGTTCATTCTTTCATTTGATTTTATTTATTTGTCTTAATGTTTTATTTTGAAATTATTTTAGGTTACAAAAATCTTCATGGTCAGTTTTATGGTGTGTCTTTCATCCAACATCCCTGTGTTTTGCCAGTTGTCCCATTAATGTCCTTTTCCTGCTCTTGGAATCCCACACTGTGTTTTAATTGACATGTCTCCCTAGTCTCCTCCAGTCTGGGAGAGTTACTCAGGTTTTTTTGAGGCTTTCAGCACAGTGACGTTTATGAAGAGCGCTGGTCAATGGAGTGTCCCTTAATTTGGGTTTTCTGATATTTTTTCATTATTAGATTGAGGTTATAAATTTTTCATAATTATATGAAAAGCAGTTATGTTTTGCCCCTGTCAGTGCCAATCAGGAGGTTCAGGATGTCAGTACATTTTATTACTGGGGATGTAAATTTTGATCATCTCATTAAAATGATGTCTGCTGGGTTTTTCTACTGTAAAATCTCTATATTTTTTTAAATTGAAAAGTACCTTGAATTGTATACCTTACTACTTTTAGAATATGCTAATATCCTGTATCTAATCATGCTTTGACCCACTTCTTTAACATTCACCAATAATTCTTACCTACAACAATTATTACATTTTGTTTGCCAGTTGTTGATTTTATATTTCCATCATTTTTTCTGCATTTATTAATTGGGACTCTAGAAAAGTATTGCTTTACCCCATTTATTTATGTATTTATGTTTATTTATATGAGTATGGAGTCCTGAACATTTGCTTTACCCAATAGGTTATAGTCTATTACTATCATCATTTACTTTATTGCCCACATTACCCAGATTTGGCTGTTGTGAATTCCTTTAAGTTAATTAATATGACCTTTTGACATGACTGCATCCATTTTTGAGCACTTACTTAATTTCTACTATAAGATATTCCAGGATCATCAAGTATTTTCCCTGTTTCAGCCCCAGAATCAGCCATTTCTCTGACTCCCTGGTCCCTTTTATTTATGTGTAGAACTTGGAAATCAAGATCTGGGTTCTGGTTGTCTGCTGGTGCTGGGATATCATTGCCCCTACACCCTCTCAGTATTAAGAGCTAGGAAATATATGTGAACTTGCCAGACCGACACATGTATACTTACTTCTACATAAACACCATACTGATGAGTTCATACCTATGACCTCAGTCTAATACCAGGACGTTTATTTTCTCTTGCTTCCTTTCTTTATTTGTAACATCTCTAACAAGTGAGAAACCTGGCTCTCATTGTCCTTAATGTAGTCACTTATTTTTCAGTCCTTGTGTACACATAAAGTAGCTTCAGAATCACTAACCTATGCCCCTGTCGAAAACAAAGTATATTTGTGAACAGTATTTTTCCATCTTTAATCTTATATAATCAAAGTAATGCTTTTTGTTATGAAAATTATTTTCTTCCTTATAATCTCTAGTGTGATTATTTTATTCCTTTATAATATAGATAGGTCTTTGTGTTCCTGTCTTGAGTCTACCTTGAATCCCCTTACACACAAACACACACACACACACACACACACACACACACACACCTTGGTTGACTGCAATTATTTATTTGTTTTGGGCGTAGGTCAAACATTGTTGTGATTCTAAGGGTCCACACTATACAAATGATAAGTTCAGGTTAAGTATTACTTCCTCCTTATTCCTTCTACTTCTTTAATCCCCCCATTCTTCTTATCTAATTTCTATCTACCCTCTACACATAATTAATCTCACTGGTTTCAGGTTGAACTTTTCTGTATTTCGTTTTGCACAAGTTAGCAAACGTGTGTATATTTTATTATGTCCTTTTCTTCCTCACTTAAACGGTACCATACTATAGAAACTCTTTGCAATTTTTTTCTCAATGATATATTAGGAAAATCATGCCCTATCATTCTACAGAAATCTTCTCCAACTTTACTTACAGTTGCAAAAGACTCCATTCTTTGATGTTCCATAGTTTATTCAACCAGCCTCCTATGTAAGGGTGTACAAGCTGATTCCAGTGTTTTGCATTTATGAGCAACGTTGCTATGAAAAAACTTATGCATGTGCATCGAAATTACGATTAAACTGATCCATAAGTTTCGAGAAAGAACGGTTTTAACCATCTGAGAGTAAGTTGTGGAAATGAAGCACCATTGTTATTATAAATGGATTCAAACTTCAGCAATGGGCCAGATTCATTCCTTTCACAAATAGGATCCTGTCCAAAAGCACACGTCGATTTTAGTCTTCTTCAGTACGGACTTGCTCTTCAACCTTTCCTTGACTATCATGACTTCCGTACTTTTGAAGATTATAAGCCAGGTGTTTTGTAGAATGCCTCTGAAGTTGGGTTTGCTACATATTTACCCATGAGTAGATTCAGGCCATGTATCTTTGGCAGGAATATCAGAGAAGGGATGCTACACTCTTCGATTTGTATCCTGTCATGTGACACATGATTAAAATCTGTACCATTTATGATAATATTAGTTTTGATCACTTGATAAAAGTTTGCCAGCCAGGTTTCTTCTTACTTCAGTATATACTACTTGTGTAACCTTGATAGGTTAACAGGTTAAGACTTAAATTGCAAGATTTAGGAAAGCTCTGTTTAATGGGAGAGTTTTATAGTGAGTTCAAAAGATTTATTGGTACAGTTTTTATTTTAGAAAAAAATCAGGTTTACAATAGAAATGCTATATATACTTTTAAAGAAATTTTGTTTCTAGCCTAATGCAAGATATTTTTCTGTAGCTTTCCTTTCTTGTAATGCCTTTGTTTGATTTTCACAGTAGGATAATCCTGGCAACATACAATAAGTTGCAAAGTATTCTTTCTGTTTTTATATTGTGGAAGAAGTTGTGTAGATTGGGTCTTCTTAATTCCTAAATGTTTGGTAGAAGTTGCCAGTAGAACCCTCTATGCCTACTTGGTAAATGTTCCAGCTGCTCTATTCTACTGTTTTTGAATGCTACTATTTTTGCTTTGGTTTCACTCAGTGCACCACATTTTTCTTATACCTGTAGAGATACCTTGTGCTAGGGTGACAGAGCTATATCTGTTATGATTCTGAGTTTTAGGTTCTCCATTTCTTCTGTACCTCAGAGTTTCTCTTTGTAAGCTCTTGTTCCTCTTCTGCAGCCGTATTCTGTTACGTGTTATACCAAGCGTCTTAGCTTGGTGGGGGTAGTGGAGTATGGTCTCTGTTCTTCTAATTAAAGCTTGGTCCTGGTAGATACATGTCCCTGGGTCTCAGCGCAGTGACCTTCTCTGTTCTCTGCTCCTCTGCTGGCTCCAGTTGTGTTTGGCACGTAACTCTGTTCTTCTTCCAGAACTAGGGTTTTTCTCCCACCGCCCTGAGGCTGGCCACGTTGCCTTTCTGCCTCAGGTAACTGTTCCGTTCCGTAGTGGAGGAATAGAGGAAGGATCCGAGAGAAGTTCTTGTGCCTCTTGAGTGGCTACGGTTTCTCTCATTCAGATTTCTCCATGATAAACCTTGCTCATCTTTCATGGGAACATTCAGGGGGTCCGTGGAGAACAAGCCTGAAAGACACTGTGGGCTCCTCTGATATCTGTGATAACACCCCACATGCCCACCCCGAGGTTTCCACTATCCCACCAGCCTTCCCCAATTTGTCAGTTATTCTAGCTGAACTCTTTTTGTTGATGTCTGGTTCTCTCTATCCCAGATGAGTGCATGTTTACATGTCTCTCCATTCAGGCACTATCACTCCTTAAGTTTTTGAGCCGGCTCTCTGCAACCTCCATCCACTGATGGGTTTGAAAAATGCTGTGGATTGGAAGTTACTCTGGCTTGTTTCATTATTAGTATGGGAATGCTGCTTTTTCCCAGCACTTTATATCCTGGAGCTGAAGTTGTGGACAATCCACTGAGGCCATTTTTTAAGATTAGTTATTAACTATTGTTAATTTCCTACTCCTCAATTCATTCAAACATTTATTAAGCAACTACCATTTGGATTCTGGGGACATAAAGATAAATAGAATAACATCCATGTTCTCATGAGCTTCACTATCTGGTAAAAGAAATAAATAAACAAACAAACAGACAAAAGAGCAATTCTTATCCTAGAATGAGATTTGAGGGGCATGTGCTCTAGGGGCTGAGGAAACAGAGCCCAATAATGCTTCAATTTCATTCTTAAGAATGTGCAAGAATATGTCGGTATGCAGAAGGTGGGAAAGTGCATTACAGGCAAAGGGAACAGAATATGCAAAGCACAAAGTATGAAACAAGCACAAACTTTTGGAACTATGAGTAGGACAATGTTGGGGATTTTTTTTGCTTTTTTTTTTTTACATGTTAAGAATTGTGTCTTTATTACATTATTTTAACACACCATAAGTTTTCAGAAGAAAAATAAAAAGCTAATATCTATTCCAAAGTTACATAGTTAGCATTAAACCTGGTGGGTATAAACACACAATTGACAGAATTTTTTTCCACATAAATTTTAGAATAAGCTTGTATGTGTGTGTGTATGTATCTTGTGGATTTTGAAAGGAATTGTATGAAACTTATAAACAAATTTGGGGAAAATTGATGTCATTACTATGTTGAGATTTCCAATCCATGAGCATAGTATGTCTCTCCATTTATTTAGTTCTTTTTTTTATTTCTTTCCTGAGCATTTAGTAATTTTAAGCCTAGGCATCCTCTACATGTTTCAAATATAAGTATTTCACTTTCTTTGAAACATTTATTAATGTTATTATGTATATATACACACAGACACACACACACACACACTCACACACACATATTTTACTTCACCCCTTTCTTTTCCCCCGCTTCAAGGGATAGTGCTTCTGAATTATAGAGTGTACATTTCTATAGAGGATAGCTTTGTTTGAAGCAAATCAAATACTGGTATAACATATCAGACTATCAAAAACATTCCCCCCTCCTTTTTCCTTGCACAAATCTCCAAATGCTCCAGAAATCTGACCATTATTTTATCCAGCCTCTATACAATTGACACTTTACTCAAGTGCATTAAAAACAAACAAACAAACAAACAAACAAACAAAAGAAACCCCATGTATTTGCTCTTTCTCTGCCATTAACTAGCTTTGCAACTTTGTTTCTCCTGGGCCATGGTGTCCTCATCTGTTAGTTGTGGTCATGCTCCTTTTCCTGGCTCCCTCACAGGTATGGAGTGAGGATATTGTGAGATAAAGGACAAGAACATGCTGTAAAAAACAAAAAGCACTCTTAAAATGTAACGAGAACAGATTTCATTCCTGCTAAGAAATATTTTCTGAATTCCTTGATTGGTTAAATGTCCCTTTTGTGTACTCTCACAATACCCTTACTTACGTCTGTTTTATCACTTAGAATATTTTATTGAAATTATCTGTTCATGTATATATTTCCAGCAATAGACAGCAAACTCCTTACATCCAAGGGCAGGATGTATTTATTTTCATAGGTTCTGCCATTGTTCACAGTCACGTGTAGTTTGCTGCCCTTCGGTTCATCAGTAGAAGAGCTGTGTTCTTCCAGAAGCAGGCTCAGTTTCTTGGGGCTTCCTCTTGGCCTGGACAACCCTCAGTTATAGATGAAAAGACCTTGTCAGGCTCCATCATGCTGCCTGTTTCCATGAAGACATCGACCATAAAATCTGCTTAGGTAGGAAAACCCCGACCTCTCTTCCCAAATGGCCCCAACATTTCTGAAACTCTTTAATACTAAAGCTTCATCTCGTGAAAAGAAATTGGATGAAATTCAAATAGAATCATAAAATGTCAGAGTTTTAAGAGCCTTTGGAGACTGCTAATAAATCCTGTTCTGAAAGCAGTTATTTCCAGGAGGAAGAGGAAGGCTGTAAGAGGAATAGAAATGATACTTTGATGAAGGCGGGGCCTGAAAAGGGACAATAGCGCCTCCTCACCTTTTCGTGTGTCTCCATGTGGCCACAAGCCCACCTTTGTCCCTTCTGTCCTTTAAGCTTAAGAAAACCCTATCCCTAGTCAGAGTAGATCTGGGTCCTTCTGGGATAACTAGAGGTCAGTAAGAGAGCACTTCCTCAGAAGATTACCCCTAGGGTTGCTCATGCATAAGCAGTAGAAATTGAGTAATTCTTTGGGTGCTAATGACGTGGTTTGACTTATATCAGGCCAAGAATGTAACTGAGTTCCGTAAACCATGAAAGGCTGTTTCAGCGTGAGACACAGTTAGTGATGGTGGCTCCAGAAAAAGCAGCAGCTCTCTCTTTTTATTCTTGAGGGTCACTCGATAAGGCGTGGGTGCATCAGGACATAATTGCCTGGGACTCTTGAGATGCAGTCTGTGGAGTCCAGTCTGGGGCTGGGTAAACCTCTCCTTTCTCGGAATTCAGTGCCTTGCTCCAGTGGGGCCATGGTAGGCTTCCCTCACCCCATGCGCAGTGACACAGGAAAGGGGCAACCCCAGGGGTCACAGCAGAATGCTACAAGGCCCCCAAGTGTTTGGCAGGATGCCCAGCATGCATTTCTTTTAACCAGAGAGAGTAGACAGATCTTTGTGGGAACAAGATTCAGAAACTTGGGAATACGTTGGCACTGAGCCAAATGTTGAATCCTCAAAGAAAAAGAGAAACTCCAGGCATTGGACTGATGTCCCTGGTTGGAACAATTGAGTTACATATATACATGCGTGTCTATATATACTCACATGTGTTTATGTATATGTGCATATATTTATTTCATATTTCATAATTTGTAATGTTCAGACATATAACAGTTACACTCCAGGAGGTGGATTTAAACAAGGTCTTCAGGAATCTGAAGATTTTGCCCCGTGAGCTTTAAACTCTGTCCTTGAAAATTTAAACCGGAAGAGACCTTAGAAATCGACACTGGTCTTTCCACTCCTGATTTATAGATGAGGAAAATAAGTCCTGGGGAAATGATGTGACTTGCTAAGTGTCACATGGGGGAGAACTATTGGGAGTTTTTCCTAAATTCAGGGCAGAGAAAGCCTGACTCCTCTCGATTTCAATGATGTGCCCCTGTAGATCCCATGACCGAGGGCCCCGGGAAACTTAGCCTTATACTTACGTGGTTAAGGGCTTTCTCACAGGATACCTCTCTTTAAGCCTCACCTCCACTTTTGTAGGGAGGTAACTGTTAATTCCTGCATATTTCCCAGGAGGAAACTGAGGTCTGGAGAGGGTAAGTGACTCTCCCCAGGTCGCATGTCTAAGAAATGGAGGAGACTCACTTAAGCCAAAGACCATCTGCCCCCGAGTCCATCACAGCTTCTCAAGGGGAAAGGAATGCAAGAAGGAGGTGAGGAAGCCCTGAGTGTTCTTGCCGAGGACGCTGCCAGGCTCTCACCACAGTCGTCCACGATCCAGCCTCACTGGACTGGCAGTACTGCACAGACAGTACCTGCACCCTCTGTGCTCTTGTTTTGCAATTCCCTCTTCGTGGAATCTGCTTGCTCCCCCCTCACCTGTTCCAGCTGGCAGGCTCCGGGGTTCAGAATTTCCAAACACTTTCCTTGCCATGCTTTTTGTCTCAGTCAATTCAGGCTGCTGTTCTGGAGGCTGGAAGGCCCAGAACAGGACAGCATGGTCAGGTTGGGGAAGGCTGTCTTCTGGGTTGCAGACAGCCAACCTCTTGCTGTGTTCTCATGTGATACAAGGGGTGAGGGACCTCTCTCCAGCCTCTTTTATAAGGTTACTAATCCCACTCAAGAGAGGTCTGCTCACATGACCTCATCACCTCCCAAAGACCTTACTGCCTAATACCATCATGTTGGGGGTTAGGATTTCAATGCATGAATTTTGGGAGACACAAATATTCAGATCCTAGCACCCTTCTTTCTTGGGAGAGCAGTTTCCTCTGTCTTCAAGATTATGCTAGTGGCTTGTTCCTCTCTTTCAGCAGATACGAGCCAGGCTGTGCTAAGAACATCTGTTCCCCATGGCGAAGGCAGAGTAGTGTGGAAGCCTTCGTGCTTTGCAGAAGGTCCTGGAATATCAAGGGTACTCAATACACACTTAATGAGTAGACAAATGTGTGCGTTAGTGCATGCATATTAGTTCCCTGAAGTCTGTGAGATACTACTACATAGTACCTTGCACAGAGTGAATGCTCCCAGAATGTTCTATCACCCAAGGCTTTGACCCATATCCTCTTTCTTATTGCATTGTCCTCAGCAAGTTCCTTTTGTCTTTCCAGAACACTGCTCTCCTGGTCCTCAGTCATTCTGCTCCCCCACTGACTACGCTGGCTGGGAATAACACAAGGGAAAGATATTTTGATAGAAAATGTTTCATGAAGGAGAAATCAAGACAGATAGGATAACTGGTATCTTGAGAGCTCGTATAAAGGTCTCTTTACAGCCAAAACCCTGAGACTAAACCTCGTGTGTGTGGCAAAGGGTCTGAATGGATAGAAAACCATGGTGTGGGGCTATTTTTGTTGGTTTTTGTGACCGTGTTCACACATGAAGCTATAAATCTGACAACACACAGCACTCTGTAGTTAGAGTGAAAGCTAGAGCGAGAGAGGTCTTTCTTCCAGCTCCACTTAACTGCCCTTTGATCTTGGACTGGAGATTCAGCTTTCAGAGAGAGAGTGCACAGGTGGCAAGATGTAAACAAAACAACATCCTAGGGCCTTCATCGGGCCTTCTGAAAACAAAGTGGAAGCATGGTTGGCTCCTGGGCCGACCAGGTTTTAAATAATGAGTCTGGGACTTGCCTGAGCGGTTCACACCCTTTCACAGGGTCCACGGCAGCTGGACAGCAAGCGCCCTGCAAGCAGACTCAGGGTGACCACCAGGACCAGGACTTCCGAGGGGTCCCACTGGAGTTCCCCTGAGTCATCCGTCAGCGGAATCACAGTTATTCGTGCACACAAGACTTTGGTAACTCTAGAGAGAACGTTCATCTCCGCCATGGCTTTACCACTATGCACCTCCTGTGTGTTCTTCCAACCCCGGAGTGGGTTTGATGGGACAGCGGAGGGGCATGGTTAAGAAAGCAAAAGTGGCTGATTTGTGTTCCCTTTCAGAAGGAAAGGAACATAAGGCAGGAAATGGGTTGGGACATTTTTGAAGTCTCTCTCCATTTTATCCCCAGTAGGGACTGAGGCTGGTACTGTCCTGCCTGGGCTCCATGCCCAGGTGCTTTGCTGGAGCCTCTACCTGGGGCCCCCAGGGCCTGGCAGCCACTGAAAGGGGCAGCTCTGTGCACAGCACAAGCAGCTTTATTGGGCGTCGGTTCAGATGGGGCCAAGTGGTCAGAGACGGAGTGGGGGCTCGTCTCCTTCACTTCGGGACCAGAAGCATTTCACTTATTTGGGTATTGACTCAACTCCTCACTCCTGGCCTCACCCGTGTTCTCTCAAGAATTCCTTCTGAGCGAGAAACAGCATTTGTGTATTTTGAAAAGTCAAACGCCGGTGTTAAATGTTCCTACCTCTGAGAGAAAGCACACTGCCCTCCCCATTGCTGTGCAGGGGAAGAAACCCCAGCTCTGCTGTGTGCTCAGGGCTCCAAGCAGGCCTGTTGGGTGCAAGGTTCTCGTCTCAGCGAAGCCCCTGAGAACCAGCAGCGGGGCTCAGCTGCAGTTAATTTTCATTTGCTGTTTGTATATAAATGCTTTTAGTACTTAAACTAAATTCAGATCAATTAAACTAATGTTGTTTGACATAATATTCCTTGTTCCAAAATCAATATCCCTTCATTTGACAGACTTATTCTTGAATTCAGGATGTTTATTGTTCTTAAAGCTTACCTATAGACCTGGTTTTTGTCTTTAATGATATAAAACAGCTCTTCCTCGCATACTGTACGCCAGCTTGTAATGGGGTTCGAATTTCTCTGGTAAATATCTTTAATTGTACCATCATGCCTTTTAATCTCAGCAGCACATAACCGTTCCTTCTCCGTCTCCATTTGTCTCCTTCGTTTTAAATACATTCCTTGAACGGTGTCTGTTTAAAAGAAGCTGGGATGAATGAAGGAGCCAGACCCGGATCTCAGGGCCGGTGTTCTCTCTTTCCAAAGGACCAACTGAGAAGCTCCCAGCCGGCCGGACACTCCAGGCTGGCCATTTGACTGTGGCCACTTTTCCTCCGCCAGCCGTCCACCTCCCTTTCTGCTCCCACCCCATCATCATAAAGCACCACGCAGCTACTAAAACGCACCACATTTTCTCATGTGGTCTTTTCCCCCATGCCCTGTGGCTCTTCTTCACCCTGCCTTTGGCTCTTATAAATCTTGTTATGTTTTCCCTGGCCTTTGTCCAGAGACAGGCCTCGCTCGGCTCTGGGGAGAGCAGGCTGGGGGTCATTTATCACTTGAACAGTGGGAATGGGGGACTGAACAGTAGTTTTTTTGCCATCACCATGGCAAAGGTCTGTGCACAGGCACCTAATTGGAAGAATCTGGCCTGCGTTCCCATAATTGCTCCACCTTCATAACTTTGCCCAGGTCAGACTTGCCCACTTCATGACAAAGAAAAGGATCGGCTGAGAGGAAGGACCCCTTGGTGATAAAACAGGAATGATTTGCCATGTTTTTCTTTTTCTTTTTTTTTTTTTTCCAGGCAAATATTTTCTTTAAATTAATAGTCATTGAAATGATGTAACCTGGCATTTGTGAGAGCTTTAATCAGCCTCTGAAATACACCCGACTTTGCTCTGTGACCAGCCTTCAGACAGCACGAAGCTCCATGAAACCCGAGCTGGGCTTGCTTTCTCAGCCATCCTACTGGAAAGACTCCTGCAGCAAAATGTGCCCAGATCCTGGGAAGGGAGCAGCTTTGCCCCAATACGCACACGCACACTCACACACACGCACACACATAAACTTATGTTTTTCTAATGTTATTTCTCAAAGGTGCACAGATTTAGGTCAGAGAGACTTGGCTGAACTCAGGAGTCCTTAACTTTAAGTACTGCTGAGGTTGTGGGGAGGGGAGGGAAATTGGGGGAAAAATGTTTGTGCCACCACGTTTCGCTTCCTGTGAATGCTGGACAGTTTAACCTGTGTTCTGTACAAAAAGTGTGAGCTCATCCTCGCAGGGATCGGTCGCCCTCTCTCTTCTCTTTTATCTTGTTTCTCTCTGCTCTCAAATTGGGTCTGTCTTCTCATCCTGCCCCTTTCCTCTGTGTGTCCACAGTATCCCATCTGGAATAATATTCCGGATGGTCTGAACATGGTTATAGTAAATCTTTCGTAATTGTAAGTTGCATAAAACAGCGTCGGTTAATACAGCCTGCAGGGACAAGACTTCCCACAGTCCCCCTCTTCAGTGAGCCATGTTTGTTCCCGTGGGATGCCTTTGATCATTGCCTTGCCCACACCTGGCTGCATTTCATTTCTTTTCCTCCAGATTCCTGTTCCCTCTAGCTGATGGCTCTGTGCATCTGCTGAGTCCTCTTCCCATGAGGCTCTAGCTCGACTGAGAGGGGAGGCAATGCACTTTCGCTCCATGGAGGTTTCTAAAGGACCCTTAGCCTCTTGCTCTGCTCCACCCTGACGAGGCTCTCCACAGAGGCCAGGGAGGGAGGCCCTGGGTCGAGTCAAAGGAGGCAGTGAGAACCCAGGAATGTCACTGTATTGGCCTTGAAAAGATCAGTAAGAGGAAAATCTGTGTAGAGTTTTCTCTAGAGGTGTCCCTCATCTGTCACCCTAGGAAAAAGAGCAATAACAACAATAACCCTGGTATGTCACAGATGGTCAGTGATAACGTCTATGCAATTCTTGACATTGCACAGAAGTAATGTTTCAGTTTTTTTTTTTTTGTTTTTTTAAATGCTTCTTAACATCCACCATTTCTATGTGAGGTGGGAAGGGCAGAGATTAGCCCCATTTCACAGAGGAGAAAAAGGAGGCCCCAAATAGTGATTTGCACAAGGTAACTGAGCTACTGCTGGGGTGCTATGATTTGAACGTGGGCTGCCAATGCCTGCCCTACAGCTCACCAGACTGTGTTATGCTGCACCCCTTCCAAAGGAGCAATCCCTTTCCTGGTCTCTGCCATCCTGTCTGCTTCCCGTGGCCTAAATACTGAAAGGGGCTTACATTTCAGAAGTCTTAACCCTACCCAGAGCCAGACACGAGGCCACTCAAGGGACTCTGCGAGGACATACTTTGCTTTGGTGCACAGCTGCAGCAGCTGGCAGAGGAGCAACCCTCAGGTCCCCAGGCAGTGGGTAGAGCCTGCCATGTGCTGCTTGTTTCCTAGTCATGTAGGACTGGATTTATTTCTTGTTTTAAAACCAAGCAGGTCTGCATGGCCCATCAGAATCCCTGGTTTGGGGGCGGAGTGTAACTCAACTCCTGCTTACCTAAATATGTCGGGTGGAGGTAAAATGAAACGAGATAGCACATGCAAGGTGGCCTCGTTCAATGCACAACACATAGGAGAGACCCTTGCAAAATGAAAGATTGAGTCCTTTCTGGAAGAAGATTTGAGTCTGATTCCAAAAGACAAGGTGACAGACTAGAAAATGGAGAGTTGAGATGTCCAGGCTTAGTTTACATAATAGTTTTAGTGCACAGTCACTTGTTTTTCTTACTTTTCTTTCGTTCACCTAAACACACACTGAATACACAGACATGGTACATATGACAGAGAGATCGTGATAACACTTATAAGCCAACATCAAGCCCCCCTGGACTTTCAATGAGATTGACATTAAGATTGCTTAACAATAAGATTAATTAAATATAATCCCAGGACCAGACTTTGATCACGCACTCAATAGTTGAGCATCTACCTTCATTTCGTGTAGGTCTTAGCGTATAGAAGCTTCTAAGCAAATGTAGAAAGATCTTAGTGAAGGAACGAGAAGTGGTAAGTGGAAGGTGAGAAGGGAAGGAAGAGGCAATGAAACAGAGACTAAAATAAATATGGAGAAAGTACCAGTTCTCTTTACTGGGCATGTTCTCTTAGCAGTTTCCATGAAGGACTTGGTGTCTTCCCTGGGAGACCTTTCTTTTGCTTTCATGGGCCACCCTCAAGTCCATCAACCTTTGCCTTTCCATAGCTTCTCAAAGCATGCTTTGCCTGTAGCACTGTTCTCCTTTAATTATTAAAAAAAAAAACAAAAAAAAAACATACAAGCCAGCACATTAAGAGAAATGCATGCCATATGGTTCTGATTCATTTAGACTTAAATCCTCAGCCTGCTGTTAGCTAAGAGAAAGGCAGTTTTCAAGAACTCATCTTAATAATCAATGTTCGCAAGAACCCTCTTAAGAAACGAGTTTTGATATTGCTGGGAAAAGTGAGAGAGCATGAACCCTGTGCGGTTTGGGTAGGGTTTGGAGCTCAACCACTTCGAACTGCAAAGTGAGGGGCGCATTGTGAGAAGCACGCCTTCCTCAGTCTCGGCGGAGGATCAATCTTTGTCAAACTGGAGTTAGTTAGGTCTCCAGGGAACAAGGGGAAGTAGTAATTTAGGAGAAAAAGAGCTGTTACCTGGGGCTGCTGTTTACCTTACAGTAAATATAGGGGAATAGTGGTTAATAAAATAGTTTTATATTTTTCCTTTAAGAAAATAGCTATAATATATGAAATATATCAGCATTTAGGCTTTAAAACAAAACAATAGACCTTGTGATTTAATTTAAATAAAAAAAAAAAAAAGAGAGAGAGAAAGAAAAAGAAGAAACTCCACTTCTCCATTTTATTGTTTGCAAACTTATACCATTTCATTATTAATCGGGTCTAATTTTTTTTTTTTTTTTTTAAGAGGGGTATTCATCTTTACTGTGAACTTTTCCCCCCGCGGACTCATTATGTTAAATGTTGCATTTAACCCACACTTTAGGAGGAAAAAAAAAGTAATATTTCTGTTGGTTTAAACTGTCAGATTGACTCACAGAGTGGAAAAAGGGCGAACTGGAAACAGGGGACAATACTTCAGTCAAAACAAACATCGCTGGGAAGGGATAAGCTCCAAGCTATTCCCACCAGCAACCTGTGTTGTATTGGTAACTCCTGGCCTCTCCCAAGAGAAGAGCCTGGGAAGGGGAAAAGAGGAGGTTGGCCTTGTTCCGGAAGCTGCCACCATGAAGAGGTCCTTTCTGTCTTCTACCCTAACATTGCCTCTTATTGGAGAAGCCATGGGCACAAATGGCAAGGAACAGACCAGTTGGTTTCATGCCCCCAGTTTCATTAGGCTGAATCCAAGTCTACTGTTTTCCGTATTTTTTTTTTTTTTTTTAAGTATGCTGTGTTACCGTGTATGTTTTCTCCTAAGTGACAATGCAAATCTGATTCTCCATGTGGAATGAGCCTTCATGCCTTTTTGGGGGGAATGTTACACGTTAGATCTAATCAGTACCTGATATATAGTCAGAGCTCAATACAAGTCACTGAATATTGTTGAAAGAATCTTCAAGGGCTGGGAAAAATGGTGAGAGACAGGGTTGTGCAGTGGGTAGTAGCGTGTGTTTAAGAATTAGACAATTGGATTCAGCACCTGCTTTGGCCAGACTAGTCGTTAGGTTAAGTCCCAGCCCGTTTGTATAGCAAGCATAAGACTGGCTAGTTCAAATTGTTGTTTAAGAATTAATAAAGTTATGCATATGTCAATCCAGACACAGGGCCGGCATTCAACAGACAGTTGTCGTCTGTTCACTGAAGGCTTTGCACAGCAGTGTACGTAGCCCCGTGAGTGCTTGGGTTAAAATCCTATTTAACTACTGACTTATAAAGGTCATCCATCCTTTCTAAGCCTTAATTTCTTCGTGGTGAGATAAAGATATGATACCTGCCCAAAGCGTTGTTGGAAGGGTTAAATAAGTCGTCGTCGTTGTTTTTGAAGTGTATGTGATGATGGGGAAGGCCATCAATCTCAGCCCTGCTTCTGAAAATGTTCTTCAGGCCTTCTTCATCTTGAAATCGCCTTCTTCAGGCAAGTCCAAAGCTTTTGGCTTCTGAGGTGGCTTTAATGACTGTATCTTCAGGGAAGAGAAAGATCATTTTTTAGTTTAGTCAGTGATAATTTGAGGGGAAGAAAAGCACAACAACTTGGTAGCAGCACGGACTTCAGCATATTGACAGAGCAGACCCCAAAGTACCTTGCTCCTCCGTCGACCTCGGCTGAAAATGAACATTTATTGTTCAATAAATGAACTCTTTGTTGTTGCAACTGTACAGTAATGTCCAGAGTAATCGGCACATGATAGTGCTAAAAAATGATTTTCCCTACACTCTCTCAGACTTCTAAAATTTGTGTGTAAATTGTTGAAGATAAAGTTGCAATAAGATTTACTTTTTTGATAACACATCAGATTTATTTCTGTATCTCAAAAGTGCAGTCTATGATAACGATACCCCGTTTCTGCCTCGGCTCTCAGCCAAATATTGACTTTCATAATCAGCCATTCAGTACTAGGCCAAAATCTGTGCCCCTTGATGAATGTGTAATACCTAGTCAATTGCCTGAAAGTAACAAGCACTCCGTGGGTGCATATTTTGTTGTTCTTGGCTATAAGAATGAAGCGAGGTTTCCCAGGTGCCCTGGATGTCAAAACATACAGAAGGCTGTCCGTTGATGGGTTATGGATCTGGGGTAAGTTCATTCCTCTTTGTGGCAAGATTTTCCCAAGTGTAAGACAAGGAAGGGGGTGGTTTAGACTCCACGGCCTCTAGCGCTGGACTCTCTTCATTCTCACCAGGACTCTCAGTGTTTCCTCCACGCATCACTGTGGATGCATTCCAGATCCAGGCAGCAGCTATCCAGGGTGCCCTTCTGTACCACTAGCTCTTTCTTCTTCATCAAAACTCAGGCAAGTAAAAAACCTGAAGCCATTAGACAGACAGAGGAAAGATGAGCCACTTCCTGATGCTGAAGCACTGACATGGATATATGTTCCCAGATAATAGCCCACGTCTAAGATAATAGCACATCAGTGAAAAATATAACTTAAAAAAACAAAAAAAAACAAAAACTCGTTTTGATGAAGAATCTCAATGGAAAAATTTATGAGGCAATGAGCAGTGCCAAGTAGTGATCCAGAGAATCAGTGCTGCCTATATATCCTGTTCCTTTATCAAGGAAAATGATAGCAAAGAATTGGCCATTGATTGGTCTCTACGTTCCAAGCCATTACTAAGTATCCGACATACATTTTCTATCTAGTACTCATTACAACACTACCAGATGTGTATTAAAACATGCCTTTTGTTGGCAAGAGAGCCAAGGTTCAGAGAGATTCCCATGTAAGCTAAGGCCACGTACCAGTACGGCTGGGGGCTGAGCATGGCAGCCCGGGGTCAGGCTCGCTGGGTGTGCATGCTGATTCACCTTTTATTCATACCGTGGTATCGGGCGGTGTTCTCATCTCCAAAATGTACATGCTGATCGTGCACATGCCTGGGAGGTTAACTCACTTTTTCCTTGGGTCGTTTTTAGAAAATTCTCATTGCACGTAAGTTGGCCAGTAAGCCAAAATATTCTGAATAGATGCATATTTGAGAAGCTATAGTCTTACATCTTGTGAACTCAAGAGTGGAGAGCAGGGGCCCTGCGGCATAACCGCTTCCCACCGCCAGCTCATAAATGCCTGTGAGGTGAGGGTCCTGAATCTGTGATGTAGTTAAAAGTCTTGAAGAAATTCTGTGACAACATCACTCCTAATACCCACAAACGCTGCCTTGCATGTGTCCTGGTGTTGCTAGATTCTGGATGGAGGGAACACTTCCTGTTACAAGGTCAGCAGCAGCAGTCTTTTCTCTTACAGAGGACCCTGCTCTGGATGGTTCTCTGCTTGTATTACGAATGCAGGACATAGTGGGCAGCTCGTTGGCTGCATTCTCTCCCCACATAGCGCTCTTGCTGCTGCAGTAGAATTGGGAGGAAAAAAAGGTCTGCAAACAGGAACCTGTCATGAGTTGGAGAAGAAAGGGATCTGATTAGAAGAAACAAGTGGTGGCTTTTGTGTGTGCCTCCTGCATCAGGACTGCTTCCGAGTCAGGGAGAAATGCAGCCAGGGAAATGAGTAATGTTAAATTTACTACACGTTTACCTGAGATTAAGGGCAAGTTGGATACAGCCAGTATCGTTTCTTCCAATATTGACTTAGTCTTGTTGTCACAAATCAGTTATTGATTTTTGGGGTCCCCATTAGTCTCAGGGAAGAGAGCTAATCCTTCTTTCATGTTTGTTTATCTACCATATTTGGCCAGAGCTCAGGGTGCACTTTTCACCTTGATGTACAAGAAGGAAGGCAAACACATGACCTCAGTACTAGAAGCCGCCCTGGCCGGTCACTCTCCACTGTTTGTTTAATTTCGCTCTGACTTCTGCCTGCTCCTAGTCCCAGGTATTCGGACACGTTACAAAAAGAAAGAGACCCTGAGATCAAAGCACTGGTCAGGATTTTACTAGGAGGCACCTCTGAAAGCATTTGCAGGCCTGTGTGAATGGCTAGTGCTGTGACCTCTAGAAAATACTTTGCTCTCCAAATTGGGGCTAACAGATTTATCACTCACTAGGCCCGGACCTTCCAGGTCAGTCCAGGGCTATTTCTGTGTATTGTGTGTAAAGACATGGTAGTTCTATTACAAAAGCCTGAAGAGCAAATATTTAGAACATGCTTTCGGGATAAAAGAGATGTCTGAAAGCATATTTTTTTAATTTTAGAATTCCTTATGAAAATTGTCGTGTGCTTGGGATCTTTGTCCCTGGACAGATTTTTCTCTTGGCCACCAGCATTGTGACAGTTCAAGATGATGGATGCTGTTGTCTTCTGCTCCATGGAATTTCAATTTCTACTCTGTGCACAGCTAAATCTGATGATACAGGAATTCTGAAAGACATTCTGATTGTTTTTGTCTTATTGTATGAAGTATGTTTCAATAAAGGGGGAGTAGCAACATATGCAGTATTAAATGACTTGGTTCTATTTTTATTTTATTTAAAGGGCAGTGGTTTTAGTATGGTTTGGGACATTCCTGTTCAAATCTAAAGAATAGAAAATTGGCAGGCAATACAGTGTAGCAGTTTGGAACACAGAATATGGTAGAATTACATTCAAATCCTGGCTTGCTATCTGTGTAACCTTGGATGATTTATTTTACCTCTTTAAGCCTTAATTTCATAATCTATAAGTGGGAGCAAGTTTGTATTGACTTCACAAGGTTTTTGGAAGGATAAAAGTAGCTATATGTGAGATACTTAGCATTATACCTTACGCACCAATAAAGGATAGCTGATACTGTTATCATTCAGTCTCCAAGATCGCCGTTAAATTCCTCACAGATGACCATGACTTTTACTTTACAAGGGAGATTGAAGGTCTCCTGTTTTCTTTACCTCAAAACACTTCTGTAGATCCACCAGTTAAGTTTTAAAAGTGTTGAAAATTTAGTGGGTGCTTCCTTTGTGCCAGGTTCTGTTCTGTTCTAAGCCCTTTAGACATACAGCTCTCTTACCCCCCACAACCAGTATATACCATCTCCATTTAACTCATAAGAAAATTGAGGCTCGGCAAGTTTAATAATTGGCCCAATGCCATGTTTCTAGTATAGGAATAAAAATCATCGAGGTCCAGATCCTATCTTCCTGTGTCTACTGCCTGTCTTTAAGGCCTTAGAATTTTAGTTCTATATATGATCCTCTTGCATATTCTTTTTTTTCCTCTTTCCACTTGTACTTTGACATGTTTCTCAAAGAATGCCTAGGTTATTCTCAAGTTAAATTAACTAATACATGAATTAATGGACAAATAAAAAATCTTCATTACTCACTCACCTCTAAGCTCCTTATGATCTGGCTGTTGTCCCACTGCCTCTGCAACTTTCCTTCCACAGGTCATAGTTGAATATAAAAGTGAGCAAGAAAGCAGGGAATCATTTAGGAGGCGGTTGCAAAAGTCCGAGAGGGAGCGGTTGGTAGCTAGGACTAGAGCAGTCATAATGAGGATGGAGAATATTAGATTATTTTGGGATATTTTGGAGATAAAGTCATGAGGCTGCACTGATCTCATGTAGGAGGGAAGGGAAGGAGAGGAATAACGGATGCCTTCTACATTTTTGGTTTGAATAATTGGTGGATGATGACGCTGCTTATGGAGAAGAGTTGTCTTGGGGCAGGTATGGGAAAAGGTGTGGAAATTAAGTGGGTCATTTTTGTTTATTTCTGGGTGAGTGTTGTGGGACAGAGATGCCAAAGGATGATAAGAGTCTGGAGATCAGAGAAGAGTCATTGACATGAAAATGATATGGGAAGCCATAGATGTGATCACTTTGGGAGAAAATGTAGACAGGAGAGAAGCAGCTGGGAAAGAGTACTACCATTTCGGAGCTGAGCAAAGAAGGTACCAAAGGATGATAAGGTGAGGAGAGTGACGTAAAAATAAAAGGAGGAATGTGGCGCTATGAAATTATGCATGTACTCCTCGAGATTTTATACTGGTGAAAGTTTCTATACTTTTACACACCCTGCCTCCACTCCTTACAAGGCCTTACTCAACTTCTCTGCCTGACAAACTCCTGCTCTTCCTTCAAGGATTAGTTCAGTTCCTCTGGAAGCCTACTCTGATTCCTCACCTCTCCCTTCCTGGTTGGGTATGTTCAAAGCATTTTGTCCTTTCCTCTACCTTCACTCCAATAACCAGGTCCTTAGGATTATGGTATCTAACTGTCTTATAAAGTCTCTGGTTCCACTGAGGTGAGCTCCTTGAGGGCAGTCACTGAGTCTTTTAATTCTGAACCTTCAGCAACTAGCATAGTGACTGTGAAAAAATAAGTGTTTGACTTTGTCGGTTGAATAAAATGTATGAATGACTAGTTTCCCTTTTGAGATCCAATATTCAATGTCAAACCATTCAATTGCTACTAGAGAGCTCCACCTACAAGCTCAACATTAAGTTCTACCTAGAGTTCAAGTTCTGCATATCTCAAATTGATGTACTCACTTCCCTAAAGACCTCCATCTATTGCTATTTCTGGTGCCAATATGCTCAGCTGCTTCAAACTTGAAAACAAGGAATCACTTTTGACTCTTCTGTATGTGTAGCCAGTCTGCCACTCTTTCTGTCCTTTTTCACTCTATATTTCTTGAATCTGTATCCTATTTCTTTTCTCTAGTTAGCAGCTTGCCCAAGGTCATTGAGCTACACAGATGCAGAGCCAAGATAGGAATCCATTCTGTCTGACTCACTCAGTAATATCACCATTCTGGTTTATGCTTGAGTAACTTCCCAGTTACTCAAGTTACTTCCCAGTTACTTCCCTTTGATAATATGGGAGGCAATTCCAAAGAATGTAACTTGTAATTTTCTAGAAAACTCCGGGAAGGGCAATACTCCATGGACTTTTGTTTTGTCTTATGTCTGAGACTTAAACCAACTGTTCTATGAGGCATTGACAGAGAAATAGATGGATGGACTGGTTTATTTCCCTCAATAGGGTACAATCTGATGGCTGTCTAAGGATATAAAAGTTAATAAATATAGTAAAGTACTTGCATCTAGATATTTCTAGTAAAAACCATCAACTGCATTAACTAGGATACCTCACTTTCACTCCAAAAGTTCTATTGTACTCAGTTTTTTTTCACTTTTATGGATTTATTAATTTCCTTAACAATTATATGTGTCTTTGAAAGACAAAAAAAATTTAAAGGATAATTATGATAATGGTTAACTATCAAATATGATTATTAATCTGTTTTGCAATGGCATTTGATTTTTATTATATTGGCACTTAAGATTTACTTAGAATTTATAACCACATAAGAAACAAATTAATTAAGACATATTAGGTTGGTACAAAAGTAATTGTGGTCTAAAGGTTAAAAATAATTACAAAAACCTCAATTACTTTTGCACAAACCTAATACTTCACTCAAGAAATTGAACTGATAGATGTGGGAAAGATTTGTGTTTTTTTAATACTTAGATGTTTATCATGTATATCCCTCACACTGTGTGAACCCCCCTACCCCCATCCACTATCCCTCTGACATCTCACTGAGCCATTACGTTTCCACTGTCTCTATTCCTAATGTTGTACTCCGCTTCTTGTAAGTATAAGGGAGAAGGTGAGGGGATTAGAAAACAGTCAGTAATCACAAAATGGCCACGGGGTTTTGAAAATTAATTTGGGAAATGTAATCAATAATGTTGTAAAGATTTTGTAGGGTATCCAATGGACACTTGTCCCATTTGGGAGACCACCTCAGGGATGATGTAGATGCCTGATCACTGCACTGTACACCTGAAGCTGAAGCTGAACAATAATGAATGTCAACTACAATTTTATATATATGTATATATGTATATATATGTATTCTACTCAGTTTTGATATCTTCTCCTAAGATAATTTGCCCTCTAGGATCTCATCCTAGCCACAGGGTAAACTTTATATTTCTAAATTTCCATACATTTTTGTATTAACCCTGGGTGATATCCAGAAAATGTTTGGTGATAGAATGAATAAGCAATTGAATATTGCTCATTATGTGAATATGTAAATATGTATGCAACAGTAGTACCAATTAGCTGAGTGATTTTTTTTCTACTTTCTTACCATTTGGCGGTCAAGTAAAGATGGAGAGGAAGTTAACCTATCACGTTGTGACACTCACTCCCCATTAATAACTGCTCCATCTCCAAAATCATTACTTCTCACTTCCTTCTTTCTGACTCCTGTACCCAAATTTTGCGCTACACCATTCTCAAACTGATTGGTTCTACCAGTTTATTTGATCCCCTACTTTCAGAAACCCATAGTTTAGGCTTCTACTTCCTGCCTCATCAGGAAGAACAGCACTGCGATTCACCTATGATTTCTGGTTTGCTATTAGAACACGGTGCTGGGAAGGGGACTCAAGCAGAACATGCTGACCTCACTGATACGAAGAAATGAAGAGAGAAAATAAAGGAGCTTGGAGGGACGGCGGCAGCTGGAATTTGTAGATCAGAGTACTAGAAATGAGGAAACTAAGCAAACTACTATGGACTGAATTATGCCCCCCCACCGCACACACACACACACACACCATTCATTTGTTGAAGCCCTAACTCCCAACATGACAGGATTTGGAGATGGGGTCTTCAGGAGATAATTAGATTTAGGAAATCCATGGAAAAACCTATAGCTAACATCATATTTAACTGTGAAGCATTGAACATGTTTCTCCTAAAATCAGGTACAAGACAAGGGTGTCCCCTCTGACCACACTGACTCAGAATTTTGCTGGAGATCCTAGCTAGTATAATTAAGGCAAGAGAGAAAAATAAAAAACAAATATAAGGGAAAGAAAAAGGCAAAACTGTATTTCTTTTACAGAAAATATGATCGTGCGTTTGTAAGATTTTAAAGAATCTATAAAAAAATCCTGCTCAAACAAATAAACAAGATCTCAGGATACAAAGTCAACATATAAAAATGTTTTATATTTATATACTAGCAAATAAAAATTGGAAAATGAAAAATACCACTTGCAATAGTATCAAAAACATGAAATACTTAGGGATAAATTTAACAAAATATGTGTAAGACCTGAACACTGAAAACTATAAATCATTGCTGAAAGAAAGAAAGAAGACCCAAATAAAAGACAAGATACAGCTTTATACTGAATTGGAAAATTCAGTTGTGTTAAGATATCGATTTTCTTCGAGATGATCCATTTATTCAATGCAATCACAGCCAAAATCCCAGCCAAATTTTTTTTAATTGGAAAACATTGAGATGGTGATTCCAAAATTCATGTGAATATGAAAAGGATCTAGAATATTAAACAATTTGTAAAAAGGAGAACGAAGTTGAGGTGCTCATGGTATCTGATGTCAAGACTTACTGTAAAACTATAGTAATCAGAACAGAGTGAGATTGGAGTAAGGAAAGACAAATAGAGCAATGGAACTTGATACTTGTCTCCGGCTCAGAATTCTCCTTTGAGTTCCACAACATTTTTAAATCATTATTTTACATCTCCTCTTGAATGTCTGAAAGACATCCTAAGCTCCATATATCTGAAAGCCAAGCCATTATCTTTTCCCCCAACCCTGACCCTTTTTCTCTGTTTCCAGCTCCTTCATTTACATTCCCCTGCTAGTTGTGCAAACCAGAAATTTAGGAGCAGTCCTCAGCCTCTCCCCCTCTTTCATCCTCCACGTTCCTGATTCCTTGCTAGGAACTTGCAGTCTTATCTCCTAAACATACTTTGACTTTATCCACATTTCTTTGTTTCTTCCACCCTATTCTGATACTTGGTGCTTGGCCTTCTGTAAAACTTTCCTAAACTCATTAACCCACAGTTAACTAACCCCCATAGTATGTGTTTTAAATGAACATTTTATTATGTTAAACCTTGCTTAAAATACTTCAGTGTTTTCAGATAGATTATAGGAGAAAGATAAATTGTAATATGGCTTTAAGATTCTACCTCGAATCTGGTCTACTCCCTGCTTGCCTTCCTAGTGTCCTCTTGTACCATACTGTCTCTTGCTTTCTCTTATGTTTTTGTTTTGTGTTTTTTTTTATTTTAATTTTTTTAATGCAGAGGAATAAGAGCATTCATACTAGATTTGTCAACTGAATGAATTAAGGCATTACATATCCTAACATTACTACAAGTGGAGATACAATTATCCTATTTCCTATTGAATGTTAACAGTAAGTTGACATTACAAGTGCAATTCTGACTTTTTAGACGATTGATGCATGCACATGCTCCAAAATGATAGGAGTTTCCTAGTTTTCTTCCGAAAGTCAATGCATCATTTTTGTGTGTTTTGATAGACATGGAGTGTTTATATTTAGCTACCATCTTGTGAAATTTGGAACTGAAAGATTTACCTTAAAAGCATCTTCCAGCATGGGCTCCCCCGTTGATCCCATGTAGTTCAAAGGTCCTGCAAATGTAAAGATTGGCAGGATGACAGAAACAGTGTGTGCCTTCACACTCACTGTTTTGCAAGTGAGTTCTCAACTTGTCAGTCATCACACACCTAACAGAAGACAAAGAAGACATGCGTCACACATTCCCATGGGATGTACCTGAGGTTAGGTGTCATGTCCTGAGTGCTCACAAAACTTGACTCTTGAAGAAAGCAAATTGTAAAGCAAGTGAGTGACAGTGACATTACTTGGGGAATACTCTTGAATCTGATTTCTAGTATTCTAAAATTGCATAATTCACAAATTTCAGACATTACCTACCATTAATGACAAATAACTTGGGGTGCATCTCCCCAGTAAACTGGGCACAGGAATGCATGATGACAGTGAAGTATACAAACTGCTGTCTTAGAAGGTAACATTTCAACAGTGCTGAAATCATTGTGTTCTAGTCTGAATGAATGTAACAATAACCATGCATAACAATAACCCCAGAGGGTAGACTACATACACATTTATGTGCCAATATTAAAATTCGCCCTTATGTGAAAACATTTCTCTATTGAATGCGTCCATACACTCAAATATGCATGCATGTAGTCCCAATAATGCTGCTTGTAAATTCCTTACCTGCAAATATTGGAGAGTGGAGGGCATGGAATTCTTGTTAATCATAGACATTTCTTAAATGGTTACAGGACTGGAGAAAGTCATATCCTCTGGGCTTACATGAAGGCAGTTATGTGGTGGTGAATTCTAGGAGAGACTGTAGATGGAGGAATTATTAGGAGTTCGTAGGCTCCAGCGGGTTTAGCCGGTTTCCTCTGCACTCCGTTGCTGTGCCATTTCTCTGCGTCATCCCCTGATGGTCAGTGTCTGTGAGAAGAGCTGAGCATTTGTCCACCTAACCCCTGTGGCATGTCTCCTTTGCGGCATCATCTGGCCTTTTCGTGAAACCTGGAGCCCAGCATTTTCTGCAGAGATGTTTGCCCCCGTGTTAATAAATCTTTAATGTCAAGAAAGGCTTTCCTACAAATTGGTTAAATCTATTGGACTTTATACTACTTCCACCTCTAGATCCTAGCTCTGACTTCTGGGCCACGCTCAGCAAACTTCCTCAACAGTCTGCTTCTTCACTTACTATTTCTCTCTCAGTTTCCTTGTCTTTGAGTTCCAGTGTGTCCAGCTTATGTTCCATGGGAAATGTTCCTCTAACCCAGGGGTGTCTGAACTTTTTTCAACGTTTTTTGCCAAGGGCCATATGCGATAAAATACACAAACAGCCGGACCACTCACTCGAGGTGAAATACGTATTGCCTCACCTGGTTTATTTAAGTAAACTAGATATATTTTTGGAATTTGCTGTGGGCCAATTAACAAAGGATCATGGGCCGCAGTTGGCCCGTGGGCCGCAGTTTGGACATCCCTTGTCTAACCTCTTAAGCAATGCCCCTCTGAGAGCATCAACCCCGAGGTGGCAGACCGTGTTCCAGATGGATACCACTCACAATTTATTTATTTTTTAACATTCAGTGGATTCCCAAGGAAGTGGCCTGTACGCTGAGGCACCTGGTGAGGGGAAGGTACGCAGGTAGAGGAAGAGCCTGTGGAACAACACGGAGTCATTAAAGTTTGTGGCATCACAACAAAGTCAGCACGGCTGGCAAGGGTGTGTTAAGCTACGGCGTTTGGTAATTTTCCTTAAGTTTATCCAGAGCTTGCAGAGGTTTCTAAACAGAGCCATTGCATGGAAAGATTCATGTTCTAGAAAATCTCCTTTGGTATTAATATAGCAAAGTGTTTGCAAGGAATGAAATCAGTGCAGAAAAATGAGTTAGATTTGTCCAAGTGAAAGGGGCGGGAGAGAAGTGGAGACGAATCTTAGGCACATTTGTTTTTTTCCAATCCACAAGAGTAGGTTAAAAAAAAATTGAAGCTGCTTCTAAAATATAAGCCTTGAAGAACATACTTGAAGTCTGGGTCTCTAAAAACCCATTTTCCCCATAATGGTTCAGAGTTCAGAGGCAGATTTGTTCTACTCATCAGGGCCATGTGCAGTCAAAGTTGCACATTAACCCAGTTTATCTTGAGATCTTCCTATTCTGAACCTCTCCGCCATGTTTTCTCCATGTCTCTTCCCACCCTCTTTCTGCAGGCCTTAGCTATCCAGGCTCCCATCTCTCCTGTATCTTGCCTCGTGGGACAAAGGAAGGCAGCATGGTTAGCAGATAAAGGACCAGCTCTACAGATAGACAATACTGGACTCAGCCTAACTCTGCCATCAACTAGTTTTGTAATCCAAGACAAGTTTGCCTTTCTGACATTCAGCGTCCTCCTCTATAAATAATATCAGAGGTCCTTTGGAGCAGTGTATACACATTGTTCCGAAGGACCACTGAATATTTTCACACACACACACACACACACACACACACACACACACACACACAAACACAGACACACACGCACGCGTGCGCACACACAAAATGTCTGGCATACAATACACAAACAAGCAAGACAAAAATATTCACACCAACGCATAGATTTAGAATTTGTAAACGATTTAGAAGGACGATACTCCACCCCAAGACTGGTACCCATCAAGTCTGAGGGGGAGAAATCATTGTTTGAGAAGGTCTGCATCTTGGGTTGGAGAGCGGAGGGCATGAAGCGTATGACAAGGCTTGGAACCCATGTTCCACAGACTGTTAGCTGGCTTTTTCCCAGACTCCAGTGCCGGCTGACTTATGAATGACACTTTTGAGTCTGATGGGAAGATTGACTGTGTTACATTCGGCCCAGGAGTGTGTTCAGGCCTAAGTAAGCTGGAGACTCCCTTTTGCTTGGTTTTGGTGCTGGCTCAGCAGCTTGATTTCTACCCCTGCTCTTACCTAGTCCCCTGTTCTGTGGAGAGAAACTGTGGGGGAAGGCCAGGCTTTCTGGTTCCTACCCTGCATTATATTAGCAGGTTGTCATGGTCTCACCACCTGCCCTACAAAGTGGGTACTGTTACAGAATTAGCAGACTACACAGCCATTACCAGAATTGCTGTTACCTCGGAAAAGCCTGGATTTCTTTTATGCTCTCACATGCAAGGCAGACTGCAGAAACCGGCCCCGGGAAGGTGCATACAGATGGGGAGTTTGGATGGTTGAAAGGCAACTACACATGTCTTCAGCAACTCTTCTGTGTTGGGGACAGGAAACAAAGGAGACTTCGGTGCTAGGAAGAGAACACAGGAGATATTCACTACATGGAAAATGAGTGGACGATGGCCGGCTGGGGAAACTCCACGATCTCTCCACCCACCCAGGATTCTGCTCTGACATAATTATATCAGGACCCCTCTTGGAAGTGGATCGGCCTGGAGAGCCTTCCCGGCATTTACTTCAAATGCTAGAGATTTCCTACTATGTCCACCACGGGTGGGTTCTTCATGAGTATGAAACCATTCTTGAGGAAACATACTCCGTATTTTATAAACACACAAATCAGGATTTGATTTGATTTTACCTAAAAGGTGCCGCCTTCAAATCTCAAAATGTAACCCCTAGTGGCTTATTGACAAATATGTGTCCACTGTGTCCACCTGTCATGGTTACATGTATTGGATTCATTCAGGTAGCGAATGGTTTCTAAGCACCTGTTAGCACCTGGGCTAGTGTCAGTTACTGAAGAGGACACCAAGAGAAATATGATAATGTGTTGATCTACCTGTCTAATCCCTAGAATGTAAACGCCTTGCAGTCAGTGATTTTTTTTTCTAACTTCTGTCTATATGACTAATCCATCCCCTATATCTGCCATGTAATAGATACTGAGTAAACGATTTTTGGAGGGTAAGTGAATGGGTAAATTAAACAGTGATCCTGCTGAAAGAAGAGAGAATGCATCTTTCTCTTTTAAACGTACAGATCCTCGTTCAGAGGGCATTGAGGAGCAAGACAAGCACGTCTCTGAAGGCCTCCACATTCTGAACAGAAAGAGGATTTGCCACTCCAGAATACAAGTCCCTTTCCTCCAACTGTCCAAAGAAGAGGTTTCAGGATATCCATGAAATAGTAGGTGTGTGCATCTGGAGTTGGCGACATATTTTCAATAGTCATGTAAGTAACATTCAGAAGTCCATTCAAATAAATGAATTGTGCATTCCACAAAATTATAGTGATGGACGGAAATGGAAAGTTTTCCTGTTCATCTGAACACCCAATGTTTTTAAGCCAACTATCACATACATACATACATACATACATACATACATAAATACATACATACATATAAGTGTGGATTACCCCATATTTGGTAGCCAGAGGTCTCTGCAACTTTCAAGTCACCATAATATCCCAATAGGGATGTAGGAATATTCAGAAAAATATATGAAATGCGTGCTTTGTGAAATAACTTTCATTAATAAAACCCTCGATGATATAACTTTCAACTAAACAAAGTGTTTGATAGCTTCAAAATGAACCAGACATTTATTGAGCACCTACTGTATAACACACCCCTATTTTGAGGGATAAAATAATGATTCTTCAAAGAGTTAATAATTAATAATCTTCAAAGAGCTAATATTTCAACTAGTGAGACAAGACAAAGGCCTCTGCAAAGCTTTTTTACACCAAAAGATTTAAAAGACAATTTCATACCACAGTACTAGTTATGGCAATTACTTTCTAAAAGCATGATAATAAGAACAAATAATGATTCTTTGGGGCAGCCACGTACCATTATCACTCTTGGCTACCTAGACCTTCAATTTTAAAGCTGATGTGCTCATGGTCCATGGTGCTGGGCCCTAATAAAAAGGAGCATGGGCCCTTTGATCGTCCCAGCAATAGTCTTACAGTCTCTGCTTTGTTCCTTTTTGCTCCTTATTCTTCACTCTATACCCACACCTCCCAGTTGTTGGCTCCAGAATACTCCTTAAACATATGGGAATAGGCAGGTACTCTTGTTTTCACTTGTGGCGTTCCTTCTCAAACATCGCTCCACCAACTGGGTCCAGACCCCTGGACTACACCTCAGAGAAGCCTCATAGCTGAGACACTATGTAGAGTCTTCCCAAGTCCCACCTTTGGGATGTGTGCAGGGATATTTAATTTCATGACGCTGAAAATTCCACCTTCTTTTTAGATGAGTATCGTACTTCTGCAATAATTTGAATTTGTAGTTTTTTTCTTACATTAAAATGACATTATTCCTACATGACAGAACATGAAACTGGATTTCTCAGATTCAAAAGAAGTTCCATTACTGCACTTACTTGAAACAACCAACTATTTCACTGCCATCTGGGAGTGAAGCCAACAAACACAAGTGGTCAGTTTCTTTATGAGTAGTAGGAGGGGATTTGGGTTAGACTATTTCTCAGGTTCTTTCTAGTTTTGATTTCCAAAGACTCTTTAACCCCGATTCCTCGGAAAGATGGAACTAGATTGGACTGGATTTCAGAATAAACACGTTATTTTCAGGAATGCAATATTAGATTTAGAAGGAACTTGGGAATTGTGCATGATAATCCTTTTATTTTATAGACATGGAAAAGGAGGTCCAAAGGGAAATGACTTGCTCAGCATCACACATCAATTGAGTTCAGAGTTAAACTTGGACTCAGGGTCTCTTGACTTTATTCCACCAATCTTCCATTATCCCAAGGAAAACAGCCTGGAAGAGTACTTCTGGGAGCAAGTGCTTATAATTTTGCACAGAATCTGGCACATTCACACATACTAAATGTGGGGTTTCAACTTAAATACTCAGCTGTTGTAGAAGCATTTGATCGAGAATCAAGATTGGCAGTTGATCCCTCAATTTATATTCGTCTACAACCCAGCAAAAAACCCATGCTTAATCCTGAGCCTGAGGTGCTCATTTTTGTTCTTGCTTCCCAGTGACCATTTACCCTTTGCTGGAAAAATATTCTTAAACCACCGTGAAAGTGCAGTGAGTTTAACTCAGAATCTGTTCTTTTCTGTATGTGCCATCGAACTGGGATATCCTGTTCAGTATTTCTAACCGAGAAAACATTTTGTTTCATATCCCATCATTAAGCTTTTTAGAATCCAGGAAGGACCTCCAAAAGTTTTTAAAAGATTCTTCGGAAAGGTATGACACTCTCTCGGTAACACTGATGGCTCTTATCAAGGAATCCTTAATGTATGTTGAAGGAAGTTCTTCAAATTCACTTTACCTATCTCTCCTGAATGTTGAAATGATCACAGTTTGCTCCCATTTCTTCTGAAATTTTGAAGCTATAACATATTTCTTGATCATTCTAAAACATCATTCTAAAAATTTATGAAGAAAAGGAAACATTGAAAATTGTAAGACATGTTCATTTTTCCTTGAGTCATAAAAGCTGTAGCCACAGCCATCTTTGCAGACCTATTCCTGCTTTGCCAGCTACCATTTTTAGATTTAAAACCCTGGAAAAAGTACAATTTCACCAGCCACTGCTAGTACCCAGTGTCAGCAGCTCATATAAAACCTGGGAAAATATAGTCAGGATTAAAGAAATCTGTAAAACTGTGAAGTAAGTCCATAGCATGTAAAATGCAATTCCTTTTACTGAGTACATAATTTATTAGGAAAGCTCTTTATTTATAGGAAATCTGCTTGACACCTTATCCTTGACAACTTCTTACATTTTTTAAAAGAACAAAAAATGGATAAAATGTCCCCCAGTATAAGAATTCATTAATTTGTCAATAAATATCTCTATGTCTGTGCTTCCCATCCACTCCTCTATCCCCAAGCACAATTCTCCTTTCCTGCCTTTCTTCCTCAAAATAAGTCTCCTTCCTATAACCAGTCTCAGGGCTAGAACTAACAGGGGTTCACACTTCCTCCTACCCCATCGCCACCGTGTTGGCGTCTCCTCCCCCATGCACCACCATGCCCACCATTAAAATCACTGCTGTAAGTAACAAACATTTAGCTTTTGGACTCCCACTGCTACTCAGTTTCAGTTCTCTCCTAGTTCTGTGAGCCGTGTTCAACTTTGTAGTGGGGGGGGGGGGGACTTGGTCTTTCTCCATGGTTATTTTCTCAGGAAAACACCAATTACCCACAATTTTGGACAGTTTTGCAAATAGAAGGAGCCCTTCATTTTTCAGACCCCTTTTCTCAAAATACAGTAGAAAGGCATCAATGTCATAAGCACATTCTCTTGGCCAGAGCACCCCTCTCTTTCCAGGCATATTATTGTTCTTGTATATCTGAGCTTCCTGACACTCGGATTACGCAATCTTCACAAATGCCTTTAGCTGCGTATTGAGTGGGGCTGTGTGAGCATCAGGATTTGGGAGTACAGATTAACTTCTGATCTCCTAAGATTGTTGTCCTTTGCAGTGTCCAAAGTTCCATTTAGTTTCTGGAAAGGGAATGCCCTGATTTATTTTCTCAAAGTGGAGCTCTGAGATGTTATATCATACTGTCATCTCTAGGGTTTCATTCTATTCTGGGGAGAGCATAGGAAAAGCTTCATTCATTCATTTCAGAGACAAAAGTACCATTTGAGGGTGAGGCAGGAGAGTGGCTGGCAGACAGTGTAATATTTGGGCATTGATCAATAAAGGGCACGGTGGAGAGGAAATCGAGGGAAGGCCCCACCCCGAGCCCTACACATAGAAGTTCTAAGCCAGCTGGTACTATGGTTCTGCCCTTGGTGTTTCAACTCTGTTCATACTCACAGCTCCATTGGTAGCCAAGGGCCTGTCTCAGGCCCAGAGTGAGCTTATCCTATGGTCGTTGAGAGGAGTTTATGTGTAGAGCATTGGGTGCTGGGGTGTAAGTGTTGGTTAACAAAATTCATGACATGATCTCATAAATTTATTTTTTAAAACTTCGCACCCAAGGCAAGGTGTCCCAGAGTGAAACCTAGGTTGTCTCTTCCTAACTTATTTGTGGAGACTTCCTGTTGAAAAAGTAATCAAAGTTCAAGTTTTTAAAAACTTAATAAAATATCAAGTTAAAAAAACAAAAAACCAAAACCTCTTCTTTTAGGATTTTCATTTTCATCAACTGTCCCAAATAGTAATAGCAGGTCAATCAGGCAAACCCTCTGTTAGATCCCAAGTGAACTTACACTTGGGATAGAGCACACAGAAAAAATATTTGTGCTTAAATATTTAAAGTTAAAAGAGGGAGTGAGTTAGAAAGAGCTATTAGTCTTCCTTGGCTCATCTGTACATCTGAACAAAAGCCAGATCCATGCAGTGTTTCATTTTGGTGACTTGTTCATTTACCCTGGAAAATAGATTATGTATTTCCTCAGATACCACACAGTCTTGAATGTAAAAAAATAAAATAAAATAAATAAAACCTTATAGAGCATAGGCTGATCACTGTCTTATAACTATCATTATTACTGTTAGCATATATAAAACACTTGTGAGCTAAATACAATACTAGGTATTTTATATAACATTTAATCCTAATAACAACTTTATGAACTATTATTTCCACATCGACTCAGTGAGGTTCAACATCATACAGCTCACAGTTGACTGAACTTGAATCCAAAAGTTCATGCTATCAACCTACATGAAACCTGGTTCCTAAAGAAAGTATACCCTAAAATGTTATTTCCTTCTAAAAACATGGACCAAAAAGAAAATTCTGACTTTGGTTAAATTTGTGTCAAATTCAGTTGTTCTGGACCATAGGTGCTTTTTTGGACTCACAGAAATTTCCATGGATCAGTATTGATTCTTTCATACAAGGAGCAGTGAGACCACGGGGCAGGGATGAGGGGGTAATTTGATAATCTTCCAGCTGAAAAAGTAATTATTATTAAGTTAAAAATAACTGAAGAGGTTCATTTATTTACAAGCCATAACTTCTCAAATAAAGAAATTCTATGGATTTTTATTTTGATTTTATGGTGTTTTTGGTTGTTACTATTTGTTTCATTTTTCTAGTTAGAAATCACCTGCTTCCTCACCAGATTTTTCTTTTTTTTTTATGATGAAAGATTTTGAACATAGTGGTAAAAATAGGGAATAATATAGAAACATCTATGTCCCTTCTCCAATCGTGTTCTCTCTCTTCTCTTTCAGAGATAACCATTGTCATAAATTCAACATTCATCAGTCTCATGAATGGTTTTATACTTCTATGTCTGTAGGTATTCATGCACTACAAAGTTCTGTTTTTCCGATATTTAAAGTTGATGTGAATAATTTCACGTTTTCTTCATTCTTCTTCAAGATGTTTACGTTTTTGAGAATCGGCCATGCCAATATATGAGATTCATTCATTTCAAATGCTGTGTCGTATTCTACAATATAAACCTACTGCAATATATCGGTCCATTGTTATGTTGACAGGTATTTATATTGTATCTATTTTGTATTATTATTAGAATCAATGCAGCAATGAGCAGGCTTTTATGCAAGAGTATATATAAACATTATCAAATGTATCTAGAGTTGTTATCTAGAAGTGGAATTGCTGGCTGGGACCATGGAGCATGTCCTCCTCTAGGATATTGCCAACATTCGCCTGGCCTCAGGGGGTTCCAAACACTTGCATGGGACTTCAGCAAACAGAAGGTGGATTTGATGAAGTGGGTTAGCTTAGCTTCATGGGTGGGCACAGAGGACTGTACAAATCCCGTGTTCTTTCCATGAGCCTGCTGTAATAACAACGAAGTCCTTGCAATCTTGAAAATGTCGGTAGATTGTAATCTGAGGCCGAGATTTCTGTTTATATATTTTTTTCTGTTTCAGTTTTTCCCCCTTGTGAAAATAAAATGGGTACTCTCTAACTCTGAGTATTCTGTGGAAATAATGCTTCTCACTTATTTCCAGTACAGGGCATTGGCCCATTTGAGAGCTAGAAAAGCGAAGGATTAGAATAGAACCATGCTTCTCAGACTGTTGTGTGCATAGGAAGCACCTGGGTATCTCATAAATTCACAGATTCCTATTTAGTAGGTCTGGAGCTGGGCAGAGTCTGCAGTTCCAACAAGCTCCTACCATAGGTCATGCCCATGCCGCCGCTGGTCTGAAGACCACACTTTGCGTAGGGGGTGGGCTAGACTATAGAGAACAAGCATTCACCAATATTTAAACCTTTCTGGGAGTTAATGCAAATTATTTTTTTAAATCCTTTTTTTTCTTTAAGTACTAACAGATTATGCAATAAGCAGACCACTTTAGGACTGATTCCTTTCACATATATCCTTATATTCTTGATAGAAAGGTAAGCCATTTGGTCTGTTAAAATACATCAAAGGTATATCTGTCAATCTCTTTTTTGATAAAATAACTGTGTGTACTTACAATACAGTACTATGTTAGTGCTGCAATAACTTTTTCCAGATTTACTGAGATATAATTAATGTATAATGTTGTGTGAAGTTAAGGTGTACAATGTGATGATTTAATAAATGTATATACGTGTCTTGCAAAACAATAACCACAGTAAAGTTAATTAACACATCTGTCACCGCATACAATTATGATTTCTGTGTGTGTGTGTGTGTGTGTGTGTGTGTGTGTGTGTAATGAGTATATTTAAGCTCTACTCTCTTGGCAACTTTCAAGTACGTAATGATATAATATTGTTAACTATAGGGACTATGTTGTACATTATAAACCCAGAAATTATTCATTTTATAACTGAAATTTTGTACCCTTTGATTAACATCTCCCCATTCCACCCACGCCTTTTTCCCTCATACAATCCCCCATTCTGATTTTACGTATAAGTGAAATTATACAGTATTTGCATTTCTCTGCCTCACTTTTTTCACTTAGCATAATACCCTCAAGGTTCATCCATGGTGTTGAAATGCCATGATTTCCTTCATTTTAATGGCTGAATAATATTCCAAGATAGACAGACAGACAGACAGACAGACAGACAGACAGATAGATGTAGATATACAGATACAGCTATAGATATAGATATATGCACACACACACACACACACATGATGCCAAAAAAATGTACACACATTTTAAGAAAGGAAAATTGTATTAAATTTGTAATACTCAATATATACCAATAACAAAAGATAAATACAAGTCACGTCTAACTTCTGCAATTACAAGAGGTGCTCAAAATGGTTACCATCAGCGTCCAGATACTTCTGGTTACAGCGAACTACTGCTTGAGCAATCTTAACCAAAGTGCTCACGTGTGTATTTTTTTGGCACCCCAGTATATACGAGTGTACCGCATTTTATTTTTTATCCATTCATTCATTCATCCATGGACACAGGTTATTTCCATATCTTGGCTATTATGAATAATACTATAATAAACATGGAAGTGAAGCTATCATTTTGAGATAGCAATTTCATTTTCTTTGGTTATATGCCCAGAAGTGGGATTGCTGGATCATATTGTGGTTCTATTTTCAGTTCTTCTGAGGAATCTCCATACTGTTTTCCTAAGTGGCTGTACCAATGCATATCTGCCCAACAGCATTTGTTAGAGGGGATGTTTCATTATGGTTTTAATTTGCACTTCCTCGATGATGAGTGATGTTGAGCACCTTTTTATGCACCTGTGGCCATGTGTATGTCTTCTTTTGAAAAAATGTCTATTCAGGTCCTCTCTCCATTTTTTAAACATTATTTTTTTCTGTTGAGCTGTATCAGTGTCTTTTTTGTATTATGGCCATTAACACCTTATCAGATATACGGTTTGCAAATACTTTTTGTCAATCCATAAGATACCTTTTTATTTTATTGGTTGTTCTGCAGAAGCTTTTTAGTTTTATGTAGTCCCACTTGTTTCTCTTTTCACATTTTTGCTTGGGCTTTTGGTGTCATATCTGAAAAATTATCACCAAGACCAATGTCAAGGAGTTTTTCCCCTGTGCTTTCTTTTAGGAGTTTTAAGGTTTCAGGTCTTATATTTACTTTTTAATCCATTTCAAGTTAATTTTTGTGGGTGGATTAAGATAGAGATCTAATTTCATTCTTTTGCACATGAATGTCTAGTTTTTCCAACACTACTTGTTGAAGGTATTATCCTTTTCTCTTTGAGTATCCTTGGTTCTCTTGTTAAATATTAATTAATCATATATGTGTGGGTTTATTTCTGGGCTTCCAATTCTGCGTCATTTGTCTGTGTGCCTGTTTTAATACTAGAATCATACTGTTTGGGTTACTATATCTTTGTCTTGTAGTTTGAAATCAAGAAATATGACGTTCTTCTTCCTCAGGATTGCTTTGACTTTTTGAAGTTCCTTATGCATTTTAGGATTGTTTTTTTCTATTTCTGTAAAAAAAAAAAAATGTTATTAGAATTTTAATAGGGATGACACCGAATCTACAGATGGCCTTGGGTAGTATGAGTATTTTAAGAATATTAATTCTTTTGATCCATGAACACAGGATACCTTTCCATTTAGTTTTCTCATCTTCAATTTCTTTCATTAATGTTTTATAGTCCTCAGTGTATAGATTTTTCACCTCCTTGGTTAAATGTATTCCTAAGTATTTTATTGTTTTTGATGCTATCACTACTGGGATTGTTTTCTTGATTTTCTTTTTGGATAGATCATTGTTGTTAGAAAGAACTGATTTTTGTATGTTGATTTTGTATCCTGCAGCTTTACTGAATTTGTTTATTAGTTCTAACAGTTTTGTGGGGGTGGGAAGGGATAAGGTTTTCTACAAACAAGATCATGTCATCTGCAGATGGATAAAATTTTGCTTGTTCTTTTCCGATTTGTATACCGTTTATTTATTTTTCTTCTTGGCTAAATGATCTGCCTAGGACTTCCAGTACCACGTTAAATATGAGTGGTGACCCTGAGCACCCTTCTTTTGTTCCTGATTTAGAGGAAAAGCTTTCAGACTTTCCTATTGAGTTGTAATGTCTCCTCTTTCATTTCTGATTTTATTTATTTGAGTCTTCTCTCTTATTTCTTAATCTAGCTAAAGGTCTGTCAATTTTGTTTATCTTTAAAAACAGCTCTTGGTTTTGTTGATCTTTTGTTTTTCTGGTCTCTATTTCATTTATTTCTGCTCTGATCTTTGTTATTTCCTTCATTCTGCTAACTTTGGGCTTAGTTTGTTATTCTTTGTCTAGGTCCTTGAGGTGTAAATTAGGTTGTTTATCTTTCTTTTTTTCTTAATGTAGGTTTTTTTTCACTGTAAAACTCCTTCATAAAACTGCTTTTGCTGCATCCTATAACTTTTAATATGATGTTTCCTTTATTTTGTTTGTCTCAAAATATTTATTTTTATTTCCCTTTTGGTTTCTGCTTTAACCTATTGGTTTTTCAGGAGTGTGTTGTTTAATCTCCACGTTTGTGAATTTTTCAGTTTTCCTCCTATTTTATGATTTCTACTTTCATACCATTTTGTCAGAAAAGATACGTGGTATGATTTCAATCTTCTTAAAATTTCTAAGACTTGTTTTGTGATTTAACACATGACCTGTCATAAAGAATGTTCCTTTTGTATTTGAGAAGAATGTGCATTTTGTTGCTGCTGGATAGAATGTTCTGTATATGTCTCTTAGGTCCATTTGGTCTAAAATATGGTTCAAGTCTAATGTTTCTTTAATTCTCTGTCTGGATGATCTATCCACTTTTGAAAGTAGAGTATTGAATTCCCCTACTATTATTATATTGTCTTATTCTCCCTTCAGATCTGTTAGTATTTGCTTAATATATTAATAGGTACTCTGATGTTGAGTGAGTATATATTTATAATTGTTATAGCCTCTTGATGAATTTACATCTTTATCAGTTTACAATGACCTTTTTTTGTCTCTTGTTACAGTTTTTGACTTAAAGTCTATTTTGTCTGATATAAGTATAGCTACCCTTGATCTCTTTTGGTTTCCATTTGTGTGGAATATCTTTTTCCATCCCTTCATGTTGAGCCTATGTAAGCCCTTGAAGCTGAAGTAAATCTCTTGTAGGCAAGCATGTAGTTGGGTTTTATTTGTTTTCATCCAATCAGTTTATGCCTTTCACTGGGAGAATTTAGTCCATTTACATCTAAAGTAATTATTGAAAGGTAAGCACTTAATTAATGCCCCCTTATTGTTTTCTGTTTTTCAGTTTCTTTGCTCCTTTCTTTCTCTCTTGTTGTCTTCATTTGTGAATTGATGATTTTCTGTAGTGGTATGCTTTGATTCTCTTCTTTTTATATTTTATTTATCTATTATAGGTTTTTGCGCTGTTGTTATGATGGGGCTTACATGCAATATTCAATTAACAGCTGAGGAAGCCAGGAGCTCACTTACACAAGCCACTTTCCCTCATAGGAGAAATCACAGGCTGAGAAGGTCTCAATTGGAACTGAGCTATGTCAACTTTAGGAAGTAGTAATGGGGTGAAAGTGAAATTATTCCTCTCCTTCTACCCTCTCAATGTATCCAATCTTATTTTTTTTCTTTTTTTTCTTTTTTGTTTTCTTTTTTCCTCAAATAGCATGTTGAAATGTCTTTGTGGGACTCCTGAACTCCCAAAAATACCTTTTCTTCTGTGAGTAATGTAATTGTCAAAATCGTTGTTCTTTGGGGATAAGGTGGTAGCAAATGCTTATTTCACCATGTTGATAATATCACATCTGCATTAATTCATGAGACTCTGCACCACATTAGGAGAAAAATATGTGATTTTTAGGTTTCAGGTACTACTTCAAAATGAAATTAAAAAACAATTAAATATGTAAATATAAAAATAAAAACATAAAAGAAGTGTAAGAAATTAAAAGGAAGATATTTATCTGTCCTTATGAGGAGAAAAATCTAAGTATAAAAGCAAAGGCAAAAAGAATAAAGGAAATAAAATATTTAAATGTATAAAATTTTAAATATTGAGATAAAAAAGTACTGTAAACAAAATTAAAATTAAAATCCAATGTTGGAAAACTGGAAAATATGGCACATTATTTTTTTTTAATTTCATAAATGAAACTTTTAAATCATAAGGAAAACATGAAAACTGCAATAAAATGTACACAGAATATAAATAAGCAAGTTGCAATAGAAGAAATACAAACACATAGTAAATGTGACAACTTTAATCTCATTATACTAAAAAAATTCAAATTAGACCAAAAAAAAGTTTTCATCGATTATATTGACAGATGTTCTTAGTTACACTTCTCTTCTTTTTTTTTTTTTTTTCTCTTTCTACTTCTTTACCCCTCTTCCCTTTTTGAAGCACTTTTTGCTTTTGCGATTTATTTTACTGCCACCATCAACTGCCTCCATCAAAGTTTATCCTCTGGGAAGAATCTAATCATAAAATAAGAAAATGTGGTTTCTTTTCATACTTTGTGTTCTCTCCTATTCTCTTTTATTTTAGAAAAATAAAAGTTGCATTTGTTTTAATCCCAGGTAGGAGGTGAAATTTTGGTGGACTTCTGTGCTTTCCAAAAGACCCAAACACACTGTCGTGGTTCTACACGACCTTGTTAGAGGCAGTTGGGCAATCAGGAAGGGCTAGAATACCTGGATCAGAGTTTCAAAGAAAGAACAAGAGAGTGAGCAACCAAGGGGAGAATGGAGGTGGCAATGGATTTAGAAGAGAAGGAAGATTGAGGAGGTGAGGAAAAGGAGAGGAGTTTGTTGCTCCCCACCATCTCCTCACTGAGGGCCTTCAACAGAAAGACAGAAACCTGAGGGTTGCATTAAATCCTTCAGGAACTACTATTTGTGTTCCCAGTCTTCATGGTGCCAAATGCCAGGTCACATGTGCCATGAATATGAACACTGAAGATATTGGGCCTCTATAAGAAGGGGTTGGCATACTGTTCCTGTGCACCTCTGGTATTTAAGAAGGCATACTCAATTAGTACAAATCAAGTGGGTACTAATGCTCAAAACCACCTGACTATGCCTTTTCTTTCAAATTAAGTACCAGGAATCCAGCATTAAGATAGTTTTCAGCAAAATGCCTTAGGATGGGGAAACCTGTCTTAGACACTGTTTTTATGAGGTACCGTCAAAAAATACGGTGAATGTTTAAATTTTAAAAAATTATTACAGTAAAAGACACATTGCCTTTAATCCCCCTCAAAATACTCCCCCGCAATTCGAACATACTTGTCCCATTGTTCTTGCCACTTTCTGAAGCAGTTCTGGAAGTCCTCTTTCTTGAGTGTCTTTAGTTGCACTGTCATGGCTGCCTCGATGTCCTGAATCCATTCAAAACAATTTCCTTTCATGGTCATTTTGACTTTGGGGAAGAGCCAGAAGTTACATGGTGCCAGATCCAGTGAATAAGGTGGGTGAGGACACACCATAATATTTTTATTTAACAGAAATTGCCGTACCACAAGCAATGTGTGACACAAAACGTTGTCATGATGGAAGTTGAAGTAAAGACAGTCACAAAAGAGGACTTCCGAAACTTCAGAAAGTGGCAAGGACAATGGGATAATTGTGCTCAAACTGAGGGAGAATATTTTGTGAGGTGGATTAATGGCACTGTGTCTTTTGCTGTAATAAGTTTATTTTTTATTTTTATTTAAACATTCATCATCTCTTTTGATCACACCTCATATGTGGTGAAAATTATTTACTTATTATTCTTCTAAATAAATATAATTCACTATCGAGTACAGTGGCTGACCAGAATATGTGATGGCATCCTAATTAAAGAATAAAAACTTAGATTCCTGACTTACATTGGTCATAAGAATAATATGGCATAAATATTGCTAATACATCTGTCTTCCCATTGGCATAAACTGCCTTGACCTCAGTAGTGTAAATGTATTCCCTTTCCAACCAACCCTCCAGTAGAGAAGTAGCTTCTTAAGTTATCAGATAATAACTGCTCCTTTGAAAGAATTCTGTCAAATCCTCCCAGGATACTAGCCATGTAGCAGAGATATAGTGTGCACTTTTTAGGGACAGAGAAAGAGTAATGTGTGTCTTTTATTCTATGTGGAGTTGCCAAGTTTACACTGGACAAAGACCAAGGCTTTTGTAGGAGTGGGCGTGGGGTCATCTTTGACTTCCTGGCAGGACTTGCATTTCTGATTGTGCTGGGGCAAGTGCATAAAAGATTAGTTATCAGAAAGGGCAGCAAGAGAGCTCACCTTTCTTTTTCAGAACCTCATCTGTTGTCCTGGATGTGTGGAAGGAGATTGGGAGCCCATTGCTTTGGGTGTGGCAGTGGGAGAGAGTTGTACTCTGAGCTTGACCTTGGCCCATACTGATCCTTCTCTACCCGAAAACCCCTCTGCTTACCTATACTCAGTATACTTCCTCCTCCTCTGCTGAAATCTCTTGTCAGGAGACCATTCTTCTCTAATGCCTTTGGTTTCCTCTTCATAAGAAGCCCTCACTGTGGTCTTCCCGAGGCTCTGCGCCTTCATGCTCTGCCCAGTACGTGTCTTTGTCTCAGTGTCTAACACGGGTCCCATTCCCTGTGGTCTCTGTCCCACAGGAGCAACAAGGTACCTTGGGAGAGAATGAGCTTTGTAGCCACACACCAGCAGCTGTGCCTCATCACAGTTTAGAAGTGGAACTTTGGGCAAATTACCCTGAGTCCTAGTTTATTTAATAAAATGGGGAATAGAAATATATTCTTTGAGGTGAAAATTACATAAAGCCTCTAGTGTAGTTTTTGGTACGTGGTTGGCATTACATATATATGTCATTTATATTATTTTAAGATCTTTGTGTAGGTGTACATTACTTTTAATTCAGATTTACCCCATAGCAGCTAAAATAGAGCTAAAACACTAAAACACAGGATGTATGAAAACTGAGGTAATCTATGAGTAGCTTGGCTGCTTTCTAATTATGTGATTTGAGGAAATTCCTCTCAGACTAAACTGTATTATCTAAAATGTATCAGAATAACAGTAAATATTCAGCGGTGTTGTGTGAAGATTAGATGGATTAATTACTAAGGTATTAAGGTAATTAACAAAGAGTCCCAGCCAATAAATATTCCACAATATTAGGGACTGCTCTTCCGAAACTGCGTGAGATCAAGTTAGGAGTAAATTATCTCTACAAGGTCAGTTGGCCTCCCCCCTCCCCAGCGCTCGCTGTCTCCTGGCTAAGACTTGGGGGTTGGGAGTGGAAGCCTGTCGGGATCCTCTGGCCCATGGCCCTCATGTACAGAAATGGAAGCTGAAGCCTGGGGAACTGAGAGGCCTGGCCTAGGCCACACAGGGAGCTAATGGCCAAGCCTACTGGAGGGCTGGCTGTTTCCAGAGCTCCCCAGGGTCTGACCTCTCTGCCACCTCTTATTTCTGTGCCTTTTGACCTACAGGAGTGCACAGCAAGGCCTTTGACAAATAAACAGTGGCCTAGAGATTAAACTGCACCTGAAGCTGGTTATGCAGGTTCACTTAGCATCTGAACCAAGGGCGGAAACTCAGCTCTACCCAGACTGCAAAGGGATTAACCCATTCTGGGACTCAGCCTGTGAGCTAGTGTCCACTTAGTAAACACCAAAAGGGAGGTAAGAACTAAATCTCATGAAAGGAAACACAAATCTGTCGAAACCTTTTAAACAGGCGAATAAAAAACAAAAACAACAACAAATAAAATAATCGGAAAGAAATGAAATATATTTGGATGTGCAGAAAAAATTCCACATAACCTTTCTTCTGGATAGCTCATCCATCACAGACAAGAAGAGAGTAAAGTGGAGTACAGTAAAAAGGGCCATTTTCTGTGTGAAATCTTGGGGGCTGTCCTAGAATTCTGCCTCCTGCCATCATGTTTCGAACATCCATCTTTCCAGTTCCTCTTCTCCAGCCAATCGGGCTGCTTTCTGTGCCCTGAACAAGCTGGCTCCCCTCCTACCCTAGCGACTTTGCATTTGCAATGCCTTCTGCTTGGATAAAGGTTTGGTTTAGAAGTCACATCCACAGTGAGGCTTTTCTGAACATTCTCTTTAGGGAGCCCCCTCTCTAACTCTCTGCCTTCTCGTAGAAATTTCCTCTATCTTCCTAACACTTATTGCCACCCATATGTGATGTATTTACTTATTGGTTTGTGCGTTTCTTGTCTTTCACTGTGCCCCTCCCCCCATATAAGATCCTGTAAAGAAAGGACTTGTCCTGGTCATTGTTGTACCCCCAAGGTCTGGATCAGTGCCCACACATAGTAGACAGGCAGTAAGTGCTAAACGCGCGCATGAATGCAGGTTTTGTGGAAAGTGAGAAGACAGAAAGCTTGTAGAAGTGAGTCATGAGGGAGAAGGATGCAGTGTTTAGCTAGAGCTAATGGCCTCCAGTGACTGGTTAAGAACAGTGGGATCCTAAGAGTAGTGGCAGTCTCTTGGCGCCCGTGAAAGTGCTAGAGAATGTAAGTTCACAAGAGAATTCCAGGTTCAGGCTGTCCTGCAGCACGGCCTGTGCCCTCTCCCCATGTTTCGGGAACACTGAGCTTTGAGTATAAGCCTTACCGTAGTAGTGGGGTCACCTGACACACTGCCCACTACCCCCTCCACTCTCATTCCCTTTGGGCTATAGAACAAATCTGCCTTCCCACTTTACCTTGCTGAAAGGAATTGTGGGTGAAAATATAATCTTAGATGTGTATGATGCTGTCTCAAAGGAGAAAAAACATGCACTTGCAATAACAATCATTCAATCTTAATTTCCAGATACTGTTAAAGGCCTGGCAGACCCAAGTATGCAGCCATCGGAATTGACCTCTTTTCGATAAGTCTCAGGATATGCCTCCTTCCAAACCTTGAGCTAGACACAGAGGATGTGCACGTAAGTTTCCAAGTCTGCAGTCCAGTAAGCCCTTACTTTGGTACAAAGTTATTTTTAAAATTCCCCGATGGTTTGTTGTGAAGGAAAAGAATTCCCCTCTGTGACACATACGGCGTACATGTGCATAATAAACTTGGGGATTTTTAGCATCCCTTGACAATTACATTTCTTGCTATATCAGCTGTTTTAACACATTTTCGTCTTAGTTATTTGGCTTTTAATTGTATTCATGCCCAAACATTAGCATATGGTATTAGGTTCCAAAATTTTAAATCAGACTTGTTGTACCATTTATTGTGAGATGCTGTTTTTCATTTCCTATTAATTTTTCTGATAATTTTATTGGAATTTTATTGATGTAGGAGATATATTTACATACTTTCAGCATTCGGAATCCAGGATCCTTGCTTAGGCAATTATCACACTCTAGCAGGTGGCATAGTTTTGTATGTGTATATATTATAAAAGATGATGTGTATATATATGTATATATACACACATATATATGTATATATATACATATACATATATATGTATACATATATGTGTGTATGTGAATCAGTGATGCCTTTTATTTAAGTTCAATGGATAAATAACCTCAGCTGTAAATATTTTTACCGATAGAATTACTCCTATGATACAGCAGACATGTTGTCGTGTGGCGAAATTTGAGCTGACTGAGCCCAGATCAAAGTAAATGAAAGAAAGTGGTATCTTTTAGGAGTTTGAATGGCCAACTGGGAGTTTCATCTCCAGGCACTTCCTACCGTAATAAACTGAGATTTTGCTGATATGAAATGACCAGAATTACAGGGTTTGGTCCGATTTACCAGATTTTGCCATGAGAACCTATATCCCGTGCGCTTGAGACCAAAGTGCATAATTTTTGCCCAGGCCTGTGAGAGCACCCACGGCTTCTCCTAAAACAGGCTACTAGCATTCTTAGACTTTGAGGCTCTGTGTTTCACTAGAAAGCCTTAGGAAGAAGCTATTAGTAAAACTATGTTGATCTTCTTTCAGAGGAGGGAAAATTGAGCCTTAGGGTGAAAAGGAGAAGGTTCAGAAGGAATAGCTGATGTGTCTGTGATAATTATGTTTACATGGGTAAGAGGTGTCAAAGTGACATTACTCATGAGACTGATTTGAACAGAATGTTACAAATCACTTTCAAGATTTTTTTTGGACTTCCCCATATTTTTGAGGTTGGAGTCAGGATTACTGGCTTCGGTAATTAATCCTTCCCAGCCTGCATTCTTTGCTACTGAGCATAGCAGTGATTCAGGGGCCCAACCTGCTAAATCAAGATAATGCTTGACCTCTGGAAGCAGAAGCCTTTTCCTCTCTTAGTCAGAGAAACTAAGCCCAGGAGAACAATTGGTAAAATCAACAGAGTTCATACTTGAAGACCTGTACAGGGAACTTAGAATATCTACTTTGGGCATTATGAGGGTATTTTAAGAATATACTATAAAAAATTATAAACTGGGAGGACAAAGTAAATTGGGTTGTGTGTGTCTGTACAGACACAGAGTCCTTGAAGAGCTGTCATATTGTCAAAGGAACCATTGATTTCAGCATAAGCTTATCACAGTAGATCTTTCATGTCTGCTATGTTTGCATGTGTATTCGCCAAGTGTTAGTTTCACAAGAGCCCTATATTAATATCACAGCTACGCATAAAGGAACTCCATTGGTTTGGTTTGACCACAGCTAAGATGTTTAAGATTATCTTGCCCAATAGACTATTATTATCTTCATGTTGCTCTGTAACGAGTTCCAGTGCCTTTAGACAACCCCTAAAGCTCTAGTGAGATTGTGTTGATAAAATAAATGATCACTTTGCCTTTTCTCAAGGAAGAGAAATAGGACCACTTTTCCACTGTGAGGCTGATTTAGTTTTATAAGAAGTTAAGGCCAGAATGGCTCCCTTTTGAAAAGCTAAGACAAAGGATCCATGCTCTCTAGCATGGGCACCAGCCCAGGGATAGACTAGGTACTTTAAAAACATTTGAGTGAGTGAATGATACTAAATGGCGATTCTCTGTTGTTTTAAAATAATTTTGTTAGTCACTAAACTTGAGATTTTTGAGACTAGAGAAACATTTTGAGCAAGTTTGCCATTATATTTTTCCAACTACACACACAAATATTAAACCCTTACTATTTCTTTGTGGGATGGTGCAAGAATGGGAGAAACATCTTCTGTTTTGAAAAGCAAATGACACATTAGATATTTTCTCTGTTCACTGCTACCCTGCATGCAGCCTTGCAGGGCAGTCTGACCTTGCTTTTATCATGTCCCTTATCACACTCTGTCCTATAATTGTTGGATTACTCTATCTCAGTAGATTGTATATTCTTTGAGAGCGAGGTTTAAATGTATCACCTGACTTTAGATTCCTAGGGTCCACTTGCTGCCTGTAATATACTAGGAGCTCAAAAATAGGAGACTGAATGAATGATTGAATGGCAGAATTCTGAAAGCTTTTTTCAAACTACTGCATACCTTCAGTTCTTGTGTGTATGTGGTGTGTGTGCGTGTGTGTGTGCGTGCGCGAATCTCACCCAAGGTGTTACTACTCTCATCTAATCATGTTTTTTCTTACTATATTTAGTTTAAATTTAATTTTACATTCACACCCACACACAACCTCATACTTCATACCCACCAGACACACACCCATCACAGCTGCTACACACACAACACACACTCTAATTTTCAGACTTTAAAAGCAAAAAGAACAATCTCCAGATTTATTTCATTCCCAATACCCAACCCTTTCTGATGTGAGACTCTTGAACCCTCTGTCAGTGAAGTTGTAGCCTGTGGGTCATCCTCAGATATTTTGATTTTTAGGACTCAGCTTGACCAGCAGTTCTAAACATAGAAAGATATTATCCCTTATTCTCAAATTCTTTGCTCAATTAAACCTTCTTTGCATGGCAGTCTCATCCTAGGGCAACTCTTAGAATCTTGACCTTTATTTGTAGTCTAACGTTTGTGGAAATTCAGAGAAGGCAATTGAAACTCATGAATCAAAACCAAAACAGTTTTCCTTTAGATCAGCTTTTCAGTCTTGGCTCATTTTGATGTCAAAAGCCTTAGATTCGGAGGGAAAAAAAATATGAGGTGAGTGTACTTCCTTCTGTGCTGTAGCATGACATGAACTTTAGAAGGAGGATTTGCAAGTTGTTTAAGGTCTAAAATATTTGCTCCCTGCTTTTCTAGTACACGTGTTTGAGGCTGAGAATCTTATCAGTAGATAAGGGCAGAGAAGCTGCCATCCCACATTCCACAAACTCACTTCCAGATGGTTTAGAGACTAAGGGGTGAAAAACTCAAGCTCTTCAATCAAGCCAAACAGCCCACACCTTTATTGCCCATTTGTTTAGCAGGCTGTCACTGGCCTCCTAACATCTCAGAATCAGGCATGGGGGCAGCTGTTTAATTAACTCCTCAAGGCTGCATTTTGGTGGGGGCAATTCATTTATTATGAAAAACAAATTGAAAGCTCTAAGGGTTTTTGTTCTTTCCTTTCTTTTAGTGGTTACTGTTATCTGGAGCTTCTGGCTCAGTCCAAATAGCAACGATGATTTTTTTTTTTTTTTAAAGGAGCCACTTGATCTTTTGTGTTGTTACTTTTTCTTTCTTTCTTTTGTATTTTCCTAAATCAGTCTGGCTATCTGACTTGAACATGGGAATATTTTTTTCCTAGGTGCCAGGAGACAATGGCATTTTCCCGGAAATTTTTTTTTTATGTATGTTTTAGTTGTAGAAACACTGTAGTTGTAATACTAACTTCTTATATCGGTGACAAGGTTACATGTTGCTCTGTCTCTGGTTAAATTTTGCTTGTGAGTAATTTTTTACCAACTTAATTCTAGTAAGAATTTGAGAAACAACTGTGAGACACTTCTGTGCTAGGTCTCAAGGAACATACAGAAGGAGAACAGAGGACCCATGGCCTTGAGAAATTACAGTCCCATTTCCTGGAAAAAAATATATTTATCTTTGTATTATTCTTAAAATTTTTATTTGGGATTTTTTTAAATAAGATTTGAAAAGATATTATAGAACGTTCCCATATATCCTACACCCAAATTCTTCTAATGCTAACACCTTAATCATGATACCAAGACAAATAAATTGATATTGACACAATACTATTAATTAAACTACAGACTTTCAGACTTTGCCCAGTTTTTCCACCAGCGCCTCTTTTCTGTTCCAGGATCCAATCAGGATCTCACACGTTGCATTTAGATGTCATGTCTCCTTGGCTTCCTCCAATCTGTGACAGTTTCTTGGTCCCTTCTTATCTCCCACGACCTTGACACATTTGAAGGATAGTGGTTGAATGTTTTGTAGAATATCCTTCTGATTTCAGTGCCTAGAGACAGAGTCAGCCTCTTTCAGAATGTTCTCTGGAGGCAATATGCAAAGATTTAAAATCATGTGGACTTAGAGTCAGAACCAAAGGGCACCCTCATTTTTAAAATGTAGAAAATAAGGTCTAGGAACAACAACAACAAAAAAGACTCACCCTAAGTGAGATAGTTGGCTGAGGTAGGATTAGAACCAACCCAGACCTCCTGACTTCCGAACAATATTAGAATGATCTTCCTTTCTATTTGAAACCTGAGGAAACTTAATTTCCCGGGATGTGTGACTTCCATGTGCTCCTTTGATGCCCAGAGCCTGGGCTCCATGTGCTTCCCTGAGCCTCCAGCACAGAGCCTGCTCAGCAAGCAGTTGAATTGAATTAAATTATGCTCCAGAGAATCAAAATGCTGGGATAGGTAAAGATGCATCTCCAAGATGAGAACTAAAACTGCACAAACAGGTGAGAACTGAGAACGTGTGAGTGAGGGTGTGGAAAAAAAAAAGAAAAAAAGCCAGATTTCCTGTAGCAACCTGAGATGCTTACAGCACAGCCCTCACTGTTGGGTCTTAGGCCTAAAGGAGTTCTTTGAATAGTGGGTAAAGTTTCCCATCCTGTGGCAAATGCTTTTATTTTCTCACAGTCCTTCAGGGAAGGACCCATCTGTCCCTTGGTCTCAGAGTACTTTCTGCCCATCTTGATTCCTGAGACCTGAGGGCACAGAATGTGTTTGTTAGGAGTTCTCTCTCACTATGTCTCTGTTCAGTCTCCCCAGTTTTACATACTATTTGCTCAGGGCCAGATAGGACCTAGCAATGCACTATGTTCCTCAAACCTCAGGGTTGTAATATGTGCAGTTCATAGTTGGGTCTCATAGTGCAATCCTTAGCTATCTAGAGTCCTCATGTAACTGAATCATAGAATGTTCTAGAAAGCCAGTTTGTCATTAATTATCGGAAATTTACATTTGGTTCTCAATATTTCCGGTAGTCCCCTTGGGTCCAGAAGGGCTTTCTCTTGGCATGCTCTGTTGGCATTGTTCCAACATATACCAGGTGCAGAGTGGACTTGCCTTGTGCTTTGGAGCAAATATAGAAACAAGCTGGGAAAAGGCCTGGGAGTTAAGAGTCCTGGGTTCTGGTTCCAGCTGTCTCACCAAGTGATCACATGACTTGGGGAAAATGGCTGCGCATCTGTGTTTCAGGGTTTCTTCCAGCTGTGCTCTCGTAGAGTTCAACTTGATTGGTGGTTTTTAAACTGGAGAATAAGATGAAACTTTGGAGGCTGCCCTGGTGGGGAAAGGGTTAAAGGGTTATTGAAGAGGGTCAGTGAAATTTTTTGTTGCAAAACATTAAAAAAAAGTTTGGTATAATGATCCAAGAGATCTCTTTATTGCATAGTATTAAAAAGGGAGGATACTGCCATTAGTCAAGTAAATCAGGCTTCATATAGCAGCATAGCTGCTTACCAGTTGAGTTCCTGCGGAATCTCTGCTCCTGCTCCCCACATAAGAACACAGGATATGGTGAGGCCAAAAAGGAACACCCACGGAGCCATAGGTAGGGGAGTCATAACACTATAGTCTTACTGGAGGCTGGAGTCACACAACGTGCGACCTGCTGTCCACTTTTCTGCCAACTGACCGACTCTCCTCGACTCACTCTTGACTCGACTCTCCTGTGCAGCCACAGCAGTTATATTAGTGGCCAATGGCTCAAGGGTTACAGCTGATGGCCAACTAGCCACAGCTGCCAGCCATCTACTACCTGAGCCAGCACCTTCCCACATGAGGCTGAGAGCCTGGAAATTGCTCTCTGGGGCTCGGTCCCCACACTTGGGCAATTTGATTACCTTCCTGAGTCTTAGTGTCTTCATCTTTAAGGCAGAGATCATAACTTAACTCCCTCTGAAGTTGTTGGTGAGGATAAAATGAGTTATGTAATGAAAAGTGTGTTGCATAGTCATCTGGGCATTTTAAGGGTACTATGAATCTGTTATTAATCATGAAAGCTCTTCCATCTGTAATGTTCTGTGGTTCTGAGAGCTGCACCTGGAGATATTCCTGGATCATTGTCACCATGGTTACCATCTTCTGCAAAGTTCAGGTATTTCTGAACCTGAGCTGTCAGCCTGTGGTGGGACAGGATGTCATCTCCAGCCAGGAAGCAGGAGAAAGTCTATGAATGTGGTCCCTGCAAGGTCGTCATCATAGCTTGAGAGTTGGTGAGAAGGTGATGGAACTTTCCTCTAGCCCTTACACAGGAGGGTGGGGAGGAGAGACTCGGAGTGTTTCTGTTCTTGGCCCCCTTTAACTTTTCTTACCCCAACTGTGCAGGCCTATTCTGAGTCGATGTATTTTGGGACCCATAATGAAGTGCTTCTCATCACACCTTGCCATTTTCAGGCAGCTTTTACTAGCCGCCTGGACACAGGGACAACCTAGCAATTTAAGAGCTATAGTGGACTCAGCTGGAAATAGAGAGGCCAAAGCTGCAGCAGGGTGAGCTAGGAGTGAGGAATTTGTGTTCTCCCCTTCACAGAAGAGAAAGACTAATATGGCTTACAGTCCCACACAGAAATGTCCGTGGGGGACTAGGGAGCACATTTTCTTGTTCTTGTACCACACTGTGCCTGGAGAATGCAAAAGAATGCATGGATGAATCTCTTAAGCAGCAAAGAACCAATAGCATTGGCTGTGGAGTGGGGACAATGAGTTTCTTCCTTTGCCAAAACTTAGGGGCTGTCCAAGTTGACTGATCATGGGTCCATTCTGAGCTCAAGTTCTACTGACATGGGAATACATTTGAAGAAAGTAAAGCTATCTCCTCAGCCTCTGAGGCAAAGTGCTACACTTATAAATGCCTTCAAATTCCAAGTGGCCAATCATCCTTTCTTTTCCTACAGAGCAAAACACTCTAGAATTTCAAAGCCCATCTTCCTGAACATGAGTTTCCAAAGCCCAGTTATGTGAAAAAAATTCATGGTGCAAGTCTGCCTGGACCTACCTACAGTCTTGTACACAGAAAATACCTATTCTCTGACACCATCATGCAGAATCTTTGCAAAAACATAAGTGCAGATTGATGTCTGACACAAAGAACCCCACATTTCCACTTCTTATATGGCTGGGGGTGGGAAGGAGAAAAATGCTGCACACATTAACATGTTGCTCAAGTTTTCAAACAAAAATGTTGTCCTGACTTCAAACCCAGCATAAAGGAAATGCTTGTCTCCAGGAGCTGACACTTCACCGGTCATATTTCAGATACAATTAGCCTCCATTGATGGTGGTGGTTGATCTATCAAATGAGCAGCTAATCTTATCTGTGGTTCACAAATGGCTCAGATGGTAGCTTGTGACTTTGATTACTGGAAGACTGGACCCCATCAGACAGCTTTGCTCCAAACAGTGGTCCTTTCAGCCTCCTGCGCCTGGAGATCAAAGCACTCTCCCCCCTCCCTATCTGCAGGGAAGCTCATTAGAGAGAGGCTGTCAGGGTTATAATCACGCAACAGTTTTACTTCTGGGTTATAACGCTTTCCCCTTCTTATCAGCCTGTGAGGTCCAAAGTGAGAGGGATAAAGGAGGTACCGATGACATCTGATACATTTAATAGGCTCACTGGTGACTGCCTGGGCCCCAGCTCTCTGCCACTGCTGCCTCACTGACTACTGAAGGGCTCCCCTCCCCCTAGACCTACAGGGATTGTGCTTTATTCCTGGGGGATGGGACAGCGGGAATAGGGAAGAACACGCCATCATCCCCTGATAGTTTCTTTACTAGGAGAACAGAATCAAATAAAATAGGAGTTGCTAAGTCCAAAGACCTGCCCATAATTTTCTTCTCTTTCACTCAACAGCTGAGTGAACTTGGACACTTTGCTGTGATCTTCAGTTTCCCCTGTAAAATGTGTAACTAAATACTTTTCTCATTGGACCTCATATGCAGATCTCAACATTCTCCTCTCCCAGATGCCTTCTACTATAACCCGAGTTCTTCCCTTGTTCTCCCTTCCCCATCTCCTACGTGAGTGAAAGCACCTTCATTCTGAGTCACAGAATGCAGCCCTTGGGGATTTCCACTAACACTGCACTTATGCTGCCTGATTTTCTGCTGTCTTGCTTTTTCCTTCCCGACAGACAGTGAAATGCTCAAGGCACAGTGGGTGGGGCTCCATGTACCAAAGGATACCTCCAGCTGATACACAGTGGATGTTCACTTTAGTGTTTGTTGTCCACGTTGAATAATGTGTAATATACTAAGATGATTTGCAAAGTACAATGGGAAGGGCTGGCGTTCATTATTGGACATGAGGCTTTAGAGATTCATGGAGATCCATGCAGATGACCCACTATAGTGGTTCTGGGGTGGGGCTCAAGAATTTACATTTCAAACAAATTCCCACTTTGAGAACCACTGATGTAATCCAATCTCCCTATTTGTAGATGAGGAATCTGAGGCTCAGATTGGAGAAGTGGCTTGGGCAAGGTCATATAACCAGTGAGAGGCCTTCGAAGTGCTCTTATTACTAAATAGCTTATCAAAACAAACTCTGTACTATATGGGATTTGTGTGTATGTCTGTGTGTTTTGAAATGTAGGGGGAATAAGTCGTTTTATTTGTTTTTAATCTATGACTAGCTTCTTAAGGCTTCAAACTTGGTCTTTTCATTCTAAATCTCATGATCATTTCACAACATGGTCATTTCACAACATGTCGCTTTCATGTTAAGAAGCACTATGGTCTCGCTGCCAAGATAGTGGTTCAATGATTATCTTTATTTGTCTCTTATATTCCTTATAATTATTGATGTTTAAGCAATAGCTGAGAAGAAATGCATAGGGAAGCCCAGCTCACAGAACAAGAAGAGAGGGATTTTGAGTACCGCAGGGCAGACTTGGTCTCTCCATCACTAACCCAGCATCATTTGGTGCAGGTCCTTCCCCGTCCAGGCTGATGGGAATGTGGGGCTCTTGCCAGGAGCTGTCATTACCCAGAAGAATGAGAAACAACAACTGTTGCCTGTGGGGGTGTGAGGTTTGGAGCTGGGTAGGCCTAGGTTTAATATTCACTTCCTCGTAACCCTGGTGGAGCAGAATTGCTTACGGGAGGTAACCTAAGGCAGTCTCAGTTTGCTACTCTGTAAAGTAGGAAACATCACTGCTTCATAGCGTTATTGTAAAAATTAAAAGAAGTAATTTTGAAGTATCTTGCACTGTGTCTGGGACACACCAAGAGCTTGGCCAACATGAGATCCCGTCTTTTCTTTCTTCCTCTCCCTACCTCCTCCCCTACCTCTCCCACTCTCATCTACAAACCAGCACTGGCATAACATGAGTGAAAAATGTAACCCAGCTGGAAAAATAAGCAAAAGACACTGTCTTTTTAAAAAAACAAAACAAAACATATGTCCTACCGGTTTACTTACTGTTGTTTCCTCCACATTAATTTAACTATCTATGATTTTTCATGGAAATCCATTTAAAACTTTTAAGAAAGAAATTTTTGTAGTGAAAATAATTACCTTTCCATTAAACACAATTTGGGAGGCATTAGTACTAATTGTAATTATGATGGCATTTGTGTCTGACACATTCTAGTTCATGCGATGAAAGAAAGCCAAGCACTCCCCAGAAATCAGTGACAAGCTTATCAGAATATTAATCTCCTTTAGTCGCTCTTTAAGAGAATAAATAACTAATCAGTCACTGACTGCTAATATAATATATAACCCTTTTGCTAAGATGGATGATAATTTAGGCTTCGGCAGAATATATTTATTTACCTGACAGAAATCATGATTCAATTTTATTTGTTTTAAATGACAATGCAGTAAAAGCCAAACTAACTATATTGCTTGAAAATTTTTCAATAATTATATTTTTTATTTAAACTTTGTGAGAAAAAAATGAACCCCATCAATTCCATCTTAAGCATTGAACATATATCTGAAATGTTTGTCCATTATCCATTCTTAGTAAGTGGTCTCTAAGAAACATTCTTAAATCTGTGTTAGGCTTATTATTCGAGTACAGTTATTCTGACAATCAAATTGCATGGCATCTAATTTCAGCTGCCGAAGTTCTGAAAATTTGGGCAAATGTTTATTGACTTAGGCCACCGCTAGCTGTTTTGATTCTGCACAAATTTCAGGTATTACTCAACTTTGTTGTGATTCCTTTTTTTCTCCTATTCTGGAATAATTGGAACAAGATCCCATTGAGAGAGAACACAGCTGAATTCCGGGTCGTTGGGTTTTGATGGGTACACTCCCACAGCAAGTGTAATCTCCATTGACTGCTGTTTCATCCATTATGCTAAGGTCTAGCTACACTAGCCTGAGGACAGTAGGCCATTGTCAGCACAAGGTGCTGTCTCACCAGCAGCAACATCCTGGAGGGGAGTCCATGTGTCTCCCTCTGGAGGGACATTTGGCCAACGTAACATTCCAGCCCTCTCTACCCTTCATTCCTTTGGGAGAGGAGGGAGTTACCCAACTGGTGAGTGGGCTAAAGAAATTGAACTCAGCTTCAGCTGTTTCTTTAGAAGCCAGCCTGCCCACAGAGAGACTACCATCTGGTTCGCTCTCGGTTGTTTGGAAAGCAATCTGGGATCAGAAGGTTCTCCCCTCAGGGACTTGAAGACTTGTTAAGCACTGCTACTCACTGGGGAGGAAATTTGTCAAAGAAATGGAGTGAAATATTTACAAACCCACTTGGTTGCAAATCTGAAGTAACGCTTTCTAAGTATCTTGTGCATTAAGGATAAAAGAGGCATTTAGTTACTTATAGGGACCTCTGTCTGTCTCCAGAAGAGCATGTGGGAACCCTGATTCTCTAGGCCCTGCGGTCAGCAGCGCCAGACCCATGTGTGAGGCCCTTGAACATTCCAGGGCTCAGTAAAGATGTAATAGGTGACAGACGGAACCGGCGTCTGAGGACTCCTTGTGATTTTTTATTTTCTGATGTTTATTTCTCTAACAAGGCAAAAATGGGTTGTGATTGAAATATCTCTGATATTTTATGTCATCTGTTCTGACCCACACCCCACTTCCATCTATATCTCCAGTGTAGGTGTGTGTATCTTCCCAGCCTTCTGTCCCCTTTAGACAAGGGCTGCCCTCAGAGACGGGGTGAGGGTTTAATATCATGTGAACAAGAGAACAAGACGTCCTAGTCTGTTACCGAGCGTTCATGAGACCAGAAACAAGGTGATGGCCCCTGCAGAGACACCAGTCATTTGGGCCCGTGCCGTTGGCTGCCTCCAAATACAGCTGGACCTTGATGTTTCTTCTGAAAAATGATCTTCTTGGGAACATAGCTGGGACAACACGTGCGAGAGTGGCTCTGAATCATGCTTTGCTCTGAGATAGAAGTGGCCCAGCTGAATGATGCTGTAAACATTTAGAGAAGGGGAGAAGACACCTTACTCCAGTGTGTAAGCTCTGGCTGCCCAACAATTTCAACGACCCACTCTCAAGGCGCTGGGCTCCTCTCTGAGTCCGACAGTGGTTTACACAACTGCGGGCTTCTGCAGACTAGAAGTTCAGCCAGAGAAATGGAGCTCACAAGCTGCCATTTCTTTGAGATGTGCTTTACTGAGGACTGACTTCCCTGCCTGTGTTTTCAGTGTTAGCGACGAGACTGAGGAAGCCTGCTCATGAGGGAGACATTTGAACTTTTAGCTGGAAGATGGAGGAAATGGTTGTCCGGTTAACCCTATTCATCTATTCATTCATTCATTCATTCATTCATTCATCAGATATATTTGAAATGCTTCTTCTGTATCACTGTTTATTAGCCACGGGGGGAGGGTGGGTACAGAGGTAAATGAGATATACATCCCAGGGAGCTCACAGGCTGGTGGAAGAAACAGACAAGGATACACAAAATCATAATGAAATGCAACACATTCTGTGATTTTAGGAGCACGGAAGAGGCTCTCACAGCTTCCTGTCCCGGAGAATCAGCTCCTATACAAGAGAATTGGTGTAGGAGCTGAGAACTGAGACGTGAACTGAGCTAACCAGATCCTTCTGTGGCCACTGGGGAAGTGGGGGGTGAAAGCCAAGTCTTGTTTGTTAGGTATCCAGTAGGGGCTTACTTACCCTTGCATGTTCTTTAGAGGATTATTTCTTTAGGGGCCTTTATGTAATTGAGACAGCTGCCTGTTTGTTAACATCCCAGTTTATATTAGACACCATGCTTGGCAATTTTATACAAGTGATTTTGATTTCTTACAGCAACTCTGTAAGCTCGAGACCATTATTCCAATCTTCATAAAGGAACTGAAGGTCGAGGTGGATAAATAATTCACCCCAATGTGCACATAAGGCCAGGATATCCAATCAGGGCTTCCCAGCTTTCGTGTCTGGGCTCTTTCCATTACCCACGCTGCCTCTCCCAGGGGCAGGAAACACGCAGGAACTGAGAATTTGCAAGCGCTGCCCGCTGGAGCCTGGCCGGGCTCCGGATGTCTCCCACTCTCACGCTGGCAGCACTTGCTGGTGAGCGAGCCTCTTATCGTCACAACTCCAATGGGCACCTGCTTATCTACCGATTCGCTAGCCCCTCTCCCTGCAGCCTCACCCCCACTGATTCCATTTTTGATTTAGCTATTTTTTCCACCCTGACTGTAACACTTTGCCAAAGTTGTGGCTCCGGGAAGCTAAGCCCTTAGGCCAAAAAGGAGGCTTCTGCCTCTATCCTGCCAAAGAGTCTTGATCTCTCCCTCTTATGAAGTACTTTTCCAAACATTTGTGAAAGCATAGCTCCCTTCTCCTCTGTCACCTCTTTCTCTTTCCTCACTCACCCCTACACTTAGCATCTTTTAGAGACAATGCAGCAGGCCAGTGGGAGTGGGGACTAGGCAGTCAGAAGTATGCTTCCCGGAGAGTGCTCGGTTCTTTCTTTCAGTTCCAACTGAAACTATGTTTAACCGGCCTCCTGGTTCTCAAGGAGGCGTGCACATTGCTTGTGGCTCATTTTCTCCATGCAGTTTTAACAAAGTATTCCTGCAGAGATATCACGTAACTGAAAGGCAGAATTAGGCAAGAATGGCAGAACTCTGGCAGCAAGTAGCCCTGTGCTCGTGTTTTTCATTGAAAAGCATATAGGATTACCTTGTTGTTCCAGATATTAGCTTTCTGTACCCAACATATACATATTTAAACAGCATAACAAATGGGCTACATTACAAAGCACCTATATGTCACCAAGGCTCAGAAAGCCTAAGTTATGCCAAGGCCTAGAGACATCCTTCCAAGTTTCCTCCCTAGATTGTCTCAGTGTCTGGGGTGGGCCAGCGAGCCTGACTTTAATAGCAAACATTGTCAGGTTTTTTTCAGACCCCATGTGTAAAACAACTTTCAGTTGAATGTGCCATCTGCCTATGACGGAGTAAATCCCCAGCGCCACCAGTGCGCCTGAGAGGCTCTGTTTAGGGTTTTCTCCAAACAGCAGGGCTCAGGCCCCAGAGCAGACCCTTGCCTGCTCTGGAGAACATTATCAACCTCATGGTTCAGGGTTAAGGGTTGGGGTTGGGGTATTGTTAGTGTTTTCATCACTAGCGGAAATATACAGTCTGACAATCACCATGCCCGCAGATCAAAGGCAAAGGAGGTGTTATCTACTGCTGGCTGTGCTGTGACTCAAAGCACGTTTCTGGTGGGCTGACCCCAAGGTGCGCTGGGGTGGGAAAGAGTTCTCCAGTGACGGCTGTCTGGGTTTGGACTCAAGTAGGATGGCATTCCGAGGCCACAGTCTCTGTCCCCTCTTTGGGGTAGACTCACTATGCCTCACTCAAAAGCATGGAGTGCTTTGGAACTGGTGTTTGACTGGCATGGAAGGAAGTGTGTCAATTTGCAGAAAGATTAGCCTGGTAGAAGTGACGTGCTCTGTTTTATCATCCTAGGTCTGCCACGGGTCTGCTTTCGGAATTGGGATGAGACCCAAGTCCAACCCCACTGACCCCTCAACCAGTCCCTGCACGGATCACGGCCCCTCCCAAGTCTGCTTTACACAGGAAGCCCTCACTGGTGGGAGTGGGGGTATTTTGTCTATCTCCCCTGCAGGAGATACTGAGGCTCAGCTTCCCCAAGGCTCAGCCTCCACGTGCCTCCTTTCGGAAACATTAAGCATTTTCTTACTCCCTTAAAAGAGTCATCTGTCCCTTCCTTTGTGCTCCCGTTGTTAACATTTCATTGGAGTGTTTACCACCGGGCATTGTTTATGTGTGTGTCACTGTTAGATGTCAGCACCTCAAAGGTGACCTATTCACTCTGTTCTCCAGATGCGTATTATAGCACCTGGCAGGCAGAGCTGAATAGACATTATTAGGGAAATGAATGCATACATGAGAGAACAGGTGGGTGGAAGGGATGAAGGGTTCTCTGCATCCTTGGCGGGAAAGCATTTCCTTTGGCTGCAGGCATGTTTCTGCCAGAGGTAATATCTCCTGGTCTTCTCCCACTTTTTCGTCATGTCTACAGTTGCTGAGGGGGGAAATCTACTCTCTCCAGTTATAAGCTTCCCTCCTTCTCAGGTTCGTATGCTCTCCATTTAGTACTTGTGTTTCAAGCCCTGTTAGCCTCGACCTTTGTTCAAGCATGGAGTTTCTTACTAGAAAATGCTCTGTCCCCTCTGAAGTCATAATGCCCAGCATCTTCTGACAATCTCTAACAGGCCATTTCTTCCCTCACTGTACAAGATGCCGTTCTTACACTATCCCCAATCTGCAAAGCTATGCCAGCCCTCCCTCTGGGTCTCGGCCATTTGGACTTTCTAGGATAAAAGGTCTGAGGAGGAGTGAGCTAGCCTTATCGGGGCAGCGCCATGTTGCTGCAGCTGCTGGTCTCCACTATGGTTTAAGGAGGCGTGTGCACCAGGCCAACTGACGAAGGAAGGTTGACTCGACCCCTGGGGGCTCTGGCCCAGGGAAGCCAAATGACCCAATCCAGGAGATAACAGATGTTTACCAGTGGGAGACAGCAGGCAGGAGAAAGCCACTGGAAAATTAATCTTCCTTCCCCAACCCCATGTATTATTCTGAGAACAGGCCGTTCATATTATGCCTCTCTGTCAACACGATGCGAGAAAATCGACGGTCCGTGTTTGTCATGAAGCTGTGCCAAATGGGCACTGCACCCCCTCGTCTTTGCCTGGGTTGCTCCCCTGCCTTCCCCTCGTAAGTCTGTTCTGGTGCTCTGGGTTGCACTCCAAGTGTTAGCAAGTCTCTATTTTTGGTGGAACTTGAGCTAAGACACACTCCTGGCCAACTCAGGTTCGGTTGACCTCTTTTGTGCTCCCATAATATTGCGTGCACATGCGTCTCACTTTCCACACACTATCACAATTACCTATTATGGGTCTTTTTCTTCTGGATTGCATATCTCTTGAAGGCAGAGACCACACTGTATATTTTGGAATCTCTGGCACCTAGCGGAGTGCCTGGCATAAATTAGAAGTCTGAAACTAGTAAATATTTGCCAGATGACTGACCATAAAAGAGAACTCAATTGCCTCTGGTCAGGGAGAGATTCCAACAGACCTCAGAAATATTTCAAATGGCTCGCCATTTCGATGTGTGATCTCTTTTGGCTTCACCTAAATTGATGCAAGGATGATGCTAGCAGTTGCATTATACGACAAGATTATAATTATATACCGTAAATTTTATCGTAATTACCACAGCATACTTGGCACCTGTATGTTACCATGTTATTAGATATTACACATACATATGTCATTATTACAGCAAACATATAATGTTGTTATTATATACCTGGAACTTTTAGGAAATGTGGCTGGACAACTGGTCTTGACCGAAGGCATTCTTGAGAGTATATTAAAGGTTGTATTCATTCTAGTTTTTAAGATGCAATTTTCCTGAATGGTTAATACTCTCTCTACTAATATCTACTAGTTGACACATAAATGCCCTATGGCAGAACTGCTTTAAATAAATAAGTAAGTAAGTAAATAAATAAATAAATAAATAAAACAAACTTCATCCTTAATTAACGTACATGTGACTTTATATCCAACTCTCTCCCTCCACTTTTGTCCATTGGAATGGGCAGATTACATTGTGACGTGGACGCTGGGCCACAGAGCTAGTTACCCCTCTCCCCATGCTTCTCCGTGGTTCCACTGAGGCTTGGAAGTCAGCAAGATGTAACAGAAGGATTTCTGACCAGGGCACAAAGGGCAATTAGGGATTCAAAGTTGGCTTTATTCTGTTCTATAAACCTTCTGAAATCATATAAATAGTTCCCATGTGCCTTTCAGGGGTGCAATTTTCTAGGGTAAGTTTTATGTCAAATTCTCAAATGGGTTAAGAATCACTGATTCTAATTCTGTGGGGTGGGCTGTGAAGAGTGGGGGCAGATCTCTCTGCCTCAGATGGCCCTGCTGGCCAACTGTGTTCTGAATGACCAGGGGTCCTTGGAATCAACTTGTCTGACCACTCTTCGTTTTAGGCACCTGAGTTGAAGCTTAGGCATGAAGGAACTCACCGTATTTGCTTTTCTCCTTCAAAAGCTCTTAAGGGTCTGTAGGACTTAACCTTTACTCTGGGCTTTCCCTTCCTCCATCCCAACTCTGTTGTCAGGATTTCATATTATGATGTAATCCAGCACAACTTGTCCAAAACAATATTAGATTTATTCCATTTGTTAAAAGGAAGATATCACTAGTATGTGGCCCTTTTGGCAAAATCTCAACTCCTAGTACTAGGCATGGGTTCAATCACCTGTTGCTAAGATACTGTAAAAAATATTATCTGTTTTTAAATGTTTCTTTTTAATTAAATAAACTGCTGCTTTGAAATATCAGTACAAAGGTTAAATAGGTCTTTGAAATCATATATATGCTTTTTGTAACTGGCAGAGATATTTCTGAGCATTTTAAATGGAGCAGCTGCTGTCTCAGTGGAGTTCCTTGACTGAGTTTTAAAATCACACAGAAAGGAGCAATCATAGCACAACTGGTGTGAGGAAATTGCAGAGAGACTCGGTCGGGTTAGTACATGCTGACAACACTGGTCACAGTTACTGATTCTGCATCAAAGACGTGAGGGAAAGGAGACACAGGTCCACAGTCCCATCAGCAATCCTGTGAGCCAGATTCAGAGATTTGGGGATTTCAGAATGGTCATTCAGAGCATGTATCTCCAGAAGGGTCTGGGTCAACACCTCGTAAACAAAATCATCAATATGTGTGTGACGAAACATTTTAGTGTTTACACTACGTTCTCACATCCAACTCCGTGACCAAGCGAGTGTGCTCAAATGTATGAAAACACTTGGGCTTGAAGGACATTTTTGATTTTTTGTATTACAAATAAGTGATTGTGGACCATTAAAACTGAGAGAAACTCCAGGGTGTACGTGATTCAGAATAATTTCAGGGTCAACTTAGACCCCAAATGGCCCAGACTGGAGCAGGTTTGGGAGCCAAGAGAAGAAAGGAATGGATTGAACATTCACATAAACTCCAAACTAGGCAAAGACAGCAGTGGCCAGGGGGAGGAACAGAGGTCTGGGACTGTGGATGACACTTGGAAAGACAAGTAAGAATTTGGAGACCTTGAGCCTGTCCTAGGAATCACCCAAATGCAATCGCCTCTCTCATTCCACACTTATTCCACTAGTGCAGCCCATCTCGCTAGATGCCTACAGTAGTCGCTCAACTGGTCTTCCTGCCTCATTCCAGTCCTTTGACCCAACCAGTCCATATCTGCCTGCATTGCAACCATTCTGTGATGCAAACCTGACTTTGCCACTTCTCCGATGAAATGCTTCAGTGGTTTGCCAGGATCAACAGGGTACATCCTCTTGTATCTCCATCTTGCCTGTGAGCCCTCACTTCTCATCTCAGGCTGGAACAACACGGTCATCTTTCGATCACGGTGACCAATGTGTCTGCCTTTGGAATGCCCTCCATACCACTTGCTTCTTCACATGGCCAATTCTGACCTGTTCTGCAAGACTCTTGACATCGGTTAACTTGTATTCCAGGCCCCAGCCTGACCTAGGTGCCCTACAGTTATCCTATACCTGTGTCAATGCAGTTAGCACTTTTCATAAAAAATTCCTGTTTGTGTACTTCCTCTCCCACCAAAGTAGGAGCTTCCTGAGGGCAAAATCCATTTCTTTCCTGTCATATGACCCTTCAGCATTTGGCACAAAGCTTGGACCTATGGGTGGAATGCCAAGGCAGACAGAGAACACAAAGAAGCAGCATTTGTGAACAAAAACATTCCCAGGTGACACAGACAAGGGTGAGGTCCTATCCTGGAGGTGTTAGAAGTGTTATGAGATAGTAAATGTAGAACCTCTAAATTATTCTAAGACCAATAATATGATGCGACTTTTCCTTTGTCCCTAAGGTTATGGCAAGGGGAAACAGAATTCCTAAAACCAAATGGAAGGGATTTCCTTATGGTGAGGTTGGGTGGGGAGTGGCATGGCTTTAAGCGAGCACTTTTGAAAATAGGGCCCTGTGCGTCTATGAAAGTAAAGGAGTGACCAGAGAAAGCTATGGTAAATTGACTTGTCATGGTCCCTAAAATACGACACTTTTGGTTGGAGTTTCTTGCTGCACCGCCCCCCCCCCCCCGCCCCTCTGTGGAATAAGCTGGACTGCTTCACACTGAAGTCACGTTGTCATGAGGCCCTAGGGATTTTAAGCAGAACCCACAGAAGTCAGCTGTGATGGAGTACGTAAAGCACGGGTCCAAAACACAGACGTCCATCCAAATTCTAAGCCTGAGATATACTGTATCCTTAGGAAATTAGTTACCGTCTTCTTCTGTAAAATGTAGTTAATACCAACTTTAAAGGGCTGTTATAAGTATTGCATGAAAAAGATGTGTGAAATCAGCTGTCACATGATATACACTCAAATTTGTGTGGATGCTTTAGAGATGTTATCCCCTAGGCAGTCGGTGTAATAGGAGATAAAGCATCATTCTACTATACAGGCTAGATTTTGATATTATGGTAGGGAAAGATGTTGCTTGAATCATTTGCAAAGTCATTAGATCCAAAATGGCTTTAATTATCCATCTGGAATATAGCACTGAAAAGATATTTCTAAAAACTCCACCTCAGTATAAATTCATTAACACATATCTTCACAGTGCTTTTGTCTTTTTTATCTATTTGTACAAAGTACAGTGTCTTTTAGACCTATGACTAGGAATGACATGAAATCAAATCCATTCAAAGTAACTCCTCACAATTATCAGATCGAGACCATCTGCGTATAAGCCCAGCAAAGATTCACAGAAAGTCTGAAAAGACGCTAATTAAGTCAGTAACTACAACCGTAAGGTTCAAGTTGAACAAGAAGGAGCAATGGGAAGGGAGGAATAGAAGAATTAAAAATCTCACCCATGGCAGAAGATGAGAGATAATGTCTAAGACAGATTGAGTCCAGAGACTTATTATATGTATGTTGTCAAACACAGGAGGTAAATGCCTGAAGAAACAGTTCTAAGATTTGAAAGCGGTTGTCCCTGGGACAGAGTGGGCTATAGACTGAGGAAGGGGGTAGAGAGGAGAGTACATATATATCTAGATTTACACATGTAGGTAAATATACACACACTACACATACACATGCATCTTATGATTTTTGATATTGTCAACTTTGTGCATGCATATATATTTTGTGTATATATATATTTTTTTAAAAACTGTGTTTATAAAGTCTAACAAGCAAGTTTTAAAAACAATTATGGTGCACACATACATCCATTTCCATTAGCAGAAAAGAGATCCTAATGTAATCTTTTAAATTAGGAATGATCTTTCATTGCAGAATGTTTAAAATCACTCACAGAAGACATGTTCCTTTTAATTATTTTTCTATTTAATTAATTAGAAAATTAATTGTTAAAATTAATTTTTCTAAATCAATTATTTTTTATAATTAAAGCCTATATGTTCTTAACAGAAGGAAATGTCTCAGCATGCGTAGACATTTAGAGCTCAGTGCCCTTGGTGACAGGGTTCCTGTTTCAGACTATTAAATGCTTTCTGTGCTCCAGACATGGTTTCTATGATGTCTCACTTAATTCTTTAATTATTATCTCTATTTTTAGCTTTACTGAGGTGTAATTGAGGTATAATATTATGCACAAACATGCATGCATCCAATGTATACGTCTTGGTGACGTTGGACACATGCACACACCCATGATTCCATCACCACACCCAAGATGCTTAAACTATCCAGCACCTTCCAAAATGTCCTTGTGTTCTTTTGTGATTTTTGTTTTGGGGGTTTTTGTTTGTTTTTGTTTTTGTTTTTTTGTTTTGTTGGTAATAGTACTTAACGTGTGTTCTGTCCTCTTAAGGTATTTTAAAGTGCAAAATATGTTATTAACTATAGATATGGTGGTGTTCAGCAGATCTCTAGAAAATGTTCTTCTTGCATAACAGAAACTTTATACCCATTGAAAAACACTTCCCCATTTTTCCTTCCCGCACCCAACCCCTGGTAATCACATTGTGTTCTCTGCTTTTATAAGTTTGACTATTCTCTATATGTCATATAAATGGAATCATCATTATTTGGCCTTCAGTGACTAGCTTATTTCACTTAGCATAATGTCCTCTAGTTCATCCAAGTTCTCACAAATGGCAGGATTTCCTTCTTTATTAAGGCTGAATAATATTCCATTGTATGTATATACCATATTTTCTTTATCCATTTATTTGTTAATGGATATTTGAGTTGTTTCCTTATCTTGGCTATTGTGAATAATGCTGCAGTGAACATGAGGGTGAAGATATCTCTATGAGAACTTGATTTTAATTATTTTGGATATAAATGTAGAAGTGGAATTGTTGGATTGTACCATAGCTTTTTTTGTAACTCTGATGAACATCCATACTATTTTCCATAGTGGCTGTACAATTCAGCAATCCCACCAACGGTGAATAAGGATTCCAGTTTCTCCACATCCTCACCAATACTTACTTTTTGTTTTATAATAACAGCCATCCTAATAGGTGTGAGGTGACATCTCATTGTGGTTTTGTTTTATGTTTCCCTGATGATTAGTGATGTTGAACATTTTTTTATATACCTTTGGCAGTTTGTGTGTCTTTGGAAAAATGTCTATTCAAGTCCTTTGCCCATATTTTAATTGAGTTAGGTGGTTTATTGCTATTGATTTGTAGGAGAGTCTTAAATATTTTGGATATTAACCCCTTATTAGATACATGATTTGCCAATATTTTTCTAATTTTGTAGGATGTCTTTTCATTCTGTTTATTTCTTTGCTATGCAGAAACTTTCTAGTTTGATGCAGTCCCATTTGTCTATTTTTTGGTTTTATTCCTCGGACACCCTGCTTTTGGTGTCAAATCCAAGAAATCTAGTTTGATGTAGTCCCGTTTGTCTAGTTTTTCGGTTTTATTCCCTAGACATTCTGCTTTGGTGTCAAATCCAAGAAACCATTGCCAAGACCCATGTCAAGAATTTCCCCCCCACTCCATTTTAAATAAAAATAAAAATAAAAAAAACCATCCAGTAAATAATGAAGCATGGATTTAACTGAGGTCTGCTTGAAGATCCAGCCTATGCTTTCTGAAGGTAGATTAAATAGAGCTGAGAGAAACAGATCAAGACAGTAATACATTTTTTAACACAGGAAGCAGTGATCGTATAGCCCGCTCTGCATGTCCTGGAACCCAGGGGCTTCGAGTCCATGCTCTTAATTCCGCTGCTACACTTCCTCTCTTCTTTTCCAAAGGAAGAGTAGGCCCTGATATTCTCAGGCACCTCGAGAATGATGTCATTGGTATCATGTATCATGGAATTGACCATATAAACATTTACCATAATTATCATTGCTCTTAGAACTCTTTTAACTTTTCTTATATTTAACCGCTACTTTACTTATGAACTTAAAGCTCTTACCCCTACCTCTGTCTTCACTTTGTTCGGGCCCTGCTATCTGTAGAAACAAATATAAAAGATGTGAAAGGTGTTCTGTTAGGGAAGAATGCTCTTGTTTCTTTGTGAAGCATCTGCAAAATAGGATGTTAACATAAAAGCAAGGAGGAAACCTTTGTGATTGCTAAGGTGTACTGGCCAGGACAACCTTTGTTGGAGTCATTCTTTATTCATGCATGCCGTGCTGTTGTTTTCGAATGCCTACTATGAGCCTCGCACTGTTCCAGGCATGGGAAATTCAGCAAGGAATAAAACAAAGTCCCTCTTGGAGCTTACTAGATGAAGGTTTGGGCTCATGTTGTACGTCTTCTTTACTCATTTACAGGAGGTGATAAAGATGGCAGGAGCATGGGACAGACATAGTAAACGGCTGCTGGCGCCCAAAGTGGGAGCTGTAGGGGCAGTCTCCACACACACCCAGGGAGCCCAAAGTTCAGCATTGGATAAGGTCTTCTCAGGTGCCCAAAGACCTGGATTCTAAGTAGTCTGAAAATATCTCTGAGGAGCACTTTAACTGGCTGTTATTCCTCTGTGTTCTTATTTAAAAAGGAAAGCATAGCATTCCAAAAGCCAAACAGAATTGGCTTTTGGGGTCAATATTCTTGGATTTGAATCCATCCATTCTAGGTGCCCTTGCAGCAAATTTTCTCATCTGATGTTGATAACAATACATAATGTTTACAGTTATAATAGAGACCTAAAGTATACGAAATATAGAACCCACTGTCTGGGACATAATAAGTGTAACGTAAGTGGTAGGTAATAAGCTTAGAGGTGGTATTAACACAAATAATAATAGCAACAAAAACAACAACAATAACAATATATTGCTATCACAACTCATCTCTATGGTAAGAATGTTGTCCTTGGTCTTTCGCATTATATGTCTCACTGAATTGGCCATATAAGCATTTTTTTAAAAATAAATATCATTGCTGTTAGCAAACTCTTAAGTCTTTTTCTCATGTTTAGCTATTACCTTACTTATGAATTTAAAGCTATTACTCCTAGCTCTGTCTTCACTGACTAATATCTTGATCTGAGTACTTGACACAAAATGAAAAAGCCACAGTGCTGCTTCCAGTTTTCATTTACGCAAATAACGTACGTCCTAGTTCTCTGACCTTTTTTAACCATATGAAATACTAGATATGTACATGGCAGGGTTATTGAATTTTAAAGCTTGAGGGAACTGTAAACCCAAGTCCATGTGGCTAGTCAGTAGCCGAAGTTGGTCTAGAACCCAGGTCTCCTGATTCCTACCCAGAGTTAAACGATCAATTGCACACGATAGTAACAAATGGAAAACTAGAATATAAAACAGTGGTTGGGTTGGGTAAACAAGAATGGCTTCATCTAGTGAGCATGACGTGTGGGCTTTGATTCGGGACCAATTCTCATCCATCACTGTCAGATTCCCAGAAGTTCATCTTAGAAAAAGATACTGGCATATGCCTAATGGGGACTTCACAGCATGTTCTGGCCACAGACGGAGAACTTCTCCTTGGAGTTATTTCATCTACTCTCCCCTTCCCCCCAACTTCCAGAAAAGCTGGTGCAGGCTGCAGTGAAACTCAACTCAAAGTGCCGTTCTCTCAGAGTATAGTGAGTCCTACAACTGTGAGAGCCCATGCGACAAATCTGTGTCACGGGGGAGAAATATGAAATGCGTCATTCATTCTTCAATACACTTTTGGCATTCTGAGCATTTTTAATGGAGTCACCATTTTTCACCTTCAGTTACTTTGGGCTAAGTTATTGAGTGCTCATGGCTGTCCTTGTGTGCTGGTCATAGCCCTTTCTGTGTAATAGAACTCCGGGGTACTGGGATGTTGGTGGGGGGGCTGGTGGTTCAAAGCCTAGATGTCCAGGCACGACTTCTCAGCTGGCCCTGAGGAGAAGTCAGACAAAGTGCAACTGATTCTTTTGGAGTCTAGATAGGAACTCATTGGATATAAGGACCATTTGCCTTTCCTTTTTCTAATCTGAAGTGTGTCTAACTTCTAAACCCGTTACAAACAGGGAACCATCCTAGGTACTGTGAGGGGATGTAAAAAGCCAATTTCAGAAGGTAGTTGAAGTATATACATATAAATATTGATATGATTGACAGTTCAGACTGTAAATAACGTTTGAACATGATGTTGAACATGTCTCCTCTTCTCAAATTGCCCCAAACAGAGCAATGCAGGTATGTTGCATTAGTTAGAAAGGGGCTCGGCTGCAAGTAACAAAGTACAAGAGCATTAGTGACTTAGACCAAAAGGAGTTTATTTTTCTAATAAACCAAGAAGTACAAGGTAGGCAACCATTGGCCTTGGTTCAGTGTTTTGATCATGTAAAGGCCATTTCTTTGTGATTCTCCTATTCCACATGACAGAGGTTAGTGTCTCCATTCTTAAAAAGTTCAAGAAAGCAGCTGCACGCTTTTCAGAAGATACTCCTCCCCTGGCATGAGGTTGGAGTAACAGTCAACTGAGGAATGGTGAAATAAATCACTCATGAGACAATCACATATGCCATGTGTTCATGGATGTTTGATGTCAGCCAAATAGCCCCAGCTCTCATGCCTACATCATAGCTTCTCCACCTTCAAACTTATGCACATGGATGAAAAGTGAAAGAACCTGTGACAGCCAAGTCTTTGAAAAACACAGACTCTCCATTTGGGCTCACTGCTTGAACCTGGTTTTATAGGAACACTTCCTAAGAAGGCTTGGAAACAAGGAAACAGGAATGTCATACTTAGACTAAATCAATCGTAACTCATCATTTGGGACTCATCACATTTCTGCTCAGAACAAATTTGGGCATCTCTTATCAAAGAATAAAGGTGGCATGAGTGTTGCACAGCCATTGTCAATATGTGTTGCCCTCTTGTGTGCCCTCCTACGTCAGTTGCCTTAAGTAGCAGAGTAGATATCCCAAAGAATTATAATCAATTGCTTAAGTGATTATTTTTCTATCCCAATAAACTAATAGCTCCTGCAAGGCAGAAACTGTGTCTTATTTTCTCTTCTATTATAGAATTGACCACAGGCCCTAGGACATAAATGTTGCTTAGTGTTCGATTGAATTGTATTCAATTAAATGTCTTAAACAGAACATGTCGAATTATAGAATTCTAAGACTACAGTACTAGAGTATTATAGTTCAGAGGTGTGAGTAATCACATTAGGTTTGGGGTGGGAAAAGGGAGATATAAAAAAGCCTTCAAAGAAGACTTTTAAAGTGTACCTTGGTTTTAAAGTGTATCTTGAAGAATGGATAGGGTTCGTGTCTGATTAAGTTTTATGTAGCACTCATGGCACCTAGGGTGGTATTTTTCAATAATGAGCATTTTATATTTGTTGAACTGGATTAAGTTTGAGTGTGTGTGTTGGGTGTGTGTGTGTGGGGGGGGAGGGTCCAAGGAGGGAAACTTGGCAAGTAAAGTTCATAGGTAGGTATATACACAGGCATTTTTCCTGCCTTCCCTTAGCTTTCCCATTCCATCTCTTTGATTTCCCCTTCCCTCCTCACCTTCAAGCCTAAGGTCACAAGTGTTATGTGATGTTCAACCGTCAGGTACTTTGAGGCTTTGAGCCTTAGTGGATCATATTATTGACTCCATGGGCTGAAAACAGGGCTGTTTTCCACCTGCATCTACTCAGAGATCTGGTACACGTCCAATGTTAATTTGAGGCATACAGATGACAGAGCTGGCAAATATAAGAGCAGTTACTTTTGGACAAACCAAGTTGAACTATAGTCCTTTTAAGAATGCCTGTTATCCAGAGATTGAATGGATCTCTGGTTTTAAAGTCTTTAAGAAGACTCTTCACTCACAGCATGTGATGCCATGTCAGCCTCTAGCCTCTGCTTTATCTTATGAGGTCATGTCAGCCAAGTTTTAAATTTACTGGGACGTTCAGTCGGAGCTGTAGACCACATGGGCAGACACATTACTAGTAGTTACCTGTTGATTTGGAACCAAATATTAATGGAAGTGTTACTGAGCTAGTTTGCTTTGTGTGAACATAGGTCCACCATCATCAAGGTTTTGTGATTTTTTTTTTGCAAAAATGTAAGGAAAATAAAAAACCAGAAACACGATTCCTCAGAATTGATATACTCCCAAAATGTTTCACAGTACTGAGACTGCTGACACATTTCCATCATGGAGACGTTCTTTTTGCTAGAAAAGGGATAGGGTGCGTAGAGAATTAAAGCTTATTAAAATTGTAGGAAAGTTCATGTTCACTCAGAAGAGTATGTCACCTCTCACCACAGTATCTTGGTCATGTCCGAGCAAGATGTCTTCAGTGCACTTGTCAGTCAGGACTCAGTAGTTCTCAAGTGCGGCCCTCCTCGCATACTGGCAGTTATCATTTGGAGATCTGTTTCTGTAAAATATCACCACTCCATTTGTTCAACATGATTTTCTAAAAATATGTTCCCTGTGCCAAGTACTGTATTCTGTATAAAAGTCCCTTTGCTTTTGAAGCATAGAGCTTTTCATAATTATTACATAAATGTGGCCTGGCAAAATAAGTCTGTCACTTTCCATCATAGCATATTCTACAACAGAGAAGACTGTATGAGTTAAAAATTGCATCTGACTGTTGATAAGAATGACGTGAAATCACAATGTCTTAAACCAATTGGGAGATTATTTTTCTCTCGAGAAAAAGAAATCAGGAGGGAGACAGTCCGGAGAGAGTGTGATAGATGGATGCTATCATCGGTGTTCTAGGTAACTTTTATCTTTCTGCTGCACTATCCTTAACACATGGCATCCACCCTCAGGATCACAGGATGTCAGCTGGAAGTCTTGCTGTCACATCTATGTTACAGAAGAAAGAAGAGCGAAGGGGAGTGAACAAAGCAGTACCCCTCCCATCTGAGTCAGACCCATTAGAGAGCTTTACTGCACCCCACCCAGTAAGTCTTCCTTGCATCTCATTGACTATGCTCTAGGTGCAAGAAAACCTGGGGAATGTCCCATAGCTGGCCACATTGTTACACCCAATCATATAGACATTTTTCTGCTAAGAAAGACGGAGGAACAGGGGTATTGGGAATGCCGTGGGCAGTTTCTGCCACAAGGCAGTGTGGGATAGAGGGGGACACAGACTTGTCTCTCAGATAAATGCCAACCTTTATTAAACGAATCTGTGGAATCATTTGACCAATCTTGGATGATTCATTTAACAGTTCTGTTCCTCAGTTTTTTCACCTATAAAACTGGAGTTTACAGTGCACATTTTGCGGAGTTATCTTCCAGTTTAAATAAGATGTCTTACAGTTTAGCATGGTGTTTGGTGAGCAGCTTCTGTTGCTGTTTTTCTTCTGACTTACTATCAAAATACTGCAAAGACATGTACAATGACAAAGATTAAAAGACGTTGATAAAAATTCCAAAACCTGGAAGGAATTTCCACGAACTGTAAGGGATATATAGCATTAAGGAAAAAACACAAAAAACAAAAACACTTCACCAGGCCTGTGAAAAAGAGATTACATGGAAAAGGACTGGAAGGTACTTAATCCCACCATGCTTCTCTCCTGATACAGACACTCAAGGTCTGTATCAGCAAGAAAAAATGAACAGATACACTCGCCCATTCCAAGGCTGCTGTCTTAGTGAGAACTACCAAGATGTCCCCACCTTAACACTCCCAAGGCCCCTGCCTTTCCTCTTTTCTATTTTAGCGTCTTTTTCTAGTAGCACACAAGCTCTTTGACAACCTTCATTTTTCCTTGTTTTATTCAATACTGTGTTTCCCCCGAGAATAAGTCCTAGCCAGACAATCAGCTCTAATGCGTCTTTTGGAGCAAAAATTAGTATAAGACCCAGTTTTATTTTACTTATTTTACTATAAGACTGGGTCTTATATAATACAATAAGAATCTTATATAAGAACAGGTCTTATATTATTTTTTGTGCCAAAAGATGCATTAGAGCTGATGGTCCGGCTAGGTCTTATTTTTGGGGAAACACGGTATTTGTTTTTTTCTCCCAGTGCCTGGGAGAATATGTAGCATTATGGTAGATGCTCAATAAACACTTAAAACAGAACTATTGAACTTCTCATGCACTCAGTATATCTCTTTCCTGCTTTATTTTTTTCCCATAGTACTTACCACACTCTATCTATCTATCTTTATTTGTTTGTTTGTTTGTTTGTTTGTTTTGCTTTTTGTCTAATTTTCCCCAGTAGAATATGATTTCCATGATGGCAGAGATATTTTCTGTTTTGCTTACTACTCTTTTCCCAGCACCTGTAGCAGAGCCTGGCATATTGTAAATGCTCAACATATATTTGTTGATCTCCTGACAATCCCACCAACTAGATCTCACTGAAGACATCTGGTCAGGAAATGTGAGGTAAGAAAATCCATGATGCATTGCATCTTGAGGATATTGCCCTTGCATTGACACATGGAACAGAAACAAGAAGGACACGTGGTAAACTTGCTGGAATTTGCAGTTTGCACACATTCCATAGGTTTAGAGTATAAAAAACAAAAACAAGCAAACGAACCAAATGGTACCACAGTAGTACAAAGATTAAACACCTGTATGACCGATAAAATATTGTAATTTCTCAAGAGCTGTGTAATTAATGTGAAGATCGTAGGCATTCAGTAAGTGTGTGTTAATATTTCTATTTCTTAACCACCATCTTCCCTTTGAAATAGACAATAAATTATTTGTGGGCAGGAATTGTATTGCATCCTTTGTTTTGACTTAATATGACACCTGAAACCCTGCTTATTGGACATCTGGTAAAAGTCTTACTGGTTGATGGTTATAGACCTGGTAGAAATCCACAAAGATCCAAAAGAGAGATTTGGAACTCTGAAGTGCACTAGAAGTTAACCCAATATCATAAAACAGGGGAAGGGACAATTTGACCAATGTTGAATCAGGCAAATCTCATGGTGAATTCTGCTTTGCTTCTGTTATAGTGAGAAGGGTCCATTTAGTACTTGACCAATCTTGACCTGGAAGGAATGTGTGTGGACTGGTGGGGAACGTTGGCAGCCACTCCCCAGTTCAGAGCTGACAGACCTCAGGATAAAGGGAGAGCTGCCTCAGCCTGGTGTATAGTAGAGGAAACACAAAGGTCCTCAGGTTTGTCTGGCTTGATACAGGAAATAATGGCATTGAATCAGCTCTCGCTTGATTCCTGTTCTGTGAATTAGGATGTCATAGATGTGTGAAGAGAAAGGTAAAGTCTCCGAGCTGGAGTATCTCAGGCATGTGAATGAGTCCCTGGGTTCCAGGACGCAGATTGTAAGCCTCTCTGTGTTCAGTCCAGAGACTGCTTTCTTTGCATGAGGTTTGACTCCCGTGTCCCCATTTGTTAAGTGCACCTTTCTGATTTCATGCAACTAACTTTTATCTCGGCCACGTCCTTCTTAACCCAGCATTTCTTTTGAAATGTCCATCTTTCCCTAAGTATTGCTTTGTAAACTCCTAATCATATTTGTTTGTTTTAATTGAACACATATGTTCTATGTCTTGGGTACAAGTGATGGCTTCTAATTGGTTGCATGCTTGCTCGGCTCACAGTTTCAGAGGATGAGGTTTCTCTGGTTCTGGTTAGGTGTGTGAAGGGGAGATAACTTTAAAGCTTGATTAAAGCAAGTTTCTCTAACGTCAGGGTTCCCTCTAAAGAAACAGATATAATCCTGGTGGGACAATGGAAGCTTGCTTGTGTTTAGAAAGTTAGAACAGAAGTTTAAAAAAACAACTCTTGGTCCAATTTTCAACAGGATTGTATAACTTTCAAAAAATGAAAAAAATCCCCCCCACTTGTAACCACAGGAAGCCAAGCATTAAAGTCAGAAAAAAGGAACCCCCCAGTCCCACCCCCAGAATGAACTGCACCATATTGTTTTCCTTTCGTGCTTGCCGATTTCAGATTTTCATTTTCTGTACATTAAAAAGGAGACTTAAAAAAATATTCGTTAGCGGTTTCTGTCTAAATCTCATCATCTTAATTATTTTCACAGTGAACATTTGAAATGGCAGAAGCAATTCTGCCAAGAGCCTTCTCTCTCTGGATTCCAGGAGATGTTTCACAATAATTAGAAACCCCAATGGGTCTCTTAAGAACCCTTAAAGGGTTCCATATGCAGGCTTCCATATGAAGTGGTACAATGTGTAGCTCTTCATTTTCCACAATAGAGCCTGACAGCTCTTAATGTATATTATTACATTAAATGAGATGCACATTAGTTGGTCAGAGTGCTGGGTAGCTGGCCCCAATTCACTGAGAAATACAAACCAAAGCAACCTGGTCACCCCATTATTTGCCCCCACCCCACCCCCACGCATACAGAATACTGTTAGTCATTGTTCCAAGTACTCAAGTACAAATTGTCTTCTTGGACCTTGTCCTTGAGTGTGGAGCATTGGTTTCATTGATTTTACTGGAATTGTAAGATGAATTAATGTATCAAAGTCAGGACCTAGCTGGGCCAAGCTGGGGATCTCTTTTCCATTGAACTGCTAGAGGAATTTTATTTGTTCTTTGGGTGGTGAAATACAGTAGTTTCAAAAGCCTCAATGGTCAGGGTGTCTCCTAGTTTAAATACATGACTTAACTAGATCTTAATATTCCTTTATCCATTGCTGCTGTGGCATTCGGTGCTAAGGTAACAGAAAATAATTATGTGGAGACAATATTGGGTACTTTGCCGGGTGTGTTTGTTTACCACGTTTTGCTAAGCAAGGAGCACTAACTATCAACCTCACCATGATTGAGAGAAGTCAAACTCGCGTACATTTTTGTTGACAGTAAAATGCTGCTTTTTTACTGAAAGGTTATACATGGTTCACTGGGTAGGTAATTAGTCTAAAGTCTTTGGTTCCCTGGTTGGTGACAGTTTAGGAGACTGATCCCTGATGCTTTGTGCATCCTGATGGGGTCCTACTGTGTAACTCAACAAGACCTCTAGAGAAAAAGCAACTAGTAAAGCAGAAGGAAACAAACAAACAAACAATTTTTTTTCCCCTTGAGGGTTTTATATTGTCAGTAGACTAGACGGCTGTATACTCACTTAAAAAATAAATAAATAAATAACTGTGAGATTTTCTTAAAAATAAAAAAAAAGGCTTACCAGTATTTTTCTTGACAAATTATAAACATACCTTCCTCCTTATGACATGACCCCTCTTTATCATTGTTACTTTAGTGCAGTAACCAGTACTTGCGTTTGCAGTTTTGCGGGGGAGTTGAGGTGTGAAGTAAGAACAAAGAATAGCAGTCCATTTCTCATTATTTTGTATAAGAAATGCAGCTCAGCCCAGCATTTCATATACGATTATTGATTCCTCTCTCTTCTTCCTGCAAATACGTAGTCAAGATAGGAATGCTAAGTTTTTGGAGGTGATCTATATCAATGTTGCTTTGAAAATGCTGACATGGCATCCTCTCATGATAGAAGGAAAGCGGTGGGTGGACTGATTTTTTGAGAATGTTTAAATTCCCTTCAACGTCTGGCAGTAACTGGGTACAAAATAAGGAATCCTAGTAAAAAGACAAATGGATGATTTTGTATTACTCTTAGGAATCTGGAGAATGAAGATTTTTATGTGCACATAGAAGTTTCTCAATAAACAGGTGATTTCTTGCCACTTACATGAGTTAATCAAAAGTAAAATGATGGAGGAAATTGCCTCTTCATAGCTCTTGAGGTACTTTGGAGACTTAAATCACCATCTAATGACATATAAAGGCTAAAATTCCTCCACCAAAAGCCATTAATTAACAGCCCTGAGCAGATCTGTTGCCTTCTCTTGTCCCTATAGCACAGAAGTTAAGAAGATAATTTGAACTAAGGGTTCACACAGTGTGAGGGATACAAATGATAAACGTCTAAGTTTTGCTTTGTCTTGTGCACCTGAAACTAATAAAATAAAATAAAAAAAAGAATACAGAAAATAAGAAAGAAAAACAAAAACAAAAAACATGTAAGCATGCTCATGTATACACGTCTATACTTTCATACAGTATAACTTTAAGAATACTGAGACTTTTTTAACCGGAAAAAAAAAAAGAGTAAATAGAGACAAAAGGCAGAGTATGAAGGCCGGATAGCAGGGAGTAGAGTTAAGAATCACGCTCTTATCAGTGCTCTCATTCAATCCAGAGAACAGAAGGGAATATTGGAACAGGTCATCTGAGAGACATAGCAGCGCATAAACATTTGGAGAGAAAGAGACCAGGGGACTCTAGATCTCCGATAGACAGAGAGGGGTCCACAGGTTCCTGCCTAGGAGCTCCCAAGAGGAAGGGAGAGAGGAAGGTCTAAGGAAATGAGGTTACAGGGCTACAAAATATCTCTAAAAAGAGATGTTCATAAACACTCACATACACACATAAGCACATGTTTTACCCCCACCACAGACACACACATACACATAAAACACAGTAACAGATTTTGGAAAAAAATCTGATTGCAATTTTGAACTCCAGCTGTTCACATTTAGCACAGAGTTATTTTCAGGGTGGCCAAATCATGTAACCAGTCCTGATTCCCACTTGGGTATATGGAGACCTGGAAATCAATGGTGACAAGATAATCTGCTGCAGTGGCCAGGGAAGAGAATCCTGCGACTGGGACAGTGAACAGAAGAAAAAGCCTGCCTCCAACTCGGTGGTTTCCACATGTCTTTATGGTGCTCTGGTAGTGTGTGAAATGGTGGAAAATGGGCAGAAAAAGTTTTTTGTGACAGCCTCATGTCACTATTGGTTCCAGTTTTCAGATAAAAATCTCTCAGGTCACAAAGGCATTGCCTGATTCTCATATGCTCATCAATGAGCAGGGAACTTGAGAGAATCCATTTTATCTAAACTCAAAACAGCAGCTTATGGTGCTAAAGCTGCTTGCATGCACATAAGCTAACTTAGGGCTGCTCACAGTGTCATCTGGGGCCAGTAAGCAAATGCTTACTGGTTCATAATGGCAGAGGTCGAGGAATTGAGAGACTTCAATAGCAATTTGAGTAATTTTATATCTGTTGAATGTAACATGGAAAAGAAATGTTGCATTCTTTTTATCTCTGTGTTCTCATTTTCTGAGTAATAGGTTTTTATTGCATTTTATAAAAGTTTAAATTAAGATGAATTAGTAACTTAAACAAAACTGGTCCTCTGTCACAGATAGTTTGAGAAGCATTGACCTAACTGAATATTACAGCAATCTGTGGAATGGACTAACACTTCCCTTAATATTTGGGCTTGTTTTCCACATTTTAATCTAGTCTCCTTGATAGCTGAATGCTTAAAACAGTATAACATAACATATCTTCATTGGAACACTAATCCCTAAAAGCTGTTCTGCCAAAAGATTCAGGGTCAAATACGTTTGAGAAATAGAGCATATGCTATGCTCACCTTTGCGATTCACAATGCGTGTTAGCATACCAAAGATTCTGAGAAATTCTACAATAAACACAAAGTATCAACTTAACAGAGAGTTTTCCAAATGAATTTGGCCATAGAGCTCCTTGTATCCTGGAGCATCTTAGCAGATATTAACTTCCCGTGAAACTCGTGGTCCATTGGCCATAAATGGGAAAATACGTCTGTTTATTCATGACTGGAGAACTCAGCGATCGCTGAGAAGAAAAAGAATCAGGTGGCAACAGAAAATGTTGAAAGAAAGAAATGGTTAGTGCACAATACGTTTCAATCAGAACCCAAGTAATATGCAGATTCCATTCAAGCTGGTATTCTAATGTGAAACTCTTGATTTCCTCTGTCCCTCCCTCTTTCATCCTTCCACCTGCCTTTTCTAAACATGCCTCCCTTCTCAGCAGGCTCTTTCTTCAGATACTTACAGAAAGATTTCTGCTCCCCTTGAGTCTTCACAATTGAGCCAGATTATGTGAAATTTAGGGTTTTGCTAGTTTCCTGACTTTTCAACATCTGGTCCTTTCTATATATTTGCAGGCATTTAGTCAAACCCACTGATCTGGACTAACAAGGGGAAGGGTCAATCTAATTTGGTAAGAGGCCTGCTTTATAGGATATTTAAAAGTAATGCAATTTTAGTTTTATGATTTTCAAAAGCCCGTGGTGCTAGAAACTGACAGTGGACATAAATAGAGTTCCTGTTTTATAGACGGATTTCAATGATTTGTATTAACTGAACTTAAAATAAGGTTTTACACAAAGTTTAAATGTCCCTCCCTTCCCCCCCATTACAGTGATTATAAAACCACTTTAATTTGCTTAAAAATTATTTCTAGATAAAGATATAGTACTTTATTGCAAATCGTTTCTCAAAAACAACTCTTCAAATTAGTGGCCCTCATAGAATGAAGTTTGATTGCTTTTGATTTCCATCCTCACTAGTGTAGGAAATATATGTAACATGAACAAAAGCAAAGAATTCAGAATCCCCAATATTCACTCTGAAAATGAATCTTTATTTTTTTGAGGCAAAAAGTAAAGTGCCTCTCACTGTCTCTCTTCATAATTAATACCCTATTGTATTTAACTCATAGTAATCATCACTGTTTGAAATTATGCTCTTTATTGATTCGTTTACATACATATTTTCTACCCCTCCACACTAGCATGCAAACTTACAGAAAGAGGTAAATCCAATCTCCATGAAAGAATATGGGAGAGGGTCCTCTTAGAATTAGCAGGTACAAAATGGAGATCCAAAACAGAGGAAGTAATTAAAGGTGGTCTAGAGAGTAGTAGCTGTGTTGGTTCTCCTTGTCTACCATCCTCACACGTGTCAACTGGCTCCCTGTCAAGCCAAACAAGAAAAAACAAAAACAACAAAGAACTGTCCTTTGGCAGTATTTAACTTACCTCCTGAAAAAAGCTAAGGCTTCTAAAGGCCCTATTCATACGACACTTGGGAGATGCCTAGTCTAATGACCGACTCAGCTCTACATGCATACTTTAAAGTAAAACCTTCCAGTTGATCATTTCAACACCAGACATAGAGTTCCCAATTAGCTCATCAGGAGGAAGGCATATAAAAAGAACACTATTCCAACTACATATAAAAATTAACCATGTTCTTCATGATTGACTATAAACGACCAAGATTTCATCAGCAATATGAGAAAAATAAATAGCACTAATGAAGAAAACATTTAAGTCCAGATCAATTAAACCTAATACCAGTAGATAATTCATAGAACTTAAGTGAGCTTTTGAAAATTCAGAAATAATAGAAAGATTCAGAAAGATATTGTTGCCTCTATAAAACAAAAATAGACTGTGATAACAAAAGAAATAACTATGAAAGACCTCTTGAAAATTAAAAATTGTTTGCTCTAATTTAAAGTTTACTAGAAGGGCTAGGAGTCAAAATTGATAACCTTTTCCAGAAGGGAGTAAAAAAAGATAAATATGACAGAACAGGCAAGTGATATAGAGTACTAAAAAAAAAAAAAAAAAAAAAGTGACATTGAATAAAATTCTAGAAAAAGAGAACACCAAAAAATGGAGAGGAATTTAAATAAATAAATTATAGAAAACATTTTATCAGAGGTGTAGAAAGACAAGATTTTTCAATTCAAAAGGAATATCCAAACGACCTCAAAGTAACACACACACACACACACACACACACACACACACACACACGAGTTATGTTATTCTTTTCCCAATATTTTGGAAAACAAAGGATAAAGAGAAAATCCTTAAAAGGCAAAACCATATAACTTCAGAGGATTGAAATTAAACTGGCATCAGAATTTTTATCACCAATAATGGATGCTGAAGAGAATGGAAGAACTCCTTGCAGCCTCTGAGAATAAATTAGTTTGGATCTAGAATTCTGTATGCAACTAACTTATCAGAATATGAGAGAAAAAAATAAAAATGTCTGTAGAAAATTCCCCCTGGACTAGTCTCAGGAAGTTTCTGGATGATATACTTAAGGATTTTTTTTTTTTTTCAAATTGAGTAGAAAAAATAAAACATGAGGTAGAAGATGCATTGGAATTAGCTGAGAGGTACAAGGAAAATAAGTCCCATGATGACATCTTGTCTAGTACAGGATGTTGGTGGTCTGCAAAAAAATATTTTCAAGAACAAAAGAATAGATTGTTTTAAATTGATAGATGGGATGGATAAGCAAGACATTTTAGTTATGTGGCAAAAATAGTCACATATTTTTCCTCAGCAAGAATAAAAGAAAAATAATTCGTAATGTCTTATAAAAATGTATATAACAATCATGGTAAAAATATGAAGCAAATGAAATGTGTCATTTTTAAAAGAAATTTAAATGATGGAATGTAAGAAATTTGCCATAATTTCATTTCTGGTTTCTGGTTTCCTGTTTGGCTGAAAAGGCATTCCCTACCCTGAGGTTATATCAATATTCTCCTAAATGATTTAGTTTAAATAAGTGTGTTTTTATGTCCTTTATATTTAGATTTCTAATCTATATGAAATTTATTTTTACATGGAGTGTAATAGGGATTTAACTGTATTTTTTTCCTCATGAGTAGATAATTATGCCAATGTCATTTATTAAACACATCATTCTTTCTTTACTAAAGTCAAATACCACTTTTATTATTTTCAGATATTTTAGGAAATGTCTTATGCTATAGGCCAAAGAAACCGGAAAGAAGGTAACAGCCTTCTTTTTTCATGGAGAGGACTAGATGTTTGATAAATTGAAACAATGAAAAGGCATAATAAAACGTGTGTCATAATTTCAGGGACATAATCATGACATAGATGTCATAATTTAAATCTAAAACCATAGGAATAAAAATAGAATGTAGGAATTTTTTAATCAAAAAAGACAATTTTATTCACAGAATACAGAAAAAAGAGGAGGAGGAAGAAAATACAGAAATTTAGAAATAAGAAAGAATCTGGAAAAAGTAATTACCAAGAGAACAGAATGTACACTAATTGTTAATTGGTTATTTTCAATAAATGAAAGATAGGGCCAGTTAGAATGGATTAAACACACACACGTACGCACTCTCACAATAGGAAATTTATTTACTGAATGAAGATCTACATTCATGAACAATGTGGGAAAAGCTTTTGACAAACTGCAACATCCATTTCTGGTTTAAACAACAATGACTAAAGCTCTCAGCAAACAGTGGTAAAATGGAACTTCTTCAACCGATAAAAACCTCTGAAAAAAACTGACACCTATCATTATTAATGGTGAATGTCTCAACACATGTCCACTAATATCGAGAACAAGATAAGAATGTTTGTTCTCATTCCTTTTTTAAAAAATTAAATTCACTGGTGTAACATTGGTTTGTGTGTTCACCACCCAGAGTCAGTTCTCCTTCCATCATCATATATTTGATCCCCTTAACCCTCTTCATCCTCCACCTCCCCCCCACCCTCTTCCCCTGTGGTAACCACCATGTTGTTGTATGTGTGTGAGTTTTTTTGTTTTGTTTGTTTATTTGTTGCTTTTTTAAATATCCCACAGATGGGTGAAATCATATGGTTCTTATCCTTTTCATCTGACTTATTTTACTTAGCATGATACTCTCAAGATCCATCCATGTTTTCAATTCTTGCTGTTAAGCTGGAGGTTTTAGCCATTATAATAATGTAAGGAAAAATTAAGGCATACAGATAAGGAAGCAAGAAGTAAACTCTTTTTATTCATAGACAACTGATTATCTTCATAGAAATACTGAATCTACTAGAACTAAAACCTGAGTTCAACAAAGTTGTAAGACACAAGATCAATATACAAATATTGATTGCATTTCTACACACTAGCAATGGACAATAAAAAATTCAATTTAAAAATAATACCTTTACAAAAGCTTCAGAAATATGAAATACTTAGAGATAAATCTTACAAAACATATAGAAGCCATATACACTAGAAACAATAAACACAGCTAATTGAAATTAAGACCTAAATAAGTGGGGTGATACCAACAGATAGGTCAGAAGCCACAAATGTGTAAAGATGCCAGCCTTCCCAAAATTAATCTACAATTTCAAGGCAACCCCATTAAAATCTCAGTGAACATTTTTGTAGAATTGACAATATGGCTCTGAAATTCACGTAAATTCAAAGGATCTATTGTAGTGAAAAATCTTTGTAAAAGAAGAATCTAAGTTGGAAGAATAGTACCACCTGATTTCAAGACTTATTAAAAGTTGCATTAATCAAGTTGCCATAGTATTAGCTTAAAGATAGACAAATAGACCAATTGAATAGACTCCAGAAATAGAATCTCACATGTATGAACTACGTATTTTTCATGAAACTGGTGTTGTTCTTCATCTGCTTTCTGTTTGTATTGTACAATTTCTCTTTTTTAAAAATAAGAATAAAAGACGTTCCGTAGACTTGATGTTTTTATTGTTTTATTCTTCTTGCTATTAATACCACGAATAGTAGTAGTAATAGTCTTAGTGTTTTAGGAATTATCTTTGAATGGAGGGAATTCTTTTTGGATAAGACATTTATGAACAGATTAGGGGGACAAGGGACCAGTGGGAGGAAACTGTGGTTGGAAGCAATTTGAGCAACAGGCAAGCAGGGAGTTTGAGAGTCTGTCTACAGAAACTTGCTCATCAACACTTTGCACTGTAGGTAAAAATAAGAGCCAAGAAAACAGAAAAGCTCTTCTGCTTACAGTAAAACTAAATGATGGTACAATAAAATTGAATGATGCCAGTGTGTGAGAGTGTGTGTGTGGGAGGGAGGCAAATGGGTGGGGGAAGGGTTGATGTGATCTTATTTTAAATATCAGGGATGTCTGATTCTCGCTCTTTCTCTACCACCATCTATTTCTTCAAAGATGGTGTCCATTTGCTGTTCAACCCTGGTTTGCTTTCCACTCCATAAACTCCATCTGGATTAGAGAGGCTCCTACAGTGAGTCTACACACACTTTTTGTGTTATTCCAAACAAAGAGTCACTGTACTCATCCTCTGTCTGGCCCATGACCTTTAAAGGCAGGTGCCTTTTCTTGGGTCCTCTCCCGCCATCGCTCTTATTTCATTTCTCTCAGCAGCCCTTCCTTATACATTGTGGTTTGAAGACATAAGTGCTCCATAGACTCGTCAAAGACAGCACACCACTTTCTGATTTGTTTTCTCCTTGTTGGTTTGAATTCATTTTAGAGAGAAAGAAAGAGGTTTTTGTTTGTTTGTTTGTTTTGTTTTGTTTTGTTTTTTTACTTTTCCATCCAAACACTGAAAGAATCTAAGAAATGTTCTAAATGATGATGCCAAGCCGTGGCTGTGAACAGCTGAGTGCCATCCTGGGTGGTAGCCGACTATAGCAATGCCAACCGCAGGGCCCTGCCTCAAGGTCATACCTTCCAACTGCTAAGGAATGTTAAACAGACACAAATATTACAGTAAAGTGCTCTTTGAACTGTGTTCCTCATTCAGTGCAATTATTATTCATGTACTTTTTATCCAAGAACCACACTTATAAATTGAGTACAAATTATGAAGATATGCTCATTTGAAAATGTCAGTTTACTTGAATTTCCTTTGAAGATGGCAGAAGGTGAACTTGAGCACTGTTTGTATGTCTTTTCTTTTGCTTAGGCATACTTATTGTTCTGCTATAGTCTTTACTGGTTACTTAGAGCAGATGTGATCATCATACCCCCAAGTATTCTGGAACATGTGGCTTTCCTGTGGACAGTTGTTTCACATGCACTGCTAAGTGCTGGGCTTAAGGAGCATGAGGGTTATATATGCTCAGACCCTTCTGTCAAGAGGGCTTCCTGTATGAAGACAGTTCAGTTAGACATATAACTAAACTACGAAGCACATCTCTAATCATCACCTTATAGGGTTTTTGTGTTGTTTCAATAAGAATATAGCATTGCATGTCGTAAACCATCAATAACTATTAGTTATTTTATTGCTATTATTGTTTTTATAATATCATTATCACTACAAAGAGGTAATGTCGAAATTATGAAGGAAAGAGTTGGAAAAATTCTTTTTTTCCTGGCTTGATGCCATGGATATTGACAAGGACCACATCTGTGGTCTCTGGATAAAGGACAGTCTATATGGAAAAGCAGAAGTAGACATAAGGCAAAAGTGAAAGAGGAGAATGGATCTGGTTTTGATGCTCTGTATCAGGGTGCATTGTGTGACAAAACCTGCTTTGGTATTGGATCCCATGCATTGACCTTTTGGTTCTGTTTCATTCTCTCTAATTTGCTCACTTGAACTTGGCATGTTTTCTTTAGCAGAGCATTTGGCATCAGCCTGGTTCCTGTATAACAATTTTGAGAGGATGAGAGACGTGGATGGAAATAACCCCTCTAAAGTTACGATGACCTTCTCCCATAATGTATTGTAATGTGGTGGTAATGATAGATGCACTAGCTTCTGTATTTGAAGTTAAAAGAAAATTCAGTTGTGTTTTCTTTTCACCATCCACAAACTGTTATTTTGTAATAACAGAGGGAAGAGTTTTCTATAGCAGCCTCGTCAGTGGTTCCAAACTGGAAATAACATCCAACCACTAACTGCTGTTTAATTTTTTTTTTTGTTTTTACTTTATTTCATGCGTAACTATGTTTGCACAGCAGGGCAGCAAACATCTGAGGAAATGTCACTTGGAATAGCAAACAAGCTACCCTTTCTGTCTGGGGTTTTGCCTTTGGTGGGTCTACACAGTCCCAATTCAGCAGGAAGATTTTATTTCAATGAAACGAAATCTGTGGGAAAATAAAAAATGGCAAATGGCACTACTTGCCAAAATATGAATTTTGTACTTGTGGTGCTTCATTGCTCTAGAATAGAAAGAGCTCCTAAATGGGAACTCATAAAGAGCATTCCTGGCTACTGTGACTCAGGGGACGGGAGGCTTGGTGACAATTCATCACAGGGGCAAAACCCAGCAGAAGCCTAAATGCTCAGTGTATAATCTTTACATGTAACTAAAACCCCAGACAGACTTCTAGTGTTTCTGAGGGATGCTCCTGGTTTCTCTCAGGGGTTTCTATTTTGGGGGATTGGCTCAAAGAGACGTCAGTGTTGTTGGCAGGAGCCATGTCTCTCCCCAGCTGCACCAATGGAAATCATCACATTACAGTGACTCATCTTTTTCCTTGGCCATGGGGGTTTTGTACACCATCTTCTCTGCTCAGAGCCATGCTTGGTGACTAGAAGCAGGAGGAACTTGGGACCCTGAGGACTTTATGAATTTGAGTTTGAGGATCCCAAACTCTAAGGAAAAGCTCTAGGAGCTAAATCCTTAGAGGTTAAAATAGGACCACACAACACCCCTCCAATGGCACAAGCGTTCTCTTGCGTCAGGTACAAGATCGTGGGCTAGGTAACGGTTTGGAGTTTCTGTCGCCTTCTATGACATAATCGACCCTGTTCCTCTTTAGCCAACTTGTAACAGAAAGAAAAGCAGAGGATTTGAATTTATGAGTTCTCATAGAGTCCCAAGTCAGCATTTCAACTACTTTGCGTTTCAGTTTACAGATTCGTAACATGTGAATAGTAATTACTTCCTCGGGGTTGTTCAGTAGATGAAATTAGATAATTGAGTTGAGTGCATGTAAAATTTTCCCACCAAAGTTATTCTGGAGGTGAGCCTTAGATCTAAGAGTTTCAATCAAGGATTTCCTCCAGAAGAACTTTGCTGGGGAAACTTTAGTGGTACTAAACTCCATTGCTCTGTACGTGAGAAAATACTTTTTCTTTTGTACAGTATCTTGCTGCAAAGATAGATCTGTATATCTAACAAAAACCTAGAGCTATTTCTTTACTCGTCTTCCCTAATGTGAGCATGGAATAACCTCCCTCAATATACCAGGCATAGCACTCATGGTGTTTCAGGACCATGACAGCTAGAAGGCTGGATTACGGAGCAATTCATCAGGGCGCATCCTTGCCTTTAAACAGCTCACAATCTAATAGTAGGGCATAATAAAACTATGTGCAATTACCTGTAAACTAGCCTGGAATAGGGTGGAGGGAAGAGGAGAAGGGGGATAAAATGGCCTTCCTGGAGGGGGTAGATTTTAGGATGGGGCTGGGCTTGAATGACATTTGGGGGAATAAGTGTAAAGACATAGACTGGGAAGGAGCGTGGCGTATTCAGGAATTGACAAGTGGCTGGATGCACAGAGCATTTACCATTTCGGCCTCTCCTTGAATTTCAGTGGGCATTCTAGAATTCCATGTGGAGACTCATGAATTATGACTTAGTCAGGGTTTTGAGATGAAAGGGACCAGTGAAAGTGCCAAATCTCTAGTTATCCTGAGTACTTTTTTTCTATCAGCAATGCTTGGACCAGCACAGAGGACACAGTTTAGCTTATGTCTCAGATAAGAAGGTTTTGCTAACTTTGCAAGTGTATTAGATATGATCTAAGTGGGTAAATTTGGAGAATACACATATCCACATTAAAAAGAATTTCACTGATGAATTAGACAACTCTGAAAGAGTCCTCAAAAGAAACCAGGCCAATCCTCCATATCCTAGATGTTTTCGGAAACCTAAGAAAAGAGCTAGTAAGACAGTTCTTTTCTGAAAAATGTAGAAAGGGGCCATGCATTCTTTGGTGATGTGCTCCAGAAAAATGTTGACAAAAAGATGGTTTTTACTATTAAACCTTCAACTGACTTTGGCCTGGAACACACCAGCTGGCTTACATTACTTGTAATGTGCTTTGGTGTGTCTCTGATGATAAATATGAAGGGTCCTTTAAGATATACAGCAACTAAACATGCTTTTTCCCTAACTTTGAAAATTTAAGGAGTCGAGAGAAACATGGAGGCCTTTTTACTGCAGGGAAAATTATGTATAGAGTTTATCACTCTTCGCACACATGATCTCAAGTGAATCACAGATTCGGCTATGTTTGGCGACCAAGACGTCACTGAGGTTGGATTTCCCCTCCATCTGCAATATGGAATATGAAGCTTAGAAATTTTACTTGATTTCCCCAAGCTTCCACAACTAATCAGATAACAAAGCTGAGTTGAATAGAATGTCTGGTACAATAAAAATGTTCTTAACATGATTAATGGTTCTCCATGACTGATCAACAGAATCATTGGAGGGAGCTTAAAACAAAATAAAGATTTCTGATGCACTCTCAACTTGCTGAATGTAAAATCTCCGAGACTGGGGAGCAGCAACTTGGATTTACAATTTCACCTCCAGTAGTTTTGAGAGAGCTGCTTTGCAATGGGGGACAAGTGATCTGGGATCGATTGCTTTGCTCCACCCAGGCATCTGATACACAGTGAGAGCGTGTTATTGGCTCTAATTAGTCACCAGTGAGAACTAAGCTGGGGCTATAAAAACTTTGAGTTTCCTCTTTCATAGGCTGTAAAAGTGACCCTGTTTTTACTCCCGTTTTCTGATATATACATACATACATACATACATACATACATACATATATTGCAATTACTATCCAAAATTTACTTTTAACGATTAAAAATAAATCTCTTAAGTAGAATTAGAAAATATATAATTAACCTAGCCAATGATTTCATTTAGATTCTAGGAACCTGGTAAATAAATATACTTTTGTATTTTAATTTGTCACTTAAGACATCATGTAAATGGGAAAGATCTCTTGGATTCTATAGCCTAAAAAGGCAAAGGGCAGAATAGTTTCCTACAAGATATTTTATTAAATGTACAATAAATTCTCATTTATTGAATGAGAATTTGGGTGATATGAGCTCTTCCTTCTTTGCTATAGTAACACATAGTGAAACTTCTGTCTTGAGATCAGGAGATTAAGTGTGTGACCCAGGGTGAGGTATCTACCGTCCCTGAGTTTCTCTTTCCTCCCGTCTTAAATGCAGAACATTATAGCTGCCTCCTAGTATCCCAGGAAGAATTAAGAGAGACTATATGGATAAAGGTGTCTGCAACTAAATCAGGTACATAAGAGGTACTCAACAAAATTTAGCTGTCCCTCGTCTACTGTTTAGAAAGTTTTTCAGTGAAGTGGTTCTTCAGTTATTCTTTCTGTTCCTCATTTGCATATCTGTAAATGAAGGTGTGTGCATACTATAGGATCTCTCCTACAAATCTGAAGTTCTGGATTTTTTTTTTTTTTTTAATTCTAGAAAGGTTTCCTTTTGGACCTCTTGTTACCCAGAAATATATCTGAGAAGTTGTCACTGAGAAGTCAGTGAGAATCCCTAGATAATCAATAACATTACACTAACAGATTTATTAGATATAATACATAAGATTTACTTCTGTTTAGCGAATTCTAATGTTAATAAAAATACCTTAAAGTATGGTGAATGCCTTTCTTTTTTTGGTATAAAAGGAACTTAAGATCCTATCTGACCTTTGTTTATTCTTATAGGGCAAGAATTATTGTGCTATTGGCATTTTGACAAATTAGTTGATAGAAACATTAAAGAAAAAATTATGGGAACTAGAGTTCTCTATTCAATTCTAGAAGGAATCTGGGTTCATTACCATAAAAGTTTAATTTTGCCCCTGTCCCAATCAGTGTCGGGTATATAGGTATATAGTTGGGGCTCAATAAAAACTCATCAGAAGAATTAACAAGTACATTTTTTTTTCAGGTCCATTAATTGGTGTGATGTAGTGGGAAAAGTATTCATTTGAAGTTCTTCTGCCCCAATTCTTTCTCCTCCTTTCCCTCCTATTCTCTCTCAATTCTTTCACCTCTCCCCCCCCCCCCCCCCCGTGTCACTAGCTGGTCCAACACTAGTCTATTATCTGCCACCAGCAGTGGCCTTGGGAAGCAGTAGAATGTCAGCAAGCAGAAGAAGATGGGAAAAGCAACAGGACCCCAGAATCACATTTTCATCATTGACAATGGAACGTGATACATGCTGAGCCAGTTTCTGACTTAGGCCTTCAGTAAAAGAAAATTCTGCATGAAGAGTTATCTGTAAAAAATATTCCTACAGTGAGTTAAATCATCAAGCAAACATGATTTATAAATATTCCCATCCCATTGTTTTTTCAAGAGTGTAAGCCACGCCTAAAAGCACATTCCTTATTTTGTAGGGAAATATATGACGATGCACACTTTGTCCCACTGTGCCAAGCCTTGTCTTTGAATTTCATTTTAACCTTCTTGTTTTCCCCCTGTGCTATAGTATGATTTCACAGTACATCCTCCCTTCTGCTGATACAGAGACGTGCTTGCATTTTAGGCTAAGATGACTAATATTCAGGAGGAATGAATCCAAATTCAAACTAAATGCACATTTTTGCATTTGTCCAAACCCAGCCATGAATTATCTCAGGCTATCAATAGAAGAAGAGGAAAGTTGCTATCTGTAAATCCCTATTTGTTTTCCCAAATTGCACCCTTGGCAATGGGTGTGACAGAAAAATGTTCAGCATTCCTCTTAGCCTAACCTGCCAAGAGAGATAAAGCCACTTTGATGTCCTGGGACCAGACACTACACAGATTTTTACCCCCAGATGGGCCTCCACCCTTTTCAGAGACAAGTGGGCTAAAATGACCTGCCCCTTACCAGCCTTCCGAATCCCGGAGATAGACTGGTGGCCCTACTGGCTCTAGTAGGTGGCAGATCCAAAGTAAATAAAGGTAATGCTCTTTTGTGACTCTGGCCAACAATGAAGGTAATGACAATGATAATGTAAACACTAGCAATAAAAGGTCATGCAGTAATGGTTAATATTATTAATGCTTAACACTTATTATGTAATCACTATGTTCCAGGGCTGTGCCTATGGAATAGCATGCGTTATTCTATTTAGTCCTTACCGTGTGCCTGTAATGAATCAAATAAAGCTCAGTGTGGTTACGTGCCATAGGTCACACAGCAAGTAGCAGGACTGACTCACACCCACCTTGCTTCCTTCTGAGACCCCTACCCTTTACCTTTTCTAGGTGGCCTATGCACTCCTTACGTATGCCGCTGCCTTTCTCCAGTGAGGCCCACCTTGGGCCTCCTTCTGGGACAGCTTCTCCTAAAACACTGCCCACAGCAGCACTCCCTGGCCCCACTACATACGTGACACACATCAAAATGATCTTTTCTGGAGGCCAGGTGGAAAGAATACCCGAGAAAATATCTGAATGTATTGGGAAATACATTATTTTCGCGAAGTGCTTTGGCAGCCGTCCTGACACTCCTCCCCTAGCTAGCCTTTCCGTTGGTGCCTACTTGACTCAGGGGCAGCCAGTTCCCCTGAGGAGGTCAGAGGAGCCAACTCTGGAAACACTTCCCCTCCTCTGTGAGTCACAGTTATTTTCTTTCACGGTCAAGAATTTGTTCACTCAACATGATGTTCGGAGCACCTACTTTGTACCCGCATTAGGCTAGATCATACACACAGAATGTCCATGAATCCTCACAAAAATATTAAGACACATTTTTTGGTGTTTTGTTTTGTTCTGTTTGGGCTAATGAGAAAAATTAGATCACAAGCATTTATGTAACTTGCCCAAGATACTAAGTGCTGTTGAACCAGAGTGGTTTTCAACCAGAGATTATCTTTTTTTTTATTGCAAATTTTAGTCTTTATTAAATTAATTCAAGATTATGGGAAACAACATAAAACATGTCTATCATGAAAGAACACTTTTTTTTTTAACCTCTTATTCCCCTTCACCTTTCCCCCCTTTTTAAATTTTTCAATTACAGTTGACATTCAGTATTACTTTGTATTAATTTCAGGTATACAGCATAGTGATTAGACATTTACATAATTCAAGAAATGATCTCCCTCCCCTGACTAGTCTAGTACCCACCTAGCACCATACACAGTTATTACCATATTATTGACTATATTCCCTATGTTTTACTTTACATCCACATGACTACCGTGTAACAACCAATTTGTACAACTTAATCCCTTCCCATTTTTCTTCCACACCCGCAACCTGCCTCTCATCTGGCAACCATCAAAATGTCCTTTGTAGCTATGAGTTTCTTTCTGTTATTTTGTTGTTGTTGTTCTTTAGATTTCACATATAAGTAAAATCACATTCCATCTGTCTTTTCAGTCTGACATACATATTCCACTCTGCACCATACCCCCAAGGTCCATCCATGCTGCCGCAGATGGCAAGAACTCATCCCCTTCCATGGCCAAGCAATATTCCATTGTATATATGTATCACCTCCTCTTTATCCATTCATCCATCAACAGACACCCAGGCTGCCTCCACATCTTGGCCTTTGTAGACAATGCTGCAATGAATATATGGATGCATACATCCCCTCAAAGTAACATTTTGGGTTTCTTCAGATAAATACCCAGAAGTGGAATTACTGCAGCCTTTATTGTCTATTTTCATAGCCTTTGTTTTAAAATCTACTTTGCCTGATATAAGCATTGCTACCACAGCTTTTTTTTTCCATGTTCATGAAATAACTTTTTCCATCCCTTTCCGTCTGTGTGTGTGTCTTCCAATCTGAAGTGATTCTCTTGTAGACAGCATATGTAAGGATTTTGTTTTCTTATCCATTCACCCACCCTATACTTTTGATCAGAGAATTTAATCCATTTACACTGAAAGTAATTGTTGATAGATATGTAGTTATGCCATTTTATTACTCATATTTTTGATTTTTTTTTTCACCTTAAAAAGTCCCTCTATCATTCCTTGTAGCACTGGTCTTGTTTGGTGGTGATGCACTCCTTTAGCTTTTTCTTGTCTGGGAAGCTCTTTATATGTCCTTCAAGTTTAGATGACAGCCTTGCTAGGTATAGTAATCTTGGTTGTAGATAACATCCTTGTTTTTCATCACTTTGAATATTTCATGTGAATCCCTTCTTGCCTGTAAAGTTTCTGTTGAGAAATCAGCTGACAATCTTATGGGAGCTCCCTTGTAAGTTACTAGCTGTTTTTCTTTTGCTGTTTTTAGAATTCTCTCTTTGCCATTTTAATCATAATGTGTCTTGTTTTGGGCCTGTTTAGGTTCATCTTATTTGGGACTCTGCACTTCCTGAATTTGTATGTCTATTTCCTTCACTAGGTTAGGAAAGTTTTCAGTTATGATTTCTTCAAATAGGTTCTCAATCCCTTGCTTTCTCTCTTCTCCTGGTACCCCTATGATGCAGATGTTTTATGTATGATGTTGCCCCAGAGGTCTCTATCCTCATTTTCTTATTCTTTTTTTTCCTTTTGCTCTTCTGATTGGGTGTTTTCTGCTACCTTGTCTTCCAAATTGCTGATTGGATCCTCTGCTTCATTTAGTCTACTGGTGATGTCTTCCAGTGCATTCTTCATTTCAGTTATTTTCCACTTCTAATTCGTTCTTTTTTATGGTTTCTATGTCCTTTTTATGCTTTCTATCTCTTTGTTGAAGTTCTCGCTAAGTTCCTTGAGCATCCTTATAATCATTGTTCTGAACTCTGTCTCTGGTAGGTTGCTTGCCTCCTTTACCTTTAGTTATTTTCGGGGAGTTTTCTCATGCTCTTTCATTTGGGATGTATTTCTTTATTTCCTCATTTTGGCTGCCTCTCTGTATTTGTTTCTATGTATTAGGTAGATCTGCTACATCTCTCAGTCTTGCCAGACAGCCTTATGTATTAGGTGCCCTGTTGGTCCCAGTGGCATAATCTCACTGATCACCTGAGCTGGGTGCTCCAGGAGTGTCCCTAGTGTGAGTTGTGTGTGCCCTCCTATTAATTTGTGCCTTGATTGCTATTGGCACATCAGTGGGTGGGATTGACCCTCAAGCTGACTGGCTGTGTGGTTTGACTACATCATCCACAGCCTATGGGCGACTGTGCTGGGAGACTTACCACACAGAGCGGGATTCACTGCAGTGGGCTCTGATGCCTCTTAAGACCACCCTTCGGGTTTGCCACTTGTGGTGCTAATTGGGTGGTGCTCTGCTGTAGTTTAAAGTCAACCTCCAGGTATGTTGATTCTGGGGCCTCTTGGGAGGAGGTCCAGGTCAGCCACTGCCTGTGACCAGCCGGGGGCTACTTGGTAGGAGCTCCAAATGATCCACAGTAGGTCACTGCCTGTGCTGGACCTGGAGGCACATGGGAGAAGCCACACTGTGAACTGAGTATTGCTGCCACCAATACCAGGTCTGGGGTAGCTCTGGAAAAGACAGGCCACACTGAGGCCCACAGTCGGTCGCTGGCCCCTGTAAGGTTTAGCTGCCAATAAAGCCTTTTGTGGTATGGAGTTGGCTGTGGCAGTGTCTCAGTGGGTCACCAGGGTGGAACAAACAGAGGTCACCAGACCAATCAGATTCAGATTTTGTCATAGGTGTGGGGGAGAGCTCAACATAGGAAACATGGTGCCTGTCTGCTGGCCCACAGGAAGAGAACCCCACGCAGCTAAAATGGTGACTCTCCTCCAGCCCTCACCTGAAGCCACACACCTCCGTCTGCCCCACGTATGTCTCTGATGCCCCCAGAGTCACTGTCCCTTCACCAGAGCCCAGGGTGAGTGCCTATGAGCGAGTCTGTGTAGGCACTTTAAGAGGACGTCGGCATTTCCCACAGACTTCTGTCCCATCTGAATGGTCAGAATACCACTGTTTTTCACAGCTTGATGTTGTGGGGGTTCTTCTTCCTGGCACCAGTACACCAAGCTGAGGTGCCTGGTGTGGGGCTTGCATCCCTTGCTTTTCCGTGGGAAACCTCTGTGGCTGTGATATCCCTCCCAATTTTCATTCACCACACAGAGGTCTGGGACCAGCCCATTCTGCATGTCCGTCCCTCCGAACAGTCTTGACATAGCTTCTTCTTCATATCCTTAGTTATAAAACTTCTGTTTCACTAGACTTCAGATGGTTCTCCAGATTGATTGTTCTATAACTTAGTTGTAATTTTGGTGTGTTCATGGGATGAGGCAAGCTCAGCATTTATCTACTCTGCCATCTTGAATTGTTCCCCAACCAGAGGAGATTTTCACTCCCTTTCTTCCAAAGGGAATTTGGCAATGTTTGGAGACACTTGCAGGTGTCACATCTAGGAGGTATAGGGGGCAGGGTTGCTATTGGTATCTAGTGGTGGAGGCCAGGGGTGCTGTTAAAGATCCTAGAATGTGCAGGACAACCCCCGACAAGAAAAATCTATCCTGCCCAAAGTATCAATGTTGCTGAAGGTGAGAAGCCCTGGATTAAGCTAAAAGGCTTTTTATTTGATTCTGCTGCATGGCTGGTCTGGCTGATGACTTAGATGCTTCTAGATTTACCTGGCTTTGAATCATATCCTCTGGCTACTTTGTCAGGAAAGTGTCTACTCTCTTGTCACGTGCAATGGCCTGGGAGCTCAGGTCCTCCCTGCTCAGCTGTCTGGCTCTCCATGGCGTAATGCCTTGATGCTGCTGCAACTGACATACTAAATGCCCAAATTTTGTAGCAACAGTGAGTCAGGAAACATTCATGGCCCAGGAATCTTGGAGTGCTGAGTATTCTACAGATTCAGGGGACCCTCTGTTGAGAGAAGCTTTGCTTTGAGTAATGGTCACAGGATTGGATCCTTTACAGTGGTTCTTGGCCCAAGGAAAAGAGAAGGGGGCTACCCATTTCTTTTCCAGAACATAGTCCAACTTCAGTGAGGCAGAAAAGGACTCAGAACTTAGGACGGCTTCTCTGTCTGGGAAGATGGAAAGTTTGACTGTGTTTACGCACCATCAGGTGACCTGACAATTTTAAACAGAGAGGTAGTATTCACGGTTATTCTACATAAGTAGATGTTTGTTGGGGAAAAATATGAACTGATAGTGTTCATATAAAAATATGACCTGAGCTTGAGCCCTTTGGTGGGCCCTAATACGTGTACATATTCCCTTTAAAAATATGCTATTGAACACTTATTACATGTGTGCATGTACTGAGTAAGGCTTGGGCTATATAGATCCCACTCTCTGGTGGGAGAGAAATCACAGGGGATATGATGTTATAATGGATAGGAAGATAAGTAGTTATGGCAGAGAAATGGGACCAAGACGGGGAGGGAACTGGAAAGACATTCCAGCAGAGGGAATGACATGTGGATAAACCCTCAGGCCAGAGAGAGCATGGCAGGTTTGAGCACCAAAAGAAGCCCAGTGTGGTTGGAGCACAGAGAACAAAGGAGAGAAGTGGTGAGGAGAGTGGGCTAGAGAAGAGGCTGTGGGGAGGGCAGGCAAGGTCAAGTCTGAGAGTCTGCATTCCCAGGAAGTCAGTGTCGTGCCACCGAAGGGTTCCTGATCTGAGTTGTGTCAGAAAGCAGTGGGCACATTGCTGTGAAGGAGCAGACAAGGGCAGATGGCATCTCGGCTGGAGGTGTGGCACAGGATGACGGGGAGAGGAGGATTTGAGGCACACTTGGATGGAGAGAAGCCCCGGAGACGATGATGGAGGAGCTGTGACGGGGGAGGGAGAGGAAGATGAAGGATTCCATCCGCCTCCCTTTCCCGGCAACTGGGTGCATGCCGTTTACCAAGACGGTGCCATTCTGTTTCCTTGACTGAGATGTGGGAACAAAATCTCCACCTTTCCTACCTCACACAGCTGTTTTGGTGACCAAGTGATAAAGTAAATATGAAAGGGTTGTGTCAGCTAAAAAGCATGCTACGTGTCTGGCTACGCAGTGACTGCTCATTATTATTACAACATGTTCATTGTTATGGCTTTGTTATCATTCCCTATGTGCTACAAAACATCACTCCAGCTCTATGACAGTATCATTTGGGTGCCTTACAGCTTGCTGATTTCACGGTTACAGAAAGAATTTACAGAACATATAAAATGACAAGGGAAAAGGTGTGGCTCCTTGTTCTCCAGCGTGAACTTGGCTTTTCAATCTTGAAATTGACTCTGATTGCCATGAGAAAACCCGAACCAGCACAGCGTGGTTGCTGACATGATTGGGGAATTGGGAGTAGACAATGGAAACTGTTTCTCCTGTAGTGTTGTACTGAGTTGCCAAAGAACGCCTGGGTCTCACCAGTCTCAGCCTGGTAATTATCCAAATGGCTCTAGGTCACCAAAACCACAGGAAAGAGCCTACTGGCTTGCTGCTTCTTGCTCCACAGCTCCAAATCTATGACCTTATTTTTTTTTTTTTTTTTTTTTTTTTTATGCTTCTGCAGCCTTAATGAATAGAATGTGATCAGATGAGTCCAGCCAATGTTGCAAGGAAAGTATTTTGGGACCAGTAGACTTGGGCTCAGCCCCTGATTTGCCACTTAATCAGCTATTCACCTTGGGGAATTCACCTTGAGAAGCATCAGTTTCCTTGAGCATTATTTGTGGGATGTAGATAATTGATCCGTTTCAGGGTTGTGAGAGGCAGAAGAGATAACGAGTACATTTTGTAAATTGCAAGATGCTGAAGAAATCATATGGATTGATGGATGGGCTAAGGAATATTAGTATAGTTCCATTTAGGAGAAATTTTAATTTAATTTTTTTTCCTTCCCTTGGGACAAGGGATAACATTTGTTGGAAAAATTACATTAAACTGGAAAATCAGTGACTCAAATTTCTCCATCAGTACAGTTTTGAAAACCACATTCCCTATTGTTGAGGCATGAATAATATAATCTTAACTATGTCTTAGCGTACCCCAGAACTGGAGGTTACCTCAACGACTGTCCTCACACATGCTTTTTAGGAGGGGGTCACAGTGGGAGGCCACTTTCTGTGTAAATCCTGATTATTCGTGATGCTATGTCCAGGCAGCAGCGGTTTGGGGCTGAAGCCCAGACCTCTGACTTCTCGTTCAGCACTTTTTACGCAACCACACACCCTCTCAGGAGTCTTTCTACTTTCTGCCAAACATCACAAGGCCCCTCGAGCAGACAAGGGAGGATCAGTGTCCCAGACCGCTGGTGGTGGTGAAGTCGGTACGTCTGATGGGGGCGGCATTTCACCTTTCCTGCATCGCTGCTCAGGCCCGGCAACATTACAGATTCAATTCACAGAAGTGGAATTTTTTTTCCTTTAAAAATATGACCTCAGTGTTTAGGGTCATCACTGTGTACTATTCACAGTTACTCAGTTTTATTTTGTTTTATTTTTAAAATAAAGCAAACTAGCTCTATGACTTTATGTCAGAACAAAGAAGCTAGTGAACATGAAAACAAGAACTATGGACCATTCCATCTGAGGGGAGAAAGCCCTTGCTTGGACACCAGCGAACCTCTTGACCCTGGGCACCCCAACTCTGCTTTCTCCTTGGTAGATGAAAGTGATGTCGGGAGAGAGGGGAGAACACAGTGGCATTCTCTGTTTGTCAAAACATCTTGAACAATTTTTCAAACATTTTCAGTTTGTTAAAATCCACACTGCATAGTGCCAAGCAGTTTTGCTTAATTTCTAACCCCCTGAGTATTTAAAGGGAAATTTAATCGGTATTTTTCTGAATCGTTTCATTTAACTCATCAGTGTGCTGTTTCCTAAGAGCCACTTGGTGCCAAAGAAGTCCTTCTGTGCCAGTTTAGAAATCTTACTCTGGAAGGCTCGCAAGGACTGAGAGCTGAAAAAGGAGCCAGGGACCTGGGGGTTCTAGAATCTCACCTATCAAGATCTAGAAAGGGCTATGTCTATGTCAAGGTCTTGCTCAAGGTCATCTAAGAAACCAGCAGGAAGGGTGGAATGTCAATCCCAAAGCATATAAATCTGCCCCGGGTGCTACTCTCTCTCTATTCAAAACAACTTAAGAGTTCTGTGGTGGAGAAACGTGAGCTTATACTTAGCAGACTGGCCTGTTAGTACACATGAGCTATTTCCATGATTGTAATACACAGCAATGGATATTTCTAGAATGTTCTACAGGAGCTGGCACGACTACGCACCGTTGCTGTGAGAAAGCTTTTGCTTCCTCAGAGTCAGGGCCCAAGGCCCTCAGGAGACAACAGCATCCCAAAGATAAAAGTTTACAGAAGTGCTTTCTTCCTTCCCAGCCTGCTCCTCTTCCACCAACTCAGTAGAAGCACTTGGGGTCAGTTTCTGTTTCTGTGCATTACAGGTTCCATAGCTGAATGTGTATACACACACATGCCGAGATATATTGTAATGTTCTAAACAAAGGTGTTTAGAACTGAATTTGGGGAATAGGCCAATGCCCCATAATAGGGGACATGTCAAACAAATGTGGGCACATCAACACAGAAGCTGCTGATGCAAAGGCTTAGTGCCTGTTCTGTCCCAGGCATGGTACCCAGTCGTTACACACCTGCAGTCATTTCATCTTCCTAAGGATCCTGTGAGATTGAGACCATTAAGCTGATTTTACAGTGATGATATTGGTGTTTCATGAGGTTGAGTAACTTACTCAAGGATATCCCAGCTAGTAAGTGGCAGAGCTGGACCTGGGCACAGATCTACTGCTTTCAAAGTGCATGCCATTTCCATTTGCCATTCTGCTTGCTGCAAACAATATTTGGTCCTTGGTCACAAGTTTATAAAAGTGGTACAGCCACATGAATGGTGTTCAGACCATTTAGGTGGAGACTTTTAGATTTACTTGTTATTCAGATATTATACATCTTCCATTGGTATCCAGAATTTCCACCATAATACCAGGGCGATCCTGAAATTCCAGAATGCTAGGTAATTCAGTGTCTCATGAAATAAATTAGGGGGCATAATTAGTATTAAATTCTAGTGAATTTAGAAAGTCATGCATCTCCACATAAATGTACCCAACCCTTGCAAACATGTGCTCATGGAAAATACTCCTGGATACTTCCTCAATCCCAATAGAAGCTGCATATCTTCTTGCGATGGTTAAGTGCCAACTTGACTGGGCTAAAGCACACCCAGATAGCTGGTCAAACATTATTTCTGGATGTGTTTGTGAAGGTGTCTCTGGAAGAGACACGCATTTGAATCAGTGGCCCAAGGGAAGAAGATCGTCTTCCCCAGTGCAGACTGGACCCCCATCCAGTCTGTTGAGGGTTTGAACAGAATACAAAGCTGAGGAAGAACAAATCCCCTCTTTCTAGTTGAGCTGAAACATTCATCTTCTCCTGTTCTCAGACATCGGTGCTCCTGGTTCTTGGACTTTCCAACTCAGATCAAGAGTTATACCATCAGCTCCACTGGTTCTCAGGCCTTCAGACTCTGACTGAATGACACTACTGGTTTTCCTCGTTCTCCAGTTTATAGAGGGTAAACTAAGAGACTTCTAGGCCTCCATAGTCTTGTGAGCCAATTCCTATAATGAATCTCCTCATTTATCTATCTGTGTATCTATCATCTTATTGGTTCTGTTTCTCTGGAGAATCCTGACCTGATTAATACACTACTTCATTTACCTTTCTACTCACTCATTTATTGAAAGATTCACTCATTTCCTCATTCATTAATTCAATCACTCATCAATTCATTCATTCAAAATGATCCACAGCAGCTTCCCAATATGGATAACACGGAACTATGCTAGAGCTTGAGGAAGTATTTGTATGTGTGCGGTATGGTGACTGTCTTGAGAGGGATCATGTAGTCATATAAATACCTGGCTGGATACCTGGTACCTAGCTAGGTCCTGAGGATATAGCAGTGAAGAAGGCAGACATGGCCACCATCTACACGAGGCGAATCCTATTCAAAGGCAAGGTTCTTGCCCACAAAGTACAAACAGTAGCAGCCATGAAGACACAAAAGCTGTGACATGGATGGATGTCCAATCTTAGGGGAGGACTTCCCTGGGAATATAGAAAAAAAATTGCGCCTCGAAGGGCCCCAATTCTATAACCAAGCAGACACTTTCATTTCTCTGATAATGGTGACCAAGAAACCTGGAAGGAAGCCCCTTAGTGCCTCAGGAGGGAAGTGGCCTCAGGCTCCCTCATAGCAGAGAAGTGAAAGCAGGGCTTTGGAGTCACGTAGCTGGGTTTCAACAGTATCATCTGGCCCACGTCACCTCATTTCTCTGTGCCTCAGTATTCTCACCTTTTAAATGGAGATAAAAATAATACTCACCTGGCAGGACTGTTATAAGAATCATATGATTTGAGAAACCCAAATATTAAAGAACTTAAAGAACAAAGTTCTATTAAATATAAAATATGCCTTAAGTCCCCACAGGTCTTCTTTAACCTATGGATGGTTATGCTCTAGAACTTGAGTATAATTTAGTCAGAAGCCATTAGCAGTGTATTTTCCCATAGAAACAACATGAAGATAGTAGGCTTCTGTGATAACCCATAAAAACTTATAAAACTCCATAGCTTCAGAGTAGGGAATAGCGCGAGCATTCAGAGCAGGGCCAGTAGCTGGTCACTTCTCGGGGCAGGGCCGTGGGAGGAGCTGGGGCGTAGGAAGTGGGGTCCTGAACACTGTAGGACAGTGTCTCCTATGGGTGGCAGCAGTTCTCTCCTGGGCGTGGGAGCTCTTCAGTCAGAACTACACCCACGTCATTGAGCCCCAGACTTCCCATTGCTTTGGTTTGTGATGACAAACTTCAGGGGTAGCATCTGTTGTTCATCAGGAATTTGGGGAGACTAGAAATTTGTTCTCTTTCTGTGAGACTCAGTATCTGAAAAGCATCACCTCTCTGGACAGATGCACAAGGCTCGCTCATGAGTAGTTTTTCACATGAACACTCCAGTACTCCCTGTGCAGCCCTGTCAGCACCAGAAAGGCAGAGACCCTGGCTATTGTGCCCACCATGGTCGCTTTGATGACCGGCATATGTTCTGACATGTCCTACGCCTTCCATGTAGATTCATCCAATAAACAAACGTTTAATGAATTCCCCATTCAGAGGCCATCAGCCTGGCGATTAGCAGGAGATTTGTCAGCCAACTTATACAGGAGGGAAAGTTGCCATGGTCGAGGCACATTAGGAATGTGGGTGACTGGAATTCCCCCTTCTTCATCTCCTGGATGCCTGTTAATCCATTAGGAACCAAGTTCAAGCACCTCCTCGTCCAGAAAACCTTCTACGTTGCCACCTGCCTCAAACAGAGGCGAAGGTGCATACTCTGATATTATCCTCTGGTTATTTAACACTGCCCCACATTATTTTATATATTTTTGTAAATATGTATATACATTCTTGTTTTAGTTTCAGATGTACAAAACGATGTAATAGTTAGATGTTTACACCCCTTACAAAGTGATACCCTCCCCAATCTACTGCCCCCCTGACATCGTATATAGCTGTTACCATTCCACTGACTCTACTCCCTATGCTGTGCTCCACATCCCGTGAATACACATGTATATATACACAGGATGCAGAAAACATGTATATACATTTTAAGAAAGGAAAAAAAACTGTGTTAAAATTGTAATACTCAATACATCCCGATAACAAAAGATGAATACAAGTCATGTTTGACTTCTGCAATTACAAGAGGTGCTCAAAGTGTTAGTTACTCTCAGCATCCAGACACTTTTGATTAGAACTAATGCTTGAGCAATGTTGACCAAAGTGTCCACTTGTATACCCTTTTTTGGCGCCCCCAGTGTGTATGTATACCAAGGGCAGAACCACTGTGTCTGCAAGGATGAGGCCAGGCTGACATGTTGCTCCTGCTACTTCCTACTGCACTTGTCAGAGTGGATGACTGCCCAGGCCACTGTGTTTCCTTTAGAGGAATGAGCCCCTCCTGTCCAGGGCCAGGGTCACACGTAAGCAAAGTCTGGAACTCCCAAAGCAGCATGGCCTCCCTCCCTCACACAGTGTCGTCAGGTCCCTGTCCCGAAGCAGTATCATCAGCAAGCATACCATTTGAAGCCCTGTGGCTGGGCCTTCTGGGTGTTGGTAAACCTTCTGCAGATCCCTGACCCCGCTGGAGCAGTGGTCCAGGAGAGGGGTCGTCCCTTATCCCTAGGGTTAGGTAAGGCAGACCAGATAACCGAACCCCTGTCTGACCAGCTCCTGAGAATCCAGTCGCACAGCCATTTCTCCTGGACGCCAGCTGGCACCCAGCGGCTGCTCCAAGACAAGTTCCAATGTCCGGGGCTTAAGGGTCCAGACCCAACATTCCAGTCACCATTCTACCCCCCTCCCCCAAACCTAAGTGCAGGAGCCAGTAGGACATAATAAAGTCAGAGTAACTTTATTTTCCAAGGTGCTCACTGTTTTCTCCTGATCTACCCCAAACTGTCTCCCTAACTTTGAATCTGAAAAAATGAAGCTAGGGTCTTGATTTCTTCTTTTCTGCAAGACCCTGAGCTCCTTCTGCAAAATCTTCCCTAGATTCTGTTCTAATGTACGCTGGAGGAAGCAGGTTTTTCAAAGCGCGCTCTCTCTCTCTCTCTCTGTCTCTCTCTCTCTCTCTGTCTCTCTCTGTCTCTCTCTCTCACACACACACACACATACACACACACACACACACTTCACCTCATACAAAAATTCTTGTACAATCTTATACTTACATAACTTAAAGCTATTTCATAATAAGAAACATTTTCCAATATGTGGAAATAAGTGAAATTTTTAAATGGCAGATTATTTTTGTTTGTTTGTTTGTTTGTTTTATGAAAAAGTCCTCCTCATCAAATAGCCCTCTGCATGCTTGGTGCTTGACTGAATGACAAATGTGCGGATGGAAAGAGGGAACGCTTAAGGACTCTTAGCATAATTGGAAGAAAGAAGAGCTCATATAATGGGGACTCATTGGAGGAAGGTGGGTTGGGTTGCAAAGGGATGGGTTGAGGAGTTTGTGTCCGTGAATACTGACAAGCAGAATGTCAGGAATTAAAGAACATGCGATAAATGTGTTACCCAGGAAAGAGGACAGTTGATTGGGTGAAGATACCAGGAATGGTGACCTAACTGATTCCAGAAAAGTGATGGAAGCACATTCTCTGCAAAGGGTTAGTAACTTGCCAAATGGCTCACCTTCTTTGGCATTCTCTCCTCCCCCAAGGTGGAAGTATAAATCATTGACTATGAGGATAATGGGAAGCAGATTTGCCTCTGCTAATTTCTGGGATATGGATGGTCTTTAGAAAAAGCCTCATAAGACATTGCTGACTGTTTTGAGCCCTACCACCTTGCTGGAAGGCACATGTGAGATGCAGACTGTCATGTCTGTGCTCCAACATGGGGGATGCCTTAGGGGAGGGTGGAGCCACACAGGTAACACCTGTGAACCCATCCTGTGTTCCAGGAGATGAGGAACCTTCTTCCTTTATTTTGAATCTCAGAGCCGGGGATGAGGAAACTGTAGTCTATCCTTCTGTGTGCTCTAAGTAGATGCATCCTTCCCTTAGATGCGAGCTGGGGTCACTTTAGAAATCTGTCTCCCTATGGTCTGAATAGACTCAGGAAAGGCTGGTCAGAACCAAAGACTTGCTAAGTCAAAATTGCTGGGAGTGCATAGAAACAAAAAGTGAATACAAAAATCTACTTCATGAGAAATCGAGTTAGTATAAACCAAAAAGCAAAAAAGCCAAGGAGAAAGAAAGTGCTCCCTGAAAAGAGACGTGCCCATAGCTCCGGAAGTAGGAACACTTGACTGAGCAAGGCAGGGAGCAGCAGCAAAGCAGGGTGTCTTGCTTCCTCTCACTGAGCCTCAGAAGCACTTTGTTGAGAGGTGGCATCTCCCTGTCTCCCTGGTGGAGACCCTGTTCCGGGGCTGGCCTCCCTCAGGAGCCCCTCTGGGCGCAGAGCTGGGTGTGGGAAGATCTTCTCCAGGTAACTCTGCTGCTATATATTTCATAGGACCACAGCACCCCAAAACTATAATGGTCGTGTGTTGTGCCAGGTGAATATGGGGACCACATTTATTAGGGACCTCTGACTCACAAGTCATTACATGTCAGTGTAGTCTCTGTGCAGTGGGAAAGCTGGAATGAAACCGAATGTTGTCTAATGGTTATCTTACAGCAAACAAATGCATGGATTATAGAGTGTCACAGACTGTTGGGATAGGAAAGGAACTTAAAGATTGTGTCTTCCAAATTTTTTATTCTACCTATGGAGAAACTGAGCTTCAGAAGGGAGAAGACTTAGGCGACCCCTTTTGTTGAAGTTTGTGGGATAGTTTGGACTTTCTGAACAGGAATTGTCAATGCCTCTATGTAGAATTGATCTCAAAGTATACTTTTGAAATGTATTTTATTCCTCAGAAATTCATTTTTCACTGTATTGCAACAGGTAAGCAAGAGGCCGAGGAATGGGAAAAAAGCTAAGATATATTTTACATTGTGAAGCATAATATTAACTCTGACATGAGATAAAAGGACATGTATGTGACTATTGTCTTCTTTAAAAATATATATCATATGCCTACATGTCCCAAAGTATTAATAGGAAAGCAACCGTATTCCACAGAACTGGAGTTATCAACTAAGTGATTTTCACATGAGTAAGGTGTTACTATAAATACTTGAAATGTTACGGTAAGAAATGCATCATAAAATAAAAAATGAGAAACAAAATAATTTAAGTAAATTTAACTTGTATTACTATAATGAAAGAAACTACATTATGAAAAATTTAAGTATATATTACGAATATTATCAGTTTGATATATCAGCTTACTTTTTTTTGAATAGAAAATGTATAGTACCTACATTAATCAAAATGGATATTAGTGCTACCCTCTATGATTTTTGCCCTCCAGAAAACATTTTGGAAGGAATTATGTTAATATAATGAGGGTAATTTGTAGCTGGTTAATTATTCAGTAGATCAAATCAATAAGCATATTCTTGTAGCCTGGTGTGTGTGTGTGCATGCGTGTGTGTGTGTGTGTGTGTGTGTGTGTGTGTGTGTGTGTGCAGACTGAGTAAGGAGAAGGATGAAGTTAGCCCCGATCAGAATATCTGAGTAAGAACCAGAGTGTTAGTGAATACAATATAATGAGGCAACTTCAGCGACACAAGCTATCCATCTGTGAGTGTTAACCAATATAACTCATGACCAAAACCAGTCAAGATGAGAGGGAGTTTTGTGTGACTCTAGGTCCTCACACCTTTAAGCCCCACTCCTTTCTTTGCACTGCCAGGTGCACTATGAAGAGATTCGTGCACCTTGGGAAAGCTTCAACCCTCATCCTCAAAACCTACCCACTTCCTCTCGTATGCAATCACCTCTTTGATCCCACCTTGTCAGCTGGTATGGCCCTCAAATAGAGGAAAATAATAGGATGAGGAAACAGGTTATTAGCTCCCAGCATTGGCTTCATGTGTTGCTCAGACAAGACTATGCCCCAGTGGGGTGAAAGGGGCATTATCAACATTTGCAGAAGGTTCGGACATGGAAATTATGTTTGCACATGGACTGGGAAGGTGAGGTACCGGACAACATTTATACACAACTGCGGGGCCCTTACAAGTTACCAAAAACTTATCCTAATGGAAGCAGGGAGAGGATGGAGATTGATATAGTTTTAAAACTTCTCCAAAGTTGCTCCCCAAGCAAAATCAGAGAGTAAGAGTCATTTCATATTCAGTCTCCTTCCAAATTTCAACATTTGACTTAATCATTAATTATTAAATCATGTGGGTACAGAAAACTGACCTTGACCTTCACTATCCTGGACTTAAATGGTTCATACTTATGTGGTTTACTTCCAGTACATACACCTTTGGGGATAGTTACCACTTTTTAATCTATCACAGTCTTATGCAAGTTGATTATTAATATTATGAAAGAAGGTATATAATTGTACTCGTATATATGTATTCATTATCATTCTATAATATTTCACAAAAGACATTGATTGCCAGATACTCTGCTAGTTAAACACTTTTGAGAATCACTGGACTAGTTCCAACTTGGTTCAAATAGTTGTCTCTCCCTTCAAAACTCTCCCCTCGTTCTGGCCCCACCCCGCCAAAGACATGAGTGACATGGGCAGGTTAACTGCCTGTATGGCAATTCCTTTCAGCTCATGTTGACCAGCAGCAGCATTCTTTCTGCATGTGCATGTCTGACCTTCTGTTTTAGACGAGGCCAAAAGGGAAGGGGAGGCTCTGCTTTAACCTGACTGCAAGTATGGCCAACACAAAATGAGTTTGTGGTGGTTGATTGATTCATGAAGTTAGAATTGCTGTGGGCGGATATAGAACCTAAAGCTATTGGAGAAAGTGGAACCTTGGAACCAGAATGGACTTTCAGAGATGCCCTGACTTATCTACAGCCAGAAACTCCACAGACCCCCATGACAAGAATAGCGGGGCATGCAGCTGCTAATTCTCCCCGGGGAGTCCTGGCAGTTCTGCTAGGCTCTTGGCAATTTTTCTTATTCAATCCTTATTCTCATGTGCACCATTGCTCTGACGCAGCTTGTGACCATGAGACTGCAGCAGAGGAATTCCCCAGGGCAGTGTCAAAAAGGGGTTTTATTCTCTATGGAACTGCCTAGTAATTGTTTTTCCTTCTCACCAGAACAGGTAAGGTTACGTTTGCTACTCTTAAGTAGGATGCGCACTGCACGTAGAGAGAGAGACTGATACGTTCACGTCCCTCTTTGGGGTTCCCTAAGTAGATCAGGGAAACGTGTCCCTTCATAGCTCTCAAAAAGTAAAAGTATACGATGTTAGAGTTGCACAATAAATGGAGGTCACCACTGAAATATCTCCGGGAGATGTTAAACTGAGTCACAGCTCTCAGGACTGTGACAGAACAGAGACGTGTCCTACACGGGATGGTAGGCTCTACATTCCCCATCAGAATTTGGCTGCAGACCCCAGTCATCTGAGTGACAACTTACATATTGATGACCCAGGACTACTGCCGTGTTTCCCTGAAAATAACACCTAGCCGGACAATCAGCTCTAATAAGTCTTTTTGAGCAAAAATTAATATAAGACCCGGTCTTATTTTACTATATAAGACCAGGTATAATATAATATAATATAATACTGGGTCTTATGTTAAATTTTGTTCCAAAAAACACATTAGAGCTGATTGTCCAGCTAGGTCTTATTTTTGGAAAAACACGGTATTTGGATCACTCGAAGCTGAGGCTGAAAATAGTACAGGAAACATCTGTAAATTGTTAGGATATTACATTTTATTTATTTATTTGTTTGTTTATTGACATTCAGTATTATTTTATATTAATTTCAGGTGTACAGCATATGGTTAGACATTTATATAACTTAAGAAGTGATCCCCCTGACTAGTCTAGCACCCACCTTGCACTGTACATAGTTATTACCATATTATTGATTATATTCCCTAGGCTTTACTTTACATCCCCATGACTATTTCATAACTACCAATTTGTACTTCTTAATGCCTTCACCTTTTTCACCCTGCCTCCATACCCCCTCCCGTCTATCACCCCAATAAATCTAGTACCCATCTGACACCAAACACAGTTATTACAATATTATTGACTATATTCCTTATACTATACCCTACATCCCCATGACCACCGTGTAACAACCAATTTGTCCTTAATCCCAATGTCTTTATCACCCACACCCGCAGGCCCCCTCCCATCTGGCAACCTTCAGAAGGTTTTCTGTATCTATGAGTTTGTTTCCATTTTGTTTGTTAATTTTGTTCTTTAGATTCCACATATAAGTGATATCTCATTGCATCTGTCTTTCTCTGCCTGACACACTCCACTCAGCACAATACGCTCCAGGTCCATCCATGCCACCGTAGATGGCAAGAACCCATTCCCTTCCATGACTGAGCAATATTCCAATGTACACCTCTTCATTGTCCATTCTTCTATCAATGCACAGACACCCAGGCTGCCTCCACATCTTGGCCATTGTAAACAACGTTGCAACGAACATATGGATGCACATACCTCCTCGAAGTAGCATTTTTGGTTTCTTCAGATAAATACCTGGAAGTGGGATTACTGGGTCCTTCACTATCTCTTGTTATAGCCTTCTGCTTAGACAGTTCATTCTTTTTTGTACCACTGTTTTATAAAGTTTGTCCTCATACCGACGTAAAATGCTGCTTCCCTATCACTTTGCTCCTTTCTCCTCATTTAAGTTCCCTGGAGTCCCTTTTATTTAACAGTGTTTTACGGATATACAGATGCCACGACCTCCCTTCTCTGCTCCTCAACTCTTGTCTTCTCTGTTCTCACGAGTGTTCCTTGTAAGCTCTTTCTTCGCTCTCCTGGCTTCCCTTCTTTAGAACAACTACAATTTCCTGGAGAAATGTTTTCCCTTGGATAGAAAGAACATGATACTCAGGTGAGATGAACATATTTCTTATTCTGAAAACTAGACATTCAGCAACTAGGAAGTCTAAACATTAATATTTTAAAATGTCAAACAAGTAGGATTTCGCTGATCATTAGACAACTTTAGAATTGTCTTTGAGACGTTGAGATGCAATACCAAATGAGTAAAAGTGATAAATTGCAAATGTACATGTACAGATGTAGATATATGTGTGCACTCAGGGTGGTCCACTTGATGGAGGGTCCTTATAAACTGTAGTAAGTCCAGAAGCTTCCAGAATGCCTTCAACTCAATTTATGAGGTAGGCTTTCTTTGGGGGTCTACCATACATAAATAACTATTGATTAGCTTCCTAGAGACAGGTTTTTAGGAGAACTCTGAACAAGGGCATTAGAGAAATGCCCCCACTGGGGTCATTTTTGTTGACCTGGGACTACATAAAAATAGGAGTATTGAATGCTTAATGTCACATTTTATTGCTTGGTTCAGCTAATTTGTCTTGTGGGAAGCAAATGTTTTTGAAAGCATTCCAGACCCTTTGTAGTGTTAAAGCTCATTACCTTGGATTTCATATGAGCCAAAAAATATACAACCAACTAAGTGTTCTGACCCTCAGCAAAATTTCATGACTAGACAGAAGCAAAGTTGTGAATATCGTGTCATGCAAAAAAGGGGAATTTAGGAAATGCATTCATAATAAAATGCAATATAATAAATTTGGGGGGATTCCTTTGTTACTGTTTTCTTTAAAGTGCTAAAGATGATTTAATGAACAGATTAAAGGTGCGGTATAGCTTCGTTAGGGAAATTATATTACTTTTCTGTTAATCCTTAACTCTCGATCCAAGTGTCTGAGCTTGAAAAATGACTGCAGTTTACCCACAGATACAGACCAGAATACATTTTTCAGTATCTACAAGAGACCCCATCTTGTGCCAGGTTCTTTCAGATACACAATTCGATTCTAACTCTTGAGGAATTGTTTATCCCATTTTACAGACAAGGAAACGAAGGCCACATTGTCACTATTATTATTTTTTTTTTTTAAAGGAGGGATTCACAAGAGCCAAACTTTTATTGCTCCATCTGGTTCTCAAGATACCCACAATCTGATCCTAATTTACCTTGTTAGACCTTGTTTCCCACTCATATTTTTAAGGCCCTCTAAAACTAACTTAATGGGTCAGGTAACAGTCATCAAACACTATGTGTATTCAAAATCCCACAAGTTTGCTCCCTCTGAAATATTCTGTCTTATCTATTCTGTCTTGTTGAAATTATCCAACTGTCAATCATCTGAATGATTCCTTCTATAGGAAACACTCTCAGGGGGGTCTGACAGGCGAATGCTGTTAATATTCTCTTAACTCCTTGTCCAGATATGCTGAGGGAATAGTAAAATATTTTACTACTAATGGGGTGAAACAAATCAATATGTAAAACAAAAGTTAAAATGTTCTTTTTATTCTACAAATAAGTTAATCTATGTATTATAGGATCCTTTGCCAAATGATAGAAATTGTGGGGCAAATTATGCATAAAAGTATTCTTACAATGTCCAAATCACTTATTGAGATTAGGACACTGCTGGCGTGGCCATTCTTTTGATACAAGTGTCACTAATTAAATAATGAACCTGTTTGCGACTATTTTGACAGGGAGATGAATGCATGTTTTCAATATCTTTTCATTAAATATAGTCCATAGGTGACTCAGCTCAATAAGTAGAGAATTTCTCTTAACAATAGTTCCATTATTCATGTTACCAAATCCTTTATCATCTTCAGCTGAGCTTATGTAATTTCATTAAATTGTTTTTAGTCCGTATACTTCCATCTGTGATATTGACATCATAAATATCTCTATTATGAACTAAGTCAAAAATCATTTCTTAGAATGTTATATTTATAAACTTGATTTTATTTAGGTTTTGGTCCCTTTCATTCCACAGAGATTTACAAAGTTTCTTTGGTCAAGTTTCAGGATATACATAAATTCAACGTATTTTTTACTTTTTTTCATCAAATCATGGTCACATTTTCATATATTAAACAATTTAATAGCTATTTCTCTTGGAATGATACTTTTTAAAAATATTTTATTTTTATTTCTGTATTTTTTGATTCTCTTTTATAGTTACCTTTTTAGTTTCTCTAAATAATAACTAAAAGATTCATATTCTGTGAAGCTAAAATGTATCCAAATTATGGTTACAATTGGTTATGGTTATCTTCAAATTATGTAATTTTTCTAATTTCACAATTTTTGGGGAGTGACTATTCAAACCTTGGTTCAGTTTCAAAGGCTTTTGCAGCTCTAGCACCATCTTCTACCTTTGAGATCCAAATATGCCTTCAGTTGTTATGATTTCAGTTCTACCTATATCAGTCTCCTCTCTGATGTTTATTTGATGCATAATAAGATTCATTGATTTGTAGCTTTATTGTATATCTTCTTCCAGAGAAATAACTTAGTACCAAGCCAAGATTTCCAGAAAGATTTCTCACACTGCGGAAGACTTTCCGGCTTTTCTCCCTAGCCCTGGCACAATCTGTATGGCCTAATCCTTGGATCTGTAGTTTCTTCATCAACGCGTGGGGGAAATACCTTCTCATGTATTTGTTATAAAGACTACCTGAAATGCAGTTGTATGTAAAATCCTGACACGTGGGCTTGTCACGAATTACACTATAATCGTTATTATCTGTGATGTACAATTTTTTTTCATGACCAGCATCTTTGCTTCCCTATTTTGATAGTAGAAACTCTTTCTGTGGGGACCGGCTCCTCCCTACTCAAACCATTTCTGTGGGCTGACAGTTCCATGACCCCCATCTCCAAGACACAGTATGAGCACGTGACCCAGATCCAAATAAAAATAATCATGTTCCCTCCCCCTAGCAAGTGATTGGTCTGGGAAGGGAATATGACCCAAGGCACAGAAATCAGAGTTTTTCCCTGTGGTTCTCCGAACTGGAGCAAATAGAGAAAATTCCTTTTCCTTTCTGATTAAAGGAGCATCGCAGATGTGATGACTGCAGACCTAGTGGTGACCTTGTTCTCTACACGGTGGAGAGAGTAAAGCTGACACCAGGAAGAGGTAGTGGAGACAGCATCCTGGAGAGGGTGAGTCTGCTATCCCCAAAGTTTCCAGTTACTGCAACACTTCCATTAATTTTATGAGCTTTCATCTATTCTTACAATGAACATGTGTTAAAACAAGGTTGAATCCAGTTTTTGCCATTTGTACCCAAGAGCTTTTCTGACGAGTGTATCAGTTTGCCTAAGGAAAAGCAGCACTATTATAAAAAGCAGCAGAGCAGACTCGTTTCAGGTAACTGTGGTGGTGTTAGTGAGTTTTAGATGCAGAAATGTCTATAACGTGAAGAGCTACAGAGCCCAGGCTTTCCAAAGCAAAACAGTGTATACAGTTAACCAGGATGACATGCGATAGAGAGTGGGTGCAGATCCTTGAAAGAGAAAAACACTCCCAGGTGCTCCCATCGAGTCACCATGAGGAAGATTGTATAAAATGATCCAGTTGAGGAGGCAGTGGCTTGCAGAAAGTATAATAGATAGTGGCAAGATGGCTGCCGGGTGGGGAATTTGCAACCAGTACATTGCACTGTATCTCTCCTTAACCTAATGTGTCACCTGTGTGAGGTAGATCTCTGAAGGAACTCTGGATTAAAGGCAATCAATGTTATTGTCCTTTCAGTTACTTGGTCTTCTGCAAGGCATCTAAATTTTCTGGGACTCTCACCTATATCTGCTCAACTCCGAAAACCAGTCTCTTGACCACTTCACGGTATTGAATTGGTCCCGCTTGTGGTGTGAGAGGGTTGTGCAGCTCAGCATTTTGGCATCATGTTGGCTGTAACATGCCCTATTGCAGGAAGTAGGCCAGGTTTCCTGGTCTGGAATTATTGGGTAAGCAGCTACCCAGAGAGGGTCTGGCAGGACTCTTTAGACTTGGCATGTCTGGTTTCAGTAGACATCAGAAGAGCCCTAATGTTTGTCACATTCTCATGCCGGATGTTCTCCTCACAATAATTGGTCCCTCAGGCTGGGGCACGGGGAGGATATCTCTCTTGCCAGAGTGTATTCTCTGAAGTCTCACACCGAAATAGCCTCCATGCTCGAAGTCATTCATAGCTCGCTTGGGGGAAATGCTTTGGGGTTCAGTATTGTTGGTGTTTTCATGCTACGATCCATCTCCAAGGAGCAGGGAGCCTCTGGCTCTCGGCTGTAGGCAGTCAGGTGGAGCACAGAACATTGGAATGTTAGAGTGAGAGGAGACTAAAGAGATCCACACAATTTTCTCTTCCTGCTCTTGGACACCAAGGGGAAGATGTCCCACACATGGTTAGTGACAGACCTGGTCTGATGACAGCTTCTCTCCCCCCACTACACACAACACTGCCTGAAGCCATGTGAACTTGATGGAGCTCGGCTCTGCATGGATGCCCATTTTGTGACTGGGTTAAGGTCACGCTCATGCAGTGGCTTGGAGAGGGTGTGTTTAGAGAGACCACAATGCCTGAGACCGGAGTCCTAGGGGTGGTAAAAACTGCAGCTTCACAGACAGATGGAGGCACCGTGCAGGAAAGCCAGGCCTGTATGCCGGTGCTGGGCATCATTCTAGGCCCTTGGAGTGATTCAGGAGACAGAGATCCTTCTCATCTAAATCTGGCCTTGTTCACTCAGCACACCTACTTACAACGAACACCTTCTATTGCCCAGGCTCTGTGCTAAAACTGGATATACAAGGAAAAGAAATGGCCTCTGTCCTCAGGAAGCTCATAGGCTAGTGACAGAAGGGTGAGTGCCATGTGAAATGGGAAATCCCTCTGTGCTGGGAAAACCGAGGCCAAGTGCACTTGTGGGGTTTCATAGATTTTCGCTGTCATCCACGGTGGAGAAATCAAAGCATAGAGCATCAATGTCTATAAGGACTGATAATGGCTGCCAGCCATTTTATTACATTTTTACCTAATTAAACAACTGGGGAGCAGGAGATCTGGGTACCAGGCCTTTTGCAGGTGCCAGCACCCCTCTTCTGCCTCCTGCAGCACATGGCGCTCATCCCAGAAGTTCTGTTCACATTGAGTTGCAACTAGCAGTTCAACTAGTAGCTACATCCTCTTCCGGACTGTTAGTCAGGGGGCATGGGATTGTACTTATTCTTTTTATCTCCTGGATCAAACATGGTCTGCACAGAAAGTAAAAAAAAAAAGACTCTTAGAATGTCTGCTCAGTGAACAAAGAGGGTTTCCTTTCATGTCCTCTTTAATGTTCCATCAGTCCCTGGGTCTCAGCGTATTATTAGTAAAATGCAGGGGTTGAGTCCTATGATGTCTAAATTTTCCCTGCTTTCCCTTGGGGGATGTTCAGTGGTTTAATGTGGATCAGAGGTTGGCATGAACTGGTGTAATGGTGCGTATGTGTGTGTACCTGTGTGCATGTCAGTGTGGGTGGTCAAGTAATTAATTGGCAGGCGCCTATGAATGTGCAGGTCACACGGCTTTCAAGGTTAAAGCAAGAGTGCTACTTCTAGATCATGTATAAGAAAGCACCTTGGAACAAAAAGATACGAGAAAAAGTGAGTGAGGTGAGCGTGGTTCTTAAACATTCGGGGGAGAGTGGCAGAGGAGGGCACTGCAGCCTAGACAAAAAATCACATGATTGTCATGTGTGAGATCATTTGTTCAATCCTCGGCATTTTCATTGTAAGAAAGAAAGATAGGTGATAACCGCATACTCCTTAATGAAAAATATCTGAGTCCTGTTTTTGATTTGTATGTGGGGAAAGTAATTCAGTTTTCTTTCATGGAGTAATGATGCCGGTTGCATGGGATGGTGGAGGGAATGAGGGAGGGGATATCAGTAAACCCCGTATGGCAGGGCCTGTTACATAGCGAGTAGTCAAGAATACTGTTATGCTCTTATTGTTACTATTGTTAGTATTTTCATTGTGGAAATGTTTTCTGGAGAATAGTGCTCAAGCCAAGGCATACCCTTGGGAGCAGGACCCAAGGATGGTAAGTTTGCCTGGTCTCCTCACCAGACCTGGACACTGTGGGCAGCACCCAGGACTGAGGTCTGTTGCATAAACCACCCAGATGTGGGAAGAGAGCTGGTGTCCTTTCACACAAACACACAGGGAGGGTCAGTTCGTGCCCTGCTACCATCTTGCTGGGCATGTGCTGGTGGCTGGTATGATCTTGAGCAGAGGGGGTTCATTACCAACATGGTATTGAACTCTACCCCCTTCTGGAAGCCACACTCTAGCCTCATATGCCTCCCACATAGCAATCTGGCTGCATGCTTCTTTAATTTTGTGCCTTCTAAACATGTGCTCCATTAGGTAGCACCCTTCTCCTGAGATCTCTGACTTGACATCTTAAGCAAAGCCTGATAAATGGTATTAGTTGCAAAATGTTGTGTGCATATGTGTGTTGTGCACACGTGTGTTCCTGTGTATGTATGCATGTGTTTAAAACACTCTGATCTGCCTGGGATGGTTCCAGAGCCTTTGCTGGGGCAGGTCAGTGGCTGGTTCTGAAAACTTCCATGTGTTCCGGGTCTGTGAGGCAGGAGGGAGGCCCTTGTTAACATCCCCTATCTCTAGACTCAGCATCAGTCATGGTACCCTCTGGAGAAGCAAATTGGGTGGAAAGTTAAATTACTTCCACATACGCAGAAGCACCATTGCACCAAACACTAATATGAATAAAATAAATGCATAAAGACTCGAAGCATATTATCACATTTAGACCAAACTCTAGCTATTACCAGGCATATAGGCCAGAGGTTTTCAAAGTTGTTATTCTTGAAAAATATGATTGATTTTTGGACTTTTTTCCTTTAACTTCAATGTCATGAACCAGACATCCATAATTATATTATTTGTCTTATACAAATGAAAAAGAATAAATTAAAACTGGACATGTTGCAACAGGACTGTTGACACTATATACAAAGCCTGCTTATTGTCATAAGATACTCTTAACCTTCAAGCCAAAATCTTTCAAAACTATTAGTGTTAAATCTCACAGCTGTTGTCAGAGTTCTCCTGTTCTCTGTTTTATGCATTGTGCTTTATTTGAAATGTTTGTTATATTTGTGTATATAACTTGCTGTGAGCTGTTCCTTGAAAGCTCCAAGGATTAAACATGAAGGTTGAGCCAGTTCAAAAGGAACAAAGTTAAGAAAATTAAAGAAAACTTGCTAAAATGAATGTTTAAACCATTAAAATATTTAGCAAGGTTTGCCTGGAGCTGTTTCCTTTATATAAAACATTATGCATTTCTTTTCTCTTTCATTCTTTCTCCTTTAAAACAAATGAGGTTAAGGAAAACATACTTCTGCTCTGAAGTTTTTTTTTTCTTTAAAGCATTAGAAATTTAATATCTAAATATTTTATGCTAATAGATATGCTTGATTGAGGCAGAAATATCTCAAACATCCCAAGTCTTCAAGCTAGTGGTTTCTGGGTATATTTGATAGGTGAAGGCGATACAGACTCCAAGAGATCGTCGTCTTTGAACTTGGATCACCTTATGAATTTACTAAGTCATCAGGATTTAATGTATAGCAACAGATGATATACTTCTTATGTACCTTCAAAATGCAAAAGGAAGGATGAACTTTGCATAACTCAATGTAGATTTATCAGACATTCTGGGTTTATTTATCCAGTACCTAAAGAACAGTGTTCAGTTGGTGTGCTGTCTGCTCCTCTACCACCCCATGACATTTGGAGTTTCCTCCTAGCCCACCCTGTTCAAAAATGCCAGGTCTTTGACTTGTTCAGGCATGCATGCACCCATACATCATCCATATATCCATCCATCCATCCATCCATCCATCCATCCATCCATCCATGCATCCATGCATCCACCCTCCCATCCACCCATCCATCCATCCACCCATCCATCCATCATCCATCGATCCATCCATCCATCCATCCATCCATCCATCCATCCATCCATCCATCCATGTAACCATTTTGGGCAAGTGTGGTATGATGGAAAGAACACAAGCTCCAAGGCAAACCACCCTGTGTTCAAATGACATCTCCTAGCTGAATGATTTGCAAACATACACAGTGCCCTCTCTGAGCCTTGGTTTCCTCTTCTGTAAAATATGAATGATACAGTGCCCACTTCATGGGAGTATTTTGGGACTTATATAAGATAATGTACTTAAAATGTTTTTTTAGTGCTTAGCTTAATAAATGTTAGGAGAAAATATTCATCAACAAATAGAGTGGGTTTTTACTGAAGCTGGTTACTTTCTCCATCCTCTCAGGTTCACAAAGCCTAAATGAAAATAGGAATCTTGTGAGTTGTACTTTTGTGGGATCACCAACCAGCTTTGACTAGGGCAGAGGGTCCCAAACTTTCTTGAATCACAGTGCCCTTAGTGACTCAATAATTTGTTTATGGTATCCCCAGACCAAAAGAACCACCAATATTTCCATCTGTTAATTAGTTAGGTCCAAATAACTTGATGTACATTTATGCTCTAATTTGGTATATATACCATTCTTCTTTCCTGTTCCACGTTGATTTTCATGCAGTGCTAACTTTTTACATGCAACCACCAAAAACCTAGCTTTGCAAAAATATGACATCATTGCAAGGAATGTGATACAATCTAATATTGAAATTGTGCCCTACTTCAAGCCAGTAGTTCTCATGATGTGTGACAGATGGCCAGTGTCAGTATGCTTCTCTTGAAATTAATTTCTTTAATTAAAAAAAAAAAAAAATGTAAAAGCCGGTGCCTCCCCTCCCCCATGCATTGACTGCAGCCTCAGTGCACACTCTGGGAACAATGGGACTAGAATACCCACAGAGGAATTTTTCCTTACTTCTGCCAACAAATGACCTTGCTTCTAGCCCCAAGTATGGATCTCATAAGGAGGTACCTGTGAAGATACTAAAATAGCAAAAGCCATACCTTCTGTGCATCTGTATCAACCCAGCAGTTCAGGGTACAAGTTCCAGACTTAGCTGTGTGTATTGTGGGCTCTCTGACCAATGTGCTCAAAGCGGAGGTCAAACGGAGCATAAGGACATACAGGTGCTAAAGAAATACAGCTGCCCAGCAAGCGGCCTGCATGGCTGGCTGTGTCATCACCAAGTGGCTTCCTTACAGAATGACTAATCATCCCATCATCCCCTTCTGAATTGCCATCACACTTATTGCCAGAAGCACGGAGACTCATAGGTTGCCATCCACAGTCACCAACCAAATAACTGCCTGCTTAGTGCCTGGCATTGGTTAACTGAGCTTCCTGTTTCTAAACTCTGCTGGGCACATAATCAAGGGCATGCTTTTCTCTCCAGCACTCAGCTTGCCCTTCACAGGCCCAGCCCTTCGGTTGTGACTCAGTATCTTCACACAGTGTCATTTCAATTAGCAGCTCTCAGAGGTGTTGCAGAGGCATGCGTTGGGCTGTAGTCTGTTTATTCTCACACCATTGAATGTACACTTTTGTGTTTCCATTTAGAACCTTCCAGGTGTCTGGACAACTACATTATATTATTTGGGTGCTAAAAGAAAAGTCTCTGACATTCTGTCTTGCCCTTTAAGGAAAAATACTTAACGTCTCCATGTAGCTGCTCCTTGGGGTAAAGTCTTACCTTATTTAACAAATACAAATCCTGTGCTTTATTTTGAAGCTCTCAGATCTTCAGGGCGTGTGGCCGGTCTGTGGGTAGAGTGAGAAGGAGGGGAGTTAGCGAGGACACTTGCTGGAGAAGCTAATTTCTCCTCCAACTCTGACCGGGAAACTGCACACAGTGGTGGCCAGAGGACACAAGACCAGGAGCCACATCCATCTCCACCTGCTGCCTGAGATCCCCTGTATTTGCCAAAAAGAAATGAGCTCCTGGCACCTCAAAGCTTGGACTTGACCTTTGACTTACCCAGAAGAGTAGCCTGGAACCCTTTTCCTGCTGATGAATAGTTGGAAAGCCCGCCCCCAACACACAGGTGCCAGGATAATTTCCCCCCACCATCAAAGTCAAAAGTGTCTGTTTTATTCTTATTTAAAGAATTCATCTGATATATTGAAAAAAAATAGAAACTGTTCAATCTTGAAGAGAACAGCAGAAATCCTTGTCAAGATATTATCTTTCCTTCCTTTTTTTTTTTTTTTTTGTTTGTTTGTTTGTTTGCTTTTGCTTTTAAAATTAATTCTAGAAAAGTAGTTGAGCTCTCTGTATATGTGGCATCCTCATGTCCAGGTCTGTCTTGACTCCAGTTGAAATTCCAGAACCTCCAGTCCTATGATAACATGATCCACCCCTTATCTTACTCTGTACTCAGTTTGCCCACCCAGCCCTCTCCACTGATGCACGTGCACAGCTCTTGCCTGATGTGTGAGGGGAGTTGCAATCTCCAAATGGTTTCAGAGAGGGAAAGCCTAGTAGAAGAGGTGGAGAAGAGGTAGAAAGAATGTGTTGGGCTCAAAAACAGGAGCCATTGTGGTAGAGGAACAGTCCTCATGTTTTCCAGGACTTTCAACCATGAACCAAGTTGTAAATATAACTGAAGAGACAAAAGGTCTTTCTACCTTTTTCATGCCAGCAACCTCACTCTGGTTCCAGAAGCAGAAATAGATCCCACATTATCTTTCTTAATACATTCTTGTAAGACTTATACAGTAGTCCCCTCTTTTCCATTGCGGGGGGGACATTCCAGGACCCCCAGTGGATTCCTGAGACCACAGATAGTACTGGACTTTGTATATACTATGGTTTTTCCGACACATGCATGCCTATGATAAAGTTTAATTTATAAATTAGGCACAGTTAGAGATGAACAACAATGATTAATCATAAAATAGAACAATTATAACAATATGCTATATTAAAAGTTACATGAATGTTGTGTCTTTCCCTCTCTCAAAATATCTTGTTGTACTTTACTTACCTTTTCAATGAAAGGAAGTACTTTATGGCTTCTCTTTGGCATATCCAAATCATCAGCATCACTACTCTTGTGCAGGGCAGAGCAGGAAGACTCGAGATTTCATTAAGCTCCTCAGAACAGTGCACAATTTAAAATGCATAAATTGCTTTATTTGTGGAATTTTGCATTTAATATTTTCAGACTGCAATTAACTGCGGGTTACTGAAAATGAGGAAAGTGAAACCATGAATTAAGGGAGGGGCGGGGGGGGGGCTACTGTCGTAAGTGAAAATTCTTCCCAGATTTTGGTAATAGGATGAGCATCAGTTCTAGTTTTTGAAGTTGATGTGGGAGTTAAAGTTATTGGGGATGGCACATGAAGCTCACGACTGGCAGACAATGAGAACTAAATGAGATTCAAGGGCTGTTAACCAGATGCCATTTAAAAACTGAATTCCATATAATTCTGAATCAGAATTCATCTATTTAAAAATAGATTATGGTATATATTCCAAGGAGTTTGAGTCATATATTACAAGGGTCTTAAAATTACTAGGGATGGCACCTAAATCTTACAGATGTGGGGAAGTTAGATTATGTGACCTGTCCGAAGGACTCAGGCTGCTCTTTAGCGCTTCACTTAATAATCATCCCTTTGGCTGCATTTCTAGGCAAGTATTGAGATAAAAAGTAAATAAATTTGAACCCCTAATGACTTGTATTTGTAATGTGATTTATGTATCCTATCTATATTACCTTGTTATTATCCTTACAGGTAGGTAGAATGTGATATCCTTATTTTACAGCTGAAAATTACTGTAAAAGAATTAGAGAGATTCAGTGTTCTGGTCCAACCATTTTTTAACCAATTCATTATCTAGATCACTCATTCATAGATTTATTCTTTCAGCTTTTTGCAAAGACTATATTTCAGAGTTTGTGCTAGGTTGTGAGGGTGGATGCAAGCTGTAGTATGCTAGTAAATGTTTAACAAACATTTCTTGGGGTGTGGGGGGCTGATTTGTAGCATTTGCCAATTTCTGTGGTATAAAGAACCCCACATTGGTTGATTTCTTACTAACAATGTGATATTATTAAATTCCAGGCTGGGGAAAGATATGTACAATAGGCTCTTACAAATGGTATAGCTGACTCTAGAACCCTGCTAGACTGCAACTGTCTTAGTCTCTCCAGGCTGCTATAAAAAGTGCCATCGATTGCTGAGTTATCAACAACAGAAGTATATTTCTCACAGTTCTATAGTCTGGGAAGTCCAAGATCAAGGTGCTGGCAGATTCAGTATCTGGTAAGGGCACACTCCCTAGTTCATAAATGACCATCTTCTCACTGTCTCTTCACATAGTGAAAGGGGTAAGGGGAGGGCTCTCAGCTCTCTTATGTGGGGACTCATCCCATTCATGAAGGCTCTACCTAATGAACGGATCATCTCCCAAAGTCCCCACTTCCAAACACCATCACATTAGGCATTAGAATTTAACATGTTTGTTTTTTTTGGGGGGTGAGGTGTAGGGAACAAACATTCAGTCTATAACAACAAGGTGTAGAAGACAGTTCCTGTGTTTGAGTTGTTAGTCTTAGGCAAGGAACAGAATTATAAATATATATTTATAATATGAAATGTTATAGATGATGTGATAAAGATATATGCAGGGACCTGTGAGAGTACTAGTTTTCTCAGAGCGATTATCAGGTAGACTTCACAGAGGAGGTGATGTCTGAATTGATTTTTAAAGAATCAGTAGTATTTCCCCCGGAAGACAATATGAAGTAAGGGCTTCTCAGGCTGGAAAAAAGACATGGTCAAGGGCATGCAAGTATCTGTGAGTATGGTGTGTGCCCGCAACTCTGAGGAGGTGGTGAAGACGTTAGGTGGGTGTGTCCTGAGAGTCTCAGGAGATGAGAAGTAATACGGCATCACTAGGGAATGTTAAACCATGTTAAGAAGTCTGGACTTGCTTTATCATGAGGAAACTAAAAAGGGCTTTTTCAGAACTTTTTTCAGCTTTATTGAAGTACAATTAACAAATAGGGATTGTCCATTATATGTTTTGATATATGTATATATTGCGAAATGATCATCACAGTCAAACTAATTAACATTTCCATCACCTCACGTAGTTATGATTTCTATTCTCTCTCTCGTTTTTTGTGGTGACAACACTTGAGATCTACCCTTTCAGCAATTTTCAAGTATACAGTACAGTATTGTTTACTACAATTTCCATGCTATATATTTGATTTCCAGAACTTATTCATCTTCCATAACTGAAACTAGCTCAAATATATACATACTTATTTATTTATTTATTATTTATTTATTTATTTATTTATATATATATATATATATATATATATATATATATATATCTGATCTAGTTTTTTGTTGGGGGGAGGGTGGATATATGAGTATATATCATTTTACCTACAAAGTGGTGAATAGATTTAAAATCTTGCGGTAATAAGATGAGCAGAAGGATACCCAGGAATTCAGTTGAGAACAAAAAGAGTGAGGAAGAAAGAGGAAAGAAGGTTTTGATAGTCAGGCTGTGGAATCAACTGGGTAGATGATACATGGAGATTTGAACCAGGTCCTCTAGGTCCATCTCATCAATCCCTCCTCTCACTTACTGTACTTCCCTCTGTCTACAGTAGCCACTTCTGGGGTGACTGGCCACCAGACAACCCTTCCTGGCCTCAGGTCAGCCCAGGAGGGGACCGTGAAGGCAGAGGCCCCCCGCCCCCAGCAGACCCTGTCTGTTACTGAGTGCTGCAAAGATGGTTTGCTCCCTGCTTTGAAAGGCCACGCAGACCCAGGGCCACACTACAGAGAACATGTGGTTGCTATTTCATTTCTGCTTTATCATTTTTCATTCTGACATTAAAGCTCCTCTGCAGCAGGGTGAGAGCGCTGTACATTGTAAGGCGTAATGTGAACCGAGGGCTCCTGCTTCGTGCCAGAGGAAACGTGATTCAGAAACAATTTGAGGGCAACTGCAAGGTGATGTGGCCCAGAGAACCAGAAGCTATTGAAACTTTAAACATCATTTCTGGACAGTATAATACATTCTGCAGGGCAGCTTGAAAAAAAAAAAACACAAAAAAACAGGAAAACCCTCCTTGGCCAATCCTCGGAGAATTAGAAGTCTTTAAATATCATCTGGAGCAAATGTTTCTTAAAGAGCCCATGCAAGACCACAGTGTTGAGCTGGAAGCACCTTCAATCTCTGGCCTCCCGAGAAAGCTGGGTCCTCGGGAGGGGATGGACTTGCCCAGGGTCTCACATGCCCTGGCTGCAGATGAGGGAGTCCCCATTTCCCCCACTCCATAGCCGCTTTCCCTGCCAATGGCCAGCTCAGACCACTCCCTCCTCTCTAATTTTGAGTCACTGAAAGGTGAATTTTCAAGGGGACAAATCTGTCAAGGTCTTTTCAAAAGAGAAGAACAGCCTTATTTATTCTTGCACAGTCGATTCACTTTTGTGACTTTTACATGTACCTCTCCCACGAGGTAGTGTGTTACTGGAAGGTGCCTAAAGATAGTGTCTGGAGCAGAGCTGGTGCTCAAATGTGGAAGAAAGAGTAAGAGAGGGGAGGAGGAAGGCAGAGTGAGAGAAACATGGGAAAAATGATTTTTAGTTTTAAGTTTTTACATAAAGAAAAGGAGAGTAATTCTGCATTCTGCTAATTGATGTGACCAGTGTTAAAAAATAAAGACAATTTGTATTTCTTCAGCGGCTTCTTTGAACACCTCAAATTCTATTCATTTGTCTATCACTAAGAAATTATGTTTTAGCTATGCACTACTAACAATTAATAGTGCAAAATATATCCAGGTTATTGGTAAATTTGGTCTTTGGGTATCAATGGCTAACCAAATGCAATCGCTACTCTTTTCTGAGATTCAGCACATCACTCCCTCATTTTTTCTGCTTTTCCTAACATCCAGTGGTTCTGACTGTGCTTATTCAGCAGGAATGGGCACATGATTCATTGTGATATGTATTTTTGTAAAGAATACCTCATTCTAGTTTTTTTAAATAAACTTTTAAAAATTTAGAGCAGTTATAGATTTGCTGAAAGTTTGAAAGATAGTCCAATGAGTTCCCATATACCATTACATAGTTTTCGCCATTACTAACATTTTACATTAGTATGGTACATTGGTTACAATTAATGAGCAATGCTGATACATTATTATTAACCGATGTCCACACTACATGCATATTTCCTGAGTTTTCACCTAATACCATTTTTCTATCCAAGGATCCCACACCACATTTCATTGTCACATCTGCTTAGGTCCCTCTTGGCTGTGACGTTTCTCATCCTATATTTTAACAGAAGTAAATAAAAATATGTTTGCTATGCCTAAAAGTGATAAGTTTTCCTGCCCAATATGGGCCTGTCAGCACATTTTCCACAAATATGAAGTTTTCAGCATGTTTACTCTGTTACGGGTAAGCAAATGGCTGTATCGCCCAAAGGAGATAAACAGTGCTGTACCCCAATATTATAAACATATTTTAGAAAGTACAAAACAATTATGAATATGTTGCTAAGGAGTGGTAAAATGGTATAGAGCCAACGATGTAACGGTTAATGTACTTTTGGTGGTGAGCAATCACCGAGTGCCCAAACTCCTAATTAGTATATATGCGCGGCCCCTGCCAGACCACATGGAGCGTTAACTCCTGCAATGCTCTGAGCTGCTTTCAGCTTTGCACACACCGACCATAAGGCAACAGACACCAGAAACACTGGCTGGAAGTGAGTGGAGGCCAAAGCAAAGAGAGACGGGCTGATCCCTGCACAGGTGAGATGTGCCTTATATCCCGGTCCTTTCTTGGTGTTTGTATGCAGTTTCTCTTAGTATTGTCTACCCCTCGAAGAAAACACTCCTGCTGGGCCAACTGGAGTATTTCCTTGGGACTTTGTTTGTTTGTTTGTTTTTACCAAGGAACCAGAATTAGCAAGGCAGGCCCAGACAAAAGCAGGCAAGGGAAGTGGAAAGAAAGGGTAGTGCTATCAGTATCCAGCGTTCAGAATACTGGGTTTCAGTTGCTCCTGAAGCCAGCCCTGCCATTGTTTCTTCTAAAATCCTGCCTCACCCCGCTATGTTACCGTTACTTTTTGCCTCGTATAAGATTTCTTTCATCTTTACTAAAGGAGTCCTGACCAATACATTTAGCAAATATACAAACTATTTAGGCATCTGGTTTTATTATTCTTTCTTACAGTATTCAGGTTTTTCTTTTTACCCCTTCCAATGTTTATCACATTTTGTAATTATGTATCTATTAAATGTCATTTCCCCATTACATTGTGTATAACATGGGAGTCGGGACCTTGTCTTTTTGACTCACTACTGACTACACAGCACCTCGCATTATGCTTAGAACAGAGTAAGCATTAAATAAGTATTGATGGATGAATGAAGGAGCGAATAAATGACTATACTAGATACCCAAACTGTTTTCATTGTCGAAAGCAATAATGAACTTTCAATGACCTCCGTAAAAATTAATTCAGGGTATGGGAGTAGTTCTCAGTGCCCAAGATTTAGAAGACTGATGCTTGTGGATAAGTCATTCAAATTTAACATACTGGATTATTTAATTTGGTTATTGTGTCACATAGTTTGTAGGGTTTTTAAGGTGTTGCTATCGCCATTGTGTTTTATGCCTTAGTTTTGAAAATGAAATCTGCAGTGTTGGTCATTGTAAGCCAATTAAAATGAGGATGGCTGCAATTTGGATAGAATCCAATGATAGTGTCCTTTCCCCCTCACGTGGTCATTGGTTAGCCAAATTAAAAACCAGGTAGTTCCTGGGATTGTACTTTATAAAATTGCACAATAAAAGTGTGAGAGACTAGCTTTTCCCATGAAAAACACCACCACTTCTAAGAAGCTGAATTGGTCCAATTAAATCCAAGTGGATAAGGTAGGATCTTTGCAGAACTCTCTGTAGTGTACAGTGTATCTTCCAAACCAAAGCAGTAAGAGTGGAAACTTAATTGAAAGGCAAGGCCCAGGGCATAGAAAGGAAAACTAGACATAAAAATTGTACAAACATGGAAGTAAAGATGTAGTAGCCAAGGACCCTAAACTGGGGGGCTGGAACCACAGAAATATATTGACTTGTGGTTCTGGAGGCTCACAGTGTGAGATTACGGTGTCAGCAGGCTTTGGTCCATCTGATGGCTCCAAGGCAGAATCTGGAGCATGACTGGAGCTTCTGATGGGATGACAACAACCTTTGTCATTTTGGGGCTTGTAGAAACATCACCCAGATCTCTGTCTTCATCTTCAAAGGGTGTTCTCCCTGTGTGGCTGTCATATTGAATTAAGGTCCACCCTAACGATCTCATCTTAACTTGATTTTCTGCAAGAACACTATTTCCAAATAAAGTCATATTCTGAGGTACTGAGGTGAGGACTATAACACAGAAATCTGGGGAGAACAAAACTTAACCCATAACAAGATGAATCCATGGAGAAAGGATAAACCCACAGATATCACTTGGGGATACTAAAGAAAGGACATATTTATTAGTCCTGCATGGTCCAGGGCCAAACCTGCTCAGATGGCCCAGGCTTAGCATTGGCAGGTCTGTTTCTGAGGCAGCGATGAAGAATCACCTTCTCCTGTCCCCATCTGTGACCCCATGCTTACAAAGCAAAATTCTGAAAACAGTTTTAGTGTTCCCAGTAGGGGAGAGCACAGCTCACCTGACGACATAAAGATTCTTACCCATTCAGGAATGTGAATTCTCAATGGAAATTAATGTCATTATCTAGCCTATAAGTCCATTTCTGTGAACTTGATTTATGGCAAATCGGTCCTCTGAGCTCGGTACCTCTAAATGCCATGACTAGATCCATTTTCCGGACATGTCACACCCCTCCAAACAAGCCAGACAGTATAGTGACCGTGTGTCCTCAACAGTAATGATAATGGAGTACAACTTTTGATACGGTTTATATAATATTTACTAATATGTGCTCGTTACTTGTACATATGATCATTCCTAGATATGTGTCTCATTCATATCTATATTTCCAAAGCTTATAAATATGCTCGGTACATGATAGGAGCTGAGAAAAATGTTTCTAATAATACATGTGCTAAAAAGAACAAGGTTCCTCTAAATGGCTACTTACAAAACGTTCGTTAAATGTGAGAAAATATATGCTGCCTTGCTTCTTTCTGATGTTTTCAAGTTATCACCAATCATTGCACTGGCATTTGGTCTCCTTGCTGTGGATTCCTTCTTTATTTTTCAAAAAGCTCCCAACCTCAAATCTAGGTAGATGCCCTAGAAAGGAACCTAAAGGAAGTTCCACATTTTGTGTTCCCATAGCACCCTGCACTCCCTCTTTATTAAGACCCATCAAACTGTACATTGTTTTAACAGCTCTGTTGAGGTGTAATTGACATAAATTACCTAGACGTATATAGTATAATTTGATATCTTTGATATATGTATAGACTCATAAAAACATCACCATAGTGAAGGTGCGGCATATCCATCACCAACAAAAATTTGGGCTCCTTTGTAATCTGTCTCTCCTGCCCTTCCTCATTTGTGTTCCCATCTCCAAGCAAATCGTGATAGTCTTTCTCACTATAGGTTACTTTGCATTTTCTAAAATTTTATGTACAGGAAATCATACAGTATGTACTCTTTTTTGTTTTTTTTGTTTTTGTTTTTTGTTTTTTGCATTTAGAATGACTATTTTGAGACTTCTCTATGTTAAGTGTATCAATAATTCATTCTTTTATTTGTGAGTAGTACTTCATTGCCGGGATATACTACAACTTGTTTATCCATTTACCTGTTGAAGGACATTTGGGTTGGTTCCTACATTTGGCTACTACAAATAAGGTTTCTGTGCATATTTATGTGCAAGTCTTTTTATGGACATATGGTTTCACTTTTATTCAGTAAATATATAAGAGTAGAATAGCCTAATTATATAGTAGCTGCGTATTTACCTAAAAAACTGCCAAACACTTTTTGCAAAATGGTCGTCCTATTTTACAATCACACTAGCATTGTAGGGGAGTTCAAATTCCTCCATATTCTTTCCAACATTTGATGCGATCGATCTTTTTCATTTTAGCCATTGCAATAGGTATCTCATCGTGGTTTTAAATTACATTTGCGTGTTGCTAATGATTAATGATATTGAACATCTTTTCATGGTCTTACTTGCCATTCATACATCTTCTTTGGTAAAATTCCTGTTTAAATCTTTTGCCCAGATTTTTTTATTGAGCTGCCTATTTCCTTATTATTGAATTGAGAGCCCTTTATAGATTTTGGAGAGAAGCCATTTTATCAGATGTGATTTGCAAATGTTTTCTATCTGTATGTAGCTTTTAAAAATTATTTTAACAGTGTCTAAAAAAGAGAAACATTTAATTTTGATGAAGCTTAGTTTATATATTTTCCCCCTTTTAGGAATCAAACTTTTGCTGTAATATTTAAGAAGTCTTTAATGAACCTATGAGCATAAATACTTTCTCCTGTTTTAAACTAAAAGTTTTATAGTTTTAGTTTTTAAATTAACATGTAAAATTCATTTTGAGTTAATTTTTGTACACAATGAGATATATTGGTTGAAGCTTAGTTTTTTGCTTATGGTTTTCTAATTCCTTGGGGAAAAAAATCTTTCTCCATTGTATTGCTTCTGTACCTTTGTGGAAAAATAAGTTATTCATATATGCATGGATCTATTTCTGGACCCTCTCTTCTATTAATCTATTTGTATGTCTTTACATTAGTATTACAATGTCTTAATAACTTTAGCATTACAATCAGATTTAAAATCAGATAGTGTCAGTCCTCCTACTGGCCCCCTTAGGTCCTTTGCATTTCTATTGAATTTTAAAATCATCTTCTCTCTTTCTAAATAACAAACACAAAAACCTGCCTGTTCTTAACTGGTATCACATTGAATCTGTAGATCAATTTGTGGAAAATTAGCATCTTAACAATGTTCAATTTTCTAGTTATGAACTCAATGTATCTCTAAATTTTTTTAGGTCTTTTAAATTTTCTCTCAGCAATGTTTTAAAGTTTCACTATACAGACCCTGCATATGTTTTGTAAGATTTATCCCTGAGTATTTTATGTTTTGATGATACTATGAACTTTATGATTGTTCATTGCTTGTATATAGAAATACAATGGATTTTATATGTTGATCTTGCATCCTGCAACTTCATTAAACTCACTCATTTAGTAGCATTTTTTTGGTATATTTCATCAAATGTTCTACATAGATAGTTACGATATCTGTGGATAAAGACAGCTTTACTTCTTCTCCAATCTGGATGCCTTTTATTTCTTTCCCTGGCCTGACTTCACTGGATAGAATTTTTAGCACAATGTTGGATAAAAGTGATGAAAGTTGTGAATAACGTTGAGGGCTATCTCGGCCATCTTATGAACTTAGCTTCCTCAAAGCCTCCTAGCTCCTGCTTTCTAGATATTCATTATAAGGCCCAGGTCCTGCGTTTGGCAACAGTGTGGGCATAATCACTCTCATGTAGTGCCTGCTTCTGTGTCAGGTATTCCATTAGGCACCTACTGCATACACTTCATCTTCAAAACAGCTTCATGGGGAGTCAGTTTGCACAATGCCTACCCCTTAGCCTGGTTCCTGAAGCCTGTTAGGCTCTAAAAACTATTTACTTAAGAGATGAATGAATATTTGGGTTGCTATCTCTGTTTTCCTTATGAGAAAACAGATCATTAGAGAGGTTAAGTGACAGATTCAATAGCAGTGGTGAAACCAGGAGGCAAATGAAGTCTCTTTGAATTCAAACCTTAGGATGGATAGCCAGGCCTCACTTTCCCTCTTCATCATCTGGATAACTCTGTTGCTGAGTCATCATTTGCCCATAGCTCCGTACTCTCAATGATGGTTTCATAACTCTATAAGGAGACTATGGAAGCCACTGGTTATACTTTTTTTTTTAAGATAATGATTGTACCCAAATTGAAACAAACCACTTGATGTTACAGGAGGATTTGCATCAGATGAGTGTATATCTGTACGAGTATACTTAGATTTGTATTTATCCTTTGAGAGTCTAGGTACGTGTTTCTTGAAGGATGCTCACCATTAGAAGGCTGAGAGTAGGTGCAAGAGGGTGGGAATCTGTGGCCCTACCCCCATTTCAATCAATGTAACATTTTTGTCTGTATTATATATTGAAACGATACTTCAGATTTCACTTTGAAGGTGATAGATGGATAGATTTATAGATAGGTAGATGGGTCGATAACTGCAACAAGAAAACATTTACAAAATTTCTGCCTTAAGGATAGACCCAGATTTAACTTTTAAAGAATTCTTCAAAATAAAATGTAAAAATATGGAATGAAGTTCTGTGCCTGATTCAGTAAAAATAAAGCCAGCATTGTGTGCAATTAGTTATTAATTGGATGCCTCTTTTAAAAAATATTTGTAACAAACCGTAGCCAACCCCTCAGCCTACCCAGTCTCAGTCCACAAGGAACAGCATGTCACTTGTCATTACCACAGTAAGGCAAGTGAGAAACTTTGCTGGAAAAACACATCCCTGCCCTTCCTCCGGGGTACGGCCACCTTAAATAAATTGCCCGATCTTGAGGCACACTTGTCAACAATATCTGCAAGCTTCTGAAGGACTGTCAGAAAATGCGTGAATTGAGGTCAGGTTTACACTTCCGCTGTTAACAGTCAGCAAATTGAGGAGACTGAATTATTCTCATTGCTAGTTATTAAATCGTTAAGTGTCAAAAGTCGATTCCTCCTAACAGTGCTCAGTGCAATTCAATTTTATCTAAACAAAAAAATAAAAGAAAGAAAAAAAAATCCGGAATTTGCGATTAGAAGTCATCTTTAAAAGTTGGCCACGGTGACTCAATTCTACCTACTGTAGTAAACCATAAGAGTATATTACTAGAGATTCATGTTTGCTGATTTCCACCCATATACACACACACACACATATATATATATATATATATATATATCCATCTCTCCACTTAATCTAACAACTTTTCAAATGGAATTAAGGTGAAGATAAGAGAACCTACTCAACCTAGTTTAAAGAGAAGAGGGTTCATTATACAATATTATCTGGAGTACAGGATTCTTTGGAGGACCAAAGAGAAGGACTCTGGCTAGAGCAGAACCAGGCCATTTCAGAGACTCTTATTATCAGAGAGCCACTTATTGAATTGGGAAATTGCTGCTAATACTGCCAGCTCCAGAACTGGCAAAACCGTATATATGTACGGACCTACTTAATGTTACTTTTTTTTTTTTGCCTGCCTTAGCTTAATGTGTAGAGATGAAGGCACAATCCCATCCCTCTATTCCTAACCTGTAACTGTCATAAATCAAAGGTTGATCTAGTCTCAGTTTTTTTCCTTTAACTTCCTTTAATTCAGCATCTTTCAAAGTATCTCATTCTAGATTCCGATTCAAAATGAGATTATATAGAATTCTCCCTTCAAGACTAGTTTGAACTTCCACATCCTCTGGTTTTTCTCAACACTAAGTGACTTTTAAGGACATGACATTTCTTGGTGGCTTAGTGTATATCTTTTCATAATCCTTATCATCTTCCCCTCCATCCTTCCTGCTTGACAGAAAAAAAAAATTGCAGAGATGCGGTGTGGAGTGAAGAGTAAGGGACAACATTTTCTTTGCAGAGCTCTTTGCAGTTCTTAATTTTCTTGTCTTTATATAAACATGGCAAAAGGAAAAAGTTAATAAACTAAAGGATTTTTCTCTGTACCAAAAACATGACATCTTAATTGACCCTCTTCCCATTTAGAAGGTGGTAATTCTATAGCCTCTTAATGACAAGAAAAACTATCTCCCACTTCCAAAGCTAGTTCCTACCACACATGATTGGGCTATATATTATATGACGTTTTAAAACATAACACTTTATTTAAAAACCAAAATTGTCCCTAGAAATACAAATATGTCACTGCCCGTCTTCTGGAAACATGGTATAATACAACAACATTTATCACTAATAAGGTTTTAGAGAGAGAGATAAAAGGATTCTACTCTGCTTGTGGCAAACCTTGTTCTGGAATGCTGTGATTGTTAAAGTATTATTTTGACAAACCCTTAGAGACTTACACAGTTTAGAGTTAGCTAACTCCAGAGGACCTAGGATTAGGAGATATTCTAAGATTTAGTCTGCATTACTACTGCCCTAATGTTTTACAGCAGTAAGCATATAGGAAGTCGACTGGATTTATTGACCAGATAAAAAAATAACTTATTTTATCATTTCTGTGCAACTGAACACTTTTGATATGCCTGACTAGCTTTGAAATGCATGCTTTCAAATACTTAACTGAGCTTTGTGATACTTTTGTATTGAATTTGTACTTAGATAGATAGATATAGATATAGATATAGATATAGATATAGATATAGATATAGATATAGATATATGGACACGGGGTTATAGAAGAAAAAATAAGCTATTGTTCTTAGGTGAGAACGAACAACAGAGTTTCTCTCTCTTTTGACACATCAGTGTTTAGAAAATATGTTTTTCACAAGCTCTTCTTTAAAAATGACAAAAAGATCATTAAAATTTAATTATTCAAGATTGGGGATAATATAGTATTAATGTAATGATATTAAGTATTGGAGCAGAAGTGCATATAGCCTAAATAATAATTGTAAATTTGGTAACAAGCAGAGAGAGCATGTAGCAAAATTTACTTGTGAGAGTATACACACACACACACACACACACTCTTTAACAACAATAATCTGGGTTCACAGCTGTAAAATATAGTAACAAAATTTCAGGAATTAATCAACTAAAATTTTCTTGTCTTTAATAACAGCTTAAAATTAAGTTATTGGAACAACATAAAAATCAAACTCAATAATTTTCTCATGTAGATACACAAATCAGTTTGAAGATGATCTAGGAAATAATCTATGCTTATTAATAATAAAAATATCCATAAACTATCCAGCCCAACAAAAATGTTCAAAGCACACATACGAACATAATAAAACTTTAATAAGGAATTTAAAAATGAAAAAAAGGAGATCCATATTCTGTCTCTAGATGTTCATTCTTCTTAAATTAAATTTCATTCATGAGGAATATTAAAGACAACTAGTTAAAAATATATGTATATATATTATACACACATGCCAACTACTTTAAATATACATAGTTAAAATTTTAAATCATATTATATGTCATAATTAATTCAAAATTAATATAAAATTAAATATAAAAAGAGAAACTCTGAAAGAACCAGAAAAAGAAGTAAATACGCACTCGATATTGAGTGTTGAGGTACATGAGGTACACACACACACACACACACACACACACACACACACGACAACCAAAAGTAAATAAATAACAACGTAATCAAAACACATTTATAATGAAATTGAAATAGTTTGTCAATGAACATATTATAGACAAAATCTGTAAGGCAAAATATTGGGAAAATATTTGGAATCAATATTAAGCTTAATACCTTAATATTTTATATATCCTTAACTGTATATTTTTAAAGTTTCTTAAATCAAAAATGGAGGAAAAAACAGACAATGAAAAACAAATTTTAAAATATCCGAAGCATATATGAAAACAAATATAACCAACCCCAACAGAATTCCTAAAAATTTAGAAGTTATCATTCTTCGCCCATCATATTAGTACAGATTAAAACCACTGGTGTGGTGAATTGTGTGAGCAAATTAAGACTCTTGTACATCACCTAAATAAGTTGAAAATAGTTTATTTGGGGAACAAATTAGCAATGTTCATATAAGGCCTTAACCTTTTCAGATTATTACCCTAGTAATTTTATTGGGGGAAACAATGTATCCTGATAAATGATCAGAGACATGTAGATACATTTAAGTTCATGTTTGGTAATTACATGAAAAGCTAGCAAAAATCTAAATACCCAGGAAGAACACAGTAGTTAAATAAATTATGAAATATCAGAAAATGCAACTGGATTTACAATTTCTGATTTCAAAAATGTTAAGAACATGACTAAAGAAAAGGCAATAATGAAAGAGCAATATGTGATTTTATTAAAGCACTCTATCCTAGGGCATGTCTGCAGTAGACCAAAAACACATATAGGAAAACAGTAGCAACTTTTATTGCTGGGAGTTGTGATTATGAGGGGTTTTTATTTTTTATACTATTTATATGTTCTCAATATTTGTCTAGAACACATATTTCTTATAAAAAAAACAAAACAAAACAAAAAACCTGAAAAGTAACAACTTAAAATGTAATTGTTATCTGTACATTTTGGATTTAGATTGGATTTTTATATCTTTACATACTTGAATAACAGGATCACTATTTGTCAAAACTGGTCTCATGATTATGTTAGAATAATTTCTATCAACTTGGAGGATCTATATTTTGCTACAAGAATTAAATATATTTCACATATTTGTCAGTTGTATGAAGATACTTTATTCATGATTTTCCCACTTTTTAGATGTTTCAGATCTCTTGGTGTTATACTTACATACAGTAGAGCAGAAAGTGGGGCGGGGGGGAGCTGGCCTTTGGAATGAAACAAGCTGGGTTCAAACCTTGTCTCTGACTGTCAGTTACCATTTGATTGCCCATGGAAAAATTATTTATCCTCACCATGTTTTTGTTTACTCATAGATAAAATTGGGATAATAACCCCTACCACATAAGGATAACAATATATGTAAATAATATATTCTAAGTGGTCAACAAATATTTTTTTGTTCAACAGTTATTTTCACTTTCAAGTGTATGAATACACCTTCACATCTTCAAACTGTGCAATTACACAGTATGCAACTCAGCTTTAACTACTATATAACATAAGTCTATCCATGAAGCCCATGACTGTGCCCCGAGATCAGATGCCAGGCTGTTTGGGCTGCAGGAGCGTCATTGTTTCTGCTGGCACCTCAGTGGGAAACTTTTTTTTTTTTTGAGACTATCTGAAGTGAGCCCAGCCCACGCTGATGGGCATGATGGATGGGACAGGGTGCATTACTGTAGACCACACATTGCCAGTGGACGCTGGGGAACTTCGTGTTGTAGTGGGGGTGCCGGTGAATTGGGTTGTCACTATCAGGGAGAAAAAATCGTAGTGAGCGATATTGTGCTAAGATCAGGATACTTTCTTCTCTAAAAAATAGCTTTATTAAAGTATAATTGATACACAAATAACGGCACACATTTAATGTGTACAATTTGATGAGTTTGGATATATACACACACCTGTCATACCGTCACCACAATCCGGAGTAGACACATCCAAAAGAATTGAAATCAGGATCTAGAAGAGATGTCTGCACTCCCACGTGCATTGCAGCGTTATTCATGACAGCCAAGACATGGATACAACACACATGTCCATTGGCAGATGAATGGATTAAAAAATGTGATTGTATATGTATATACAGAGGGTGAAAAAAAAATGTATACACACTTTAAGGGAAAAGCCATATTAAAATTGTAATACAATGAATGGCACTAGCTTTCATTTGATGAACGCCATCTTTTGAGTGACCATCACACTACACATTGCTGCCGTAATTCAATTCAACATCATAAAGTAATACATAGATAACATCTCTAAAAATGTGTACATTTTTTTGGCACCCCTGGTATATAAATATACAATGGACTATTATTCAGCCTTAAAAATGAAGGACATCCTGTCATTTGTGACAACCTGATTGAATCCAGGGTACACGCTAAATGAAGTAAGCCGGTCACAGAAGGACAAATATTGCATGATGCCACTTGCACAAGGTATCTAAAGCAGTCTAAGCCAGAAAAACAGAGAATACTAGAGTATCTGCCAGGGCCTGGGAGGTGGGGACGTGGAGAGCTGCTGCTCCATGGGTGTAAAGTTTCAGTTACGCTGCATGAATAAGTTCTAGAGATTTGCTGAACAACACAGTGCTATCGTACGGTATTGTGAACTTCAAGATCAAGTACTTTCTAAGAGCGAAACTCCGTTGCTTAAAGAAGAGGATTTCATGTTGCACTTGAATGCTTGTTCCAATGAGAAACCTAAGGAGGGAAACAGCAGCCGTTTCTTCCCTACAGTGAGTCAGCACACATAGTGTTGTGCTTGGGGCAACTGGAAAGAGAGGGGAAGAAGGAACCTCAGGGAAAGTAGGCGCTGTCTTTCTTTAAGATGGAGTGTAACTGGAAACAGCCTTCAGCCAAGGTCAGGGTCAAGAGTAATAGAATCCTGGCAAAATGTGCTAGTTTATCTTCCCCCAGTGCACTGCTGCCAAACAATATACACAGTGTCGCACAGCGCCGGAGAGCGTCTGATGCATCTCCAGAGTATTTATGAGGACTTCTGTTTTGAAGATAGTTTCTTAGGTAACAGAGTAAAAACATGTATGGATGAGCTCTCATTTATCAGTGCCGTGGCTTCCTGTAAAAATTAAACAGCAAGAATTTTGATATATTCTCCTGAGCCAAGCAAGTTCTTCAAAGGGACGAATGGGGTGGGAGCCCTTTGAAGATGATGTGTGCCCCACCGGCTCAGGAAAGTCCTGGCATCTGTGTAAATTTCTGAGAAGTCTTGGCCCCCTGCTTCCAGTTCCTGCTCTGTCATGGAGAAGAGACGGCAGCATCCCTAGACCTGGGTAAAGCTATTTGTTATGGGACGTGGAGCCCCCTGGTTGGAAAGTGAACACTGCTTTGCTTTGCTAATTCCAGTCACCTTTAGGTGTCCCCATGTTTCTCAGCCTTCATTCAGCTGCCATGATAGTTGAGCTATTAAGACTAGAAATTCTAGATGGCATTTAGCCTAGAAATTCTTTGCTTTTGACAACAATCCCTCTAGTCTGTAAAATGAGCTGGTCCTATGTTTCCACAGAATAATTTTTCTCAGCAGGGAAGGTCCAGGAAATTGCCTAGGGACCCAGATTTCTAAAGGGGAGCAATCCAGAACCTAGGGGACTCTGACATGGGCATATAGGAGGCAGAACCAGGATATACCAAGTGAAGCACTTTTTGGGTGGCTTGAAATAACTGTTAAATATAACAAAGTGTTTTCTCTTCAGTTCCAATGGCCCGCCCCCCCGCCACCTGTTTTAGTATTTAAGAGCATATATTTTAATTATAAAATAATACACCTTTCATTGGTAACATAGAACTAGAGAAAGCTTCCACTTTATCAAAATATAAAAATCCAATCTAAATTAAAATGTAGAGATAACAGTTACATTTTAGACTGTTACTTTTCAGGATTTTTCTTTTTTTTTTCCTGTAAAGACATATATGTCCTAGACAAAGAAATTGAAAACATATAAATAATATTTAAAAATCACTCGTCATTCCACCACCTGGCAATGAAAGTTGTTATTGTTTTCATATATGCCATTTGGTCTCAAACAGGCATCCCTCAGGACAGAGTACGTTCATAAAATTGTATGTCATTCTTTCGTTGCTGCCTTTTTTGTTACTCACATCCTTAAAATTTGGAAACTATTTCTAAATTCAGTAATGTATTACATTTTATTAATATTCCATAATATTGTGGATACCCATGAAACAGGTAAATCAATCAACAGCTTTGAGGTTCCTGATCTAGTCAAAGTGGAAATCCTCAGAGATCGAGGGGTCATGCTAAAAATGTAGAAGATGAATCTTAGTACAATTAAAGGACTTTTCTCTGGGCAGAAGACCCAAAGACCAGGGGACCTTATCAGCTACTTATTCTCGTCCAACCATCCCCCTGCCATAGGCCAGGTTGTGCTTAGAAATCTTTGTAAATGGTCCGTAAAGCAAACACTGTGTGCAAAGCTCACACGGGATCTCTTTTGTGTACTGAACCAATAGGCCAGGTAAAGTCACCTGTGTATGGAAAAAGAGGGGAGGCTGCAGATGGGTTTGAGGTTCACAGTCACTGATTCAGCCCCTTGGTTCTATCACCATGCTCTGGGCTCAGCATTCCTACCTGCTCCGGTGTTCCAAGTCAGTCTCTGAGGGATGCTCACTGAGAGAAAGTCCACATTTGGAAACCATTTGCTTTTACAAAATGTTTACTATTCCAGCCCCTGACAGTTATTGTTACTGGAGTCATTACGGATGGAGTACAGAGAGAGGAGGAGAGAGGAGAACCGACATGTGGAGATGCACGTGTATGATGGGACAGAGACAGAAAACACATACCCATCTACCACTAGCATTATTCTACCTATTCTGAAATGTTGGCTTTCTTATCATATCTAATAATTTGAGAGTTTTAAAAAGAAGCAGCCAAAGGTAGTATTCTGGTTCCCCATAAAGATAATAATTCTTTGTTTTCTGTTTTGTTTTGTTTTCGTTTTTGTTTTGTTTTTTTGTTTTTTACTTTTGTGGGGAATTCTCCAACTCTAACACATTTACAATTGCCAGAAACAATCCCAAGCTGATTATTTCTTTGCAGATTTTTCGTGATGTGTGTCTCTTGAGGAATTTTCTGGTGAGAGGGTAGGTGTAAGTAATAAGAACTACATTAACCTTCAGGGAGTTCCAAGATTGGTGAATCACCTCATCATATCTTATTCACAGATGAGACCCTTTGTGTTTGCAGAACCAGGACAAACAGGGCACAACCTCTACCTAAACTTCTGTTGTTATAAGAATTTTAAGGTATTTATTCCACTCTTTATTTTTCTATTTATAAAAGGACTTCTTACTCATTGTTTAAAAATGAAAACTATGTAAAAATAATAAGTATGTATATTTCACAACCCAAGACCACCACTATTAACACTTCGGATGATAATTTTCATCTCTATGTGCACCTTAAAAATTATGTAAACCATGCTTCCTTAACTTTGAGGTGTTTTGATTATGAGATACCACAACGTAGTTTATGTACCATCCAGAAAAACCTATGACACTGTGCTTTTGAAAAAAGTTACCTCTCTTTTTATCTGTCCCACCTAAATAGACTTCCATAGAGATATAATTTAAGTTTTTTTAATTACCATAAAATAAAATTGACCTTTTGGACTATATGAGGTCTGACAATTAAGTTTGCGAACTCATCCTAGAAAATTTGCTACATACCTCATTGCTGAATATGACTACAGTCACTTTCAAAGTACTCCCCTAGGGAAGCTATGCACTAACACTAGCGCCTAGTCCACCCTTCAAAGCAATTTTGGAACTCTTTTTCTGGAACGGCCATCAGAGCTGTCGTCATATTACCCTTGATGTCCTGAATGTCATCAAAATGTCTTCCTTTCAATATTTCCTTTGTCTTCAGGTAAAGAAAGAAGTCATTGGGGGCCAGATCAGGTGAGTAGGGAAAGTGTTCCAATAGTTATTTGTTTACTGGCTAAAAACTCTCTCACAGACAGTGTCGTGTGAGCTGGTGCATTGTCGTGATGCAAGAGCTATGAAATGTTGGCGAAAAGTACAGATCATCTAACTTTTTCACACAGCCTTTTCAGCACCTCCAAACAGTAAACTTGGTTAAGTGTTTGTCCAGTTGGTACAAATTCATGATGAATAATCCCTCTGATATCAAAAAAGGTTAGCAACATCATTTTGACTCTTTATTTGGACTAACAGAACATTTTTGATCGTGGAGAATTGGCTGACTTTCATTGTGCACTTTGACGTTTTGTTTCATGGTCGTATTGGCACACCCATGTTTCATCACCAGTGATAACACGACACAAAACATTGCCTTGCCTCTCCAGAAGGTCTTGGCAAACTTCGACTCTCCTTTTGTGTCTCTGTGAGCTCCTTTGGGACCATTTTTGCACACACCTTTCTCATGCCAAGATTTTCAGTTAAGATTTTCCTAACTGTTTCTCTATCAATGTTTACCTGGTCTGCTATGCTTCTCACAGTCAGCCAACAATTTTGACACACAATTCAATGAAATTTTGCAATGTTTTCATCAGTTCTGCTCATTACTGGCTGCCCTGAACTCTCTTCATCAGTGACATGTTCTCTCCCCTCAGAAAAATGTTTAATCTATTTGTACACTGCCAATTTCTTCATGGTATTATCCCCATAAACTTGGACTAACATGTCCCTGATTTCAGTTCCATTCTTGCCAAGTTTAATAAGAAATTTAATGTTTGTTTGTTGCTCTAATTCAAACTCAGACATTCTCGCGAGGGCACACAAAAACACGCAACAATAATGAACGCCACTCAGCAAGACACCACCACACATTGACATGAATACAGCTGTGAGACACTGATATGCCAAGGTTATGAAACCTTACCGAGCTGTTTGTACAGTGCTGCCAATGTAAGCACATGGTGGCAAGTTTGCAAACGTAATTGTCATACCTCATACAGCTCTATAGTTTTACTACATGTGTAGATTTGCGTAACCATCATCACAATCAAGATACAGAACACATTCACCACCCCAAAACCTTCCTGAACTGCCCCTTTTCAGTCATACCCTCTGTCACACCCAATCTTTGGCAACCACTGATTCGTCTCAGTCACCACAGTTTTGCCTTTTCTAGAATGTCACATAGATGGAATCATGCAGTATATCATCTTTAAGACTGACATCTTTCATTCATCATGATGCCTTTGAAAACTCACCCTTGTTTCTTTGTGAATTGATAGTTTATTATTTTTTTAATGAGCAACATGCCATTGTATAGCTATGCTATAATTTGTTATCCACTCATTGTGAGGAAATTCCAGCTTTCTAAAATTATAAAGAGAGATGCTATAAACATTTATATGCAGGTTTTTGTGTGAACATAAGTTTTCAGTTCTCTAGTGTAAGTGCCCTGGATTGAGATTGCTCATTCATACAGTAAATTCATGTTCATAAGAAACTGCCAACCTATTCTCTAGAGTACACTGTAAAATTCTGTATTCTCACTAGCGACCGATAAAATTCTAGTTGCCCCCCATACTTGGCAACACTTGGTATTGTCAGGTTTTTTTTTTTTTTAATATTGCCTTTTTTTTTAATATTTTTTTTTTTTAATATTGCCAGCACTGAAATTTCAGACACACGCATAGGTATGTATCTCAGTTTTAATTTGCATTTCTGTAGTGGATAATAATGTTAAGTAGCTTTTCACATGTTTATTTGCCATTGATATAATTTATTTTCTGAAATCTTTTGCTCATTTTTTCATTGGTTTATTTATTTTCTTAATGTTGAGTTTTGAGAATTCTTTATATGTTATGGGTATTAGTCATTGATTGGATATATGATTTCTAAATATTTTCTTCCAGTCTGTGACTTCGCTTTTCATTCTCTTAACAATCTTTCTCAAAAGAAAATTTTAATTTTGATGAAATCCAACTTGACTAATTATTTCTTTTATTGATTGTGTTTTTTCGTATCATGTCTAAGAGACCTTCACCCAACCCCAGGGTGAAGATCTTATAATTTCATCTAAAAGATTTTTTTTTTTGCTTACAATTTCATCGAAAAGTTTTATAGTTATAGAAGACATTTTATATTTATTCCTGGTTCGTTTTGAGTTAATTTTTGTACAAAAATTATGTTGAGGTTTTTCATTTTGTTTTGTTTCGTTTTTTTGCATATGGATGTTAATTGTTCCAACACCACTTATTGAAAAGATTACTCTTCCTCCTTTTAATTGTTTCTTATCTTGGTCGAAAATTGATTAACCATCTTGATGTGGCTCTATTTCTTGACTCTTTATATTCTATTCCATTGATTTTTATGATTATATACATTTTCCAGTTAAGGTTATTGTATAATTAGAGTAAATCTTATAATTTGATAACATGAATATTCTAACTTTCTTCTTCTTTTTCAAAATTATTTTGGCTATTCTATTCTTGAGCTTTAACATATAAATTTTAGAATCAGCTCTACAAAAAAAAGAAAATATTTCTCACTTTGCTTGGAATTGTTGTAAAACTACTATTGCTAAATTTGAGGAGAATTGACATCTTAACTATACTGGGTCTTCCAATCCATGAATACATATATCTTTCAATTATTTAGGTCTTTGATTTCTTTCATGAGTGTTTTGCATTTCTTATCATGTGGATCTCATACAAGTTTTGTTAAAGTTATGCCTGCTTTGGAGGGTGGGGGAGGTGAGCTATTGTAAGTGGTATTATATTTTTGATGTTGTATTCCAATTATTCATTGCTAATACATAGAATCAGGATTGCTTTTTGTGTGTTTTCCTGTGCTTTGTGACCTTATTATACTCACCTATAAGTTCTAGCAATGTTTTTTGTTTGTTTGTTTGTTTTTATAGATTCCTTGCAATTTTCTATTTAGGCAATCTAGTATACTGTAAATAAAGACAGTATTTTTTCTTTATTTCGTATCTGTAAGATTTCTGTTGCTTTTTTTCTTACCTTATCATACTGGCTAAGACTTCCAATTTTATTTTCAGTACAAATTGTGAGAGAAAGCCTTGCTTTCTTCCAGTTTTAGTGGGAAAAGCATTCAGTTCTTTCACCTTAGGTGAGTTTTGTTGCTAGCACTTTTTGTTATAAGAGTTTATATAAGATTTTCAGGAAACTATCAGGTTTTGTATTCCTTCTGAAAGGTGTCCTTAAATGGTTTCATGAGTGAAACAATGAGGATTGACAGTTGTCCAGTCATTTCAATAGGATTAAGGGCCAACTTCATCCATATGCCAGCAAGAACTGCCACCACTGCTACCTGGCTTACAATGGTTATAAGACACCATGAATTTCAAGATGCATTCTGATTTTTAAAATATTAAAAGGTGAAAAATGTGCATCTAAGAGCTGATCATATGGTATTTTTTTATAATATGCTTTTAGAAACTTAACCTATTTCATGAGCAATTTTTGTCAAGTCATAAGTCTTTATAGGCATATTATATTACTGGTGAATAATATTTCATCATAAGCATATATCAAAACTTATTTAATCAGTCTCTTCTGTTAAAATTTTATTTTGTTTTAAATTTTTACTATTATATACGATACACTAATAAGCATTTTTAGTTTTGGGTTTTGCATTTACAATTATATGCCTATAAGAATCAACTAGAAGAATTGATCAAAAGATAATTTGTCTAATTTTTAAGCTAGTTGTCCTTCCAAGGGTATAATTTTTTACCAGGGGAAAGCCAAATGATCCCTAAGAAAATGAGTCAGCATTGGTAATATAAACTTGTATTCCAAGGAGATTTTGGTTACCACATCATGAGATATGAGATAAAATCTGAATAATCAGATTTTTCTTATCCATCTGCACAAGAATAGAGTACAGGCAGGGGATTATTCTTTATTTTCTCATAAAATTTGATGGTAAGATGAGAAAAAAATCAATTTCATAACAATGTTCTTGTTAATATATTTCCACTGAGGGGCTATTACTACAAAATGTAGGCTAAAATGGAATGTTTTTCTGGATGAAGCATAAGGATTTTTATATCTGACACAGAGCAAAGTAATTTAATAGGAAAGAAAACACAAATTTTTGAGTTGTAAAAAATTGTAAAATTTTTATTTCTACTCAAGTTTATAAACCAAAGTATTCCATTAACTTCATTCCATCACTCTATGGGTAACTACGGGAAAGTTTGTTAACATGTCTTGGATAAGAATATCAGTTGTATTGGAGTTAAAACAAATATGTGTTGCAATACAGTTTGCTCCAATGTTTAGCTTAGCTTAGAAACAGAAAATGTTAACACAGTAATTTCAAACTGTTGATACTGGTTTGTATTTTGGGGGCCAGCACTGAAATTGATATAAACAAAAAGTACTCACATTGGATTTTTATTCATTCTGTCTTGTGGTTCAAGCTGCTGGCTGTTTAAATGAGGAAGTAAGAGGGAAGAGATTAGGAATAAGTGACAGCCACATTTATGCGTTTCTCAGTAAGTTTAATTATAAATTATGTATAAACTGAATAAAGAAATGTACACATTTTTAGAAAGGGAAACATACACAGATCCAACATCGGGTTGTAGAGAAAGCCCTGGATTGAGTTAGGAATCTTACACTTACAAACTGTGTGACCTAACATGTTTTCATCTGTGAAACAGGGATCTCTGGCTAAGTTACAAATTTGTGAAAATCAACAGATAATCGATGGGAAAGTTTCTACTTTGAAGTCTTTTATAACATTATAAACAAGTAAAATATTAATGAAGGGCAAAAATATTCATCTTACAATGCTACTTACAATATGACATTGAGCAAATAGTTTAACCTTCATAAGCCGTGTTCTTTTATCTGGAATATTAATATTAACCCTGTAAAGTTATTTAATGATCAAATGAAATAATTTTGTGACAGTGTAAAAGATGCAGCCTAAGGCACCAAGATCAGGACACGTTCAGATGTACTTTACTAAGAGGTGCCCTTTATTTGGTCAGTATAGGGTAGTGACTTGCAAATATATAGGATAAGTGCCTCTCCATAGCAATGCTGGAAGGCATTTACCAGCTTAGACTTTACAGAGATCATCAAAAGCCTTGGTTCTCAAGCTGAAGAAGGGAAGGGACTAAAGATGATTCAAGAAGGTACAGAACCCTATTGCGGAATGTATTCCAAGAATCATATATGCGATCTCTATAGGTAAAATTTGTATATGTATATGCCACACTTATAGATATTATTCAACTATTTCTAGGCCATGGGATGATGTTAATGACCAATCCCTCATTCCTGGCAGAAATGAAATTTTTAGGAAAAAGGCCTCAATTGTACTTATGTCCTCATCTTCATGTAGATTTTCATTTTCTATTTCTGAGTACTTCCTTTACACCTAGGGATATTTGTAATTTTCCATGTTACTTTATGGGCCATGATTGTTCTTATTATTCTTGATGATTTTATTTGAACAGATTGACTGATTGGCCAGTTGTCCATAATTCTGTTTGTAATTGTCCCACATTAATTCTTTCAAGTATCGCCCCATTACCTATTATTTCTAAAACAGTATTTGTTCCATTTCTGGTTCAATGCCCTCATAGAACCTATAAATGCAGATGAAGCAATGTCCTTCATTCATGCTACAGAGCTGCAGGTGTATGTGACAGGCAGCCTGCCTAAGGAGGCAAGGGTTGTATTGGCTTCTATGCATTTTGGTTAAAACAAGAGGTCTCAGGACCTCTTAGGACCCCCTCAACTTAAAAGCCTTCCACTCTAGTGTTGCACCTGTTGTCACAGAATCAGACAAGTGCTCCATCACTTATATCACCTTGTTGCCTCATTTAACTTTTCAATCTCCATACACACATGACTTTCAAAAACACTCTGTAAATTGTAAATCAGGAGATAGGTATGAATTGGACGGTCGTTATAGTTTGAAAATTAAACCCTGTCTCTGTGTCATCCAAGACCTGAAGACAAAGGTTCCACCTCCATTCTGAAGGCAACCTAAGCAAAACTACATGAGAGTGAGTGTTAGCCTGGACTTGTGAAAGCCCCAGCCCAAAACCCCACCAGGAGGGTAAGGGAGCTCAGCAGACAGAGGCTGGAGGTGTGCTTGCAGATACCCTCAGGCTGAAGGGTGCTCCTTGGTGACCAGCAAGGGAGAACTGCAAGGAGTGATCGCCGGTGATGGGGGAAGGTCCACCAAAGAACCCACAGAAGCAGCTAGGAGAGAAAGACCATAAGTGCTGACGGCATAGCCAAGGTTGTCAGTTACATAGGCCCTTCGTGCTGTTTACCTTACATCCCTCTACTCTCCGTTTCTGGAGGAATCCAAATCCTCGGTTCTTAAGCTGGGGAAAGGAGGCTACCAACACTAGAGAGCAAACTAGAGAGGAAACCCACCGTACCTCCCTTTTGACTACGATGCCCTGCCTGGAACAGGCCCACACTGGGGAAGGGAGAGATTTAATTTTAAATGAATTTCAGAGTTTTGACTATTGTATATGATTGGACATTTTAATAAATGAAAGAATGCAGTTTTGTGACTAGCAGAAAACTGAGGAACTTACATTCATAGGAAGTGAGCAGAAAATTCATAGGCTGTGTCCTCTTTCATGAAAGGTATGGGGAAGAATTAGCCCTGCGGTGGGTGGGTAGGAGGAACAGGATGGTTTTCTGATTGCTCAGTCGTGTCCACTGGTTCAAAGCACTGTTGGAAGCACCAAAGCCTGTAAATGATGGGTGGCACGAGGGACATTTACCCAGATGCTCCCGTCTTCTTCCCCACCCCTCACCCCCCGCCCTAAGTGCACTAAGTGCAATGGACAACAGCAGGCAAGATTGTTGGAACTTTCAGGAAGGTATCTGCTGCTGGTTCTTCAACAAATAAGTGACACACACAAACCTATTGCATTCACCTTCAGGAATGTTTCCTTTACACTGCTACTCGCATTTGATTTTTCAAAGGCTATTTGTTGGTCTCAGAGAAAAGATTTCTTTTGGAAATGATTTCACAAATACCAAGGGCAAGACCTCATTTAGATAGAGGAAAAACTTCCCAAACCCCACAGGAACGTTCCTCCCAGGACTGTGCTTTCTGCTGAAGAAAGGGAGGTGTCTGCGATAAGCAGAGCCGACTGTGCTGGAAGGAAACAAACATGTTTGTTGTTCCCTTGGTGCATATATTTCCTAATATAGTCCTGGACCTTGAGAACTCTGGCTGCCCCTGCCCTGGCAGAAAAACTCAGAACTCTGTGCTGCTGCAAGCAGATGCCTGTGCCCAGTGCGAACCCCCAAGCTGCCACAAGTCCTCCCTGAGAAGGATGGTCCCAAATGGACTGGCAGAGGGGGGCAGTTCATCCCGGGTTCTAGATGGGCGAGGGACCATACACGCCCACATCACTGCACAGGTGGAATAGAATAGAGGGATGCTTCACTCCGACCCCTGGCCCGGGCCTGGGTAGAGGACAAGCATTCTGTGTAGAGATGCGTTTCTAAAGACCACTCTCCACTTATCTTAACTGTAGGCAATGGGATGTGTTCAAGGACCACCTGCCAAATGTGAGGCTCTGCTGGGCACTGGGAATAAAATATGAGTAAAAACCAACCAGTGGAGTCAGAGTGGGACAGTGACAACAAGAAAAGTGGCACTGTCTGTAGAGAATTTAAATGCAACAACAAAACAAATTTAAAATAGTTTCACTTATTATTATCACAGTGCACCAGCAATGCTAACTAGCATCAATGATAAAAATAACCCTCCCTGTAAAAATCTCTTGTTGCTCTAAATTCTAAACAACTATTGGAATTATTATAGAATTTCAATTACATACAAGGTCGGACAATTAAGTTTGTGAACTTGTTGTGACCAAGTTGCTAAACTTTTTTTTTTTTAATCAGAGGGATTAGTCATTATGAATTTGTACCAACTGGACGAACAGTTAAAAAGTTGACCATTTAGAAGTGCTGAAAAGGCTGCATGAAAAAGTTAGACGAAAATGACCTAAACTTTTCACCACCAATTCATGGCTCTTGCATTACGACAATGCATCAGCTCACATAGCACTGTCTGTGAGGGAGTTTTTAGCCAGTAAACAAATAACTGTATTGGAACACCCTCCCTACTCATCTGATCTGGCCCCCAGTGACTTCTTTCTTTACCCAAAGACAAAGGAAATACTGAAAGGAAGGCATTTTGATGACATTCAGGACATCAAGGGTAATACAATGACAGCTCTGATGGCCATCCCAGAAAAAAAGTTCCAAAATTGCTTTGAAGGGTGGACTAGGCGCTGGCGTGGGTGCATAGCTTCCCAAGGGGAATACTTCAAAGTTGACCATAATGATATTCAGCAATGAGGTATGTAGCACTTTTTCTAGGATGAGTTCTTGAACTTAATTGTCTGACCTCGTATAGTACATATATAATGATATATTTATAATGATTCTCTATATATTATTCATAACATTTGTCATTTATATGTGATGTAAAATATTTATATAAATTTATATATCTAAATACATAATAAATATTACATGATATTAATATAAATGTATATTAATCTGAATGTTATATAATATATTGTATAAAGAATTATATCTTACAACATTTTAAAATAAATATACATTTATATATAATATAAAATTCCACATACATATAAACTTCAAATGTATACATCGTTCTTACTTTTCCTTCAATAAACATTCGGCATACATTAATTCAGAGAACTCCAGTTGTAAGTTGGTCCTGGCACACATACACTCAGCTACATGTGTTTGTTTTGAAACTACAAGCTTCATGATTCAGAGCTTTTGGAACTCATTTTTAGCTACAATTTGTGTTCAGCCTCTATAGTACTAGGTATTCTTGTGTTTAAAATAGATTTGAAATAACAATGATGACGTCATGATTTTTGAAGACAGAAACAAAATTTGAGTGATTTTTGTGACTACTTGGAGTCTTTATTTATTTTTTAAATTTAAGTCAGTAACTCAGAGTGCAGGCTACAAGGTGAGATGTGATATTTTCAGTTGTTAAGTATATATTTTGGTTCATACATAGATATTTTACTGAATTTGAATAATATCTTCAAGATAGAAATTTATTTTTTAAATGGTTAATTGTTGCAAAACCAAAGAGTAAATCAGTAAAACAAAACAGTACATCAGTGGTATGACTTAGTTGTTGTGTCTACTGAGATCTTTTGTTTTTTTAAAAAATTCACTTATTAGTTACTGGACAATTATTTACACAAAATATTTTTATATCAGGCTGTAACCAAAGAATCAAAGTTCAGTTAGGTAAATTTAATAACTATTAAATAGATAGCTGTGTGGGTTTTTTTTCTTTCTTGAGCCATACTATTAATTTTATTTTTATAAATATAATTTTATACATCAAGATAAATTTGTCATTGCTATTTTTTAGTCCTCATTATTTGTTTTATTTCCTGACTGTAAATACTATAACTTTGTCATGTAGAGGAAATGGGTATAAAAAAATTATCTCTTTGTCTAAAATACACTAGGTATGCCACTAAGCACAATATTATTGGCAATGACAAATATTCACTAAGCGGCTACTAGGTGCCAGGCACTGTTCTAGTGCTACGAATACAGCAGTGAATAAAACAGATACATTTTTTGGCTTTGTTGAGCTTATATTCTAGCAGGTAAAATAAACAACAAATAAAGAAGTAAATTATGTAATATATTAGGAAGTGATGAGTGCTCTGGAAAACAAATAAAGCAGGGAAAGAGGATCAGTAACTGCCTTGGGAGGGGCTGTGATTTTAAATATGATGGTCCAGGGTAGACCTCAATGAGAAATCATTTGAGTAAAGACTTGAAGAAGGTGACAGAGTGAGATACATTCTTATCCTTAAGGATTTCATGGGTCGGTGTCTTATATGTCATCTAATTTCTAATCTCACCACTGTTGTCAGATTAAGTATTTTCTGTAAAGACAAAGTAATTGAGGTCCATGGATATGACTTAGTTGAACAAAATCTAGTCCTGTTCAATATCACTTCACTTTTTTTTAACTGGAAAACAAAAACGTTTATGAGGTATGATCAAAAAATATGGTGAATGTTTCAATTTAAAAAAATTATTACAGCAAAAGACACATTGCCATTAATCTCCCCCCAAAATACTCCCCCTCTCTTCGAACACACTTATCCCATCTTTCTTGCCACTTTCTGAAGCAGTTCTGGAAGTCCTTTTCGTGTCTTTAGTTGCGCTGTCGTGGCTGCCTCAATGTCCTGAATCATTTTGACTTTGGGGAAGAGCCAGAAGTAGCACGGTGCCAGATCAGTTGAATAAGGTGGATGAGGACACACCATAATGTTTTTATTTGACAGCAATTGCTGTACCAGAAGTGATGTGTGACATGGAGCATTGTCATGAGGGAGGATAATTTACAGCACACCTTAAAACACACCTTCTCTCAACCATCGCTCACACCCAACTGACTACTCCAAACAAGTTGCAACTTGTCACACACTGTTACTAAGGTCCGAGGGGCTGCTTCCCATATTGTAGATCCCTGCCTTTCCATTGGATGGCACACGGCAGCAGCACTCACCTTATTTTTTATCACACCTCATATTTTTAAGAAAGTTTCAATAATCTGGATCTATAGTGACAAATAATAATGAATATTTTATTGGAAAATATTTGATACCTACTATATCTAATACATTTTGATAAGTATCATTTGCATCTAATATTAACAAACGTCAGTCCCTGTTTTTAAGTGAAGGACTAAACTCCAACAATAATGCTTGACAGGAAGTGCTACATACTATAAAAAGCATTAAAGGACTGTGAGGAGTTGAGGGAAGGCGAAGTAAAACCTGGCAGCGTGACATCAGAGAAGGCTTATGAAGACAATGACATTTAAGTTGATTTTGAAACATATCTAGGACTGCAGTAAACAGAGTTAGGTCCTATGGAGAGTCTATTTAAACTAAAGCACAGGTTGCAACCTGTAGGAATTTGGAATAATTGTCTCTGGATTCCCATTTAAGATGGAGACACACAGTGATCAAGAAGATTTGAGAGCAATCAAGGACTCTTGCTAGATTGCTGGTGTAAGGACTGGAAAAGGTAAATTAAATAAGAAGAGTGGGGGATTTGGTTGTACAGTGTATTTTAAGTAGACATGTGATGGCCTAATAATGAAAGCAAAAGGATGGCCATCTTGAGGATGACTTAAACAGGCTGTAGTTAAGGGTCAGAAGATTTAGGAGGCCAAGAAGCAATGGGTGGGGGACAGGAATCATCAATATAGGACTTAGGTCAGTGAAGAGGAACACAGAGGATCAGCAGGAAGGGAAGACTGTGTCTGACAGTGATGTCCATGAGGAAAGTAGGAACATGTCCAATCTTATGAAAGTGGTGAGGGTGGAGAAATATTTAATTGATGGCTCCTTAGAGGGTACCATGTTTCCCCGAAAATAAGACCTAGCTGGATCATCAGCTCTAATGCCTCTTTTGGAGCAAAAATTAATATAAGACCCAGTATTATGTTATGTTATGTTATTTTATGTTATGTTACGTTACATTACATTATATTATATTGTATTATACTATACCCGGTTTTATATTAAAATAAGACCAAGTATTATATTATATATATTGTAGACCCAGTTTCATATTATATTAAAATAAGATCGGATCTTATATTAATTTTTGCACCAAAAGACACATTAGAGCTGATGGTTCGGCTGGGCCTTATTTTCGGGGAAACAGGGTAAAACTAGAGCCCAGTCTTGTCTATTTTGGTGGGCCGTAGTTCCATTGTGTTGGTTGGGGTTGGGAGGGAGTTGGGGGTGGGTAGGAGGTGGAGATGGGGCAGCATACATTGTTCATGATGTCAGATTGAGTAAATGTAAAATTCATTTGGGTAGTGCCTGCAGTTAAATGCCAGTTGACTAAGTGCAAAAACCACTAAGATATGTGTGTGTTCTTTTAGGTCCCCCATTATGTACATATGATTCAAAGATAATTGACAAAGGATGTGTTTTATAAACCAAAAATAGAAACATAGACATTCTCAATAAATGTGATCCTCTAGGGAAACCCCAGGGGACCTCCAAATAGGGCAGTGTTTACATAAGATACTGTAAAGGCCCTGCGCTGCATCTTCTGGAAGGAAGATGTGTAAGGAGGAACTATTTCTGAACATTGAGTGCATTCCTTTGACAGCACATGCTAAATGCTTTCCCCAAAAACATTGTTCTTCTTCCAGGGCCTCTTAAATATTTTAATTCTCTCATACAGCTGAATAATATCATTTAAGGAGGAAAGAGGGGAGGCTTTTGAGCTGAGAACAGATGTACTACCAGCCATGTTCTCGGCCAGCCCTTTGTAAATTGGTAAGGGAAGAGTCATCTGCACAAAGACCATTTATTTAGAAGTGCATAATTTGGTGAAGCACACCATTTACTCGGTATTTAGATGCCGCATGATACTAGGCTCGATCAAAATAGGTTTTTTTTTTAATTAAAGTTTATTGGGGTGACAATTGTTAGTAACACTACATAGGTTTCAAGTGTACAATTCTGTAATACATCATCTATATCTCACATTGTGTGTTCACCACCCAGAGTCAGTTCTCCTTCCATCACCATATATTTGACCCCTTTTACCCTCATCTACCACCCCCCTGCCCCCTTACCCTCTGTTAACCACTAAATTATTGTCTGTGCCTATGAGTTTTTGTTTCTTCATTTGTTTGTCTTGTTCCTTTGTTGTTTTCAGTTTTATACATCACATATCAGTGAAATCATATGGTTCTCGACTTTTTCTGTCATCTCACAGCAGTTAGAATGGCTATTACCAACAAGACAAATAATAACAAGTGTTGAAGAGGCTGTGGAGAAAAAGGAACCCTCATGCACTGCTGGTGGGAAAGCAGATTGGTGCAGCCGCTATGGAAGGCAGTGTAGAGGGTCCTCAAAAAATTAAGCATAAAATTACCATATGACCCAGCAATCTATCTCCTGGGTATCTACCCAAAAACTCTGAAAACATTTATCCATAAAGGCAAGTGTGCTCCAATGTTCATTGCAGCTTTATTTATGGTGGCCAAGACGGAAACAATCAAAGTAGCTTTTTAAAAACAATCCATGGTCAGTTCTTCCATCACCATGTATTTGATCCCTTTTACCCTCAACTGACTCTGGGTGGTGAACACACAATGTGATATATAGATGATATTTTACAGAATTGTACACCTGGAACCTATGTAACTTTACCAACAATTGTCACCCCAAACTTTAATTAAAAAAAAAAAATCCATGTCCATGTTAGATGAAGTTGTTATATGAGAAAAGTGGGGGAAAAGAACCACATAGCAATGACTTTGAAAACTGAATTATCAGTCGGCATGAGCAGAGACCTCAGAGCATGTGATGGAAGGAGAATTCTCTTCAAACTGCCAGCTTCTCCCCACCCCCAGCTCCACACCCACCACACACACACACACACACACACACACACACACACGCACACACACATGCACACACATTGATCTCTTTTCCCCTCCTCCAGTGTTAGGGCATGCCATATCTGTGTATTGTTCTCCTTAGAAGCAGAAATGGCTTTTGGAATCTAAAAGGGTGCCTCAAAACCTTTTCAACGTTTCTTTTTTGCTTTGATGTTGGGAATAACACTCCAAATAATAGAGGTGCAACATTTTCACTAATGCTAGTTCCGAATTCAGAACAAACAATAAGAGCGTGTTCCCTAGGGAAGCCCTAAAGGTCCATTTTTGGAAGAGAATGTCTGTGTTTATATTTCCAGTTTATAAAACATGTACCAATCACTTGGGTTCAGAACATGTTTACAGAAGAGAAAAACACCCACAACACAAGTAAACTGCTGCTTGCACAGTGGACTGACAATCTTTGGCTCTCCCACCTCGGGCACTATTTTTCCCTGCCCGATGGAAGGATTGGCTATCCCAGTCAAGGAGTTTCCGTGGAACATCCATTCTTATAACCGAAGATTCGTTCAAATTCCGTCATGTCTGACGTACTAACACGTGGATGAAATTGGACAAAAGTGGTTCTTCCCTAGTAAGGCCCCTCATCCTGGAGTGGCTCCTGCTTCCTGAGCAGTGTGGACAGTTTCCTGAGTCTGTCCTACAGAGGGAGGGGAGGACGCTGTTTTCTAGCATCCAAATCTTTACATGGGCCTCTTTTCAGATTAGCAGGTTTTTATACTTTGATGCATTTTCTCAAGAAGAGCACAACCTTTGGAAACCAAGTTCCCTATTTGTTGATAAACTCAAATATTATTTGTGGGTCCTGAGGAATAGTTCATTGAGGGATGTGTTACCTGGTCCCTTTCAGTGTTCATGGAAAAGCAAAACAAAACTGAAGTCATGAATATTGGCATTAAACCTGGTCAGAAAGCGATCAGGTGCTAGTGACACTGAAAGTATGAAGGTGGGGTTTGAGGGAGCAGCAGTGAGGACTAAGGATGGAGGGTTGGAGTCATACACAGGAGAAAGTGAGGAAGCCTGTTCCCTGGATGCTTGCTGTGTCTTTCATGTCAGATCCAGCAGCTCTGACCTGCTCATTAACCATAGTTAGATTTTGGAGCTCCTAAAATGCAGCAATCAATAACTCCCCAAATGAATTCCAAGGAGTCATGCTTTGTGAAAACCTTCATCACTTTCCCCATCAGTTTCACAAGTCATGGGGAAAATGTTGTGTGTAGACTGCCAGCAATATGGTTTCAGGTGAACTCATAGTTGTGCAGAATTTGAGACCAATCTCTTCTCTAACTGTTGTTGCTGGGCATGTAGTTAATTGTAATGACTGTTTAGGACCATTTAAGATCAAGTCCAGTGACTCATGCAGTTGGGATTCAAGAAGTACTCATTGAATGAATTCATCAATTAAAAGGAGTCATGTGTCAATGATGTAGGGTAGTCACCCATGTCTTTCTGTATTGTCTTCCTATTATATTTTCTATAAGTATAGAATATATACATATCTCCAGAGTGTTGATTGGCTGCTCCAGGCAGGTGTCTGTGAACTTATTATCATTTATTGCCAATATGGACTTGCATTATAGATAATGCCCTGCTCAACTTATAAGTTACACACAGGAAGACGTTCTGGAAAGCTCTTTCCATTTCCATGAGTAAATGTCATCAGTCTAAGTCCAATGGAAAGTCCTTTGAAATTGTGGTCTTCTCCAGAACTCTTCTCCCCTTAGAACGTAAGCCCTTTTGGAGGCAAGTGTTAGGTCTGTGTTTTTCATTACTCTGCCCTGTACTTACCCTAGTTCTTTGAACCTAATAGGTGTTTCAACTATTTAATAATTGGACAGCAGTTCATGTATTTACTATTATTTGATAAAGGAATAAATGAATTAACACCTTGTCAGACACTTCTCAATTGAATTTTTGAACTGCTTCCCTACACACTAAGAAATTGTCATCCTAAATCCTGTGTTCATCATTTCCTTGCTATATTTTTATACGTATTGCATCTATATACTCGTATATATTGCGTCTCTATATATCCTTTAGAACTATTGATGTAAGTAGTAGTTTTTAATTTTGCAGAAATGTATCATGCCATACTACATGGATTTATGACTTCCACTGTTTTTACTTCATGTTGTATCACTAAGGTGAATCCCTATTGCTGCAGCTCACCTTTTTTGAGTATAGTATAAAAGTGCTTTGTTCACACTGTGACAGTTCTTCTGTTGATAGGTGTCCAGGCTTTCCTTGTTAAACACGAGGCTACTGTGTGAACCTCCATGTACACATCTTCTCTTATATGTGTGCAAGAGTGTTGTCGGGTGCGTATCTAAGATCCTATTTGTTGTGTCATAGGCTAGATGAAGGTACAAATTTGGCAGGAAATGTGAAGCTGTTTTACAGAGTGGTTGCACCAATTTCTAATCTCATCAGCAAAACTGGAGCATTTCTATTGATTCATCCTTTCAAACCGTTTTTAAAAAGGCAGATTTTTTTTTTAAAGATGTACCAATTGTTCAATGTACTTTTTGTTAAATGATACTTTATGTGAGCACTCCCCAATCACTAAGGACATTGATCACCTCTTTATATGTTTACTGGTCAGGGTGTTTCTGTGTTAACACCTCCTCTCAGGCTTTCCATAATTTTCAGCATTGTTGTTCTTTTTGGTGATTCTTTTTCAAAAGTTGTCCAAGCCTAGTAGGTCAGAATGAGCCGGAGAGAGTAAAATCACTCGTTTCAGTTCTGGTGTCATATGTAATAGACCTTTCAAGCTTTGATTTCTAGTCCCAGCCCTGTCACTTCAAACTCTATATTCTAAGACCAATGAACAAGCAATTGGTGCTTTACATTTCTCATCTGTACAATGGGCATGATAATCAAACACTCATGGTGTTTACTGAAGGGCATTTCCATGAGTATAATGTCTGCATTGTAGTTAGCTTCTCCCTCAGAAGCTAACTCAGATTATGCTTCTCCCATTCCTGTGCCTGCCTCTAATATGGTCTGTATCAAATTCCTCCTGGCTTGTTATTTTATATTTTTGACTGTTAGAAAATAATTCTAATATGATGATAACAATTCCTAACAATTACTGTATAATGAATATATGCCAAAGACTGTGCTAAACATGGTATAGATGTTACCTCATTTAATCCCATAACCACTCTAGGTAGTGCTTGGTATTATTCTTATTAATGTCTGTCTTCTAGAATGGTGATCAGCAAACTTTATCTGTAAAGAGTCAAATAGTAAACATTTTAGGCCTTAGGGGTTAGCGGTCGCTGAAATTGCTCAGCTCTGCCATTGTAGTGTGGAAGCAGACGTTGACAATATGAAAATGAATGTTTTAGTAAAGTGGTTTACAAAAACTGGTTGTGGTACAATTTGGTGTGTGGTCTGTAGCTTGCCTACCCAAGAATATTGTCATGTAAGCAAGAGTGACAGCCACGTCTCAAAATTGCCATCATGGCTGTAGGCTTACCTTAAGGATTGACATGATTCTGTAGAAACTTTTACTACAGCAAATGCTCTTCATTTCAATTCCGTGAGTATGTATTGAGTCCTTAGGGCGGGCGTGCTAAGCACTATGCCAGGTCCCAAGGACATAGAAATAAATTAAGTCATATCTTCTGCCCTCCAGGCTCAAAGACTAGGGCTAAGAAAATCAGGGAGATAAACACATAATTCAGCAACTGCCATTACAGAAAATGAGCCACAGAGAGGTGACTCTTCCAGCTCACAGACATCACAGGGCACCGACTCCATCTGAGGCTACTGTGCTAGATCCTGGGGATGGACACACAGCACACAGGACAGACACCCTCCCCCCTGCATGTACTAACAGTCTAGTGAGAAACTGGTTAAACAAATAGTTTAGTAAATATTTACAAGAGTGCAAAATGCTGAGAAGTACCAAGTACTAGGAGAGCCTGTGAACATGTGGGATCTGGGAACAGGGAATTTGTTTGGTATGACTGGATTATGAGGTGGTGGGATGTGAACTGAAAGGTGAATTAGGGCCAAACCAGAAGGGTTTGAACCCCAAGTTGAGGAATTTGGACTTTATTCTGGAGACACCTGGGAGGCATCAAAGATTATTGAACAGGTGAATGACAAGACTAGTCCTTTTGAAAGAAAATTCTGGCAACCATATGGGGAGTAAATTAAAAGTAAAGAGGGCTGAGGCTAACGTCCTCAGCCTCATCATGGCCTTAGTGGGGAAACCATTGAGTGAATGCATGAAGATAGAAGGAAGGAAGACACTGGCAGTTGTAAAGCTGCTGAATAAACCCAACGTGAGAAGTGAGGACTCCTTTTACAGCCTTTAAGTATTTTTAATTAATAGCATATTAATTTTCTGTATAATTTTTGATATGGTAGTGGGTTGTCAGTTATCTATAAATAGCATCATCATTTGCTAAAATATACTGAACTAAACCTTTCATTTTTTAAGTACTTAGACAAAGTACTTGCTATTTATGTGCCTGTCAATTTTCTAAGAATCTGCTTTCTGCACATAGAGTTCAAAGGCAAGATGATTATAAGTCAATGTGATTACGGACTGCAAGGTATCCACATATGTGAGATTTTTCCTATGAAATGCCAATTTGCTGCTCTGAACCACATACTTTAAGCAAAAGATGTTAATCATATAGTTCCCCTGCTCCGTAAGAATTTACAATCCAAGAGATTTCAAAAGGCGGTTTTCTCATTCAATGGCTTCACCATGGATTGGATCACCCAAACTCAACACCTAAAGTGACATTCTCTTTCTACATCTAGTTACCGGGTCCAGTTGAAGCTTTATTCACACAGTATGTCAGCTTTAGGCTTTCCTTTACCTTTTCACTTCTACCATCCCAAAGGATTAATACATTTTGCCTGTTAGAAAAAAAGAGATGGTGATACGAAAGTTTTGACGAGGGCAGTGGCTTCTGGATACAAGGTCTTGGCCCAAGCAACGCCAAGGCTGTCATCTGCCGGGTGGCACCAAGGCTCCATTGCTGATCTACAGCAAAGCAGGAATCCTTTTGGGAGTCAAACTATCTCACAGACAGAAAAACAGATGCCAGAGCTGTGAATAACAGAAGGTCTTGCAGGGCTGAATCCAGGAACGAGATGGTGCCTGTGAGTGAGGAAAGGGTTACGGGTCCCCTGGGGCTCTTGTCATGCACACAGATATAAACTTAGGGTATCCACAGAAACACCCTCCTAACCGAAGGGCAGCTGATCACTTCTGCAGCAGACATAGGTTTTAATATCTGCGTCCTAATTTATTTGACATCTGCAGAACATCCAAAGAAAATATTCAAGTACAGGATGGCAATCCGGCTGCTTTCTGAGTTCATCAAATATCTCACACTCCTTTTTCAAATGTTTTCAGTTTTGCAAAATTCAAAATGCATTTTGCCAAACATGTTCTCTGTTAATGTTTATTTAGAAGGGAATTTAATCCGTATGCTGCTGATGCATTTACACTTAACTCATCAAAATGTTTTACTAGAGTCATTTGATGTCCAAGAAACCTTTTGAGTCTTTTTTATAAGCCTCTTCAAGCCCATTTTGCTTCGAAACAGGAAGTCGCCTGTTACTAACCATAAACGAATGCAATCCCCGTAGGATTTGGTTTCATTTAAGACACTGAGAGACCACAAGTTCTCAGCCTACCCTGAACTCTACAGAAAAGATTTTCCCCTGGACCTACTGAGAATATGCCGTGCACAGATGAGGTGCTGTTATTATTTTCCAAAACAAAATCCTTTATGAAGAAGTATCGTTCAGACAACTCCTGGGAAAGACGGTTACCAAAGCAGAGCGTTAAATCATTGGCTTTGCAGGCTGCACCTGGTGAATGTCACTGTCTCCTGTGATCCACTTACCATTCAGAGCTCATTTGCTAGTATTAATAGAACAAATAAAATGGAATGGGAGATAGAGGTACCGGTGCAGTGATTTCTTGCTTCAGGAAAACTCCCGGGTTACAGACCAATACAATGTTCCCAACCATGAGCCAGGGAACCAAAGCTGATATAAACACAGCATCCAAGCCACAGAACATGACTTGTTTAAGGCTTAATTCTGTGAAGTAAGGCAGGAAACAAGATTTATCCTTCTGGGAAACTTTTGGCATTTGCCCTGAGCGGGGCCTGATTACTCTGCCGTCCTCACCATCCATTACAGCTATCTGAAGGAAATCAATTTTTTGCCCAAACTAAGGCAAAAAGAGAAATGTCTGCCTCTGAGTCCCATCGAAATCCTTCTGTTTGACGTGGCATTAAACAAGGGAGAGCCGGCGCCCCCGCTGCTCTGCTGATTGCTGTTGCTATCTTGGGCCTTTTGGCTGTGAAGGGGAGTGAAGTTAGTTTGGGTGAGAGCCATTTTACAAACATAGTAAAAATAAATTACTACACTTAATAATTGAATCTTAAACTTGTCACTATGGCAAACTCGAAGTTATTCCAAGAGTCTTCCCTGGGACTTGGCAAAAGTCGTGGGTGCTAGAGGTCAGTTTTTATGTATGAAATCCAGCTTTAGGTTCTAACGGCACAGGCTGCAGAGTAAATGTTCAAAGGATGAATGGGCCATTGAGAAGTAAATCTGACACCCCAAGTCTCTTACATGAGTCTGGAAGGATTCGAGCCATCGATTTTAGTGGGCTAATAGAATTGGGTTGTTAATACAAAAGAATCTGAGATTATTAACAGCAGGCTTTTTTTTTTTTCTTTTTTTTTTTTTTTGCCCTTGTATGTGTGTTGTATGTGTCTAGAGTTTATTTTTTAACCTGTCTTTACTTCATGTTACTTGAGTTGTTTGAAGTGCACCCTGATTGGGCAGTGAAAGCTGTGTGACTGGGTCTTGGCCCACGCTGACTCCTGGGCACAAAGCTGGAGTGTTTACACTGGATGAGAATGTTCAGGCTCTGACCCAACCGGGAGACGTTTCAGTTAACATCTGGCTTTGCTTACTTGTCCTAAATATGAAATTATTAATGGATTAATATTAGACCCTTTCATTGCTTTATTCTTTTTCTCCTTAATATCCCGTTTAAAGACCACTTTCCTTAGAGTCAATTGTCAAAGCCTCTCATAGAGTTACTGCGTCTGAATTTGGCATCTATAAAGACCTTCAGGAGACTTAAGCAAATGAATTACCAAAGCAACGGAGACGCAAAACTAACAGATTATTTTTTTTTAGTAAGGTTGGGAAAAATATGTTAGCTCATTATTCACATTGAAGAGGTAAATCTTTATAATCAACTGCTAGCATTACTGCAAATAGCTCACAAGGCCCTGAGAAGTTGCCTGGTCTGGTAGCATATGTACCTGAGTATGCTGCCCAGAAAGAAATGTTTTACATTTTTATCCATTTTGGCTTCAGGAATTATTTTTTAAACCAGGTCTAGACAGTCACAATTGCCTAATTAATTTAGGTACAATCACTCATGCTTCAGAGCTGGGCAGGTATGTATTCATTGATTCAGTGCCAGTCCACTCTGGCCAGAGTAAGTCATGGAAACATCAGTGCTCATGAGAGAAGTGGCCTCAAATGGTAAACCATTTTACTGAACTGACCCAGTTCATCACCGCACACATGCTGAAGATACCTAAATGGAACCATTTCAGAAAGCATGTTAAGTGCCTTCATCATGACCTCTAGGATATATATGTCACTAATTGAGTATGAATTATTAGGAAACAACCCCCTTATTTTTGAAGGGCCTTTGTTTTTCTAGAGGAATCACAGTCCCCCTTGGATGCCACTGGCAATTCAAACTGAACACGTCATTTTGTTCCTGTATCTGCTGTACCTCCTGAGTCCTCAGTTTTTGTTAATGGTAGAAAGTGACTATTAATTTCCCAATCTCCCAATTTGAAGGTGAACAAAATAAATAGTCCCTGTTACCTAGACACTTGAGTCCAAAGACACTTTCTAGGTGGTCCCATTCCATAGTCCCCTTGCTTAGTGGTTGGGACAACTTAGGACGAGTTTCTGTTTAACTCTCACTGCCATTAGGTTCTGCATGTGCAGGAACTTTAATATATTTTAGGACTGTACATATACATTTAGAGATATATGTGTGTAGAATTCTATATTAGACAGTTGTATGAACACACTCAAGAAAAGCAAACCAAGATCATCAACAAAATTAAAAATAATAACTAAGTTTTATTTCAGGTCTTCCATCTCACAGACATAATTCCAATCAGTCCTCACACAAACCTTCATTTTCTTATCCTTTTTCTTCCCTCTCCTTCTCCTCCTTTTCTGCCTTTTCCTTCTCCTCTTTTTTTCTCATTCTTACTCTTTTACAGCTTTGCCAAATAATGTTTGGAGGTTAAGATTACTCAGGTGGTGAAGAGTGAAGTTAGGCCTTGCTGCCAGGTAGCTCTAACTCAGAGTTGAGGTCTTTTCCAGAGCCGTACCTCTGAGGGTGTGGCATAATCCTAACATTTTTGCCACCATGGTGGGGAAGCTGGTCTGGCCGACTGGCCCCTTTGTATGCATGCACACATATAGGTCGTGTTTATGAACAGCTATGAGGGAAACAAAGTCACCATCTACTTTTACTGCATAGAGGCAGATCCTGCAAAATACTTCATAATATCATCATATCAGGGCAGCTTCTGGGGTGAGGAAAGCTAAGAATCTAGGGCACAAAGTTGAAGGAAGCACTCACTCTCAGGGTTGTACAAGTGCGAAGTCTACAACTGAGCGTCAACACCTCCTTCAGTTTTGTCCGCCTGGCACCTCACTTGCCTCTGCCTACTCCTGGCCCGACATGCAGCAATTACCATGTGCTGGTCACCTAGTTTCACAGAAATGAACACTAATTAATAAGGGCTTCATTAAACATCAGCTGTGTGCTACATGTGGGAAAAGTGAAAACTTTTCCAATTATATTGCACAGGCCTATACTGGAAGAAAATGTTATCCAACTAGAAATATAGAGAGATACACATGAGAAGCAATCATGTCAGATATATTGTCAACTCTAGAAAATGTCATGGTCACATGAGGTCCCAGATAGTGGGTTCAGTATGGTGGGCAGTGGGGGACATTCCTCAAGATGCTCTAAATGGTAAGCCCATGCACCGTAACTCACATATGGGTGGGTGAGGCAGGGCCATGCTGGGGAGACAATGGGACTCCACGCAAAGACTGATTGATGTTGTCCTGTGTTGTCCGTAGGAAGCCAATTATGTGTTTGAACAAGGGAGCAATGTGCAGAAAGCTCTGTGATGGATTGTGCATCATTTTTCTGCAGTGGGTCAGAGTGATGGATGGATGGTAGGTCCATCCAAAATGAAAAAGTTGTTTTACAGTGGGGGCATATTAGCTTAAAACTCGTTTTAAAGTGATTACTGCTACAAAGTGGTTTTGATCTGTTACAGGAAAATTGAAGTTGGAAGAAAGGAAACAGTAGAGGTTGAAATGTCCAAATCAGGCATCTTATTTATACCATTTTGTCACATTCCCATTTCTCCTGAAGTTGGCTCCATGATGCACTTAGCAGTTGTTGTTGGCTCTGAACTCCCCATTGTCTGACCTACATGGCGGGCTACTCTCTCACGCGCTGCCTACTTCACTGAGTAGTTTGTGTGGGTGACTCTGCTCTTCCAGATTAGATCGCAAGCCCTGCACAGTCAGGGTTCAGAGCTCATTCTGGGGTATTCTATCTCTGTAGACTCTGGCAGCAACTGGGTACATGGAAGGCAGCTAATAAAGGTTTCACAGCTGTGTGCTTTGGAGCAAAAACACGGAGATAAATTGAACTTGATTACCTAATGTGGAAAGGTCTGCATTTGTTGTACTCTACAAAGTTTGGACTGATCTGAATGAAATTTCCAATGGCTAATTTCATTTCTAATCCTTCCATGAGCCAGAAAACTCCACCTGCACAGGAACGGTTTTTCATTGCCTTTCTTTTGAAAGGGGTGAGCACCCCATTTCCTGTCATCAGGAGCTGCAGCAACGAGCAGGAATTGGTTACTTCTGTAGCAGTGGTAGTTGCTTAGGAAGGCGATCCAGGACTCAGGCTTCTGTAAAAGCTCTTGGCTTAGGGTCAAACCAGAATGAACAATGCAAGATGCACATGTCTTTGATAGACAGTTATCTGAGCTGGGGACGCTAAGGCCCAAGACAGTTTACCAAGAAGGTAGAATTATGTAACCCTGTCACTCAGCGGGGCTTCTTTCCAGTTCAGAGTATCCTGGGACTAAACAGTACACATAGCAACAAAACAAACTGGCCGTGTACAACTCTTTGCATTGTTAAATGGAACATACTCCCCATCTTGATGCATAAATCAATGTAAGTGCAATGGAGTGATGCCTCATTTATTTGCCATCACCAGGGAATGGACTATTTATTATAGATAATATTCCAAATAACTAAAGCCTGTGCCTTTAACTGCCAAAACTTTAAAAAATGTTAACCGTGTATGACGAAAATACTTCTAAACATTTTCTACTGTCTTAAACACCATGCTCAGAATAGAGTCTGACTTTGGATATGTTTGGAGAAAAAGAGTAGAACAGGGAAAGGCCAGGCACATGGCTAGATCTGATATTTTAATGCTAATGACTAACCAAGAGAAACAAAGCGCTTCTAGACTTCTTCTTCTTCTTTATTTTGAGATGAATTATTGGTGGACTGAAGGGATAGTTTGGACATTGCTGGGGAGAAACTGAAGCCTTACAGTGGAGGAGGCAACAGGGGAATGCTGCTGAAGCGCACAGTGGAAAGTTCGCGAACTTAATTGTCCGACTGTGTGTGTGTGTGTGTGTGTGTGTGTGTGTGTGTGTGTGTGTGTGTATTCAGAGGGTGCCAAAAAATGTATACGCATTTTAAGAAAGAAAAAACTGTATTAAAATTGTAATACTCAATATATACCAATAACAAAAGATGAATACAAGTCATGTATATACATTTTCTTGGCACCCCCGGTATATATATATATTTGATTCTTAAATAGTGAAGGGTTAGAGATGCCAAACTCCCACACAGACAAAAATCCATGTATAACTTTTGACTCCCCAAAACTTAACTACTGATCGCCTTCTGTAAATAGTCGATTAACACATATTCTGTATTTTATATGTATTATATACTGTATTCTTAAAGTAAGTGAGAGGAAAGAAATTTATTAATAAAATCATAAGGAAGAAAAATGCATGTACAGTACCACGCTGTATTTATCCATGCCGTAAATTTACGAGCGTGTGTCATCTGGTTACAAGGTAAATCATCTGTCAGTACCCTACATCAATATTGTCTTATAGGGTAAAAAACACCGTCGATGTCATACATATCACTAATAGTAGACATATAAAATGAAAAGGTAATGTGTACAAAAATTCACATTTATGGGTATAATGACACATGCATTGATAATGAAGCAGCAGCAGTATGATTGCTTTATGGTAGCATAATTTAATTGATATGATTGCTTCATAATAGGAAGAAAGTCTCCAAAAACTTTTCCATTATATTTCTTGAAAAAAATCCGTGAAAATTCACTTTCAGTTCCTTCGTCACATAGCCACAAATAATGTCTCCTGAAATGTCTTTCTGGTCTCTGAACAGACACCAATGGCTGGTATCAATGGGCTTAATTTCCCTGCTGACATCCCTCACCTACGACCTCCATCCTCTCCAGTTCCTCACAGACATTCAGACTTCCTGACTTTCAGAATCTTAAAGGAGAGTTCTCCAATTCTGGTCAGCAGACAGAAAAATTAGTCCGTTTCTTTTTCCATCTTATTTATTTCCCATTATGAAGTGACAGGAAAGTGGGTGGGTGATCAGGGAGCTCACCCTGACATATACAAGCATATTTCCTTTTTTTTTAAATTAAAGTTTATTGGAGTGACAATTGTTGGTAAAATTACATTGGTTTCAGGTGTACAATTCTGTGATACCTCATCTATATATCACATTGTGTGTTCACCATCCAGAGTCAGTTTTCCTTCCATTAACATATATTTCTGATCCATTTTACCCTCATCTACCACCCCCCTCCCCCGCACCCTCTCATAACCACTAAACTATTGCCCATGTCTATGAGTTTCTTTTTCTTCATTTGTTTGTCTTGTTTCTTTATTGTTTATAGTTTTATATACCACATATCAGTGAAATCATACGGTTCTCGACTTTTTCTGTCAGACTTATTTCACTTAGCATTATAATCTCAAGATCCATTCATGTTGTCGCGAATGTCACTATTTCACCTTTTCTTATATTTCTAAGGTGATTTCTACAATATGAGCCTTCTTACTAAATAGACTGTTATTTTTTTCCTTTTAGAATCATCTAGTTCTTGTCCAGAAAATATACTTGTCATTATTTTTGACGTACGATAAATCGGAGGAGAATGAAGTCATATATTATCATCTCAATAAATGATAAAAGATTTTGAATAAAATTAACTTTGTTTTTAATTGAAGAAAATCTTAGCTATAAGTACGTAGAACATGATAATACTTTCCTAACCTGACAGCCATCACTACCCCTAATAGTGAAAACCAGATGTTATCTGTTATATTTAGGAACAAAATAAGCACATGCTCTGCTCGCTTGTTAATCTAATGGTTACAGAGCTTGTGGCTATTACTACAGGAAATGGAACAGAAATAGGAATAAGATAATCTTTGTTTTTATGATACAATTTCACAACTGGAAAACCCAAGAAAATTAAAGGACACGTCTTAATATTAGTAAGCGTTCAATAAAGTGTTTAGACACTAAAAATAATAAGGAAATAAGAGAAAAAAACATAAAGGCATCCAAAAGAAGCAAAAAATTTCAAAACCCAAAATATTTAGAGCGACGTTTAAAAATATCTTAGAAACGTAAAGGCAATTTTAATAAAGTCCTTAGAAGGGACAAATTAAACTTAACAATTTTATGATTTTTTAAAGGCAGATTAGTGACCTTAGAGGGAACCTCAAAGCACAGGGTTCTGAAGACAGGTGGACTGAGGTCAGAGCTTGATTCCATCAACTCAGTGATGAGTGATCAATGGCAAGTTATATCTCTTTTCTATGCCTCAGTTGGATTACCTGTAAAGTGTCCATAATAATAGACATGCCTCATTAGGTTGTTGGATGGATGAAACTAATGTGGTCTACCAGTAAATGCAAGACGTGGCAGATAGTGGGCCTTCAAAGGGTTGTAGCCAGAGTTTTGTTTGTTATTATGATTTCCATTGATGTTACCATAATTATTCCAAACTTCATATGTAGACTTTATACCAAAAAAAGTATAATTTTTACACAAATTTGCATAATACTTTGCATAATAATTTGCATGATTCTATGCAAACCTCTAGCAGGATTTTTCAAGGAATAGTACTGAAAATTTGATTAAAAATCTTAACTATCTACTTAAACCCTGAAATCATTGACTACATCATAGTTAATTTAAAATAGAGTAAATAATAAAATTATAAAAATTTAAATGAAAATGAAGCAAATAGGTTTCCCCACAGATTAATAATTACGTACTTAAAACATAGGATTTAAAATAATGTAAACTAGGAGAAGTATTTACAATTCCATATGACAGACTAATTAAATTTATTTATAAAGATCTCATTCAATATGTATTACCTGACAATGTAAAAAAATAATTCATGCAAGAAAAAATACAAGACTGGGAAGTATTTTAATTATGTCAGTTTTACTAACAAGCAAAGAAATGCAAATCAATAAATAATCCTGTTACCTTCCTTCTAAATTAAAATAGTAATGATGATGATGATGATGAAAAGGAGACTCATGCAGATGAAAGTGTGACAAAATAGTGGCAGTCATATCCATCTCTATGAATGGATATTGGAGCAATACTAAATTTAACAACATATAGCAAATATTTTTAAACTTTCTGATAATTTTACTTCTGAAACTGTTTTGAGGGAATAATCAGAAAGGTAGACAAAAAGTTATGTATACAAATAGAAAATAAAGCATTATTTATAGACATGGAAAGGATTTTAATATGGGGACATTGTCAAGTAAAATGTAGTTTATTCATATGGGATATTATTCAGCCTTTTAAATGGTATTTAGACCATTTTAGAAATACTTTTGTCATATTTTATTATAAAAATAAGGTGCCATATCATCTACCATTTCAAATATATATTATAGAAGATAACAAATGTGAATAAATAAAAATAGGAATAAGATAATCGTTATTTTTATGACATAATTTCACAACTGGAAAACCCAAGAAAATTAAAGGACACCTCTTAATGTTAGTAAGAGTTCAATAAAGTGTTTAGACACTAAAAATAATAAAACAAAAATTTGTTCCTTTATGTATTCTTTTAATTGTGGCAAAAGTACGTATGTAGCATCAAATTTACCATGTTTTGAGCATTTTAAGTGTACAGTTCAGTAGTGTTAAGTGTATTTACACTCTTGTGTGACAGATCACCAGAACTTGTTCATTTTGCGAAACTGAAACTACGCATACCCATTTAACAAACTCTTCATTTTCCTCTCTCCCAACCCCTGGTAATCAGCGTTTTACTTTCTGTTTCATGAATTTGACTGTTTTAGATACCTTGTCTAAGTGGAATCTTACAGTATTTGTCTTTTTGTGCCTGACATATTTCACTTACATAATGTCCTCAAGGTCCATCCATGTTGTAGCCTGTCTTTCCTTAACCTTTCCTTAACCTTAACAGAATGTCTTTCCTTTTTAAGGTTGAATATTCCATCTTATGTACACACCACATTTTATTTGTCTATTCATCTGTCAGTGGACACTTGGGTTGCTTCCACCTATTGGCTACTGTGAATAATGCTTCCATGAACATGGGTGTGCAAATACCTCTTTAGACTTTGTTTTCAACTCTTTTGGATATATACCCAGAAGTGGGATATCTGGATCATATGAAAGTTCTATTTTTAATTTTTTAAGGAGCCACCATACTGTTTTTCACAGCAGTTGTGCCATTGTACAATCCTAGCAACAAGGCACAAGCGTTCCGATTACGCCACGTCTTTACCAACACTTGTTATTTTCTGGGGTTTTTGTTTGTTTCTTGTTTGTTTGTTTGTTTCATATTAGCCATCCTAATAGATGTGAGGTGGTATCTAATTGTGGTTTTGATTTGCATTTCTCTAATGAATGTTAATGTGTATCTTTTTACATGCTTGTTGGCTCCTTTATGTATTTTTGAACTCATCAAAATGTTTATAATTAACGTCTATTACTTTTATATCAAACAAACAAAACACTGTAAACATAATTAGGATTAGTTTTGCCTCAAGTTTTGTGACATTAGCAAGAGCAAAGAAGCTTTCTTTTCTCAAGTCACCACATCCTCATTTGTGAAATAAGGAAGCTAGACTAGCTAATCACATCTATGATTTTTTTAAATAAAAAACTAATAATCTTACCTCATTTCCTTCCGTGTTGCAAGAGCAGTTACATTTCTAAATCTCCTAAATTTTAAATTATTCTGAGAAGAACAGATGACTAGATAAATTGATGATTTGGTGGTGGTTTTTTTCAGCATTTTTTCTTCATTTAACATTTTTAGAACTCCAGCTCAATGATGGAAATTGGATCAAGGTCCAAGAACACAAAGATAATGCAGTCTGGACCCTGCCTTTGTAACTCACAAGTCTATTTAAATAGGCAAGCTTATATGTAAATGACTATAATGCAACTTGAAGTTGATATAATACATGTATGAATGAGGTTCATTTGTGTTACAAAGGAGCAGACATCGGCTTCTATGATGCTTGAAATGTGATGACTCCTCTAATAGTGGGAAAAGGATCATATTAATTGTCCCCCAGACCTTAGTGTTTACAAAATTCATGGCATTCAAGTTTAGTGAGAAGAAATTTAATGTTCACTAGCAAAGACAAAGCAGAATCTCCATGAGCATTTAACCATTTAAAAAAAAAACTAACAAATGGCTAAAATGCTTTCTATTCAATCAAATAGTATTTTAGAAATTGTGGTCTACACAAAGGATGTCTCTTGCTGGGCAGGGTAATATAATACATTCTGTGTGGAGTAGGAAACTTTAATGATATATGCAGTTTTGTTATTAAAACTGAGTTATATATTTTGCTCTGCTCTGGAAAATTGTGACCCAGTATAACATATCTTCACATTGTTTATAACTTGAGGAAAATCAACATTTTGGGTTCCCAGTTCACACAGTAGGAATTACATTTGTTTTGGCCAAATATAATTTATATAACTGCAAGGAACAATAAAACATGAACTCTACAGTGTTTTCTTACCTAAAAATAATATAGACCTTGTAAAATTGAAGAGATTATTATTATAAAGGGAAAGACAGTAACTTAGAAGGCTGAAGCTCATTTTACAACACTCTTTAATGCCTGTGCAAATAGGCAGACACCTGTGTCCCCATTTTCCTTGACCCTAGCCACAGGAGTGAGATTCCACACAGTCATAAATAACCTTGCAAGTAAAACTTTGAAATATAATTTGCTTGAATAAGCCCAGTTCTTCTATGTTCAGAAGTCATTTTCAAAGTGACTTCTTAGAATGACTGAGTATTCTTTATTCCTTTGCCTACAATGATCTTTCATCTGTGATGAAAGCATCCGGTCCGTCTTGTTAGTAAGGTTCCAGTTAGTGATGGGGCTCATTCTGGATTGAAGAGTTGGGAATTATGTGAATGAAAGAATGAATGAATGATCAATTAATCAATCAATCAATTATTGGGCATTTATTTTTAAAGTCAACTAGCCTATGCAGGAATTCACTCTACTACTTCGATACCATAATAAAAAATGTAATCTCATTCTCAAAGATGTGGGAATGATAAGAAGAGGGGAAGAAAATGAAACTTCCTTTGAGGAGGGACGTTCAAGAGAAATATTGAGTTCATATTATAAACTGGCTGATTGCCAAATCAATCAGACAACTGGAAAAATGTTGATATTTTGGAGGCAAGTACTAGATTCAAGGAACTAGTCCACTGTACCTTATTTAATCCTCTAAAGTCTAAACAATTCCACGAAGTTGGCAGAACTATCACTATTTTACATGTGAAGAAATTAAGGCTCGTAAATTTTATGCAATGTGTTCCAAATCACATAGCCAAGTATGTGGTGTAGTTGAACCCAGACCGTGAGTCTTCTGGTTCTCCATACAGCGCTCTTTCCACTACACCACTGGAGAATCTTCTGGGTGAGGGCTATAGGCTGGTACCAGTCAGAGCATTATCAGATGGCAGATGCATCTAGCATTCCTACTAGATGGCACGTATCTACTTTTGCACTTCTTACCTTTCCTCCGGCTCAAAATTTCTTTACTTACAGAGCAGAATTTCCTACCCTGAGAATTACTTAGATTTCAAATTCTCCTCATTCCCAGTGTAATTTTTGACTTGGTCTTTTAAGTCTTCATATCTATTTCAAACTGATATTTGAATTGTGTTTAATAGCATTCGGTTTTCTAATTGTATTGCATTTTTTCTAAAGTGATCCAATCTTAATACTTAATTACAGAGATGGTCCTAAGGAATCCTAAATAAGGCTGACTTGTTTCTCAGGAGCCAACATCTGAGTCCATTTTCCTTTAAAAAAGTTTGCAGCCTCTCCAGGCGTTGAATCATCTGGCTTGGGGCCAGGCACTAGAGGGTGCTTTAGAAATATTATTTGATGATGAACTCGGATGTTGTCCACTTGCTTTTCAGAAATCATTCCTGTAAATCATGGCTTTGAAAACTTGTCAGCATTTTTCTCTTTCTTTTGTGGATTTCTTCAAAGGGAAAAGGAATGCCTGAAAAGTAAACATTCAATAGCCATAACTGCATCCTAAGGAGGGTGGAATAAAAAAAATTATAGATACTTATAGATATATAAATATTTTTGTGAGATAAAAAGAGAACCCTGTGGATAACTCACAAAGAGCCTACTGGAACTTTATCAGTCGGCTGGGCTTTGTCAGAATAAAGTGGGTTTGTGAGGGGGCCAGGGCAACATATGTTTCTCCCTATTCCACACCCTTCTTTTCTGGAAGCTTGCTGTAAGCATAGCCCCTCACATTTGTATGAGGCTTCTCTGTCTCTTTTTAAGAGGCTCTTTTGCATGTATTATCTCTCAAATGATATTCACTACACCCTGTGTGGTATTACTATTCCTATTTTTCGGATGAAAAACAAGAGGTTTAGGGAGGATAATTAACTCATTCAGCCCATAAGTTTGAGTGGAAAAATGAGACTTTAATTATAGGACTTTTTCTAGAATGTATAGGGCAGCAGCCCATGTTTTCCCCATCCTGTTAACGTAACTGTATTTCCATAGTGTTAACATAACCATGTTTCTTCCCGTCTTCATTCAGATTTTGTCACTTCATGTATCTCCCTGCCCGTTCATTCTTTCATTTCCTGTTTAATGATGTGAAATCTTAAATAAAAATAAAAGACATGAAGAACAAAAACCAGAGGTCATGAAATATAAAACGAGAACCCACACACATTCTCTGCCCTCCTGGTAGCGGAGGTAACCAAGTCCTGTGGAGACTTCAGTGTGAAACACAGTGAAGTCGAGCCCTCAGTGAGGGACAATATGTGCTCCAGGGTTCCAGCAGAGGCACAACTCTGGAAAGATCAGAAAGGGCTTCTTAGGAAAACAAAATGCCTTCCACTGGGCCTTGAAGGACAGCGAGAGTCCAAAAGAGCTCTCCAAGCTTTGGAAGGAGCCAAGGCATAGTCAGCAAAGCTGAGGGCATTTGCAGAAGACAATGACTATTCAAGTTACTGGAAAATCACTTGGTTGAGGGGGACCATGGGGAGAAGAGGCTGGCAAGCAAGCTTTTCACCAGGTTCTAGGGTAGCTCTGCCCAATAGAACTTTCTGAGATGTTGGCCTTGTCTGATACAGTAGCCACGGGCCGCAGGGGGCTACTGAGCACTTGAGAAGTGGTTGGCATGACAAAGAAACTGAAAATGTAGTTTAATTTCATTGTCATTAATTTTCACTTTAATTTAAAAGCCACATGTGAGTACAGGCTGCCATGTTAGACAGAGCAATTCTAGTAGCCTTAAATGATGAAGAATTCTGAGGTTGTCACAGAATTCTAGGTTTGCTCGGGGGAAATAGATACTTGCTGACTGAAGGAGAGAGAGAGACAGAGAAATTGGAGAGGCTGAGTGAGATAAGAAAAGTAAGAGATGGAAGAATTGGAAGTTGGGATCAAAGGAGACATTGGGTTATTTGCTGAATTTGTGAGCTGCAGAATTCAAAATGCAACTGCTTACACTCATTTCATTTGTATAATAAAAGTTTGTTTTCCACCAAATTCATAAACTCCTCCAATGGCAAAATGATGTTCATTGTTTCATCTCTTAATCAATATCTGGTAGCCAACATCACGTCTTACACAAAATGTGTTGTGCGTGTGATTTTTTTTTTTTTTTTTGCAAACTCAATATAGCTATGCGTTAATATGTTATAGTTAAAATATATATCCATTAGCTAAACTAGACGGAAGTGACAAGAGTGGAAGTAATTAATATTTAGTCATTTTAATACAAAATATATAGCCAAGTAAGCCTTTAAAAAAAAAAATGTATTGGCACGTGTGTGTGGGTGTGTGGGTGTGTGTGTACGCATGTGTTGGTTTACTTCCCCCAAATATTTCTCTATGTCTAAAGCACTTGGAATTTTGAAAACCCCAGCATGGTTTATCAAGCACATTATCTGTATTCTTTTAAACCCATAAAAAATGATATTCTTGGTTCAGCTTCATTAGATACCTAAATTATGGATAAGGTATTCTGTATCACTAGCCAGTATTCACTCGTTCATTCTGTGGCTGAAGGAATATTAAAACAAAAACAGAAAATTCCCCCAGACTGTAAGGAGTTGCTGATCTTCCAAAGAAGTAAGATCAAAATATGAAAACCACAAGTAAAAACTGGTGCTGAACTTGGTAAATGGTTTTCCTATGATACTTTCCAAGAAAGAAAAGAACAGAACAAAACAACATCAGCAACAGCAATGCAACACCTCACCCAAACACCACACGCTCAACCACTAATATGACTGTTTCTTACCCGCAAATGGACTCATGATTTGGCTGCCTTCTCAAATAAGTCTTACATATTTTTGTGCTGGTGAATCCTCACATGTGGACTTTTTGAGGATGAATCGTCTCCAAACAGCCCTCCGTGCACTGTGTTGTGGGTCAGTGTTCACTGAATGACCTGGCCTCTATTCTGCTACCCAAGGATGTGAGCAAAATGTGCAGAAAGAAGGATCGGGAAGTCAGTTTTTCCTTAACACTCATTCAACTGGTGCTTTGGCTAACCGAGCATGAAGCCGATGGAGTGGGTTTATCCAGTTCTCCAGGCAAGAGCCTATCTGTGTTCTGCCTCCCGAAAACTCTCGGTTTGGAAACATTCTTTGCAATTCATCAGTCATCCCTGTGGCTATTGCCAAAATCTTTTTTAGTGGGGAGGGGATTAGACATGAAGGGAAAGTGAAGAGCAGCTGGTGAGGGCCACTGAAGTATCTTGGAGATGGAACTCTGGAGAGTTGTGCTCCTATGCCTCTTTGTCTCACAACAATGAAAACCCTTGATCTTCCAGACATACTGTTTTCTAGTGTGTTAATGTCATCCAAGTTGTTTAATATTTCTTTGAAATATTGGCAGCAGAACTTTTGAAAGGGATTTAGCTCTAACTTCTCAATTACAATTTTATTGTGTGTCTTTAAGCCTCACGTTTGAGTTTTTTATGAAAAAAACAATAAAAAAATAGGCTAAGATGTGGAGTTTGTGTCTTTTTCTATATGTTTACCTGAACTCAGGCAATTGACTATATAATCCTAAGGAAAACAATGTAATTATCCATAGCAACGTGTTAGCTAATGCTGGAATTATGCCTCCAGTCACAGAATCTTAAGATCTTAAAATTGAAATTGACTTTAAAGGAAGCCACCTTAAATCATTCTTACAAATGGCTGTACTATTGCAAGTATTAAATGCCTGGGATCAGAAATGGGAAGAATGCTCGTTCATGTTCTGCTCTTCTTTCTTTTTTTTTTTTTTCTTTCCAAATGTCCAAGCAGCCAAGTCTCTGGTATGTATCAGAGGAACAGGCAATTTTCAGAGTGAAGTCAAGTGAAAAGTATGCAGATGGCAGTGTAAATGTTAGGAGAGTTAGGGGGAAAATATGCCAACTATGTGCTGTTTTGCTACAGTAAGTATAGAACTGTCTCTCCGATGCCATGGGCAAGATCCTTGCCAAGTGGAATGCCCTATTTATAACCCTATCAAGAAGAGGAAATAGTGCCAGGAACAAGATAAATCTATTAGCTGTATTAACAAAAATACTTAAAAGTATGTTTGTATTTGAAAATAAATGTTGGCGGTTAAGAGAAAAATATAAGTAGTTGTTGATCTGGGTGTTGAAACCTGTTGCGAGACCATTAATTAGTCATCATCTTATCTTCAGTGCCATACCTCTGCCAACTTGCTTGTTTGAAGTGGTAAATGGAGCTCATAAATGGACTCTTTGGGAGATATGTAGAAAATAAACAATTCCCCCTGGTCGGTAAATAGTTAGGAAACCTCCCCGGCTCACATGTTTTCTCCCCCTGTTGGCACAGTCGATTCAGTACCCATCTGGGACGTCCTCCCAATCTGTCTGGGAACTGCCAGTCTTTCCAATGCCAAGTATTTAATCTACAATCCCAGAGGTGGGAAAAATAGACCAAGTCCAGCGGAGTGCCGTGAGCATGCAGACTCACTCTGGTCATAAGGGTGTCACACTGGGAGGGGCTTGGCAACCAGCCTGCACGTGCCAGCATCAGGACCTGGGCCATGAGCTGCCACCGCACACCACCCCCCCACCCCCCGTACCTTAAAGAGCAGCGTGTTAAATAAACAAGAGGCTGAGGGAATGGTTAGACTGGTGTGAAGGCAGTTTCATTTGTTTCTCTATTGTATCAGTGAAGCTTGGCATATGCCAGGCTGTCTTCTACTATAGGACTGGGCAAGCATTAAGGTACACTTTCCTTTTTCTTTGTCTTGTCACTTTCTCTTCTCCACCTATTCATCTAACCGAGTAGAGTACAAAGACCATATGATCTGGAATCAAACAAAATCAATGTTAAATCCTGGCTCTTTTCCTTGCTCTGTGTCTCTGAAGGAAAAACAAAACATTTAGCTCATCTTTTCCACAAATGGCACTGACCTTGCTGGTTTGCTGTAAGATTTAAAGGAGTGGTGTGTAAAGTACCTAGCCTATTTCTAGCATATGGTAGGCAATAAATGGTATTATAATATGCCCTCGCTAGAGACACTATAATTGACTATGGATACCCCAATGTATTAATGATTTGTTAATCTTATTATTTAGTAATCTATTTCATCATTTTATTAGATAATAATACAGGATATTATCCTATAAGTATCTATTTATCAAAATAAACAATTTAACTATTAACCATCTATTCATCAAATTACATGATAATTTTATAAACAATTACATACATATAATTGTTTAAGATATAATTACCATACATTATATGTTATGTATTATAGATCATATATAAATATATAACATGTATCACATATGTTATGTATTATGATTTATATATCATACATTATGTTATGGCTTGTATTATATATTATGAATCTGTACCATGTATTTGTCATATATCATGTATCATGTTTTATCTATTACATTAATACATATTACTTATTAATTTGTTTATATAAATTATATATATGATTTTATTTTATTATGATTTTATATTATTGTTATTTTATTGATTTTATGATTGTATTTTATATAATCAGTTATATATGATTTTATTTTATTGAAATAAGAAATTTAAGATATAAAATGATACAATGATAATGATATGATTCGTATATTATACATACTATGAGGTATATTAGCTTATGATATGGATTATTAGATAATATAATTATTAAAAATTTTAAACAAATTTAATAATACTCTGAATGTGCTACTTCTATAAATATAAATGTAAATACTATACATAAATCTAATTATTTAATAATCTTCAGTGTACTCGAGCCACAATTCTCATCGATAAGAATTATTGCAAGAGTTGGCAGTAAATTACTGCCAGAGTAAGAAAAGCTAAAATCCAGGTTCTGCAGGTGTGGGAACCATACCAATTACCTATCTGAATCCCTATTTCCTTAGTAGAGTAAAAAGGGGGAGAGGGGAGACTTACAGATTTAGATTGAAATAATATGTGAAAAGTATACAACACAATTGTTAGCACTTCAGTGATTTGTGATAGATACCATTATTCACATTGCTGTTAAAGTTAATTATTATTAAAAACTAATTATCATTGTTGTTTTCCGTGGAAGTCTTAAAAATACATTTAGGAAGCAGCCGTTTACCTCCAGGGGAGTTCTCTCAGCAGAGCTGGCTACTGCGATTTCTGTTTTGCTTGGGGCCCGTTTGGAGAGCAGGGCCCGTTGATCTCACTTTCTAGTGGTTGGAGAATATTCAAACTGATATCCCTTGTGGGGTAAGATCTTGGGGACAAATATTTCTTCTATTTCAAGGTTTCTTAAATTTCATATGTGATTTAAAAAGCAAATAAGCCCCTTAATTGCTTCGTTAAGCTAGTCAACACTAATTAAGAAAAGTCAAGAGGAAAAATATTAGAAACTGCTGTGCTTGACTTTTACCCTCCTCTCTTTCGTCCAGATTGTCTTGCTTTCCTGAAGAAAGGGACTTTGAGATTTTCCGTGAGAGAGCCCACTCCGACCTCGTTAGTTCTGAGTTTGAAATTGAGCTCTAGCCTTTTGGGGTTCGATTTGGTTTATTCCTGGTAAAACGTAATTTTCAACCCCAGGAAAAAATGCCTACAATGCCTTGTAAAGGAGCGCAGGGGGTCATCTGAACTATTTTGGTGAGCTTGAATTCAGCATGCTTGAAACCTCACTTTCTTCTCTTTCTTTGGCACAGCTCAGGAACTTAAGAACAGTGGCACAGAGCTCACGGGCTTAGAATGCGAGCTTTGCGTGCGAATATGTGAGTGTGTGCACGTGTGTCTGTGTGTGTGTGCACATTTGTATGTTCTGTGCGCCTGTGTGCACAGATGCAATGGGGGATATGCGATTCAGGACACTCGGCTTGTCTGCAAGACAAATGGAATCCAAATTCAGCCTTTTGCTCTTGTCCAAATTTGGGGACAGTTATTCCTCTTAGCTCTGCTGAAGTGTCTAAGAAAAACAAGTTTTGTTACAGATTTTCCTAGAATTAACTAGGCCTTATCCCTGGTTATGTTAGCTCCTTTGGAATCTTTCAGATCCGGAGGGGATAGTAAATGAGATCCAACAAGCTGCTTTCACTCTCGTCTATGTGGTAAATACAGGTTGAGCATTCTGTTTAGTTCTTGTATAACCATACCCACGTTTAATTCTCCATTAACTGCCTGAGGTACCCTTCTGACTCCCATTTAATGGGCAAAGAGAAAGAAAAATAAAAGGCTCATGGCCGCAGAGCTGATAAGTGGTTTGGCAGGAGCCGCCTACTGCAAAACCAGTGTGATTTTCTCCTTACCCACGATTCAGTAGACTCTACTGTTGTGAGCCTCTGAATGAGCCTAGCAATTCTTCCTGGTCCCAAATGAGAAAACTCCAAGCCCCTACTTGTTCAGAAAATACTACTTCCTACCCTATCTCTGCCGAGCCTGCTCAGTGGTCAGACACCCCTGGCAGCTGCAAGGCTGGCTGTCCCCACAGCTCTCAGGGCCTCGGTGCATATGGAAGGAACCCTTCAGAGGCTGCTCTGGGCATCTGCGAGAAGAGCAGGAAGTGTGAAGGACTCGGGGATTAGAATCAAGGAATTTTGCCCACAGTCTCACTTGTGCGAGGGGGGCCAGGCCTGAATTACTTAGGGTTGCAGAGGTCTCCCCTACTTGCATCAGCCCTCCCACATGGCCTCTCTCGCTGGACTGTGAATGAGTGGGAGGGATAAAAACCTTGCTTTCATCATCAATTTAACAGGAACCCAAAAATGTAAGACTCGATCAGCTATTTTTCAGGCATTGAAAGCTTCATGGGACACCATGGCAAGGGCGCATTGGAGGAACAAAAGCGGGGTGTGTCTTGAGTGAAGAAACAGTGTAGAGGATCTCAATGAATGTGGTCAGTGGTCCAGTTCATAGGTTCCAAAGGAGTTCCATTAACTCAGTCCCGACTAGTTCCATGATATCAAGGTTATCCATTCTGCTGGCTGAGGCACGGCAGTGGGCCTCTGCCTGTGGCTGGCACAATTCTGGGGGCTGAAAGAACTGCCATCCAGTAGACTCCTAAATACTTAAGATCTACCCCAGTTTCCTTGGGCCCCTGGACTAGGGGGCAAGGACCAATTCTGGGTTCTGTGCATACTGGGTCTAAGTCAGCTATAGTTCCCTTGCCTTGGACTGAGAAAGACAAAGTCTGCAGGGTGGGAGTCAGGGGCACAGCGTATAGTTCTGATACTTCAGACACAGGTACATTCTCTTTAGAAAACAAATTACCTCTGGCCAGGGACTGTATGTAGATACACTAAGGCACAAAGTGTACACAATTAAAACAACTTTTGTGCAAATACTGACATTAATTAGAATAAGCAAATAAAGGATCAAACAAACCTTACATATTCCCTTCTATTTCTCAGTGTTCTGAAGATCCACAGCAACTGATTATAAGCCTGAAAAATTTTATCAAGTGGTTACCAAATAATCCCCATAAAGAATATGAGCTAGCATCATGAAATTCTTTCTCAAGAAGATCTTTAATGAGAGTAAAATTAGGTCTTCATAATAACAAATAGTGTCTGATAGTTCTGTGGGGCCACTATTGCTCCAGCTGCTCATAAATCAAGGGCCAGAAATCAAGTTTAAGCAGGAAGAATGTGTGATGAGTGCTCAGGGGATGGGAGCATGCAACACAAGTGGACCCAAGAAAATGGGTGTGAGATGCTATGTACCAGCACGGGTCAGAATTCAGAAGGTGATCCCTGCTACAGTATCTATCAGTCAGGCAAAGAATCCAGGCCCTGACAAGCATAAGGCAGAATAGCAATACCCCAGATAAATGGGCTGAATTCTTGGCAGAGCTGTGATCTTGTTGGGGGGCCTTGGACACTGAACAAAGTAGGGGTTTATATAGAATATATATATAAAGGGGGGGACAGGAGGAGGGAGGGAAGAGGGGCTGGAGGTTGGATCAATGGCTAAGGATTTAAAAGGAAGCCTATATAATGTAGCCTCCATAAAAACCCAACAGGACAGGGTTCAGAGATCCTGTGGGCTGGTGTACATGTGGAGTTTTGGGAAAGTGGTGCCACTGGAGAGGGCATGGAATGTCCACACCCTTTCCCATGCCATGCCCTGTGCATCTCTTCCATCTCGCTATTCCTGAGTTATATCCTTTTATAACAAACCGATAATCTACAGAGACAGAGAGAGGGTGAGAGTGAGAGAGGGAGAGGGAAGGAAGGAAGGAAGGAAGGAAGGAAGGAAGGAAGGAAGGAAGGAAGGAAGGAAGGAAGGAAGGAAAGAAGGAAGGAAAGAAAGAAGGAAGGAAAGAAGGATAGATCTGTCCTGTGGGCAAGATCAGAGGGAGTAGAGATATCAACAGAATTACCTAGGCACCAAGCCTCAGACCTCATTGTGGAAAAAGTGACTAGAATGTAATGAGGGTGCCTGACCATCAAAGGCAGTCAGTCGTCTGAACCCTCTCCTATTGGGGTTTTATGGAGGCTACATTATATAGGCTTCTTTTTAAATCCTTAGCCATTGGTGATTGATCCAACCTCCAGCCCCTCTCCCCTCCCTCCCCCTGTCCATTCTCTCTCTCTCTCTCTCTCTTATTTATATATATATATATATATATATATATATATATATATATATATATATAAACCCCCTGCTTTGTTCAGTGTCCAAGGCCCCCCCCACAAGATCCTGATAAGACTGCATGATAGGCTAAGCTCCACTGGCCTGAAGATTGAAATGGTTGAAACCTACGTCATGAGCAGGACTGATTGGGGTCCTGAGTACTCGTAAACCCCCTGGAGGTTCAGAAGATTGAGGCCTAATAATCTGAAGAAGGAAGCAAACTGAAGGGTGAAAGATTTCCTGAATCAGCATTCTGGAGAGTCATCAATCCCAGATCTTTTCCATGGAGGATCTCCCAGAAAGAGAATGACATTCTGCAAGCAGAAGGTGAGCAAAACACAGCCTGTGAAGGAGCTAGTATGAAAGGAACTACATGAGGCCACCTGCCAACTGGAATGAGAGGATCAGTCTCAGCTACAGTGCACTGTGTTTCCCCAAAAATAAGACCTAGCCGGACAATCAGCTCTGATGTGTTTTTTGGAGCAAAAATTAATATAAGACCCGGTATTATATTGTATTGTATTATATTATATTATATTATATTATATTATATTATATTATATTATATTATATTATATTAAAGACTGGGTCTTATATTATAGTAAAATAAGACCAGGTCTTGCATTAATTTTCGCTCCAAAAGACGCATTAGAGCTGATTGTCCGGCTAGGTCTTGTTTTTGGGGACACGTGGTAGGTGGTCAGGTGGGACCAGTCGGCTCCTCATCAGAAAGGATCTAGATTGTCCACAGGTTTTGACAGTCTGAGTCCAAACAACCTCCCTACACACTACACTGAAGCATGTCCCTGAAAGTGACCCCAGAAACAACCCCAGAAAACTCCTCCCGTCCTACATTAAGGGAAAGCCACAGTGGTTCTTTCTTGTGTTTCCTCCTTCAACCTGCTCCAACCACTTTGCTCTCCCCAGTAACTCTCAAATCAGAACCTATAGGTTTTCACCTCGGGCTTTTACCCAAAGCCTTCTCTTTATTGAAATGCCCTCTCTCCTCTCTAGTCACTATACTCCTGTCGGGACTGTGAACTAATGCCCACCTTTCTCCCTATCGTGACTATTTTAGCTTGCAGTGAGTTTTTCCTGGCTCTAGTATTTGAATGATGAAGTAATCATTATTTAGTAGAGCTTCCTAGATAAAGCCCATGAATAAAAGTCATATTCACATTAAACTACAGATTAAAGAGTAGAAAGAGCCCCTATAAACCACGATTTCTCCATTTGGATGAGCAGCCAGAGGCTCAGGAGGGAGAAGCGATTTCCTCAGTCACAGGAGAATCAAGAGCAGAGGAAGGAAAACTCCGTATCTCCTGACTCCCAACCCAGGATGTCTTCCATGACTTTTTCTTGATGAAGCTGTTCAACGGGAGATCCAAACCCAGCAAAAAACTTTGCAGAGAGTGTGTAAGGGCTGGGTCGGGGCTCTCTCCTGATGTTCTGGCAGCTACGAGTCTTGCTGAAGGTCCCTGATTGTGCAGCTCTGGATGAATCATAAGGTTTCTGAAGAAGCAGGAATAAGCCAGGGCTGGGTGAAGCTACCTCTAAGGCACTCCAAGCCTTCCCAGAGGGATGAGAAGGAGATGCATTACGTTAACCTTGACATTTCCTCCATGTTCCCTTTCTGGCCTCCGTCACTTCATGTGAGTTCTGGGATGTGAACGTGCTCAGGGGTAGGGAAGGCTGCAATCCCCAGGGCCTTACCCTAGAAACTTCATTTCCTCCCTTTATTGCAGTTAACTGCCCATGAACTCTATTAATATTTTGCAAATTGAGATCCCTAAAACACATGTTACAGTTAATTTTAACCTCATGCTAACTAGGATGTGGTCAAATTTTCACAACAAATTCCAAGGATATTTTGATATGCCTTGGAAAAATGCATTTAAAGGTGGCTCTGGGATATATGTATTTTTTTCTAAATCCACACATTTCCTTTCAACTCCTGTTGTTAAGTAGCAGGCAGAAGTAGACGGTTTTAGGAGAAGAGGAGCCAACACACAACGTGACTCAGTTATGCTGCAGAAGCAGCAAAAGGAAGCATCTACCAGACCGAGAGAGAGAGCATTCCATATTTCTGAACTTGTCATAGTGAAAACCTGAGGTCCTCTTGATCAACAAAACAAGTGCTTGCTTTTGCACATGGGGTCATTTTTCTTAGAAACATCACCATTCCATAAACACAGTTCTTCCCTTAAGGTAAATGCCTTGGGTTTTATAAGTTTAGTGGAAAAATAGTTTTTTTTTTCTATCTCCAGTTAAGCCAAATGCATTTTCATGAAATAGCATAAGTGTAACCTCTAAGGCTGATCAGCCAGAAAGAAGAAACTCCATTCCTTCTTTCCTTCCTTCCTTCCTTCCTTCCTTTTTTCCTTCCCTCCCTTCTTCCTTCTTTCCTCCTTTCTTTCCTTCTTTTCACTCAATAAGTATTTTCTTAGTAACTACATGTATCAGGAATTACTCTAGGCTTTGCAGATATAGTAGTATGTATATATATATATATATATATATATATATATATATATATATATATACCACATGATCCCACATTTAATCATTTATTAATAATTATAAGTATGCAATCACTGAGGTGGGTACTCTTCCCCAAAACATCAATATATTCAAGGTATTCATCTCAACAAAAAGATCTGAGAAAATGTTCAGCTATAGAAAATAAGACAGATTTTTTGGGTAGATACCCAGGAGAGGGATTGCTGGGTCATATGGTAATTCTATTCGTAATTTTTTGAGGAACCTCCACACTGCCTTCCATAGTGGCTGCACCAATCTGCATTCCCACCAACAGTGTATGAGGGTTCCTTTTTCTCCACAGCCTCTCCAACACTTGTTACTATTTGTCTTGTTGATGATAGCCATTCTGACTGGGGTGAGGTGATATCTCATTGTGGTTTTTATTTGCATTTCTCTGATGATTAGTGATGTTGGGCATTTTTTCATATGTCTATTTGCCATTTGTATGTCCTCTTTGGAGAAATGTCTCTGCAGGTCCTCTGCCCATTTTTCAATTGGGTTGTTTGTTTGTTTTTTGTTGTTGAGTTTCATGAGTTCCTTGTATATTTTGGATATTAGCCCCTTATCGGAGGCACTGTTTGCAAAAATCTTCTCCCATTCAGTTGGTTGCCTCTTTATTTTGTCGATAGTTTCTTTTGCTGTGCAGAAGCTTTTAAGTTTCATATAGTCCCATTCGTTTATTTTAGCTTTTACTTCCATTGCCTTTGGAGTCAAATTCATAAAATGCTCTTTGAACCCAAGGTCCATAAGTTTAGTACCTATGTTTTCTTCTATGCAGTTTATTGTGTCAGGTCTTATGCTTAAGTCTTTGATCCATTTTGAATGAATTTTGGTACATGGTGACAGATAGCAGTCCAGTTTCATTCTTTTGCATGTGGCTATCCAATTCTCCCAGCACCATTTATTGAAGAGGCTGTCTTTCCTCCATTGTATGTTTTTAGCTTCTTTGTCAAAAACTATCTGTCCATATTTATGTGTTTTTATTTCTGGGTTCTCAATTCCATTTCACTGGTCTACGTGTCTGTTTTTCTGCCAATTCCATGCTGTTTTGATTATTGTAGCCTTGTAGTACAAGTTAAAGTCAGGGAGTGTGATACCTCCATTATTGTTCTTTTTTCTTAGGAGTGCTTTGGCTATTCGGGGTCTTTTGTGGTTCCAAACAAATCTGATGATTTTTTGTTCTATTTCTTTAAAAAATGCCATTGGGGTTTTGATAGGGATTGTGTTACATCTGTATATTGCTTTGGGTAATATGGCCATTTTAACTATGTTGATTCTTCCAATCCATGAGCACGGAATGTCTTTCCATTTCTTTGTGTCTTCTTCAATTTCCTTCAAAAATGTCTTATAGTTTTCAGCATATAGGTCCTTCACATCCTTGGTTAAGTATCTACCCAAAAAATCTGAAAACATTTATCCATAAAGACATGTGTGCTCCAATGTTCATTGCAGCTTTGTTTACGGTGGCCAAGACATAGAAACAACCAAAATGTCCTTCGATAGATGAATGGATGAAGAAGTTGTGGTATATATACACAATGGAATACTATTCGGTGGTAAGAAAAGATGATATAGGAACATTTGTGACAACATGGATGGATCTTGAGAGTATAATGCTAAGGGAAATAAGTCAGACAGAAAAAGCAGAGAACCATGTGATATCACTGATATGTGGTATATAAACCAAAAACAACAAAAGAACAAGACAAACAAATGAGAAACAAAAACTCATAGACACAGACAATAGTTTAGTGGTTGCCAGAGGGTAAGGGGGATGGGGGGTGGGAGATGAGGGTAAGGGGGATCAAATATATGGTGATGGAAGGAGAACTGACTCTGAGTGGTGAACAAACAATGGGATTTATAGAGGATGTAATACAGAATTGTACACCTGAAATCTATGTAATTTTACTAACAATTGTCACCCCAATAAATTAAATAAATAAATAAATAAAATAGGGAAAAAAATAAAATAAGACAAAATCCCTTCTATCGTGTTTCCCTGAAAATAAGACTGGGTTTTATATTAATTTTTGCTTCAAAAGACACATTAAGGCTTATGTTCAGGGGATGTCATCCTGAAAAACCATGCTAGGGCTTATACTTGGGGAAACACAGTATTAATCTTTCACTCACATCACTTTTTTGTTTTTAAGGGTTTTTGTTTCCCCAAATGAGTCCCCATTGTCTCTCGATCATGACCTTGAGTTGAGATTCACCTAAATCTTGGTTACTCCAAATGAGGAGACATTGTGCTGTAGTTACAGCATTTTTTTCTCTCTCACAACCAATTCTAAGGGGAGCAGGGTCATTCAAGAGAAGAATGTCCAACTGTCCTTGCTTCCGGCCCTTCCACTGTGGCCAAGGTGACACCTGGGCCTCGAGGAGGGGCCCTCATCTCTCCTACGTGTCCTGTGGAACTCATTCTCCCTCCTGCACTATTCTCACTCCTACTTCCCTGACCCACTAGTTCCAGTACACAGGGAGGTAGCATCCTCAATATGTAAGCGCCAGCTTCTCGCAATAGCTTCAATAAGTATCTAGTTATTTAGGGAGGACGGCATCTCCATGGGGGAAAGAAAATATTCTTCCTGAAGGATCAGTGGCAAGCGAGCTAATTAATAATCAGGACAAAACTGGATACATTTGATCAGGTTACCGGAGAACATGCCACAGATTTTATTTATCAAATTGTGTTTTGCCAAGACGAGAGGGTGGGTGGTATTCTAGATTAAAGGATGGAATAAATTAAGGGTTCTCAAACTTCTTGGTTTCAGAGCCCCTTTACAGTTAGAAATTATAGAGGACCTCCAAGTTTTATGTAGCTCGTATGTGTCAGTATTTAACATATCAGAAAGTAAAACTGAGAACAATTTTTAAATGTTTATTTATTAGGTTATTTTAAAATGATAGTAAACTTATGACATTTTCACATAAGTGACATATTAATATGTTTTATGAAAATAAGCATAATATTTTTAAAAGCATTTAATGAGAAAAAATGCAGTGTTCCTTTTAATAGAAGAAGGCTGATGCTTATATCTTCTTCTGCATTCAGTCTGTTGTGATATCACACATCACATAGCCTCTGTAAAACTCTATATTCATGAACGACCATTCGCCAAACCTATCTGTGCCTCAGTATCTTCATTGTTAAAATGGATATAATAATAGTATCTACTTACCTGATAGTCTTAAGAATTGAATGAGTCAGTAACATAAACTGCTTGGGAAGTAACTGGTACACAGTAAGAACTGTTATTATCACCCAACTGTTGTTCTTAGCGTTTCCTCTGCTGAACCACTCCCTGAATGAGGAAGGGCCACCGTGGCCCTCCACATCTAGATGGAGGAAAACGTGACACCTGCGTTGTACTCAAGGTGAGGTCAGCATCCCTCCCTCCATGCCTGTGATGATTTCCATCTGAAACAGCCTTTCTTTTGTAAATGTTGGCCTAGGTTGGAGCCAGTGGTTCTGTAGTTACTCAGACTCAAGGCTGTCAGAGTCACCCATATGGGATTAAGCAATATAGACACAGGCATAGAATCCTCCTCATGATCTTCTAGGTATTGGGTTGGATGGGACTTCACGGGTCATTTTGTTTCACTTCCTCCAGCTGTGGGAATTTTCCATGCTCCATCTCTGGTGTTTATTTTCCAGCCTTGGTTTGGGTGCTTTTGGGGATTAGGATGTTACCTAATTAAGATGTTCTCTTAATTGATACCATGTCATGGGTTTATAGACCGTAGTCTTGCCTCTTGAGCCTCTCCAGAGCTTTTCCTTTTCTAAATCTTCTCAATTTCCTTTTCCAGACTATTTCCTCAGTAATAGCGTTTATTACTATTTCTATAGTAGTATACGAGTACTATACTTACTAGTCCTGTTTCTTCTGCTAGAATGAATAAGGGTGAATGTCAGGGGCTTTGGAGATGGATGGACTCAGACTTGAATATGAGCTGTGCAACCTTGAGCAAGATAGTTAACTACTCTGAGCCTTTGTTTCTCAGCTTACTAATAAAGATCAACGGGACTATTATCTCACAGTTTAACTGAAGATCACGTGAAATAATACACATAAAGGGCCTCACATGAGCCTAGCTTGGCAAGTTTGGGCTTGACTTAAGGCTGGTGCCTAAAAACAAAGCGTGGAAAGGGGATTAGAGAGCTTTTAGGAGAAAAGGAATGAGGGGAAGAGGATTTGACAGGAGAGGAGCTAAGCAAGGCTGTGGTCTCAACTGGCGTCTACCTTCATCCTAATCCCACAGTGAACTCTGCAGCCTGAATCCCACCACTGGTCCCACCTTAAGACATGGGGCTTGATGCTTTTGTAATTCTGAACCCGTGAGTCATTGGCTGAGGTATGAGTAATGCAGGAGGCAGGTGGTGGTGAACAAAGGAGGTGCCTAACCTCCTTGCTGGCATGGCTCCCAGGCAACAGCACATAATTCTCTAGAGACGAGAGAAGCTGTGAGAAATGGGTATGCTGGCCTATGAAAGAGGTCCCTGGTGGATAGGAACAGCTTCTGTCACCTTCACCCTGTAGCTTCCTCAGAGCCCCTGGATTCTCACATTAAGGTCAGTTCATCCAGACACAGCTTCTTGGAGACTCTAGTTGATCACAGCTCCTGAGAACAAACTAGAGCAGATGGGTGGGACGAAGCCCCATTCTTGTGATGCAATTGGCTTGGACAGGAATTGAGACTCGTCATCTCACTGGCCCACCAGGCTCACAGGCCCAGCCCCTCCCCTCCCTTCGTAGCACTTCCGCCCATCCAGGTGGCTTGCCTGGTGTGTGAACACAGCTCTGAGAGTCTGCCTCCTGGGTCACCATGCCTTTCAGCTTGTACGTTCGGGACGTGCTGGGTGCGGCAGAACCAAGAGTGGCTGACAGGTGACCTCCCTTCCCCTTTGTGAAACAGCAGCCATTATTCCTTAAGAGCAGAGTTGATTACAACAGACAGTGTGGTAACTTTTTTCTTTGCCTGATGGTCTAGTGGTACAGTGAGCCCAAAGTGACCCGGCAGCAGCCATAACTTTAAGTTAACAGGATGGAGTCCACTGTTTCCCAGTAGAAACAGTGCCTAGAATCTCGTCTCCAGGACAAGAAGCATAAATTCCAGATGTAGGTCACTCAGAATCATAGTGAGTGGGCACCCAAATAATTTACCACGAGGCTTAATAATAATAGTTCCTTTCTCTTCTGAGAGAGCCAAGAGCCCACCTTGCACCCGCAGTCCAGTGATTTCCCAGGGCGTGCAGAAGCCCTGGGGAAGGGCTGCTCCAAGGGCCAGCCCCAAGGTACAGGGGGCTCTACTCCCAGTTAAGAGAGCTTCTTGATAGCCCGCTGCTATGCAGGGATCTGGACCCCAGGCCCCCTCAGATGAAGTCAGCAACCCCCAGAGTGTCTCAAAGCTGCTGCTGGCCTCAAAGCTCAACTTGCTTGGCCCAGGCCCCACATCACTGTAGGACACCCAGGGCTTCAAAGGAGGGCCCCTCAGAGCAGCCTCCTCCTCCCAAACATTCTGCCAAAGCACAGCTGAGGCAGGCTTGAAGCTAAATATTTGGATTGAATGGGAGGGAGTGTCCAGCCCTCTGAGGGGTATGTTACCCAGGCCATTGGGAGAGAACCGCACTTAGTGCAGGCCTGCTGGGCCCCATGGCAAAGGGTTGCTGTGCAGTCAGTCAGCTGGACGATGTGCCTGTGAACGTGGCAGAAGGAGCAGCCCTGCCATGAGCACAGCACTTCCCAGCCTGCCCCGCTCACCTCATTTCTTCTCCTTCACAAGCTGAACCTGCAGGGTACACTGGCTCTCCCCTGGTGCACGCAGAATTGAGCACCTCTGGACAGGAAACGGCCTGGTCCTGATTTGCACACCAGAGAGGGGCTTGAGACCGGACTCTAGCTCAGGCATCCTGCAGGCGGTTTCTGCCCCTTTCCTTAGCAATTAGGGTTTCTGTTTCATGATGATAGTGTCCAGTGAGCACACAGGGCTGTAGGGAAGTAGTAAAGGACATGGGTTTTGCCCACAAAAGAGTTCACCCGTTGTCAGTTCTGTGACCCCAGCCTCAGTGTCGTCTGGAAAATGCAGGCAATAACGGCATCCCTCCCCACCCCCACACTGGGCTGCACTGACCACTGACTGAGTCAGTGTGCATTTAAAAGCCCTGTCCACACTACACACATGTACCCTATTCCAGGCAAAGATGGTGATGGTGGTTATGCTGAAGAAAATGACCATCATGGCCGGAAAGAAATGGGAGATGGAAGTTATCGTAGACGTCACTTTGTAAACGTAAAATCTATTGTAGTTTGCTTAAGTCGACCTGGTAAAATAGTAGCAAAGCCAAGCGTAGATCTCCCAGGCCTAGGCTGTTCCATTACCCTTCTCTTTCTCTTCATGTTCCCAAACACTTAAAAAACACATTTGCTCTCTGTGAAGCAGATAGCACAGAAGATATGTCCCAAGTTCATGGGTGTGAAAATGTGATCAGGGGAACAAGAATTACCTCTCATGGCATGGTGAGTAAGCAATGATCTGGGGTCTCACTATTCATTTGCCCAAAGTAATTTCATTTTTAAATTTAAAGAAAAAAAAATGTGCACCCAATATTTGTCATCCAAACGTTAGAATGTCTCTCTTTGTACTAATCTCCCATTGCATGGCTTCCCCTTTATAACATCCCTGTCTGGGGGGTAGCCCACCTCTGCCTAATGAACTCCTTTGTAACCCTCCTCAGGCATGTAGTTCCACTGTCAAACATTCCTGGCTTCAGCTAATCTTTGCAAACAGCCTACTGTGTGCGGGGACCTATATGTACTGCTTGTTAGAGAGTTCCCGTGTATATTGGAGCGCAATCTGCCTCCTGTGGCTGGCAGCCATCTTGCAGGCAGACTTAATAACAGGCCAGTGTGGCTTTTCGCTGTGCAACGGGCAGAGTTAACTACACGCTTCTTCTTCTCTGTCTTCCTCGTCTCCTGGTACTCAAGCTCCAGGTTCTCCTACGCCACTTCGGGCTGATACTTTTCAGTGTCTCTCACTGGCTCCTCTTCTTCTCTCTGACCCCTACAATACGAGTGTTCAGTATACTGCCAATTCACAACCTCAGAGGCATGACCCCCAAATGTAAATCACCCAGGCCTCTCCACTGAGCTTCAGACCCGTACATCAAACAGCTCAGGACATCTCCAGTTGGACGTCCCACCGGCATCTCAAATTTGGCGTGTGTAGAGCTGAACCTCTTTCCTCTCATCCCGTGGAAACCTCCTCTCTATGCTGTATGCTTTGTCATATCCCATCCAGGCCATAAACTTGAGCATCATCTTTACCCCCGTCCTTTCCTTTGTATATTTTCTAACTCCTCAGTTGTACACTCACACAGCCTCTTGAACCTGCCCTTCCCTCCATCCCCACGCCCACTGGTTTCGTTCTGACCCCATTTTAGTTCCTGTAAGGTACTTAACAGCCTTCCAGCTTCCACCCTGGCCTGCCCGTAATTAACTCAACACTGTACCACAGGAACGGTCTTTCTATAATGGGATATGCTTGGTCAGTCTTTCCTTGCTAAAAACCAGTCAATGATTTGCCGTCATCAAAGAGTAGGTCCAAATTTGGTATCATGAGCTAGGGAGCCCTGTGACCTGGTCCCAGTTCTCTTTCCAGACTCATTGCCATGTGCTCCTGCCAACTCCTCTGAGGTCCTCGCACGCTAACATCTGGTCATTTCTTAGACATGCTATGCTTCCTCTGGCCTCTGGTCCTTATCAAAGACCATTTTGCTCCCTGGGATGTTCTTCCTTGCAAAGGATACGTTTGATTATCTCCTGCTTCCTGAACAAACATGTCCTATGTGGAGATGTTCCCATCTTCTCTAGCTAGAGCTCGTTTCCTCCATGACATACCTCAGCCACGCCCCATCTTATGTAACATGGCTGGTCACCATGTATCTCCTCTAGCTCATGGTGACATCCTCCTGGCCTGTGGTGTTTTTTATTTCTCTCTCTGCATTCTGTTGCGTCACACAGACCTGGAACAGTTTAGATGCTCAAACATTATTTGCTAAATGAATTAGGAAATGAATAAATGAATGATTGTGTCTCGTGTCTCTATAGAGTTCAGCCTCCCCAGGCGTACCCCAAAATGCTTAGCCATGGTATTGTTCATGGCTACCCAGCCAACAAAACCAGCTCTTTACCATTTAAATCTAACTCGAATCATCTTTGCATTTATGTCAAGACATGAGTGACATGGAGAAAAGTAAACATGACAAAATTTTAAAATAGAGTTGCATCTCCTCTTCACTGATCCCCCAACTCCCCAACATGCCATGTGCAAAAGGGGTTGCTGCCCCTGCTCTTTCCATCCATGCTGCAAACCTAATGTTGGTGGCAGCATTTTTGCCATTTCTTCCTTTCGGCCTCCTGATAGTTCCTTTTCTTTGTGTTGCCTAATTCATCATTAGCGGATACGCAGGCTTGCTTGAGCTGTTTTTGTCCTTTATTGGTATTCAGAGCTTCAGATTTAGTCCTAAACTAGACAGGGATCACCTTGACATTGAGAGAAGGTGCCTTTCTATATCATTCTGGCCACCAGCAATTTTCAGAAGGCACACGAAGGAAAGAAAAAGAAAAAGTTTGAATTAGAGTTGATTTTGTTTTGACTGATTTTCTATATGTATTGTTTTTCTGTTGCCTCTGTTGCACCTGCTGACCTACTGTGTGGTTTAGTTTCATAATGTAAGGTAGTCACCAACATATTTTTTCTCTTCCTATCCCCTCCCCCACCCATTGTGGACATTTGCCACAATTAAGGCCGTTTGCCACAGAGACGATCTGTGAGACTAGTTTCAGAGAATAGAGCGGCTAATTCAATGAAATTTAACAATCTTGTTGTTATAGGTAAGAGAAAGGTATAGAAAGCAAATGTTTATAAGGATTGAGACCTCCTGTCTTCTCTACCTAACCTCAAACAATCCAGGAACCCACCAAGTGGGAGGGGACAGGACAATTAGGGGAAGTCATTAGTTCAGATATTGGTGTGTGACGGAGTCCTGTCCACTCCCCATCCTGGGTCAGCTCCGAAGGGAGGGGGAATTAGGGAAACCAGAACTCGTCACTCGAGTCTCAGCATTGAGAGGCATCTTCACCTTCCTCCCAGAGCAAACAGCACATAACTGAGAAGAAAGCAAAGCTCAGCTAGAAGAAGCTGTGGACAGCATGTGGTGACTGCATGGGGGGCACAAGAACCCCCTGAGTCTCCCCTCAGATGGGACAAACAGGCCTGTGAAGGCAACATGAGAAGAGGCAGGGGCTGGATCTCCTGTGCTCCAAGAGGGAGAGAAAGCATGGGGCCAAAGGTCCAGGACTCTAGGGAGGGAGTGTCACACAGGAGAGACATGGGCCTTGCTGCCAGACGGGGGCCCAGGCCACCTCTCAGTGGGCCTCCAGTGGGAAAATCGTGCCCTGTGTACCAGTAATGCTGTTATACATTGGAAAAAATCCTGGGGATATTTATTGTTTTAAGTAATCCATGAAAAAGTAAAGGAGAGCAATTTTTGAGAAATAGATAGAGAGGAAGGGAGAGAGACAGAGAAATAACTAAGAAACGGAAGAGCTGGAGAGACAGAAAGAGACATGGGGGCAAGAGGAGGAAAAGGCTCCTGAATTCAATTTCAACAGAGACACATAATAAGCAGGATTCCTGGGTGAGTGATTTAATAAGGACGTGCTCCTAGGGGGAAGAGGAAAAAAGAAGGGGGAGGTTTTTATATTTACAAAAAAATGGTGTAAAGGACATCTGAAGGGATCTACATGTAGAGTTTCCAGATTTAGCAACTAAAATACAGAACACCCAGCTAAATCTGATTTTTGGATAAACAAGGAATATTTTTTTAATGTGTCTCCTGTAATATTTGTTGTTTCTCTAAACTTTGAATTTAACTGGGTGTCCTGTATTTTATCTGACAGCCCTAAATGGGTGGAGCCCTGACACTGTCTACTACAAGACTGAAGGAGATGGAATACAGAGGGGACAGGCCACAGCTGCCACAGCTGCTCTGATTCCCTGGCCTCTAAGTTCTGAAATGCATCTGGAAGTTCAAAGCAATCTGGGGCCAAAATATTGCGATATACGTGGATGGTAGAAGCACTCCGTTTCAATGCTATTTGCCCATCTCCCCAATCTTCAAGTCTAACTTCAGTTAGAGGTGAGAACTGGACATATTTGATCTTTAAACACACACACACACACACACACACACACACATACACGCAAACATACACACACACAATGAGAATACATTCCTTCTGATTTCAAAAGTAATGAACGCCTATTTTAGAAAATTTGAAAAATATACAGGGTATTTAGAAGAAGACATATAAGATAATCCATTATTAGTAGAATGTTACATTTCTTTCTGTTCTTTTTCTAGGTATATGTGTTTGTGAGGATTTTTTCTTTTTCTTTTTTTTCAAAATTGAGACAATATCCTAAACATTGTTTTAAATCCCACTTTTAAAAATGAATACTATGACAAGAACTTCCTGTTCTTAGTTGTTATTTGAAAACATCAATATTTTACATTAAATGCATTGGTCTAACATTACTTAATCACATTATATAAGTTTCAGGTGTACAATTCAATAATGTATCATCTGTATATCGCATTGTGTGTGCACCACCCAGAATCTAGTCTCCTTCTGTCACCATGTGTTTGACCCCCTTTATCCTCTTCATCTTCCCCCTATCCCCTTATCCCCTCTGGTAACCACCATACTGTTGCCTGTGTCCATGTTTGTTCATTTATTGTTTTCTGTTTTATATTCCACGTATGAGTGAAATCATATGGTTCTTATCTCTTTCCATCTGACTTATTTCACTTAGCATGATACTCTCAAGATCCAACCGTGTTGTCGCAAATGGCAATATTTCATCCTTTTTATGGCTGAGTAATATGCCATTGTGTATATGTACCACTTTTTCTTTTTCCAATCATCCATTGAAGGATATTTAGGTTCCTTCCATATCTTGGCTATTGTGAATAACATTACACTGAACATAGGGGTACATATATCTTTACAAATAAGTATTTTCAATTTTTTCAGGTAGATATCCAGAAGAGGAATTGCTGGGTCATATGGTAGCTCTATTTTTAAATTTTTGAGGAACCTCCATACTGTTTTCCATAGTGCCTGCACCAATTTATATTCCCACCAGCATTATTCAAGGGTTTTTTGAAAACATTCATTTTAATGAGTGCATTTTATGTTACATGGTTAGATTATGCTTTATTAATTGTATTATTTTGGACACTTCACATTATTTCTAATTTGTGGATAATATAAATGATACTATGAATAACTACATAAATATTTATCAGCATATGTTACTGTTTCATTGAGATCATTCCTGATGTGCTTTATAGCCAACTTTAGACTTAATCATATGCTGCCAACCAGAGTCCACCTAGAGAGGTGGAGAGTTGTTTAATTATTCAGTGCTACAGTTTTTCTTTTACCAGTAACCACAGGGGTAATGTTCAGGTGCAATTGATAGGATCAGTTGATATCTTCAAATCTCTGCAGGCTGTTTAACAGGAAAGAAAGAAAGCAAACCATGTTCTGGATGGCTCCGGAGGTAGAATGAAGACTAAGGTAGGAACTGGCAGATTTAGCTCAACGTGAAGAAAAGTATCCTGAATGTTCTGTGAGGCAACAGAAATAGCTCCGTTGAATAGCAGGGAACCCTGAATTGCTGAAGACATTTATGGGGAGCAGGAGGGTAGCCTGTCCTGGGAGAAGTGGCAGAGCACAGCGACTAAGAGCAGGAACTATAGAGACAGAGAGTTGGGGTCTTAATCCCAGCTTTGTCCTTTTCTGGTTACATGATCAGGGGCAAGTGGTACAACCTCTCTGTGCTTCAGTATCCTCGTGTGTAGACTAGGATACCTACGTCCTAATGGTTGTGGTGAGAGTTGGATTCCTAATTCACGTAGAGTTGACCCTTGAACAATACGAGTCCACTTACATGCTGATTGTTTTCAATAAATACTATAATGTATTTTCTCTTCCTTATGATTTTCTTAACATCGTCTTTTCTGTAACTTACTTTAGTATAAGAATACAGTATATAATACATGTAACATACCAGATCAGCATTAATCGGCTGTGTATGTTATCGATGAGGCTTCCAGTTGACAGCAGGCTACAAGTAGTTCAGTTTGGGTGGAGTCAGAAGTTATAAACAGATTTTCAACTGTGTGAGATGATCGGCGCCCCAACCCCTGCATTGTTCACGAGTCAACCATATAGCACTAGAACTGTATGAAACACCTACTAAATGCTCGATGGATACATGTCAGTACTTGTTTCAGGTGTTTGGTATAGTCAGGCTTGAGTGGGCAGTACCATTGTCTGACGTCGCTCAGAAACTAGAAGTGTCTCCTGGGTCTCCCAGTGTCAGCGTTCCACCACAGTGACACCAGGCCAGGGGACCCTACCAGCATTCTACAGGGTACACTTTGGTTCTATTTGTTTTCAGATCTGTGTGTCACTGTTTACCATTTTGTGAGCCAAACCAACTTTAGGTCTCTGTCGCTTTGCAGCCGTGACAGAGGCCAACTGTAGCTCTCTTATCCATTTGGAATCAAATAGCTGCCTTGTAAAAGCAGTGTTGCAATCTTTAAATGCCCATAAATAAGGATTTGAACATTTATCTCCCATCATGTGATCTGGTGAAAGTAAACAGAAAGTCTCTCAGTTGAAGAGTGGAAGTGACGACTGAATGAAATGATATAAAACAGGAGAGTGAGGTTGAGAATGTATGTGACCTGTGAATATATGAAGGAGCAAAGTCAGAGTTTTGTGTGGCAGGCAAGGCCACTTCCCGGGGCTGGGGACAAGTAGATGCTGCCAGCAGAGGGCGGCCCCTCTCCCTCCCACCCCCCCACCCCCCCACCCACCCCCACCACCGGCAGAGTCTTAGGACCCTTTTCCCTATTTTTGTCCCTCCTGGAAACCTCATTTCTTGTCTGTGGCCTCCCTCCCATAATAGCCAGGAGGATATACTAAAACAAGCAGGTATCTTGTACTTGGAAAACCAAAACTTCATCGGAGCCAGGATTCAAGTCTGTGAAACACTAGATTGCCTGCTAACTTACTAAGCCAGGGCTGGGGAACGCCAAACACGAGAAACAGTCACTCCCTTAAACCTGCCCAAGATGAAAGGCAAATGGAGGACCCGCTTCATATAGTAGAAAGGGAATACTATGAGGAAGCCATTTTAAAAAGCTAATTATTAGAAATGAAAATGAGATTAAAAGCTGAGAGAATGCGTTGAAAAGTAAATTACACTGTGGGGGGAGGGAAGATGGGAAGTGAGAGACTAAGGTGTGGTAGAGACAGATGGAAGACACAGTGGTGTGACCCGTGAACCTCTGAGAACTCTCTTGCTCCATCTCTGTGTACCATGTACCCCGATAGTGCTTAGAATCAAGAAAACGGGGTCTAACTTGTTTCCAATGATCCACAAACCTACCCATGCTTCTGAAATTCAGACCCCTTTTGTCCAAAATCCTAGAAACATCCAATCCTATAATATGACATGTTCACAAGGAAACTGTGGTCTCTCACTTTATTAGTGTTTTAAATGTTGAAGTCGCTAACAATATACAACTGATTTTTTTCCCCCTAAATGTGCACCATGGGAAATTTGGCATGACAGCTGGAGAGGGGATGCCAGAACTGGCCACTTAGACTATCAGCTCCCCGGACCGGGCACCAAGTCCTGATAAAGACTCTAAAACTTGATTTCATCCTGTATTTTGGTCACAGATATTTTATTATTTGAAAAAGCTTATAAATTTTTAAAAACGTGAGTTCTGGAACATCATGTGAATTTCAAGTTTAAAATCCAAGCCGCACTGAGAGAATGTCTCCTGGAGGAGACCTAAGGGCTCGACCATGGAAACTAACGTACCTTCAGTTAAGGAGTCCTCAGTTCCCAGGGGGTGTGGGGGAGGGTAGGAAGCCAAGTGAGCACAGATGCGCGTGGCAGGACTGAGAGGTGACAAGAGGTGACCACGCAGCGTTGGTCATGGGGGAGTAGACCAGATCAATGGAGTGGGTTTTCCTGGGGTTGGTATAAACCTAGGGAAGATGCAGGTGGTGTTGTGGGTGATCTGTGAATGATCCGAGGGAAAAGGAGGAAAAGATGGCTGGAGTAGGCGGTGTTTGTTGGTAGTGGTAGCGGTTCGTTTCCGTAGTGGTTCGTTTCCGATCCCCAGCCTGCTGAGCCACGTTTGTCTAAACCATGTCGATACTGCAGTCACTCTTTCCTCTTGTTGAGGCTGATTTTACACCACTGACAGGCTCTAGGTAGCCTCCCTCTTACCCTCAAAACTACCAGGGAGATTTTTAGTGGATTCCCTCCTGCAGAAGTGACTCTGGGAACTTCACCCGCCAGCTGGAGGTTGCTGGAAATACATTTTAGAGGGGACAGAGAAGGTTCCTAAATAAATTGTGGGTGGTGATATTAGGCTTAGACTGTGGCCCGGGTATAAACTCCATTCAATTTAATTCCACCCACCCTCGGTGCAGACCTGCCAGTATCCCCAGACCGGGCCAGCCTTAAGATGAGCCTGACATGAATAACGAGAGCAACAATTATTTCAGGGCCTCCACGCTCTGAAAGTTCCTGGGTCATCTGTCCTTGGAAGTAGCCTCTCTTTTGAGAGGCAGGAAGGCCCTGGGCTTCAGAGGCAAATCCAGATTCTGCGGCTACTTAGCAGCAGGCCTGAAAGCAAGTCACCGCACCACTCTGAGACTCCGTGTTCTTGTTCGCACAATGAGGGTTGTATCTATTTCAGGTCCTACTTGTGAAGGTTAACTATGATGCTTATAAAGCACCTGGCGACTTGCCAGGTTCGGAGTGGGTGCTCAATCAATGGCAGCTATTATAGTGGTGAGGTTCCCCGTGGGCCCCTCGCCCAGCAGCTGCTGTTGTGCTGCTTTACCATGATTCTTGTTGCTTTTGCCACCACTCCAAGGTCCCCCCATTATGGCAATAGATTCCTCGGTAATTACAGTTTGTTCACTAGACTTTTTTAAAAGTTAATCTGGACTTTAAAGTCTTGTCATCCTGCAGCAGAAAAATTTGAAACGCGTTACCAGGAAGCAACTTCATGGCTAGTCAAGTAAAATTGCTTTGTTTCATCTCAAGCCCCTTCCTTCTCTAAAACACCAATGTCCCAAAAGACGACCCTGAACCTTAACTCGCTTCTGGTTCAAACCCCACTTATCAATTACCCAGAATTTTCCTAGACACCAAAGCAGACTATCTCTTTTTTGTTTCAAGGTTGCAAACCCAGTGACCTAGGGTCCCAACCTTCAATTCTCAGATCTTTCCATTTCTTCCAGAGGGCTTAAATCTTAATAAAGACTCTAGTGGTGCACATTGTGCCCCAGTGTCCCTCAGGTTTAAACACAGAATGTTCCCTATTCCCTGCCGCTGTGCCCCTCGGTACCTGTGTGAGGTTCTAAAGATAGGAACACACTCACACTGGATCTCTGTCCCTCAGCTCGCTATTCAGTGGGTGCATCAAATACTCACCAAATTATACCACAGGTAGTTACAGGTACCAGGAAGGGAAAGGAAAATCATATATCAGAAAAGACCTTGTAGAATAGGAGCCTTGAGGTGAGATTTTGATTGGCCAATGAGGTCTGAAGATACTTTCAGGCTTAGGGATCAGCGTGTGCAGAGCCGTGATGTGGAATCGCATGGTATATTCTAGAAAATGGCAAGTGGTCCTATAATAAAGAACACATGTCTGTAGAGGAGTTATTGGGATGAGCCTATCACAATGGTTGAAAACAGACTGAAGAGGTCTTAACTGTCTTTAATACTGTAATGTGAGGTCAAAGCTTTTTCTTCTAGGCAGTAGGGACTTAGTGAAGAGGTTCCGAGCAAGACAGTGGACATAAGGAATATATAATTTAGAAGGTCACTTTATAGGATAGCAATGGTTGTCAAGAACGAAGTGAGAGAGCAATTGGGTGGGACAAATAGGAGAAAACTTAGACAATGCAGTTTTGAGCTTGAAGGAAGATATAACTTTGAATTCAAGAAAGGGTGGGGATTGGGGCAGGAAAAGCTTTCTGTGGCAGGAATAATAATCACAGCTAGCATTTTTAACTGCCTTCTCTGTGCCAGCACTCTGCAATCTCTATATATGCCCTGTGCAAGCCTAGGGAATGGGAGTGACCACTCTCTCTTTCCAGTTCTCAGTTTTCATAATTGGCTTTTGGAGAAGGATGATAAACATTATTGACTGGGACGAGGAAACTGTTATTTCTTTATGGGAAATAATGTGAGCTCTGAAGCTCTGTGAGGGTGGATGGGAGCCCAGAGGATTCAATGTGGCCAAGACTTTGAGACAATGAGAGCGTCGGCTTGGGGGAAGCTGGAGAAAGGGAGTGAAGCTAAAGGCCAATAGGAGCAAAACTCTGTGTCTGCATGGAAGCCGAAAGAAAAGAAAGCAGGTTCTACAAGAATGGTACTTCCTACTGTGAGCCCCTTTAGAGTAGGGACTCTTTCTGGTTTATCCAAGAGCCCCTGTGTCTGCCCCTCAGGCACAAGAGCCAATAATTATTACTCCAAAAATAAATTAAAACGGTGAGGAACAACTATTAGCTTTATCTTAAACAAACAGACACTAAAATAGTGGCAGGAGTTCAGTCTAACTTGTAACTATAGGAGGCTGTATAATTATCACTAGAAAGTTACCAAAGCAAAACTCTTCCAGAATTGCAGGAGAAATCATCTCTAAAACCATCTTAGGAACCACCCAAGAGAGCCCACAGCCGTCACTCCTGGCTTTTGAACACAACAGGGTATCTTTCTGTATCTTGACTGTGGTGATAGATACACAAATCTAAGCATGTGATAAAATTGCAGAGAACTAAACACACACACACACACACACACACACACAAGTAAAACTGAGAAGTAGTAATATGCCCAGTGGATTTACACCAATGTCGATATCCCACTTGTGGCATTGTACTTGTACTATGCTTCTGTAAGACACTGACATGGGGGGGAAACTGAGTTAAGGGTGCACGAGATCTCTGTGTCCTTTCTTACACCTGAATGTGAGTCTACAGTGACCTCAAAATAAGTTTAATTTTAAGAAAAATGGGTCATGATTGAAAAATGTTTAAATGCTATCTTTCTGATATGCTTTCTTGTATTGCAGGGACTGGAGAATTAACAACATATTCCTTTAAGACGAGGCCATCAAATATGATTGATGTTTTAGATGTACTCCCAGGATGTTGAGAAGGTAGAAAGCAGTGAACATGCTCATGGAGGCACAGGGTCATGCCCTCTGACCCCAGCCCACCACCCCAGCCCTAATTTGAGCAGGCACACTGCTGTCCAGTCACTAGCTTTGTGGGTATCAAGAGGTAGTTCATGGCATCCACTTGGTTTTGTTGTTTGTTTGTTTTTTGTCGGTGCAGATGTAGCAGACATGATATAGCTCTAAATTTCTGAACGCAGTTTCTAGATTCCAGGATTATGGTTAAGGCAGTGTGTTCCAAGGGCGGTGTTTCAGTGGTATTTTGCCAAGTCTCCATTTTCCTAATGGGGGCAGAGGTGGCAGCTACCCTGAAGGACCAGTTCAGTGGCATTGCTTTGGAAGTCATTCATAGAGGCCAACCTAAAGCCTTTCAGCGTTCTTCTAAGCATGTAATTCTCTGTGTTCTGTCTCTTTTGTTTACAAGAGCTGAAGTGGTATTGTTATCTTCAACTGAACTCTGCTGCTGATGCCCTGGGACTTTACGGGCCCATCATTCTACCACTGGATTTCCTCTCATATAACACGTCTTCAGTCCAATAGTCTAAACAGGTCCAGAGATAGTTACCTAAAGTCATAGGATGGTCAGTGTGGCTCTCTAACGGCTAGAATTCTCTGGGTTGGAATCTGAAAGTGAAAAGAAAAAGGAGGAAACAATGCAGTTTTGATTATGGGGAATTGTTGATGTCTTCACCTGTATAGATAGTGGATTATTGTTGATTACAGCACAGGTAAAAAGTCCCGTAGAGAAAGTGGAATACTATTTCAACAAAGTTGCGGTTGTGTAGGATGAATTTGTCTGGAGATCTACTGTACAGCCTGGTGACTATGGTTAATAAAACTATACCGTATACTGGACATTTGCGAAGAAAGTAGTTTCCAGGTGTGCTCACCACAAAACCAAAATGTGAAGATGAGTTTAACTATAGTAATTATTTCACTACATATATGTATATCAAAACATTATGTTTTACTCTTTATATAATTGTTATTAAAAAACATAAATTTATGTTTTTCTGATACATCTAAATTCTTCAGTTTACATAGATTCGCTTGTTCTTAGTGAAAAATCTTGGTGAGCTTGTGCTGTGCATCCCACAGGAAATTAAAAGCAGCGGAGAGATTTTTTTTTTTCTAAGCTCCTAGCTATGCCGCTTGTGATATTCCTTCTCTCCATCCCTGAAAATTTTAAGAATCTCACCTTCACAGTTAATAAAACAAAATGGAAGTGTCCTTGAAGCCAGGGTGACTAGATCGGCGGGGCTGACACGGCCCTGCGCTAGAATAGGGCAACCGTGGCTTTCAGGTTTAGGAAGGGGAGGCTGAGTGCGCCTGCGCCCTGGAGGAGCGCCCCCTTCTCTGTGGCCTTAGTTACCCCGTGTTCTGCCTCCTTTGCCCTTTCTCCCACCTACCTTTCATCGTCCTCAGAGGCCCATGTGTGTGAAAAGCAACAGAGGAATGTGGGTGGGTTGACTTGTATAATTAAATCCATGTTGCATCGTGTTCTTTAGAATTAATAAGGAATTCATCCCATTGAAACTCACCATGACATCTTCCCTCTGACTCAGATTTCTTTTGCTTTTCTCTCCTTTCCTTGGCTAAAAGCATTAGACATGGGGCTATGGTTCAAATTAGTATCCTACATTTTTCCTCTTTTTTTTTTCAATTGAACTTTTCTGTTCAGTGAAGGATTTAGTTTGTTTATATTTCATTTTTCTTCTATTCCATTTATCCTCCATTGTCTTTTTCCTAACTTCTCCTTGAAAACTTAGTACAGGAGAAAGCCAGAGAGCTCTTCATCTTGCTTATGACTGCAGAGTTAGAAAAAGTACACTGCTGACCGATCCTTGACAAGCCATACATTGTTCTTTGAGGCTCTTCTGTGTCTGGATCTTCATATGCTGCCGCCATGCAAACCGTGCTCTCACACATGTCCACTGAGGCCAGAGGAAGCTGTGTACGTGAGACTGTGAGACAGGGAGAACCAGTGAACAAATGGTGCTTCTAGATTCCTGGGTCATGTTGCGAAACACCTTTTTATTGGGGGCAATAATTTGACTTCATTTCCTTATAAAAGTGGATTTATGTGATGGATATGTAATATATATTTTTCTGCCACTGTTCTTATGGGAGAGTGGTTGTATCAGTTCTGATTAGATTCAACTGTGAGTAACATAAACCCGAAATAACAACGGCTTAAACATGATAAAAATTTTTCCTTACTCGTGTTCAAGACCAGCTGTAGCAGTCCCGGCTGCTGTGAAGTCTCCCTCAGAAATCCAGTCCTGGTACACAGCTTGGGGTGTGGCCCTCCGCTTCAAGGTCCACGTAGATAGTTACATTGTCATTTTAAGGAACTTCTTATGAACAATCCAAAAGAATCCATCTCCTTCCTTCATGCTCCTGACGTCACCAAACAGGGTGCGTCAGATTAGCTTCACCCAGGAGATTTGGGGATGAGGAGTGAGACCAACACAGGCTTGATTCTGAAGTATGCTGCTTTATCAGGTGTGCAGATCCGAGCGAATCCCTTAACCTCTACCAGGCTATATTTATCTCACATGTAAATTGGAAATTATATAATCTCTCGCCGCAGTATAAGAATAAAAGGCTATGGCATATGAAAAAGAATTGACCTATTGATTCGCACGATAGCACATACCAGTTTACTCTTGCTGAGTGGTTTTTCTATTTTCAAAGCAAACCAAGCCCGTTTAGAGACTGGTGATTTTCTCTGAGAACCATCCTGAAAGTGGGCTGTAAGTTCTTTACAAGCCCTTTTCCCAATTAGAAAAAGAAACAAACAAACAAACAAAAAAAACTAATGTGAAGAGGGCAACCTCATGGTTGTTCCACCTGCGATGAAGCAGGTTTCACTCTTCTATTGTTGCTCTCATCTGTCGGGATACAGTCGATTGATGGCAAATATCCACTTCCTACTCCCTTCTATTCCAGTGGTTTTTAAACTGCAAGTTGAGAGACCCATTGGTGAGTTGTGAAATCAGTTTACTAGGTAATGATTAGAACTTTATAATGAAAGAATAGAATAGGTTAGAAAAAAATCAGGTGTATCACAAATAATCAGTATATCTCTTTTCATTAAATAGGTTTCATATGTGTTTGTGTCATGTATGTGTATTCTGTGTTATAAAGTAAAATATATTTCTTAAAATAGGTCATGAATCTTGAAAAAACTAAAGTGGGAGGAATCACTCTAGCTGACATTAAAGCTTACTATGTAGGTATAGTAATTAATACAATGTGGCATTTGCAGAAAGCTATTCTGTTCCATTCAGGTGCATAGATCAATGGAACAGAATCGAAAACCCATAAACAGACCTCCACAAATGTGTCCAACTGATTTTTGATGAGAGTGGAAAAGCAATTCAAATGGAGGGAAATTCAATTGGTCTTTTCAATTCAAATGGCCTTTTAAAAAAAAATGGCCCAAGGAGACTGTCATTCTAAGTAGCAGGAAGAAGACAAGAGAAGCCACCAGGCGTGCCATCTGTCTTATAAGAAAAATATCTAGGCGCCACCTCTGGGTCTTTAGCTGTGTCCCATTGGCAGGAAATTAGCCACACGGCCGTGCTAACTGTAAGGAAACCTGAGATGTGTCATCTTTATTCTGAGCAGTCACATGCCCCGTTAAAATTTCTATTATTACATTTAAGTAGAGAAAAATAGGTATTGGGTGACAATTGACTCTGTGCGACACAGAGATCTTGGGAAAGTGCAGAAGTCTCTCTCTCCTGGACATCAAAATGATATTTCTGCAGCACCTATTTGACCCCGGATTAAAAACCTCTGTCCCCTAAATGCACGTAAGGTGAAGTCCAAACTCCTTCATAAGGTTATTTACGTTCTTGCACATCTGGCCGAAGCCTAGAATACTAGACGTCCCCAGCCCATTGCATGCTGTGAATGCTAAGACTTCCCACCTGCTCACGGCCCTCCTTCCCCAGGATTGCTCTCCCACACCCGCCCCACTCCAGTGTCCAACAAATGATGCCTCATCCTTACAGGCTTAGAGAAATTGTCGCTTTTTCTCTCTGGTGCCCTTCCTGACTTCATAAACCCAGCAGAAATATCCCTTCTCTAGGCTTGCATTAATTCGTATGGATATTGATTATGGCACTTACCTCATGTTTTACTGTGACTTATTTATCCAGGTTTTGTTGTTGTTGTTGTTTTGGTTTGGTTTTGTTTTTGCTGGGGACTAAATGCTCCTTCAATACAGGGACAATCTTCCTGAATCCTATTTCCACACATCTTTGACTCTCTCCATACCCTTATATTTATTTGTTGAATTATTTAGAGGTGTCTCAGGGTCAAAAATTAGAAAGAAAAAAAAAGAAAAAGTATCTATTTACAACAGGTGTGCTTTGAATGGACAAAGCTGTTATTTCACAGGTTTAGTGGTGAGGAAATAATCTGTGTTTAGAGCCGCTTATAAAAGCTGAGGTGAAAAGGATGATTCTTTGACATCTTGAGAGTCCTATTTCACTGTCGTGAGCAAGTTGGATTCAAAGCAAAGCACAAGAAAGTCCCCTTGGACCTCATGTTCCCATAGTGAAACATGTGGGAGTCTGCTTGAGGGAAGGAGAAATCTTCCGATTCCAGCATATAAAGACAGAGAACCAAGGGCAGCTTCAAAAATATCATTCCTCTAGTTATATATTTGGAAGAAAATCTTCCCCTCTCTAAGGAAAAACATAAGTTTTATTCTTGGAAGCCATGATTTTTTTTTTTACATAAAGAGTATTTATATTTTATTATTTGTAAGTTTGTGCTTGGCATCATGTACATCAATAAATTATTTTATTGGGGGGGTTAAATGGGTAAACTTTATACCTGTTGAATAACACCTCCCAATTTCTTCCACCCCTGAGTTCCAGGCAATTACCATTCTACTCGATTCTTCTAGGAGTTTGCTATTTCAGATTCCTCATATAAGTGGAATCACGCAGTATTTGTCCTTCTGTAACTGGCTGGTTTCACTCATCATGTTCTCCAGTTTCCTCCATGTAGTCGTATATGGCAAGGTTTTCTTACAATATCCACTGTACGTATATACCACATTTTCTTTATTTATTCGTCCATTGATGGACATTTAGGTCGTTTCCACATCTTGGCTATTGTGAATAAGGCATGACTCCTTGTCTGCATGACAGACCAGGTGACATTTTCGTTAGTGACATTCTTCATGTGCCATTATTCTGTTCATTGGCCTTCGTAAGCCTCAGTTTCTTAAAGCTGTAAAATGTAGATCCCCTACGAGGGCAGAAACAGCTTTGTTTATTAGATCTGCATTTGCCCCTTTTTATTTCCTAGTCTTCCAGTTCGATCAGGGCCATGTGGCATATTTTAAGCAATAGGCTGTGAAGACAAGTGCCATGAGTCACTTCCCATTGTATGTAAGATCCAATGTCCCCTATCTTTGTCTTCCCATGAAAGACACATGTTCCAGATGGCATAGTTACAAGATGAAAGAAGACTTTACATGAGTGAGACGCAAGATATCAGTGTGTAAAAGCCACTGAGATTGAGGAGTTTGTTGTCGCAGGTAGGATTAATAATTATGACTAACATGCTGACAGTGCATGGTTCTTAGGAGGATGAAGCAGGTCATTTACATACAAGCTTGGGCACCGTGTCTAAGAGACATACACATCAGCTATATGGTGAAGTAAGGCTGCCATTACGTAATACATTGAAAGAAAAATGTCTAGAGGACCAGAAAGCTTCTTTCTAGAGGTGTACAACTTTAGACCTAGACTTTGAAGTTATTTAATCCAGTGTTTTCCAAACTCGTCTCGTGAAAAAACTCGGGTTCTGAGCAGAAAATACAGATTTCTCGGCTTTGGTCCAATGATAATGAATCCGAATCCCTAGGGAAGGGTTTGATCCCAATTGATGTGTTGGTTTTTATGTGGAAGGGAAGTGAGTCACAAGAGGTTAAAGACTTTCCTAAGGCCATCGAGCTGTTTATTGAGCATGTTGTGACTAGAACCCAGCTTCCACGAAGTCTAACAGTTTGCTTCTGGGCTCACATAATACGTTCTCATAGAGTGAGGCCAAGACTGACCCTTTGTCCCCCTTTCTCTGATAAATCATGTCAAGACCTGCAAATGATTTTACCCCTTAACAATGAAAAGAAGATGTAATTTTAAAATTACCTTGGATGTACAGTAAAAGCAGCATTCCCATAATCAATCATCCAAAATCATGGGGTTATTTGGAGCTATTTGAAGGAAAGTAAATTGAAAACATGTTGTTAAACAATGCACCAAAGAGTTATCAAATCATAAACATCTAGATTACTTTAACATGTTGATTATTCCACATTTAGGGTCTCCTTACAAAGTAACTCTGGCCATGAAGAGACCTGGGAAATTCAATGAATCCCTTCCTAAGTTGTTAACTGTATTGGGTTCAATCACTTGGCCACGTGGGAGCATATGTTAAAGTTAAAAAAATCATATATATATATATATATATATATATATATATATATATATATACACACACACACATATATGCACATATATATGTATATATATACATATATATATACATATATTCTCCTTTTTGGAGCTATTATTCACACTTTTCGCTAAGCAGAAGACATGGAGGCCTGTTATTAGGGCATGTCTCTAAGGATATAGAAGTAGCTTGGGGAATGTAGTGGTATAACATTGAACACATTAAACTCTATCTGGAGATTTGGAAATCAAATATACAGACATTCCATAATGACCCTTGGGTTTTAACATAATTCCTGAACCTGAAAATTCATAACTAAATAATGGCAGCACATTTATGACATAAAATGCCTTTAAACCATTTGTTTATTATTATATGTGGATTTTAAGTTTTATGGTAAAGAAAATTGAAAGCCTACCCTTTCCCCCCCTTGGAGAGGTGATATACCAATTACCTTGGAGAGTCTTTGTTTTTCTCACTCGAAGAAAGCTAAACCAGGACCGAAATTTACATTAAGGCATCTATTTGGTTATTAAATCTATGATCATACACTTGTTAAACTAAACCAAATTAAATTAATCTTTGTTGAAAAATAAATGATGTAATTCCTGGAGGATCCTGTTTTACTCCAGGATAGTGGCCTGGCTCTTCTAAGTAGCTTGTAAGCAGGCGAAGTCTGAAATAGTTCTTGAAGCTGGAAAGAGGAAATTGCCTTGAGTGTGGCAGGTGTCTAGAAGGAACCACTACCCATGAGTGATCTGTGATCTAAGGGGTCATCATTATAAGACTAAATTATATATGCATTCTTCCTGAGACCGGATTCAAAGACTGAACTCTAAAATTAATCTAGATGTTATTTCTTCTTTGAGTTCTAAAACGAGCCCAGGCAAGATTAGAAGTCATTCATCTGACTGAGAATCACAGTGCATCCTCTGACTTTTCTTGGAATCGATTCCTTATGTGGACATGATGTGATTTGAATTGCATCTGGTTATTGTTTTTAGAGAATCTTGCTGAAATTCAAACTGAGCCTGTTACCGTGGGCTGATTTATCAGTGCCTGCTCATGTGAGAACCAGAATGGAACTGGGAGGTGTGACAACTAAGGGGTTGCCCTCCGGGCCTCTGTCCAGGTACATATTAATGTGCTGTGGCCCAGGGGCCAGGAGAAGCACATGCAATGTCCTCCTGGACCGAGAAGCCTTTCTTAGGACTCTAATAATAGTCAAGAGAGACAAGGAATGACAGCAGCGTGGTGGAAAGAAGGTAGAATTTGCAATCAGATAGAGCCGAATCAAGCCTGGCTCCACCATGTAGGAGATATATGATTTTTGAGGAAGTGCTATATGCTCCCTGAGCCTGTTTTCACATTGGTAAAATAGTACTAATAGTGAATGCCTTATGGAGTTGTGAGAATTAACGGGAGACTTTATGCATTGTGCCTGGCATTTGGTAGGTCTCAAAATGTGGAAAAATGGAAATCCGTCAATAAAATTATTGACAAATAATCAGTAACTCCCATAGGTTGAACGTGTATTATGTGTCAAGCACTTTACCTCCCAATGATGTCTAGCACGCACCTAGCGTTAGTGGGTACTCAATAAGTCAGTCATGGAATGACAAAATGATGCTGAATCTCTTTTGATATTGACTGTCTTTGGCCATTAAAGGAGAGACTAGCAAAACCAGAGGGAAAATGCCCATGTGCCAGTGCTGTGGGTCCCCGGTGCACACAGCGCTGTGGGTTTTTGGAAGAAGGTTCTCTCATTGCCTCAGTGCCCTGCTCTCCTGTGGATGCTTGTACCCCCTCCGCAGGTGTGGTAGGCCTCATTGAGTGTTTTGTGGTATTGCTTCTTCTGAGTCCACAGGGTAAAAACTGAAACACAAACTAAAAATGTCAAGTTCTATTCTGCTCCAAGAGCTCCCGAGGGCTGGGCAGAGGTTTTGCAGTTTCACCACAAACATTTACAAGGGCCGCACACTTTGGCAGGACTGAGTCTCCAGATAGCCTAACCTCTGCAGACCCGGAATGCAGCTGAATTTCAGGGGTCATGAAAGGGGGAGGTTCTGGGGGGTCCTGGAAAAGACTAATTCAACCTTGGTTCATCACCATGCTATGCTCAAACCCCCATGTAGCCAGGGCTTGCTCGGTTTCTGGTTTCAAAATGAAATTTTCACACGGCCCAAATCCCAACCCACCCTATTTTAAAGAAACAGGCACTTGGCATGTGATCCAGACAGATCAGCAGTTGCTCACATACAGCTGTGCACATCTGGCACACAGGTATGTGATTTTGCATGAAGATAAATTGTGTGGGGACCAAATGCACAGTTGTGAAACTAAAAATGAATAGCTTCTTGGAAACAATCTTCCTGCACAGCGGGGCCTCCGCATGAGCTTGATCTTTTTCATTAGGCCTTTTGCAGAAAGCACAGCTTTCTCCAGAAGGTCTGTGGGTGAAGGAAGGGGCATGCCCACACCTGCAGTGGGCTCTCTGCTGCGCCCTTCAGATCAGAATTAGGACACCATTTCTGACAGCCAGCGTCAGGCAGCCTTCCCAGGGGAGTTACTCGGAGCCCAGGGTCAAGAAAGAAGCCAGGTCCTTCCTTGGTATTGTTTCAATTTCCGTAAATTATGTTTCATCCAGGGGCTTATTCTCCAGGGAGAGTCCTTCTGTGGGCAGCTGCTAAATGGTTAGGGCCCTTCCCCAATCCTGGTGGACCAAGAAGTCCACCTCCCTTGGGAGCCTCGTGGAGTCAATGTTGCCCACCTTGTGGGAGCTCCTTTCCCATAGTTCATGCGCTTGAACTCAGCCAAGAACCTCACGCTCATACGCTCTTCAGATCAGAGGGTTCCACTTCAGGATGCCTGACTGGTTAGGGGAAAACAAAAACAAGGATCCTGAGCTAGGCCGTCTCCTGGATTCCAGGAAGCACTGTTCAGTGGGCTCAATGGCAAGGCTTGATATAGAATGTTCCATTCCAGGCTCAATTTCACAATGTCAGCAATACGAAGTTACTAGGTATTGGCACAGATGAATCGATAATTTTGAAGGATATTCTATCTACCTTTTTGCTATGTGATTATAATACAAGCAGTGGTCTATCAAACTGATCTTCATTCTCTCTCTCTCTCTCTCTCTCTCTCTCTCTCTCTCTCTCTCTCTCTCTCTCCCCTTCATATCTATCTATGTATCTCTCAAAACAAACAAATCCAAAGTGAAAGGGGAATTGCAGTGATTTTAGAGGGAAATAAAATCTACATCTAGTCCTTCTTGAATTAGAGTAGTAGAGTAGCCATAATACCAATTTCCGCCATGTTGTATGTGCTGTTTTTTGTCTGAAGTTTTTACCCCTTCCCCAGCTTGATGAAACTGGGGTCATTCTTTATAGTCCAGTTCAGGTCTCACCTGCTTTATTACTCCTTCTCATACAAGAGATGACTTTATTCTCTATCCTAGCATTAAACTTCATGCATACCTGTCTGTCTATTAACACCACACCAGTTTTGTGATTATCTGTGTACGTGTCTGTTTTCCCACCATACTGTAGACCTCTTCACAGCAAGGACTATCTAGTTCTTTTTTATTTCCAACACCTATCCCTACGTCAATAAAAAAAAAAAGTTGGTGAACGAATATTGATACTGTTCCTTCGTCTCTTGACATAACTGTTAGGACCCAGGTATTCCCAGTTTGTGAACTCCACGATAGCCCAGTGTGAGAATGCAAAAGGTGACCTGGACGTGACCCAGAGAACAGTCATATTCTGAGGTAACCTGCAATTGCCAGAATTATCTGGGGGTCCTGGCAAGGGATGCTATAAGTAGCGTGTGAGTGAGAACAGGACAGATTTTCTTTGTTCTTATGTAAGAGACTCCTAGAAAATGCAAGTATTTTTAGGCTTTGCTGCTGGGACCAGGGTGAGTGCAGAAATACAAGTCACAGTGGGAATCACTGAAGATGTTGAAGACCAGACACTGCAAAAGCTCCCTGAAGGACTTCCAATCCAAGAACCATTAACAGCAGCGTCTCCCAATGGATTGTCCCTATTAACAAGCTCCATTTTGTCCATTTGTCCAACCTTTGTCTTGCATGGGTAGTTTTTAACTCTTTAAAACTCATAGTGAACCAAAGCCTTGAGAGGGAAGTGTCTGTCTTTTGCAGAACCCAACATAAATTTTATACTCATGTGGGAACAGAAAGTTGAGAACTGACAACATATATAAGTCTGCTGATAAATATATTCATATGTGTCTATACCTATATACATATACATACACCTACACATATACAAATACATACACAAACACATATACATATAAATACGAGATCTAGCAATTACATTCACAAACTCATCCTAGAAAAAGTGCTACATACCTCATTGCTGACTATCACTATGGTCACCTGTGAAGTACTCCCCTAGGGAAGCTATGCACTGATGCCAGCACCTAGTCCACCCTTCAAAGTAATTTTGGAACTCTTTTCTTAGAATGGCTATCAGAGCTGTTGTCGTATTATCCTTGATGTCCTGAATGTCATCAAAATGTCTTCCTTTCAGTATTTCCTTTGTCTTCAGGTAAAGAAAGTAGTCATTGGGGGCCAGATCAGGTGAGTAGGGAGGTGTTCCAATACAGTTATTTGTTTAGTGGCTAAAAACTCCCTCACAAACAGTGCCATGTGAGCTGGTGCATTGCTGTGAGGCAAGTACCATGAATTATTGGCAAAAAGTTCTGGTCGTTTTTGTCTAACTTTTTCATGAAGCCTTTTCAGCACTTCCAAATAGTAAACTTGGTTAACTGTTTTTCCAGTTGGTACAAATTCATAATGAATAATCCCTCTGATAGCAAACAAGGTTAGCAACTTTGTTTTGACTCTTGATTTGGACTGACGGAAATTTTTTGGTTGTGGAGAATTGGCTGACTTCCATTGTGCACTTTGACGCTTTCTTTCAGGGTCATATTGGTACACCCGTGTTTCATCCCCAGTGATAACATGGTCCAAAACGTTGTCTTGCCTCTCCAAAAACTATTGGCAAACTTTAACTCTCCTTTGCATTTTTGTTCATTGGTGAGCTTCTTCAGGACCCTTTTTGCACACACCTTTCTCATGCCAAGATTTTCAGTTACGATTTTCTTTTCTGTTTTTCTATCGATGTTTACTTGGTTTGCTATACTTCTCACAGTCAGCCAATGACTTTGATGCACAATTCAATGAATTTCTGCAATGTTTTCATCAGTTCTGCTCGTTACTGGCCACCCTGACCTCTCTTCATCAGTGACGTGTTCTCTCCCCTCAGAAAAACGTTTAATCCATTTGTACACTGCCGTTTTCTTCACGGCATTATCCCCATAAACTTGGACTAACATTTCCCTGATTTCACTTCCACTCTTGCCAAGTTTAACGAGAAATTTAATGTTTGTTTATTGCTCTAATTCAAGCTCAGACATTCTCACAATGGCATACAAAAACACGCAACAACAATAATGAATGCCACTCAACAAGACACCGCCACCCGTCGACACGAACACAGCTGTGAGACACTGATATATCAAGGTTATGAAACCTCACCGAGCTGTTTGTACAGTGCTGCCAATGTAAGCATATGATGGCAAGTTCATGAAATTAATTGTCAGACCCCATATACGTGTGTGTGTGTGTTGTGTGTGTGTGTAGGAGCCCACCTACAGCTGTTTTTCCACTCAATTTTTAGGAATAAAATGCAAAAGTACTCACTAAAATTAACGACTGATAAAATTGTCACTCCCTCTCTTCCTGGTAGAAGAGTTTTAGCTCGGGGTCCAATGTGATAATATCCCATGACTGTGATAGCTCAATAAAAGAGGGTTTCTACCAGGGGTTTCCTATGATTTCTTACCTCGACATTGAAAACCCTGGCACTGACCCAGGCTGCTCTTTTATCCCTGACCTTCACCTTAGACTTCCTGTTCTCTCCTGCTGAGCCACTATCCCAGAGTTCCCTAAAGCAGCATGGCTTCTCTCTCCATGTGGTCCACACGGGGGCCAGGTACCAGCACGTCAGAGGGACTGCCTTGTTCCTTACAATGTAGGGGAAGAGACAAGGCCACCTGGAGTGGAGGGAGGAGAAGATCAATCCACAGCTCTATTAGTGTTTTTAGGGAAAAATACATGTTAAAAACGTAAACCTCTGGGGAGGTAACCAGATTTGACTAAAAATTTTTAGTCTTCTAGAAACTTTCTGTGCTTGCTCTCATAGCATGCCCCCCAATCAAAAACAGCTCACGTCTCTAAGGGGGGGAGTAAGAAGCCCAGTTGCCCATGTGCAGCCAAGTGATGACTTCCTGTATACTTTATCCTGGTCTCTTCAGATCAACTAAAAGCTGTTACGGGAATCTCAGGAAGGCAATAGGAAGAAAGTAAAGGTTGGAGGGGAGCAGAGAAGGGAAGCAGCTCTGGAATTGCAATTAAGAAGTCAGGGTCTCACCTACTTCTTTACTCTGCTACTTTAGAAAAGGCCCTTTGCCTTCTCTGAGCCTAGTTTCTTTCATTACAAAATCAGGCAAGTCAACCATACAAATTCACTTTGTTTTATTTTTTAAATTTTCTCACCTCCTATGATCTTCACAAAAACTATCTCTTTATAGAACCGAAAACTTTTGTTTCCATTGCTATTATTCTGGCTTGTTTTCTTTCTTTTCAGGGATCTTGTTCAGAAAGATACTTGTTGTGCCCAATTTCCTTTCAATCCAATTACCACTTTGCTCTCTAAAAGTCTTCTGAGTCTGGGTGGGCCTAGCCCACAAAGCTGAGTCTGTTTTCATATTTGGGTTACTGGTTCATTTAGAGAAGGTATTCATTAAGTACTTGCTAACTAAAATAATCACCCATTTTGAAAGGCAACATTAATAGACGTTCTCTCTAAAAATTCAGTCTATACTGAAAAATCCTCCACATCCTGTGGTTAAAAGCAACTGGTCCACTATGAACTGTTTTCTGAATTAGTTCCAGGAAGACCTCTCCCGTAGATAAGGAGACACCAGTTATCAACCAGCTATGCTGAGCTAGGAGAGCTTTAGGACATCTGTAAAACTCTCATCTCCCAGATTTTCCTGATGTTTATGACATTCTTCAATCATATCTTTTCATTCAAGCTACATCATTCCAAGCCTCCAAAACCAGTCTCTTTCTTAGGAAATTAGTAAAGTGTGAAAGCTTCTTCCCTCAGTTTCTAGAAATGTAACAATCCCAAGAGCATATCACGTACACAGCATATTTGAAATCAAGGTATTATGAAATCTTGCCTTAGATGGGAGTGGAGTCAGCTGTTGTTTGTTCCCTAATGCCTTTGATTAGCAGCTAAAAGAGCAAGACATCTTAACAGAAATCCCCGAGATGTGAAGTGCCATTGATGTAATGCCAGTTGAACCATAACTTTCACACGTGGAACTCAACGCCCAACAAGCAGACAGGGACTTCTTCCTGCAAACTTTAAAGTCGGCTGATGCAGAGAGATTTCTTCTGCATTTTCCATTGTTTTCCCTCATTTTGGTTGTATAATCTTCTCTACCTTCTCATCTGCACTCAAGAAACCCATGATTATAATCAAAATACCCATGATTATGCCCCACACATCACTGTCAAAACTATTTTCTTGGGGAAAAAAAGTGTAAACCAATTTATACCAAGGGATGGATAATCTGAAAGAATCGTAAATTGAGATACGAAGGTGTATGGCGTCATAACAGAGGGGGAAAGCTTTAAACGAAAGGGACAGTGAAGTTACAGATGACGGCCATTGGTAGAGGGCAGGGCAGAGAACACTGGAACCTACAGTAACTCTGGGAGGATGTGAAACATTGGGGAGTCAGGCCCTGCCAAGCGTGGGTGACGGGAAAGTCTGCAGTGTTTGAGTCACTCAGTTCTGTTAATGAACCCTCACAAGACCTGAATGTATTTCTCTAGTAACTACTTCCTTATAACAGAGAGCACCAAAGAGTTACTCGCTGGCCCTTTGGTCCCTGCTGGCACTCACTTTCCAAAGGGCACACATCCTTTCAGCAACCCCACAGCCTTCATGGGGAGATGTAGTTGTGCCTCCTAGAGAAGGACCAGGGCCACTGATCCGTCTGCTCCTGAGATACTCAGGCAGAAGGAGGTCTCTGAGCTCTGAATGGGGTCCCTGCCGGTAGATGTCTAAACCAGCAACAATGAGTGGAAATAGGGGGTGGGGAGTGGGGCAGAGGAGTTTCTTTAAAAATCTGGCAACTGTGAAGGCACAATCTATCTCCTAAAGCACAGTTTAAAGTAGAGTCTGTGATCCTATCCTTTTGGGACTTTCTTGGTCTAGAATATAATTAAGGTCTTTAGGGGGAACACTAGGCTGTGAAACAACTGGTGTGTCCCAAAGAATATGCTTTAAATGTTCATGACTGTACATTCCACAAGTTAGTTTTTATTTATGAAGAGCCTCAATGGGAATAAACTAAGCAGAGAACACAATAAATAGCATTTTCATTAGAAGTAAACGAGGCAGATTGCATCGGCCATTTGTTTCCTTCTGGGACCTTGGATGAGGACAGTATGTCTGTCACTCAGTTGGCAGTGAATGACCCAGTTGACCCACGCCACCTTCCTATCAGAGTGTGTAGCTGTACCAATTATTCCCCACTTTCCATGAAGATACTCTAACCCTAATTGATCTGCCCAATAATGAGGCCAATATCCCTAGAAATGATAGTTACTAGAACCTATCATCCTAAAATTCAGAAACCCACATGCTTCTTCTACATGGCAGCAGCCTCAGTGACCTTGAAGATACCTGGCAGAATCGGGGACCCCCATTGTAGGATGGGCTGCCTTTACTTGAGAAATATCAATATCTGACCTTGATTTGGGGAATAGAGAAAGCACTTGAAATAATAGTTTTATTAAGAACATATCAATTTGAACTTAGTGAATTTCTCAGGATTCCCAAACCAGGGTAATATAATAGACACACTTCAATGATTCATATTTCTGCAAGTGTGTGGGCTCCTTATGGCATCAAAATATTTCAAAGCTTATATCCCCAATTATAGTTGTTTTACTTTTTGTGCTTTGTTTTGAATAAATTAATTTTAAAATCACTTGTCATTTTAGCATGCTCATACATGTATGGAAAACATATAACTTATTTGGTCCACAGACAGTATTTTGTTGTTGTAAGTATATGCAGATCCTTTGGGTTAATTCTACAATTCCCAGTGGCCACTGGGAATCATGAAGATCTGACGTTAGTTAGCTCTGGCATCCAACTAGACATAATAGAGTTTCTCATGATATATTGTGAAGACTGGAGAAATATAGGTGGATGTTGCCATAAGTGAAAATTAGGTGAAGCAATTTCCAAAGGTGCTGGTAATTGGGGCAAATGGGACAGGGTCTCCAGTGAGTAACTATGAGCTCCATCCTTGGTTCCCTTCTGTTTCATCCTTGATCTGCCACATGACTCTGTGCATGATCTGGGAAATGTCATTTTTGCTCTCTGAGCCTCAGGTTCTTCATATGGAACGTGGTAGGTGGGATATGAAATAGAACAGCAGTTCTGAATCCTTTTTGAGTTACAAATGTCATCGAAATTTTTATGAATGCTAAGAGCCATCTTTCTGGAAAATACTTATATGCACAACATTTACCTACAACGCAGGGGTCTCATGGATCTTCTGAAGCCATGGTAAGAGCCCTTCTGGGCGATGACCAATGAGGTTCTTCCCAGCACGGACATTATGGTTCTGGAGAGTCACAGTTACGTGGCCATGGAGTTGTGGTGATTTCACTGTTGTTTCAAGTACCTCCTTTGCAGAGATATAATAGGAACCGGTTCCAGGGAGGCATCTGGAAAGCATGTAGCGTGACCTCCAGCTGTGTTCGGTTTCAGTTTGTTCCAACTGGTGACCCTGCAGTGCTCTTTTTCTTCCCCGACCCAGACATGCTCCTTCTCCCCTGCTGCCCTGTACCTTCCCGGGCCTTGTGGAAATAATTGTGCCAAAGACAAGATGATTCCACCCAGGAAAGAGGCCTTGGGACATTGTCTCGTACTAGAATGGCTTCTTCAGCCAATTCTAAGCAGTTCATTCTCTCCTCCTAATTTGATCTCCTTCCCAAAGACCACTTCATACTTTAGAGAGAGGATTTGGTTTACAGGCACCAACCACACAGAATGTGTTACCACTCAGAAGTGGAGGCAAGTCAGAGAGAGAATGCATAGCTTATGGATGCTGGTCTCTTCAAGCTTCCAAGCTGGCTGTGGGACCACAGGACTAACATTGTGTAAGGAGAAAATGCAAGGATTGGTCAAGATGTACTTCCTCATTCCAACTCTCACTCTTTTGGATTGATAGTAGTCCTCTGGTCATGGCTCCTGAGTACCATTCTTTAGAATCACTTTTGGTCATTCTCCCATTATTATGTATATTTGTTCTAGTCAATGTGGCAGCCATTAGTCACATTACCTACTTAAATCAATTGCAATAAAAAATAAAGTTCCCCAGCTGAACTAGCCACATTTCAAGTGCTCAATTGCTACATATGGTCTGTAGCTATTGGATTGGACAACACAGATACAGAACATTCCCATCATCACATACGTTCTATTGGACACCAATGATCTCTCCATACATTCAGTAAATACCTACTTTGTGCCAGCACCTGATGGAGTTTTGAAAATATGGAAACGAGCGAGACAAGTTGCTGCTCTCAAGAGGCTTATGGGTGGTGGAGGAGGCAGGTATAGGATTATACCCTCACAATACTCACCTCCTGAGGTAGAGACAGGAGGAGGGTGCTAACCCAAGCAGAGACAACAGCGAGTAAAAATGTACAAAGGCCCCCCAAAAAATTGCATGTTCAGAGAAGGGAGACATTCCAAGTTCAAATGCAGAGTAAATGTGTCTAGTGGGTAAAAGTGACGGAATGACTGGTAAACTAAGGTGAGATGACAGGCCAGTTGTAGGTTTAATGGAATCTTGCATGCCAGGCATTGTTCTATAAAGGATAATTCTTCTGTAGCTTGATCTTTAACTGGTTTGGATTTCCTCAAATTTGGTTTCTTGAAATCAAATACCATTTGCCCCATCTCTGTCAGAACCTTATTAATAGAGCCTTTTTACAGAATTTAGAATCCTGAGCTCCAGTCTTCTCTGTAGCTCAGCTTGTCACTCTTCCAGGCACTTCCCCTTGGGTTAACCACTCCCATTGTCATGTTGTGTGATTGCTGGAAGATAATGGTGTATGTTTGTGCTTAAACACTTGGAAGTTCAGAGATGTATCTTACATTGACAATTCGGATGATGATTACAAGGAAAAGGAAACATGTCAGTGTCCAAAGAGAAACCCTTAGCTGGTCGCAGTGAAAACATCAAGGAAAGCCAGTGGAAACAAGACAAGGATAGGACCCTATAGGAGGTATTCAAGCAACTCTTCATCTCAAAGACTAGGCATTTCCTTTCAAACTCCACAAATTCCCCCATCTGTGGTTGACATTCATTTCTGTGTGCCTGTCCTAAATGCCTCATGATGACCATTTAAAGATGCACACCATGAAATCATGGCTGTATTCCAGGAAATATTTATTAAGCATCTTGTAAGAGATGCATTCAACGGAGACCAACCTCATGGACTGGTGGTGAGAAGACTCATGTTGTTATCGTGATCCTGACCTCTGGAATATTCATTACAGATTCCAAAACCCTTCCACTGCTGTCATCTCCTATGGTCTCAAAATATCCCTGCTAGGTAGATAAGATCAGGTTTGTTATCCCAGTTTTACAGATGACAAAACTAAGATCCAGAGATATGAAGTCACTTCCTAATATCACATTAAACTAGGGAGCTAAAGCCAGGCCTCTTATTTTCAAATCTTAGCCTTGAAATGTGTTCTCAGAAGGCAAGTTATGTAATTACAGCAAATTCCCCTAAAATCAAATTTTCCTTGCACATTGGGATGAAACATCCAAGCTGAGGGGAAAAAAAACAACAAAAAAACTCAAAAACATGAGATCCTTGATGATTGCATGTAGTTAAAAACAGACACAATATTCCCAGCAGCTCAAAGCCCTGAACACTCCTCTTAATGATCACCAGAAACTGGAAACTGATTACTTCTGAAAGTCACCAAGGTCAAAATGTTCAGGTGGCCAAAGCCGTCAATGACCTTCCTGTTACCCAAGAATAAGGAAGAGCTTGATGAGTTTAAATTTTTTGTTTAAAAGGATGGAAATAAAAGTGTGTCTGTATCTTTTCTCACATTTCAGTGGACACGAAAAGTTTGTGACAAAAATCTGCATGGCCCACCTTGAGCTGGTACTGCAGAGCAAACACTAAGACGTCTGTTTTGAGCCTTCATCGAATCGCAACTGCGTAATTGCAAATAAATCCCAGCACATGTTGTTTTAATTAATGGAAAATAATAAGATAACAGTCATAATCATGAGGCTTAACCAACCAACCAGTTAAGCCTACATTTGTTTTCAATTATAGTTAAAATGTATTCAACTGAATACAGTTTAAGTGGTAATTACATTCTTTACAAGTTGCTAATAATCTCTGGAATGGCCAGTCTAATAAAAATTTGCCTCTAATGGGTACATGTCCTGCTTCCTCACATGTCAAGGCCAGTGAAGTCACTAAGGACACCAGCAGTCCCATAGGCCATCTGAAGATTTGGACTTCTGTTCAAAGCCCACACATGAGCCACTCGCTGTGTACTTAACGTGGGAAGAAGTGTGGTCATTTGATTGTGGTTTTATGCTCTTTCCCAGGAATGCTTCCCAGGGGCAATTCTGCTATTGGAGACTGGCTATTTATCATTTCCTATCATATGATGCCTTCTACAGACTCTATAATAGGATATTCTGCCATCCTGGCTACAGGGACTTACCTTCATTTTGAGAATCACTGATTTCCACCCAAATTTCCAAGGCATCCATCTCCGTATAAAGGGTGGGTGGCTGTTGGACTGGACTGGCCACAGCATTCCAGCCCAAGAAAATATGTCTGGATGTGCACACAGTGTGATAAACTGCTTTTAATGTTCAGAGTCAGGGAAAAAATTTTAGGCCTGTCATTATATGCTCCCTTTCTTTCTCATCTCCCAACACTCTTATTTGCTGTGTTTCTTTTCCTCAATTTCTCCTTTGTGGTCCTGCTCTTTTTTTTTTTTTTTTTCCTCCTTTTCTCTCTGTCATCCCTATGGAAGAATTTCAGGGCAAATACCAGACAGACCTTGTCTTAGAAGTAGAGTGCCTATGTGGGGTGGCTCTGAGCTGTGCCATTTCCTCAACTGCCATCGCAACTGTTTGTCACTCTAGTGATTCAGCTCTGCCTCTCTGGGCCTGGAAAGCTATTAGAATTCAAGTACTTAGAAGATTATTATTTCCAACATCCACTTAAAACTGAGAGGAAGACCAAGGGAGATTTGCCCATAGAGAGGAAAGTAGGCTTGATAGAGGAGGAGGGACGGCACCTCCCAATTTTAACCGAGTCCAACCCTAGAAGGAAATTTGAGCCTGTTGCTTTTCTAAATGGAAAGGTACAAAGTTATGCAATGAACACATATTAAACAAACAAATGGGAGTGGAAGTAGTCAAGAAGAACAGATGGCAGAGAGATGACTGTACTCACAACAAATGAGGTACTCTGTAGTAGCCATGGCAATGCTTGGGCAATTACTGAGTTTGTACATAAATTCAGAAGGCGAACTCAGCCACTTTTCATTCCGAATAGTCAACATCTTTAAAGGCATCCTTCCTCCTCTATTTGTCAGTCCCCGACCTGAGATGCTGGTGGTAGAAGAGGTGCAGGTTATACCTGGTCTATCCTGGTGTGACTCAGGGAGCTTGAGCAATTACCTTCCCCTTTTGGGGTCTTCATGTTCTCATCTTTTAAACTGATCATTGTAAAGGTACTTTCTTTTATCTCTGACAATTGTGATTCCATGAAATTATAGCTCAAATTAAGAACATCTTCTTATAATTGATGAGAACTAACAATCCGGTCTCTCCATAGTAGTGAATGACCTGTTAGTAGAATTACTCAAGAGAACATTTATTAGAAATGTTGTGGAGAAGAGTCACGCATTAAAGAGAGGGTTAGGAGAGATGCGTTAAGGCATCTACCCACCTCCTACTTTTAAGATTCCATGACATTTTTGCCTAGCCACAATTCACTCTTTCTTTCTGCCTTCTACTAGCACTTACATGGGCTTTAATAACGTCAGAGGGAGTGAAGTAGCCCCATATAAAATCATCCCAATGGGTGCAAACTGGTAGTTCCCATGCCAGGCAATGGTAGGTAGTGTGGGGCTGATTGACACATACTTCTGTATACTTACTCCTCCATTTACTCCCCAAACCACACCACTGTCATTAGCACAGAACATGGCAGCTCACAGCCTGTACCTCAACATTGTCCCTCCCACTGGAATTTCATTTCGTTCAAATTTGAACGGGATACCATTCATTACATAGATGCTAATTGGACAAAACTAAATTGTCTCCTCCCAAATCATATTTTCAGCCTTATCTCCCAGGGACCCCCAATATGTACTCAGAGCTTCAGCCAGACATGATAGCTTGCAGCTTTCATTTTCTATTACTGTGTAACAAATTACCACAAACTTAGTGGCTTAAAAAACATCGCTTTATTATCTTGCTGTTTCTGTCAGTCTGGAGTTCAGGCACACCTTAGCTAGATCTCTGCCCAGGGTCTCATCAGACTACAATCTGGGTTTTCCCTGTGCTGATTTCCTTTTTGGAGGTTAGGGTCCTTTTCCAAGCTCACCTGCTTAGTGGTAGAATGCAGTCCTTTTGCAGTTGTAAGACAGAGGCCCTCCTTTCTAGTTGGATGTTGGCTGGGACATGCCCTGCGTAACCAGAAGCCCCATCGTTCCTTGCCAAGTGGAACTCGCACAAATAGTAACACACTTGCTTAAAGCCAGCAGGAGAATCTCTCTTCAGTGTGCTAAGGTGGAGTCTTATAAAAGGGAACACAATCACAGTCATAATTATCACCCTACCTTTGCCATATAACGCAATCTAATCATGGGAGTGGCATCGACCACCTCTGATGTAGTCTAAGGCTAGAAGCAAGTCACAAGTCCCACCTGCACTCAGGAGAGGAAGTTAGACAAGTGTTTGATTCATGGAGAATTAGCTTAGAATTCTGCCTGTCATGCTTATCATTCCCAGAGCATTTTTCTTAGACATGAGATTTTCTCTGCCTAGTAATTGCCTTCACCTTTCTTTCCCTGTCCCTAAAACCATTGCCTTCATACATGACTTTAAGTTTGCCCACTCTACCTTCTGGGCTTCCATTGTATGTATAATACTCTAAAATCACTTATTCATTCTGGGTTGTTTTATAATTTGCAAGGTCTTCTCCACAGTATACACAGATCTTCTTCAGAGTAGGGAACTAGAATGCATTCGATCTCATATCCCCTTCCCACTCCCCAGCCTCCCTGCATAGTGTTTTCTGCATAGGTGGTAGTTGGCAAATAAATACTAATGAAATTCAATAATATGAACCAACGAGTAGAGTTACCGAATCTGCAAAGTTGGAACAGAGCTTTGAGGTCGTCTACACCAAACTCTTTCCCTTATTGCTCTTGGCTAGAGGCTATTGGCATCTCTTCATGTTTCTAGGTCCCATCTGCTATCAAACATTTTTATGACATTTATTTCCTCATTATAGTCTTTATTGTGCTTTATTTTTATATCTGTGAGGCACACAAAAGTTGGAAAGTCTCCCTTTCCTTGCAATCTTTTCTTCCCCAAAGCCCCAGCCAACCCAGACTCCCTATGCCCGTGATGGGTCTCCAGGGCTCCTGTGACAACACTACTCCCCACTTCCTATGTCTCCTCTGTCTCCTCCGTTCTGCCATCGTCAATTTCAAACTTCCTGCCTTGACATTCAAGGCCTCCTTACACTTTGAGTCTGTCTTTATCACCTCCCTTATTTTCTCTGTGTCTCCCTCCCTAGCTCCCACTCCAAATTCTGGGCATTCCTCCAAGTTTCTCAATATTCCTGGAACCGTCACCCCCTACTCTCCCCTCCCCCATTTTCCCCATCATCTGTCAAGCTTTCTCCCATTACTCTTATCTTCTCTAACCCTAAAAAAAAAAAAAGAAGAAGGAGCTCTCCTTTGACATAATAAATAGATGTATATTTAATGTTCTATTAGCAAACGTTGGCCCGTGGCTCTTTGACCATATGCACAGGACAGATGTGATAATTCTGTGATCTTTGCCACAACAAAAATTATAGGTGGCTTCCAATATTGGACATGGTGATGTGGGAAGGAAGCCTACAATGGAACAAGTGTTTTTGATTTGCCCATGTGACTGACTAACTCTAAAAGGGTAAGAATTATTTGGGGCTAAATATATCACCCTAATAGGTCTTCCATCATTTCAGGTAAAGGGCAGGCTAGGCAATAGAGATATGCTTAAGGTGAGGTCTCATAGTTACCAGCTGGTATGATTTGAAATAATTAATATAAACCCTCTGCCATTGTTTCTTTACTTTCACAGAGATGACCTAATGATTATATCTAATAATGTCAGTTAAATAAGCGAACATATAAGACAATGCAACAAATTATGAAATGCATGTAAACGACACAGCCCTTCATAGCAGCAGTTCTGACTGTGGCTTGTGTCAGATCGGCACTTGTGATTAACTATGGGAGAGCCGCTTGGTTCCCTCAGGATCTTGATGTCTTCATCTGTAAAACTGGGGTAAATGAATTCCTGCCTTGTATATCTCAGCAAGCTGTTTTGAAGATACCGTAAGAGATACGAACATTTAACTGTGAAATGTGTGAAACTATAAGGTCTCATTTCCATTGTACTTGGCACTTTGCCATCCCAGAACAAAGGGATGGGTGGTGTCTCCATTTTATCTGTGTTCTCTACCTGGAATGGCTTTTTCCTTTCCACTTCTCCATCTCACCTGACTCACTACTGTTTGTATTTCGGGTCCCAGGTAGTCTTCTTATCACCTCCCTGAGCCACCAGCCCATGTCAGCAATCTCCTGAACTCCGAGGTATACCCCAGTGAACTGACACGGGACTGCCACGGCCCTCACCTGGGGACATCCAATCAGAGATTTATTTTAGGCCGCGTTTAGAAACAGTTACAACTTGACTTTGCCCAATAATAGCAGGGACATTGGGGAAATTGCTTGACACAATCATTGATGTCTTTCACAAGAGATTTTCAGGTCCCTGGTTTCATAGATGGCTTCTACTATTCTTTATGCTTGCTATGCATGAGCCACAAATGTTGCAAGATTGGTACATTATTAAATGGTTACTTCTATAAAAGTACATTTGTTTACGTAATGACAGTTTTTGATATGCAAGTGATATGCCATTCTAAGCTGGATCTATAGAAATGAAAACACTAAAGTAAAAATCTATAAATTGGTAAGTTTAAGACCTGCATTCTTTAGACTTATTTTTCTTTAGACTTCTTTTTCACTAAAGATACATCCGGAATTGAATACTTCCAACTTTATTCATAAACAAGGCAATTTTATCAATTTTATTGATTTTTTGCATTTTTTATTAATCTTTATTAAATTTGTTGGGGTGACATTGGTTAGTAAAATTATATAGGTTTCAAGTGTACATTTCTATAATACATCATCAATATATATCATTGTGTGTTCACCACCCAGAGTCTGTTCTCCTTCCATCACCATATATATTTGATCCCCTTTGCCCTTGTGTTGATTTTTAAGGTCAAAATTATTTTGAGAGTTTCAAAGGTTCAGAGCAATTTGACGTGGAAAACTTTTACAGAAAACTTTCTTTTATATTTAATCTTGTTCTTCTGTTAATGTGTGTTTAATATTCACAGGTTCAAATTATCAGAGTAAAAATACAATTTATCTCTTCAGTTTTCTAGTTTTTTCTTCACTTTGTGGTGGGGCAGAAAGAAAAGATATAACATTGTATGTTGCCTAAAATCTGCCTAAATGTGTAGATATTTTTTTTCTCTCTCTCCAATCTAATCTTCTTTACCTCTAAAGGTAGTGGCTATTTTGTAAGTAGTTTGAATCAAATTCTCAAAATTTATCCATCAACTTGTTTATTTCTGATTCCATTTTAGTCTAGTCCCTTTTTAGCCTGGTAAATTGTTCTTACTCTTCATTTACTTTTAAAATTGCATTAAAAGAGAAATTTTTTTTTCATATAATTGGTCCAACATTATTCACACCCACTTTCCAGACACACCTCCATCCTCCAATAAATGAGTTTAGGGCATAATTTGCTAGTTTGAAGATTTCAGCTACTGGTAACTGAGTAGGGGAAACTGTGCCAGGCTATCCCTAGTTCTCTTCAAATAAAGCAATATTGCAATTCTAAATTAGAATTATTTAAAAGGTTAATTGGAAGCTTCTCCTAACCTCAATATTTGGAAGATCGTGTGAGTGGAAAGGACTTTAGCTCAATGAACCCAAAGATTCCACTTCTATAGGTTCAGAGGTAGGAAAACAAAATCACCAAAGCAGCACACTAGCTGCGAATATTAGCTTTCTATTGTTGTGTAACAAATTACCACACACTTACCAGCTTAAAACAACACTAATGTATCATATCAGTTTCAGTAGGTCAGACGCCTGGCCACAGTGTATTGGGGTGCCCTGCTTAGGGTCCCACAGAACAAGCTCAAGGTGGGGCCAGGTGGGGCTGTCGTTTGCAGGCTCTCTGCTTCCAAACTCATTCAGTCATTGGCCAGATTTAGTCACTTGTGATTGGTGGTCATTGGACAAAGGTCCCCATTTCCTTATTGGCTGTTGCCCAGGGGTTGCTTTCTGCTCCTGTGGCCACACACAGTCTTCCTCTTGCTTCCCACGTAGCCCTTGCATCGTCATCGCACCAAAGGCACAGCTAGTCTTCATACTTCAAATCTCTTGGACTCCCCGTCTGCTTTTAAGGACATGTGTTACTGTATCAAGTCCACCTGGGTTAGCTCCCTATTTTAAAGGCAATGGCACCATATGCCATGATACAGAATCACAGCCATGATATATCATCATATTCACAAATTTGGAGAATTAGGTCAGGATATCTTGGGGAAGAGGAGGTCATTTTAGAAGTTCTGCCTTCCTACCACCCTGGGTGTGTCTCATTCCAGGTTACAAGGAAGCTTCAGAAATCAAAAAGTTTTTTTGTTTTTTTTTTAAATTTTATTAAATTTATTGAGGTGACAATTGTTAGTAAAATTACATAGATTTCAGGTGTACAATTCTGTATTACATCATCTATAAATCCCATTGTGTGTTCATCACCCAGAGTCAGTTCTTCCATCACCATATGTTCGATCCCCCTTACCCTCATCTCCCACCCCCCACCCCCCACCCCCCTTACCCTCTGGCAACCACCAAACCATTGTCTGTGTCTATGAGTTTCTGTTTCTCATTTGTTTGTCTTGTTCTTTTGTTGTTTTGGTTTATATACCACATATCAGTGAAATCACATGGTTCTCTGCTTTTTCTGTCTGACTTATTTCGCTCAGCATTACACTCTCAAGATCCATCCATGTTGTCACAAATGTTCCTATATCATCTTTTCTTACCGCCGAATAGTATTCTACTGTGTATATATACCACAACTTCTTAAAAAAAAAAAAAAGTTTCACACAGATGACACCTCCTGAGGATAAGAAGACCGTGAGTGAGAAGGAAGTTTCCCGTAAACAAACAGAAAGATTTTAAACTGCAATGATCAATTCTCTGCGGTGTCGCTGGAATGGAACTGCAAGAAAGGCACAGATGATCGAACAAGGAGAGAAAGAAGAAAGGAAAAAATAAAGTTGAATTAGAAAATGTCCAGAAATACCAGGCCTGCTATTAAATATACTGACATGAGCAACATGAAACAAACGAAGGACATCAGCCTTGAAGGGAAACCATGTAAGTGAGTAATCAGCTCAGAGGCCAAGTGCACAGCGACCAGGGAGCCGATGAACACAGCACACAATCCCATTAAAAGGAGATATAGGCGGCAAGGCTGGAAATTAGACAGCCTATACTAGGGATCTTTCACTGTCCAGCGTCTCCTCGACCGTTACTACAAGTCTATGTCTTTGCCTTCTACCCAATTCTAGGAGAATGAATTATAAAACATTGAAGATGATATGAATCCTTAGTGATTCTCTAGTCTAATCTCTGCATAACCTGGTCAATCAAGGACCAGAGAAGGAAACGAAAATGTCTGGGTCAAGCAAGGAAGCTCAAGAATAGTCAGTCAGTTGTAAGGATAGCAGTGTTCTACTTCCCAGCCCAGTGATCTTCCCGGGGGCGCTGTGTTCTTCTCTTTTAACACAGAAGCTGGCCATCAGAGGTAAATCTTGTGCTATTTAGTAAACAGCAATTAAAAAGCAGGTTTTGCCCAAGGTTGGATACTCTGTAAAACATTATTGTAAGTCTTCTTTTAGGATTTTTTGAAAAGCCTAGACTACTATGTTTCATGCTAGCCTCACTTTTCCTTAGAAATAGCATTTATTTTTTCATGCAAAAGATTTTGGAATAAAATTTTTATTTTACTTCAACCACCAATGGTTTTTACATTATAAAGCTTTCTGTGTTGGTCAGGGTAGGTCTTGTTTTATAAAATAGAAAACATTTTTAAATAACATTGTACATTAAATAAAAGTTTATCTCCCATCAAATGCTATTAACATGAAATGTGGATAATAGTGAGGAGACGTGGGGTCTATGCTGACCTGCGGATATCTACTTGATAAATAGCTGGCTGTATGAAAATGCATAAGCCACTCGCTTACTGGGCCTCAGTTCCGCATATGTGAAAAGCAGAAATGGGAATGGATTATATGTATTCTCCCTTTTAGTGCTGATCAACGTGTCTAAGACTATAAGTGCCACATGGATGGCTGTTGAGCTGTGCACCGCAAACTTGAGGCAGTGCCATTCTCATTGCCATTTATATGAATGGGCACCCTTGTGGAGTAAGAAACCTGCGATGATATATATGCTGTTATACAAGAAAAATGCATCACAAAAGGGAACATTTTTAAAAATGGAAGATGGTATTAAATCATCCATCCCAATAAAGGATCATATCACGTTTGGCTATAATTTTCCAGAAATCTCCCATGTTGGCTGAGGAGAATAAAACATGCTCCGTTCATTCTGGCTGAAAAGAACCCTTTTGCTATTGAGATACCATCTTGATTTAGTGATAATCCTGCTGAGTAACTGTCCAGCTTGCAGTCAGGGGTATGGGAAAGGGCCCAACAACAGTTGGAGAATGAAGAGTGTAGTGATGAGCTCAGATGTCTAAACATAGATAGAAGAGAAGCCAAAAAGTGAGGCGATTACACAGGGAGCAGCCCAGTGCAAAGGCTGTATATCCTGTAGGCATGGTGACAGAAAACAGAAATTAAAAATGCTCAAAATTAATCCAGCCAATTTTATGTAGACTAACATGGTCGAACAGAAAAGAACTCATGTTAAAGGCATATCCCCACATGTGCGTGCCCTTCAGTATTGATTCTTATAATGACTAACACTGTTTTGAGTTATATCTCTGAGGAAGATTCTTTTCAGATTTTGAACTTCCCTTGGGCAATCAAAGTACTGGTGACAGATATTTGAGGCCCCTACTCCAAGGCAGACAGGAGCATTAACAGAGAGAGTTATGGATTAAGAGAGAGAAAGAGGGAAAGACAGTAAGAGAGATCTAGAACAAACTTTTCAAGAATCTTTTTGCAGATTTTTTTTTTAATATTATTTAGTTTTAGAAAAAAATAATCAAATTGGAAAGTCCAATGATTTTAAAGTTAGGGAATCAGCTTTAACTTGACTTACACCCCAAGATGATTCATACGCTTCAGCCCCTATAGCTCCACAAATGCCAAATATCTCCTCAGACAGATCTAGGCTGGGCCCCTGGAAGGGCAGGTGTCATTTGCTAATCTAGAACAAATGATCACAGCAACAAAAATGGCCGCCTTTGCACTCTGGTACCTGGGAGTAAAGGAGCAACAGAGTAGGGTATCCACATCTAAAAAGGAGGGTCTTGCTTTGATTTGGGGAAAGCATCTTTTCTATGGCTCATTGATGGAGACCATAGAACAATTATCAGAAATTGAAGTGAATGCATACATTTTTCTTTTATGTTTCTCAGAATCAAGCTTTAGGGAGAGTGAGCCCTTCATTCATTATTATGTCTTTATTCATTCAAAAGTGTATGTCATTAAAAATGTACATATGATGAACTGGGTGCTGGCAATGGACTTAACATTAGAAACTAGAGCCTCTCTGCTCATAGAAATATTGAAGCAAAGGATGAAATTTAATGAATCCTCAGGAAGCTTTGAGAATGAGAAATGATACAAGATCTTGGAACCTATGCATGCCTGCCTACTGCAATGGGAGTGATGTGTTTGAATGTTCTTCCGATAGCTGACATGTAGCCACATGAGGATTGAATGAAATGAGATAAGAGCTGTAAGACTCATAGCATGGTGGCTCCCGTTATCAAATGGACATGCTTTGGCATAGCACAAGGGCTCAATAATGTTAGTTCGCTAATTCATGGACTTACATATTTTCAGTTGCCCAATTCCTTTCATTTATGTTAAGTCCCCCTTTCTTACATGAATCATATTTGTTCATGAAGATGCTAAGCTGTATATTTTAGGTACATACATGAAACAGATCCATTTCTGTGGGGCTACCCACTCCCTATTTCAACCACCAGGATCTAAATCCAGAAGATGATGCCTGAAGTCCCAACGCAGGGACTGGACAAACAGCATTAGCATCCAAGGAGAAAATGTCTGCTGTCGTTAGTGTCTGCTGTTGTTTTCCCATCCAGTTATCTTGCCTGTGCCACCCCATACAAATCCTCCCCCAACGCACCTACCCTGTTGAAAATGTCAGTGTTTGGGGGCATATTTACTTAGCCATCTACTTCCTGGCTCTGGGATTCTGTTTTGTTAGATCCTGTCGTCACCACCAGGCTGGAAGCCAATGTTTGTACTGGGTGGGAGTTAGAGGCAGGCATAAACAGAATCAACCCTCTTGTGCTTTAAAAAAATCAGGCTGGAATTATATACATATTTCATGTCAGAAAAATAAAATGTGTCTTGGCGGTGGATGGGAAGTTGGAGCGGTTGGAGGGGGAGTGGAGAATTGGCAGAATTGCTCCCCTTTTCCTTGGCCCCCCGCCTGACAATCATTCAACCCTTTACTCTTGGACTCAGCATCTTCCCCTTCTTCTGAGGCTTCCAAGTGCTACAACTTCCTTGCCGTCAGCCGGGGCATCTTGTTAGAACCCAAAATGGCTTGAAAATGCCATTTACAAAATGGCGTACGTTCCTAAAGTTATGTAAGGCTTGTATTTAAGTCACTGGAGTAAATCTTAACTTTGCTTTGAGGGGAAAGCAAGATGGCAAGACCAATTCACAGGATTAGAGGATCTAAATGAGGACATATTTAGGAATCTACCTCTTGCCTAGAATGGAAATCCCATTTCCCATGTCTGTAGATTACTAAGATTATCATTTGCTAAAAAACAAAAAATAAAATCTGTTTGCTAAATTTGCTCAATTTCTCTAAACTCCATTGTTTCCCTCCAGCTTGAGTGGTTCAGTTTCTCTAATTGCTGGTGGTTTCTAGGACCACACAGAGTTACAGTCTTTCTGAATTGTTATCTGCACAAGACTTGGCCCTTATCCTAGCCTTTTAGACCCACCCTTTCACTAATCAGCACCAAAGCTTCCCATTGTGTTCCCAAGATGGGCCTCTCAGTTTTTACTGTGCTCCCCCTCCATCCTCACAAAGTGCTCTTCCTACCCCCCAGGTTCTTGCAAACCCTGAAGACCTCAGGTGATGAGGCCGCTTGTGTTCATGTGACCCCTAGATACTGGTTCGAGGAGGTAGAGATAAATTTTTACAGACCTGCATGACAGCTTCTAGACCATGGCTTTCCCAGACTCCTTGAGAAAACCCTCCGCACTTGAGACTCCAGACAGCAGCATACTCTCCTCATCTGTGTGTCTGTCATCTGCCAGCCTCTCTGTAGATAATTTCCTCATATTGAGCACATCTTTGTAACCTGGAAGGATGTCTTACTCTCCACTTTAATCCTAAAATGCAGTGGTGACCTCACCAACCACAATCCTACGGTAGAACCTTGCTAATATGAATGCTTTCAGACTGTCCTCCCCTTGTAAGCAATTCACTCCAAACACCACAAACCAGATCCTGGAGCTCTTCATCTCTTAAAGTGCCCTGACCTCCACCAATATATCCCCTTTGGAACCTCACCCTTTTAGCTTTGTTTAAACAGTGCAACAATATAATTTAATAGAGAACGAGATCTTCCAAATTCAGGTGGCGCATCCAAGTATCCAAATGGAAACAAACACTGCAATTAGCTCCCAAACAAAATGTTTTGTTTGGAAAGAAGGAAAAGAAGGGAAGAACAGGGGATTTAAAAATTAATTATATATATATATATATATATATATATATATATGTATATCTGAGTGTTGATGGCCTTTCTTCCTGTAAGAAATGCCTACACCCTCTGCACTGGAAAACAAATTTTGTACTTAAAAGTAAATAAATTGGATGCATTTCATTTCTTTTCAGGAGAAGACAGCATTTGTGCTGAGTCTCTCTAAAACTGGGCTCTTCCTATGTCATGATTTCTTGGGTTGCTTGTGGTGAAGAACTTACCTTTTGCCAGACAGAGTGCCAGTGACTGGTCCACTCGGCCCCTGCTCCATGGCCAGTCCACTGAAGGAAACTAAAGGTCAGGTGTTCCATCCCATGAAAAGTGTGTGTGCACTGCTCCAGATTGCTGCACTTTCCTTCTGACGTGACTAAACTAGGAGGCTGGGAAACTTGCCTTATCTAGAGTTGAATCCCAGATCTTGGCATTGTCCAAAGCAATCCAGGAATTCAAGTTACACTCATGTAATCTTCCTTCCTGTGCCAAAAACAACTTTTGATGGGTCTTCTACACTTACTTTGTAGGTCATACATTCTCCCCCAAATGTGAGTGTTGATGAGCTAGGATAGACTAATTTCCGAGAATTTTCAGGACAAGGGAATAGCCCCAAACACTTCTGAATTTTGCTGCCTTTTTGTTGAATGCCTATGCCTCCCTCAGCTGTGTGTTGTCAGCGCAATTAACTAGTCTGTATCATTTTTTATAGATTGTGAACAGGGCGGACCTCACGTCTGACCCCCGTCGGGCCCCAGTAAATCTCACAGCACACAATTAAAGACACTCTTCTGGGCTTTGTTTTTCTACCAGTCCATCATCTGCTCCTATGCACTTTGGATACTAGCAAAACTTCTTTTCGTCTGAGGTTCACAGTAGGATTTTTTTTTTTTAACATCTGCTGAAGATCCAAATAGGTTATTACATAGGATCCAATTTGTCATGTGACCTTCAGGAACACATCACTACATTAAAAGAGGGTTCTTTTCTTTCGCGAAAGACACTGCATTTCCTTCCTGCAGACACCCGATGGCGTCTTCCTATGGGACTGCTTCTCCTAGGCTACTCTTTTCTATTTAAAGTGTGCACACTTCACTTTTTCTTTTACTTTAGTTGGGAATAAAGTTGTTCAAGGTAGGAAATAAAGCAATTGCCAGCCCTACCTCAATGTATCTGAAGACCACTGCATTTTGTTAGCAGTTGGGTTTAGAGACTCTCGAAATATTAACTTGGAAATCTCTTCAGATCTTTGTTTCTTAGAATGGATTTCTCCCAGGGTGCACACACAGTATTATTCTTATATTAAGACCAATACTTTATTGTATAGACTAGAATGAGAAGGAAATCCACATGCTTTGCAGATAGACCCAGATTTTCAAGATAATTTCCTATATGTAGCGGCCTACCTGAGCCTGTCACCCCAGAAGCTCTGGAGCTGTATGTTCTGTCTTCTCCTCTGGAGGGAAAGCAGACGTGCACCTTTCAAAGTCCCTCACAGCAAAGATGGAGAAGACAGTGAGGCAGAAGGGGCCTTGCCAATAACCGTCAGCTCGCTGGGGACCCCGTGGCCTTGAGCTCTTCTTTTAGTCCTTCTCTGTAGAACACAAAACAAAGTGGGAAATGTTGGAAAATAGAAAGAAAAGGATAATGGTAAGTCACAATCCACAGCCGTGGATAACCATTGTTCATGTTTTGGTGAATGGCATGTTTTATTACAAAACAATTATTTTATATAATTTGGATTATAGCTATATATGATTTGCTATTGGCTTCTTGTTTACACATAGTAATATAACACAAGTATTTTCCAACATAAATAAAATCTCTAACATATTTTGATGATTATCTAGTGCTTTATTAACAAATGCATCGCAATTCAACTCATTACCTTGATTTTCTCGAGTTTTTACTATTTTAAACATAAATATCATTGATATAATAGTAGCCGTGAGTAACACTGCTATAATATTATCTATCACGTGGTACTATATTCAGATTGTCCTGATACTATTCTTTCTGTTTTCTGATATAGAGTCCAACCCAGGATAATGTATTGAGTTTCATTGTCATGTTTGTTTTTAGTCTCTAATCTGGAACAGTTCCTCAGTCTTTATTTTTCACGACATTGACATAGTTGAAGAGTGCAGGCAGGTTGTTTTGTAAGATGTCCCTCCATCTGGGTGTTGTTTGTTTTTTTCTGAGTTTCCTCATAGTTAGATTCAAGTTATGCATTTGGGGCAAGAATGCCACCGAGGTGATGCTGCGTCCTTCCCAGGGCATCACATCGTGATGCCTGTTTGTCCTACTGGGGTGATGTTGCCTTTAATCACTTGGTTAAAGTGATTCTGCTGTAAAGGTAGCTTTTCCCTTTTCTAATAATAAATCATCTATGGGGAGATAGTTGAGACTGCAAATACCCTGTCCCTCAGCCAGCTCATCTATGGGATTCAGCATCCATTTTGATGTGTCTGAAATAATTATTACTCTAATTATTGTAAAATAATGATTTTTCTAATTCTAGAATTCCTTGTGCATTTATTACTCGCCATTTTACTGTAACAGAAAGCTTTCACTCTTTCTTGCCATTTTGTATGTAGTCAGTCATCCATTTGTTTGTTTATTTTTTTTAGCATCAGGATGGGTACATGGATTCTTTTTCTATTCAATATGTTATAATCCACTACAATCATTATTCATTTTGCTACTGAAATTGTCCCTGGTTTGGTTAATAGAAGCCCTTGAAGTCTTATTTCTAAGTTCGTTCGACAAATCCTCATCATTATTACTTTTTTAGCCTTTGTTTCCTGGCCTCCCTGCCAAAAAAACATTCCAAACTTCTTCTCATAGTTGCCCTGCTGTCATTCTGGGATTGACTGTTTCTCTAAGGAGCCCTGATATCTTTCAGTGGGAAATAGAATTAAAAATTAATTCTAACTTTTTGAAATGAAAAATGTTTTTAATTTCTTTAGTTATTAATGAAGTTAATTTTTTCTAATATTTATTCCTAGCTTACACTTCCTTTATTAGTCTTTTTAATTTGCATAGTGTTTCCTTTAGAATACACACTTAAGATTGACATGTATTTTTACATTTAGATTAAAACATCTGTCTCTAAGGGAAAAATAAGTCTGTAATTTCATTGCTCTAAGTGGTGGTTAAATCCCCTAAAACACTTTTCATAAAACTATGATACACATGTTACAGAACTCAGTCACATTTTCAAATGCCATCTCGATAGTCAAATTCAGAAATTCAGCCTATGGGAGCTGAAACCATTCCCCTGTGCTTTCTGCATTACCGTGGCCAGAGCAAGTTTTCTTATAAGGTGAGATATGTAAAATCTTTAGGGGTGCAAACAACAATGGAGTTTGGGGGGAGGAAAAGATACATTTGAGACAAAGGAATCTGTGAGAGAGCCATCTAGGGAAGGAAAAGGGAAGAGTTATTTCAGAAGCAGTTGTATGGAGAAAGAAGTACCAGTTTAAAAAGAAATCACAACATAGAGTGGCAATTTATAAAGAACTTTACTTCTATGAAGAACTACCATGCGTTGAAACATTCTATAAACACATATGGATGGGAGAGATTATCCCTCTGCTTGCCTAGAAATATCTAAATTACACAGTAATCACTGTTAAAATGAAATTATAGTGAGAACATTAAATAGCAGATTCTATTTTAGGGCATGTATATCAACCGTAAACTCACATGTTGAACTTCAGATGTCATATATGAGATGTTTTTGGTGTCAGAAGTGCTTTCATCTCACCCACAAGCATTGATGACCTCGGAGGATGCCACTGCTTGCCCTGAGATGCAGCAGTGACTAAGGAAACTCTACACCCACCTCAGTTGCCCTGTCATCTGGGCTCCACACCACCACTGATCCTTCAGTAGCGGCTCGACTTTCCATTTCCTGTGAAATCACAGAATTTATTGTCCACTTAGGAGACTCTTAGCCAGAGACACACATGCCATCAAAACACTCACCAAAGTTTTCAGAGGGGAAGGAAATTAATTGATTTTGTCCCTGTCACTACCTTGCTTCTCTTATTGTCTCCTTTGCTTTTCCTTTCTTCACTCAAGTCACTTCCCATTGCTCACGGGATCCCATGATGGCCTTTCTTCTCACCAGATCATCACAGCCCTCCCCCTCCTTCACATTTCCATGCTACTGACTCTTTTTAAAAAATAATAAAACTATTTTGTTTATTTTTTAGAATACAGTTGTTTTAGAAAATCTGGAAATGCCATATATATATATATATATACACACACACAAACACACTCACACACACACACACACACACACACACACACACGAGGTCTGACAATTAAGTTCATTAACTCATCCTAGAAAAGGGACTATATATCTCATTGCTGCATATCACCACGGTCACCTTTAAAGTACTCCCCTTGAAGCTATGCACCAACTCCAGCACCTAGTCCACCCTTCAAAGCAATTTTGGAACTCTTTCTGGAATGGCCATCAGAGCTGTCATCATATTACCCTTGATGTCCTGAATGTCATCAGAATGTCTTCCTTTCAATATTTCCTTTATCTTCTGGTAAATAAAGAAGTCATTGGGGGCCAGATCGGTGAGTAGGGAGGGTGTTCCAATACAATTATTTGTTTACTGGCTAAAAACTCCCTCACAGACAGTGCCATGTGGGCTGGTGCATTGACGTGATGCAAGGGCCATGAGTTGTTGGTAAAAATTTCAGGTTGTCTAACTTTTTCACACAGCCTTTTCAGCACTTCCAAATAGTAAACTTGGTTAACTTTTTCTCCAGTTGGTACAAATTCATAATGAATAATCCCTCTGATACCAAAAAAGGTTAGCAACTTCATTGCGACAAGTTCGCTAATGTAATTGTCAGAACTCGTGTGTGTGTGCGTAAGAAAATAAAAACTACCTATGATTCTAGCATCCAGAATTAACCTTTTAATGTGTATCATTCAATTCATTCTCTCTCATTTATGAGTCTGCTCTATGTGTCTTTATATAATTCTGTCTCTCTATTTCTTTCGCTGTCTATATGTACTCGTATATATGTACACAGGGAGAGAGACAGACGGAGATAGTATACACACACACGCACACACAGGTGAGAAATAAACTTCTGATTTGTTAAGGCACTGAGATTCCAGATTTATTTGTAACAACAGATAGAGATACCCTAAACCAATGCAGTTCTTCTAGATAAGGTAGTTGACAGACAGGTGCATGCAACCAGAAATGGAGGGATAGGGGGTGAAGGAGAAAACAAAAGATGTAATTAAATAAGAAGGGGATATGAACATACCTGTGATAATTAGGCAACCCATTTATGCGTGCTTCAGATCCAAATATATTTTAAATAATTAAGCAAGGATTGAGAAATCAATAAGTCATTTCATTTGCATATTCTTTCAAAAAGCATTTGTTAATTGCCTGAAAAGTGTTAAACCATAGAATAGGCACCAGAGATATATTAAGGATTAATGTGGTCCTTTCAGTATGCTTATGGATTGTCAGGAGAAAGATCAGCTTCTTTATAACTCAGCAAAAACCGCTGTTTTCTACATACACCCCCGAGGAGAAAGAAGAATTAAATGATGAACTTTAATAGTCTCACATTTCATTAAAGCCTGTTCTGGTTGTTTCTATCTTTCCCTCATAAACTACTAAGATTTAAAATGGATTGTCCTTAAACTTTTGCCATCTTTTTACTCCTAACTTCTAAGAAAATTCTAAAATCTGTAAAAATGATCAAAGTTATCAGAGAGGTAGAGAAAAAAAGTCAAAGTTAAGAGCCCAGATACAAAACAGTGGTCAGAAAATCCACACCCTTTTTCAACTCATCTTGGCTAACTGTATTTAATTAGACAATATTCTTTAGAATTTGGAGGAAATTGGAATTTTAATCTCAGAAGCTCCGTATCTTTGACTGTTTGACTTGCCTCAGTTTGCCTCCTTGAGCTGCTGTGCCAGGCTGGTGTATGTGGTACAAAGAAAGACGGACCTCTCCCAAGGGAGCACACTGTCTAGTGAGAGCCAGGACTGAAGACGCTTGTTCCCTGTGCTGAGTCAGAGGGACCCCTTCAGGCCCACCTGCATACACGAGAGGAGCCATGTTTACTGCACAGTTTACCAACAGAGTAGTGTTTTACCGATAAGGCTTTCTCTCCACGTTTTCTGGAAATGTCTCTTCTATATGATGGAAATAACTTTTCTGCATGAATTCAAGCATCTGGAACCAGAAAGCTGCACGTGCCATTCCAGAAGGCCCAATGGACACATCCCTGACAATATCATCACCCAGAAAGCCTGACACTGATGTCACTTTTTGCAGCTTGTACCTCTTTGCCCTGGAAACTCCTATTGCAAAGGAGAGCTTCCTAACTGTATCTGTGTCATCTTACGACTCAGCTTTGTTCAATATTGGGAAGTAAGGGAAGAAAAGGGTCAGAAAAGAATTGTGTATATGATTCAAATCTAGGAAACATTTAGATGGCCGTATCCTCAAAGGGTGATATTTTAGAAAGAGGCTGAAATTCTGGTCATATTAGATGGTGTTCTCTTGGTGGCAGGGGACCAGGACCATTTGAGTCCTTCCCTGATCTCACAGCTCCTTCTTATGAAGTCTCTAAAGGCTTTATAAAAACAAAGGACTATAGCAAATGGGAAATTAAAGTACACTTTATTATTAGTCTGGTTAGTGCCAACCAAACAAATACAGAACTTTCTGGTAATGCATCTAGGAGACATGGCAAACACTCAGATCCCCAGACTTTAAATGGAATATCTTATCTTAGAATCTTAATATCCTTGGGCCGCTCGCATGGAACAGGAAAAGCAAGGTATCGGTAAAGGATGGACTGCATGGAAAAAGAGATAAAATCAACCTGGAGAAATTTCAGAGACAGACAGAATCTGTTATTAACCCAAACAACTGACAAGTACCATAAAAAACAGCTCTGTCATAAAAAGTAATCTCTCCTCATCAGGCCTAATTCCTAAGTGACAGATGCAGAGGGATTGTGGGTTCCAACATCAACCCTGAGAACAAGAAAAAGAGATCAGTGACCTCAGGGCCTTTCACTGATCTGCCCATATGACTGGAGCAGAAAGAACATTTTAACATGCTAGGAACTGCCCACTGGTGAATATGGCCCAAACAGCAGCCGGCCCTCTGGCACAGCTAGTTTAGTACCTTATTCTCTTAGAAAGAAGTGAAAAGTGGGACAAGAGGTTGAAGCCACTTTGCCAAGCCCACACACATCGGGCGTTGGTTGGGGAAGAAAACAAGGCATTTGTTTATTTTGAGGTGGCTGTTTTGTTGCCATGGTCAGTACTGCGATAGTGACCCTCTTGCACGTTGCAGAGGTATTTTGTAGGAACTTCTGCAAGCATCACAATCACCTATTGAGTTAGAGCTTCCAATCCTCACTGCGTAGATCAGGAAAAATGCATCCCCCAAAAGTTATTTTGACCAAGATCTCATAGCTATGAAATGTTACCTTGAGTTATCTGAATCCAGAGCCTATTCCATTTTGTTTGTTTGTTTTTAAATCTGAGGTTATAATACTGGAATTGCACTATTAATTAAAACAGGTTTTGGAAATCACTTGATTTTTTTTTTTCTTATGAGTCATTGCAATTTGGTCTGTATGGAAATATTCAGGTACTGAGTTACATTTTCTGTACACAAGTGACACAAAGCAAGCATTGTTCGCCATGCCCTTTGCAGAATTCTCTAAAAGCTGGCCTGATACTGTCAAGAACAGAAGCTTCTTCACACGAGAACTCCTACATCCTTCCAAAGAAAACATTCTTTGCTATAAGTGTTCATAATCACCTTTATTCATATGCTCATTCACCCAAGTATCTTAGTATCTGAGTTAAAACAAGTATTAGTATTCAATGGAAACAATTGTAGGAATATGTACATATATTTTGCATTAAATATATAATATATTTACTTCCCATTAAGGAAGGCATAATTGACCTCATTAACAGGTTCCAGAGAAATGAGGTTTTCCTGATTCATGCATAAATGTACATAAATGTGCTTTCTAGATTTTACATAATTTCACCGTCTAAATATTTATATATATATGCATATACATACATCCACATTCATATACCACCTACTATACGAATATTACTTATTATTATTGAGAAACAGGTAGATAACTGGTTTCTGCTTGGGATGAAAAGAGCTGGAAGGAGTCACTGCCTGACAGCAACAAAAAAAGCCAGAGGAACTGCAAATTCACAATTTTTCTGGACTGTATCAGAGAGCTGAGGTTGCAGAGAGAGATGGGACAGGAACCATGGCTTACTTGGGACAGACACGGTTAAACATGAGTTAGGAAGTGGCATCTAGCATAGTCGAGGGATTAGTGGCCGTCAACTGTGAGCTGGAAAGAGTGTGGTGCTCCTTAGCTCTGCAGATACAGGGGGAGTTTGAACCTTCTTGCTCCACAGACCCTTCTTGGTACTGGCAAAAGTGGTTGGTCAACAGCTTGAGACAGTGTCCCTCACGGTGTAGGTCTGGACCTTCTTATCTTCCCGTGACAAAGGAACACAGTCCTTAATCTGTGAGGGCCGGAGGACAGATGTGGAACAAACACTGTCCCATCAAGGCATTGGTGAAACCCCACTGCATCTGGGCAAAAGCAATAAGAAGAAAACTGCTATTCCTAGGCAGGAGCAGAAACACTTTCAGGGCGCAGAGCTACAGCTGAGGGAGAGGTGGGGGCACTCACATACAAAGTTTGACTGAAAGAATTTGAGGCTGTGGTGCATTAGGGCAACCAAAGCAATAATAAAGCTCGGACCCAGCTGCACTTTTGACCAGATTAACTCAAATCCCACATTAAAAACACCCCTGAAACTAAATATATATACATACATACACATATGTGTATACACATATATATAAACATACATATATATACATAAATATATATAAACATATATATAAACATAAATATATATATTAACATATATATAAACATATATATATAAACATATATATACATAAATATATATACATACATACATATATGTATATACACATATATATGTGTGTATGTATGTGTGTGTGTGTATATATATATATATATATATATCAGAAAGAAATGTATGTTCATTCCTGTGCATAAAGAAATGATTTACCTCAGGCTCTACTGTGCTATACATGATGTTTGGCTTTAAACAAAAATTTCAAAGTATTTGAAAATGTAAGGAAAAACAACATAATGCCAAGAGATAAATCAATCAATAGAAGCAGACTCTGATATGACACCAATGTTGAGACTATCCAAAAGGGAATTTAAGAAATAGTTAGTGGTCACTACTGATGATTTCCAAGCTGCCAAGTGTGATGTGTGTATGGGATATGGCAGTCAGTAAAACTAGGAAAGTCCAAGTCAAACAAAAGCATCCTTTACTCAATACATTTGGTTCCTAAAGACTCTGTTATGGGTCTTCCAAGAACAGGGCTATCCATTCATTGCACACATATTTACTCACTATTTATCGAATATGGAACCCAATCCCAGGTTGTTTTTCTTAAATGGAGGGATTGTCCTCTTAAAATGAGCACAATTATATGTTAGACCCCACCCACACTCCAAATCCTTTTGAACCTCAGAATTATACTGGTTTATTTCATAGCTCTTCTTGGCTTCATAGCATCATCTGACGGCTATTCTTGGCCATCTGCTCATGCACCTTGGTTCCATTTAGTTATGTGCAGTAGGACATTCTCTCACCATAGCTTCATTTGCACACTTAGGAATGTGCAACTGAATCCACAGATGTCTCCTAATGAAACAACTCCCTTATCTGAGACCAGTACAAGGTGAAAACTATCGTTGTCTGCTGACATTTAATTTGGCCTAGAGTTTAGTTGCTGAGTTATCCTCTGTTCTGCTCATAATTCTGGTTAAGCAAGATTTGGGTCCTTCACACATTCATTCAATAAACCAGTCACCAGAGCAATAAATGAATGATGCCCATGTGATCAAATGAGCAAACAGTGCTTTGCCAACATCCAATATTATCAGGAACTGCTCCATGCATTTTTCCCAGGGATTCTGTGTTTCTCACAACAATGCTTTGATGTAAGTATTATTAAACTCATTTTACATTCTCGGAAACTAGACATAGAGAGTTTGAATAGCATTGCCCAAGGATACACACTTAATGACAGAGCTGCCTTTTTTAATAGTCTGTTCAAGTTGGTGTCCCGTGGGCCACAGCTGAGTTTATGCTGTTTGTCAACAGATCTCCATGGAGAGACTTTTCATATGGGATGACTTATGTGGATGGTAATCTTACTCCTTTTGTCTCTTCTGTTGTACTTTTAGAGAACTGAAATGGATCATAAGACAGTGCTAAAAAAAAAAAAAATAGGACGTTTAGGATATCTAGTCTCACCAGCAGCTTCCATCTGTGACAAGTTTTTGAACTTTAGAAAGCTCCTGAATTTGAGACACTTTAGTTTTTAGGTTATCATTATAGGCAGGCATCCTGGCTCATGGAACACTATCTTGTCTATTAAATGAGCACAAAAATCTCATGAGAGACTGTGTAAGGCCAGTGGGAACACGTTGGTGCAGAATCACAGCTTCACAACCTATGAAATGAAACAATGGACAGAAACTCTCCCTCCTTGACACCCTCACTGGTACCTTCCTAATGATACTTACATCATTTCACTGTGTACTATTATCATCTTGTTAATTCAGGAAATGTTATACATCTCTCTCCTTCCTTTCAAGTGCTTTCCCTTACTCCTTTACCCTTACACGTCAACCGTTCATTTTCTTCACAGCACTAATCACATTCCCTGATGTGTTTACTTTGTTTCCTCATGGTTTTCCTTCCCCCATAAAACATAAGCTCCACAAGAGCAGAAAGTTTGTCTATCTTGTCCATTGTTGACAGCATCCAATAAATATTAGATGAGTGACTGAATTATATCTAATATGTGGTTCAGTATTCTTACTGCAATGCTTGTCAGTCATGTTCTGCAGCACAGGACCTTCTGGAGCACCATTCCTCTGGGCTGCTCCGTGTATATCTTCCATCTATCTTAAATTTTCTCCCCATCAGCCAGACATCTCATTCTCACACACTTTCCCTTCTCCTCACCTGTCCCAGGCTGTTTCAAAGCTGATTTCACAATGTGGGGCAGTATTCATTCTCTGGGACTGCTGTAATCAAGTACTACAAACTGGGTGGCTTAAGCAACAGAAATTTACTGTCTCACAGTTATGGAGGCTGGAAGTCTGAAATAAAGATGTCAGCACATTTGGTCCCTTTTGAGGGCTCTAAGATTCTGTCCCTTGCCTCTCCACTAGCTTCTGGTGATTGCTAGAAATCTTTGGCATTCCTTAGTTTGTAGACGCATCACCCCATCTCTGCCTTCATGTCCACATGGCATTCTTCCTGTGTGCATATCTCTGTTTCCAGTTCTTTCCTTTTTAGGACGCAGTCATGTTAGATTAGGGCCCAACCTAATGACTTCATTTTGATCATCTGCAAAGACTCTATTTCCCAACACAGTCACATCCACAGGTACTGGAGGTTAGAACTACTATATCTTTTGGAGGGGTACAACTCAGTCCATGACAGGTGGGGTGAGGGGAACGAGGGGGTTGGGCAGAAGGTTATGCCTGAAGGTGCTTCTCCCCCTTTCCACCACACTTATAATGGTTTTCCAAGTGAATTTCCCAGGCTACTGGTCATGTCTGAGACTTGATCTTTCCTTTTCAAACTTCAAAACCCAGAATTCTAACCCTGTTGATAAAACACCCCAGATAATCTAAGTTTGAGTTTTCTCTGAAAGAGAAATCAATCTTCTTTCAATAAAGATTTCACCATTAGAAAATCTGGGTGAGTTTACCTCTGTCAAAAAAAATATCAAAGCAAGGCAGTGTTAAAGCACAGATGAAATAATAAGATGGGAAGACATTTTGTTTTCCATGCTGTTGCTTTGTTTTTCCTTTTACCAATTATTCCCATCTTTATAAGATTTATAATCAATTGTCTCATTCACCTTCAACCACCATCCTTGTAAATCCTGCCCCAGCCACAAAGAGCTACTAAGCAATTCTCCAGCCAGGGTGTGATTCTGGTTGTCTTTTCACCAGCTATTTCTTCTCTCTGGAGTAACAGCCTCACTTATTCATCTGGGAAGCTCCACCCAACCTCCAACACGTAAATTAAATGTCATCGTCCCTACCTGCCTCAGGGATTTGAACTCTACTTGCCTCTCCTCTTCTCCATGAATTATACAAGCTTCTATCATCATAGTGGCTACCGGCCATTTTTCACTGCAATTTGTCAACAACACCGTCCTTCCTCCTCATACCTAGTATGAGGAGGTATCCACTTTCCATTGGACCTGGACCCTGGCTGGCACTTCATAAATGTTTGAGAGACACGTAGAGATAAGGGACATACAAGTCACAGAAGAGTTCTTTCCAGCTCTCCGTCGGCCTTGTGTGCAAGGACAACGTGTTGATTCTCTGCAACTTGCCACTGATACATTCAGTCTTGATAGGAATGACCTCTAGGACAAAGGATGACAGGACAGTTCAATAAAGTAAATGCTGAAGACTCACAAAAGCTAATGTTTTAATGTGTTTGAATTCAGAGAGGAGTCGGGGAAAACTGTTGAGGATGTTGGCTAACCTCAAAAGATTCTGGCCTTTTGTTCACACGATCCAAGCTCTAAGCAGCAATTCAATAGTCAACACCCAAACAAAGTTACGTTAGACAAGAAAAGCACTCAGAAAAGCAAGGACTCCAGCTTGTTTATTCATTTGGCCCTTCGCTATAATGCTCTATTGTTGCTTGTCATGTGACAAAAGTGCAGGAAGCCTCAGCTGATCTATCGTCTGAGACTTGAAACAGAATAGGAGTCAGTGGTGCCCATTCACTGGGCTCAGATTCGCCTAGAATGGCTGGATAAGGGCTTCATGCTTTCCCCATACCCAGTCTGGGTGGCTGCTACCTCTTGCCTCAAACACTGACATCTAAACAATCAGCAACTTCTACCAATAACACTTTAATAAACTCCTTCACATTCTAAATGTAGCATCTGAAACTCCATAAACAGGAGTGAACTAGTAGCAGTCTGAAGTTGTCATCATTGACAGCTTATGATTTATCTTAACTCTCCCTCGCCATTTGGCCACGACTTTAAGTAAACACTTTCCGTCTTCCTCATGTTCTCGTTACTGCCACCTCCCACTAATAAGAGAGACTGCCAAGAAAAGCATCCAGACAGTTCATTTACCTCCCAAACTTGCCTGAGAGTAGCCGCCCCAGTTTAGACAAGGGGCGAAGCAACTACTGCACATTTTCACCAGATGGAACAATGCTTCCCAAATTATTTACATTAACATTATTTGCTTTCAGGACATGTGTAACGAATGGGTAGTTGAATGAAGTATTATGGTGCAGATTGAAGACACCAGCCGTTCAGGCAGGCCATTTATGGTGACAGATGGAGATGGGCCATTTTGCTTTCTAAGAAGCTGAGGAGTTTAGGGCAGTCTGTCCTTGCTAAGTTCTTGGTACCACCTTGTTCTGTCAGGTGGTTGAGGCTTGGTCCAAATTCATAGGGAGGTTCCTCACTTTAAAGCCTTGTAGCCAAAGGACCCCAATACTATCTCCTTCTCACCCATCAGCCAGTGGACAAGATTGGTCAACACAATTGATTGCTGTGCTATGTAGCTGACCACACGAATGACAGGTGTTCCTGGATTTCCTGTGAGTATCATGAAGCCATCCTGACAGAAGGTAACAAACCTCCTCTCATGATTCAGCCTTCCTGATATTTTTAATGGCCTGCCCACACAAATCCAAGATGGCGCTGGGTATCATAGAGCAGAATGTCATGAGGACCAGTTGTAGTCCAGTCTAGTTGTAATCCTTCTGTACCTTTTAACCCCAAGCAGGAGTAGAGTGGAATGATCCCTAGCAGATGACCGGCTACATTACGGGAAAAGGGTGAGCAGAGTCTTGCTGTTTCTTCAAGTGCCCATTCCTTTCACACATAACCTGAGGTTTACACCATGTGCATCGGGAAGAGTCAGAAGGATGCCAGGGTGAGCCCCATCAAGGCCAAAGTCAGTCTCGTGGCAGGAGTTTCTAAATTCTATTTGGGGATTCACGTGACAATTCCCCATGTGGAATGACTTAAATGGTCATGTATTCATTAAGTGTTTATTGAGTACATTCAATATCCAAGGCTCTGTGTCTATCTGGTTCCATGGGGAAATGCCTTAAAAATGCCTCTCCAGAAGTTCCCTCTGCAGTGGAGAGATAAAACGCCATCAAAATGCTAAGTGGTAGACCTAGAGGGCATTTCTCAAATATCCTTGAAGTAGCAGCTAAACTACATAGATACTCACCTTGTCCTTGGTGTTGGTCAGAGGCCAGCAGAGCGTGCACTGGGGGTGGGGCTGACGTTGCTCCGTGACTGCATCCACCATTACCAAGCTGGGTGTTGTGTAGAGGGGTGGGACGCCACAGGCTGTGAGCAGAGTTTGTTAAGTAGCCTACAACGCAATGTGGGGAGTGGGAGGTAGCTCCAAGCATTGTCTACAGATTTGTCATCAGAATATTATCTGGTGTTTTGTTCTGTCTCCCTCCCTCTTCCCTCTCTCTCTATCCTTCCCTTTCTTTCCCTCTTTTTCTCTTTAAGGAGTCCTCACAAGCATCTGATTTTGTCCTCTAACCTTCTGTTAAATCCCCAAACACTCCCAGACTCAGAGTTCTGAGTGTCTCATTCACTGGTGAGTTGCTTCCTCTTCGATGGTATCCCCCCTTTTGCAGAGCAGTGATGGTTGAGCCCAAGTGGAAGGGCTCCCTCCTGTCACTCTCCTGCATGATTCTATTGTACCTTAGTCTAAGCAGCCCAATCAGACACCAGCAGGCATCACCACGTGGGATGGAGGAGACCCCAGGGTGGGCCATGATGACCAAATGCCGGACTTCCATCCCTGGGCTGGCAGTCTGTATAGTTTTGTTTTGTTTCATTTTTATGGTGGGATGGGGGGGTGACATTTTGCCCTTATCACTTGACACATTTTTCAAATATTTTGAGTTTTGATATAATGAAAGGATGACACAAAGTTTCTATATTTACAAAGGGTTTAATGCTTAAAGAAGACAGCAAAACCTTGCCACTCAACTGCCCCATCTGACTGCCTACCTGCCCCAGGCCGACTGCCCAGGCCACCAGACTGCAGTCACCACCTCTCCTGTATGTCTTATCCTGGACCCTGCACAAACACCCCTGGGTAGTAAGAGTTCTGTTCTCATAAGAAAATATGTGACCCAGGCCGACTTTCCACTCCCTGAGTTTAAAGGCTGGTTCTTTTCGGTGTCCTACATCCCTCGGCCCATAGCACAAGGCCCCTGACACATAGAAGTTCTTAAACTCCCAAGGACTTCTGCTCTTTGACCAACCCAATTTTACAACAAAGTCAATTATGTTTTTATTTTCCAGGGAACACATACCCAGACACATGAGTCGACCATACATACCAGTATGAACACGGACATGTACCTAGATGCCCAGAACATGCATGGAGACACAGGGTCACACACAGAAGGGCAGCGGGTCACACTCAGAGGTGGGAGCACATGCGTCCTGGGCTGTGCACACTCTCAGCTCCACCATCACTGACATCACGGCCCTTGCTCAGAGCTCCTGGCTCTGCAGTTTGGGCTTAATTCCTTTGGGCTGGGATCCAGCAAGGCCTGGCCTGGCCTGGCTGGGGTGAGCTGTGCTGGCCAAGGCAGGGCAGGACCAGCCAGGGCAAAACCACAGATGGGTTCAGGTGTCAGTCTCCACCCGAGCGGGAGCTCCCCAAATCCAGAGTGACTCAGGCCCTGCTGTACTCGGGTTACTCCAGCTTAACTGCCCTGAAATGGCCTTGCGCCCCCACTGACCACATCAGCCCTCCCATCTCCTCACCAGCCAGATGTGTGGTATTCATTTCAGCCTCAGCTCAAACATACCGGCCTGCCCCCACCAGGAGGAGCAGAATCTGTGCTTCCCTCAGTGTTTCAGAGAAGGGGCCTCAATGCCCCTGCCTTGGCCAGAGGCTCCTAGGAAGACGCATTAAGGTTCTTTCAGGCCTGACCCTGCAGGCTGGGCCCCATCGGCTTAACTTTCAGGAACCCAGGAGCTGGGGCTGCTCCTGAGTGGGTGCTCATAGGACAATTGTAGGTGAGGGTTATTCTAGAACCTTTAGTCTCCTCAGCTTCTGCCTCTGTAAATGCAGTAAAGCCCTCAGGCATCCACGTTTTGGCCCAGGCAGGTAATATTCATTGATGGTGTAAGTTGTTTCCATGAGTTCATGTGAAAGCACGTATAGGCCACTTGCCATGTGGCTGACTCTGTACTGGGTGCTGGTGACAGGAGAAGACTCAAACCGGGCCTTATTCCTGGGAATTAAAGCTCTGCTTGGGGAGTCTACAGGTCACAACAGTAAAGCGGCAAAAATAACAATGCCTGAACTTCAAACAGCCTAGAAATTAACTCCTGTCTCCATTTCTGACCTCACTCGTGACTTTGGAAAGTTACCCTATGGCTCACTGAGCCTCTATGTTTTTCTCAGCTATAAAATAGGAAAATTTATTCACAGGTACTTTGAGGACTACATAAGATTCTGTATAACATAATAATAGTAATACCGTGTTTCCCTGAAAATAATACCTCGCCAGGCAATCAGCTCTAATGCGTCTTTTGGAGCAAAAATTAATAAGACCCCATATTATATTATATTATATTATATTATATTATATTATATTATATTATATTATATTATATTATATTATATTAATTATATTATATTATATTCTAGACCAGGTCTTATATTATAGTAAAATAAGACCGGGTCTTATATAAATTTTTGCTCCAAAAGACGCAGTAGAGCTGATTGTCCGGCTAGGTCTTATTTTCGGGGAAACAACAGTAATGACAAAAATAATTGTTACTTATTAAGTGCTTTCCAATGTAAAGAAACTGGATCAACCTTTAATCTCATTTTGTCCTCACAATTACTTTCTTATTTTTATCCTCTTCTACTATAGCTAAATTATAAAATTGGACAATAAAGTGTGGGAAGATAAAGACAGAACCCCCATGAGGTATTTAAATTTTAACAGGGACTCTTAAATGTGAAAATGTTTATAAACCCCAAGGACTGAATCTCAAATGGTAGAATTTTACAACATGGCAGGCAGCAGGGAAGACAATTTTTGATAAGAGATCTTCCTGGTTCCCGTTACAGCGTGGAGGCAAACACTTTCCTCTAATACTTTAACTCAGTCCAAGACCAAAGGATTAGACAATGTGATGGTTAATTTTACGTGTGTGACTTAGGGGTTTCATAACCATTACTGCACGGCTAACATCACCTCCTCTGTCACCTTCACGATCACCATCAACAACTCCACCACCCCCACCATCACTACCACGTCGTCCATCTCTACCATTGCCACCACTACCAGAACCACCAGCACCACCCACTCTATTACCCATAACATCTCCATCTCCACCTCCACCCTACCCCCATTATTTTCTCCACTACCTCCACCATCACCAGTAGCACCACTTACACCAACAACTCCACCATAACCACTACAGCCGGAACTATAGCAGCACCTACAATAAGCAAGGCACCTGACACAACCCTTCACCTTCATTAGAACCCAATGAAGAAGACATTTTATTGTGTTTTGCTTGTGGGGAACAAAAACTTCAGAAAAGTTAACCTCTCCAAAGTCTCACAGCTTCTAAATAGTCGAACAAGCATTTGACACCAAAATTTCTTGGATTGGAAAACTGTTATCTTCTCACTTTCGTAGTCTTTCCTTCTCCCATGTGTTTGTCTCTGTTCTAGAAGGTCAGACTCTATTTTCTTCGCTGGACTACAAATGGGATTTCCTCTGTCAGCCTTTGTTAACTGCAGACATGGTGAAGTAATCTTACCTGGGAGCGATTGTCTTAATTACTGAAACGATAACAGGAAGTGAGAGTCGCTACCGAAAGGTAGAGAAGAGAAGAAACTTGAAAGCAGAGTTAGTAAATGTGTAAGAATCTCATGCGAGATTTAAAATGTCACAACCATAGGCCCTGACTATTTTCTGAAAGACAACAAAGTCTTTCCAGCTGGTGGGGAAAGTCCAGATGAGGTGGGGGAGGAAGAGAGGCCTGGCACTGAGGCCATCTTCCTGTCAAGATGGGGGTGTAGGATTGCTGTCACATCGGAAATGAGGGCAGCCTAAAGGCTGGGGTTAGCATTCAATGGGAGGATTGAAAGGATACTTTGAAGTTTAGATAACATTTCTGAAGAATGCCTGACAAGAATTCCAGACTTTTATAGAGGGATATGGAGATTGGATATGTTTTGCTTTTGAACACTTTTTATTTGCAACTTTATAGTTCTTTCTGCCATAAATTTGAACTGAAATGGATATTAAATTGCAAAAACAACACCATCCATGCCTATTTTTCACACACACAGAAAAGACTCTTAGCGTAAACTTGGTCTTGCCTAGCACATAGAATGGAACTTGGATAATGCCTTTACCCAGGTTTTACTGCTCCATCAGAACTAGTGTCTCCTGTGTCCCACTAAAGAGAACATTGGTTTATTAACTGTTGATGTTTGCACTTGGGAATACATCAGGCCCCTTGATCATTAGAACTAGGAATCCTGAACAGTGCTTCTGTAATACAAGGAGAGAAGTTACCAATACGTTGCAGGTGATATAGTTAAGTAAGAGGGTTTCTGTGCTTGAAATGTTAACACATTTACCTTGCTTGTACGTCATGGATAGTGTCTTATTTTCAAAGCTCAATCTCCAAAACCACTAAGGACTATAAGCCATATATTGCCACTTTTGTTGTGGCTCCTATAGGATTGTTTTGCAAATGCCCTGCAAACTTACCACCGGGAAGAGACATGCTACACAGGCAAATTTGACTTCCTGTCCTTACATGATCCACCATAGAAAGGGACTCATATTCTCTGTCACGTCCAAGTTCTGCATGAGGAATCCTGATTAGCTGCCTCATTTTATCCACTATGATAAACTCTGGGAATGATGCGATTTGCACACATTTTAAACTCTTCCAAGCATTTTGTTCTTCTTTATATTTATTAAAGTAAGTAAATAGAGAGCCTCATCAGAGAGCTCATAGGTGTCTTTGAACCTGTCATACAAATGTATCCTCTACAAGAGCTTACGTATGACTATATTTAACATTTAACGTTTATATAGCGAGATAGAGCTCACAAACTAATCCCCATGAAATAGTCCTCAGGGCACCCATAGCTGCTAAGATTGATGTTTTAGGAACCACATTCTGTTGGTGAACGAGATAAATTGTCTTCTGTGAATACTGGGAATGCCACACAGTGCTGAGAGGATGCCTCCCGGCTGGGTCAGGACTGCTGTGAAGGGAGGAGGCGGGCCCTTCCTCCAAGGAGCTCCAGCCCCCACTGCAGCCTGAGCTACACAGTCGGCACTTGTGGCTGTATTGGCTGCCTTTTGAATCCTTCTGTGTAATAATCTGAAGGTTGCATTCATAGTATTACTGACCAGTAAGTCCAGTGCCCATGGTTGGCACTAAAAATGGCCTGGCGATAATTACCTTTGGTCTTACAGGATAAGTAGCACAGGATGCCTGTATCCCACTCTACATGAGGCCTCCTCTCCCCTGCAGAGCACACTGGCATCTTTCTTTGGCTTCTTTTTTAGAGAATGATTTCCAAGCCAGGCATGAGCAGTCTCTGGAGCGTTTTCTGAGCCAGCTTCTGGTGGGGTATTGGGCTCTGGTGTATTCTGAAGAGAGCAGTTGGCATACTTAAAGAATGAGTATATTTGTAAACCATAATCACATAAATGTGAAGGAAAGCACAATGTCTGCCAGCAATGTCTCCAGCCTATATGTGGAATAGACTAGCAAGGAGTGGAGTAGACTAGCGCCATGGGTGTCAAGGCTGAAGGGGACTTCAGCATTATGAGGGCCAAGTCCACACTGGTGACAGAGAGTAAGCAACTTTCCCAAGGCCACTCAACTACTGAGTGGCAGATCTGGGAATAGGGACCTGGTCTACTAGCTCCAGCCCGGGGTCCACTATTGCACCTAGGCCCCCGGGTTCTCTCATTTATAAAAGAGGAACAACAATACTTGTCTGGCAGGATACCTGTAATGACTAAATGGGTTAACATCCAGGTGTGTTCCTCACACAGAGATTGGCCCCCAATAAATGTTTAATCGTTTTTTTATCACTATGTGATTAGCCCTTGGAGCCCCCGTCTCTAATTATTATCCATTGTAGCCATGCTCAGTGCTAATGGTACATGTATTCCCATACACGTGTAACCTGCTGTGATGCTGGGGCATCGGGCACACCAGGTATGAGTTTCTGCCACAAAACTCACCTCTGGGCAAATCAAAAGATGAATTAACCCAGATAGAAAATGGTCTCTTTAAAAAAAATAACTATACAGACTCTTCCATTTCGACAATATACCAGCATCAAGGACAACCCAGGCAGGGCAAGCCAAGAGCTTTTTTATTTAAGGGTTCCTTCAGATTTAGAGCCTGTCTTCTCAGACCAAACACACATACATTCCTATTCTTAGGAGTACACTGGTGTTGTTTCTTTAGTTTAAAAGAAAAACAACTTCCACACTCAAGGATTTCATTTCAGCACCCAGGACAAGAAATCATTAATAGCATTGGTAACTATAATAAAGTAGCCAAAGCTTTATCATGCAGATTTAGTTCTTAAGCTGTCCCCTAGAGTTTATCATTACAACTGTGAGAAAGTAACATTTGCCTGTGACAGTTCTATGTTCTGTGTCCTCATAAGAGTCTACAGGTAATTTAAGTAATAATAGCACACCAGTGATGGTGTATGGAATATGCAGGCAATTTTCTTGAACCTAGTTTCCTCTGATTCTATGTTTTAGGCTTGGGTAGACTATTGCCATTAATTATTTAGTATTTTGCTCCAAAAGAGAAAATCTCTGTTGGTAACAGGGTATTCGTTGACGTAAATCAGCCATAGACGTCTATCATAGAATCCCTATCACACAGAAATCCCAAACCACGCATTACAGTATTTCATATTTTCAGCATTTAAATTTCGTCTCAGAAAGTTACAAAAACGTTGAAAGATCAAACTCCAAAACCAAATTCCCAACTGCTTTGCAAAGAGCTCTATACTGAGCCCATTCTGGTAGTCTGGCTGGGCTATGGAAGGCCATGATTAAAAGTATTAAAATAAGAGCTACTGATTAGAGAGGTGAGAGTAGGACAGGGAGAAGTTGTAAATTTGAAATCCCCTATATTAGAAAATATCCTACTGAGAAGAAGAAATCTCATCCTTCTGAAGCAAAATCACTGAAAGAACCAATGCACAGAAACTGTCTTTTGTGTGCTCAGTGAGATGGGAGATAACATTGCTTCTGAAATGAGACACTACTCTGATGGCGAGAGTATGACATGACGAGACAGAGACAAGAAGAAATGGCCTGCACGGGTTTTCTGTTTGGGGCATTTTTTTTAATGTGATGACCATATTAAACACAACAACACATTGTAAGCAAAATTGATTTAATGGCGTGAAAGATAGAAATGAAAAGCAACATCACGTGGAAGAGAAGAGGAAGGAATGTAAATAATAAGCATGATGACAGGTATGGAGAAAAGAGACTAAAATAGCAATGTATGAATTCAAGTTCAGAAAAGCAGTGAAGAGAACTACCATTGAGTGTCTACCATGTGTTGATCTGTCTGCTAGGCTTTCTGCTTTTGTTTAAGAAGTCAAAAGCTGATAGAATTTAGGGCAAGAAAATATTTGAAATACAAACAGCAAGGACGCTTTTAAGAATTTGCCTGTCATGCTTTTTTTTCTGTTGCATTATTAATGCAGACTTATGATTTATTAATGCGGCACAAAGCTAGACTCCTTGCATAGTTTGTCATGAGTAATTCTCAGAACAATCCTGTGAGATAAGTATGTTTCCCATTTGATAGATGAGAAAACAGGCTTACAGAAATTAAGAGGGAAATACAGCAAATGGGCGGTGTCTTAGTCAGCTCAGGTTGCTATCACAAATTATCATAGGCTGGGTGATATAAACAAAGATTTATTTCTCACAGTTCTGTAGGCCGGGAAGTCCAAGATCAAGGTGCTGGCAGATCCTGAGTGTGGCGAGGACCCACTTCCTGGTTTGAAAATGGTCGCCTTGTCTTCGCCTGGTGTCCTCACAAGGCAGAGAGTAGAGAGGAAGCCAGCTCTCTCATGTCTTTTCTTATAAAGGCTCTAGTCCCATCCACAAGCGCTCCATCATCATGCTTGAATCACCTCCATTTCCAGATACCATCACACTGGGGATTAGATTTCAAGATATGAATTTTGGGGATAGGGAACACACACATTCTGTCCAAAGCAGACAGACGTGATAGTCAAAGGTATAACAAAAAGAAAACTTTCCTTTTTTGAAAAGGACCTAAGACAAGAGAATATGAAATGTGAATAAGGAAAATTTGTGACAAGAAATCCTTACCTAGACATATCCTTTTATTGGGACAAGGAAAGTATTCTATAAGTATTGAAAAAATAGTAAATAAACAAAAAAAAACGTTATGTGACCTCCCAAAGAATAAAAATCACCCATTTTAAAAGCTGACAGGAAATAATGCAAAGGTTTCTGAAGAGAATAAGGGGACTGGTGTGAGCCGCCAAATCTGTACCCACTCTAATTTTTGTCCTATGCAGTGGAAAATCAGTATAATTTATCACACCCAAAGTATCTGAGAAGTGGTTTACAGATATTAATGTTTTCATCATGACAACACCTCCTTCTGGAAGAATCATCTCTCTTTTACAAATGAGCAAACTGAGGCACACAGAGGGTAATGACTTATCCATGCTTTCATAGCCCTTAAACAGAAATCGGGATTTCATCCAGGCAATCCGAAATCTGCGTCCCTGTTCTTCACCAACACCTAAGAGGAATTCACCTGACAAAACAAGTGGGGTAGTCACACCCAAATGGACTTTTTGAAATCATGATGTTTGTAATTCTAGAAAAGATAAAACAAGAAATAGAATGCCTGAGAGAAAAACTGGATGTTTTTTTGGGGGGTAAATCGGCAGGATTGAAAATGAACCAATATAAATTCAAATTTAAAAATTATACTCAGTCACTGTATTAAAAAAAAATCCCTCAATTAACAGGTGTAATGGTGTACTAGGAAAAAAAACTAATTTTACACTGCATTTGAATTTAAACCTTGAATGTAGATCTGAAAAAATCTCCCAGAATGAAGCAAAGAGAGATTAAAAAGATGGAGGAAAACAAAGGGAAAGCGAATGGATAATACAAAATAAATGCCAATATACAACTAATGACTATTCAAGAAGTAAAGAAGAAACAAATGAAATGAAGCAAAAATGTTAGATGTAATTTTGACATTTGTACTTTCATTGTCATTTAGTTTCTGCACTTAATTTCCTTTGCGGTTTGTACTCAAATTCAAAAGATGATTGCAGTCGACTTTTTCAGACATAGGAGTTTTGAAAGTCATCTATTTATTATCAATTAATTTTTGATTGCTAAATTTGCCACATTTTGTTACTTGTTTGCTATTCGTGATAAAAACATTTTGTTCTGTTATTGGTTTAATTTGTTTTTCCCCAAAAAGTCCTGAGATGAGCCCTCAGAATAAAAATCATATTGCATCTCAACATGGTTAAAAAACAAATCTAAATTACACAATGCCGAAGATTAAAACTCAAAAACTTACAAGGGATGAAAAAAGAGGTTACTTACAAATGAATGACAACCCAACTAACAGCAGACCAACCACGTCAGTGGCAATGGGTGTCAAAAGACAATGAAAAAATGACCTCAAAGTGCTGAAGGAATAAAACTCAACCTGGAATTCTAAACCTGCTAAACCGTCATTCAAGAGGAACAGCAAAATAAAGACATGTTCAGAGCATTGCCCATGGATCGTGGCTAAAAGACATCTACTACAATTTATATTTCATCAAGAAAGTTGAGCCTACAGCCAAGCAGTGAGACGCTAGAAGCGAAGGTGAGAAAAAAAAAATTAGAAAAATGGTTCTCTCAACACTGTGTAGCCAGAATTACATTAATGATCAATGGATAGCATTAGTGCATTCATTATCTAAAATAAATAAATTCAAGAGTTTAAAAACAATGACAAACTGTTCTAAGAATGGTAGGATGAACAACAAAGTTAACCATAAGATAGTACACACTAGAAACAAAAAAGAATTAATAATTCAATAAATGGCTATTTGAAAATGTCCAATACATTGGATAAACTTTTAGACTATTAGGCAAATGTGAGAACACTAGAACAAAGATGGGAAAACAAAAGACTAAGTTATAAAGAATATTAACTATATATGTGAGATCTTGATGAAATCAACTAAAACCGCTATTCATTAACAAAATAAACTCAACTTGGAATAGAAAGCCTAAATAGAAAATAACCAAGGAGAAAAAAAACTAACCTGCCCCAAAGCATACACATGAACAATAACAACAAACTCTTTAGTTTGAATGATTTTATCAGGAAAGTATTTCACATATTTATAGAGAAAGATTCTTTCTCGTGCCACATAAGCTACTCGTATTACAACAACACACACCCTGGCTTTATTATAAAATAATATTTTCCCTCCATCATACTTCATATACTAGGAAAAGACCCTGAGGTCCTCAACTTGTGGGGAAATGTTTGTGTATCTTACAGGAGCCATGTGCCCAGGACCTGGGCGGGAGGACACCTCTCCTTTTCCAAGCAGATTCGGGAAAACTAAACAGACTTTCTTTGCTGCAGCTTCAATATTGGTTTGTCCTTGAAAGATCTTTTCCTGGTGTGACCCCATTCCTCCAGCCCTATCAGTGCGCCAGTCCAACCCGACTCTGCGAACACCTTTTCCCTCCTTCCACATGGGATAATCTATGTTCTTATGAGCTGTGTGACCACAAGTGGGAGATAATGGAAGTTTCACCAGAATGATCATTCAAAACAAAATCTGGGCTTCTGGTTCAAATGAAAAAACAAATTCACATCTGACCCTGTTCCGTCTTCCCAACACACCCTTCCTCCCCACCGTTCCCCAGACCTTCTGTCTGACAGACACCTTTGCTAAAATTACAGCAAAGCATAGTAGGCAAAATAACTACAGCACACTTAATTCAGCAGGGAGAAGGATGTACATCTAGAAGAGACAATTTCTATTGATACTACCTAGATGAAAGAGTTTGGAGAGAACTTTTTAAAAACGAATACTATAAACGTCAGTCAGAGACCAATAAAAGGCTTTTTGGAGCTGGAAAAGATACGATTTCAAAATTTTAGTAGATGCACTAAAAAGGGTATAGGCACAGCTTTGTGCTCATTTAGATCTGAAAGATTCGATGGAAGAATTAGTTCACAATACAGAGCAAAACACACAGAGATTGAAGTTCCTAACTCAATGTGCCAATCCTCTTTTTTATTGTTGCTTGTAAAAGCGAAGCAACTATGACTGAAACTCACAACCCCAGTTTATGGCTCAAAGGATGTGAAAGCCCAATCAAATTCCTGAGGTACATCCCAGCTTCAGATATCTAGTGAGGCATTCACAAATAAAATGTTTTAGTCAGATATTTTATTTTAAAACCCCTTATTGAGATACAAACGGATCGAAAATGAACACTAAATTTGAGTTAGTAGTTTGTTGGTGGTGAGAGTGTGTGTGTGTGTGTGTGTGTGTGTGTGTGTGTGTGTTCCCCTATTTTGGAGTCCTCCTCTTTCACAGAAATGACAACTGTCTTCCCTAAAGGCTTTTCAAGCACAGAGAGGACTTTCTGCCACTTCTCTGTTGTTTGTCATAGAACAGAGATGCTTTGGGGTTTTATACAATTGGATTTTTAAGGCTGAATGTCCTTTTAAATAAAAATCTGACTCATGCAAGTGAACAGCTCCATGCCGTAAGCAGGTTGAACAACTGTTTACAAAAGTTCTGGCCAGCAGAGAAGGGAAGCTTCGAGGTGAGTCTAAAGAGATGATGTAGGAATGCTCAGGGCCGACCCCACTGAGAAGAACATGGCGGACGATGGCAGATGAGGCAGCAGTGACACTGGGAGTCAGTCTTTTTTGCTACATCAGAGTGCATCCCACTTCTCTCCAGAATGGCTGTGATGCAAGCTGGTCAGAGGCCCAAGAAGACCACGTGAAGAAAGTAGAGAAACAGAAACAGAAAACTGCATCCAAACAAAGAAGGAGAAACAAATGAGGGAACCACGACTAGTATCTATTGCATTTGGCTCAGCGATGTTTGGCAACCCAAGTGAAAAGTGAAACGTGATGAATGACGTGATTCTCATTATCAGAAAGGAGGATGTGGATCTATGTTTTTCTTGGTATTTAACTAAATTTCTCAGATGAGTCCGTATACAGGGGGCAATGAACAACAAACATATCAGCCTACAGAAATAAATTATTTAAGTGGTACCTTTGAAGAGCTGGAATTGCGGTCCTCACCCGGGCTTTGCAGATTCTTTCTTTCTTGGGTTTTTAAAGAAAATTGAATTTACAGTAGCTACTTTGCCTCCTGGTTTGGAAATCAGGTTGTTACTTGTTGAATTGTGCCTCCACCCCCAAATTCATATATTGACGTGCTAATCCTCAGGGCCTCAGAATGACTTTATTTGGAGACAAAGTTTTTACAGAGTTAATCAAATTACAATAAAGTCATTAGTGTTGGTCTTAATCCAATATGTTGGTGTCTTTCTAAGAAGGAGAAATTTGGACATAGACCTGCATAGGGAGAATCAATTTGTGTTGTCTAAGCCAGTCAGGTATGGTACTTTGGAAAATTAATACACATGCCATTATGTGATTTTAGGCCAAGAGGCCCTCCAGTTCAGATTTGCCCAGGAGTGAACATTTCCGATCAGGGCTAAATAGAAGGTCCTAGTGATTCAATTAAGAACAAAATAATTGCGAGAAGAACACAGTCAGGATAATTCCAAGAACAGTCCAGGACTAGGAGCATTTTCCCAGTCTCCTACTGGGAATGATGTGGTCACATCAGACCTGATTCTACCATAAATAGTTCACGTTTGTACCATAAAAAGCTCACATGTTTTCTTTGGTCTTGTCCTACTTTATATTGGTTCCTCTTTATGACAAGAGTCCAGAGACCAGAAAGAACTGGCCCAGGACCAAACGTCCATAAGCCCTGAAATCTCTGTCACTTACCTGACCCCTAATTAGGAGTGGAGGAACCCTGCACCCAAGCTCGTGCCAACACAGGTAATGCGGCTGCATGGTCCCAGTAACTCCTTTTATGACTTGGCTGAATTTTGCCAACTATTTGCTTGGTGTCATATTTATGAGCTTACTTAAGAATCTTTTGTGCAAACTTTTTGAAGGCTTACTTTATGGACTGGCTCCAGAACTAGATTCCTGGGGCCCATTGCACACTATTTTAACGAGGCCAAAAGGTAAGCTTTGCCTTCTGGTTATTTTCTCCTCTCTTCTTTCCTGCCCCTCCTCCTCCTGCTGAGATGTCTCCTTTCCTCCAGGGGTTCCTGCTCTTCTAACAAAAAAGTCAGCTACTTACCTCCAGGCAAAATTCTCTTGAGAAGCCAGCAGTGAACTGCACAGCCAAGGGGCAGGGATCTTCAGAGAGACCTGCGGGGAGGTTTGTAGTTTTAGAACACCTATGACTGAATGCTCCTGTGTGTGATGGTGCATGTGTGTTCTTCAGAGAGAGTAACTTCATTGGCCACTATTTATAGCATCCAAATATCTCAGCATTGCAAGCAGCCATCTAAAATGTATGATCCATCCTCTACCCCACCAACCTCTATCCCAATGAAACCTTGCTCTAACACCTTTGTTAGCCAGTCACATAGTTCAGATAGACCTCTTCCAGTATTAAAGTGATCCCCACCTTTCACTGTTGGAAGTTCTTTAACCTATCAAGATAAACCTTCTTTCTTGTGTCCGTCGCACTGTATCTCCTCCTCTTCTGGACGCTGTCACTCACATGGGCATACACTAAAAACAAAGCAAAATGGAGGGCCGATAAACTCTTAGTAATTAGACATAAAACACTCCTGATTCTTTTCTCAGTAGCAAAGGGCCATCTTGAGCAAAGGACCCTAAAATATCTGTATAAGTTTTGGCAGGATTCCATCTCCTCCTTTACTCTCCAGATGTTGAAATCCCCTCTTGCTGACTTCCCATAAGGGCAGCACAGGGTTGGGTTGGGCAGGGCAGCTTCTCCCAAGTCATATGGTTGTGAACGGCAAAGACAGAGGGAACAAGAGTCTTATCATCTTCATGATGCAAGTTACAAATATGGCATGTGGATCCCTAAAGTTCTAGAGCTGGTGCCCACTGGGGAGGCTTCCCAAGGCAGGAGTCAGGATCAGCAGGAATGAAGGCATGCCAGCCACGCGGGAAGAGGGATAACCTATGCAGGGAGACTGACTCCTGTGTCAGCCCTGGAATGGGGAAACGGGCCCTCAGAGGCTGGCGTTTTCGTGCATCAGGGACATGTCTGCGACCTAGTGTGATCTGTTGACTATAAAATTATTATATTTTGTTTTCTGTTATTTAAACGTATGCTCCTAGATTATTCTGAGACAATTCCTGGTGAGAGGTTGTCTGTTGCTTAAACATGTCAGATGTGGCATGGATGCCTGGGAGAGGAGCTAGGGGTGGGGTTATGACAGCAAAGGTGATGCCAACTCCGGAGGAACTGCTGGACAGCTCTGCTGACCCAGAGAGACATTATATAGACATCTGGGCTGTAGTCTGAGGATGTGCTGCCAAGCCCTGGCCAGTACCAACTACTCATTGTTTTACATATTCCCGTGACTTTGCAAAGTGTTTCATTGCGTCCTTACACTTTATAGAATCCTTTTATGTGAACAACTCAGAAGAAATTAATATGAGGGGGTCCTCAGCTTTTTGATAAATGAGAGAATTGAGAAGTGAAACGATTTCTTCCACCCAAGCCACAAATGGAACTAATAGTAGAAGAATTTCACCCTTGGACCCTTGATCTTTCTGTTCTTGCTTATACAGGTGAAGAAGGAGAGGTATTTTAACCTCCTGAGTTATCCTGGCAATTGTCCCACTTACTTCCTTAGCTCAGTATCGTGTGGCTGTGACCAAGGAGACCACATCCAGGAGGAGGTGACCTGCCGCCCTCGTCCACGGTGCTTTAATTTCCCCAACTTCACCCTAGGCCTTTTGAAAAATTAAACTAGAGTTCCATTCATTGAATAATTTGGTTCGGATATTATTGTATTCTCCTCCTAAGAGTGAATATAGACTTTCGGTGGCAGAGCAGAAAATAAATCAAACTTTAGACATTAGAAAATAGCATCAAGTACTCATGCAAGGGGAAAGGCAGTGTCCAGAATGAGAGCTGAATCTTCCTTGTTCTATTTATATGTGTAAATTACTTAACCACACAGGTTACATTACCAGTTGGGAATGTCTCCACCTGACTAAATATATATTAGTACGCGTTGGCATCCATCTCCATTAACATAATATTCACCATTATGGGAACATTACAACATCATCCTACTCACCAATGTGACACAGAGCAGAGTGTCACAGACACCTCAATGCTCCGGGCCCTTAAGTCAAAATGGAAAGTTAAAAACACCTTCTGCAGGCAGCCACCGGCATTACTTCATATTTACATTGGTTTTGCTAATCTAGTCGAGTGAACGTTTTCCCTGAGAAAATGTAATGGGAATATTTTATTTGAAAATTTTATGTGGTAAGCAGCTGTCTAAATTCTTAATTCCTGTTTTCAGTAGGGTAAGTGGCAAATGCAACCAGAAAGAAAAAACAGCAGTTTTCCAAGTGCCGGTGAGGGCAGCAGGCAGTGGAAAATGTGTGCAAAGTCTTTCCAGGAACACGTTCCTACAGATCCCTGTGTAAGTGCTTCAATGTTGGTGTAGAAAAATATGTCCACACATTTCTTAATGAGATTGAGCAAAAGTGCCGGAAAACCCCCTGGCAACCAGAAAACAGAGGCAAAGAGTGGGAAAGCTGCTTGAGAAAGTCACACGGCGGGACAGCGGTCAAGCTGGAGGAGCCGAGCCCTGGTCCAGGCGGCTCTCCGCATCCATCTCTGGGGGCCGATGCAAGGACAAGGACAGCAGGGATGGTCCATCGCACCCCTGCCATTGCTCTAGCCCAGACATGAGTGACATCCTGCCATGGACTGGTTTTGTGTTTTGCAGGACGGCTTTTGTGTTCATTTTTAAATATAAGCATACGTTGATCTCTTGGGACGAGAAACATATGCTCTTGGAAGGAGAGAAGTAAGAGATGTCTGATATTTGGGGGGTGTTTTGCATTCTTTTGGAGACAGTCAGTCAGGTACAGCCACAAGAGGTGACACAGGAGAGGTGCAGGAAAACAAATCTTATTATACTCACAGGTCCTGGAGAGGAGCCACATGAGGGGAGCCTCAAGGGACGGGGCTCAACCAAGCAGGTGGGGAGGGAGGGAGGGAGAGAGAGAGAGAGAGAGAGAGAACCTGTGGGTATGTTTATTGGGAGTTGGAGTGCAGCACACAGGGAAAGGCATGAGGGGGATTCACTGGTGTGTATGATTGTCACTATGTCACTGTCAGGGGAGGGCAAGAACGGGAACCAGTGTTAGGGACCAGCCTTGTCATACTGGTGCAGCTGGTCACCTGGCTGGGCTGGGCACAGCCGGTTTGTGGAGATGTTAAGGCAGCAGGGAAATAAGACATTTTAACACTTACAACATGGACGATTACTTGTTTCATCTATGATGATTCCAGTAGCAAAAAACAGTGTGCATATCCTCTGTTGATAGATACATCCAAGTTAATAGACAGAAGAGGTGAGCCTGACAGTAAAAACCATTCCCAGGTTAAAATGCGTAGAGGACAGATTATGGGAATGTGGTAGAGAAATTGGGGACCAAAGATATCCTTAGGAAATGTTTTTCCCTTACATCTTTAGTCCAAGAAGCATCAAAACTGAGAATTTCTGTGTTTGAATTACAGTAATGATATAGTTCATACAGACCCCTCCATCCACGTGTGCTCATACACACTCCCAAAACGCACATCACATCCCACATACCCAACACTGGGTCATTGGTTTACTGATGATGAGTCCCCAAGGGACTGCTTGCTGCTGCCTTGCTACAGAATATGTGCTCAATAAATACTTATGGAATGCTTGTGGAATAAGTTAGTGATGAATGAATGAATGAATGAACGACAAAGAGGGAAAGACAGAAATGTTAATCACTGACTCCAGAACGAGGATTCAGGAGCCAAGCTTCCCATTCAAGGGGCCTTTAGTACAGCTCAAGGGGAAACTCTTCAATTCTTTGGGAAAAGGGTGGTGTGTGTATGTGAAAGAGCAACCTAGAGTCAGCACAACCTTAAACGAGCAAGTCCAAGTAAAATGAAAGGACTGCAGAGCAAAAATGTCTGCAGTATCTATGTGATGCATTCAATTTTCCTAAAAAAAAAAAGACTCCCTTTTGCAAAACCTACATGTAACAAATGTTCCCAAAAATCTGCCTGTGGAGCAATGGAATGTTGCTTGCGGTTTTAAGCAGGTCATTTTATGTCCCTCTGACACAATTTAGCCATCTGTAAAATAAAATAAAATCATCCGCACGTATGCCTTACACTTGAAATGTTGAAATGCAAATGCTAACTTACCCTTGCGATATTGAGAAGCACAGGCAGTAGCTCTGAAGATAATGTGCATTGGTCAGGAGAAACCTAAAGGACTGTCACGAGGCCACTACAGTGATCCCCTGGGGACACAAGGGACTTTCTAAATAGTCCAGCTATTCCAATGGGTGGGCTGAGCCCATCCCTCCTTGCAGGAATATTTTAATGAGATAAATACAAAATATTTAGCCCGTCATTAGATCAGGGGCCCCACTCATTACCCTACATGAAGTAATTGCCTGTTTATTGAGGGGAGTGGACCATGGCCCATGTAGCTCGTTGAAAAAGCCTGTGAGTGTGTGTCCAAAGGATCGGGCTGAAGTCCAGGTCGTGTCACTTAGAGCTGTATGATCCTGGTCAGGTGACTTCATCTCCACTCCCAATTAATATTGCAAGCCGAGGGCCTACCCAGCATGGGCCGTTAATGAGTGAGAGAATGGAGGGTGCTGTGCAGACCGCACAGGATACAGCACATGCCTGTTCTCTGTGACACGTGAAGCACTACACAAATGTACAAATACTGTTATTATGAATGATAGGTATTCTATAACTCGTGCTGAATCCTTGAAAATAGGTTGAGAATTTTCATAGCTCCGTGTGGGCAGAGTGTGTACTGTTAACTTGGGGTGCCAGTTAGGTTTTCCTCTTAGGCAGATTTGCACAGCTAGGGGCTCCAGCAATGGAAGCCAAAGAGACAGTGTCTTGGAACCCTTGTGTTGTATATGTATGTGGATGCCTGTAGGTATGTGATGAATGGGATGGGGGCTTATCAATAGGACCGTAAGGTTAGCACAACTTCTCGCATTGCTCCAGTCCATTAAAAAATGAAAACTTTTTTCTTATTCCCTGTTCAGTTTTAATATTTTCCCCCAACCAACTCACTTGAGCCAAAAGAAAGGCAAGAATTTTCCACCTTGATGCTTAATTGGCAGTCTGACATTTGGCCTCTTGCACATCTCAGAAGTCTGGCCTCAGTGACTAGCGTTCTTCACGCCAACCGGCATTTATCGCTCTGTTAACGCTAGACAGCAGCGCAAGCAAGAAGTTTCCTTGTGGTTACAATGTGCCTTCATTTAGCTGACTTCTGAGCAGACAAAGCACCAAAGACGTCTGGGCAGTGACTTTACGAGCAAACAGGAAGCAGAAAGAAAGCTATGGCATGGTCTAGTTTGAGAAGGACTTGGTGAATCACAGTGGATGCCTTGCTGATAGAATTTGCAGAGACAAAGGGATGTACACAAGTTTAAATATCAGCAGAGCAAGTCTCAGAGGGGACCTGGGTTCTTGGTTGATGGGGGAAGGAATGCACCACTCCCAGTATATTGCACAGTGTTGCTTCCCCCAGCTTTCTGATATCTTTTTAGGATAGCCTTATAAACAATTGTCATGTCAAGCCCTTGTTGAAAACCTTTGACTACGCTCCACTTTGGCAGAATTTGCCTGGGGAAATGGCTGCTCTCCGTGCGTGCCCATTGTTACTACCTGAGAGCTGGAATCTGTCTGTCATCCACAAACCCAGAAGGCGAGGGTCCAGCTACTTCCTGTGGGTTAGGAATTTCACGCACCAGTGACTGGGTAATACTGATAATCACGTTTGCCATGAGGACAGAAAACCCAATTACTTGGGGGAAGCAGTTTAGGATGCCCATTTTCCTCCATGGAAACTGCCCGAGTCCCACTGGGGCTGCTGCAAGCTCTTCACCTGGGTCTTGCCTTCTATATTCTCCAGGGGAACCACCTCTTTCCATGCTCCTCTTTTCACCAACCTGAAAAAGGTCTGGGGATGTTCTATTTTGTTTCATTTCATTCTCTCTGAGGTTCTAACACAAAAAAATTTTTAAATCATGAACCCATGCTTTTCCAGCATAGACGCAAGGCTAACCCTCCGCAAAATGAGAAGGTGTTTTTCACTGTGTCCCTCTCTGCAATTATGGCTTCCTCATTGGTCACACGAGGCCAGATGTCCCATGCTGCTTCTATTGTCCGCCTATGGTCAGCCTCTCAGATCTCTCGTTTACACCAAGAACAGGTGTCTCCACCTCGCACTGCTGACATCAGCTGGGTAATTCTTTGTCATGGGGAGGCTGTCCTGTGCATGCAGGACACTGAGCAGTATTCTTGGCCTCCGCTCATTACACGCTAATAGCACCTTCTCTCTCCAACTGTAACAACTGAAATTATCTTCAGACCTTGATCATTTTCCCCTCGGGGACACCATCAGCCCAGGTTGATAACTACTGCAGTAAGAGACAGCAGCAATGGTTCCTCCCCCAGGGAATTGGCAGTGCACTATGGAGACTGTCTTAGCATGATAGAATTTCCAGCCTCTGCCAGCTTATGACCTTCTTGGGGACACTGAAGTCACTTAATGAAGGCAGCCCCTTCCTCGGGTTAAGGAAGCTCAGACAGTCATTAGCTGGTTTATCAGAACTATAGAATTGATATTTGTAATAAGCCAATCGCAGGCGTTTGGCCCACTGCAGTAGCAATTTCAGGTGTAAAAACCCCCTCTTCCCTGGACCTCGGGGCCAGTCCACTCCCTTAAGATCCTAGAATGACTCTGAGCTCGGCAGAAGGGAAGCTGTCCCATTCCTCAAGTGATGACTTTTCAAGCTCAGAGTATCCAGCTCTAAGATCCAGCACTTAGGAACCAGTGTCTGTATGCCTGGCCTCACACAATTTACAGCCCTAACCAGAAGGTGATGTCATCAAACGAGGCACATATTCCACACCTCGTTTTCCCGTGGTAGGATTTACACTTTCTTGGAGAATGTTGAGTTGGCAAAGAGTGTTGAAAGTGAGCAACAAAGACCGAGGGCAGGCACAAGCTACGCTTTAAGAGTAAAGCCCTATTCCTGTGTGGTTTGTAATCAGCCACACTGTGAATGCTTCAGCACATTTTGTGCAGTGTAAAATCATTCACCACAGTATGAGGGAGGCTTGCTTTAAATAGAACGAGAGAAAATGACTATTGCAGTAAGGAAGCTGGCTAATGAGCACTAACTTGTGGCAGGGTCCTTTCAGGGATGTGGCAAACACGGGCAACCAACTGAAACTCAATAGTAGGCCTACTAGTTGGCTTGGACGATACCAGTCACAGAAAACAAGAAATCTGGGTGGAGATCTGAGTCTAGGAACTCTTGCGAAATTAAGACAAAGATTTTACCTTTGTCGTTTCTCCCTGAAAATCGTCTTCTAAGGAAAATGAAAAGGCCTTTACCCCCGAAATTTTAAAGAGAGTTAAATTTATATATTTGACCAATTAGTTGTGTTGCTAAAACATTTAAAATCTATTCATATGGGCTGTTTAAGTTTTCAAGTCTGTTGAACTTATATAGCAAATCAGATACCATATTGATTCCATTGCTATGGATGAAATTTAAAATGTTGCGTAATATATCCTAAATCTTCAGAGGTTATTAATTTCCAATACAAATTTAATTTGTATTGTTGAATTTAATTCAATTGCAATAATATTCACCACTTATTAATACCTGTAAAAACTGATTATTTTTTTCTGCCACTTTGAGGACAGCTCATCCAATTACAAAGCTTAGACCTGGCACTTTGACAACTCTAACGCACTTCATTCTTCTGGCAATATGATCTTCCTGCTAAAAAAACAATTAACTTGTGGTATGATTTCTGCAAACCTATGGCTTTGGGAGCCTGTGCAACTGAGTTGGAGGCGGCGCATTCTTTCTTGGCCATGAAAGCTGCATATTAATCATGCAGACTGGGGTTTATGCAAGACCAAAACATGAAACCAAAACCCAACACTTCCTACCAAGAAGGAGAGAAGTGCATCATGGAAGACGTAACATCATATGCTGTTGCTTGAATTAAAAAAAAAATAAAAAGTGTTATGTCTGAGCGGAAATGGGCAGTCGGCTCAAGTCTTTGAGGCATGGCCATCAGACAGTCCTGCGTGTACCCAGCATATGGCACCGTGGCTCCAGCCCATTCCTTCTTCTTTCAACTCCCCCATCAGTGTTAATGAATGCAAATGAAAGGTTTAGTCCATCAGACCCCCTCTCGAAATTTAAAAAAGTCATGTGTTTAGGGCATTTTTTTCTTTCAGAGTGTAATAACTAGTCTTGGCTTCTTAACTGGTTTGTCAATGAGGTAATCTAATCAACGGTTCTCTACCCCTCAAATGTTCTCTGTTGTCCAAACACATCTTCCACTCTCATTCACAGCTATGCCATTAGTATGCTCTTCTCTCTATCAATAATCTCTTTCCATCCTCAACTCCTTGAGAGATTTATGTCAGGACTGGACTCGAACATCAAGTCCACTGAAATCCATGCCATCAGCCTCCTAGACAGTGATCATGGTTTTTACCTTCCCTTTTCCCACCGTTTTGGACGTGTCTCTGTGACATTGCTTCCCGTGTTGTGCTGTGATTATCCGTGGGCATTTCTGTCTCCTCTTTTGATTCATAAGCACAGTGTTTTATCCTTCTCTGTGTCTGCAGGGCCAGGAACACAGTGATATCCTGTACGTGTCTAATGAAAGGACAGATGAATGAGTGACAAAATGAATGGGAGTAAGAATCTCACCGGTTACTTTCTGTCTGACGGTCACATGAATTCCAGGAACAGTCATACGATTTTCCACCTGTTAGACCGAAGAAGATAACGGAAAACACCCTGGTCTTATGGAGAAAGAAGCACAGTAAGAAGAAGGCGCTCAATCAGGTAAGACATGTAAGGTCTTGGGTAGGACCTTGTGTTCACAACCCCTCTAGTTTTAAGAGGTGATTTATGTCTGCTGATTTTCCAGGGAAAAGTTGAATCAAGTATCACGTATCAGCGAAACTATTAGTATTTAACTAGGGACACAGAGCAAAGTTACCAAACAGCTCAAAGCAGTTGCTGAACATAACTCCTCTTGGTTTAAGCAACCTGTGGAATGACACTTTGAAACTCATAATTGTCCTTGACCATTTAATAGATGTCATAGAAAGAGTACTAATTAAATTACAGTGGTTTTTGTTTTTTTTTCGTGTTTTTTTTTTTTGGTTTTTTTTGCTGTTGTTTGGTTTCTTTGTTTGTTTGTTTGTTTGTTTTTTGGAGGGTGTCTCAGGAAGATGATTTTGTATCAGACATGCTTTTGATTTATTTTTCTTGAAGTCACAGTGAATCACATAACCAGCCAACTTTTCTTCTGCCACTGGCTCCTGGCTGGTCTACAATCCAACAAATGACTCATCTGGAGCAAGTGTTTCAGACTTACGATTTACACTTTTGTGTTGGTCTCTTTCCTGCCCAAATTCATCTTTCTATCCTTGTATTTCTTCCTTCTTTTTGACCCACTTAATAGATGTGATCTTATTAGTGTGCGGTATTTTTTATAAAGTGCCATAAATCCTTTCTGAAGTAAAGTAATGTAGTAGAAAAATTAAATATTTATGTAAAAACAGAAGCAACGATCACAATATTTAATAACTATGATGGCATGGTCATTGACCAGTCAGAACAAAATTGTCAAACTGGTGCACACTGGCAGACCACCATCCTTGCTGATAAATCAATGACCTAGTCTCAGGGAGCATGGACAGCACTCAACTCGGATTCAGGGGACAAGGCAAAGCATTATCAACAAGGATAAGAAGTACTGACCCAAGAGTCAAAAATATCCAAGTTAGAAAGCTAGGCTCTGCCTCGTACTTACTTTCTGAGTTTCAGATTTCTCATATGCAAAAAAAGAAAAGAAATACTTGCCTCCTTCACAGGCAAATATAAAGAAAAGAAGGTCTATGAGTTTTTTTGAAAAAAAAAAAAAAAATACATCACTGTACTGATGTAGAAATGCCATCCCCCATATGATTATTTGGGTCTTTCTGTGAAATTTCTCAGTGAGTCACACAGTTTTCTCTCATTTTTTTTTTCATAACAGGGAAACGTGGTCACACATTATACATGGCTCTACCTTGGTGTCCTTGGATAATCTTGCAGATTGCTACTGAAATTGGTGAGTTCCTCCAATGAGCAGAGTAGATGCACAGGGCTGCCAGCAGCTACCACCCGTTGCACAGAAGCCTACTCTGCAGCAGCCTTGGGACTGGGCCACATGGCCCCAGGAGCAGCCAGAAAGGAGGGAAGGGCAGGTGAAGCCAAAATGCAAGCCAGGCATTTCAACTTCAGCCCTTAGCCAGTGAGCTCATTTTCCATGTAGTCTCTGTTTCCACTAGATTCAATGTCTCTTTAATGTTGAACATACAAAATGTGAATTCATATGATGAGCCATCCAGGTCAAGGCAATGGCGCTTGCCATGGTGGGGCTGTCACCTGGAGCTGGAATTATTGTGAGTCCAAGAATCGAGCCTGAACGGGAGGCTATACTTTGTTCTCTACACCCATGGGCTGCGTGCATGTCCTCAGAGAGAATGGCCCCAGTCTCTGAGGTCTCTCCATCCTATCTCTGAGCCGCAGACGGTTATGGTAATTCAGAGACCGGGCTAGAATCCCAGCTCTGACATGGACTATCTGCATTGCTTTGGGCTTCCATTTTCTCATATATCAGATGGAAATAATAAGAGTACCTAACTCAGAGTGGTAGAAAGATTTAATGAGATCATTCATGTAAAGAACTTAGTTAGTGCTCCTAGAAGCATTCTGTACATGTAAAGTAAAATTATTATCCATGCCTCCACATGGAATAATACAATTTCAAACTTGTCAACATTTCAAGGCTGCTACTGATTGTCCAGGCTTATTCCCACCCCCTCACAAAAATTGTTTGTTATGGCCACACCTACCACCTACAACCTGCTCTGCTTTAGTTGTTCTGTTCCCTCTGCATGGAATGCTGTGATTTTGTGATATCATAAAAACAATATGTATCTGGCCTTCCTTCCCAGTTCCTGGCACAGAGCTCCGAAAACCCTTGGAATTTGCTGAGTAACAGGGGTGAGAGGAGCGTCTTTTGTTATTGCTAAGTCCCTGTCAACCATACCTGAACTTACACAAAAGAGGTGACTTTTGGAAAGCCACTAAGGATGGGAACCAGCCCCACCTGCCTCAACCTCCTTGGGGAGGGGAGAGGGGCTAGAAATTGAGTTCTGTCACCAATGGCCAATGACTTAATCAATTATGACTAGGTAGTAAAGTAATAAAACCCCTAACCAGTGGGGCTTGGAGGACTCTGGGTTGGTGAACACATCAAGGTGCTGGGAGGCTGGGAGGAGCAGAGAGGCCACGGAAGCTTCCTGCCCCTTCCTACCTTGCTCTGTGCATCTGTTCCTGAGTTGTATCCTTCTGTAATAAACTGATAATCTAGTAAGTAAACTCTTTTCCTTAGTTCTGTGAGCTGTTCTAGCAAATTATTTAACCTGAAGAGGGTTTGTGGGAACCCTCCATTTATAGCCAGTCAGTCAGAAGGTTAGGTGACAACCTAGGAATCGCAGTAGGTATCTGAAGGGAGGGACAGTCTTGTGGGACTGAACCCTTCATCTGTGGGGTCTGTGCTAACTCTAGGTTGCTGGTGTCAGAACTGAGCAAAATTGTAGGACACTTAATAGGTGTCTGCTAAGAACTGGAGAATGGTTTCATGTGGAAAAACTCACACATCTGGTATAAGAAGTGCTGGTATGAATGTACAAAAAAAAAAAAAAGAGTGTTGTTTTTTTTAATGTCTTTACCAACTTTTACTTCTTGCTGCATCCTTCAAGCAGCAATTCAAGGCCATCTCATCTAGGCAGTCTTTTCATATATACCTCTCCGGATGCGATAGGTGTCCACTCCTTTCTGCCTTGTTTCATGCATGAAAATGAAGTCTGTCTCCCACCTAGATCGCGAGCATTTTGCAGACAGGGCCTGAGTTCCTTCATTTTGCTATCGCTCCCTGTATCACCCAACAGAGAGTTGATGCTCAGTAAATGATGACTTAGATTATAAATGAACAAATACATTCAACATATTGAGATACTGGCATTGTGCACAGACTTATGAGGTGTCTGCTGACATAGATTTCACAGATTTCATAGCTTCAAGGAAAAAAATGTCTGGCGTCCTCAAATGTTCTTCCGCCGGTGGATGAATTTCTCACATCTCCATTCATTCATTTGTCCATGCATGGGCCCAACACTACACTGGGTGCCAGGATTACAAAACATAATCAGACCTGGCCCCCACACTGAGGCTGACGGTTTTGAGGCCCTGTTGATTTCAGACAGCATGTACACAGGGGGTCATTCTCCAAATGTCCTTTACACCTTCATAACATGAATGAAGGATCGCAAACACATTTTGGCTGGGGTGCTGAGGGAGAAAAGAGAAGCACCGGAGGTCCCTGGGCATCCTGGGGGGCGGGAGGGAGGGCAGTTAGGGAAAGGATGAGCGTCACCAAGAAGTTAAGGAAACAGCTAGAGGAGGTGAAGTCAGAATAAGTCTTCCCAAGACACAGCTCTCAAAGAGCTGACCAAAGGATAAGGCTTATGAATAATTGGCCTTAGTGGGAAATAGACCTGAAAATAAGCATGCTCTACAAGAAAGAGTCTACCTTAGAGTTAAATTGACCTGGGTTTGAATCTCATCTCTCCACTTAGTAGCTGTAAAAATGTATGCGAATCCTCAAAATCTCTCTTCTTCAGTTTCTTCCATCTGTACAACGGAGACGGATGGCCTTATAGTATTTTCCTGATAGTTAAATAAAACACAGTAGCAGATAACCAGTTAAATTGTATGTGCTTGAAAAACTTTGTCACTCTTTTCTGCTCTCCCACTAGGCACAAAGCACTCCCTGTGTGTGGATGCATTTGCAATCCATGTGGCCCCGTAGGTGTCAGAGAACCCACCAGTCATTGTCCAGAAAGCTGCTCACATATGAGTCAGAAGAGCAGGAGCTGCGGGCGAAGCAGAGTCAGTCTGGGCAGGATGTGGCTGGAGTGCTTGAGTCTACACCAGGTAAGATGGCCTCTCCCATGGATACCCTTTCTAGAACCAGGCTGAGGAGGAGACTAGGATGGATTCTCTACAACAGGAGCCCAGGCCCTCCTGCATTGTCCTTGGCAGCTCCCAGCAGCAGGAGGAATTGAATGGTCGGGCAGTGCTGGCCCCCTGACTCCAGCTCCTAGCCCTTGGCAGCCAGAAGCTGGTCCCACTGCTCCCCGAGAGCCCAGACTGACACTATGGGCTGGCATGTAGGGTGAGAGGTGTCGGTGGGACCGTGCTTCCTTCAAACGTGCAATTTCAAAGTCTATGAGGATGTCGTTGGCATGGAAGAGAGTCAGGGGCAACTGGAACTGTGGAATTTCCAATTATAAAAGGTCCCATTCAGCGCTGCATGCCCTGTTGCACAACAAGGGAACAAGGAGATATTTGATGGCATTTAAAAGCCTTGAGCTCAAAACAAAGGGACACAACTTTCTCTGCTTTGTCTTCTGAGCTTTCAGGCCTGTCCTGGGTGATGGTAGGTCATGAAAACAAGCGACAGCTTATCCCACCTGCCTTGGCAGAAAGCTTGCTTGTCAGCATGGACCTGGAGGCAGTGCTCTGTGACATGGGTTTCAAAGCTCCAGCATCCATTTCATCTGGATAGGAAGGATCTGGATTAAAGACCCAGTCGTCCAATGCAGTAATATTAGCTCTCTGAGACTCATCTCTTTCCCTGATCCCAGTATCCAATCCATTGCCAAATCCTAATGAGTTCTTGTACCACTCCCATCTCCAACCCCACTGCGCTGTCAGTGTATCCCATGGATGCTGAAGTGACCCGAGAAGCACAATCACTGAGACCATGTCTGGAAAAATTTCAGAACAGTCAAAAATCGCAGTGTCACCCTGACCTGAACTTACGTTTAACAAGTTATTCCAATAAGCTGGATGAGCAAAAGCGTGTTCAATACACATTTTTTTATTTATTTCTCAGAGCAAACTTACCCAGATGAGGGAACAGAAACTCGGAAAGTTTGTCTAAGATCTAGCACCATTAAGAGGCAGAGTTAATTTTCACCCGTCAGCACTCTCCTGCTGCTCTGCCCCTACGGCCCCTCACATACATTGTTCGCCTCTGTAATAGGTTTTCCACCTTACCCTCCCCCCACGCACCGTGTTATCATGTGGAGGGCAGGAACCGTGGCGGTATTGGTGGTTACTGCTGGAATCCCTGGAGTGCCTTCAAAGCTCTTAGCACAGAGCTTTTGAAAAACTGACTCTAAAAATAATTCAGTTATTTCTACCAAATATATACATATCGATCCGTATCTGAATTTGTTAGTCTTTCCATGTAGCAGTTGCTCATATCCCATTTCTAATTGAGAAGTTTCATACAGCACAGTAAATGTGCACCTTCAGAAGTATAATTGTCTATTTGGAAGCGTGACACCTTTCTGTTTCACCAACGTAGTATTCTGTGCAGAGAGAAAAGGTAATAACTTACATGCCAACTCACCACTGGAAAAACGAGGACGCCCAAGAAAACTTTACAATGGAAATCTTGTGTTTCTGGTGCACATGTTCAGTCAGAGACATGAGATGTGAAAGAATCTTCGTCTGCAGGAACGATGCCAGCTCCTCTCTCCTGCATATCCTCTCTGTGGATTAATCACCAGGCCCTGGAACCACCATGTGACCACTGTGTGGGGCGCCTTCTTCCCTGAAACAATGAAGTTCTGTCTGATTGTCTTTGGGAGGCATTTACAGCTCCGGGACATCGCTCTGTTTTATTGAAAGTACTCAGCCCTGGCTTCTTGGGACATGGCTGGAAGGGCTGTGGGGCTGGATTGGGCAATAACAAATGTTCCAGTAGGACACTGAGACATTCTTAGCGTGGGGGGCGCCCAGCAGGGACACAGCTGGAAAGGTGAGGAAGGCGAGAGGGTATCCACAAAGCCCAGTGTGAGCGTGCTGTTCCATCAAGCAGATAAAGCCTCGAGTGGCCTGAGCTCAAGTCCTGAGTGGGGTCTTCCCCACTTAAAGGTGACGTGATGGGAAGGAGGAACACAACTGCTGGAGCCTCCCCTCTTTTACTCAGAAAGGGATGAGATGAAATCCTTGCTATTCATCTGGCTGGGGAGAGCTCTGGAATGCGGTAGCTCTGCCCGAGGGGCTTTGTGGAGTATACACAGCAACACTGTCATTCCCAGAAGGACGTGGCAGCCGCCTTGCACAGTAGGCTGGCCCCCTCCACCCCCATGTCTAAGAGCAGCAACCGAGAGTTCTTAAAACAATAAACAGCTGGCTGTGGGCTCCCTACGCAAACCCCAGAATTCTAGTAAAATTCTACTTGACTAAACAGGTTTTAGTCCACAGCACAGGAAACTCAGAGGCCTCCCACCCCCACCCACTGTGCCTGGGCACCCATTACAATATTGTCCCAAAGCTTCATGTCTGGGAGACTATCTCCTATGAAGCAGCCAAGTGCAGGGGGATTAAAAGGTCTTCAGTTAAGCAATCTTGTTCTCCATCTTTGCAATACACAAACACAAAGGTGACAGGGACTCTGAGTCGCATGTGGACATGACTTCATGCTCCCGTGTCTGAGTGGACCCCTCTCCACAGGCGGTACTCACCAACCTCACTACCTCAGAGCTGGCAGCAGGGAGGGCATGGGGTGAAAGATGGGGAAGGGCAAGACTCTCGGTTAGGTTCATAACAAATATTTCTTCAGCAACTCTGCTCTGAATGTCCAGAGCGATGTTGGGGCGAGGATGACAATAGTAACTTGATAGTATCTGGATAAATGACTTAACTTTTCTGGGCCTCAGTTTCCCTATCTATAAAATGGGGATAATAGCCCTAACATGAAAGTCTGAGACTTTAGGTACAAGAGTCCATTTGGCCCCTTCATTACAGATCGCTGAGAGTGAGGCCCTCTCTTTTCATGCTCCTGGTTCTTTTTCAGTAAAAAACAGAGGTATTAGGTTGGGGCCCTTTGAGCTCAGCATTCCAGAACCAGGGCAGGGCTGAGGGAGAATATGTCTCCTAACAGTGATTTTGAGATAAGTTTTGCTTTCTGTTTTTGTAGGTCAGAAGGAAACCAGGGAGATTAACTCTCTGGCTAACTCCTGAGAAAAAGTGTCTCCATCCACACAGGTCTAAGATGCTATCAGTATAGAACGTTCCACCTTTACTAACATTTCTTATCTTCTGTCATCTGCATGGTGACTGTGAAAAATGCTCTCCGTGGGTGTTTCTGATTCATTTTTGTGATGGTCCCATGATGTCTGAAGAAGTTAAAGTTTAAACTCTCTCCCTTCCCCTTGGCCTTTCCAGCTCTGTGGATCCTGCCAGTGACAGGCTGATTCCTAAGGCCTGAGTTTTCTAAAAATGCTGATGGCCTGACCAGGGCAAGTGGCTCTCTGTTTGCCGAGGAGAACACTGTCCTGCTTTTAAATGGGTCTCTTATGCAGCAGCAATAAATGCGACCCAGCCCTCAGTGCCGCCGTTTTAGTTTTTCAGTGGTGTTATGAAGATCTCTATCTAGGAATAAACTTCCTCAGAGATAAAACAACAAGCTTGAGCTCTGCATACAATAGTAACATTGTCTTGGGAGTTGAGACACTGCTCCTACGGGCTCTCACAGAACTCAGTGTCCTCTTCCCATTGGTGCTGGCAATTTGTGTATTGTTCGGGAACCAGCCCTGAGCAGTGAGAGAAGCGTCAGTCTTGGGGGTCCTCGAAAACATTAAAGTTGACCTGCAGTCTCCAGGGAACAGGGAGAAATTTTTTTTCATGTGATGTGTTGTGACTGCCACACAGGCCGGGATGCAGTCTGCTGCCTGTCCCTCCGTTTCAGCCTCGAGTGCATGCAGGTCAGGTGTGCGAGTGTATGCAGCCCACACGTGTAAAGGTGCTGGCCTGTAGTGGTTCACGTGTGTTTACGCCGGTGTGTGTCTGTGTGAAGAGTGTGTCTGGCTGTGAGCACGGATGTGGGGGAGGGTTGCCCGTTTGGGGTGCAGAGGAGGTGAATGTCAGCACTCGAGGGCACACTCATGCCCAGGGATGAGTGTGCAGGTGCATATGGGCACACTCACCCGTGTCAAGTGTGTTTTGTGATTGGGGAAATGGGGTTTTATAGTGACGTGTGACTGTGGACAGGCCCGAAGGACGATCGGTCGTCACCCTTGGTTCAGTGAAGACACCACTGGCCCAGCCCAACCCCAGTGATCAGACTTGTCCATTGATTGCAGAGGTTTCTCCCAAATACCTACTATGTTCAAAGTCCTACGTCAGACACTGTCAAAAAAGTAGGGAAAAAAGGGAAGAGGCAAAGTTTGCGTTTTCAAAGTGGCCAGCACATAGTTTGAACACTGCGGTCTATGTACTTGGAAGGTGGAACGTACCCCAGCAGCCAGGAGCCGGTGAAGGCGGCCGTCGTGATGCTAAGATACCCACCTGCGACCTCACTTGAGGATGTCTCTAACTATAAAATGTATGGCAGCAACAAAAAGGAACATTTCCAACATGCTGAGTGAATTCTCTGAAATGTAAGTGATGTTCTTTTTGTCTATAATTAATTTAGACTTTGTCTTGTAAGACCAGCTTATGTAATTAAATGACTAGTTGTAAGTGTGAGACTGGCTTTTGGTTTCTCCTCATTAAGGAACTGGCAAGGACGGTGCAAGGACAAACTAAGATGATGATGATGATGATCATAGTACTAGATCAGTAATAGATTTGTACGTATTAAATCCTTAAATATTTGGGCTCTGAAGGAAGTGATTTACATAGTATTGCATAATGAGTTTGGATTGTGTCTCCGTGCAGTGGGGAACTCTAAAAAGAGACCTGATGAAGGAGAGATCTGAAGGGAGACCCGGGGGAGAATTGGCAGAGAACGCCATGGGCATGGGCACCTGGCTCATTTCCCACAGGTCTTTGCTTTCCAAGAAGGCCTCCCTCCAGAGACTCTAGGCTTTGCCGTTCGCCCCAGCAGTCTGTTCATCATTGTGGGAGACTGAAGAGGAGGTCACTCCTTAGGGACGGCTTGTGCATGAGTGATGGTCGTCCCTGTAGTTGAGACAGTTATTCAACCCCCAGCCCATTCTACCTCCAGATAGTCTACTCCCAGCTTACTGCTTTAGAAAAACCTGTCCTGAAATACAGACCCCACTATATGTTATGCTTCCACAGGGGGTAGGCTTTCACAGTAAGCACGGATGTTACGTTGGTCCCAGCAGCTCCATAAGTATCCATATAAATAACCATATCTCCTCAAATTTGTAGAGTTCTCTGTTATTTATTTATGTGAAGCACTTTCACATTGACGATTTGCTCAATCAAAACAACAGTTGCCCTTTGAGGTAGGTAGAATTTGGTCAGCCCAAGAATATTCCAAGGTAGATCAACCAATGCGAAAAGAGTAACAGACTATTAATTGCCAAAAACATCTACCCATTAGAAGGCATCTACTGTTTGCAACTGTGCAATAATCAATACATTATAACACATTCTACTGTGTTATGGGGAAGCCCAGTCAGTCCTGTGATGGCAGAACGTGTGGCCCCTGGAGGAAACCATCACACGGAACTGCCTTGCTCAGGTGGACAAGAATCAAGGCTAAGGGTGGGCCTCTTCTAATATTCAAGCAAGGCTGAGATTACTAAGGACCAAATGGTAATAACAGTAACATCAGTGACTTTCATCCAGGAATTTACATGCTGTCAATATTCCAAAATTACTATGCTTATTTTTATGTCACTTCCGGTTAAAATGAACCCAAAAGAGTTTTTGTAAAAAAAAACAAAACAAAAAACCAACATCACAATTCAAGTTTTTCCTGTATGCTAGGGACATGTTTCTGAGTATGAGTGTGAATGCTCCCTGACCTCAACTTTTGACCTAGAAAGGAATGCAAGATGAATCCACAGTGTCTCAGGTAAATTAAGCTGCTTTTATGAGGTTGTTGGCAATGCTGTGTGAGCCTCTGCACTGAAAGTGTTGCCAGTGAGGATTGGAAACAATGTCTAGTTGGTTTCTTGTTAATTGAAAGTGTGCTATACAAATAAATTAAATCAAGTCGATGCTCATTTCGTTGACTAGATACTTTCTTTTTAAATGTAATCCTGGATGATTCCTTAGGGGAATTTCATATAGGGAAAGATAATTTGTAAGCAATTTTTATTTCCACCCACTAAATATTAATATATTTCCCTTCCTCCAGGGGTCATAGCTGGATCTAGTTCTATGATTTTCTTGCCATTTTCTTGGCACAAGGCCAAAATCACCCTGAGCTTCAAAATCTAAATTTCTATAGTAGTTTAACCTTGATCTCCTCTGCAGTGGAAGGCCATGGGTCTTCCTGAGCAATGGCATGGCACATAGGAAGAGATATTTAACTCCATTACTCCTTGCATGGAAAGAATATTATCGATAGAAAAGACCTCTAAATAATAGCTGTGTGGGAGGGAGAGTGGTATGTAGAAAGAACTTTGGCTAGGAGTCAGCAGATGAAGAAAATCTGATCTTCTAATAATTTCTCTGGCACTGATTCACTGTGTTACTTTGGGCAGGTTACAACCTCTCTCTGGGCCTCTAATTTTTCCTCTATAAAATAAAGCTTTCTAAATATCCATCCAGGCTTGGCATACTATGGGGTTTCCATTCTAGTCCCAATGTGTAGCTTATGATAAAATGACTTTTCTTTCTCCTAGTTTTTTCAACTGTCTAGTGTCAAAGAAGAGACAAGGTGTTGTGAGAGGCCCCACAAAGCTTGTGGGAACTCCTTGCTAAAGAAGAAGCAACACCTGGCACAAAGAGAGACCTGCGTCTTCGGATCTTTCACAGTAAAGGGGATGAGAGAACCTGACCAAAGTAGGATGGGAAATCACTGAGCCCACGGCCAGAAGGAAAACCCTGAAGCAGCTACAAACACATCCATTCTCTACCCCAAATCAATCACTGAACTAAAGCAATATACATGTGACTTTTAAAACTTAGATGTCATAAATGATGCCCCTAACGTAAAAAGATATATATTCCATTGGGGACACTGGAAAATGTTAAGATAAATGTTCTCTTTATTTTGTAGGGTTTTGAATATCCTTCAGGGAAGCGTTTCTGTTTGCCTTGATGAAACACGGCTGGGGCTTATTCACGGCTCAGAGATGAGGAAGGATGTCTCCATCTCACCCAGTGATTTATGAGGCTGACTTGAACATTTCCAAATGAGATTTTTTTTTTTTAAGAAATTTTGCCAGCTTATTTTTTTTCATCTCCTTCTTGGTAGCAATTGAGATTTTGAATTCAGTGAATATATGTTAGACACTGTTTACTTGAACTTTCTAAAACAAACTGATCATCTTGGGTGTAACAGAAATGCTCTCTTTTTACGTTACTGTTCCCATGCCTCTCTGCAGAGACTCGCCAACACAAACACCTACTTACAGGCCTGCACTCCACCACTGGAAGCTCTTTGGTGACTCTGCCATTGGATTTCAGTCGATAAATTTGCATTTAGCGCTTAATTTGTTCAGTATGCCTTACTAATTTGGCAATATTTATTTTGGCCCAGAAAGCATAAGGCAGCTAAGTTCTTTTGTTTGGTTTGGTGTATTTTTTTTTTTTTCATTTTCATAAAAGGATTTGAGATATGAAAACGTTACAATGTCATGGACAGGACTGGTTTCCTGTTTATGAGTCACCATAAATATGAAAGGTGCTGGGTGACATTTCTCAGCTGAGAGAGTCCATACAGCCCTGTGTGGAGAGCAAATCCTCAAGCAGGGTGGTCTTGAGGTGACATGCTGACCTTGTATAATGTCAAGAGGAATTATTGTTAAAGTACAGTAGCCAGATACCGCACACACACACACACACACACACACACACTCACACACACAACTGTAACGTTTTCTCTCATCCTCACTATTATAGAGATGAGAGTTTTACTGTCATACCTTTGTGTTCTTAAAATCAACCTTCATCTTCATCTTTCAGGAAAAAATGGGGCAAAATTGATTCATGTCCGTCGCTTTTTTGTTTGGTTGGTTTGTGTTTCCTTTCACAAGACTCCTCCACAGAAACAAATCCTCCCCACAACACAGTACCCAGAAAGTTCTCTCATTAGATATGGGGTTGCAGCCCTGTGGCCCCTTTTCTTTCCCTACAAGGAACGCTGCAGCTCGCTGGGCCCAGCACAGGCCGTAAAGAATCAGTATTAATTGCTGAGAACACAGTCATTACCAGACTCAGCTTTGTGTGTTCAGGGAAGAGTGGCCCCCAGTTTCTGAGTTTTACACTGTTTGCTGGAACATAGTGGGCAAATAGAATGCTCCCTAGAGAGGAGGCTGTTCTCGCTCACAGACAAGTGGCTTTGATGCCTGACATCTTGTGAAAGTCTCAGAAGAATTGAGCTTATGGCATCAGACTACATCCATCCGTCTTAGCTCTGGTCTCTTCCAACTCCCAACCCACCAGCACTCAGAAGTTGGTCTGACATATGAAGACCGCATTTTGTTTTCTTTTTTCTTTTTTTGCAAAATGAATCATGAACAGCAGTGCTATCGAGGCTGTTATTTCTCCTCACACAAGTAGAACTCGGCCCATGAAATTCTGAAGGCCCTTTTCAGATCACTAAACTCCTACCCACTCCTGAACATGCCATGGCTTTTGTTTTTAGTCCAGCTCCATAAAATTGCCAACTATTCCATCTGCCCACAATGCCCTTCTCCAGGCTTCTCCACTGAGCAAACTCGTACGGGCCCTCCAGTAGCCACTTCAATGTAACCACTTCTGTGAGGCGTTTGCCAACTTCCCAGCCAGAGAAGTCCTTTCCCTTGATCTTTCTACTTTCATTTGTCCTTTTTCCCATGCATGCCTCATTTCATTTATTCAAAGGGTACATATTTTAATACCATCTGTGTGCCAAACATCATGCAGGCCACTTTTCTGAGACTACTGCCATGTTTATCTATGAATATTGTCGTTTATACCAAACAGTAGGTCTTAGGAAGTCAGGAGCTTTATCATTTATATGTTAAAATCCCAGGTTTGCACAGCAAGGTTCATGGTGCTCAGAAATTGTATTTACAGTAAACAAAATAATGCCGTGCACTCTGTTGGTTCAATCCAAACTAATCATTGTTTATCTGATAATCGTTCACCTACCACTAGATGACAAGCCATATTTAAGCCTAAGTAGTTATGCTTCCAAGTACTAGCCTTGAACACAGGAAGCACTAGATGTTTCATGATTTATACTTGGGAAAAGTAAGGTCTCAATTTCTTTGTCTGTAAATACAGAAAAAAAATGCTTACATTTTTAATGTGAGAATAAAATAAAATAACATGTAAAATGCATTCTGCACTTATACCAATGTTCTATGAGTGACGGCCTTTCGTCTTAATGATCAATATGTTTGGGAATCTTGTCAAAAATAACAACATGAAGTTTTAAAATGACACGTAGTGGAAATTAGAAGACCATCACCAGGGCTGGACTGAATGGCTCAAATGCAATGAATGCTGTCCACCTTTTGTGTCAGCAAGACTACTCTGGGGTCATGTCAAACAATCAAGACGCTGTCATTATCATTCAGTTACTTAGATAAAGTCTCTTGCAGATGTAAGTTTGAAAAATGACCAAGATACGCAAAAGGAGTTCTAGAGCATGCAACTAATCGACAGGAATTCACTCCCATCGGTAACAAGCCCCTGTGCAATGGCCAAGGCCTTGCAGTCTTTAAGCCACTGTTTCAGAAGAGCTTCGAGGACTGTACATTTTCCCCAAGGGCGTGAACTGGCACCTCGGCAGAAAGGGTGCGATTTGCGCTGGGACAATAGGCATAAGTAGAACCATCCTAGGCCCATTGGGCTGTGTGATTGCCCTCTTATTAATTCATTTAAAGAATACAGATTTTATTTCTTAAAAAGGTTTTAGGTGTCATCATGAAATGATGTGATTCATGCTTCTAAGAGCTTACTCTGACGGGTGTATGGAGCAAGCCTGGGAGGTGAATGAACCAGGATGCAGGCAGGTAAGTAGGGAAGCTGTGGCAGTAGATGAGGCCAGAAATGGTGATGTAGACTAGGATGAGGGCATCAGGTGAGAGAGTCTACAGACTAGCGGGGAAAACGGAGATGGAAGCTGACACTTTAATTTAAGGAAAGCTTTGCCTCATAGCAGACATTTTATACATGTTTGTCCATTCATCCATTGCCATATTCAACCAATACTGGAGCAGCACTCTAGACTGGCAACTGAATACTAAAACACACGTTCTTCCCCAATCTTCATACCCAACCATGGGCACTATAGCATAATACAGATCAGTTCTCTGTAAATTAACCGATTGATTCAATACAGTTTCTTTAACACATTGCGTACGGATCATGAGAATCTTCACGAGGGATTTAAACCCCGCCATACGCAACGTGTTAATACTTTCAACAAGATTTTTGTGAAAAAAGCAATTTGGCCCTAATAGTTTTACAACTAATGGAATGCAAATTAAAAGTTACAAGATGCAATCTATCAATTTAGCCAACAAGGAAAATGTTTCAAAATATCCACTTGGAAAATATATGGAGAAATATATTCATAAAAATCTGATGAGCAATTTTAATAACTACTGTAATTTAAAGTGGCATAATTTTTAATACAGCAGGTCAACTTCTAGAAATGTATATTATTTAATATGTGAGAAATTTTTCCATGATGTTACCCTCATTTTCTATATTTTCATAGTCTTTTTTGCCTGCTTATTCTTTTAGGTAACTTAAAAAAACATTTTCTCCTAATTTACTTAGAATTATTTTATTTTATTATCCTATATTTGAATTCTTCAATTCACATTTAAATTATCATTTTTATTAATAATAAAAATTAAACCTATGTATTTGTCTTTGAGTATAGATTTTGATATACAATATTCTAAAATGTTTGTTTCCCAGTAGTATTTTAGAATAAATTATTACCTAAGAAGAGTTTTATTTTTGTTTTAATTGAAAAAATTATTTTTTGATTAAAGAATTGTAGAAAAATACATTTTTATTGCACAGTCTTAGAATTGCCCCAATAAAATTACTTTTGTATGTTTTGGAATTTATTGAGATTTTCTTTGTGATCTAGCTTATGATTACTTAAGTGTCCATTGGACATTCCCATTTTTCTTTGTATCTCTAGTTGATTTTCCTTTATATATCTAACATGATATTAAATAAAGATTGATATCTGTTACTACATATATTATGGATTTAGGGTTTGATTTTTTTTTTAAGGATAATGTTGTATTAGTTATGTTTTGTTTGTTTTTTCCTGTATATTATGGTATTTTAACATCTTAAAAAATCTTTCTGGCTGGATCAGACTGCCGCTCCCAGGGACTGACCAATGCTTAGTGATAGCAGAGGACTCAGCACGAAACACGCCTTTTTAAAATTATTTTTTCATTTTAGCTTTATTGAGGTATAATTAACATAAAATGTAAGGTATTTAAAGTGTGCGTCGTGATGATTTCATGTACCTGTACATGAAAGGATTCCCACCATCTAGTTAAGTAACACATTCATCACCTCACATTTATCTTTTTTTTTGGGGGGGTGAGAACGTTTAAATCCTACTCTCTTAGCAAATTTCACTTATTCAGCACAGTGTTATCAAGCATAGTCACCATGCTTTACATTAGATTCTCAGAACTTATTGATCTTATAGCTGAAAGTTTGTACACTTTTACCAACCTCTCCCTATTTCTTCACCTCCAGCCCCTGGGTGCTAATTTCACTTAGTATAATGTCTTCCAGGTTCATCCATATTGTTGCAAGTGGCAGGATTTCCTTCTTTATCAAAGCTGAATAATATTTCAGTACACACACACACACACACACACACACACACACACCACATCTTCAGGAATATGCCTTTGATATACAAACTAACAAATCCAGAGAGATCCAAATAGGAGTACCCTCTGTTTGGCCCCTTCACCCCAGGAAGCATTATTTCTCTGCTTTACTCATCCCAGAGCTAGGTACCAGGCAACTAGCAATTACCCCTATAGTTTAAAGCTACCAAAATTATTCAAACTAGCCAATCCTAAACTGTTTACCCTTCCCTGTCCCATCATTAAGGTTTTGACCTAAACGTATCACTTACTTCTATGACCTGTTGTCTGTACTGTGGCCCTGTGTGTCAAGCCAAGCCTCTCACTTTTAGGGGGAACTGTGAGTAACATTAAACTTTTCTTTCAATGGCATTGACCTCTCTATGTCATCACTGAGTCACCTTTATACATTAAGTCCCAGGCACAGAACACATATCTGCCCAGTCAACACTTTCACTGAAATTACTCTTTGCCTAAAATTGATTATTCCTATCTATATATTTTTCAGGGTTCAATCAGGAAGCAGAACCTCTCTAAGTATCACAGAGTCAAGAGTTCGTGACAGGAATAAGCCTTTACCTCATTATGGAAGAACCTGGGAAAGTAAAGTTCTGGATAGAGGAATAGAGGAGCAGAGAAAAACCACTCACCAACTCACCAGAAGCACTGCCTCGGGTGGAAAAGTTGCAGTTTGCAGGGAAATCCAGGAACGTGGAGCTGCCAGAGTGGGACCATGAAGGGAAGTGCGTGGAAAAGTGTATGGAAAATTAAATCCTCTGCTTAACTAGTATTTATTCTGTAAATCTACCGCCGAGCTTCCGGTGATGGGCCTAGAGAGGCTATTGGTCCACTGGGCCAGGAAAAACAGATGGCTGGAGGGATGAGAACAAGCCGGAACCCTCTAATGCCTCTCCGTCTTCCTGCTTGCCCATGTAACCACAACGACCTTCAGAGAGCAGCAGCTCAGTTCTGCCCGGCAAATGTCCAGTGAATTCCTGTTTTGTCCTACTCTCACTTGGGAACAGAGAGAAGGGGATTCTCAGAAACAATTCTAGAGTAACCAAAACACAGCACCAACCTCTAAATCTCTCTGCTTTCATTATATTTGCATTTATCAAATCAATCTTTGCCCATCTTACTATTCTGATCTTGTCTCTGTTATTTTGGTCCAAGCTTGTCCCTTCTAAAAAGCAGACATTTGTTCTAAAAATGTTATTTTTGTTCCCCAAAGAAAGTAGAATCTTTTAATAAGAATGTTAAAACCATTTGCCTTTATTTTCAAAATGAATTAGTGTTATTTTTTTCCTGTCACCTTTTTTGTGCTTTGTATTTGTCATTTATATTTTATATTTCTTGTGTTTTTCAACTTTGAGGTCTTTGCTTTTATCTCTTCCTGCACTTTAATTGGTTCACATCTGGTTTTTATTATTTTAATGATTACTTTTAAGATTTTAAAAAATATTCTTAAACATATATCTATCAGTCTAACAAGATCAAGACAAAAGATGGAGGTATAATTGAAATAGCATTAACTAGGAGAATAATCAGATGCCAATTTAAATCCAGCCCCTGCTGCAGGTAGCCATGTAAAGTCTCCATGTCTATTTCTTCTGCTGACCTTGAAGGATTGTTTGTGGTCCAGTAGTGAGTGATGCAAGAATAGCGCCTCAAATATTATTATTACTGCTACCAATTTTAAATGCCCACTATGTGCTAGGCTGTGCATACTCCTTGTGTTACCTCATTTAATTCTCACAACATCCCTCCAAAATAGTCATTACCATTCTCATTTTACATTAGGTTGGTACAAAAGTAATTGTGGTTTAAAGGTTAAAAAAAAAAAATTTGCAAAAACCACGATTACTTTTGCACCAACCTTAATAGTTCAGTAAACTGCGATTCATGAAAGGTAAATGACTTGTCAAGGTTGCAATGCTAGCAAGGCTCAGAATAAGATTCAAATCCAATTCTCTCTTACCTCAAGCAAATCCTCTTAACCACTAATAAAAATATAGATGTACTCTTTTCCTAAGTTTTCTAAGCTCTGAGTCATACCAACTTAACGAGCATATTTTCGGAAAGGAATCATTTTGCATGTATACTCAATACTGAGGGTGCCAAAAAATGTATACAAGTGGACACTTTGGTCAACGTTGCTCAAGTAGTAGTTCACCGTAATCAGAAGTGTCTGGACGCTGATGGTAACCACTTTGAGCACCTCTTGTAACTGCAGAAGTCAAACGTGACTTGTATTCATCTTTTGTTATCGGTGTATATTATTACAATTTTAATACTGTTTTCCTTTCTTAAAATGTGTATACATTTTTTTGGCACCCTCTGTATATTGCAATTATTGTATAACTGTCATCTTCGATTCTCCCCACATGTAAAATGTTTAACGTACTTTTACTTACCCCTCCTACTCCCCCACCTTGCCCTCTTTCATCACCTCATCCATTGTCATCCAGGCCACAGCCCCACCCACAGTACCCTGTCACCTCAGACACTAACCCCTGTAAAGCAGAGGGGCCTTGAGTCCTGCTAAAGATTGGATAATTCTGAATTGATTGGCAGATAGTGGAAGAAGGAAATCATCTTTCTTCTTGCTTTAGTGGAAGCAGGTTTTCACTGTTCTCTGCAACATCACATGAGCAGGCCTTAGATGATGTTTTTCCATACCGACTCCAGGTCCTGCAGTTATAGATGTAACTCCAGGTTCTGGATAAAGTGTAGGTGTTACTCCTAAGTGTTAGTGGAGGTGTGAGTTTTCATCTTCTCCTGGGTCTCCATGGGAATTTTAGAGGGACTTTGAAAGTTCCAATTGGATCTTGAGTTTCAGATGCTTGTCATTAAAATAATAATAACAATAAAATTCTAACCAAACCCATTGAGTCAAATCTAGGCTCTTCAGCCTCAGAACTGAAAAGGTTAAAATTGTGTGGGTCGCTTTTTTAGAGACAGAATGTTGGTAGAGTAATAACAAGAGCAAGGCTATTGGCATCAAACATACTTGAAGTTTGAATGCTGGCTTCAACTACTGTTAGGTGGGAGGCCTTGGGCAAATCATTGAACCTTTCTGTACCTCACTTAACTCATCTGTAAAATGCCTACCTGGCCAAGTATAATAAGGACAATAAAAAGTTACTAGCACAAAGAAAATATTCAATGGATGGTAGTTGCTACTGGGGTGAGGTATGGTTTCTGTTATCACTCTCACATGAATTGTTTTTTTTTATTCTGGGTAATTTTGTGGTGATTGCCCAGCAAAAGCAAAGTCCTATCAAGTCCCGTGGCATTGGTCCACATGAGCTTTCTTAACTGTATACATAGATTACAAACTACTTAGTTGATTTACACATTTCTGCAGCTGAAGAAAAATATTTACTGGACAGATTAAATTGAATTAAAACAAACAGATTAAAAGGAGTCTGTAGGCTGCCCCTCAACTCAACAAGGGACAAGTTGCCTTGTTCCGAGTAGCAAGCTCATGCCAACAGCTTGACTAATTTAGCAGTAACATGAGGAGGTGTGACTAGAACTGCAAAAGGGACTGAAATGCTTGAGGAGGGTTTTTCTCTTCACATTGTATTCACATCACAACTCTGGGGATAGGCTTACCTCACTAATTCAGACCACCATAGACAAGGGAAGCAAAGTTTGCATGAGAAAACCTTGCCTTAAACACCTATGATGTAGGACAGCTAAGTTTCCATTACAGGTGGTACCATCTTATAAATAAGTTATTTTATTTCAAAGGTGAAATGTTAAGTTAGCCCTTTATAATTCAGACCAGATTTTCTTATAAATGGAAATTTATATTTGGCGATCAGGTGATCAGCTCCCAGGTTGGCCACACAAGTATTTCTAATCCAAAGAGCATGATGGGATAAGTGCCACACCCAGACATTTAGCCCAATGAAGCAGTGTTCAGTAACCAGATTGTTTGTTTGCTCTCTTGCTTTTTTTAAACAGTCCATATAAAGTTTAATTCTCTTCAGGTACTGTTTACTGTTGTTAAAACAGTACTTAATGGCCATGAAGAATATTGTTAAAATAACACAGATGCTTCTATGGGTTTTCTAGCAACTTCTAGTCTAAATTATATTCTCTGCATTAGCTTAGTTATGTCACAGGAAGTACTGCTTAACCCCAAATTTACCAAACGGCATTCCCTAGCTCAGTATTCCAGGAGATGTGACTACTTCTAGGGGGGAGAAAAAGTTAGTTTGTAAAATGAAGTTGAGAAATGCAACACGCAAAACCCCGTCTAGGAGATTCACAATGCACACTCAGTTATTAAAGACTCCTAGGTAAAGAAAACTTTCAAACTTCCCCTGAGCAGCTGTCATTAAAATTAATTTTAATCCATAACAAGTTTTTGTTTCCTATAACCCTAATTAAAATTCTGAGAATAATGCTCAGGGAGACACTAGATTGGAAAGTGACAGTCTACTTATTTCCACCCAGTATGTGTATGTTGCCTAATAGCCACAGTAGAACAACAGCCCAATGCATAACCTTTCAGCTGCATTCAGTACTATAATACAGAAACAATTTTCTATAGCTGTGTCACAGGTAACTTGAATTTTTACAGACTGTCCTGAGAAGGTAATGATTGTGTCTTCCATAGAATTCAGGGGAAAATGAAATGTAAATTCTGTGGGAAGGTACAATAATTTCTCTTACTTCTATCTCTGGAGTTTCATCCATGACTTTGGAACAGCATCTTCCCCAAGAGAATTTGTTCACAGAGAAGCTTGGTTCAGTGTTCGCTCATAAGCAGGGGACTATCAATATATACTGGCACTCCTACTGCTGAAAATACTCTTTGCAAGATAGATAGGTGCTAGATAGATAGATGATAGATAGATAGATGATAGATAGATAGATAGATGATAGATAGACAGATAGATATACAGATAGATATACAGATATATTGGCTGCTTCTAGTGTTTTCAATATTATTTTCATTCTTCTTTTCTCAAGGAAATAGCCTACTCTTCCTGCAGTCATTATTATTCTGAAAATGTATGTAAAAACCCTGTCCCCAAATGGTAGTGGAAAAGTAAACTTGAGTTAGGGTCTCAAGCTCCGAAGGAGAGGGTCATAAATTAAAGAGAATTTATGCTGTGCTGATGGTCCAACAGTTAGGCAGTGACGAGTCCTATCTCTTCTTGTACGGGAAGTATGCATGCTGGCTAGGCAAGGCCAGGAACTTTGGGGGCGGGGGCGGGATTCTCTATGCAACCTGGATTCTCAGCGTGCACTAGTGATCTGACCCAGAAAGGCCCAGGCCCAGCGTTCATCTGTGGTTCTGGCAGGCCTGCTGGAGACCAGCAGCTTGGCTTATTTAATTACGTCCCTAGCTGGTGGAGTTCTTGCTGCTTTCCATGGCACTTGAGAACTGCCGACACCAAAGGGTTTGGTTTCATGTACTTGAACTTGGGTGACACAAATATTTCAGTGGTGAATCAGTTCTGGAAAGGGGAGATGGGTAAGGTAGGGAGTGTTTATAGAAGACATTTCATCACCACTAGTCAAACACGTCTCATTGTTGGTTCAGGAGGCGCTGGTATTTTCCTCTTTGAAGGGGATGCTCAGGGAGCTGAGAGCTTCCAGGCTGGAGCTCAGCTCCAGGGAAGGCAATGGTCATTTGCACACAGGAAACCCGCAGGACTAGTTGCTTTGGAATGTGGACGATCTTAGGGAAATAGTTTCGTGTCTTTCCTCAGGGGAGAAAAAAAACGTTGGTAGATCTATGTAAAGAAAGCCTGAGGCTGTCTTCGGGTTATTGTGGAAAACTTGTCCTTCTGCCTGGCTTCCTTTTAAAAGACTTCCCTAGTTACCGAAGCCCAAAGATGAGGTCAAGAAACGTGTAATTTCAGAAAATCAGCACTGCTGATATCAATGGTTAAAAAGCTTGGTTGGAACATGAGAATATGGGATTTCTTTGGCTTGGGTAGAACACTTGGACCATGAATGAGGGAGACCCAGACCTCACAGAGCAGTGTCCCCCAAAAGCTTTCATCCTTCAGGTGAAGAGGAAGCAGCACCATGGTTCCGAGTGCCCTCCAAAGCCTCGGGAAGTGGAAGTCTTCTAAATGGCTTGCCCTCACCAGGAGGTGTGGCCTTATGAATGGCAAGGGGGTCCGAAGAAGATTGCATTTAGAAAAACCATAGCTGGGGCATGCCAAGAAACACAAACCAAAAGGAAATATTTTAAGAAAATAAACAAAGCTACTGAGTCAAACATACAAAGCAGGAAAGCGGAACAAAGGATTATTTGAGGCCTGAGGTTTGAACATTTTGAAGCCACACATGTGATGGGCCGGCCCAGGAACACGAGGAGCTTTACAGCTGTGTAAGCGTTGCGGCAGCCGGCTCCCACCAGGCGCCCCAGCCTACAAGGCTCTGAGCAAGCCCACTGAGCTGGCTGGGGGCTGGCTTGAGCTCAGCCTTGAGCTATGCAGAAATCGGGTTCCTCCATTGGTTGGCCACACAAATAGGGCTGAGAGGACTGCTCCCACCAACTGAGTAGCTCCTATTGTATGCATTTAAGTGTCCTCCTGTCCAAAGTTTGTCCTTCAGGAACCCAGAAGGATATCAGTGTTATATAACGGTGTTAGAATTGTGTATGTTTATTGGGTTTTACAAGTATGGCTATCAAAACTTCCAATCAAGAACCTGTCACATCAATATTATGCTGTCTTCAGAATCCCAGAGTTTTGGAACTGACTTTGTTGGGCTGAATCACTTAAGTTTCCAGAAGTTTAAACTCTAGGAAATCGGATACGAGTTGGATACACTTCAGGGTCAAGCAAATGTTCCAGTAAATAGAGTGAGGTTCCAGTGCCCAACCGCTTTTATCAGAGAGTCACATCTCAGTAGTACTGAATTCTGAATCCATTTTCACCTTGTTTGGTGTAAGCAGAGGGATTTTGGAGCTAATTACCTAGGCTGCAACGGAGTCCTTTTCACCAAGACGTTCTACTATGAAGCCATGCCTTTGGCTTCTATGAGGGGTCAGTAGAGCACATGAGGATGAACGCAGCTCTAAATTTGTTGTAAAACTATCGTCAAAAATATGACCATATCCGATTTTGTTTATGTAATATACGGCCAGAAAATGTGGGTCTCTTGAGGAATGAGTATATTTCCTCTGTTCTGGTGATGAAGCTCATTAGGATTTCCTTGCTGTGACTGCCAGGAAACTCATCTCTAAGTGTCATAATCATAACTTCTCATGATTGGTACAGTTTTAGACTCTTCCTTTCTTTAGTTCTGCTTTTCTTTCATATGTGTGTGTGTGTGTGTGTGTGTGTGTGTACACACATATACACACCAGGATGCCAAAAAAATGTATATACATTTTAAGAGACGTTACCACTTTGATCAACGTTGCTCAAGCAGTAGTTCGCAGTAATCAGAAGTGTCTGGACGCTGATGGTAACCACTTTGAGCACCTCTTGTAATTGCAGAAGTCAAATGTGACTCATATTCATCTTTTGTTATCAGTATATATTATTACACTTTTAATACAGTTTTCCTTTCTTAAAATGTGTGTACATTTTTCTTGACATGCTCTGTATGTGTATTTTCTTGAAATTAAGACATAAAGATCAGACAGTGTTACTCTAATTAGTGAAACAAGAACTCTCATAAATATCAATATATGGTCCTGGTCTGCAGATACTATTCCAAAAGGAAAATCCACTATGCTCTCATCTCCCAGTTTGGGAGAAATAACTTGTTTGTGTGAAGGAGGGGTGGCATAATTCATATCATGGAGGTAATAATCCTTTGCCCTGGTCCTCGCTCCTGGGAGACATGGGTTGGGGAGGGAGAAAAAGTATAACTCTCACTGTTGTTTAGCTGAGCACATGAATGTGTTTTGGGATAAGCCCAGAGAGCTCAGGAACCTAGTCTACGTCTGGGGCAGGACAATACTGAATGGGCTCTTCATGATAAAGTGGAAAGTGTTGTGGAGAAGTTGCTACTGTTGTGATGTTGAAAAGGGACAGAAAAATGTAGCAGGGAGTGTATGTCTTAGCTGGCAAAAATGACCAAGGGAATTTTGGGGGATTAGAACTTTTATATTGAAATTATCTAAACAGCCGAGCTGTAAAGTAATCTGGTTCATCATTATAGATAGATAGATAGATAGATAGATAGATAGATAGATAGATAGATAGATAGATAGATCACAAATTGAATCTTTAGATTTGTGTTTCGGGGAGAGGGCAGAGAGGTAACAGGATATAGGGACTGTTATCAGGGAGAAAGGATTGTGTGGGTCTCCAATTTAGTTGAATATTAAAATGAAAAGAAAAAAACAGGGACAAGGTAAAGTGTGGGAAAAGAGAATTCAGTATAAGCAAGTAATTAGAGTGAGATCTCACTGGTAGAAATGTGAGGCCTTAAGAATCTTCAGACCCATGTGGAGAGGCCACTGTAGCCCATGGCACTTGGATTGTGGAGAAGGGGTGATAGCGTCTGAAGCTCAGGGACAGGAGGGAAACATTGCTAGTCTACATTTGCAAATATATTTCTATTGCAGGTCTCTCAAGGAGGCATCAGCCTAAAATGCTCAAGCTTTCTTTTCAGATCTAGGTGGATCACAGCACAATCACATGGAAATTGCCTAATAACACAGGTGAGGGCTTAAGACAGGTGTGCTCAGTGACAAGGAGACAGTTCAGGGATTCAAAATAGAGATTGCTATAAGCTAGAATGAGCAGAACAGGCTTCCTGTAGGATGTAGATTAGGGGCAGACCTGATGGATAACAATTTCTCTACCTTTATTTTGTTGACCAGTGAACGGATGAGTGCGTGAATAGTTAGACTGATAGTACTCTAAAAATGTACTTTTTATATATTCTAATAGAAGCTATGACACCGTGAGAAATATAATCTGAAGTACTAAATAACTTGGGCCCAGATGTAGAAACAGAGTAGAATAAATAGAAAGATTTTTAATTTTACTCTACATATGTGATTTATTTTTTTAGTTACTGTCATGGAAACAAATTACATGTATATTACTATTTTGGAAATGGTAATATCTAAACTACGCAGGCATAAGTACACGTCTCACTTTGGAGAGGATGACTTCTAAGCATCAAAAGGGACTGATTAGCTATCATAATTTTGATCACCCGTATGAGAGGAGTTCAGTTTTAAGACACTTTATCACTAGAACATTGAATTTAAAAAGCAAAGATAATAGTTTTATGTCAGTAAATTTGAAAATAATGTTAGAGAAAATTATCAATACTGATCAAAGGAGAAATAGATAAACTGGATATCTATTAAACAAATGAAATTGAGAGTTTTAAAAAAAAAATCTGTCTCACTACCCCCTCCTTTTGCCTTCCCACATATCAATACCACCAGGCAGTTTTATAGACAACTTTTACTGAAACTTCAAGGAACACAAAAGACCTGTCTTACACAAACTGTTCCAGAAAATAATAAAAAAAGGAATTCTCCCAAACTTGTTTTATGAGGCTAGGATGACCTTGATTCCAATACATGACAACCAAGGAAAATTATAGACAGATTTCACTTATTAACAGAGATGCTAATATCCCCCACCTAGAAGAAAAAAAATCTTTCCACCTTCTTCATCTTACAATTGTCAGAGACCAAGAAGAGATCCCCATGTAAACCAGACTTTCCAGTCATTCTTTATCATCACTCACAAATGTGGAGTCCTGGCTACTCTCCCCCAAAGACATCAAGTGGGCTCCTCTCACTGGGACTATAGCCATGCCCTCCATCCCCAGGCCTTCAACTTCATCTTTCATGATCGGAAATCAAGAGAGGGCTTACCAGCACTGAAGAAGGACTCCAAGCAAAACTAAGTCTAAGCTCCCCGGACCTCCTGGCCTCTTTTTACAGGGTCAAAATAGAGCCCACAGGGTTCCACATGTAATGAGCTCAGAAGTCACCACACATCGTAACAACAAGTAAAAAGCTGAACAGACTAAAAAATCAACAATGCTTGTTGGGTCCATAAGAGAGGAGAGGACAAAGGGCAAACCACAGCTTCCAAGATTGGAGAGACTGAAGGAAAATGAAGGGAGTCGTTTCTTACCAGAATAGTGACTCATGAGTAGAAACTGCAGTGGGAACCAATGCCGGGGTAGGGAAACTTGAACTGTAATTGATGAACTGCTGGAGGAGCAACGTTGACAACTATGAGAGTTAAGAACTTAAGGAAGATCCAGTCATAGGGGTCACCACAGTTTTTTGATGTTTACATCCAGAAGCTCAACCGGGTTTTCAAGTAAATATCAAAGAAAAAGCCTCACATGCTTCTGGCAGGAGAAGAGAAAAGAAACCATTTTGAAATATACCAGATCACTCTGTTCTTAACAAAACCTGTCCTCAAGAGAAGCTAGTTAACTGGAGACTAAACTGCTGGGGTATTCTCTCAGAGCCTCACTAATCTGGGGGAAGGGTAATACCCAGCTCCACCCCACTCTAGCCATCCTGTCTCATTTAAAGGAGAGGGGGAAAACCTGAGAAATACTTGCAAAGTTAACAATTCAGAGGCACAGGCTCACTGAAAGACTGAGACCTAATCATAGGACTACAAAACACATCCCCTTGCCCCACACCTACCACCACATTACAGCAGTTTCTTTTATCCTGAACATCATGTCCAGCGATCAGAAAAAGAAAAAAAAAGACATCATACCAAAAGGCAAAAAAACACCATTTGAAGACACAGAATAAATATCAGAAATGCACATGGTAGGAATGTTGGAATTAGACTGGGAATTTAAAATGACTGTGACTAATATGCTAATTGCTCTAATGGATAAACTAGACAACTCGCAGAAGCAGATGTGTAACGTAAACAGAGAAATGGAAATTCTAATAAAGAAACAAACAAGCAAAAAGACATGGTAGAGATCAAAAGCATTGTATCAGAAATGAATAATGACTTCGATGGACGTTAGTAGACTGGACCAGGCTGAGGAAGAAATTTCTAAACTAGTGGATATAATCAACAGAAACCTCCTACCGAAAATGCAAAGAAAACGAAGATGTAAGAACAGCAAAGAATATCTAAGGACTGTGGGACCACTACAAAGGGGTAATATACACATAACAGGAATACCAAAAAAAAGAAAGAAAGAGAGGAATAGATGATATATTGGAAATAATAAAGACTAGGAATTTCTCCCAAATTAATATCAGACACCAAATCACATATCCAGGAATCTCAGAGAGCACCAAACAGAATAAATGCTGAAATAAATACAAAAAAAAAAAAAAAAATTCCCTACACCTAGGCATAACATTTTCAAACAACAAAAAAAGCAAAGATAAAGAAAAAACGCTGAAAGAAGCCAGAGGAGACAAACATCTTACCTATAAAGGTACAAAGAATTACATCTGACTTCTGCTCAGAAACCATGCCAGCAAGAAGCTAGTGGAGTGACATATTTAGAGTGCTGAGGGGGGGAAAAAACACACAAAAAAAACACCAACCTAGAATTCTGTGCCCTGAGGAATTATCTTTTAAAAGTGAGAAGAAATAAAGACTTTCTCAGACAAGCAAGAATTGAGGGAATTTGTTGTCAGTAGACTTGCCTTGCAAGAAATGTTAAAAGAAGTTATTTAGAGAGAATAAAAATAATATAGATAAAATATTCAGATCTACATAAAGAAAGGAAAAGCATCAAAGGAGGAATAAGTGAAGATAAAATGAAAATGTTTATTTTTCCTATTCTTAATTGATCTAACATATGACAAATACTATTTGTTCCGAATAATAATAGCAAAAATATATTCAATGATGTATGCTTATGCACATATACATACAAGTATATGTATGAATACAAATATAACATATATGTGCTTAAGTATGCATATATATGTGTATAGATATAGATATCAGATATAGACATGTAAAATAAATGACAGCAATGATATAAGGAATAGGAGAGAAGAATTAAGATTAGTTTTTTATTATAAGGCACTCACACTACCCATGAAATAATATAGTGTTATTTGAAAATGGAGGTGGACTTGGATTCGTTGTAAATGTAATCTGTAAACACTAAGGCAACCACTAAAATAAGTAATAAAAGAAATAAAACTTATTGCTAAGAAAGGAGAAAATGAAATGATGCAAAATGGTAAAATAAAGCCGCAAAAGACAAAAAAAGTATGGAAGACAAAAATAAGTACATAAAACAAGGGCAACAAAAAGAAAACACTAACAAATATAGTAGATATTAATACAACTCCATTAATAATCACTTTAAATGTCAATCTTCTAAATGCACCAATTAAAAGACAGAGATTGTCAGAGTGGATCGAAAAATAAGACCCAAATGTAGGTTGTTAACAAGAAAACCGTTTCATATTAAACAGAAAACACATACAGATTAAAAGTAAATGAATAGGGAAAAGTATACCATGCTAACACTAATGAAAATAAAGCAGAAGTAGCTATGTTAATTTCAGACAGAGCACACTTCACAGCAAGGAAGGTAGGGATGAAGAAGGGCATTACATGATGATAAAGGGGTCAATTCTCCAAGAAGACATAAGAATCTTTAACATGCATGCATCTAACAACAGAGTATAAAACTATGTGAGGTGAAAATTAATAGAATGACAAGGAGAAGTAGATGAATCCACTATCACAGTTATAGACTTAAACACCTCTCTATCAGAAGTAGACAGGTAAAGCAAGGAGAAAATCAGTGAGCACATGGGTGAACTCAAGAACACCATCAACTGGGTATAATTGACATCTATAGACTACTTTACCCAACAACAGCAGAATAGACATTCTTCTCAAGCTCACATAAATCACTTCCAAGATAGATTACACTCTCGGCCATAAAACACACCTTAACACATTTCAAAGAATAGAAATCACACAACGTCTAATCTTAAACTACAACAGAATTAAACTGGAAATCAATAACAGAAAGCTAAGTAGAAAGTCCCAAAATAAGTGGCGACTAAACAACACACTGCTAAAGAACACATGAGGCAGAGAAGAAATATTAAGAGATATTTAAAATATTTTAAATGAAAATGAAAACACAAATCACAATGTGTGGGATATAGCAAACGTAGTATTTAGAAGATAGTTTATAACACTGAGTGCATATATTAGAAAAGAAGAAAAATTTAAAGTCAATAATCTAAGTTGTTGACTTGGGAAACTAGAAAAAGAAGAACAAATTGAATCCAAAGTAGGGAAAAAAAAAGAAATAAGAATCAGAGCAGAAATCAATAAAGTTGAAAACGGGAAATCAATGGAGAAAATTAAAGAAATCAAAAGACGTGTCTTTGAAAAGATCGGTAAAATGGCTAAGTCTCTAAATAGGCTAAATAAGAAAACAAGACTAGGACACAAATTACTAATATCATAAATAAAGGGGCACATCACAGATACCAAGCACATTGAAATAATAATAAACACTATGAACAACTCTACGTCCAAAAATTTGGAAGCCAAGATGAAATGGACCAATTCCTTGAAAGACACAATTTCCCAAAACTCACGGAGAAATGTGAATAGGCCTATGTCTATTACAAAAATTGAATCAATAGCTAATAACCTTTCAAAACAGAAAGTCCCAGGCCCAGATGGGTTCACTGGTGAATTCTACCTATCATTTAAGAAAGAAATTATAATAAATTTCTACATGTCTTCCAGAGGACATAAACAGAAAGAATATTTCTTATCTTATTATATGAAGTCAGTATTACCACTATAACAAAACCAGGCAAAGATATTACCAAAAAGTACAGGCCGCTATCTCTCATGAACATAGATAGAAAATTTCTCAACAAAGTATCAGCAAATCCAATCTAACAATGTATAAAAATAATTATATACCATGATCAAGTGGGATTTTATCCCAGGTGTGTAAGGCTGGTTCACCACTTGAAAACCAATTATTGTAAATCATCACATCAACAAGCTAAAAAAAAATCCACATGATTATATTAATACACAGAGAAAAGTACATTTGACAAAATCCAACACCCATTCATGATAAAAGCTCTCAGTAAACTAGTTGAGGGGACTCATCAACTTGATAAAGAATATCTACAAAAAACTACAGCTAACGTCCTACATTATGTTGAGAAACTGGAAGCTTTTTCAGTAAAATCAGGCACAGGGCAAGGATGTCTCTCCCCTCTTGCTACTCCTTTTTAACATCATACTGGAATTACTAGCTAATGTAAGACAAGAGAAGGAAGTAAAAGATATACAAATTGGAAAGGAAGAAATAAAACTGTCTACTCACAGATGACAAGATTGTCCAATGTATAAAATCTGAAAGAAATGACAGAAAAACTCCTGGAACTAATATGCAATTATAGCATGGTTGTAGGATATCAGGTTAATATACAAAAACTAGTTGCTTTCCTACACTTCAGCAATGAACAAGGGGGATTTGAAATTAAAAATACAGTACCATTTACATTACTACCCTCAGAAATGAAATACTTAGATGTAAACCTAACAAAATATATATAAGATCTATATGAGGAAAACTACAAAACTCTGATGAATGAAATTAAAGAACTAATTAGATGGAGAGAGATTTCATGTTCATGGATAAGAAGACTCGATATTGTCAAGATGTCAGTTCTTCCCAACTTGACCTATAGATTCAATACAATCAAAATCAAAATCTCAGCATGTTATTTGGTGGATATTGAGAAACTGATCCTAGGGTTTATATGGAGAGTCACCAAAAATAGCCAAAACAATATTGAAAGGACAAGAATAAAGTTGGAGACTGCCACTACCTGACTTCAAGACTTACTATAAAGCTACAGTAATCAAGACAGTGTGTTGGCAAAATAATGGACAAATAGATAAACGGAGCAGAATACAGAGCCCAGAAACAGACCTCCATAAATATAGTCAATTGATCTCCGACAAAGGAGCAAAGGCAAGGCAATGGAACAGAGATAATAATTTCAACAAATGGTGCTGGAAGAACTGGACATTCACATGCACAATAAACAAATTTAGATGCCGACCTAACACACTTCATAAAAATTAACTCACAATGGACTATCGATCTAAATGTAAAACACAAAACTATAAAACTCCTAGAAGATAACACAGGAGAAAACAGATGACATTGACTATGGCAGTGTCTTTTAGATACAACACCAAGGCACAATCCATGAAAGAAATAATAGATGACCTGAACTTCATTAAAAATAGAAATTTCTCCTCTGCAAAGACAATGTCAAGAGAATGAGAAGACAAGCCACAGACAGGGTGAAACCATTTGCAAAAGATACAGCTGATAAAAGACTCTTATCCAAAATATACAAAGAACTCTTAACATTCAACAATAACAAACAATCCAATTTAAAAACGAGCATAAGACCTTAACAGACACCTCACCAAAGAAGATGTACAGATGGCAGATAAGCACATGAAAAGATGCTTCACACAATATGTCATCAGGGAAATGCAAATTAAAAAAAAAAAAAAAACAGTGAAATATCACAATGCATCTAGCATTAGCATGGCCAAAATCCAGAACACAAGGAACACCAAATACTGTAGAGGGTGTGGAACAACAAACAATAAACTCTTGTTTATTACTTGTAAAAATGCAAAATGGCACAGCCACTTTGCAAGACAGTGTGGCAGTTTCTTACAAAAATAAGCATACTTTTACCGTACTATTCATCAATCACATTCCTCAGTGTTTATCCAAAAGAGTTGAAAACTTAATTTATTTGATCCCTACAGCCCTGTGAAGTAGGATGGAACTTCTACTGTTTTGGGGGGCTTGAGTTTTTTGTTTTGTTTTTGACATGCAAATTTCTACTATCCCATATTCACAATTGAGAATTGAAGTGACTTGCCTAAGGCTATATAAGCATTAAGTGATAAAGGAGCCCTAGTCTCCTGACACAAAACAAGGTACCTCTTGCCTTCCTTGCATAAATGCTTGAGTTATTGTGGCTAAACCCAAATCCTGTCTGTGGATGTGGTCAGGCCAGATTAGAGAGGTTAGGTTAGAGAGCGAGTCTGTTCTTAAAGAAGGTTTGGGGCAACCTAATTTGCATCATCCTTCCGTGTCAAAACAAAAGGCATTGTGACACAGTGGGAAATGAGATAAATGTGAGTTCTGAATCCAGGTTGGCTAGCTTTAAAAATGTTGTCTTCTGAATCGATTTGTTCCCCTAAAATATTTGAGATAAATAGTCTCTCACTCATTAGATATGTATTTCTTAATAACATCTGATCATCGGTGTCCTGCTAATAATATGAGTTAAAGTTTCTTGAGCACTTGTGCTTCATGAACTGTGTAATCCATTTTATTTGCTGCATTTAAAGCTCAAAACTTGTCTGTGAGTTAGATAATCGCATCCCAATTTATCAGAAAATGAAACAGAAATTATATTTTTCCTGAGCCCCCACAGATCATATGTTGGGGATCTAAGGTTGTCTGACTCCAAACCCATGTTCGCAGGTGCCTAATTTATATTGTGTCTCATATGTAAAATGGGCACATTATTTCTTGCTGCATAAAGCTGCCTTGCAAATTTGACACAGTTCATGTTCAAGTAGATTGTAAATGCTTGTGTTTATCAAATTTCCTCTCCTCGGAATATGGAAGGATTAGAGTTCCCAACCCAGCTTGTAGTTGGGTGGGGTCTTACAATGAATTCTTACCAGTGGCTTATGGACAGAACAGACTTGTGCCACTTCTGGGCTAAGACATTTATTTGTCAGTGCGTACCATGCAGTTCTCCTGCTGCCTGGGAGATTATGGGAAGTGTGTGTTGACATGGAAGTGCCATAAGATTCAAGTACCCTGGAACGTTGAGCCAACACGTGGAGGACAGCTGCCTTGGAAAGTTTTGCAAAGTGAACTTTGTATGTGAGGTAAGTAACATTTTTCTTGTCTTAAACCACTGAGATTTGGGAGTTGTTGGTTACCATAGCAAATGTTAGCTCATCCTCACCTGGGTGGTACTGATGGGGGTCATATTTTAGTGGTAGTTGGTCTTCACGTTATTGTCCATAAAGACCATCAGGCCATTTCCCAAAGGAACTCCTTTTTGGTCCTCAACCCCTCTCCCATAAACAGGCAAAATAACATTGTCACAATTAAAGTAGCAAAATTAAGAAGATGTATATATAACACATAATTCAATGACACGGACAAGGAATGTGTATCTTGTCTGGAGTGTGCAGCAGAAATCTAAGCATCAGATAAACAGTCTTTTCCTTTCAGTTGATTTTGAGTCGGTCTACTTACAAGTAATTATAAAGGCATTACACTCACAAGCCTGAATGGATTACAAACCATTCCACCACTAAGTAAATTTAAGCAGCCTTCTTGATCTCTATCAGGAAGGCCTCCCCCCTTTAACAAGTTCCACATTGCAGACAAACCTTTCTGCCATCTGCTCGAATGGAAACATGTGGCAAGATCCTGCAATTGAACACTTGCCCTTGGTAAGGAAAGAGACCTTGGGGAATTTTTTTGGAAAACCACCCTCTTGGCACACAATTTGTGGCTGTTTTGCCTTTTGTCCCTTGTGTGAAATGTTCTATTTTGATATGAATGTCACTTTGGATGAATGTATATGAGATCATATTTACATATGCTAACCACCAGTGTGGTTTCCAGTGGTGATGGTGATGGTGGTAGGATCCCCGTACTGCCATACCATTTTAATTGGGTGATGATATCAATGTCTTCCAAGCCACAGAAGGAAATAAGCCATCTTTTAAAGCTCCATAGACTTTCTTCACTGTAGTCGCCACATGTTGTACTGTCTTCCTCCTCTTTCTTCTTCGTCAAGCTAACTCTAACTGACCCTTTAAAATTCATCTCTTCCGCAATGTTTTCTTTGACTACCTCATGTGGGTTAGCTAACCCTTCTTCTTGTCCATTTACGCTATGCGTACACCATCCCCGTATAATACAAAGGATATTTGGATATGATGTGGTTGCACAGAATGCTAGAGCATGTTTGCTGGCTGGAGCAAATTTAATGATGTTTCAAAGTTGTATCCTCATGTGTGTTTTTTACCATGCCTTGGGCACTAATTTTCATATCGAACTTAAAGCAAAAAATGGAACATCGTATTATAGGTGATTTAAAGCATTCTCTTCCCCCAGACAGTGCACTTGAGATCAATTCTGCAAAAGCCACCAAAGAGATCTCAATTAATTTTGAGAACTCTGAGGTTAGAGAGGAGAAAAGATAGGGCATCGTAGTCATTTTACTAAGAAAGAAGGCAACTTGCATTTTGCAGAGCATACTTGATGAAATGAACCCATCCATAGATATCAACGGATAACTGACTACATACTCAGAAGAAACACTTAGGTCAAGTGCATTGGCAAAAGCTAAGGATTCAGTGTGATTGCAATAAGGGTCCCAAAACGAGGTAAAAAATAGTCTAATCAGATACACATTTAACTGAATGAGAGCAAACATGGCATATACCAAAGACCATCTAGTTTGGATCATAAGCGGTTGCAGCTTTATAATTCAAATGTTCACACTAGAATCTTAGTGGAGGAAGGGTGACGGGATTTGCAAAGTCACCAAAAATTAGGTACATCAAATTTGTTTTATAATCAGCTGTATATGACCCATTCTTAACAAATTCTTGTATTTTCTTCAAATATTTTTAGAGATAAATGATTGGATTGTATGCTCCCACCTGTATCAGTCAAGTTTTAGGAGGAGATGTGAGCAAAACGACATAAGTTGTCCACCTTACAGAATCCTGGCTTAAGGAAGTATATTTCTGCTCACATGTACCCTGCATGTATCGTGTTCTACATTATCTGCTCATGGGCTTTTCTCCCCACCAGGCTGATTGTTTCTTAAGGACAGCATCTCATGCATTTTCCATGGCTCACATGGTGCAACATGGCACCAGATCAGCCAATGGTGTAAGCCCTAGTCCGAGGGGACAAGAGGAGACAAATGTTCCTGTCAAGACAAATTCTTCCCTCCTCCACCTTTTTTTCTATTCAGGCCTTCAACAGCCTGGACGATGCCCATCCAAGGGAGGGCAATCTGCTTTACTCAGTCCTCTGATTGAAAAGTTAATCCCACAGACACACCCCAAAATAATATCTGGACACCCTGGGATCCAGTCCAGCTGGCAATGAAATTCACCGTTCCACTCTTTTTACCAATACCGAGGTTCCAGCTTTCTGTAACAAATTTAGAGGCTGCAAATCATTGAAAGGCATTTTCTACAAAATGGGAATTTTTGATTTTTGTCTTTCACTTGTTCCCTCACGGATAAAATGAGGTTGGCAATAAATTTGCTCTGCTGAATATTTTATTTCGGCTTGTTATATGTAAGGTGAAAGTGCACATATATTAAAACAGGTTGATAAAGCTACCGGTCATTTTCTTAGTGCTCCTTTATAGCATATATTTGAAAGCTCTCTAATACAGTATGCCATTTTTTTCTTACAAAAGCAAATGCACATATTTCATATTACTTTTGTGATTACTTTTATTTTCAGTAACTGGTGATCTGATGAAAATCAGAATGTTTTAAAGAAATCAGAGTAGTTGGTTGCTGGTAGATTGTTGCCTCAATAGCCAAAGTAGCTGCTCATTTTCTTCAGTAACCAAAATAGCTTAGTTTATAGTAGTAATTCTTCCTTTACTAACCTAAATCTCAGGTAGTTCTCCAAAGGTGAATGTGAGAAAGGCTTTTAGGAGTTGAAAACTTGACAAATGCTTACTGATTAAGTTGGTGAAATTTACATTTCATTCTAGGTCATCAGCCACGAAGACAACAAATATAGAAAAGTTCTATTAACAATTGTAACAAAATAATGGTTGATCGATTTCCCATATCCAAGTTGTTATGACCTTTACTAAGAAGTGTTTATGCGCTAGTAATGTACCAATCACCGTTTCCTGATTTGATTACTCATCATAGGGGGGCAAACAAGAACCCATGTTCTGTCTCTCAAAACTGGCATCGTGTCACTGTGAGCAGCACAAATGGGAAGATGAGTACAGGTATAACTGATACTTTATCACAGTAAAAGACAACGATAAGGGAAGAGCAGTCATGCGAAATGAAACTGGCACAGGAAGGGCAGATAGTAGAGTCTAAAAGTGTGTGGCCCCACCTGCAGGGGGCCGTGTGAAGAACCCAGAGTCCTGGGTCTGACCCCTGTGTGCTCCTGACTTGCAACCGAAGTGGATAGGTGTCCTCCAGGACTAACATTATGAACTCAGTCATCCATTCTGTTTTTATAGAGCCAAAGGGACAAGCACATGTTACAGTATTGTAAATCATACAATCATTTACTAACTTTTCCAGGAATGGTGTCAGGTTGCCATACATCTTCTCCGCTGTGGTATGAATGTTTGTGCCCCCTCAAAAAACTTTATGTGTTGAAATTCCAAACCCCAAGGTGACGGTATTAAGAGGTGGGGCTTTTGGGAGGCGACGAGGTCAAGAGGGCAGAGCCCTCACATCTGGAATTAGCGCCCTAATAAGAGAGACCTGAGGAACCTCCCTTGCCCCTTCCACCCTGTGAGGACAGAAAAACGACAGCCATCTAAGAAGCTGGCCTGCACAAGACACCCAATCTCATGTTTTGGACTCCCCATTCTCCAGAATCATGAGAAATAAATTTCTGTAGTTTATAAGCCACCCAGTCTATGGTATTTTATTATAGCAACCCAAACAGACTAAGACACACTCTATGCCCTTCCTCTAACTCCCCAATCACTTTTCCCACCACTTCTGGAAATACCTGAATATGGAGCAGGAACTCTGGGATCAAAAATGTATCAAGAGCTTTAAATGACAGAAAGCACACATACAAGGCTTCTGGTTAGACCTAGTTTGCAAAACTTAACCTCACTCACAGCTGTCAATACATTCTCTCTGTCAGGAGGGCATGTATTGCTCATGCTTCTCTCTCTGCTTCCTAACATCTCACTTCTCCACTGTGTATGCTGAATTTCAAAGGGACTGCAAATCCCATTCTGCTCCACAGCTATGCCATCTCTATTCACCTCCTATGAAGCCTGATGGTAAATGTGCCATTTGACATGCTGTCCATCAAAGAGTCAAAGTCATAGAGAAGGGCAGACACCGAACATTCACTGATGGTGCTGATTAGAGGAGCACTGTCTCTTCTTGCTGCCAGTTACCATCTCGCTGTCCCTTTGCCACCCACAATCCTTTGTCATAGAGCCCCCCCAAAGACTCCTCTGCTTCTCAGTTCTCGATGGCCCTCAACTGCATGGCCCTACATCCAAGCCTAGCAGCATTTAGTACAAAAGCACAGAGCTACATGAAAACATATCCCTGTGTAAAATATCAATAGAGAATGGCTCACTCCAGTAACTTGTTTGTGAAGAAAATAAGTTAAGCTGGTTAGTAATTATATCAAATAGCCAAACTCTCCATCCACCATCCTCACACATCCACCCACCCATAAACACCAAATGAGTATTAGTTTGGGTATTAGTTATGGACCCAAAAGAAACACGGCAGGGCGTGGAAGACAGACCTTGTTTTCGAGATATTGATAGTCTCTTAAGACACCTTTTTTTTCATTGAAATATTCACTGATTTGCCAGATCCTCGGTGAGCACTGATAATATGCCAGGCACTATGCAAAATTCTGGAAATAAGCTATGAACAAGACAGATGTGGATCCTAGAAAACAGTTGACATAGCACTTAATAGAGCAGCTAAGGACAAACCAGGGGACTCAAATGCTGCAGCAATTTGGTGAGGTTAGAGCGCATGTCCTGCTGACATGGTCAGAGACATGCAAGGAAAGAGTAAAATATGAACACAATGGCAGTAAGTACAAGGAATTCAAAAACATAGGACCTTCTGAGAGGTCAAGTGGTGCCTAGGGGCCAGAGTAACTTGAGAGATATTTCTAATGAAGAACCTGGGCTGACTGAAAAAGAAGGTTTCTGTTGCATATTTTTTCTTAACCTCAGGAATATTTACCCTTAGGAGAGCTTGGTGGGGTGCCAGAGGTATAAGAATCCATGGTCAAATCGTGAAACATCTCCTTAGGGTAACAGTTTTACTGAATGGTGATTTAAGGGTGTGTGTGTGTGTGTGTGTGTGTGTGTGTGTGTGTGTGTGTGCACATGGATGGAATAGGATGCAAAATTCACATGAATATTTAATACATAACAGGAAGCGTCAGAGACATGCCTTGTTTGCAGCAGATCACTTTGGCCTGTAGAGCCACACAATTTCCATGACTACCACCACACCACGTTCTCTTTTCTGTTAAAAAATATGTTTATGGGAAGCAAAAACCTCGGCTCTGCTGAGAAAATGAGATAGGCATCAGGAACGCTGTTGATTTGAGTCATTATATGAAAGATTAAATGCCAGACTCAGGCTGTCAGATTTCACTGATGATGCTGGAAGGAACAGGGTGGGACTAAGTATTTGTGAGCTGAGCAGGGACTCATGGAAGCAGGCAGACGGCTCCATTTCTGAATCTTATGGGTTGTGGATGAGGGGATGTGGATAGCAGATGGGTCTTTATGTGAAGGCCTGGGGTAACTATGACAACGTGACAAAGTCAGAACGGAATGGGACAAGCAAGATCTATGCATAGGGGCAAGTAAGAGCAACCAGGAACAAGTAAGAGCTCCCAGGTATAGGCACTTTGGGTACTGCCCAGCAGAGGTGCCTGGCAAAGGACGTCAGAGTCCCAGGAGCAGTGGGGACAAGGTAGGACCTACGCTGGATTCTTCCTGTTGGGGGAGGGTTTCCTCCCCTCACTGCTGTCTGTCTTGCTTCAAGAGGACGTGGCAGTCACTCATCCGCTTTTATCTTGCTACCAAATCACAGGGAGGTGTGAGATGGGAGATGCAGCCACCTGGGTCAGGCCCAGATTTACATGGCTAATCACTGCCCGAAGGCAGAGAAAGAAAGCTATCAGGGATGTGCTCTGCTCTTAGAGGAGTACTGGCCTTTTCATAGGTATGTGGTGGATTCCAGATGGGGGTATTATAGGCTCGATCTCCCAGGTTACAACCTTAGGAAGGTGGTAAAATGACTCATGGGGGACCTGGGTTGTCACCCTTGAATCTTGCCTGACTCTTCAGTCTTCTTCCATCACACAGACAACCTGGAATGGGGTGAGCTCTGCGAGGGCAGAGGCTGTTCATTCTCTAGGCCAAGGTTAGATAGTTCTAAACACAAAGCACATGGTAAAGCTCAAGACTATCACCATCCAATAGAAATGTAATGGAAGCCACACCCGTGGTCCACGTTCTTAATTTTAAATTTTCTAGTAGCCACACTAAAAATGTAAAGTCAAACAGGTGAAATTCAAATATGTAATCAGTATAAAATTAACAGGAGATATTTTACATTCTTTTTTCTGTCTTTTTTTGTACTAAGTTTTACACATACAGCACATCTCAGTTTGGACTGGCCAGACTTCTAGTGTGGAATAGCCCTGGGAGGTTAATGGCTAGCCTACAGACAGCACACTCCCAGACTCTTCCATCTTGAGCCTGTAAGGCCTCCAGGGCTTTACATCACAGTAAGGCCTCCAGGGCTTTACATCACAGTTAGGTCTCCAGGGCTTTACATCACAGTAAGGCCTCCAGGGCTTTACATCACAGTAAGGCCTCCAGGCTATTCCTGCAGTAATCAAGGTCCAGAAATATCGGAACCTACCAGAGCTCACACAACACGTCAGGGTCAGAGCCAAGACTAGATCAGAATTCTCCCAAATCTAATCAAGAGGTCTTTCCAAAACAGTGGATGCGGACTTCTCTCTTTACCGTCCCAGCGAAACCATCATAGGCTGTTTTAATTCTTCCTTCAGACCCTCTCACATTGTTCTTGCTCTCTGTCCTGGCTGCACCGCCCCACTCAGGCCCTGATTGCCTAAATCCCAGACAATCGCAATACCTCCAAATTGATGTGATCGCTTCTAATCTACCCTTCCAGCCCTTCTGATTAAAATAACTACACTGCTGTAGACAACGATTCCCTATTTTGTTTTTAAATAAAATTTGTTTTTAGAGCAGTTTTAGGTTTGCGGAAAAAACGAGAAGAGTAGAGAGAGTTCCCATATACCCTCTCCACCTGCCTCCCAGCTTTCCCGATTGACATCTCACAGTAGTGTCATACATTTGCTACAATTATGACCGATACTGGTACGTTATTATTAACAGAAGTCCATAGTTTCCACTGGGGCTCACTTTGCTCTGTGTTACTACCACTGCAGTACCCACCATCATAGTATTATTGGGAACATTTTCACTGCTCTGAAGTCCCCGGTGCTCTGCCATATATTCCAACCACATTCCAACCTCTTTCTCCCCCACAAACCCCTGGCAACCACTGATCTTTTTACTGTCTCTATAGTTCTGCCCTTTCCAGAATGTCATATGCCATGTTTCCCCTAAAATAAGACCTAGCCGAGTAATATAATATAATATAATATAATATCAGGTCTTATATTAATTTTTGCTCCAAAAGACGCATTAGAGCTGATTGTCCAGCTAGGTCTTATTTTCGGAGAAACAGGGTAGTTGGAATCACACGGTATGTAGTCTTTTCAGAATGGTTTCATTCACTTAATAATATGCACTTAAGCTTCCTCCATGCATTGTAGAGGCTTGATAGCCAATTTCTTATCATTAAATAGTATTCTGTTGTATGGATATTCCTATGTGTTGATCCAGTCACCTACTGAAGGACATCTTGGCAGCTTCCAAGTTTTGACATTAAGTTGGTGCAAATGTAATTGCAGTTTTTGCAACTTTTAGCATTTTAAACCACAATTACTTTTTCACCAACCTAATAATTATGAATAGAGCTGCTGAAAACAGTTGTGTGCAAAATTTTGTGTGATTATATAAATGATTTTTTAAATGATTAAATGATGTAAATATATAAAATATAATTGAAGACTCCCCGTGGTCTAGTATTAACAAATATCTCCATAATTTTTCTACACAAATTCTTTCTTTTTTTTTTTTTTTAAACCTGTTTTGGCTGTTTGAAGTCCTTTACATTATCATATAAATTTTAAAATCAGCTTATCAATTTCTTCAAAAACATATTCTGCTATTTCAACTGAGATTGCATTAAATCAGTAGATCCACTCACAGATCATTGATATCTTGACAATACTGAGTCTTCTAACCTATGAACACATTTCTCTCCATTTATTTAGGTCTTTCTTAACTTTTTTCCAGCAGTTTTGTAGTTTTCAGTGTACAGGTCTTACTCATCTTTTGTCAGATTTATCCCTGTGCATTTCATATTTTTATGCTTTTATGAATGGTATTGTTTTTATTTAAACTTCTGATTGTTTGCTCCTTGTATATAGAAATACAGTTGATTTTTTAATGTTAATCTTTCTCCTGCAATTTTGGTAAACTCAATTAAACTTCTACTAGCCTTTTTTATAGATTACATCACGTTTTCTACATAGATGATTATGTCATCTGAGAGCGACAGAATTGCTTTTTCTTTTCTAATCTGATGATTTACTTGTTTATTCTTGCATGTATTTATTTATGCCTTATTACACTGGCTAGAATCTCTTGTACAGAGTTTAATAGAAGTTGTTAGAGCAGTTGTCCTTATCTTCATCCTGATTTTAAAGAGAAAGCATTCAGTCTTTCACCAATAAGCACTATGTTAGCTGTAGGTTACTTCATTAATGCCCTTTATCAAACTGAAGCAGTTCCCTTGTGTTCCTAGTTTACTGAGAGTTTTTATCAATAATGGATGCTGGATAGTAGTCCATTGTGTATATATACCACAACTTCTTTATCCGTTCATCTATTCGGCGGTAAGAAAAGATGATATAGGAACATTTGTGACAACATGGATGGATCTTGAGAGTGTAATGCTGAGCGAAATAAGTCAGACAGAGAAAGCAGAGAACCATGTGATTTCACTGATATGTGGTATATAAACCAAAAATAACAAAAGAACAAGACAAACAAATGAGAAACAGAAACTCATAGACACAGACAATAGTTTAGTGGTAAGAGGGTAAGGGGGTAAGGGGGGTGGGGGGTGGGAGATGAGGGTAAGGGGGATCAAATATATGGTGATGGAAGGAGAACTGACTCTGGGTGGTGAACACACAATGGGATTTATAGATGATGTAATGCAGAATTGTACATCTGAAATCTATGTAATTTTACTAACAATTGTCACCCCAATAAATTAAAAAAATTAAAAAAAAAGAAAAAGAAAGAGGACACCAAAAAAAAAAAAAAAAAAAAAAAGAATGGATGCTGGGTTTTTTTTTTAATGCTTTTTCTGTTTTTACTGAGAACTTTTTTTCTCTTTTTCAGGTTGCTAATATGATGAATGACATTGATTTTTTTTAATGCTAAGCCAACCCTACATTCCTTCAATAAATTAATATAGTTATGATGTATTCAATCTACTATATTTTGTTTATAATTTTTACATATATGTTCATAAAAATTATCTATAATTTTTTCTCTTGTAATGTTTCTGTCTAGCTGTGATATCAAAATAATGCTGGCCTCATAAAATGAGTTGCCCATCTTTTCAATTTTCTAAAACTATATGCAGAATTGGTAATATCTCTTTCTTAAATGTTTGGTAGAATTCACCAGTGAAACCAACTTGTCCTAGAGTTTTCTCTGAGGGAAGGGTTTTAAGTTTAATTTTTTAAATAGATATGGGGCTATTTAGGTTATCTAATCTTTCTTGACTGAGCTTTGGTAGTTTGCGTCTTTATAAGAATTTGTTCATTTCATCAAATTGCTGAATTTATTGACATCAAGCCATTCTTATTATTCCCTAATTACCTTTTTAATGTTGATAGAGTCCATAGTGATGACACCTCCTCATTCTTTATATTTTTAATTAGTATCTTCTTGTTTTTCTCCCTCACCAGTTTGACTAGACATTTATTGACTTCATTAATCTCAAAAAATAAGTTTTTGGTCTCATTGATTTTCCCCGTTGCTTTTCTAATATTAATTTCATTGACTCCTGCTCTGATCTTTACTATTTCCTTTGTTCTACTTACTTATGTTTAATTTCTTCTTCTTTTTCTAGTTTCGTAGGGTGGAAACTGAGGTCATTGATTTTGGACCCTTTTTCTCTTTTGATATAGGCATTTAATGCTATAAATTTCCCTCTAATTACTGCCTCCCACAAATTTTAATATGTTGTACATATGCTTTGGTTCAGTTCAAAATACTTCCTCTTCCCTTTTGATTGCTTCTTTGATTCACAAGTTATTCATAAATCTGTTATGTAACTTCTAAATATTTAGGGGTATTCCTGAGATCTTTTCATTATTGATGTTTAATTTACTTCCACTGTGGAATCTTGTACTCTTGCTTTTTATTCCCTAATCTGCTATTTCTAAAAAAAAAAAAAAAAAAAAAAATTGTCATTTCTTCCTTGTGACTTTACTTAGATACGATGCCCTACTCACATAAAATGTCCTCTGTACAGCTCTCCCAAACTCTGCCAGATGAAGTGTATAACTTTCTCTTTTGTGCCTGCAAAGCCCTTTCCACACACTCATCTAATTATTATCGTCACATTGGACTGCAATTATGAATTAATAAGGTTTTTTTCCCCCTTAGACTCAGGTCCTCAATTGCAGCAGTGAAGTTTTATGGAGGTTTGTCTCCACAGAGCCTGGCACACAATAGTTTCCTGAATGAATGAATGAATGAATGAATGAATGAATGAAGTCAGTGACAGCCACTTAATTTTGAGTCGTCCTAAGCTCATCTCTCTAGTTCTTAGAGTGACTCAGCTACTGCAATCAAAGAGAAGATATGAATATCAAGAAAGAGAAGGGGAGGCATAAATAAGGTTCTTTGTATGAAAGGACCAGGGACACGAAGCAGGCCCTCTCAGGTATGGCAGGATGCCTGCTTTCTGTCCGTGTTAACACAGTGCCTGTAGGAGCGGGGCTGGTGGTTATAGGCCAGGCCCAGGCCTTACCTATGCAGATGGGAACCAGGCCTGCCTGTGAGTGAGTGCAGCAGACACAAAGCAGAGCCACACAGGTGCTCCCCACTGCAGCTGTGGGAAACCTCTGGGCTGAACACAGGGAAATGATGTCTGCCCCAGGCTCAGGCCTGAGTGTGCACAGCAGTGTGTGTGCACATGTGTGTGTGGGGTGGGGGGAGAGGAAGGGGAACCAAAGGAGGGGGAAAGGATGGAGATGAATGACTACTATGTACTCACCAGAAAAAAGAACCAAAAGATTCCTTCTTTCCGTCCCTGGCCATATTCAAATTATACACTTTTTTAGTGATTTCATATAAAAAGATCTCATCTTCCCTAAAATCAGTCCGGGCCTCTCCGTGACTAGTGCTATCATAGAAATTTGCACTTTTATAGAATGTCACGGCAGAAAAAGAAGCTCCTCTGTGATAGTATATGCCTTCTAAGAAATTTTCTTTATAAAAAGAGAGCAGAATATTGAGCTTCAGTGGGGGCTTTAAGATATCACCCAGCAAATCAGGCAGGTGTATAATAGTCTCCCCAGGTCAGCTAGTCCACCCTACGTCCATATCCCTTACAAATTACTGAAATCGGCAGCTTCTATTACTCATATAATGTGCACTGTTCTAAATACAGAAACCACTAGGAGATCATAAACAGAGAGAACATCTCGCTAGCACACTGGGATCCATCATCGAGATGTACACTCAGGACAGCCCAGAAAGATGCCCACCGAAACAAATGATTTGACTGGAGAGGGTTAGACCTTTACACACCTCTCTCTGCAGCTTTGTCTCCCGTTGTTTCTGCACAAGCCCCCTACACTCCTAAAATACTAGACCTCTTAGCAATCTGTGGATAAAACAAAAATACTCTGTGTACTCCCAAGTCTTTGATCACTAGGTAAGACATTCAGGCAGCATCCTGTAAAAAAAGCTGCTTACTTGGTTTGGCTCCTCTGATAAACTGATGGACTCGATCCAGTCCAGATCTGGAAAAGCTTTTAGCTCTTTAATTCAAGGCTCAGTGGAGAATAATTGGGCCCACACTCTCACATGAGAACTTAATAGAGTTTGCCCCGGGCCCTTATGGACGAGAGAGAGTGAAAAACATGCTGTATATACTGGCCTCAGTCCCTAGTGGTTCCTCTCTAAGGAGCTGGTGAGAACCCCTCACCAGTGTAGCTGGGGATCCAGGTGTGTGTGAATCCTTCTTTGTGTGGTCCATGCTGGAGGTCCACACAGTCAGCCTGGAGCTCTCTGCTCCCTCCTCTGAGCTCCGTGTTTGAAAACTCAGATTGATTCCATAGGAATATAGCTTTCCTTCAACGTGTTCTGCAAAGTGATGGCTGTATTTCTAAGTGAGAACTCAGAGATATGATCTGTTGTCTGGTAGTCTCTCAGAAAGAACGCAATGTAGGTTTGGAAGCCGCCCTAATGTAGCTGAGGGGCAGCTGCCTTACCCTGGAAGGAGGCTGTTGGTTTGCATTGAAACAGCTCACTGTAGGTTCTGAAATGTGAGAGAGACGAGCCTTTTGGAGTTTGATCCTAGCAGACTGACTATCTGTTCTTTAAGATCCTTAACTTTGAACTTGCAGCCTTCTTCGGCATCATGCATTCCCGAAGAGAACCTTTTATTTCCTTCCGCTGATTCTTTTATCTCTTGGCTGTTTTAGTCAGAAAACTGATTTGGCATCTACATCTAAAAATAAATCCAAATCTTATCATGTGACATGATTTTCCATACAGGGGCAGAGATTAGCAGTGAAGTAACAATAAAGGGTCGTTAACAAACAGCTCCTTACCGAATGTTTGTTTCATTTACTTATGCATCCATTCATCATACATCTCCTGTGTTCTCACTTTGCAGCACATACCATGTGAAGCACTGGAGAGAGAGAGAGATGAACAGACTCCTACTTTCAAGGAGTTCATAGCCCAGTGGGGTGACAGACATCTAAGCGAGGGAGTATATTACACTGTTGTAGGAGCAATGCTAACCATCTGTGGAAGGTACAGTGGGATTCTGGGGGAGTGGTCGGCATTAGAGTTGGGAGTGGAAGGATGGAAGGACTGTGAAGAGCAGGCGTTGTCCTCAGACACAACTAAGCTTGAGTCATAGCCCTGGCCCTGCCCCTTACTAGCGGTGAGATGTTAGGAAAATTACTTAACCTATCAGCTTTAGCTTTATTATCTTCGAAATCAAAATAATTATAATGGACTTTTTCAGAAGATTAGATAATATTTATAAAACACTTAGCACAATTGCTGGAACCTGGTAAGTGTTCAATAAATGTGACCTCTCCATTAATTTTATCATTATTGTTTTCTATGCAGTCTGGGTCGACGTCTGACTACAAGAAGAGGATCTATGCTACAGACAAGATATGGGGGGGCAGACAGCGGCTTCCTATCCAGATTACACAGAAGACCTATGTTCTGTTTATTGGGAGCTGTCAGCCTGCCTCAATTTGCTGTAAAACCCATTCTTCTCCAGTTGCTGGTTGGGGAATTCTACCCTTAGTTATCAGTTTACAAGGTATATGGCAGAGGCAGGACTGGAATGGTCGCGCCACCTTATCTGGCTCTCCACCTTGACAATGCCCCATTCCTCAATTCCCTTTTCATTGTGCACTTAGAGTTTAAAGCAGAGAAGACTGCATTTCCGCTTGTCACTGGCATGACTGTGTCTGTCTCCTGGACAAGAGCCAGTTGTAAATGGTTCCTACTTTCTTCCTGTTAATACTGCATTTGCACGTATGCCTATCTTGGACTTTGTTTAAATATTAAGAAGGAGCATGTCCAGACAGTAAGTGCACAGAAATGTAGACACATGGCCAAGAAAAAGAGTGTGGCTGATATAAAATACAGTGGTGACTAAATATTCAGAATCTGAGAAATGATAAAGATGGATTCATTTTTTTTTTTTTTAATCTGTAGGTTTACTCAATGTAATGGCGGGGGGGGGGGTGCAGGTGCAGGAAGGCATGAGATGTCCAGACAGATAGAACTAGTAAGAGTATTTTGCATATAATCTGCTTATAAATTCATTCAACATGCAACTTTGCCATCAGCCTTTCTTTTCCTCCACTAATCCTAGCAAGAATGGAGAAAATGGGAACACAGTTTCCCCAGAAATCTGCTCCGGACCACCTGGGATGCTGGGACTCACTTGCAGTAATAGTCCCATAAGCATGCCCTCCATCATCCCTAGATCCTGAGCCAAAGTACCAAGGCTACAAAGGACAAATGTTCATTCATTCATTCATTCATTCATTCATTCATTCATGCATTCTTTAATTCCTTTTTACAGCATTACCGGCATTCCCATTGCCTATGAAACCCGTGTAAGGTTCTATAAGAAATAAAGAACTTAATAAAATCAAACCTTGTCTCTAGGGAATTCATGATCTAAAGGAGGATACATATTATTCTATCAGATAAAAGGGATGAAAAAAAGGAGGGACAAAGATGAATCAGGGTTATTAAAAGAGCCCAATGTTTGTCACGTTATCTATATTAATGCATTATCAATGGTTCATTTTAAAAGAGTAGACAGAGTATTTATTATATGACTTTACCAATTAGACACAACTGGCAACTTGAATGAAAAGTTGGAAGCTTAGACCAGATATTTTGCCTGATGTTCAGTAGAAATATTGCCATGTGACCATATATACTCAGATCATCCTAATATTTCTAGAACTTTTGGTAGGAAACAAAGTACTTTTTGTGTTGGTTTCTGTGTACAGAGCTAGCAGTCAACATATGCATCCTATACATTCACATATATATTTAGATTTGGAGATGTATTGAATAGTAGGGCCACGGCAACTTCCAGATTATTAGGCTATTGAAGAGTCAGTAGAACCCACTGTTGTAAAAATCAAACTTCTAAATGTTTCTCTTTTCCTCAGAGTAAAGCTACAACATATCTGAAGCATAGTGTATCAAAAGAATGGACTAACAGATGAAGAAAATACAGATTCCTAATGAAAAAAAAAAAGATTTTTGTAATGGCTGAGTTGTTAGATTTAAATTTAGAAAAATACTAAAATCCTAGTTTATCGGCCGCTTATACCACATATCAAATCTGATACTGAAAGTGAAGGACCCCAATGTCTGTCTCCAGAGTCAACAGGGAAACACGGCTTCAAATAATTTGAAAGAACCAATCAAAGTGTATATTAGTTGCACATCATTCTTCTTAATTGTGTTAAATCCTGAGGCTTCCACTAGCATGTATTTGATGCTACACCAGGAGTGACAAGAGATGGGGATGGGAACCTGACCGATAAGAGAATGACACCTCTTTCCTAAACGTAATATAATTCCAGTAGACTTGTCCCTAGTTACTTGGGAGTTTCGAAGTTTGACACTGATTGAGTGGATGTCAGACAATTACACATTGTCTTGAAAGCTAACTTGCCACACTACGTTCTGTGGGATAAAAGTGGTTTTAAAAGGGAAATCGTGTACAAATGTGAAATGCCACTCACTCCTCCAGAAGTCAATGTTGTAATCTTGTTTGATATGAGATATTTAAAACAGCTGGTACAAAATCACTGGAGGAGAAAGAAAGGACAAAATTTTTGATAAATTTAGATTAGCATTAACTGTTAAAAATACTACTAAGGATGACGAGGATGATGAGGACAATCTACTTGAGGGAGTTTAAAACCAAAGTAGAGTAAATAACTAAATACCAATAAAAACAAAGATATTCAGAAGGAAGATAAGGATATTGATAAAATTTGGACTGTGTTAACTGAAGTGTGAATGGTAAAAATGTTAAAGAAATCACAAAAGTATCGCAATAAAATGTATAATTTCCAACCTACTAGAGGAAGAAATAGAAAAGGGGAAATAACCTATCCAATAAAGCGAGGAAAGGAGAAAAAGAAAAGAAAACACCATGCCAAACTGAAGATATCAAAATAGAAATTTAAATATTTAAAACTGAATTACAAAATAAAAGCAATATATAGCCACACATTATAGGTACAGTTGTAGTCATGGTTACATTTTTATTGGACAGCTGGCATCCAAGAAGTTCTCAGAGGAAAATTTAAAGTCTTCCATTTATATATTAGAAAAAATTAAAGATTGAAAATTAATAAAATAGGTTTAAGCTTTTAAAAAGTAGTAAATCCAGAGATAATGAGAAGTCAACAACAGAGGTGAGAGGAAAAGAATAAAATGAAACAAAGAAAATTATAGAGATTATCAACAAACCTTGAAGATAACTAGTTGAAGTAATAGAATGAAGGGAAAAGGAAGGGGAAAAGGAAGGCAAGAAGGAAGGAAGGAAGGAGGGGAGGAACCCTGGGTAAGGATAAGAGTGCTCCAGGAAGTTTGAAAGCAGAGGAAGGGCAGGATCTTGTACCTCAGACAGGGCTGTTGCACGCCAACCCTGCATTGTCCTGCCACATGAGAGAGGAGACACCTGCCACCAGGACCAGCATCCTTCCAGCCCTGGATTCTTCCTCTCACTGGGATGCCAGGAGGTCCATTGGAGGAGAACTGGACTAAGAGTGGACACCTGAACATAACAGGTTCCTTCCTAACACATAATGGATGTATCACCTCTGAATTGATTCAAAACTCTTTTGGGCTCATTTCTATAACATCAGACTTTTAAAATTTACTCCCCCTTATGCGAAGCATGTGAAGTTTACATCAAACCTCTTTTGCTAATATACAGCATAGGGAATAGTCAATAATATTGTGCTAGTATGACACAGTGTCAAATGGTGGCTGGGCTTATCGTGGTGATCACTTACTTCCTTAGGTATATAAATGTTGAAGAACTATGGCATATACCTGAAGCTAATATAATACTGTATGTCAGCTATATGCTTAATAAAAATCTTTTAAAGAATAAACGCACACGTGCTCGCTTCGGCAGCACATACACTAAAAGAATAAATGCACAATACCACACTGGAAAAGAACAAAAACAAAAACCTCTTTTTCTGCCACGAGAATCTCTTTAACCTTTATGTGTCAAGATTTTCAAGCTCCAGGATGTGAAAACTACATTAAATGCAGGGCACCCAGCTTCTGATTATTTGATCATCTCTTCCCACCTGCAGCCTGGTCTCCAAGTTGTAGCAGGTTCTAGGCCTAGGAAACCCCCCATCGTTCTCGCCTACCTGCCTGACATGGCAGAGCATCCAAACTGTGGATGAGCACCTGCTTATGCAAGTAAAGGTAAGAGGTAGGTCTCACTCTGCGATCTGGACAGGGTGAGACACAGGGCCGCGGTTACTTCAGTTGGAAAAACTTCATCAAGAAGGGGAGGGTTGGTAGCGACCTTGACCGAAGCCAGGATCAAAGCATATAGTTCAGGATTTCGTGCAGGTGTGTTTGATTGCTTTGTGCCTATAGTCAGGAACTGTGAAATACCGCTACCAAGTTGTTTTCATTCTTTGTTTGGTTGTGTCTAACGATGTCAAAACAACCTGTTAGTTCAACACAGAGATATTAGCTGGTTCATTGAAGATACTCACTGTTTGACATTATGGAGACAGAAATACAGGGAGCTGAATCACCCTCTCCCCTCCCTGGCCTCTCTCCAGCCATGTCTAGTGCATTTGCTGCCTGTGTTACTTGTTTGCAAGTGCAAGAGAGGTAGCTAAATCTGCGATCTAGTGAGTAAGCAGAGGGGCTTTCCCGTTCATGGTTATTTGATTGGCATTGTCACTCACAGTAAACCCTACAGCTGAGGAGTGTGCACTGCTTTATGAAACTTGATGTACTTGAATGTATCTAATGCTAATCTATGGTTGGATGAGGATAATTCTTACAGTCATTATCAGATCATTTGCAATAATAGGAATTTGCTGATCTTCACCTTTATCTTCAAAGCATTAGATAAACACAGACGTGATCCTTCAAACATCCTCTGCTTGGCCTAGTCACCTTGGTCAACTGCTACCACATTAATCTTAGAACATAGTGAGGGAAATGCCCCTTCCCATAGCTATGTTCAGTAATGACAATCTTCAGAGGTGGTGGCCGCTCTTGACCAGCAGGCATTCGGTTGACTGAATACCTACTAATACCACTGCTGGCTGGTGAGAGCTGCTCAAGAGCTCAATGCACAGAACTGAACAAACCATCTTCCAATACACATTTTGCAAGTAAAAGTGGCCTTCTGAGTGTGTATGGTTTCATTTGGAACTCTGAATTATAGCGATTAGGGAGAAAGTGGTCACATGGATGGGGAACCAGCCATAAAGCTTCAGAAATTAAAGAGGTCCCAGTGCATAAAGGCAGGCCAGTTGGAACGGAGAGAAAATCTAATATCATTTTCATCCTGCAGTGTGTTTGCTATGGCTGTAGAGACCAAAAGTATTTATTTCTTAGCTAGTTTTAAGTAATCAAAAGGAGGAAAAATAGCTTCCTTCACATTGTAGTTAAAAATCTTGATTTATAGACTTTTAAGTAATAAAATAGTTTAGTCTGATTGCCCTTCATCACATAGCTATGCAATATTATGAGGAATGGATCAGGTGACGGTACCCAGCAAGCAGGTTTTAAAAATTGTTTTCCCACAATACACATACCACATGGAACTTTTTTTTTTTTCCTGAAGCTGAGTGACATTTTTCAACTGACAATTGTATTAGATTTATTTGTACAACATACAATAAAATGTTTGCCTATTTCAAGTTGGAAGTCAATTTTCTTCCTTTATCTCTCCTTTATAAGGGAGCCCTCAAAGGGAAAATAGTGTTTCTAGAGCTTCAGTTGTTGTGGTGAATGCAAAGGTCATTGGCTTCCTGTGGCACCTCACACTGTGGGGTGACGTGCTTCACTCAGACTGTGACAGCTTGCTGAAAGAAAGGTGTTTGAGGCAGACATGAATTTGGCAGTGATGAAATCTGTTAAACATCTTCTCCACCTTATCGAGAAACATCAGGTGCTTCTCCCCAGCAGCTGTCTCTGCCTCCTGCTTCATTCCTGCAAGAAAGCAGGAAGCAGCTCAGTGCTGAGTCGGTTTCTGAGCATCTGGGGACAGTGAAAATTCCCAGGGCTTAGAGTCAGGACACCTGAGTGTCTGCTCAGGTCCTGGTACAAGTTTCCTGTAAGGCCCTAGATGGGGCATTTCCCCTTTCTGAGCCTCCGTTCTCCATTTATAAAATGAGAAGAAGAGTTCTGGCAAAGATGACATATTAGGTTTATGCCCAGTACACTTTGTCAGCTTTAAACACATAGCAATGATAAATTAAATATAAAAAGAGAAATCTAAAAGACAGAGCTTGGCTCAAAAATATAACAAACACCACCATGGTCTGAAATAGAACTTAAATGCAAAGCAGTGAGCAGAGCTGAAGCCTTGAGCCTTCTAGATCACGATCCAAAGCAAAGCACTGGTAGCCAGGAACTCAGTTCCTATGGGTCAAAATGGACCACAAGGGCTCCATGCAAACCGGGAGATTAAAGCAGGTCCAGTACCTGAAGTAAAGTACTATAGAGACATTTCCAACCATGACACAAAAGAAGCTATTGTGGATTCAACCTAGGGTGTGTGCTGATAGGAAACTGTGGTCAGAGGGATGCAGGAGAGCACAAAGGCCAGAAATAGAATCAAGTTACCTGCTGCTTCAGTGATCAGATTTGTCATTTCTACAAAGTACCACAGGGAAGGAGTTCTACAATGTCATTAGAATATGTGGAGCTGGTCTGCAGGTTCAGGAGAGCTACAAGGTGACATCTACAAACTTGGTAGAATAAGAAGGATACACACAGGTGGGAAAATGAGGAAAATATACTTTCAAATCCATCTGAGATTAAAATTTAAAGTGCATAAATAAGTCTTAGGATACGAAAGGCAGCTAAAAATTATTAACACATTGAAAAGCTGCTTTCCTCAGAGGACATTAACTTTATATGATACTCTGAGAAAAATTATAAATTTGTGTAAGAACATAAGAGAAATAAAGGGATAATTTCTATAAAATTGAATAAGAAAATAAAATAGGAAACAAAAATTGGCAGAAATTGAGCAAGAACAGGAATTTCAAAATAGAGTCATTAAAATGAGAAAAATCTAATAAAATCTAGAATGGACACAATAAAAGAGGAATTGGTGAATTGGAAAATAGTGCAGAGGAATTTAACTAGAATGTCAGTTAAGAGATATAAAAGCTAGAGTTAAGCAAAATCATCAAATATATATTTTAAATAAAGACAATGGAGCAGTAAGAAAACAGAAAGAACTAAAAATTTTATACAACTGGAGGAAGACATACGTTCACAGGCTAAAACTACACTTACTGAATAATATTTTCAGGAATAAAATAAAACCAAGAAAATTTAGAGGATCCAAGTCAAACAGAAGGAAAATGAAAGTGATGAAAGTAAGTGGAAACTCAGATCTTCGGGAAGAAATGACTACCATTGAAAATGGTAAATATCGTGGCATACATAAAAAGACAATGCTTTCATCTTAATTATTTTAAGATACACAGGGCTGGTTAAAGCAAAATTATAACATTGTCATGTGGTATGTGTAATATATTTAGATGTAATACATACAAAATATATTAAAATTAATCTAAAGTCTAATTAGGTTGTGATAATTTAAAGGTGTATATTTTAAACCCTAAAGCCACTAGCAGATAATACAACAGATATAGCTAAAAAGTCAATTGATAAGTTAAAATCAAAAATTTTTTTTCATATTCAAATAATCCAAAAGAATCAGAAAGGAGTAACAAAATTTTTTAAAAGTAGGCAATGATATATTTTTAAATGAAGTTACATGGTTTTCTTTATAACTGTTTTATTTTTCAATTACAGTTGACATACAGTATTATTTTAGTTTTAGGTGTACCACATAGTGATTAGACATTTATATAACTTACAAAGTGGTCACCCCAATAAATCTAGTACCCACCTGACAACAAACATAGTTATTACAATATTATTGACTACCATGTTTCCCCAAAAATAAGACCTAGCCAGACAATCAGCTCTAATGAGTCTTTTGGAGCAAAAATTAATAAAAGACCCAGTCTTATATTAAAATATATAGTATAATATAATATAATACTGGGTATTTTATAATATGATATAATAAGACTGTGTCTTACATTAATTTTTGCTCCAAAAGATGCATTACAGCTGATTGTCCGGCTATGTCTTATTTTGGGGGAAACATGGAATACGCCTTATACTGTACTTTAAACCCCATGACTATTGTAACTTGTACCTCTTAATCCTTTTTTACCCACCCCCAGACCCCACTCCCAGCTGGCAACCATCATGACGACTATAGTTAACACTGCTATATGGTATGTATGAAAATTGTTAAAAGAGTAAATCCTAAGAGTTCTGATTAAAAGGAAAAAAGTTGGGGGAGGTGTTTCTTTTTGGGGTTTTTTTTCATCTATATGAGATAATAGGTAACTAAACTTATTGTGGTAATCATTTCATGATATATGTAAGTCAAATCATTGTACTTTATACCTTAAACTTATATAGGATTGTATGTCAATTACATCTCAATAAAACTGGGAGAAAAATAGGGGATTAGCAGAAAATAAATAATACAATGCTAGACTTACATAAAACATGTCAACATTGTATTAAATTTTAATGGAAGAAACACTCCAAGCAAAGGGCAGGAAATTGCCAAAATGGATTTTTAAAAAATTTTTAAACATGAAAGTAAGATATAAGACTCGTATCAAATATAAAGACAAACTTTGAAATGAAGGGATGGGAAAATATGTACTTTGAAAACAGTACGCATAAGAAGACAAAGATGTCTGTACTATTACCAAATACAATAGATCTTTTCAGGAATTCATGACAACTACAAATATGCATATATCTAATAGAAGAGTTTCAAAATACGTAAAGGAAAAACTGGCATAATTAAAAAGAGAAATAGACAACTTGACAAGAATAGTTTAAAACACCCTTTTTCAAAAAATAATACAATAATGATACAAAAATAATGTGTTGCTCAGATCATTGATGTAATTATTGTTTGTAGGATATTACTGCCAACAACAGCAGAATACATATCCTTTTCAAATGTATATGGGATATTCACCTAGATAGATCATATGCTGGGCCAAATAAGACCCTACATATTCAAAAGGATAGAAATATAACAGGTATGTTTTCTGACTATGTGGAATTAAATTAATATTCATTATGAATAAAATATCTTTTAAAAGCCCCAACTGTTTGGAAAGTAAACATATGTTTATATAATATGTTGGTCAAAAAAGATATGACAATGGAAATAACAAACATTTTAAAATTCAATGATAATAAGAAGGCAACATGTAAAAATTTGTGGGATTCAGCTAAATCAGTGCTTAGAGAAAAACATATCGCGTTGATGCTGATAGGCAATTCTAAAGAAAAAAATCAATGACCTAAGGTTCCACTTTAAGAAGTTAGAAATATAAAAGTAAAGTAAATACAGAGTAGGTAGAAGGAAGAAATAAATACAGGTAAAAGCAAAAAAATCCATTTAAAACAGGAAAAAGATTAGTAAACTATGAAAGCCAAAGTTTGAATCTTTGAAGAAAAAAATTCAACAAAATTAAGAAACACTTAGACTGATGACATAGAAAAGAATGAAGGGGAATAAAATTAACAAGACTGAGAATGAAAGATGTTATATCTATCAACCCTAAAAACATCAAATGTATAATAAATATTATGCAACACTTGATGTATGCCAACAAATTAAATACCTTTGGTGAAATGGATGCATTTTTTAAAATATAACTTACTAAAATGGCACAAGATAAAATGAAGTCTGAATAGTACTTTATAAAGAAACTGTTTTTTATCAAAAATGTCCCCCTAATAAAATACCAGAACCCAGTGATTTTACTGGTTAATTCTATAAAGCATTTAAGGAAGAAATAACACTAATTTTACACAAAGTTTAACAGAACACACTTCCCATGCCACTTTATAATTCCAGCATAATCCTAATACCAAAACTTACAAAGACTTCCCAAATAATACAATTATAAATCGATATTCCTCAAGAAAATTGATGAAAAATATGTAATGTAATATAAGCACATTAACCCCAGCATTTGTATACAGCAATATAGTGTAATTATTGTTTCCAACCCTGACATTTCTCTCCAAGAATAGACTGGAAGACTCAACAATCTATGAGATACCCCAACTTTCACAGTCCTGGAAAGACTTATGTTAGAACTTGAATTTTCTGAGGGAAAAGAAATTAACCTAGTCCCTCTATGAGGACATCAAGGACCAATTTTTGTTGTTGTTGTTTCATTTTCATCACTACTCTATTTTCCATAGATTCAGCTTTATCCTAAGGCTGGGTCCCTTTTCTATCACAGGATGTCTACCAATAGCAATACTTCCTCATTTTTGCCAACAGGAGTGAGAGACTAACTCTTTCTGAGGTTTTCCTTGTGAGCAAGGAAAACTTCATCTAAAGCTGCTTAAAAAATATCTTTTTATACCTCATCGCTATAAGTATGATTCCTGTTCATGAATGAACAAATTCTTGCCAACAGGAGATGTCACATGATAATGAGCTTGGGCCTGAGTTCTCACCCGCATCCTTCTTTGGCAAGAGAAGTAGGAATGACTGATTGATTTAATGTACATGAGGGTCCAAACCTGGAGCTGGGAAGCCGCCAAGAGAGAAAGGCTAGAATGATTGCTGGAGAGACCAATAGGGTACCTACACAACAGGCAATCCCATCCAGCATTTGTGGGGCTGGTGAGATTTTTGATATATCCCTCCATCTTATATTTGGTATTCAGTTAGTCTCTTGCAAGGATTCGTTAGTAACAAAACTAACTGAAAGCTGAAGCACTAGCCTATTCTGCCCTTGCAGGGAAGACAATGTAGCTGGAACAATTGGTTGGGAAGGTGAATAAATGAAGTCTGCTGAGAGCCTGAGAGGGAAATTCAAATCAAGGTCTTGCTAGGGTAACAAGATGCCTCAGACTCAGAATCTGTCAGGTTCCCTGAGAGATTGGGGAAATCCTGGCAACTTTTGTGCCCTCGTTGCTCTTGGCAAGTACCAAGAACTGGGAGGATCCAAGTGTTTGGAGAGTTGGGGAGGCAGATTTCATGGCAGCGACTGACTCAGCAGAGTGACTTCTAAGAAAACGGGTTCAGCTTTTTACTCTCAGAGTCCACGATACATAGCACTTTAAAAGCTCCTGCCTCTGTGGCCTGATTAGATGGGAAATACATTTTTTGTTTCAGATATTTATTTAAAAGTTTCATTTTCACTTAATAAATCCATAGCCATGGCATACATGGAAGGTTTCCCCAAGTGGTAATTTATGCTTATTGAAGAATTACTTTTGAAAAGGCATGGGCTGCCTGTCACTGAGGGAAATTGTGGCCACTCAGTTTCTAGACTTATTGGCTGTTACAGATCTGGGAGTTGATATATATTTGAAATGTTTATGCCTTCTCTTTCTTGTTAATTATCGATCTAAACCTTTATGGAGTCTGAGACATTTGTGAACAAGGCTTTCATTAATCCCCAAGGCTGCTGAGGGGTCTGGGCAATGGAATTCCCCATTTAAGATATGCAGGAAACTTGGGAACTAACAGGCTAATTTCCGGGGTCAGACATTGGGTCAGTGATGGCCAAGCTGACCGAGTTTATAACAAGCGCACAAGACATCCAGTTTGCTCACCGAAGATGGCCCTTGAGCTGTACCTAGAGTACACAATCAAGGTTGGCCCCGGAAAAACAAAGGGATGTACAGGTCTGACAATTAAGTTCCCAAACTTGTTGCAATGATGTTGCTAACCATTTTTGATATCAGAGGGATTATTCATTATGAATTTGTACCAAGTGGACAAACAGTTAACCAAGTTTACTATTTGGAAGTGCTGAAAAGGCTGCATGAAAAAGTTAGATGACTTGAACTTTTCACCAACAATTCATGGCTTTTGCATCACGACAATGCACCAGCTCACACAGCACTGTCTGTGAGGGAGTTTTTAGCCAGTAAACAAATAACTGTATTGGAACACCCTCCCTACTCACCTGATCTGGCCCCCAATGACTTCTTTCTTTACCCAAAGATAAAGGAAATATTGAAAGAAAGACATTTTGATGACATTCAGGACATCAAGGGTAATACAATGACAGCTCTGATGGCCATTCCAGGAAAAGAGTCCAAAATTGCTGTGAAGGGTGGACTAGGTGCCCATGTCAGTGCATAGCTTCCCAAAGGGAGTACATCGAAGGTGACCGTAGTGATATTCAGCAGTGAGGTATGTAGCGCTATTTCTAGGATGAGTTCACAAACTTAATTGTCTGACCTCGTAGACACCTCCCTTCACAACCCTCCTGGAAGAGACACCTAACTGATGTCGTTTCAACCCCAGCCTGAGTGCATTGCATCTTCTGGTGGATTTATCCCCTTATTGTGAAGCAGGTATGGAAGACTTCCAGACCACTAAATATTATCATATACCACGCCTCTTCTTCCCCTCTCTCCTACCTCCCACCTAGTCAGCACTCTAAGGCAATGAAGGTTCTTAAAAATAGAAACACTAGTGTGGAGGGTATCAGGACCAGCCACAAGCCCTGCCATGGGTACGGCTGGTGTGGGAGCTGCACCTGCCCACAGAGAACCCCTACCTCCCAGGGCCCACAGAAGGAAGATGGGAGGGGGTGGTGCTTTCGTTCTATATTCCCATTTTGTGTCCTTAAGGGACTTGAGAGGAGCCTCCAACTCTTGTCTCTTCCCAATAATTTCCTAAGAGGATTCCTTGCTAAAGAGAAAAATTGGAACTTTTTTCCTTCTACATGCAAGACTGCCTTCATCTGTCAAGCCTTCCAGAAATATTCTAGTGACTCTGAATTCTGGCTTTTGCCTCCCTGGCACTTTTCTTCCCTCTTGTTTCCTTGGAGGTCATGACTATAAAGTAAACATGAGACAGTGTGATGGGAATGATGGGAAAGCAGACATCAGAGCCTGGAGGCCTGAAATGCTAACATAAAGAGTCCGGTGTTGCCCTGGGGACTGTACAGTCTTTTTCCACCGTGGCTGCTTCACTCTTGGGAAGCCTGGAGAAGACCCAGTCTCCCTCCTCCGTGGGCCAGAACCACGCTGAGTCCTACAGCATTCCGATTCTATGCCTGGTGAGAGGACTGGAGGGTTCTCGGCTCTAGACCAGCCAATCTGTCCCTGCGGGACACAGGACATCAGCAGAACAAAGGCCCTGAGAACTCTTCTTGCCCAAGCCCCTCATCTGTAAGAACTGGCAATGCCGCAGCCCACCGACGAGATGCAAAGGCTTCAGCTCTTCAATCACATGCTCCTTATTATGGATTCAAGAATGAGGGGGCCCAATAGGGTGCTCGCCTCCAGGAGGCCTGTGGTTTTATGTGTGTGAGCAAACACATTTTGTTTAAATAGACCTTCCTCCTGCCCCCACCCCGGCCCCACCTCCACCACCCCATCTTTATTCATTGCTAACAGATGCGGCCGCGGCTGCAGCAGCAACACACAGGCTCCCACGCGAGGAGAAGCGGGAAAACTGATGAGCTGCCATAGAGCTGGGTGTATGGGGGCCTTGGTCTTGAATTTTGATTCCCCCTCTCCTGTTCTCCCTCACCCCCCCACTAACCAGGCCTTTCGACCATTTCTGTTCTGTGTCCTTCACATCTGAGAACAGCCAGATGAAAGGAGGTCTGTGCAAGCTGCTATAGAGTTGGTGCTTCTAACAACGGCCTCAGGCCCAGGAACTGGCCGATGACCTCCTGCCGAGGAGCCAGCTAGGTATGAAGGAGAGAGAGGCTGAAAGCCCTACAGGAGAGGTTCCCTATCACGCTCGCTGTTTGGTTTGTCATGAGATTCCGGGCCATTTTCAGGGCTTCCTGGGAAAGCAAAGGAGGACAGGAAATAGCAGGGAGACACAGTAGGAGGAAATGGGCAGGAGACATAGAGTACAGGGCAGGCCCAGATGCCAGCTCAGTCCCAGGCCTGGATGGAAGAATAACGCTTCTAAGTCCAGATCCCTGAAAATGTGGCTGGAATGATGAGGAAGATTTCCTGACTGGGGCCGAAGGCATGAAGTGAGCAGCCAGCGCTGATGTTTCAGAGCAATGTTCTCCACACCAGAAACCAGAAATGGAGGGCATAGGCCCTTCTGCGTCTTTGGTTATCACCTCCTCACAGTGCTCATGAACTTTCCTGCTCTCATCACTTTGGCATCAGCATGGCCGTTTTGTCCCTCCATGTGTGGACGCAAGAGCAGAAGGCGGACATTAGGGAAGGGGTGGTCTTGGGGCTCTTTTTCCCGTGTGAGTCTCCCTGTAAACATTGTCTACAGTTACAGGGGTGCTTCCTGGTCCCAGTACTGATGAGGTTTTCCTCAAGGCGACTATGGGGACACAACTGTCTGGGATAGCCCACAGGGGTGGCCTACTGTGAAAAACCTGGGGAGAGCTGGGAGTGCAGGCACACATTCTCAAAAAGTTCTGCTGTGGAGTCAGGGGAAAAAGAAGGTTGTGTTTCTGTCTTTGGGATGGAAACCCCCACCCACCCACCCCCAGAATTCCCAGCCTATGATGCTGCCTTTCCAGATTCTGGTGGCAGAATCGAGACTTTTCCATCACTTGTGATGGCCCGTGATGCTTCAAGGACACAAGTGTGTGTGGAAATTCTTTGGTATTCTCGAGAACTGAGAAACCTCTGTCCTTCCATATGCAGTGCTGAGCTGTCCCTGCCAGGAGCCATCCCAAGCCCCCTTCCACCAGCCCCATCGTGGGGTGCCTGTCCCTACTCTGTGCTCCCACATCACCCATTTTGACCTCTGCCCTTGCGTTTCTTGCATGGTATTGAGATTATGTGTCTACTTTTCTGGTTCCCTCAGCAAATCATAAGCTGCTAGATGTCAGAGATCCTGCCTGTGTGGCCAGTTTTGGTGACCTAACCTGTCTTTGCGACCCATGGGCTTAGCAAACTATCTGGCAGTTAGCAGGTACTTGGTAAATGTCTATGGAATGAATGGAGGCATATCCAAACTCTTTAAGGAGCCAGGAAGTCACAACAGAGATGTAGAGGGGCCACTGGACCTTCAAAGTCCAAGAGGTTTCCAGCCGAGAAAATAATCAGTAATAACAAAACAAATGTATAGATAGAAGTATAGATGGACATAGAAAAATAGAGGAGAGAGAGAGAGAGAGAGAGAGAGATTAGATAATAGTAATAACATTGCAGGGAATATATGAGCCATTAAATATGCATTAAGCATTTTGCAGACATTATCTCATTTAATTTCCCTACCCTATGAAGTTGGCAGCATAACCCAACTGCTTCACCATAGAAATACAGTCCCGAGAAGGAAATCTTCACCAGAGACACCCTCTACAGATCTCCTGCCTCTGCCTGGAGTGATTCCTGGGGGCTGACAGATTTATGTATCTGCGCATTCGGAGAAAGGGGAGTAGGACAGGAGATGCTGCCCATTCATTGCATGCCCACCGTGTCCCAGGCAAAGGGCTGGGTGCACCACACAGACATTCTCATTTAAGCTCCCAGGAATCCTGAGGGAATTGTATTACCACCTATAAATTAACAAATGAAGAAACCAAGACTGGGAAAGGGGATGAGATAAGGTTGAAATGAGCCCAGGCTAAGGCAGGTCCACGGAACCTGTTATGTAATTGGCACTCAATAAATATGCATTGGATTAAATGGAATGGAATTAAATTGAATATTCTCTATTCACGAAGTCAAATTCTATTTGAGGGGTGCCTCATTTCAACAGACCTGGCAGACTGCCTCCCTCAATCTCTCTATAAAAAGCTGCAATGAGCCCCGGGAGCCTTTTGGAGAAGCGAGAGCAAGAAGTGGTACCTCCCACATTAATGAAAGTGTGTGGTGGTCATGGATTTGGGTTGAGGCTATGGCCTGCGGGCCACAAAATCTCACCAGCCTTGTAAAGGGAGATGTATTTATGCAGAAGGCTTGCCAATTGGACTGCACAGGGCTCTTTTCTCCCAGAACACCTTCGGAAGGCAGCTCTGGTGGTAGCAATAGTGGCTGTGAGCCAACTTAGAGCTGCGTGTGCCGCCCTCAGAACCTAATTCGAATGGTATTTATTATATTTGACATCGCTGCCTATGGCGCTTGGATGCCTGGGTCTCCAGCAGTGATCCAGAGAGGAACAGGGTAATCATTTCAAATAACTGAACATAATTTGCTTACAAAAAATGTATGTATTGGTTGTCTCCTACCAAGAAATATCTCTCAGTGAGGGAATGATCGTTTTGGATTTCTGCAGCTAGCTTGGAAACCAGTACTTATAACATTTTCAGTTGGTGGCACCAAAAGTCTACATAGTTTAATATCACCAGAATGAATATTTTAATTGGAACGTGAGCTAGACATTCCAGTACGTGAGTCCTCCTGAGAACCCTGACATCCCCTCCTTCACCCAAGTGACGCTGTCATGGAGCTGGTTTATAATCAACAAGAAAGTCAACTGGAGGCCCCACCCTTTGGACTGTTTTTCTCGTCTCTTGACTGTGTCAAAATATTATAAATGTCAGTTATCCCCATCCTCATGGCTCAGACTGGCTCCATAATCAGGAACTTCCCAAGTTGCTGGGGGAGGTACATGCAGGAAAGAGAAGAGCTTAAGAACTTGAAAGAAATTACCGTCAAAACAGGTCACCCCTTTTGTTTCTGCAAAAACGTCCTTCCCTGCTACTGTTCCCCAGGCGCCAGAGTCTGCTTTCCCCCTTAGAAGCAAGCAACAGCTTGCAGCAAGCTTTTGTTGACACAAATTCCATGTTGCCTGGTGCTTTTGTTTGTTTCACACATAATTCACATTTTTCTATCCTACATGCATTTTTCATAGTCCATCCTGAAGCAATGTCCTGGCTTCCATCTGGGACTCCCCGTCTGGGGTCAAAGTCCCTGCAGATAACTGGGTTAAGGGTGTTGATGGAACACTCAGCAGGATGGAGTTGACATATTAGGAACTAAATTCCCGCAATGCAGAGATTAAAGTTCATCTCGGATCAGACCCTAAACCAATCACGAAAATGAGCAAAGCGCAGGTAGCCCGGTCTTAAGGACACAACAAAGAGTCAAACTGGCTTCTTTTCTATTCTTTTCTAAAGTAGTTTTCACAAAAATTAGGGAGGAAAGTGTCAGTTTTGGATGAGTCTTGGGTGGGGCCTCAAGGCCAGAGAGCAGGAGTAGGGGACACATTGGGTGTCATCAGTGAGCATTTGTAAGATAAGCAACTTGTCACAACTCCTTAAATCTTCAAATGAAGTTCACTTTTTCTATCTCCCAGCTCCAGGATACTTGAAAGGACCTTCCAAACATGGCTTTTTCACTTATGGCGAATTCCATGGCAGGCACTGATTTCGTGCAAGTTTACGGAATGAAGACTTGAAGAAACCTCAGAAGCCACTTATTCCAACTTTCTACATAATGCAGGACTCTGCCCTCCAGCACCGCCAACAGCACACATTCCCCTTTACTAGGGTGCTTGCTGTCTCACAGGATGCCCATTTTCTTATTTGACATACCTCTGTGACTAAGTTCCTCCTTCCATTGAGACCAAGCACGAGACCTCACGTGTTCCACTGATGAACGCAAATTCTGCCTCAGAGTCACCATGAACCCATCCCTTCCTATAACCATGGCTGGACTATGGGGTGGTTGTCAGCATGGGTTTTGCACTCGTTCTGTCCTCAGTTCAAGTCTCGCCTCTGCCACCTACTCACTTTGGGCAAGTTACTTAAGTTCTCCAAACCTCAGTTCATCTGAAATGTGAGCACCATAGCAGGGTCCATCCCATAAGTCAGGTTCGTCTTTAGGAGGTGTGATGGTTGCGGGACCACATGGCAGAGAAGGACTACTGAACCCTCAGTCAGGAGATGTGGTGCTTTGTCCTAGTTTGGCCATGGGGGAACATGCAAGTCACTTAACCTTCCTGCAACTCACTCCTCCCTTTTCTAAAATGTCACTCAAAACCCATGCTCTGCCTATTCATGGTTAGGTCCTATATAGAGCTCAAATATAAACCTGTGATTTGCACATCTGGGCAGCTGTGGATCTATGGTGCAGCCCTCATGCAGGCCTAGGCAAACATTCAGTGCTCAATAAAAGCCTGTTGACTGAATTGCATCTGTGCTTTCTGACAAAAGATTCAGAATTGTGAGCTGAGAAGGGAAGAAAGTTATTAGATGAGGTTTACATTTTGGCAGGCGATCTGGAAGGATAAAGTCCACAGAAAGGAAGCCCAAGATGTGTGTTTGGGCTGCAAGAGAAAGATCTGGGATAGAAGGAAGGATTGAGGTGTCACCTGTTGTCAAAGAACCAGAGGAGCAGGAGAGATGAAAAGAGCAGATCCCTGGGCTCCGGAAGGTGCTTTGTGGTTGTCTCTGTGGTGCTGATCAAAGGATCTTCAAGGAGAGGTGAGTTAAAAAGGGCCTGAGGTGCTGAGGGGATCCTGGGCTGATACAGGCTGGGCTGGGGCAAGGGGCTAGAGGGTGAGGGGACAGGCACGCACCCAGCCTGGGAGGTTTCTCAGCTGAGAGAGTTGTCAACGGAAACTCAAGTGTTGCAGTGTTTAGGAAAAGCAGCAGGAGAGGGGATTGTCCGAGGATAGAATACAGTGCTTTGCAGTCAGCTTCTTTAATTCTCTCTCTAATTCTCCATGTCTCACTCCTCTTTCAAGACCAACCTCAAATTGAACCTTTCCCAGAAAGCCTTCCCTCAAGTCTGGACCTCCAAAGAATCTACCCCGTTCTAAAACCTCTATAAAAATGTAGGCCTGTATGAATCACCTAGTAGTTACGAGTATAAAAATATGGTTTCTGGACAGCTTATCTATTACTATCTTAAAATAAGGTTATTTAACATTTTACAGGTAAAATATATCATGTTCTCCCATTTGGCCACCTAACATCCCCCTGGAACATACATCCAACATTATGCAAAAGGGATTTCTAATTCATTTTTTTCTTGACTTTGAACTCCTGAGCTTCACACTGGCTCCTCCACTCTTAGGTTTCCTTATGTGTCTGAAATAACAGCCATTATCCTTTTTCAGGCCATGACTTCACCTCTTCCCTTGTTCTTCCTCAGTTTCTTCCTTGGTAGTCCCTCTGCCCTTACACTACGTCATGGAAAGCTTTTCCACCAAGTTGGCTCAGAAAGGGGCCACGTATCTACAATGAGGTGACATGCTCCTGAGGAAGGAATTGAGGTCCAGCTCTGTGCCTCTCCTCTGTCTCCCACCATGCTTATAGCAGAGCCATCCCCGAGCTAGTCACTTAACAGTAAGGTCAGCAAGTTAATTTGTCTTTAAAGAAAGTGACAAAACGGTCAGTGGTAGGAGCTGTGTGTGTAAGAATTGGTGCCGGAAATGAGCTGTCCACAAATTTCCTTCCGTCCCATCCATGGGTCTTGTACATAGAAGGTACTCAATAAATCAATAAGTATCTGTTGTATAAAACCTAAAACCCAAGGCAAAAGGAATAAATACTGAATCCCCCAAAAAGAAAAGTGTGTAGGGCAGAAAAGAAGCTCTACTGAACAATGGTGACTAAATGTAAGCAGGGCACCTGGCTTCTCAGAGTGACTCTAGCTTTTGAGAGGGGAGTTTATCCACTGCGCTAGCTATCTGTCCTCTGGTCTTTATGGACTGTCCTCCATCCCAAGCCCCCTGACAATGGAAAAAATGACATTAGCAGAGCACCTCCCTTAAACATTAGCCCACACACAATGCAAAGCAAAACAGTGACTACTCCTCTCTGACCTCCTGGGCCTCAGTCCTACTGGACAAAGGTGCTCCTGGGGCTGCACTGGCCACAGCGGGTTAGGAAGGTTGCTAATAAGAGGCAAAGAAAAGTTACCATGGCTGACCATCCCGACACCACCTGTCCACCTTCCTTTTGCTTCCAAAATGATGGGTTCCAACCCTATTAAAAAGTCATCTTGCTTGAGTTCAGTTAGGTGTCAGCTTTGGAAGACTGCTATCCAAAGAGGTGGGTGAATCATCTGTCCATCACACTGGGGGTTGGGATGGAGGACAGTCCGTAAGGACCAGAGGACAGATAGCGCAGTGGATAAACTCCCCTCTCAAAAGCTAGAGTCATTCTGAGAAGTCAGGTGCCCTGCTTACATTTAGTCACCATTGTTCCCACATTCCCAAGATTAATGTGTCTCTTTCAAATCTCCTCTTTTCCCATTTGTGTGTATGTAGCCTTTATGGACCTGACATGTAAATGCCAGGTCATGTTTGTGTTGCTTCTCACACAATTGTTTATGAAGTGCCTTCTACGTGCCTGGTATAGTGCTATATGCTTTCTCGTATTTTATAAAATTTAGCCATTATATCAATGACTATGACTATTGTTAACTCCATTTCACTACTGAGGAAATTTATACTCACTTATCCAAGGTCATAGAGCTAATAATAAAGTTAGATTAGAATCCATGCTTTCTGAAGCTAAAACCTCCATCCTTTTCATTGTATGACAGTTGCCTTTAACGAGTGTATAATAATACTCATAAATTCCATGGTAGGGAAGACATATAACTTTATGGATTACATTTAATTCATTAATATATCTGTAATTATTTTAGTGTTTCATGTAAATGTGGAACTTTGTTGTTGTTTCCATTTTGTACTTTGCAGTCATCCGATTGTCCCAGCAGTAGCTCCAACATTACCTCTTTTAGACACTTACAGGAAGATATTTTTCATGGTTTCCACCCATTTTGCAACTCCTCCTCCCACAGCAGGTGTGAACCCTACTATTTCTTTCTCAAACTGCAGTCTACAGGGCAGGTTAGCAGGCTCAGTGGTAGCAATCTACACATAATAGGGGTTCAGTGGGACAGAGTATTTTTTAAGTCCTAAATAACACAAATTCGGGACTTAGTCAAAATGGAGCCATGACCATAACCAACACTCACCATCTTGGGAAAGAGCAGAGGGTCTGGGGAGCAGAGAATAGAGATTATGCAGGTAGAATGTTTGGCTCTCGACTTCAATCAGTTTTGACGTCAATCTGGGAGTAAGTGGCCATTCCCTGGCCCAATCATCTGGCCTGCAATCTAGTGGGTTTTGGATATGTGCAGTTTGGGCTGCAAAACCCAAAGTGTCCAATAAAAACAAGAGCTTAAAAATGGGAGACACTGACATAAAGTGGTATGAAAACATGCTCTGTTCCAACAAAGACAGATGAAAGCATCCCCCCTTTTGTAACACTGAGGAAGAGTGATGACATATATGGTCTCACACTGAATTCATGAAAACAAAGAATTTTTTTGCAGAGGGTGAAAACCTATTACTTGGTGTTCTTTTCCAGTAACAAATGCTAGCATTTCACAATAGGTGAACTTTGGAAGCCAGAGAGGGCAGCGGGAGAGGGCAATCTTTCTAAGAAGAGAGCTTTGGGGTCCTTTTCCATATTCAATCCAGAAATGTCTGAAGGCCAGTTTATTCTACATTGTTTCTGCCTGTTGAGAATTAAGTTTGACATCCCTTCTCCTGACATGTGGCATTTCACCTTGGTGCTTTCTCCATAGAAAAGGCTTGCCCATCTGTTTTGAGGAAACTTGGCATCAGAATCTGATTTCTCTCGGAAATTTTAGGATAGGGCTGGTCATCCAAGCACATTAATCTCAACTAAACCTGCAATTGGACACATGCTTCAGGTGGTCGTTGCCTGGTGTGCAAGTGTTCCCGCCGTGCATGCTGCGATCTTAGAGTCTACTCCACTCCACTCTGCTCCACCGTGCTCCCATTGCCTGCATACCCAAGAGCCCATCCTGCTGCACGGATCGGGTCCCTTGGCTTGTTTGCATATTTCAGTCTGCATAGGCTCCTGTTTAGCATTTGTTTCTCTTGGCATTTCAAAGCATTATGTCCATTTTTATTATGCCCTTGACAGACCAAATCCTAGCGCCAGCAGACCACAATGAAAGAAACACAATTTATAGAAGAAATTCAGAATATATTTTCCATGGAGCCCATACGTTTCATCAACTGGTGAAATACTGCAGGCAGGACAATGGGCTTCTACTGCACTTATGTGACCTTCAGAACTGCCTCTAATGTTGAAATCTCTCTTTCCCCACCCCCATTCTCTCTCTACACACACACACACACACACACACACACACACACACACACACAACTATAATAGTTAAATAGTAAATCCTGGTATAGATGCCTGTTAACTTTCATAATGTATCCACAAACTAAGATGCTGAATGGTTTAGCATGGTAAACCAGATGTTTCTTTAAACAGTATGACAGACTCAAGAGTCCCAGTCATTTCAACTCTGTCTACACAAGATATTGCCTAGGCTGCCTACTCCCAGCTCTTCACTGATAGACAATTTTTCCCTAAAGACTAAAGGCTATGAGGGATGTTTGGGCTCAGCTGGACATATATTTTCTCACCAAAACATCCTACTTCCTGACAAATTCCAGCAAGCTTTGAGACAGTTCCCATTGCCCACTTGTCAAATAGTCAAAAGTGGGCATCATCATGGCACCGACCGTGTTTCCCCGAAAATAAAACCTAGCCAGACAATCAGCTCTAATGCTTATATTAATTTTTGGAGCAAAAAATTAATATAAGACGCGGTCTATAATATAATATAATAATATAATATAATACCGGGTCTTATATTAATGTTTGCTCCAAAAGACGCTTTATTGCTGATTGTCCGGCTAGGTCTTATTTTGAGGGAAACATGGTATGAGGTGATTGTTCCTATGCTCAAAGCTGACATCTCAAGCAGAACATGAGGCAAGACCCTTGCTCTTAAGACAATTACTCTAGATGAGAAGGAAAATCTTAATAAACCTAGATTGGTCAGTACATGTTCTGTGTTCCATTGATATTCATAATTATAAGTTTAGTTAACATTTTCCAAATTTCTTTGATTATAGAATATACAATAAAAACTCATGCAGGATATAAAGTTATATCAGGTGGGGCCACACAGGGATTTCTGGGATGCTAGCATTATGCTCTTTTATAATCTAGGTGGGCATCACATGGCTAGTTGCTTTCTAACAACTGGTTAAATTTACATGTAATTAAATTCCCAAGTGCTCAAAATCATTGACCATGACCTAAGAGCTGAGATAAAACTAACTCTATAACTGTCACCCAACACTGTCAGACTCATCTGCCCGAAACGCTGCTTCTTTCATACGACATCCTGCTGAAGAACGGAATGTTCTCTCTCTTGCACAGGATACTGAGTTCCAACGTCTCTGAAAGGTGCCTTTACAATGTGGCTTCACATCTCTGATGGTTAATGTTATGTGTCAACTTGGAAGGTGTTTTTGATGAGATTATCATTTAAATCAGTGAAATTTGAGTCAGTAGATTACCCTCCATAATGAGGGTGGGCCTCATCCAATCATTTGAAGCCCTGATCAGCCTCCCTGAGCAAGAGAGACTTTTCCAGAACAGAGACTTTGGATTTCATCTGCACCATCAGTTCTCTTCAGTCTCCTTCCTAATCTCTCTCTCTATAGATAGATAGATATATAGATATAGATATAGATATAGATATAGATATAGATATAGATATAGATATAGATATAGATATAGATATATCCTATTGGTTCTGTTTCTCTGGGGAACTCTAATACAATATCCATTGCTAAATAACAAGTTATACCCAAACCCAAACTCAAAGATTTATAACACATTTATTTTCTCACAGTTTCTGTGGGTCACAAATCTGAGAATGGTGTATCTAGGGCCTTCTGTTTCAGAATCACTCACGGGCTATAATTAAGGCGTCTGCTGAGACAGCAGTCTCATCTGAAGGCCTGTTGGGGAAGAATCAGCTTCCGAGCTCATTACATGGTTGTCAAGAGAATTCGGTTGCTTGTGTACTATTGTGATGAGGAACTCAGTCATTCACTGGCTGTTGGGTCATTCACCCTCAGTTCCCAGCCATTTGAGCCTTTCATAGGGCAGGTCATGGTATGGCAGCTTGCTTCATCAGAACAATCTCATATGAGCCAGAGAGAGAGGGCTAGCAAAAGGAAGTCACAGTCTTTCATAACCTAATCATGAACGTGACATTCCAATACTTTTGCCATATTCTACTTGTTAAAAACAAGTCATCAGGTCCAGCCTACCCTCACGGGGTGGGGATTGCACTAGGGCACTAGTACCAGGGGGCAGGGATCACTGGGAGCCACGTCAGAAGCTGCCAACTCCACCCATCCAACCTGCTTTCTCGGTTTTTCCACATGAATACTCAGTGCAGCCTTGAGAACTCTTAAATGGCACCCAATATAACTCCTATCTTTGCCAGACTGTTGTCCTACCTACACAGTTCTTTCTTGTTTCTACTTCCCAGCAAATTCTACCCACAACTCTGGATATGTATTTCAAAAGTTGTCAGTTATCTCTTACATGTAGATACTTTGATACCATATACACAGAGGGTGCCAAAAAAAGTATACACATTTTAAGAAAGGAAAGAGGTACTAAAATTGTAACACTCAATATATACAAGTCACGTTTGACTTCTGCAATTACAAGAGGTGCTGAAAGTGGTTCCCATCAGCGTCCAGACACTTCTGATTACGGCGAACTACTGCTTGAGCAATGTTCAAAAAGTGGCCACTTGTATACATTGTTTTGGCAACCCCGGAATATATGGAGTTACATATATATAACTCTACAGTTATATAACCTCAGAAGACAGAGGTGTGTAGGTTCAGCCTGAACAAGCCATCATTAGTATCACCAAAAGAAATGCACCTCTTTTATTAGAGAATTGCTATTTAGGAACATGGGCCATTTGTTTGGGAAGCATCCAGATCTTCTGGACCATCTGGAAACAGAGAAATGGCCATCCTTGTTAAATTTCCATTTCTAAAACCATAATGGTAGAAACACAAGTCTAACTTAATTTGAAGAGAAACATTTTCAACCCTCAAGAGAATGACTGGTTTTAGATTCTGGGTTCTGTTTCAGGGAGGCATTTTTGTTTTCTTATTGCCTTCCTTCTATTCCATGGAGGGCAGTTCCATTTCAAAGAGAATGGTAGTTAAGGTTGGTTTTCTGTATGGTAAGGGATTTGCATGCCACCTCATCACAAAGGTATTTATCTTTCTAAGTAAAAAATAAAATGATACCAAGGTATGCTTGCCAAAGAAAGCTTAAAATCCAAATGAAGGGTCAGACATATATGATTGCTGTAATCCACAGGTTTTGAGAGAGGGAGAGAGAGAGAGAGAGAGAGAGAATTTTCATATTCCCCATCATGGGCTTTTAAAATTAGTCCAGCAAATTATCAGTATGATATAGAAAAGTTAATTTTATTGCTGTTATTCATAACATCCTCTTTCCCTTTGTTTTTCTCAGGTTTATGTATTGGTCGACTGTTACTTCATTTTTCCAGATGAACACTGTGACAAAAAATAGCATTAGCGATCATTTTAAATAACAAGCTTGGACACCAGATTCCAAATGAAAATGGGACTGAAAAGGCACATGTATGCACACACACTCACCGTTTTTCAACATGAAGGTGTAATGGTATGCATGGAGGAGTGGGAAGGATTCATGAACACTGACAGCGTTAAGAATGCTGCTGAGGTGGTTTCTTTGGCTCCAGCAAAGTTTGAGATTAATTTTTTGGCAAGAGGTACATCTTTAGGGATGCTAACAAAACAATACGGTATCTACAGAAAGAATGAACTCTCCATTGCTCTGAAAGCCTTCTGAGTGGTGGACTAACATGGCACATCACAGAATAAAGAATAGAGGGGGGCCGCAGAGGTGAGGGAACCAGTCCCGCAGTCAGGGTGGTGAAAGGCACTAAGTAAAGTCCCCAGTGTAAACAAGGCCCCGTGATGACCATTTGCAGCAATGACAAGCAGTGACATTTTTTGTCCATTCTCATTCTCTCTCTCTGTCTCTCTCTCTCTCTCTCCCTTCCCCCTCTCTCTCATGGAAAGCACTCAGATTTAGACTGGGGAAGCCAACTGGATGAAAAGAGCAGTGGGAAAAAAGTTGGTGACAGGCTATGATATAAATGGACTTGTTGAAAAATCATTTTGTCTTAGTTTTAAAGCTTTGTTATTTCTAGTATATTGAGATTTTTATAACTCCAATGTGCAACCAAGAAGCAGTTCTGCATATAATCTTGTCTTAGTAATAGCTGCTCAGGACCAGTTCGATGAAAATTATGAATAAAAAAAGTAGAGCTTCGAGGACAGCTCCCCCTGAAGCATTGCAACCCTTGACGAAGTGTCACTAGTCGGTAGTGAAGTATTAGGTTGGTGCAAAAGTCATTGCAGTTTAAAAGCTTAAAAACAATTGCAAAAACCTCAACTACTTTTGAACCAACCTAATAAAAACAAAAAAACAAGGACAATAAATTAGGCATATAAAACAAAAAAGATTGCAATTCCTTTACTCTGAGATTACATTCTTCCTATACTTTTTGGTGGTAAATCATCCTTTTTATACAGATAGAATAATGGAGGTAGAGGATGATTGGCATTTTGTTTAAAATGTTATTTATTACAATCAAAAATTGCCAAGTTTTGAATAGTTATGTACACTCCCCATACTATTTTATTTTATTTTTTACTTGTTCATGAAATCCAAAAGTCTTAGTATCACTGATTCATGGAGCACGTAGTGTTCTGAATAATGAGTTAAGCACTGTGGTAGATTGCAAAAAAGAAAAATGGCTAAAATTCTCCATTCATCTGTGCATCCATGCATGTTACCTTGACTGCACTCTGACTTTGCAACTCCTCCCTTAAAGGACAGATGCTATTTCCCCTCCCCGGTGTATCTACTTGGTTTTGTGACTTGACAACACAATGCCGTGGAAATAACGGTGTGCCAGTCCCGAGTCTAGGCCTCAAGCAACATCGATCACTTCTACCCTGTTTCTTGGACTCTGCAACCATCATACAAACAAGTCGAGGCTACCCTGTAGGAGAAGAGAAACCACGTGTCCAGATACTGCCATCACCCCAACAATCAACGGCCACTTAAACCGTGAAGCAGAATCATCCAGCATACATATGAGTGAGCCGAGCCCAAATTGCCAACCCACAGAGTCAAGAGTTAAATAAAAAAAAAAAAAAAAGAAAGAGTTAAATAAATGGCTATTACTTTACGTTTTTAAATTTGGGGATGGCTTATTACACAGGAATACCTCACATCTATAGGCATCGGATAGAAATTGGAACTGATATTAGAGACTCTCTTCACTCATCAAAGCTCTGAAACCAGTCTTGGAATAATTCCTTAATGTATACTTTTATCTAAAAGGTAGCTTTGCAATCACCTTTTCTGATGTTAAAGTTGAAAATATGTAGGTGCGTAGCTGTTGTGAGAACCACGCAAGCTCACATAGCTAATTATTGGTAGAAATCAGCTAGAAACCTAGAATAATAGAACAATTTCTCTACATGCTCTGAGTACACCAAAATTGCCCTCGTTTACCTATTTCATAGGGATTAAGTGGTGTTTTTATGACACCATGAGTTGCACCATCAATTACCTGTGTTGAATAAATGAGACTCTAGGAGATTTTTTTTGCGGATCCAATTAAAAGAACAGAAACCTCACTCCACACATGCCAAGCTGATCCCATTTTGAGTTAGCAATATTTTCAACGCTTGCCAATCCACTCCAATAGTTAGGATTTGGGAGACCTCTATTCAGGAAACATGGTTCCTAGTCCAGTCTGTGTTGGTTACTGGCCTTTGAATGAGTTCCTTTCCCATTCTGCTCTACAGATTCCTCATCTGTGAAGTAAGGGGGCTGGACTCAGTGAACTTGACAGTCTTCACCATTCCAACAGCATCTCAAGCCCTTAATCTGGTCACTCAGTGCTTGGAAGCAAGGCCCAAAAGATACATGCATTAAAGCTCTCTGGAGACCGAAAACCTGGTATCTACGTTAGTAGAGTATACAGCCTGTTGCTTTTCCAAAATCCAAACAACAGAAAATTTGGTTTACAGGTGTTATTGTTATGGGTTCTTAAAGGTTATTCTTATAAAAACAAGAATTCTACTATATCTTTTTCCCCCCCTAAGGTCGCTTTTCTGCACACGAAGACTGTACTTTTCCATGGTCATTAAATGTATTCTGTGACTTGAGTTAAAGTGTATTCAAGGATCCACATGAAAATGAAAGCAGGCACATTGCAGCCTCTATTGTGATATTTATCACTGATGGCGCTCACATGACTGCAGACTCCATAAAACTCGGGAGGGGTTACCTTCCCTTAATGGCGTCCTTCCCTTTCACTCACCAGCCACTTCTTATTGCAAACAGCTGCTTGGAAACAAAAAAACATTTTCTATTTCCAAGGGACATTGTTGGCTCTCAAAGTACTTTGCTCATTTTATTTAACAAATGTTTAAGTTTAATCAAATTTCTAATTCCAAAAATGAGCCAATCTTGCATTTTGAATCACTAGCTCATGAGACCTGTGCATTTAAAATAGTATAAAAGGAATCGAATGCAAGAGCCAAAAAAAAAAAGTGAAGTGTGTGGCTTCTCTGGCTTCAGCTTACTCCTGCGATGTTTCTGCCACCCCCTTGGCCCAGCTGGCTTCTGCCTACGCAGTGATTCTAAGGGGACGGACCAACTCAACATATAATGAAGGCTTCTTTGAGTTCTGATAGAAAGCTTCTTCTAAATAACCTAGTAAAACTGCATCAGCACCAAAGTAAGGGAGGAAAACAAGCGTCATATAAACTTTATTAGCACTCTTTATTATGAAATAAACTAGGCTTACACTTCTTTTGGAGGGGAAAAATGATGAACACAAAACACATACCGTATTTTTACTTACTAACGTGCACTTGTAAAATGCATGGCATGCTGTTTTACAGGCAGTAGCATATAAAATACTTTTTCCAGATGTGGATTCATAATTCTCCAAAGACTATAATAGTTATCATAAGATTTATGGAGGATAATTTATTAATCACATTTTTTTCCTTTTAGAGATCTGTTTAGTAAGATGAAAGAGAACTTTAAAATGTCATTTTAACCAAATGTAGATGGCATAATATCAAGTTACTTCTTTTGTTCAAATTATTTTTAATGACTTTATTTGTTTTATTGCCTCCACAAGTCGGTACCAACTTGGTGGTAATGATCTATTCAGGAAATCTCTTAAGATTTTTAAAGTAAAATAGCATGGAGCTATTTTAAAAATTAAATGAAGTGAACTGTGTGAGTTGATTAGTGTTCCTTTATTTGAGGGACATGGGCGCTACCAAAGCTTATTTTTTTTTTTTAATAAGATTTGGAGGAGACAAATCTTGTGAAAACTGCAGCTCACGGAATGTTCACCCAGCTTCCTCAACAGACATTTAGAAGTCCACATGTGTCTGAAGTGCTACAAGTAACACATTGTTAAATAAAACTCACATTTCAAACATGGATTCCTTTAATCTGGCTTAGATTATTAAAAACACAGCTGTGCTAAATCCATACCTGAGTACCTGAGTCACGTGACCAGTAAACAAGTTCAAATGACATTCTTTTTGTCATCACCTTATTTGCAGTAAGGTTTGTCTCAAGCTTCACACTGCCAAAGAATAAAAGATAATTCTTCAATTCAAGGGACTCGTCAGACGTAAAATCACCATCGCCTCACACATCAGCCCCTCCCCTCCCACTCCTGCTCCCTGGCAGAGGTGTTTGCACCAGACAATGGGAATAGATCACTGAATAAATAGCATCTAGATTCACCTTTGTTTTTCCACCAGACTCTTCCAACAGGTAGCAGAGTTTCCTCATCTCTACTATAAGTGTAATAATATTTACTTTGCAAAGTTGTCACAAGGGTTAAAATAAAACGATGCATGAAAGTCATCTATAGCCCGGCACATAGTCGACATTCAATAAATAGGAGCTATTATCATTATCACATGTACAAATGTGTGAGAAGTTTGTTAGGAAATAGAAACATACTGAATAACTACCATGTGTAATCCACTATTCTAGTGGATTTGTAAGAGACAACAAAATATATGAGAGGGGATCTATGTTCCAAAGCGTTTATAAGTTAGGAGAAAGCTCTGATGCAAGTGTTGAAACTTTCGGCAGCATTTTAAATGGCCGGCATATGGGACAATGACACCAGAGATAAGCCTGAAGTGTACGTGGCAGTTTCCACCTGAACGGCATGGGCAGTGACTCCTGAACGTCAAGAAAAGGTTGAGAACAGATGAGTAGGCTATGAAGGAAGATTTCACAAGTTGGGCTTGAGTGCATGTAAGAAGGTGGGGAGTCCAGGACAAAGAAAGTCAGGAGCACCTGATATTTGGATTAAAAGGTAATTCCTGCTGCTGAACAACTTGAGGAGTGAGGCCATGATGCCAGAAGAATGGATCCGAGAAATTAAGAACTACGTCCAGTGTCTGTGTAGACACAGGTGCTCTCCAAAATTCCCTGCAAGTCTGAGGGAAGGCCAAGGTTTACATCAGTATCAGTCCCTAAAGGAGAAGACAGTCTACCTCCGATGAAGACTGTTGTCCGGGTGGGACCTTCAGATGCAGCCCTGACTGTGGTTTTCCATGAGCAGGAAACTAGCCCTGGGAGAGACAGCACAAAGCTGCTTGTCAAGATCGCAGCCTTCCCACCCACACTTCATGCATCCTCCACCTGCACGCTCCGCACGCCTGGCAATTCTCTATCCCTCCTCCTGTCTTCATAAGACTGTGAACTCCTTGAGGACAGGAATTATTTCCTCTGTTTCCCCATAATAGTGGACAGAGTCAGCAGTCTGGGAATGTCGCTGAATGGTCTGTCTTGGCTAAAAGGCCAGTGGTACTGGCAATTGTCAAAACAAGGTGTTTACAAGATTCTCGTCTATATGGAAAGTGCCACATGCGAAGAGGAAAAGAAGGAGTGTGGAAAAGGGAGTCCTAACGTCTACGTGCAACGCTGAATTGACGCAGTCCCCCCATGCCTCCTAAGTAAACCTAAGAACGCAACCTAGAAATGCTCTCTGTAGGGACACTTTTAAACCAGCAGCCGACTGGCCATGGTGACCTATTCAAAATCAAACCAAACTCCATCTGAATCCTCTCTCCTCCAAAAGAGGGAAGGGACAGGACCAGGTCATGAGCAAAAGGCCAAGTGTCTGGAGCACCCCAACCAGGAGCCCTGAGCCAAGAGTGTGCAGACGCCTGAGCGATGCCTGAGCCTTACAGCTCACGAAGCAGGAGACAAAGTAGTACCCTGGGACCCTGGGGAAATATGCTCTCCTACTGGGTCAGCTGTCCCCAGTCTGGAAAGCAAATGAGGCTCTATCCACATGAGACAACAGAGCCTCCCTTGCCAGTGTGGGGAAGCTCTCCCCAGGTCTACTGTTTCATTTGCCTGGTCAGTGCTTTACTCACCTGGAAAGTACTCCAAAGTCTGGGAGAGCTACCCCAGAATAAACTCAACATTTCTTCCAAGCCACGGCTACTCTTTTCTCAATAAATCCTTCTCAGCTGGGACCCTGAACACAAACCAGTGGTTGACACATGTGCACAAAAATAGAGACGCCATGTGGGTAGCAGCAAAACGAGCCTTGTAGGATAAGTCAAAACTCCACCACCTTTGTAGTCAGTCCAATCCCAGGACCAAATTTTATGGCCCAGAAAACATGCATTATAGAATTTTAGAGATAACAGAAAAAGCAGAGAGTTGTAGATCTTCTCTGAGGATGGAACATGCTGGTCTTTTCCAGAGTGAAATAGTCAAGGAAGCGAACAATGGAACATACGAGCATGGCTATCTCCTCTTGCTAAGCTTGGGCCAGATCATGGTGGGCCCGAGGAGTTTACACTAGGCGATGGGTATAGATAGTTATTGAATAAATCATCATCATAAAGACTCACCTCCCTTTTTCTAGACACTGTGTCTGTTTCCTCAGGGAAACAATAGCTCACACACTAATGATTTGTCTCAGGCAGTATTCTCAGGTCTTTGCATATAATAACTCAATTATTGCTCACAGCCACCCTAGGAGTTATATACCACTTTTATTCCCATTGTTCCTAGTTGAAGTTCTTTGAAGTTGACAGACACCGTGGTAGGGAAGTTGGAGTCTCAAAGGGTATTTTATCTTCCAATGGGCAAATGTTTTCCAGGGCCCACGGTCTAAGTCTCAGCGCATCTCTGTTGAAATCCAGATAGTCTTGTTAAGTTTGAGAGAATAAGCGGCATTTAACTCATTAGTCTGCACATAACACCGCTGTGTATTCTCTTCACCAGCTTAGAGAACAGGAGTCAGAGCAAAGGTGGAAGCTCAGGGCATAAATTCACCATCTGCGATGAAATGTAATCAGATCCGAGGAGTTTCCACTTTGAAGTCTTCCTGAATCTGTGTGGGTTACAGGTCTGAACATATCACCAGCTTTGACAGGTGGCTTTATTTTTCATTTCAAAGAGGGAGCAAGAAAGGCAAAGAAACCAAGGGAACACATGCACAGTGGTGCTTTGAACATTGCCCCCTGAGTGCTCACAGAGGTTCTGCTCCGAGCTCAGGTCACACGTTCAGAAGAGCAAAAGCAGTTGGGCTCCGGTGCATCCCAGACTTTGTCCTTTCCGGTCATGGCACTGGGGACATTTCCTTTCTCCAGCCCAGGGCACCCAGCCTTCTTCTCAGCTCCTAGACCACAAATGCGACCAGTGCTTTTGCCAGTGCTCAACTGTCTACCATGGAATGACAGCAGACAAGCGAGAGCTCAACTAGAGGAGTAGCACTTGACACCTCATTGTGGAAGGACAGCTTCTCTAAAGGCTGAAACCCAGTGGCCCTTCAGAATCATGCAGCCCCACAGCCTGCTTGTTACAACACTGAGCCTGTCTAACCAACACCTGTAACATTCTGAGCAAGGCAGGACATAGAGAAGTGAGTATGGCCAACAGCTCAGCCTGGGTATGTGGCCATTGCCATGTGATTCAAAGCCTACCTACTTCCAAAAGGGTTACCTACTATGTATTCATAAAAGCGCAGCACAGCAGAGCCCTGGTGCACCCAGTGCAAATTCAGACAAGTGCAAGCATGTCCTAGCCTGTGGGAGCCTCTTGCATGAGGTCCCAAGGAAGCCCAGGAAAGGCCAATGCTGACAATTGCCACATTCCACAGCATGTCCATGCCCTCAGCCAGTGGGCAACAAGGGACACCCCTCCGGGAGGCAGTGCTCTGAGTGGGGGAGGAACTTTCTTCAGGAGGAATGGTCCGGTATGTGAGATCAGATCACATGCTCGACCTTGTGGGGAAGAGTAACTACTTGTACCCTGGCAAAGTGACACTCCAATTGTGTTCCAGCCCAGGTCCATGTGGGCTGGTATTAGAGCCCTCAGGAGATGGACTTAGACAGTGGGTGTCTAAATAGCTGGATGGTCAGAGCTCCGTATGAGACTGAGGGCACTGAGCAGCATAACTCATGGATAACCTGGGCTGCATGCTAGAGGTCAGTATTTGGCTTATTTTTAATAAATGACATGTATTTGACTAATTGCAAAAGTAAAACATGCTCATTGTAGAAAGTCTGGAAAAAAGGGAGAAGCATAAAGAGGAAAACAAAAGTCACCTGTAGTCCTGTCACACTGGGAACATTTTACTTACCCAAGTGTTTTTTTCACAACAGTGAATATACTTTTTAAAACTAAAAATAAATACTGTTTCGTAACCCGCCTTTTCCCTTAGCAATACTGCAAGAAAGCTTTCCCCGCTCAGTATATATTCTTCCACAGTGAGGGGTTAGTGGCTGAGGTCCCACTGTGTGTATGTGTCATAACGTACTCAAACTTCTTGCTGACCATTGGTTCAGGTCCATCTATTTTGATATTATAAATAACACTGAAGTGAACATCTTCTGTGTACAACTGTGTACATCTCTGAGTATATCCCTAGAATAATTTTTTCAGTATAATCATTAGAACAAAGCACTTCCATTTCTTAAAGATTGTTGTTATATATTCTAATTTTGAAATGACTGAAAAATCCATTCAGAACTGCTCAGTTGATGCCCGAGACTTCATGGGGACTGGAGGTGACTATTTTCCGTGTTCCAATGTCAGCACTTCAGGTTGCTCTTGGAGTCCATTTGCTGTGGTGAAGTTATGTTTAATGAAGTATGATGTCATCAATCAGGGCAGTCCCTTATCACATGATAAGGCAGTGACCTTCACGAATGTTCTTCTCCACTTGGTAGCATTGCAAAGGGTTTCAGAGCATGGATTTGGGGGTCAGGAGGCCTGAGTTTGGATCTCAGCTTCTCTTCTTAGTATTTCATGACCTCTTTCAGTTTCCTTTTAGGCTTATTGTTATTATTATGCCTACCTGCTCAACACAACCATCTCCAACCCTGTCCTGAGTTTATAGTTAATGATGATTGTCTCATGTTATGATTGAGTTAAAAGATATGAGGAAAATTTACTATATCAGAATTTGCTGGGTGTCAACAAGGGAGACAGCAATAAAGAATCAAAGAGAATTATATAAAGTACCTTAGGAATCAACTAGCCCCACTCTCCTGTATGGTTTTGCAATTAGGGAGGGAAGGGAGAAGAGGTGAGGACCAGCCCTGTTTTCCAGTTTCCATTAGAAGTCCTTGTACTCCAGCTTTTTTCTCACCGCCTCCCTCACCAATATTATGTAGCTTTCTGAAGCAACAGAGGGAAACAGGGAAAGTAAATTGCATTTCCAGCAGAACGTTAAGCGTGGAAGAATTTGAGGTATTTGACCTGCCAAAGGTCTTCTGGGGGAGAATGTGAACTCTCCCCCACGGCAGAGGGGATATAGTCCGAGCCCCGCCATTGGCTGACACTGGCATTTTGTGGACCCTAGCCTTGAACCACAACAGGGATGGGGAAGGGAGCTGGGGTTCTTGAACTCTGTGAACAATCATAATTCCTCTGAGGAAAAATCTATGTCCTCTCTACCCAGAAACTGAAATACCAATTGTTGCAAATATATAATAGTTTCATTAAAAACCATCCTGTGAGCCCAAGATAAAGACATGATATAAAGTTAAAACAAGGATGGAATTATCAGGCACTGAGGTAGGTTTAGCACAACAGTTGGGCTCTAATTGAAGTTTTAACTACCTGATTGCTAAAAACAAAGTGGGGGATCCACATTGGTTTAATAGTAGTTATTAGTACAAATCCAAAGCATTTAAATCTCTCTTTAGAGACACATTTATCTCTAAACTTAAACTCAAGGAAAAAATTATGACATGGACCTTGACAGCACACAACCCAAAGTCTTCAACTTTGATGCCCTTTGAGCATCAAAATGTACTCTGTGAAGACATAGAGGAAAAACTGAGGGTTGCTAGATGGGAGGGAGGGTGGGGATAAGGGGGAAGGTGAGGGGATTAGAAAGCACAGTCGGTAACCACAAGATTGCCATGGGGAAACGAAAGTCAATTTGGGGAATATAATCAATAATGTTGTAAAGATTTTGTAGGGTATCGAATGGACACTTATCTCATTAAGGAGACCACCTCAGGGATGATGTAGATGCCTGATCACTGTACTGTACACCTGGTCAGGCATGAACAATAATGAATGTCAACTTTATATATGTATATATAGTTACAAGAAGCGGAGTACAGCATTAGGAATAGAGACAGTGGAAATGTAATGGCTGTGTGCGATGTCAGAGGGGTAGTGGATGGGGGAGGGGGATTGTCACTGTGTGAGGGGTATAAATGATAAATGCTTAACTATTACATTGTTTTGTGCACCTGAAACTAATTTTAAAAAAAAGAAAAAATGTCCTATGTGAAACTGAGAAAACATCCCTCCAATGACCTAATTAATTACTTTTCAATGATAAGTAAAGATCCATGGTGCCCACAACGCCTTCTTCCTGGTGCAGGAGCACCCTGTGGCTCATTATCATTAAGAATCCCTTTCTTATATGTAGTCACAAGAAGTGGAGTACAGCATTAGGAATAGAGACAGTGGAAATTGTCAGAGGGGGGCTGTCACTGTGTGAGGGATATAAATGATAAGTGTCTATTACATTGTTTTGTGCACCTGAGACTAATTTAAAAAAACGTTAAAAAAAAAAAAAAAAAGAAATCTAAGCAGAAATGCCCATTAGCAGGGTAGACAGAAGTCTACGATGGCCTCCGTGACCTTCCCCCTATGGTGTTACTGCCATCATATGTCATCATATGGTAAAAGGATTTTGCAGATGCAATTAGTTACTAATCTAAATAGTGACATTATCTGAGTGGGTCTAACCTAATTACTCAAGCCCTTTAAAAGTGGAGGAATTTTCTTGGCTGATAGTAGAAGGGGAAGTCGGAAATTCAAAGTATGACAGGGATTCACCACAAAGGAGGTTCTATTGCTGAGATAGAGGGGTGCACAGGGAAGGACCAGAGAGCAATCCTCAGCCAGTAGTTAGTAAGAAGACAGGGACCTCAGTCCTACAACCATAAAGAACTGAATTCTGCCAACAAGGGTCATCTTGGAAGTGGATTCTTTCTAGGACCTTCAGATAGGAGCCCAGCCTGGCCAGAATCAAGCCTAGCTCATCCAGACTTCTGATCTCAAGAACTGTGAGGTAATACAACTGTGAGGTTAAACATTTGTAGGTGACAGAGCTAGAATTAAAATTCAAGTCTGTTTGAGTCAATCGCTCAGAATCTTTCTACATGTAACCACTGTGTTATATTTAATTACTGCCTCTTACGAAGTATAGAGCCACATCGTTAAGGTTTCTATATTCCATTTTCCAATATAATGTGTTGAACTTACCACAAAGAATGTTTTGGTTATGGCTGTTACTGATGTCACTGTGATTAATGAAAAGACCATAAACCATTATTATTATTATTATTATTATTAAAACCAATACGTATTTATATGTCATTTATAGTTTATAACGCACTTTTGCAAAGATTATATTATTAATTTTTCAACAACTCTCTGAGGGGGACATGTCCCTGTTTTACAGATGGCAAACTGAACCTCAGAGAGTTTCAATGACTTGTACAAAGTCTGTCAAGCAGTCAGTGTTAGGCAGACCCCCTACTAGTGCCACCCTGACCATGACACCTCCATAAATTTTGTGCCCTAGGTGCTCACTTGCCTCACCCTAGGCTGAGCCCTGAGGCCGAGTCTCTACCTAATTCAGTCTTCATGGTTATGCAAGTTGTATATCCATTTCCATCATCTTACTAATAGAAGCTACTGATGCTCCCAGTTCATCAGAAAAGATCAGGGTGCTACATCAGCGATCAGTAAGGACACCCAATACAAGTGCAACCAGAATTTCAAGACGCTTTGTCCGATGCAGCTTCTTCTTCGGCCCTTAGAAGGGAGCTGTTTGGAGACAACGGTGAATCATTTAACTCTGTACCTCCAGCCTTGACCTTGGGTTAGATGCGCCGTGAATACATAATACTTTCTGAATGATGAATGGATGAACCAATCAGCAAACACTTCTGAGCATGGAGCTCTTCAGGACCTTCCTATCTAGTGCTTCCTCTTTCGACTTGTTCTTTCCATTTGAAGAAGACAGAAGGAAGGTCGGGAGCTTTGCCAAGCCCCAGGCCAGGTCGGATGTAAGTGCAAGGAGCCATGCAGTGCAAGCTTCCTTTCCCAAGCTCTGTCTGCCCGGCCCTACAGCCCTGCTGCTTGCTGACTCGGATCCCCGACCCCCAGGTGCCTCCCTCTGTCCTCTTGAAGGTAACTGGGGAGAAGGTCTTGCACTTACAGGAGGACATTCACCCCTACTTCCCTGTCCCAGATTATCCCCGGAGAAAATGGACCTTTTCATCTGCAATCCAGGGGCTGCCACCCCTTTGGAGAATAAGATCCAATTGTATATAAAGAAGGGCTTCTTTTATTTCTTCTTTCTATTTTAGAGAGAAAGAGGAGCAAGATTGATCCCAGCTTGAACATGGACTGAAAATGGAGTTTTGCCAGTTTTCTACATCTTACCCTGCCGGCGGAGGCAGGAGAGGAACAAGCAGCCTGTGTCCGTGGATCATTTTTCTGAGAACAGGAAAATGTCAGTGATTTGGATAATTGAATGTCTGGGTTAAAATTTACCTATGCCATCATATCTTTGAATAAAAAGGGTTTTGATTAAATAATAGCCACAAAGCAAACAGGATGATAAAGTAGAATTTCTGATTTAATGAAATAACTATCTGTATTGATTGTGTGTGTGTGTGTGTGTGTGTGTGTGCATATGTAAAATGTTAATTGTGATTCAATTCAATCTCCTTATTAAGAACATATCTTATAAGGCCCTCTATTAATAAATAAACATTTATTAGTCTTCTTTGTGTATTTAACTGGCTTCCTTGGTTTTGGTGATTTTTCGCACTTCAGATTTTAGTCTCCCTCTTGCAAGAGATTGTTCCGATCCATGAGGTTCCACCAGGGTTTCACCTGGGAAAATGACTCATAGGAAGAACTGGAGACAGTTATTCTGCAGGAAGAGTTACTTGTCAGGACCAACTGTGGCCTAAGAAGGTGATGAAACTGCCTGGCTGCTCCGGTGGAAGCGGCAGGTACCCTGTGGCTGGAAAGGAAATGGAATGTACACAGAAAGGTCTTTAGACAAAATTCTGAGAGCAGGTGAAGCTCCTCTTTGGTTTTGCAATCTTCGGTAGCATTGAGATCTTTCAGCACGCTGCTTTATATGATAAAATGTTTCAAAGAGGTGAGGAAATTGGCCTGTGATGCAATAATTCCATCTGTGCCCAGATATCTTGTAAACAAGGGAAGATTTGGGGTGTAGAGTGACTCTTTGCTCTCAGGGGCTCCCAGAGTAAGATGGTGCTGAAGGAAGAAGTTGACAAAGAGCAGAGGGAGTCTGATGGGGGCCCTTTTCCTTCCTGGCCCAGAAAATCCTGCCAACCATTTGTGGACACCCTGACTCCCCTTAGAAGACCAGCCTCAGAGCTGAAAGGATCTCCAGATGTTACCTGAGCAACAGCATTACAATTGGCTTAAATATAAGTATCTTCTCAACAAAACACCCCAGTTCACTGATGAGACCATCTGAAAGTTAGAGATACTGGGAAGGTGAGAACTCAGGTTTTCTGCCACTTCAGCAGAAGGAAATCGCGCAATTCCACTCTGCTTTCCAAAATGGTCTGGCCCGAAATGTTTGTGGAGGAAACGTCAGCGGATAACATCAGAATCAATCACGCATTTTCATGCATCACAAATAGGGCTGTACCATGATTTACCAAATACCTAGCTTCTGAGTGCCTTGTGGACTCTTCTCTCCTCTCTGCCCCCCTTACACACACACACACACACACACACACACACGTATTGTCCAAGCTCTCCTTCAAAACCTTCCTGGGCCATGCCCACCACAGTTGTCTCTTCCATCAACAGAATTCCCGAGGAACTCACTAGTCTCTCTGCCAGAGATTTCTTGTCACTCCCAATAGAATTGGAAGTTCTCAATCAAACCCTGGACTCTTTCCCAATGCCTGGAACTTAGGTAGTACTTAGTTAAGACTTTCTGGTTGACTGAATAATTTCAGGGTAGCAAAGGAGCACACAGCAGTTACCCTTCCTCCCTCGCGCCTCTATGTGTATCCCCAGCCCATATCCTGTCAGACCCTGGCTGGTCCCAGGGCTGCCCCATCAGATATTTCATTCAGAATAAGTGCTGTTCTGTATCAGTTTCCTCAGTGTCAACTAATGGGGTTGGGCTCACAGGCTGTATGAAGCTTTTCTGATTTAACCATATGGATTTATGTGATATTAGACCTTTCAAATCATCATTCAGTTAGTTCCTCAGGCAACATTTTCATAATTTCTTTTTCAACCTTTTATTAAAGATTTAAAATTAAGCTGTTTGGTCTCATTCGTCCTCTTGGCTTCCTGTTTTCATCTCAACTATCCCAGCTCCTTTCTGCCCTTGCAAAAGTGTAAAACATGTCCTCAGCACTGTCCTCTGACCCACTAAGAACCAGCCTGCCACTGCTCACCCCCGCCCCGACCCTTTCTGCCACGATTCATGCAGACCACGCTCTTCCCTGTCCTGGTTTGGACTGTCCCCCCCACCCAAGCCCTCTGCTCCTTTGTCTTCTCCTGCCCTTCTCTTGGGCGGCCCCACCTGCCCACCACGCTGACACCTGAAAGGTAAAGGCTCTGAGCAAGCAGGCCTTTGCCTGCCAAGCAGGCCCTGCGGCCCAAACCCCTCTGGACCTCCACCTTTCATTTGAAAGTTTATTGTTACTGCTATTTGTTTTTGTTTGTTTGTTTTGTTTGCTATTTGTAGGCCTGTCTCACTTTCCTCTCCACACATTACCTACCCACCCCCTGCTTTCCCAGCTATGCCCTGCAGGGTCCCTTCTCCTCCAGATCTTGGAAGACCCTCAGGTGGAGATGACCACAGCTGCTTTCCAGGCTTCTGCTTTCCACTCACCTACAACCCCAAACAACCAAACAATTAGCAATTAGAACTGCATCCTCCCTCCCCAATATGACTTCTTTCCAACTGAGAGCTGGAAAACCAGCTGGTGTACCAGCTAGAACCCCATCCACCTACAGAAGAAGTCCTGGTATCCTCCAAAGGGGAGGCACACCTGCCCAGAGACACCTGCTCCGCCCCTACCCCAGGCCACTGAAACACTCCCATGAGCTCTCACAGCCATCTATGTCACTACATCCAGAGCATTACAATTACATGCCAAGGCTTCCTAGACTGTAACTCTCAGAAAACCGAAAACATACCTGTCACGTAGCAATCCCCACACATTCAGGACAAGCACATAGCTATGATCAGGAAATTTTGTTAAATGAGTGAGTAGCCTTTTGGGCCATTCTCCTTCCTCCACACACAGATTTCTCATTTCCTCTACCTTACAAGCCCATCAAATCCATGCTCTGCACCCCATGATTGGCTTCTTGTCCTTCCCGCCCCCCCATTCTGCTCTCCCTGCCTATTGTAATAATATGTGGAAACTACAAGTTACCCCTCTAGGATTTAAACGAAGCAGTACCAATTCTGTTGCTTTTCTTCACAAAACTTGCCTTTTCACTGTTATCTCCCGTCTATTTGGACTCTTTCCAAATGGTCCGCCTCCCTTCTGAGTTATAAAACTGAGAAAGAGGTTAGGTTTATAAGGCCCAACCATCGGGCTTTATCCACTCAGATGGGGGCCACTGCGAGTTTGGCTTCTTGCTCCCAGAGGGTATCAGAAGTTCTAGTTGGCGCGAATGACGAAATTACACCAAGGGCAGCCACTTCTATGCACTGGTGGCAATTGCAGTGGCTCTGAACCCTGCTCGTCATTTTAGGAGCATATCCTAGGAGGTCTGTGCCGCAGTGAGGGCTCTGTCTTTACAACCAAGGTGGGGATGAATCGGTAAGAGCGTGATGATACAGGATAGTCTTGTGGTCTCTGCACTTCCACTGGGAGGCTTATCATTCTCTTCTGTTTACCAAGGCCTTTTAAAAATTATTGTTATTAAACACCTAGGATTGTAGGGTTCATGAGCTGCATGATAGGAAAGCTTAAGCTCAAGTTGTCTGAGTTGCTCTTGGAAGAGGATCAAACCCCAGGCTGAAGCCCCTTCCCGCCTGACTCACAAGGCCATTGTTATTGTATTTAGCTTTGGATAAACTTTCCTATGGAAGGTGATTGCTCACAGCAGTTCATTTTAAACGTGCAGGCTTAGATCTGGCTTCATGTGTGAGCGCAGGCCTGTCATCGTGCATTCCAGGTCACTCTCCGAAATGAATTTGTCTTTCCTCAATGTTTCTGAGAGCCGGGGAGCAGACATTCCTTCGGCTCTGCATTAATCCAATTACTAAACACCTGCAGACATGCAATAACAGTTTGGGTGCCAAGAGCCTTAGAAATGGTTTTATAGCCGAATGTAATCGGCTGTCCTGCTATCAGGAGTCACGTTACACACCTGCCAAGATCCAAGCCAAAAAAATAACATTCACGGTCGGTTCTCACTCCAGGCAGGAATGTTCAGTGCACATTAGAGAGACAAAGTGACAGGCATTTTAGCTGGACTGCCACGGAGCCCATTAAACATTTTGAACTTCTTAGCAATTGTATTCAAAGTCATTTTCGTACTAAAATATTACAAGAAAAGGATGACAAAACAGGGTTTCTTTTTCTTCCAGGGACAGTTAAGGCAAACCCCTCCCCTACGGAAAATAACTTGATGAGCAGTATGACTCAGGCCGATCCCCTGTGCTTCAGAGCATGTGAGAGGTGGCTTCTGAGGGGATAGGCTCCAGGATGCCCCGTGGCCGCAAGGATGTTTGAAGGGAGAAAATCATCCCATCCCACCTACGCGCTCGACCTTACTGCAGAGCTCCTCAGAAACCGCAGAGACTTGGTTTCCCTAAAGATCTTGAGCTGGAGCCTAACCCAGGGACGCTTGGAGGGCCATGCTGACCCCTTCCTCCAAACACAGCCACCTCTAAACCAAAGAAGACTTGGAGAGCACTTTTTGAGAGTTTGTCAGAACAACCCAAATCAAGCCTTGATTGAGATGTGTTCTTCTTTTTTTTTTTTTTTTTCTGAACTGGCTTTGAAAAACTTCTATTGCTGTCTATGGTGAGAGGTAAAGATGTCATTAGCAGAAATCCCTTAGTTCAATGTTTTTCACAGGAAACAAGTCACTCTACAACATGTTAATTTCCACCAACCTGAGCTCTTAAAGGGTGGACATGGTATCTGCTCCTTTCTATGTACCCAGGACCTTGTGGAAACCTGGCCTGGAATACAGCAGGGCCTTAGGAAACGTTAGGAGAAGGGAATCCTGGGTGAGGGGTCATTTCCCATGATGCACCACCCTGGGCTGAGCACATGTCCAAGTAAATAGAGAATGCCCTTCCCCTCTCTCTGGTCACTTAGTTGGCCTAAAGAAACCACTGGGAATGTTAGTGACCAGGACATAAGAGAGTAACAAGTGTCATGGGGAAGAAGGCAGAAAAGAGGGTTACCCTCTACACGGCCTCCTTTGAGTTAACCACTGTCACCTCTCAACAAACCTCACTTTGAACCGAGATTCCCAAACTCCCTCAGACAGCCGGCTACTTTCCACATCAGAGCACTTAGAGTCTGTACCCCTCGTTTGCCACTTCAGCAGCAATAAAATATGACATGTGATTGATCGCTGCATGTGTGCGAGTCTTGTCTCCCCAACCCGGGCACGAGCTCCCCAAGGGCAGGAAGTGGCATTATGTTTCTCACCTCTCAGGTTTTGTCCCACGTAGTGCCAACAGTCCAGGCACTCAGCAAAGAGAGGGCCCTTTAGAGTTTACTCTCCTTGGATTTTCTTTCTAAAAAAACACACAGCTTAGAGGCCTCATCTAACTTGGTTTCTAGCTGTTAGTATGTTCTCAGTGCTTGCTAATGAAAGGGGGCATTGCCATCACCTGGGAGCTGGTTTAGAAATAGAGTCATAAGCCCCATACTCAACAGTATGAATCAGTCCCTGCATTTTACCAAGATTCCCCGGGACATTCGAATGCACAGTGAAGGCTGGGGAGCCTAGTAAAGCTATGACCCCAGCTCCCCTCAGGATGGAACCCTGCAGAGGATTCACAGGCTCCGGCAGAGATCGCAAGGCAGAGTGGTACGCGTGAGCCACAGCTCAACCCAGCTGCCTATAATGGACAACCCAAAAGATCTGAGCCGGAAGAGAAGACGAGGCAAGCAGCAGCCTCACCACCACGTGCTGAAGGACCATCCGGTGTCCGGAGCCAGTGAGCGCCCAGCCAGGGGCAAGGCAGGGAAGCTGGCTGCCTGGGAGCAGGAGCTCGGCTCGGAGGCTGCGGCTCTATCTGCCAGCCCCGCCCACGTGGCCCAGCGTTCCCAGCCCACATGTAACCTTCAGCCCCAGCCCAGCGCAGTCAGTCTGACAGTAATAATAGTAGTCACAAGAAAATGAAACCGCGATCATGCTAACAACTTTTGAAAAGTAAAATGCTGGGGATATGATTTCAATTAAAACTCACATTGTGTGACTAGTCTCTCTGCATCGCAAAACTTCACCTCCTCTGGCCCTCTTAGCTCCTCTTCTCAAAACTAAGGCAGACAGGAAGAACTGTATCAATGCCTGCTCCCACCTTGACGTGCAGGGGTCTGTGAGCCTGGCATCACTTCCAATGCCGGAGCCTGCTGAGTCCCACAGCAAAAAATGGCCTTCGTGCTAACCTCACCCCAAATACATCCCAAGGATTGTGGGCAGAATCTGAATCTGAATCTCTCTCTCTCTCTCTCTCCCCCCCTCCTCAGGCCCCAGTCTTGGTTTATGAATAAACAATTCAGAACTTAAAAGGAAACTGCTTTTGCACAAATGGAAAGAGCCTAAATTCCTTGCCAGGGCTTGTCTCCTGCAGACAGGCTCAGTGATCTACCTCATTTGTGCTGAAGGTGGCTTTCCCTACATTAGTTTTGATCACCTAACAGGTGAGTGCCAGGTAGCCAGGTGGGGGTGGGGAATCACGGGCCTAGTCAGAATCCCCGTGTATAATTTCCCCCAAGGGGACAGAATTGCTGTCACCCTGGAGATCTCTAATGCTCCCTTTCAACCAGCTGCTAAACAGAATACAACAAACAAGGTCAGCATCAAAGCCATTTGATTGTGTGTAAAAAAATCAAGCTTATGCTTCTTAAGAAATTCATGAACCAATGCAACAAATATTTGTTGGTGTCTAACCCTCTTTCTGGATCTTCTTCCCATCTTTTCTTACCCAGGTAATACCTATTTATTCCTTACAATTAGCGCAAACGTTATCGACACCAAATTTTTTCCAAATCTTTCCCGATTTCCCAAATGCTCCCCCATTCTGCTTGGGGCTAGTATCCACCTTTGATGCGGCTTTTCAGGAAACACAAAATTCATAATTATTGTTCAGATGGCATCTGCCTATTACTGTGAGGGGAATTAACTGTGGCTTTGAAATTCAAATGAAGCACTTTCTGTTATAATGTCATATATACATTCCTGATAAACCTCACATTCTGTAAAACCACACATTAAAAGCAGCAGGGCTTTGGGAAAAATAAGGGTAAGGCCAGACCACTCAAAACACATGAAATTCTAACCACAGCATCAACAAAAATAGTAACAATTAGTAATACAAATAATAGAGTAGTAAAATCATCAGGTATTTGCTCCTGGCATCAAAGCATTCCATCCTTTGCATCTTTAATTCAATTTTTAATTTGAGTTCTTTAATTTCTGCCTTTGAGACATGGTCCCAAAGAGCATTTGCATCTAATACAGATCAGTTTCATCAAAATGAAATATATGATCCAAGGGGTAAATCCTCTCCATCAGTTAACTTTTTTTTAACACTAGGGGAAATTTATTTACAGCTTCTTTATTTGCACTTAGTTTCCCGGAATAGCTTAAAACACAAGAAGACAGGCTGGTACTGAAAACCCTCGTATCAGTCACTTTTTGCTCTACAGTAAAGCATTGCATGGGATTTTCAGCTTTTTAATTAAGGTCTTCATATATCGCAGAAGCTTTCTCTTTACTTGAGAACAAGCTTGCCCCTTTTTAAAATCATTAAAATGTTGAGTTAAAAAAATCACCATTACACTGATACCATTTTTCCTATCAAAAGAAACATGCGATAGCTGAACAGACTGTATAAACATTTGCAACTAACACTATATGAATGTTTTAAATATCAGTCGTGTGGTAGACAGAATAACGTCCCTTAAATAGCAAGAGACTTGACTTTGCAGATGTTATTAAGTTAAGGACTTATTATACAAGGGGAAGATTCTTGGGTTATCTTGGGCCCAATGTAATCACAAGGGTCTCTATAAGCGGGAGATGTGATGACAGCGTCAGACGTTGGAGTGCTGTGGAGCCACAAACCAAGGAATGCAGGCAGGCTCTATGAGCTGGGAAATTCAAAGCAATGGATTCTTCTCTAGGGTATCCATAGGAATGCAGCCCTGCTGACACACTTTAGACTTCTGATCTCCAGAATTGTAAAAGAATAAATTTGTGCTGTTTTAAGCCACTCAATTAATGGTAATTTGTTACAGCAGCAAAAGGAAATGAATACAAATAGTAAAACCACCACAGCGTAGTCAACATCGGTCGGTATTACTTCATCTATCTTATTTACCGTCCTCACCTCCCCAATTTTTCAACTGGGGAACCACAAAAATTTTTACTACGGTCATATCACCTTAAGAGTTCTGCAAGTATTGTTTCATAGTAGATGCTCATGTCCTCAAAGATTGAGACAATAAAGTGATTAAATAATAATCAAAAATTCCATTGTGAAATAGTCAATATAAACTAAATAAGTTTGTGTACTTACTTTATAAAGCCCCAAGTTAAATAATTCCTTAAGGTAATGCACTGAGTAATATTTAAACCAAAAGAGTCCATCTAGCTATTGGTGACTTCAAAGTCTTAGAATCAATTACGTAAATAACAGGTGCAATGGGGCCTGAACTAGGTGTTATCCAGTCTGGGAGAACTATGGATTGTGCTGGCAAAACTGCATTGCTACTGCCCAAGAAGACAGCAAGGCAGGACTAGGCTGGCGCCTCCTCCTCAGACTGGGTAAACAGGGAGGCCCCATGCCCACAGCCACCACCCAGGGGGCAGTGCCTCAGCCTCCCCTCCTCACTCCAAGCTAAGCCCACATCTTCAGATGCCTTTTTTTTTTCTAAGACCAGAAGGAAGCAGCTTCCAAAAGTGTGTAAAATGCAGTGCACACCACAAAATACCTTTCTCAAACCAACTCCATCAGCTTTCTACTGAACCTCTTTGCAATGAACAAAGAGAAAAGAGAAATGGCCAGAGACCTTTAGCACCTCCTCGAGGAAGCTCCTAGGCCATTGGGACGGATCTCAGATTTCACAGCAGTCACAGACGGTGCTGCCCCAGGGGCGTTTTAGATGAAGTTTCCTTTCCCACCTTCCTACCACCCTTTCCAGGTAAAGGATCATGTTCATATTATCACCTTTCGGTGTGGGACAGAAAAGCCTCAGTGCCTCACTTTTTGTGCTTATTCAACACATTTCCAGATCAAAAATAGAGTTAGTGAGATAAGGTAACCAATAGTCACTCAACAAACATAAAAACACTCCTGTGGGTTTTATGCAAAGTCCAAGTAGAAACATGAACTTGGCTTATTTGATAGATCTGAGATGTGGCTGGCAGAGCTCAAACTAAACATCCTTTCTCTAGTTCACCTCAATTTCTCACCATCACTGTTCCCCTCTCACTCCCTGCTATTTTCAGATTAGTCTAAGAGGGAACTTGAATTCTTTCCTCACACATAGGAAAAGTGAGTTCTTTCTCCTGAGGTCAGAGCCCCTAACCATGCTGCCAATCCATGGGGTCACTCATTGTCGCAGGGGCCCAGTTGCAGCTCTCTGCACAACAATGGAGTGTGGTGGATTGTCTGCAAAGATGGTGCCAAACATCCCCCCCCCCCATGGCTGCAACTTCATGCCACTCCTCCCACCAAAAGATGGAGTCTGCTCCTCCTCTAAATGCCTGGTTGCCCTAGAACTTGCTTTGAACAACAGAACATGGTGGAAGCCAGTTCTGGGCCAGGCCTTATGGGGCCAAGCAGCTTCTGCTTTCTGTCTCTCCGAAACCAGCCTCCATGTGAAGATGTCCAGGTTGACAAGTGAATGGTGAGCGACCACATGGAGCGAGAATGGCCACACCTGGCCATTCTCACACCACGCCTAACCCACCTGGCCCAGAAAGCAACATCTCACCACATCCCACCCACATCACAGAATCATGAGTCAATAAATGGTGGTGGTTGTTTAGCAAATACATTTTGGGGAGATTTGTTATGTAGCGATAGAAACCTGAAACAGGGAGTGTGGAATGGGTGATCGCTAAGATCCCTTCTCCTACAATCCTTTGCTTTTCATTATTTCTCAACACACAGTGATCATCTGAAAGTACCCAAACTAAGATGTAATAAGATGAGAGGACATTATTTCAAGAGACATCCTGCTACCTCCACCGCAGAGGGGCTCTGCAATTACCCCACCCAGTCATGCTGAGTTCAGAGGCTGAGCTGGCTTCCGTTCCACCAAGCTTTGGTCCCTTCTATCTGACCAGGAAGAGGGAGGCAGGAGATGGATTGGGATACCCAAGCCTTGAGGCCCAAAGTCCCTGACAGTTTCTGAAAGGAAGGAAGAACTGAAACTTATTACAGAGAATTTGGGCGGATAACTGAAAGAGGATTATGCTATAATAACAATGAGGATTGGATTTCATAAAAACCTCAGTTCAGAAGTTCAGGACTGGAAACAAGGTCTCCCAAAGCAGTTAGTTCAGCAGTCTTGAAAGGCCAGTGCAACCTTCACATCTCTGCTTCCTCCGCTCTGTTAACAAGACCTGGTCTCCACTGCCATCCAGCCGGACAACAAGTGAGAAAACACAACTTGGACGGGTGATGTGGAAAAACATTTGCCTACCGAGAAATGCCATCCAAAGAGAGGAGACCGAGGGTGCGTCCCATCCTTGGTGCTTGTGATGGAGGAAATAAAGGGGGGGTGGGGAGGTAGGGAACTAGTCAAATCCTGAGGAAAAATGAAAACAAAATGAGCCTCGACAAAAAAGAGATCACAGGAGTATTCCAGGAAACACCCCCCAACACACGTTTACAGTTTAGTGATTTCTGCATTTAATGGTGTCAGAGGTTGTTTCACAGGTTACCTGGCAGAGGTGGAAAGCCTGTGATTTGGGTAATAACAACCACATTGCTCAGGCTCTCCTCACCAGAGGAGTCCCCTGGGAACCGCCAGCCTCAGCTCTGCCAGATGAGCGAGCAAGCCACGGTCACTCCAAGTTGGAACCGAGCCCACCATCCACACATGTAATGTAGCCCTCGTCCTTGCTTCAAGATAAACTTGTAGAGCAGTGGAAAGGCACAGAGCCGTGACCCTATCAGGGGACTTGGGCACCAGCCAGATTTTGTTTGCTACACGACCTGGGACAAATCCACAGGAATTCTTACTGTATGGAGTTTGGTCTCCAAGATCTATTTCCCTACTCTCCATTCCCTCCTCTGTAAGATGAGATAGTTGGGCAGAATGATGACTTAAGAATCTTTCTAACTCCATAGTTCTTTTTCTTTTTTTAATCATTTGATTTATTTCTTTCTTTCTAAAAACTAACATGAAGTTGCCTGCAGTAAATTTCTCTGCTCCCCTGCTGGGGTATATTATTTCATATTGTTTCCCTTGTTGTGAAAATTCTAAGAGCGCAGAATACAAAATGCCTGTCTCCCAAGGCAAGGCCGTGATGGTCTGAGCAGAGGGGCTGGGAGGTCACATAGGGCCCCATCTAACGAAGGAATGCTTTATTAGTTATTTTTTATTAAAGCTTTTTGGTCAGACATTGTGGTCAGTACACTTTCTGTTGGGGCCTGGGAGGGGTTTCTTATTGAGATGTTCTTCATTGCCTGGAATACGAATAACTCCCTGTTATAAGGGTCCCAAAGACACTTGAAAAGAAGGAATTTATCCGTATGGACATAACACGGATCACTAACGTAGAAATCCAACCTTGTTACTTAACCCAGACCTCTTGGTCCTTATTCATGTTTTCCTGCTCCATTTTTTTACTATTGCCTACTTAAACTATTGGACATTGATAACGCTCTGTTTAAATCTAGCACAATAGTCTTATTGTTTCCTCAGATTTATAAGTATTAGCGCTACCTGTCCTATGCTATTCATGACATAGAAATGTGTGATTGCATATTTTCATTATGAATCCATTCTTTGATCAACATAGAATAACCCTTTGGGACCCCATTAAATGTATTTTGCCTTAATTTCTATTTTATCTGATATTAATGTCAGCTACCGGATTTCTTTTGGTTTGTTTCCCTGACACATTGTTGCTTTTCATTGTATTTTTAATCCTTTTGTTGTTGTTGTTATTTTGCCTTGACCTGTCTCTTATTAACATTCAATTTAATTTACAGCAATCTGAGTGATGTTTTTTTTTCCCTTGTAATATAAATCGGTTATATGTGTTCTCGTTTCTGTCACCCTATTTTACATATTTTTTTCCTCTTTCTCTTGTCATCTCTTTCAATCAGGGAATGTCTTCAATGATTTATTTATTTTTCTCCCTGCTACATCTTTACTGTTTTATCCCTTAGGAATTCTTACTGTGCACAGCTTGGTCTCTGAGATCTATTTCCCACATCTCATCAATCTCTTATCATTTTTCTTTGAATTTTTTTCTTGGAGTTCCTGAAGACTTTTTCAAGCTCTTGTCTTCTTATTGTTTTCTACATATCAAGCCAGCCATTCACTGTTTCCAACATTGTTTTACATTTTTGATAAAGTACTTCATCCAGATAAGGCACACACTCACCTTCATCTGCTCCCTTTTACTGATGTAGTCCACAGCCCCTGCTCCCTACTGAGTTTAAGAGTATTCATCAAATACTTTCTCGAATGTGCTTGTCTCCTTCTAGCGAAGTTATTGCAGAGCAAAAGTTCTGAATTGTCAGCGACTTTGGCAGTCACCTCCTGATACACAGAAAGCTCTCAAAACTCTCAAAAGTGTTGTCTGGTCTCGTCACCTCACAGAAATCTCCCATTTTTCCTTATGACTAGTGCTCACTTCTCCACCTGAAGGATTCATGGAGGGCTTCCAGCGTCTCCTCCTACTTTCTCCTCAGTCAAGACTTCTTGGTTGAAAGTAGAAAGTGGCCAAAAATTGAGCTTGAACTAGATTAAGGAGGGTTGTGGGGAATGCAGGAGAATGGATGAGGTTAGAAGGGAGGCTTCAGCGATAACTAAGCTCCAGAGTCTCAGGGCTCCATCAGAACCACTGTCTAGTCCTTTGTTCATAGTATGGCACACAGGTAAGAGTCAGATTACCTGCATTCAAATTATGCTCCACCATTCGTTAGATCTGTGACCGCTTCTCACCTCAGTTTCTGTAGCCATAAAATAGTTGGAAAACAAGTGCCTACCTCATAAATTTGTTGTATGAATTCAGTGAGACAACATAAGCATATTATAGTGTCTCACACACAATAAGCATAATTATGCCACCTAACGTTGGCTCAAATTCACGTGGGATTGAAGTTGTGAGAACCTGGTCTGCACCCTCCTGGTGGAAACTTTAACAGAAAAAACTCCATACAAGAAACCAAAATAGGAAAAAGCTCAACCCAACAATGGATTGCCAATTCAGAGAACTAGCATCCTGAGAAGATGGAGTCAGGAAGTAGAAAGAGTCACACCTGAGTGACAGCTGGGAGCTTCATCTCAGCACAGATGGGGAAGATAGGATTCCCTGGCCAGTTCTTAGGAAGGTGTAACCACTTCCACCAGGAACGAAATAAGCTCTGTGTCTCCTTCTACTGTTGATGGGGAACCAACTCTGCCTCTCCGTGGAGGGTCGCTTCCAGTGCCCCCTCTCTACCTGGAGTATTCACGGGGCTCTACCAGGATTAGCTCTCATTTACTTCCTGTCCTCATCAATACTCTTTAGTTGAAAGTAACAATAATCTAAATCACACTCTATCAAGGGGATGGTAAACAGCAAGGATGGGGATAGATGGGAAGCTTCATAAACAATTACACCCAGGGACTCAACAGCCTGAGGACTTCCATGGGATCTCTAGCTCTGCTCCCCCGTGTCTGGACTTTTTTTCTCTTACACAAGCTCCCCCATGCAGCAGGTGCATTGTTGTAGAGCCTTTCAAAATCCTCTACTTTGTAACCTAAGAGTGGTAACTCCCGTTCAAACATGATAAACAAACCAATGCCCTGATTGACCTGGCTTGACTGACCTGTTCATCCCTGGATCAATCACCACTGCCAAGGTTCTCTTTGTCATCCCCCATCAGAACCACATGTTGGGTGTAGGAAAGCAGCAGGTCCCACAAAGAAAAGGATGCTATTTTGAGAAGATAAACACTAAATGACAACAATACCTCCCTCGTACACCATCTCAGCTGGCAAATCAATAGCACTGACATCCAAAATATTTAACAAGTAATACAGCATGGGCTATCGCAATGGCCACTGATGGGGGATTCTGAAGACCTTCCTATTGTACCAAGCATTCTCCTATTATTTGCTGAATTGTGGGGAGACTGAAGCGTTCCTCGGAGGGAACCATCTGGATGGCAAGGACAGCATGAGAGCATTCATGGTGCTCCAGGAAGTAGCTGTCTACCAATCAATCTGAAAGTGTTTCAACATTTTCACAGTTGGTTTGGTCATTCCACCATATACGGACTGCATTGGGTCCCACGGACATGGCCTCTCACCAAATTCCCCAAGTGTCTAGCATGTGGATGATACCCTTTACTGTTCATCATGTCGACAAAGATTTCTGTTTCATTTTTAACATATTCTGCTGATTGTTTCAAGGTGAATTTGAGAGGGAATAGTTAAACGTCAGTTCTCATGTTAACAGCTTGCCTAGAAATCTCTGGAATTTTTAAGATAACCTTTTTCACTAAAATCCAAATCTCACAGAAGCCTGGAAACTCAGAAAGCAGGTCTGGTCCCTGCAACTGAATGAGTCTCTGCTCCCAGGATGCCCAGGGACACCAGGGAGAAATAAGAATTCAATATTTGAGAGCAAGTGTTCTTTGCATCATGAGCCAGAGAAGTGAGTCCCAAATGTTTAATGCTGCTGCCTCCAAAATCTGGTAGAAACACAGATATGGGCCTTTAAGCTTTGCTTGTATTTATTTTGTCACTGTTATTTTATTATTTTCCTTAAGATTTACCAAAACGAAAAACCAGAACTAAATATTTCCCACAACCCACTAATTGTTCTATAGACAAACCTTTCTGTTCCTTCCTAATCTCAATTGGACTCAGCCCAGCTGGACTCAAGTCATGAGCTTTATCAAGCTGATTAAACCCTCTCGCCACACACATATGTTCCCTCATCATTCCCCAAATGACCACATACTTTAAAGAAAAAAGACCACAACTGATATCGCTAAGATATTTCAACTTGTTTATAAAATATAATATCCTCTCCTGGAGTTATTATGTTTTTCTGTTTCTCTGTCTCTTTCAGAGCTATCAGAATTCTCAGAATTTTTTCCCATAAAGACACCTTCAGCATGAATAGGAAATTTTTTCCCCCACTGAGGTACAAACTGTAGAATCAGTCAATTTTTGAAGTAAAAACAAGTATTCTTTGTTAGTAAAACATTGAGGTGCTTGTAGGTTATTTCAGGCATATGTGGAATTCGTATTTAAAACTCAAGGAAGTCCAGATGCTTTAGAAAGCATGTGGATTAAAATGGGAAAGAACACCACATCTTCTGAGAAAGCGTCACCCAGCTCTTCTTTTGTCCACGATGCCTGGCCATCCTTTGTTAATGGTGTCTTCTGGGCCCACACCAAATTCCTCTTTCCTAGAGCCATCAAAAGACCAGGTTCAAGAACTTTCCTTCATAAAGCTCAGGAGAAAGTTTTGCTGCAGACCATGCAATTCCAGGAGTGTTTTCCAGGGTTTTTGAAGGCCAGACGCACACACCACCAGCCCGCCCTGGTATCCACAGAGTTCTAGGTATGACTTATAGGGTATTTGGAGGTCTTTCCTGACCTGGTCCCTATCCCTCTTCCAATCTTATCTCGTACTGCAACTTTCCATGTACCCCGTACCTCGAACAAACCAAATGACTATTTTACACACACCAACACACAACATGTTTCTTCTCAGGCTCTTTTGTCATCTGAAATCCCCTCCTTCCACTTTACCTATTGAAACATTAACAGAATCTGTTCAGCAAATAATGTAGAGCCAGGTGAATCACTGTCATTCAATGATTGTCAAATGCTTTCTTCTTCATCCTCCTCCTCCTCATCATCATCATCACCACCACAACCATCTACCGTCATGCTTACAATTATTACCTCAAAGGTGTAGCTCAAATACAACTGCTTATGAGAAAACATTTCCTATCCTCTTTTCAGAATTAAACCACCCCTTCATACTCAGCGCTTCTTTGTCTTAGCTCACCACCTATTTCATTTTGCTTTGCACTAGTCAGCCTATTGTTGTCATTGCTATTGTTGTTATTTTTATAACTAAGCTCACCCATCAGTGTCTACTCTCCCTGAGAACAGGAGTCGTGTCCGATGTTTTAGACTACCCACCCCTGTCCTGGTCATGCTTTATGCTTTCCCTTCATAGACACTTGGCAAACATCAGTTGAAATGGATTGTTTGTCAGTAAGATTATCTTATTTTGTTGATGTTTTAATACTTGATCTGGGTTCTTGGTTTTGCTGTACTGGATCCCATGCTCTGTAACTTCTTTTGCAAGGTTAAACGTGCTTATCTTTTCAAATATTTATTTCAGAATTTGATTCTGAGATTGATACATTAACGTTCTCACTCAACAAAATAATTTGGATACTCTGAAATGAGCTTCATGCTGTGCACATGTGCTTTCCTTTTGGATCCACATAGAAATAAAAGTCTAAGTTGCTCTTGATATTTTCACAGGATATCCTGTGACCCCTAAATTAATTTTAGTGTACTGTAGGAAGCAGTGAAAGGTTTGTTTGGGTTTCAAATCCCCAAACCTGACCCCCTAACTCTCAGCCCCAAACTACACAGGAAATTTCTAACAGTAAATCAAGAGGCAAAAGTGCATTCATGACAGAGACAAAGAAAAGGAAAGCAAAGATTGAGAATGACCGATAGGATCATTTTTATTATAATTTAAAGATAACCTGTCAGCAAAGCAGAAATCCAGTCATTGGCTGCACAGTGTAATGGCATAATTCTTTACAAGAAAATTCAGTTGTCCCATCTTTATCCTCAGCCACTTCAGCGAGGGCGTGTACTGCCTGGAACCACAGAGAAGTTACAGGAGGTACAGAGAATACACAGACGACACGTGCCACTTCCTAACCATAGATCCACCACCCAAGATCCAGACATCAGTTCTTTGCTTTTATCCACTCTACCTCTACTCAGTCCCCACATTTACATCTTACCTCTACGCCGTTAACTCTCACATTTGTAATTTAAATCCAGCTTCATCAAACTTAAGACCATATACCAACTCAGCACCTCTAACAGCACAACCCACAAGTACTCACAATCAAATGTCCAAAGCTCAGTCTTCAAAGTAGCCCCCCTACACCAGATGGGCCCGACTAACATCATGCCACGTCGCCCAGGATGGGTGTGTTTCAGCTCCTTCGGGGACCCTTTCTCTTCTTTACATCCAATTAACTACCATGGTTTATAATTCTTGGGCTACACGTCTCCTTCAAACTATGCCACAGTTCCCTACCTACCTCTTCACATTACCACATGTGTGGCTGCCGTTAAAACAGAGCTCTGGCCATGGTATTCCCTGGTCAAAAACTTCCCATGGCTTCTCATTCTCTCTTACTGTAGCATCCAAGGCTGTCCAATCATCCTAGTCTCCATTCTGAACTCCCATTGTTACCACGCACACCAAGAACAGATGCCTTATATTACATGTTGCCACATAGACTCTCTAGAAAGGCATGTTTGATTCAGCTCTGCTCCCTTCACAGCCTCGCACTGAGCATATAGTATGTGTCATTAAATATTTATGAACTGAATCTCATATGCCTATCTCGATTGCAGAGCCCTGTGTCTGGCCTCCACACAAATAAAACCTTTCTTTCTGCATATACCATTTCGCACCTGATCCAGATTTCCCTAATTGGAATGTCTGATAATTTGGGCAGAAGCCAGGCTAGACTTTATCTTTGCAATAGCTACTTGAAAAGTATATTAATAGTGTAAATTAGCTGGTATGGCATATGTTTTACCTACTAAAAAATAAACATTTTATAGCATTGAGAAGGACATTTTTATACTCAATTAGTATATTTTAACATATATTTTGTTATGCCTATCTAACCCTGAATACATCTTAAATTTATCAAGAGGCATTTCTTGTTAAATATTTTATAATCAGACCGATCTCCCTCCACTGACTCAAATTAGTGAGACTTCGCTGTGTGTATAATGACTACACAATTGTCACTCTTCCTTGATCTCCTGCTTTTCTGTAATAAATGCAAAGGGAGTCTCCTCTACATGACATTAAAATTGACTATCCTGTCCTACTTTAAAGTCATGTCAAACAATCACTGCAAGACTGAGTTGTCCTCATAGAGGCCAGAGCCTCAGCTGCAGGATGTTGAGCCTGTGCTTTGGACAACGGGTGCAACCTGCTTTTACCTTGTGGGTTCCTCAACTGAAAAGGATAATAACTGGTGCTCTGGGGTCTAGGCTCCAGCATTGAGTGGCCATGTCAACCCAGAAGCATCCCCTTCTGCCCAAGCCATGAGGACTGGTTAGTGGAGTTGCAAACAATAAATTCTTACTCCCTGATTACTGCCAGGTAGACATAACTGGCTCTGGAACCAGCCTGGAATCAGATTTTACCTTTCACCTTTTTTTACCCCAATCTGCTGTCCACGCTCCTCCACTGACAGATGAGGTTTCTATTATCCCAACTGTCCTCAGCAAACTGTACTCAATCATAGCTGCATCTAGCACAACACGGGAGTAATTTGGAGACTTCTAGGCTGCAATGCCCACAGACATCATCGAACTGGGGGGAAATGCTGTGGTTGGATGCTTCGTGTGGTGTTAATTAACAACACCCTGCATTTTTACAATGCAGCTCTCCTGCCCACTTACACTTCTCTACAGTTTCCAGTTAGCAACCACAGAAAACAGTCTCTGTCCCTTTAACTTCACAGAAACCACCCATAATTCATTCCAAGGCACAGAATTCCAAAGGATCGGTTCTTAATTAATCTGTGCAGGGGAGACATTTTCCCATGCAAGTTACCATGTGAGTGATAACCCAATGTTGCAATATCCCACTCCATTTGCCTTCATATTTGCACAAGCAAGGAACTTGAGACCTAAGGAAACCAGCAACTCCTTGGAAGACTGCCATCTACTATCAAGTTACTTCAGCCCAGAGGCTGCCCTTCAGGATATATCACATTAGGAAGGACTTCTCTGGGAATGGGGAGGTTCAGGACAAATTGTTCCGTGTAGGCTCATGTCTACATACACGGATATTTAGGCAAGACCTTGACATGTTAATTTAACTCTCTAGGCCTTTGTTTTCTCATCTGTTCAATGGGGACAACCATTTCTACTCACTTTTCAAGGTTGTTTTAAAATAAATGGACATCACTAGTCAATAGCAACACAGCATGCAATGCAAGTCAAGGAAAGCAAGCATAATGCCTTCTTTGCAAAAATGAGCATCTCACTGACCATATCTACCACCAGCCCAGAAGTCTCCTTCCTCTCTTTCTCAGACACAAGCATGCAACATAAAATGACAGGTGAATGGCACCAGATACTTTCATAAAAAGAAAAAGGAAAGGAACAATTTAAAGTGATTGTTTTCCATGTACCTAACCCCAATGTTCAGCAAATTTTAAGAGAGGGATAAAAAGGGTCAGGCCATGGAGAGCAAGCACATTGTGCTTTCTAAATCATACCATCAACAGGGAAATGGTAATAGACTTGAACAAACACAGTTCAACGTTGCCAAGAAAAAGAGATGGAGAGATAGTAGGACATGGGCACACACAGTGGAAAATGGTATTTACAAGGTAAAAATTGGTTACAGCGAACATTAAGGCTAGCCTTGGAAGGTAAAACAATCAGAAAATGGCAACCTGAAGGCTGGGCACAGAAGAGCATGGAGCAGCTCAACCTTTATGGTTTGTGATGGGAGTTATTAGCTTCCAGGATTATTGTAGGGATAGAGTTTATGTTATTTTCAGTACCTTAATTACAGGGCCACCTCTTTGGCTCACAATTAGAAGCATGTCTATGTCCCTGCCCTGACTGTCACTTTTGGTGGTTTGAGAATTAGTGGTCTCATGTTTTAAAATGATCCTTGACTAGTAGAATAGGGGAAAGAGAACATGACCAGCAAATTTATGTCTTGGGTAATTGTCTTGGGGTTTGGTGGTAAGAGATGTAAAGGTCCTCATAGAACCCATGGTCTAAATCTCTCATTCCTTGTTGTTAGGTGGAGGCATTAAAGCTTGAAGAGACCTACCCAAGGTCAAAACAAGTGAAAGAGGAAGCTGGGAGGCATCTATTGAGTAAGGCTGGCCTTATCTCACACATGAACAGAAAGAATCACCACTATTTTGCCAAGGATGGTGCTCAGGAGGCCTAAAGCCATTGTTACTCCATTGAGTAACTGCTAATTTAATTGCAAATAAATAGTTCAAAAGGAAAATTGGTAGAAAATAAAAATCCTTACCACTAATTTTTCGGTTCTAGAAATTCTGTTTCGTGATATGAACAATTTCTCAAATTTTCAGTTTTTTTTGTTTTTTAAATACAGTATCATATATTTCATGGAATTCTTGGTTGGAGTGATAAGGTTGTCCTACTTTTTTCCTTTTATTTTCTAAATATTATTAGGCATTTATTCCTGCTCTTTTGCCTACCATTGTGTGTGTGTGTGTGTGTGTGTGTGTGTGTGTGTGTGTATTTTTTTAAATTTAGGTTCCATGTCCAAATGAATCATCTAAAACAAATTTATCAGAAATGAATGTTTGCAGTCACCACTTCACATTCATGAAATCTGCATACAGTCAAGAGTAATGTGTCGATTTCATCATAAATTTCTGGCAATTCTATTCACTCCCTCAGTAATTTTGTCTTTTTCCTAAATTTAAATTAGTTTCTGTCATAATTGCCTACTTTATAGCATTAGAGATTTTACCCCCTTTTCAATTGCAATATTGCTTTTATGCCTTAGACACTTTTGTATAACTCCTTGCAACATTATATTGCAGTCAATTAATGATGTACTAGTGTTTTTTATTTTCTAAAACTCGAGACCATAAGGACAAGCGTGTAAACCTAAGTAAAGATTTAGGGACCAGCTATGCCTGAGCTTTTAGACACACTGGCATTAAAGGCACAAACAAACGCAGGGGGGTGAGAGGTGACCAGCAAGGTGTCCTCTGAGTGAACAGCTGGGTACCCTACAGGTTCCCATTGCTGCCAGCCTGGGCGAAGAAATCTACATCAGACATTTGAGTATCAATCCTAATATATATTGCACACTCTGAAATAGCAGAGGTAAACTACATATATTATATGTTCAATGTAATAAAAATAGGCCTTTGTACACAAAAACCTGCACACAGATGATTATAGCAGGTTTATGCATAATTGCCACAACTTAGAAGCGACTAGCAGGCTTCCATCAGTGAATAAATAAATAAATAAAAACCTGTGGTCCATCCAGATGATAAAATATGATTCAGGAATAAATAGGAATGACATATCAAACCATGAAAAGACCTGAAGGAAGCATAAATGCATATCACTGAGTGAAAGAAGCCAATATGCAAAGGCTATACACTGTATGATTCCAATCATATGACATTCTGGAAAAGACAAAACTTTGGAGACATTGAAAAGATCAGTGGTTGGCAGGGTTTAAGAGAGGGGAGGGATGAATCAGTGGAGAACAGAGGATTTTTAGGGCAGTGAGATGACTCTGCATGATATTATAATGGTGGATACATGTCTTTTTCATTTGCCCAAAGTCCTTTATATGTATCAATTCATTTAATCCTCAAAGGAGTCCTATAAAGTAAGTACTAGAAAGACCAGCATTTCACGGATGTCTCCATCGAAGACGCAGAACAGCGTAGTGACGTGTACAAGGTCATATAACAAGGGTTTTCACATGTACGGAGTCAGCGTCTGCGGCTGTCTGCTGAACCGCACATCTGAGTAGCGATTGTAATCTGAAGCAGAAGGAGGCAATGATTCCAAAGCTGGATTGTGAAGAGTCTTTCCAGAGTGAAGATGAGGAGACCCTCCCTTGTAGCTGCACCTTGGCCTGTGCTGAGGGGCCCCGAGCCCTCACCCCACACCAGCATGGCTATGGCACGAGGCCCACACAGGCGTCCTGCCCGTGGGCCTCTGTCTCGTAGCCCAGGGTGAACTCTGGGCGCGCTGTGCAGGTCCCCACCCCTACAGAGGAAGCTGCTCGAAGTCGGGCGTGCACGGGAAGTTCACGGCGATTTCATGGCCACCTCTTCTGACTTGGGCAAAGGGCACCAGTGTTTGTTTTCATGAGAACGGAGCTGGAGGAGCAGAAGGTGTTTCCAATGAAAGCCCACCTGCATCACGTTAAGGAACACACAGGAACCATGGCTTTGAACTTCAGCACTGATGCCTCTTTGTTTTTCATGCAAGTAATGGAAGAGCAGCCTGAGTCTCTACAAGGTCCACGGTGGACTAAAGGTCACTGCTCCCCCGCTGACACAGCAGGCACACCCATCGTGCTGGCTCTGGACTGACCTGGCCACGCTGGGGGGCTATCACTGCACTTCAGCCCATGAGTCTGCCCTAGTTCCAAAATCAAGAGTCCTGTGATTGCTTTCCCCAAAGTAACCAGAAGATGCCTAGGCTGGATGCTCTCTCCTACCTACTTGACACCCCCCTCCCTTCTCTGGAAGAGCAACAGGAAGGAGGCCCTCATCCTGCTTTGCTGCCTCCTGGAGCAGCCCCAGAAACATGGAGGTGATATCTGAGGGACGTCCTGAGGAGCAGTGGTCCAAGATCAGATGGACCTGAGCGCCTCCTAGCCAGGAGCACAGGACCCTGGAGGCAAAGCTTCTCTGTGCTCTCCCTGGCAGCCCCTTCACCTCCTGCCCACAGTGTGGCCCACAGTGTGGTCTAGCTCGGGTCACACAGTAGTCTCCGAAGTCTCCCTATAGCAAACAAGCAAACAAAACAAACTTACGTCACTTTAGGTCCTTTTCCCAGGTCCTCAGACGACAGTAATTGATAACCCAACTGACACTGCAACAATATGAATGCTGGCTTCTACCTTCTGCCTTCCTCTTATACAGCATCTCTGGCTTAAACAGAAGACTGAGGCAGGTAACCCTTAACCCAACAGATGGCTTTGCTAACGGTGCGGTTCCTGGCACTGTGATCCCAGACTGCAGTTTGGCACCCCAGCATTCCCTTCCAGGGCTCTCTGGAGCCCCAGTGGGTGCCTTCCCCACCCACACTGGTGACTGTCCACTCAAACTGCAGAGAAGGCTAGCTCCCCTGAGACCACGGGCTGAGCTCCTGCGAATTTAAGTGGCCCTGCACCAAACCAGGGCCATGAGAGCCTCCGCATTCTCTGTGCTCCTTCAGGGCCATTTAGCAAGTTGCAGTGCGCAGAGCAGGTTTGAGTTCTAGGTGTTCCCACAGACAGCTCTGCTGTCTCGGTTTAAATGCCTAAGCTTCAGGTGTCTCTGCATTAGTGGCAAACAGTGAGACCAGCAAAGACGTCTGCCTCCCAAGTTCACTGTGAAGATGCAGTGACGCTCTGGGTAGTGTTTTGTGAACTATAAGTACTGCAGATGTAGACATTTCTAGGAAGTGAGGATGTTAAACAAAACATATTAAAAAGCCTATTAGAGGTGGAGCTTCGTGTGTAAATATTCATTCACAGCTCCCTTTGTATCCCTGCAGTCAGCAGCATTGTGTCCTGTGCCACAGGAAACGTGGAACAAATGTGACACACAGGTCCTGCCCTCCATGCATTTATAGCCGGAAGGCCAGGACACACATGTGAAGTAATGATATAAGCAATGTAGGACAGACATCTCATTGCTGGTACCTCGTTTACAAATACAGACGTGGAAACAGTTCATACGCAAGAGTCATTGCCCATCTGACCTCTTTCACCAGCACAGTTGTCCAAGACTCTTGGGTAGGATGTCCCCCGCCATTGTCTCACCCCCTGCAGGAGAGCCCCCCAGCTCCCATTTCTGCTCCCACTCTTCCTGCTCCCATGCCAGAGACCCTTCCACCCTGAGCCTGGAGCAGACATGTGGGTTTTGAATTATCCCAGACTGGGACCTGGAACATGTTCTTCCAGGGAAGCGGTGAGCCCAGTATTAAGAGGGTGGGCCCCTCCAGGCTGTTCTGGATGCCCCTGTCTGGGCTTCCAGGAGCCCGCCCTCCCCGCACGAGGCACACACACTTGTAACTCCCAGAGATGAGGATCTGTACCCAGTTCATCTCTGCATCCATAATAACAAGTGCAGGACCTGGCACAAAATATTTGTGGGAAAGACAAATAAAGAAATAAATCATATCATGGACTAAATGTGTTTGGGGAGGCAAGCCTGAGAACGAAACCCTGTATGCGACCCTGAAAATTGCAGTTAAACCAGAGGCACAAAAAATAGAGTTAAAAATGACACAAAAATGTAAAAATATATATATGTGTGTATATGTGCTTGTATATACAGAGGATGCCAAAAAAATGTACACACATTTTAAGACAGGAAAAATCTATATTAAAATCATAATACTCAATATATACTGATAACAAAAGATGAATACAAGTCACATTTGACTTCTGCAATTACAAGAGATGCTCAAAGTGGTTACCATCAGCGTAATTTTAATAGTTTTTTTCTTTCTTAAAATGTGTATACATTTTTGGGGGGCACCCTTTGTAAATACACAAGCAAGGAGAAAGAAAACAAAAAAATACACAAAACTGAGAAAGAAAACATGCTGGTTATTAACATAGGGGGCAAAGAATAAGGGGCAGGACAAAGAGAAGGAAAGAGCCAAGATAAAAAAAATTAAAAGAAAAAAGATCTCTAGATTTTATAATAGAACCATAGACATGTATCCATGTAAAATAAGGGAAATTATAATTCTCGAGTGGAGCCGAATAAGAAATCAGGACTAACCCAAGTGAGGAGATGAGATGAATGTTCCCAAACACACATGTGAAGAAATAAGAACTGAGGCCAGGAACCCAGAAGGCACCTTCATAGCAGCAATGTTTGGGCCAGAGGGCTCCCTGAAAAATTCGAGACCCCAGACTGTTGGCTGTGTAGGCTTCAGGCTTTCCCACTAGCATGTCCAACTCCAGCTGAGGACAGGTCCAAATAAAATGGTTCACATAGCTACACCTGCATCATACGAGCTGAACTAATATCAACAATTACCTCAGGAAAAATGTGTTTACCTTGGTTTCCCGCCATTGAAAATGGGTCCAACATGATGTTGAACATACGCCTTTCATTCCTGCTTCTAATAGAAGGACAAATAATTTAACAGGTGGGACTCAGAATTCCATGGTTCTTTTTTTCTCTTTTTTTATACTGTATTAAACATTCCATTTTTGGCCAATGGAATCTGGAACCCTTCTTAACAGACCTTGGCAAGCTCTATTTATTTTGCAAAAGCCCTCCTAATGCTCACGTGATCGGGGAGTTGGAAAGGCCTGGTAAGTCCAATCAGACTAGACTTTCACGTGTTATCAGTACAATATGTCGCTTCAATTGAGAGACCAAATTCTTTAACTCCTCCAAGAATTGATCCAGACAGCAAAAAGAGAGGAAATCCATTCTACTTTAATAAGGCAATCGGTCCAGACTTCATACAATATCATTTCAGTCTAGAATTTTCATCCTCACTGCCAAAAACATCAAACAGAAACATTACAGGACTTGCACTCAGTTTTCACTCTCCAAAGAATAGCCATCTTGTTCTAGGCCTGAGCAGCAAGGAAGGAATTAAAGGGAGATAGGATAGTGGTAGTCACGTGGAGCGTTTAACAGCTTCTCACTGCCTGATTTCTAAATGTCATAAATTTTCACAAAAGGTTAGTGAAATTTTGCAATGAAAGACAACCAGAAGAGTCCCCATATATCAAATGCTTCTCCTCTCAAAGACTTTCCAACCATATCCATCAGATTCTCTCACTCACCTTTTCTCTTTTATGTATTCATCTTAGGTGATCCTTTAATAGATTACTCAAAGAACTCTAACGTTTATGTTAGATGTCAGTTGGCGAAGATCCCAACAATCTATACAAACTAGAGTACAGTAGTTAAGGTAACTCTAACTACTATGCTGAACAAGCCCCAAAATACACAGTGTGTGAAAGACAACATGAATAAATAACTTGCTCACATAAAGTCCAAACGAGGCGGTAGAGATGGGGTCGGGCCATCCGGTAGGACTCAGGGGCCCATGATCTTTCCATCATATGCTCAGTTCTCTGCTGGAACCATGGAGTCCTCTGTGCTCAGCCAGCCAACAGAGGATCAGAGGAGTGGAAAACCTAAATCCACTTTTTAAGAACCTCATCCAAGAATGACACACAGGACTCCCACTCACGATCCAATGGTCAGAACTTAATGATCTAACTGCAAAGAAAGTTGGAATGTTGTCTACCTATGTGCTCTGAGAGAAGGGGAAACACTTTTAATGAAAATCTACCTACTGTCTGCCATAGACAGCCAACTGGGATAATCCATACTTCAAATTCTCCTTGAGTTCTAATGATAGTTACCGTGGTAATTGAGGAATCGTATTTGTCTTGGTGTGTTTGGAGGGGGACCTGCACACGTGATCCAGATAGCTGGACTGTAATGACCTAGCTTCAGAATCACGCACAGAGCACAACACCTGACACATCTGTGGATAAACATTCAGGAGATCCTGAAGTGGTTCCCTGCTGTAAAATTGAAATCCAAAGTGACTCAGATACACTTATGACCATAAGGAATAATTTGGGGAGCAATACAAAAACTTGCCAAGCGCTCTGCCCTCACCACAGACACTGGCCAGCAAGCTGGGTCCTCACGTGCTCTGCACCTGCTGTTCAGACCCCCGAGGCTTTGCACAGGCAGGTATAACACCTATTGTGTTCTAGCTTGCTACAGGTCACAAAGCATAGCAATAATTCTCCTTTGAGCTTCAAAAAAACATGGTGTAATAATCAGAGCAGGGATTATTGTCATTTTTTTTTTAATTATCAACCTGGAAACTGAAAGACTAAGTGACCTAAAGGTAAAGTAGAGGTGGGACTTAAAACCCAAATTCTCCCCGCACATCAGCTCCCTAGAAAGACTCTGATTCCAGCCATCTCATCAGCTACAGTTGGCTTCTTATTTTGACACAGATCACTTTCTTCAGATCACTTTTTTGTGCTTTTATCTGACAAAAGAAAAATCTACCACACATTGTTCCTTGAGCAGGATGGAATCCTGCCAAACAAAACGCATACGTGCTAAGAGTTTGTTACTCATAGTATTGTGTATGGGCCAGCAGCACTGGAAGCTCCTGGGAGTTTATTAGAAATGCAGATTCCTGGGCCCACTCCTTGACCCACTGAATCACGTTCTCTGTTCAAACAAGATGCCCAAGCGATGCTCAGGTACGTTAAGGTTTCAGAAACATTGCCCTAAGACACCTGTCAGAATAGTAACTTGAATGCTAATAGGGGAGCAAATGACATATATAAAAAGAGTTCTCGTAAGTCACAAGAATAAGAAAAACAGGTAGAAAATAGACAAAATACAAAAACAATTCACAGAAGAAATGCCAATGGATAATAAACATGAATTTAAAATGCTCATCTCCAACAATTTGGAAAATGCGAATTAAAACAACATGTTATTGTTTTTCACCAACTAGATTGGCAAAACTTTTAAACTTTGATAATCTCCAAATTGAAAATATGTTGGGAAAAGGACATTTTGTTATACTATGGAAGCTTAAATTGTTATAATCTCTTTGGAAGGCAATATTTCAATGCCTATTTTTTTTCTTAAGTTTCTAAAAATTTGACCGAAAAAATTCCATTTCTAGGAATACAGTCTATAGAAATACCTGGTAAAGTGTCAAAGACAAATGCAAAAGAATCGTCATTACTCTATTTGAATGTTGGAATATGAAGGGAATCTAAATATCCTTCTATAAGGAAATAGTTCAATAAATTAATGGTATCCATACCAGGGAACTATGCAATAATTAAAAAGTTTAGTGTCATAAAAAAAAAGTCCATGACACATTTCTAAATGTATAAACAAGTTACACAATAGTATATACATTTCAATCTCATTCCTACATTTTAAAATTATACAGAGGGTGCCAAGAAAATGTATACACATTTTAAGAGAGGAAAAAGCTGTATTAAAATTGTAATACTCAATATATACCGATAACAAAAGATGAACACAAGTCATGTGTATACACTTTTTGGCACCCCCAGTATGAGACAGAGGTGTATATAATTGTTACAACTCATCAAATATTAAATTTAAAATTGGTGTGTTTTATTTTGTGGCAATTATACCTCAATAAAATTGATTAAAAGGACTGGATGCATGTATGTCAGTGTATGTTACATATGTATTTTCAGACCTACAAAAATGGTCTATAAGGAGACATAATAAGCCTTTAAAAGTGGCAGAAGCCTAGAAGAAGAGAACGTAAGTGGGAATTTTCTGTAGTGTTGGTATCTTTTCAACAGTATGTACACTTCTTATATTTTAAAAAGCATGAGTTAAAAATCTAAATGCAATAAATGAAGTCATTTGCAGTGAGCCTAAGTTAACGTGGAAACCAAATCCAGCTTGACCTTATTAACTGCAGCCATTGGCTAAATTTAGTCCTTTCGTATCTGCTGTGAGGTCCACATTCATAAGTGTTGCCAACATCACAGACACCATTGCCAGACTGACCATCTGTAAACACCTGTTTATTGCTTCATACATAACTACTGAGCATCCTTAAACATCAAGTGCTATGCTCAAAATTGTATGGACCTTTGATACCAAAATGAAGACATAGGTCCTGTCCCAGCCTAATGTCGTCTGTACGAGACAGTATAACAAGTCTCAATTTAGCTTTAAAGGACTCCTTTCATTGTCCCACCCATAAAGCACTGGTTTTCATTATTTTTCTTTATTTTCTGTCCACTCTGGTCAGACTGGCCTTTAGGCTGTCCTACAAATATCCCCGTCTTTTCTTCTACTGTTCCTCTCACCTGGAATTCCTTCTTCCCCCATTAGCGCATGCTTTCATCCACCCAACAAGCGCCATGCCCATCCTTCCAGGAAGTTGTTGCTAAGCCCAGAAACCCTCATTCACCTGCCCTCGCTACATCCTACCTTTATGCTGGATAGTCTTGTCTCTATAAGGAGAAATGGGGCCATGTCTCTCTCTTCCCGATCCCTCCCATTGTCTTGTGCAATTCCAAGTACGTTAATTGATGCCTATCAATGATTTATCACTTTATAGTTTTTAAATGTTGGACAAGGAGAGCAAATTAATAAGAAATCAGTGCTTATTTCCCAAAAGCCTGAAGAGGTAAGTATTTTCCCATTTTATAGGTGGATAAACGGAGGCCTAGTGAGGTTAGGAAATTTGATTGGGCTCATACAGCTCATAAACAATAGGGTCAGTCTTCAAACCCACTTCTAAATGTCTCAGCCTTTTCTCTGCACCATACTGACTTCCTAACTTGTCACTTAGGTGAGCTCATTGAATTCTCACATTGCTGTCCCAAGAAATACTTGTTGATTGATTGGTGACATTTTCAGTAGCAATGTGGTCCAGTTAAAGGGTTTCCTGCAGCTGAATTTGATGAAAAGCCCCTGCTGTGTGCAGAGAGGTTTAACCTGCTTCCAACTCCGGTTTTCCCACAATATCATCAGTCTCAATACCAAGATCTGTGCAATATGTAGCATGAAGTTTTATACACTTGCAGAGCTTAAAAATAAAGTCTGAGGTGACAGAGTTCAAACTCAAGCTCTGGCATCCGAGGCAGGAGGTCAATGCTGGGGAGCCCCCATCACGCCACTGTCCCGAGGTTCGCTCCGGTAGTTGCTTGGCAATGTGAGGGTTGGGCTGTCTCAGAACAGCTTCTTTAACTTCTTCATCTCCTAAGAAGCAGACCGTTGGAACATCAGCACAGAACACTGGCGTCCACAGGAGCCTGGGGCACAGGGATGGCACAAGGCCATCATTGGACACCCCAGAGTCAACAAACTGGGCTCCAGGTGCTCCATTAACCAGCAGTGCGCTGTAGGGCAAAATACTATTTCTGAGCCTGCAAACTCAATATACTATGGGAATAATCGCACCTTTCCTGCCTACCATCCAGGAGATTAAGAAAATCAAAGAGATTCTACTGATGGAAAACTGTATAAACAATCAATTCCTGCCTGTATATTATATGGTAAAGAGTCACTGTCAGTAAAGGAGGTGACATGCTGCCATGGATAAAGCACTGGGCAAAACTATCAGGAGACCTGGGGTCCACTCCTGGCTGAGCTGCCAAATCTTTTCATGTCATAACAGCCAGGATGCTCTGGACTCACCAATTTGGGGTCAGAAAGATATATTTCCAAACCGTTGTTCTTTGAGTATTCCGAGAAGGGTACAGGTGAAGGAAAACATCAAGACCCTGTGAGGATAGCACAAGTAACCTGTTTGCTTGTTTGTGTTCAGGGAAGCTTCACCTGCCAGTGCAAACATCTCATGAGGAAAAGCATGACTGTGAAGATAACACGACTGAACCTTGTGGCAATGGCTAGCCTGCTTCTCAGCCATACTGACCACCCCCCACCCCCACACCATTGCATCTCTGCCTCTGCCCGAAACCTCATGGTAGACCCTGGAAAATCCCCAAGCCTCTGGGGTCCTCAGTTTCTCTATCTGTAAAAAGAGAAAGTGGTCTAAATGATATCTGTATTTCTTCCAGCTTAACTTTTTTCTCAATTATTTTACTTGCTACGCTTTCCCCGATGTGGAGAATTCCTAACCAATTGCTAGAGAAGCCTATGGGTAGCAACTGCAGGATGTTAAACAGTTTCTGCAAAACACCTGCGAATTACATTGAAATTTACTTAACAAAATGACAGATGCCCACTCTCAAAATCACACTCTCAAAATATGTGGGAAATGGAATCTTTAAAATTCAGTCAGTCCCTTGGAGCTGGTCAAGCCGGTCTGTCCGGGCCACAGGTGGGTTGAGAAACATTCCAGCCAGACTTCTTCCTTAGCTCTCCACTCTCCTAATTTCATGTCACAAAAATTGCTCACAGCTCCCAGTCGTGAGAACTGCAGCTCTGTCTCTGCAGGTCTCTACACATTACCAAAGACTGGCCCAATCAAGTGCAAACAAATCAGTCCTCAGACCGAGTCGGGTGTGGCCGGACTTCGGTCACTCACCAAAATAATGCAGACCTGGCCAAAGCTGCTGTATACAACGCTAAAGAAGTCCTCAAAGCTGGGGGCAGACCTTTTCAAAGAGCCCACAAGACTCCACATTATTTTTGTCAATAATCCAGAGTGGTACTATAGGGAAGTGCCTCATTTAAAGAAAACCAGAAGGAAAACTCACCAGCACCAAATATACAGCCTCGTAATAGAAGGCATTTGATGTGTTTCTGGAATGAATACATGTTTATTTATATATTTAGGCTCTTCATTTGACAAAGGAGCTCACCACCACATTCCATGGAAGGGCCTTCTGTGTACACTCATGTTTGCATTCTGTGCTGGTTCTGCTCTGTTGGCCACACCCTACAGTAGTCTCCTGCCCCTCTCTCTGCTCTGTGCCCTGGAGTTTCTACTTTATTTTGGTCAATGGGAGACTCAAGCAGGAAAGCAAAGAGCTAGAAGAGAGAGAGGTTGGAATATGTGCGTTACCTCCCGTTGGATCCCTCACCCCATCTTATTTCTGGTTTTAGCTGTTTTTCTAATTCAGTTCTAGCTCCTGTGCTGCACCCCAGATAGAAGATCTCCAGGTTCCACCAGGAGATCAGAGTAACATTCCTGGTCCCTTGCCTTGCCCCTCAGGCCTACGGATGTCCCGTGGTTGGTAGTCCCTGGGTGCACAGTCCCCGTGGGTTCCCTTCCCCCTGCCCCTGCTCTGAATAGAATCTCTTCATTACACCTTTCTACTGGGACTCATCCACAGCCATCAACTTTTTGACCAGGTGAAAGGCTGAGGTCGAGTCAACAGCCTCCACTAGCTGCCTTTAAGAGTCATTAGAGCCACAGAAAATGCATCTCTAGCATTGGAGTAAAAGTCTGTGGAAACGCTAAGATTCAATTAACAGGTTTTATAAAAATATGGTTGTTTCAAAAGGTAGGTGCAGTCAGACCCTCCGATGCTCTCAACATGAGTATGTGCAAACAACTTTGCAAGAGTCATGAAGATCCCAAATGCTATCACTCTTATCCTATTACTACCTGGATATCCTATTACTACCTTCTTTAGAAGGAGTGAGAGGACACAAAGCGGCCTTGTGGTTTCTTCAGAAAATCCCTCCTCAAAGGAAACATAAAAATGACAGTAGCAACTACTGTGAATGACGGTGGACATGAGCTGAGTTGGGGTGTATTTGATGAAGACGCATTAAACCAACACATCATGGGATCTGACAGTGTGCAAGAGTAACCAAGGGGTATCAAACTTAGAACAGACCAGGGGCTCCAAGCAGACATCCATCCTACACCAAGATCAGAAAGACTTCTGGGCCTGCGGCAGAAACATGGAGGCGATACAGCCCTTTGTCCTACTCCTGAGGTTTTCTGAGCTGACCACTGCCTCTTTCTGCCGCTCTTCTCTGCAGAAACCAGAGAGGTGTAGACCTTCATTACGTCATTTCCAAAAACATGGGGGACATGCTGCTTCCCAGCCTCAGAGGACTTTGCAGCAAAGAAGGTGAAGTCTTTCTTTCCCACCACCACAGATTCAGGGGAGTTGCCCATGTCACTTAGGGCCTGTCTTAAACAGTCTATGAGGCAATCTGCTGACAATTCTGTCTTTAGATGAGGAGAACCCTTCGCTATTTATTCATCCATTGCACAAATTTTTATTGTGTCTTCATAATGCCAACTACATGTATAAACACAGAGGACACATTAGTTAAGAACATGTTAAATTTACATTAAAAGTTAAATTTTAAAGCAGACAAATAATTTCCAGTTGTGAGAACTGCTCTGAAGAAAAGAAAGGAGAGACACGGGTTCGAGAGTGAATGAAGACTGGGGAACAGTGTTATTTCAGCAAAGCTGGTCAGGAAAGATGCCTCTGAGAAGAAGCTTGTCACATCCAAAGGGACATACCTCACTCAGCGATGTGAATCTTGTCAGCACACTCTCCCTTCTCACCCAGCCCCTGCCTCACATGCACACATCACATGCTTCAGTGACACCCACATGCCGCGTCATGAGCCCGTGGGTCGTCTCCAAACTTTCATGTCTTTGTTCGGCAGAACTGCCTCTTCCGATTGCCCATCCACATTTCCCTGACCAGTGGCCCTCAGCTTCCATCCTGCGTCAAATGTCTCTTCATATAAGCTTGTCCTGACCCATTCTCTGCCTCCACTGTACTTTTCTGTCAGCTCTCACTGAACCCGTGCACATGTATATACTTATTACATCTCACTGGACACTTAGTCACATCTGTCACAATTAGAATTACTGCTTCGATCGTCTGTCTGATTAGGCCGCAAGCCCCACTTCCCCTGGGGGGCATCTCTCACTGCACTCGGCCCCCAATGCAATGCAACACAACAAACCGTCAGCTTCACCTAGGTGCAGATGGCATTTGTCCTGATTTTACGCATGGGGAAACAGAGGCCCAGAGAGGTGAACTAACTCAAAGAAGGTCACACAGCCAGTAAATGGTTGAAGCTGGAATTGAACACTAAGTTTTCTACAGCCAGATCCTACAAGTAGAGGGTAAGCATCCAGCTAATTAGGGTAAGAGAAGGAAACCTGGGCCTGAAAAAACAGAATCACTGGCAGCCCCTGTACAGGTGTCATTTTGAGCCTCCCCAGATCTCTGTGTGAGCCCCTTTCCCCGCTGGCCAGAAACTGAAGCTTATCTGTGGTATTTAAAGGTCCAAGGAATTGGGCAAAGTTTCATGACGGGGATGGAAAATGTTGTCTGCTTCTGTCAAATTTCAAAATCTTGCAGTAGTTGTCTCATTTAAAAAAAAAAAAAAAAGTCCTTCATTCTAAAAATATTCTCCCCACTCCCCCTCCAAGAAATTCCGTTTTGTCATTTCCATGGTCAAAGAAAACCCTAAGAAATCAAAAAGTGGCATTTCAGGGTGAGCCGATCAGAGTGGCCCCTCTCTTCGATCCCTGAGAATTCCCTGAGCCCACAGAGGCAGAGCACCCAGCTGAAGCAGCTGACGTTCATTTTCAAAGCCATTCTTCTGCCACTGCAGGGAAGGGAGTCTTCAGGTGAACGCGCTCCCTGGAACTTCCAGGTGCCTGTGGTGGATTTCAGGTGAGAATCCCAGTCTGCTCCATGTGCCATCATCACCTGTCCACACGAGAAGGTAGTACCCTCCTCTCTTGTGTCATATCTTTCCCACCACCAATCCCAGTTTTCCCCTGAACTCTTCCCCGACAACTGCTGTCTCCATTGATCCATCCCATCTTTTGCCACTTACATTGTGGTTCTCTTTTCCAGACTGACCCATTTGAGGGCAGGCCCATGCCTCAACACCCATGCATTGTGGGACACAATGTCTCACACATTGTTCTGTATGTATGTCAAGCCACTGGAGGGAAGCATGGCTGAGAAGTGTCCATCATCTATTACAGCCTCTAGACAGCCCAGCCCATGCTAAGTGAAGGCATATTCCACTGCCATGGACCACCTGGCACCCAGCCATGGATGGTAGAAGTGTATTGACGAGGAACGCATGCCACACCAACTTCTGATCTGTCTCCTGTCCCTTTCTCCAGGGCCAGCACCCACCTGCATCTTTCTGCAAATCCCTAATATCTAGATCTATTCATTCTTTCCATCTCTCTCAGTTCAGTGCAGCCATTAGACCACAATCCTCTTGTCGCTTATCTTCCCGGAAAAATTGGACCTTCAGTGACTACTCCATCAACAAGAAAGACCAAATAAACATGTTTCATCTTTAAAATGCTGCTTTATTACACATTTTATAGAGGACCTTGGCAAGAAGCTGGTGTGGCTGAGTAATGTCATTTTCTCAACCCAAGATAGTTGCAAAAAATGTGAAGTCTTAAGAAAAATGATGCCCGAGGGCATGTCCACAACCCTGAGTAACATTCAGAAAAGCAGACACTGGAGACCTGCTTCATGGGTAGATTATTCTGTCCTCCATATAAAGGGCTCTAATTCACCCAGGATACCTAGGATGAGAGAACTAAACAATAACTAGCACCATATTCTGTAGAAGCGTGAACTACATCTGGCAGTATGAGTGCTAGGGCCTCTTATCTCAAAAAGAAATGAAGGCAGAGTTAGGCCCTGGGGCCATATTTGCTCACCTTCACTGATGGAAGTTGCCAGTGGGCCTGGGTTCCATTTTGGTAGGTATCACTCTACAGTGCTTCCAAGGTTCACTTCACAAAAACTATGGCAACTAGATTGATAAAGTCAGTACAAAGTATGTGGAATTATTCCTTTGGAGAGGTGATTGGAGAAACCAAGTCCTCACGCCCTCCCCATGTCTTCTGAGGACTATACGTTGTACCTATGGTAGCTGGCATTAGGCTACAGCCACAGGCAAAGAAGAATCCCCTTTTTCTTTCCTGTGAAGGTGACTGATGTCTAATTGGAAATCAGAAATGCAGCTAAATGCATTCGCCCTAGACTCCCACCAACTGAGTTAATCTACCCCAGACCCATAGACAACCCTACCCCAGAATGAAGTAGAACCAGACTTAGTTCGTTTGATCTTGTCAAAAGAATGCTAGGATAAGTTATGTTGCCAGTGGCACAATCTGCAAAATTACAGTAAAATAAAAATCAATGTTTCTTGGTCCTAGACATAACCACAATAATTTTATAGATCCAAATTCTGAAAGCTATGATAGTGAACATCTTGTTCGTGTTGATTTTGGCAACTTCTAAAGATGTTGTGTATATCTTCCTGCCACCCACTAAATCTTCCACCCTTGCCACTTCATCAGTGACTCCAAATTTATAAAGAAAATCTGCATAAGAAAAATCCCCACTCCTCATAAAACCAAGATCTCTATACACAGGAATGTTTTATGGAAAAAGCACTTTAAACGAAAGTTCTAAAAAATATTTAAACAAGGATTGTCTCATTGTTTTGGTACCAAATAAAGAATAAATGTGCATTGTAGTGAATAATTTTCAAGTTCTGTGCTCCATATACAACAGTGAAAGAGCTCCAACTCCAACGTAAGCACCTCGAGGGAACCAGGATTTAATTAACCGTGTAGCCCCAGAGATTTATCAGAGTTCCTGAACCATGAGAGATAATAAATATTCATTGGAAGACTAAATGTTAGACTCAACCACATTGGGGGGCCACATAATAAATCCTGGGTACAAACTTTTGAATAGAATGAATACCACACTCCATTCTTTCCCTCCCATTCTCAATATTCACACACACACACACACACAATCAGTCTTTCTAGGCTATTACATGCAAAGAAAAGGAAATAAAAGTTAGAGTCTTATATCTATTATTTCTGGAAATGACCATTTAGAAAGGTCAGGAAACATCCAAGGTTCTCCTGCTCTTCACTAATCCTGAGATGACACATTGGGAGAGGTGAATGTAAGGTGCACAGGCTAGGAGGCATCCTTCGGTTACAACTGAAAGCTTCAAATAAACTTTAACAATTGGGGCTTGGAAACATACATTCAATTCTCTGCTTTTGTTCTACCTGATTTTTGTTTGTGTATTTGTTGCTATTGTTTTTGTTTAGCATATTGAAACATAAAATAAACCTGTTTAAACTCTCATAAAGCATAGCAAAAGTCAAGATAGCCTCAGGATAAATCCCACTGACCGACGGACACCACACACTCTCAAGCCTAAAGCCCTAGTTGCTGATATTTATTTCCCAAACTGATTAGTGGACACTGGCTTGTGGAAGACGAAATCCAGAAATCATTTTATATATATATATATATATATATATATATATGTATATATATATATATATATATATATATATGTATATATATGTATATGTATGTATATGTATGTATATATGTGTGTGTGTATATATATGTGTGTGTATATATATGTGTGTGTATATATACACATATATATATTTTATTATATTATAATTTATATATATACATATATATATATTGCTTTTATGAGTTCTTGACCCTAAAGGTCTTGAATTCCTTTGCAAAGAGCAAAACCATATTTCCTCTTTGTGGGGTACCAAGAGTTCACATCAAAGGCTAGAGTGAGATGCTCTTGGTCTGGGCCTATGAGGAACCAAAGGTCACCACTCCTCTGACAAAGAAAATCAGGCATTAGTAAAAGTAGAGTTTCTCTTCTAAAGAGAAAGACACATGTGGTTTGAATATGGCTGATCTCAGAAGTACTGTTTGCTAATGAACTGTCTTGATGACCAAAAATGTGAATCCATATCCACTAAAGATTCAGCAAATTCATTTTAAAGGATAGAGATGTGATTTATATATTCATTCACCTTTTCTGATTTACATGATGTTAAGAATAATGCCCAACATTTCTGCAGGATGTTAGTTTGCAAAGCTTCTTTCCTTCCCTGACCTCTTTAAATTCACTGCATCTCTCCAGCAAGGCAAATAAGGAAGCCTCGGATGTGATTGGTCTATACTTCAGATGGGAGGGTAACAGGAATTAAAATGAGATTCTTCCTAATAACACCTTATAAAGTGAGCAGCTAGCACGCAAATGCAGGATTTGCAATGGAAATGTTTCAGAAATCATATTTGCAACCCTTAGCCCTGCAATCACTCTGAAAACCTCTGAGGTTGATGAGATCTAGAAGAAAGGACTTGTTTGGCAAGAACGCTGAGCATTACCACCACCCCTACACACACTCCATGAGAAAAGAAAAGGGGATGCATCCCTGTTACCTGTGGGAGTCTTCAGGAGTACACTCTGGAGACCTTGATCTGAGGTCCAAAGGCACGGAGACCGAGGTTGGTTCCAACCTTGGAGAAATGCAGAAGATACAGACAGTGGGAGACAAAAGCAGAGGGAGGAGAGGTGGCTGCCCAGGAATGGCTTGGGTTTGGAGTTTCCTTCGGGTTCCATATGGACCCTGTAGAAAGTTATCAGAATATATCGTGTTATGAAAAATTCTGCCCAAGAAATCCTTTTGGGAGCTGGGCAACAGGATTACCCCAAGAAAAGCTGGACACTGACATCTGGAGCAGCAAGTGGCCAATTTGAAGGGACATCATCTGTGTTAAGAGCACAGCAGTTGGTCCCCAGTATGAGTGTCAAGCTCCCCCCAAACCCAGAGGGCAACACACGTGATCATAATAGACCCCATCAAGCACCACCTTTCTCTCTCCCGAACTCTTCCCCACAAGCCCTTTCCATCCCTGGAAAATCCAGAGCAGACTAGGGGCAGGCACTGGGGGGAAAGAGTAACACGAAATAGGAGACAGAAAAGACCCCAACTCCAACTGCAGGCTTCCCTGTCTGAGGTATTATTAGTTAGTTGGGGGAGGCGAGAAGCTTCCATGTAAGATGGAATTCAAAGCATCAAAATCTCAAAATATCTAGCGGCTACCCTATAAAAGCTCAACTGCCCAGCAACCACTGATTACATTTCATGGCATAGCCTCTGGGATGCCTGAATCTGAGACTCTTAGGCTGGAGCTGGGCTACCCCACATGGAGAACCAAATCTGGGATGAACAGAAAATTGTCCCAGCTTTGCCCTTCATAGCCCTTCCTAGTATGGAAAAGGAATGTACATGGATGTACATGGAACACTCCTGGGCCAGGACCCTTACCTAAAGGCCAATCACTCCTCAGAGGCTGGCCTGGGTTCAGTCACACTCCCTCTCCCAGATGGGGAAGTTGGGCCTGAATCTGTCTAGAAGTGACCAGGTAACCAGCTATTCAAAGCCCTGAGTGATGAGAGACCCCAAACCTCACAGTCATGTGTGAGTTTAGCAGATGGAGACAGGAAACTTGTACTGCATGCTTCCCTAAGGGACGCACCTTATAATGATCTGCAAAGTGAGCATATTGTAGACAAAGCCAAGAAGGTCAGGATGGCCTCACAATCGCCTTCTTTTGACACACTCCCTGACTCTCCCTGAATTTCATTGTTTCATAGCACTGAAGTTGTTTCATTTGAACTCAACCATTATTATGTGCCTTCTCTGTATGAGACATTGAAAAAAACACCTAAAGAAGTCAGATCCCCTAGTTCCAGCTTCAGTCCTGGCAGTTAACATGCCATGTTACTTTGTGGGCGAGTCCCTTTCTCTCTACCTCCCTCTTTCAGTTTCCTGGACATAAAATCAGAGTGCTAAGTGAGATAACCTCTAAGACACATTTTATTACGTACGGAGTCAAAGAATTTAAATGTGACTACATTACATAGAAATAAGTATCCCTTGAATTTGCATTGCTGTTTGTAATCTTGGCAAAACTCTGTCACATTCATTACCTCATTTGTGACCTCATTCTACCTCATTCATCACCTCATTCTATCTCATAGAATCCCCCACCTAGGATTCTAAGCATCGGTATTATTAGCCTTATTAAACAAATGAGGAACCAGACTCGAAGAAGTTAAATGAATTATTCCAGGTCACACAAATAGCAGGAGAGCTTGGACCAGGGGCTGGGCATCTGAATTCCCAGCCTGGCCCCCTTTCCTTGACCCATACATTCTGCAGCTTGTCATTAATAATGACACAGGCAGCTCCTGGGAACCCTTCTCACTAATCAGGGTCCCTTCTCACTAATGTCAGGTAACGACATTACACTGGTTTTTCTCAAAGTCCCAGTGGCTGGTCTGATTAAGTGGGCTCTTCCCAAAGGGTCTTGTGAACCTCCAATAACCTTCTTTCTGTTTCTTTCAGTAACTCTGACCATTTGGAGAGAAAACAAATCCATACCCAGAGGAATGTAAGGTGTTATTTTAACTTTGTATACCATGCATAAAAAGTTGCCCTTTAACTTGAATTTAATCTAAGTTGGGAAAAAGAAAAGTTTGGGGCTCATATTCTCCAGGTGAATGCCCCAGGGCCTGAAGTTTAACTTAAGGACCCCCCCAAAAAACTCCAGAGTAACCTCTTTCTCTATCTCCTCCTCCTCTCCTATAAATTTCAGGTCCCCTCCCCTTCACCACTCTGGTCTCCTCATGTACCTGTTAGGTTCCAGGTCTTCTTCAGGCAGTAGGCACTTAAAGCAAGAACTTTGCTCCAACTCTGAATTTCTTCCTGTCTTGTTCTCTTTGTCTTGTTCACTGAGGAAAGAAAAAAAGAGAGAGAATTACTCCTGCGTTGTTTAAAGGGAAATAAAAATCAAGAACATGCTGTTATTGCAAGAGCCCAGAACATCCTCATGACACAAAATCCAAACACACACATGTACACACACACACACACACACACACACACACAAATGGCCATAAACATAAATTACTCAATAGTTCTTCAGAATGTCAGAATGTTCACTTGTATTCAATATCTGCTGCTAAATTAGAGCGAGTTTTAAAGACTTCTACCAAAAATGATTAAGTATAAATAATTTTTGGTTCATTGAGAAATAATCATCCAAATGTATGAATAAATCACTTATGGGGAAGAGTTGACTCGTGCATATATCCTTACATTTCTTTTCTCACATACACAGATTCAACTCTGATTTTTGTTCATTAAACTTTTACATGGATAGTCCTACCTATTCCATTTGACATAAAATAACTAGCAATAACTACGCAAAGAGAGTGGAGAACTATACAGAAGCACTAATAAGATCATGTTTCCTAAACTGTTATTAAGAAAAACTCATTTGAGGATCCCAAAATGTGTAGTCACAATCAGACCCACTGGCTCTGTGCTCAGAATTCACTTCCACATTGTCTAGTCCCAGAACCTTAACTTCTGGGGTGGGGGGCGGGGAACATCAGCTAGCTACCTAGAAACCAATACAGGTCTTCTGGGAGCTTCAACCAGCAGCACGAGTCACCCTTGGATGGCCTGCAAATGGCACTGATAACATCTGATGATTCTATCTCTACTCAGTTCCCAAAATTTGCCCCGGCAGTAAGAGGGAGTGTTGCTGGCAAGTGAGCAGGGTCCCGCAGGGCTGAGGGTGTGTCCTGCTCAATGTCAGCCTTTTCAGTGGAGTGGACAATCTGCTTTAACAACGGGATGCTGGGAGCAGGGACACTGGACGCCAAAGCTCTCCTGGTCCTGTTGGTAACTTCATTTCCCAAACGTTCATAATTAAACAGCTTTTATTGAAGTAATCAGCAGGAGCTCCTTAACTTTGTTTTTGCAACCGGTATCGTGTTTATGGAGCCAAATATGAGAGACTTTGATACTGAATACCTCCTCGGATGTGTTAACGTTGGCAGGGTCTCTAGATTCTGAAGATGCCGGGCTGCCTCAGCACAGCCTCCCCTCCCACCTCCAGCTCATCAGCCCCCCCAAACCACAAAGCAGCAGTTCTCCGGTAAGACTCACAGTATTTCTCCTGAAAGTCCCAGGGAATGGTGTGCAACTGAAACAGGGTGAAATATGATCTCAAAGTGTCTGTCGGACCAGAAGTTTGCAAAGAAAACATTTCTTAAATCTTGTGTTCACTGCTGTTTCAGCAGGCCAATTAGATTGGATGGGACTTGTCGCCAGTCACTGCAGCAGGAATAGCAAACAAGACTTAAAGCAAATAAACGAGCCCAAAACTGGCATCCCAGGGGCCCCTGGCCAATGACCTCCTTCATTCCCCAGGCGGGATGGCCAGCCCACCCTCTGGGACCGAGGGCCAAACTACAGGTTAATCAGATGAGACATTAGTTAGCAGCCTCGATTACTAGAAAGTAATTAATCAGGGAAAGTCTCCAAACAGGAGGAGAATAAATAAACAGGCAGGCACATGCAGTCCCATTTTGGCTTTAGATAAGGCTGCCATCCAGGTGTCCTGCTGGGGTAGAGCCTATCTGTCTTGTTCAGTTCCTCTTGAGAAATGTGGTGACATTTATCACATCTGCCTAGAAAATGCAGAGCAAAGAGGCCTCTGAATGTGAAGAAGACGAGGGACCTTAGAAAAACTATTTAAGAACCCAAGGAAAGCTTTGCCCTACCCTGAGTATCTTCTCGCATTGTCTGTAAACTCTGGCTCATTTTGACATTGCACAAAAAAGTTCTGTGTGGGTCTCCAAACTCTTAGATATTTGCAGACAACCAGGGGCTCAGGTAGTGGCCTGGGTCTGTGCATAAGGAGCCCATTGCTTCATTAGCCCTTGGAGACTCTATTCAGCTTCAGAGACTCTCAGTACAAACTACAAAGGATTCAGATCATCTGACATTACTGGTTTCTTCTTCAACATTGATTTGGGAGTAAGAAAGGTTGGAAAGGACGAGAAGAAAGTGCAGCTAACGCAAGTGGAAAGGATCAACCATTGGTCCAGCTTAACCTGACATATCACATCAAATAAGGTCATTTGTCTGTGTTGTCTTTTTCCTTCTGGAGCAAAAAAAAAAATGTCAGCAGCTAGAGAATGTGTGTAATGTAAACACGGCTGTGTTAGCTCAGCGTCAGAGAAAGTACATCCACACGTAAGTCAGCGCAAGGCGTCCTCTGCTCAGAGGACGGGTACAATGATTTTAACCTAGTGACCCGCTCTTAAACAGCTCTACAGCAAATCACAATTAAATAAATACCACTTAATAGCAGAGATTTGTTTTACAGCCAGATTATTTGTGGGGAGAGAAAGAGAAGGTTGGATGAGTCACTTCATCTTTAATTACAAAATGAAGGTACATTCCAAGTATTGTTATGAATTTACCCCCAAGCTAAATTTACAAAATGCCACAAAAATGGGTTATAGGCATTCTGGATCAAAACAGAGAGGCGGGGCATGAGAGGTGTGGTGTTACACCAGAAACTGAGGTTGCTCTATTTTGTTGTCTGAAAGTTGAGTCTAGTGGCCTTTCTTTGGCCCAATAATTAGGAATATGTGACCAGAGCTGTACAGAATCACAGTACATACATCAGTGAATGAGTGAAAAATGCAGCCACACATGTCACTGTGGAAAACTCCAGGACTCAGGACTTAAGGTCAGAAGAGCTGGAGTCAACGCCTGGTTCTGCTCATCTCTGGGGTTCCAAGAAGGAATCCGCTGGAATGAAGGTGGGAGAGCTATTATAGCTTATAGCTGACACTGGGAAATCACAAAAGCACTTCCAGATCTAGTGGCATTAGGGCACAACTGACACCCCTTCACTGAAGAGCTAGTCTCCCTCCCTCCTTCCTCCCTTCTCCGGAAAGTCTCACTCGCCTCGTTTTTCTCCTGTCTCAGTGTTTAACTCTGACATTTCTGATGTGTCTGATTTTTCCACACAGGTACCCACATACATATCTTAGAGCAGGCAACCTGCTGAAGGCTTTGTGTCCTCCAAGAAAGTCCACCACACTTCATCTTGCCCTCCACAGACCTTTACAACCTCAAAACAAATGATGATTGTGTTCCCAGGAATCCTGGGGCTCAATCAAAAGACATGTCCTGTGAAACCTTTTCCTCTTAGTGCCTTGAATGATGACTGAAGCTCTAGACTTTCCAGAAACAGCGACAAGTCCATCTTCTCTGATTGAGTACCATTGTGGAGACCATCGAAGGCACTCACGCTGCTGGTAAGACCACAGCCCTTCACTGGACCAGAGCCAAGCCCAAGAAACGGTGAGCACCCCTCAGGAGCACTGCCTCCCCAAAACCAACTTCTCCAAATTCACTACTTAGTCATTTGCTGATTATGTCATGGGAAATCCATGTCCAAGTCTTTGTGGGAACAGGTGCCATGTTTCCTCCATTACACACTTCCACCCCTAAGCACCTGGAATGAGCTATGAATGTAGTAGTTGTCATTTGTTCCAGATTTGCCAAGCAACCCCCTTCCTTCCAGCTAATTCCTTCTTGGTGCTGTCTGTGAAGATGCATAAAAATAAAATGCAGCCCCTCCTATAAAGAGCTAATAAGGGAGACAATTACATGAGGGGGCAAGTATCATCCTGAATGACACCTGTTATGTAGATGCAGCTGAACCCGTGTCAGATGGAACCAAAGGGTGGCTATGTCTCCCTTAATCCATGTCAAGTGACCTCCAAGTCTTACTGATCTCTAGAAACCACTCACTAAAGCAAAACCTTAGCAAATGGCTCTTCCTGAGGGCTGGCTCCATTCACCGGAGTTCAAAGTCCAAGTTGGAGATGACAGCCCTAAACCACTCAGGTGTGGTCAGAGAGCACAGGGAGGCCCCCCACTTGCAGAAGGACCATGACAGGTGAGAACAGGCTCAGGCGGATGAGAACAAGATGGTGAGTAAACGCAAAGCCATGACTGAGGAGGAATCATTGAAAGAGAGCCAAAAAGCTTCAGCAGGGCAACGAAGACTCGGAAGCTCCCGGAGTAATCTGAGAGCCTCAAAGACACCAACAGTATCGTTTTCATGCAGGACGGCCCGGTAGGACAGCACAGGTGATGGTCTGTATGAGCAAAGCCTTAGCGCGAGGCTGCACACGACACAAAGTCACACGCAGTCCATCGTCCTGCGCTTGTCTCTCCATCTCCTGCGCCCGGAAGAGCAGCTTCTTGATAAATGTTTGATGAATAAGACCCATGGCTGTGTTCAAATATATGGAAAACTGCTGTGTGAAAGACGGAGCGGGTGTTTATTGTTTTAGTAGGTTGGTGCAAAAGTAATTGCAGTTTAAAAGGTTAAAAGTAATTGCAAAAACCGCAATTACTTTGGCACCCACCTAATAGTTGTTGCCCAAGATGGCAAAAGTCAGTCCAGGCGATGCAAAAGCAAGAGGGAAGTAAAACTCTTGTTTTTCTGTTTTTTTAAATTTTAAAGAAGTTTCCATAAAGCGAAGCAGTGTCATAATGAAAGGGGACGGCAGGAGGGCAGCGGTGAGCTCCCTCACACGGACAGCAGAGAGTCATAACTGGTTTCCAGGCTTTGGGGAGAATATTCCATTCTCAGAAGAGGAATTGGAGGTTGGGCTGAAGCCCAAGGCTGCCTTTGGGTCCTGAAAAGGAAGAAACTGCTGGCAAGGACTCAAAGCCAGGCCGGAGTTAGCACAAGTGGGGCCTGAAAGAGTTAAATTTCAATTCGGCTCCAGGATAGTTTTAAAGTTATTTCTTGTCAAATCAAACTGTTTCCCAACAACTCCTCAGGTTGGAAAATGCCAAGCATGACCACAGCAGGCAGAGGGGCCTGCAATGTGGTCCGACTGCATTCTGTACACAGTGGAAGAAGCTCCGTGTCATCCCTTCTAATCTGATGAATCCTTGTCATAAATTCTGCCCGGGCCGTCGGCAGGGCGGCTGCTGGCACAGGGCGAGGGTGTGGGGGTGCACTTTACAAGGTCCAGAGGAGACAGCAGGCTGCCAAGCCCTCTGCGAGAAGCTAGTAAATCAGCAGTCAGTGGACGCTCTGTGCAGGAAAGTCAGCCCCTGCCTCCAGGGTCTCACATCCCCCCACTCCCCGCCCCGAGCACAGGTGAACAGGGCAGACATGGGTGCTGTGGGATCCTGCTGTGAGGTAGTGAGGGTGCAGGGCAGCACGATTCCACAGACTTCCCGGGACTCCACTGCACGCCACACTTTCAATAAGCCTCAAGCTAGGTGTTAGGAACACAGGGCCAGTGACAGACAGGATCCCTGCCAGTTAGTAACGCACATTCCAGAAAAGGAGACCCAATCGTGGAAGACAGAGCTTCCATTAGTTGGCTTGATCTGCCGTAACCAAATGCCATAGACTGGATGGCTTAAGCGACAGAAATGTATTTTCTCACAGTTCCGGAGGCTGGAAGTATCAGATCAAGATCAAAGAGTCAGTTTCTGATAAGGGCTCTTGTGGAGAGTTAAACTAATCTGCTCCCTGTACCGCTGCCTCGCCTCCATGTTGTTTGGCCCAGCAGCCTGCAGGGACCTGACGCTCACACTAGGCCCCCTCTTGCAAGCACAAGCCCTGGATAGCAGCGCAGAGTCACAAGCAAATGTCAAATGTCAGCTCCTGACAGACTTCCCTGACAGCCTTTGTGATCACCAGCCCCCCCCCCCCCGCCAGTACCCGATTGCGTTAGGCACCCCTTAGATAAAGCCCCCGTGGGGCTTACCGAAACCCAACTCTTTGGGTTTGAATTGAACCATCTGGCCTGGGAACCCCAAAGCACTTCACCCACAGACCCTAATGAAGGCATGAGCACGAGGTCTTCCCTCTCCCTCCACCTGCACTCTGCCTTCACCTCCCCAACTGGCTCCTCAAGGCATGCTGGGTACTTCCTCGAGGACCCGTGAGTAATAAACGTCTCTATTTCAATTTCTCTTATGGACCACCATTGAACTGGACTCACCGTACTCACCTTGTGCTCCACTTAAGAAATGTTCATTTGAAACTGTGGTAACAGTACTCATCCTGGCTTGTAGATGGCTACCGTCTAGTTGTGTCCTCCCTCGGCACAGAGAGAGAGTGAGTTCTCTGTTGTCTCTTCTTATAGTGACACTAATCCTATTGGAACCAGGCCCAAACCTGATGATCTCATTTAACCTTCATCACCTCCATGAAGGCCTTAGCTCCACATACAACCACAGTGAGAACTGGGGCTTCAACATAGGAATTTAGGGAGGGATCGAAATATTCAGTCCACAGCAGAGCTCTAGAAAACAACTCTAATATGAGGTGATAAACGCCATTACAGAATGGAACAAACCCTTGTGGACTGACTCATCTGACAGATAGGCTTGGAGGTGAGGAAGTCATCAAGGAAAATGCCATGGACGAGGCATCTGACAGGGCCATGCAGAATAAGAAAGCACTCACCCAGTGAAACAAATAAAGGGAGCTCACTTACGATGGTGGTGACAAGGACAGCCTTAGAGTCAAGCTGTCTGGGTTAAAATCCTGCCTCTGATCTTATTCGTTCTGTGACCCTGGACAAGCATTTTTAACCTCTCTGAACTTCAGCTTAACCATCTGTAAAATGGAAACAAAGAGTCTGCTTGACTGAGTTGTTATGGAAGCTAACAAATGAATTCCTGTGAAGGGGCTTAACCAACACGGCTGGCTGTTATATTCCCGCAGAATGGGGTGAGAGCCTGTCAGTCACCTAGATTCTTAAAAATGGACGGCCTATTTAAGGAAGGGTGAGCGGTTTGATGTGGCAGCCTCAGGACCAGCAAGGAGAAGACCAGGACGTGAGATGAGTACAGATGGAAAGCTTATTTAATGCCGCACTAAGGAGTTTTAACTTTGCTCTGAGAATGCTAGAGAGCTATTGGAGGACTTGAAGCAAAAGGGTGACATAAAGAGGCCTAGGTTTTAGGAAGATCACCCTGGTGTCCATGTGAAGTGGGGGGGAGAAAGGGGCGCTGGGCTGGGGAACAAGTCTTGGGTATCCAAGATGGCAGTCAAGAAAATGTCCCCCAAACCATTCTCCCTGGCAGTTAAATCCCTTTTCACTTCAAAAAGCGTCTGCTGAATTTTCACAACATGCAAGGCCCAGTGCCCAGGGCTGTCACGGAGACTCTGGTCCCAACCCCAAACCACTCGATATCCAGCATCCTCCGCAGTCTTTTCCCAACACATCTTTCCAGACGTTCCCCCAACAGTCCTCCGTAGGCATGTGGGCTCCAGCCAAACACACTGGAGGCCTTTCCAGATGGAAAGGGCTCAAACTATTTCTTCCCTTTATGCCCTTGTTCTTGTGTGAACCTTCATCACTGCGTCTGAATCACTCCTTTCCCGCTTACTAGCATCATGTGGCTTGGGTAAACCCCTTAACCTTTCGGAGCGTCCATTCCTTCAAATGCGTAATTTAGATAGTGGCAGTACTTACTTCATGGGCTTGTAGTAAGGAATACTGAAAGCACTTAGCACTAAATCTGGCATATTTGCTGCTACTTGCCTGTAAAACTTCCCCTGGATCTCTTTGCCCTGGGCCTGGTCCATATGCACAAGCTCTGGGGGCCCACCACTGACCTCTACAGCCTGTCCCCTCTGCTGTCAGAAGCCAACACACATTGCAGTCTTCTGGGCACTTTGTTCTCTTTACCTCCAATCCACCTCCCGATGGAGAGGTCTCACAAGGAAGGACCATATAGTTCTCACCTGTGACCTCTCAGCACTGAGCACATGAGATGGAGTATAGATCAGAACTGGCAGGTATCTGTACAAAGTTAAACCCTGAGGGGTAAACGGCACAGCACCAAGCCCTGCCATCCAACATGCCTTGTCCACGCTTTCTTCTAAGTATGTTATTTGTCTGGCCTATAGTCCCTGATGATTGGATCGTAAAAAGACACAGACCCAATGGGAAGCCTGCTAATAAAATAGCTAGTCACGTATAACACAGCCCAATCAGAAAACGTGAGCTAAGAAAAGCAGACTCTAAAAAACACTGTTAGAAACAAGAAGAAAAGCAGGCAAGGGCAACAAGAGGTGAAACGGAAAGGAGTTCGAAAGCCAAAGTCAAGACAGAGACATAGAGGAGAACTGAGTTGGAATCACATATTCCCACAGCAAGTAAAAGTTATAAGAAACCAGAAATTGCTAATAACAATAGAAACTACATACATTGAAGACCTATGTTCCACCCACTGAACTAAGTGAGGCATGGATTGTCTCATTGATTTTCTTACAAATCCCAACGAGTGGGCACTATTATTAGTCCCATTAGGAGAAATTGAGTCACAGAATGGGAATGACCCTGAGGTCCCCCATGGCCCTTACTGCACCTTCAGTTCCTTACACTAAACCCCCGTGCTACCCCCTAAACCCATTACTCATGACATAAAGTAACATGGGGAAATCTCTTCTCCTTGTAAGTAGCAGGAGAAAGTGCTGTGGAGACACGGAAACTGCGCAAGAAGGAGAGGACATGAAGACGTGTCCCATGAAACATGGCCTAGATGAGTCCTAGTGTCTTCCCAGATGCCCAGCCTGGAGGAATCACTCATTCTCCTGGGTCCTGTTCCGTGCTGAGCATGACTATATGCTGTCACTGTCATAATGACCTTGTCCATATATCATGCCTTCTCTTCCAAGCCAGCTCGTGAGCTCCTTGAAAACAGAGATCCTGCCTTCTCAGGTTGTTTGTCCTTTGGCCAATGAGGGAGCCCTGGCCGTTTACATATATCATCCCCCTGGCTCTGTGCATCCCACCCCTGTACACAGAATCCTTCAGGGCACTCCAAAGGCATCAGAGCCCTTGGGTGTAATCTGAGAACCACCAGTAGAATAAATAAATCCCTGCCCTAGTGGCAAATACTTCCCTTCACTTCTTCCCCCATAAAAGCAAATTCTCCAACCCAATCTCACAAGTGCTCTCTAATGGGTTCTTTGTTTTGTTTATTCCACTTAGTGCACGCCAGAAGCAAATAAGAGAAAATGCACAGGGAACCACCTAGCACAATGCATGGCATAGAGTCAGGAATTCTGTGTTTCCTCCAATACTGCCTTAATTGCACAGTGCAAACGTTTGTGTTTTAAATGGCCCCAGAAATGGCGGGGCGGTGGGCGGTAGTTGCCAATACGGAGCAGCCTGTCTCAGCACATGTGCAGACTTGCCACGTGTGAGCAACAATACAGACTTCAGGTGCTGAGGGGCTCGTCTCTGGGACTTTCAGATGCCCCCTCAGATGGCAATCAACAGAGAGTTAGAGGAGTCCACACCTCCAAGTGGGGATCCAGCTCAGGGCTTGCATGCAGGCTCAGCCTCAGAAGTTACCACCGCAGAGCTGTGCTAGAGAGGTCAGTCCCGACCTCGGAAAATGGCAGATGCTGGGACTTGCACAGCTGAAAACCTCATGCAAGTTTCAAAATAGCAAGAAGACAGTTCAAGAAATCCCCAGTCCAGGGGTCAAGGCCAACTATAAGGACTGGAGCTCAAGCAAGCGGGTGTGGGGGGGGGGTCTACAAAGGTGGTGGCAGGGAAAGAGAGGTGCAAACAAAGGCTTTCAGAGCCATTGTTCACACAGCATTTTTCAAACAGCTGTCGTAGATGAATTCTCTTTATAAATGAAAGATATGCAACCCAAACACATGAACAGATTTTCAAAAATCAGTTATTAGTAAGTTAGTACACTTAATAATTATAAAGACAATTGATAAGAACAATACAGTTAATTTTATTGAGATGAAAATTTGAAGTGGAGGATGACAGCTGCGGTTTCCTGTCACCCTCAGCATTCAGTGTATTTCAGTTATTTGTCTTGGTTTTATAGTTTCAAAAGAAAAAAAAAATTCCTGGTTACGGAGACAAATTGTTGCAAATGGTAACAGTTCATGTCCACCAACTGTTTTGCAATGAAGATAATCTTTCATTAGATAGCGATACTAGGAAAAGCTTTGTTCTGAAATCTGTAAAAAGAAAAAGAGCAAATGTGTTGATGAACAAATCAAATTTGCACAATCACTGAAAGGATGGCTTCCTTTGGTTTAAAAATCCCCAGCCAAGAAGATCTATTAACATTTGCCACTTGATTTCATAGATTGGCCTGGGCTGGAAGCATGGGCCGGTTGGCCTGCCTGCAAAGCTTCTTTCTGTGTGGAGTGGACACAAGAGCCAAAGAGGCCCCTGGTGGGGAACTGGTGAACAACCCAAGAATTCAAGTGAAGAAGAAAGAAACGACCTAATCCATATCATCCAACAGTTTCAAAGGGTAATAAAAAGAAGCAAAAAATGTCGTCTGACAGACTCAAGACAAAACCCCAGATCTATCATTTATTAGCTGCGTGACCTTGGGCAAATTATTTAAAATTTCTGAGCCTGGCTATAAAATTGGATTAGTCATTTGTTTTACTGAATTGTTACAAGTATTAAATGAGATGCAATATGCACAGGTCTGGTCATCCAGTAACTAAGAACAAGGATGGAGCAAAAGTGAGCTGAGAGAAGGAAACAGAAGCCTGCTGGTTATCGCTGGGGAACCTGATCCAGACCTGGAGGCTTGGGGGGGGGGGGGGGGACGCAGGAACAGGCCCTCATCAGGTGGAGAGGGGAGGGAGGGAACAGTGGGGCTCACGTGGTTCTTCCTGACTCCACGGGGATTCACACAGGAACAGATAGAGCCCAAACGAAATGCAGGAGAAGGGAGAGGCTGGGGGCCACAAAGACAGGGAGATGCTAGCAATAGACACTGCAGCTCCAAGGAGGACCAGGACCCCTGTGCCCCAGGCGTCACTCTTCTGGGATTGTTCTGCCTGCAGATCTCTGCAGGCATCCTCTATTCACCTTCCTCCAAAAGCCTGCACAGGAGCGATGGCAGCACACATGCCAGACTCTACAGCACAGCAAGCAGAAAGGGCCACACAGGGCAATACTGCTTGGCGGTGTCAAGCCCAACCCTGGGTCCTGAACACACACACACCATGAGGCTGCCACTTCATTAATGGAAATTCTGGGTCCCTCTCCATGTTCAAGATCAAAGTCCTATCTATGTTCTCTTTTCTCGTCTCAAATTAAACTGACCTGAGAGAAGGGCTGCCTGCCTGCCCCCAGTTGTGTGCATGATTCCTAGAGAACTTTCTTCCTATATTCAACCCTACAGGGATCGGTTCTTTAAACAGGATCCTAGGTTTTCCTTTGCCCTAGGCTATTTACCGCCACTACAGCTAGCGGACTCACTTAGCTCGCCCTCCAGCTCTGCCAGGTCCAGCTAATCCCCGATTAGAGATAAGCCAAGGGGAGATGAAAAGGTAGATTCCTCAGGGAGAGGAAGAAAGCAAAGCCTCAGACACTGCAGCCTTTCCCACAAGGTGCAGGAAGGAAACACCCTTCAACTTAGTCTGATACCTTCTCTCAGGCAGAATTTGTGGAATCCCAGAGGTCCTCCTTACCCGCACACTGCCCATCTGTGACTCCAAGCGGCAAGCCCTGCGAGGGAAGGGGCCTCACAGGCATGTGGCTTCTTGTTGCAACAATGTATCAAAGGAGCAAAGGAGGCCACACCCCCTCCTAATGGATCTCTTAACAAGCCTTCGTAAAGATCCCCAATTTACAGAGATCATTGTCCCGGTGACAGGGAGCTATAATTGATTACTGCGCCTTAGATGCTTAGAAAGTGATTCATTTGGACCCCATCATCTCTGTCATTTTTAATGGGAAGGGTTGGGTGGTTCGTAAACACGGTTATGACAGGCAAGGAGAGGACAAACAGATCAGAGAGAAAGAGCAACAGAGGTCCCTGCAAGGCAAGGACCTGTCAGAGATGCTCTTCCAGCCATTGTCCTGACCCAGGGCTGCCGCAGGACAGAAAGTTCAAGACCACACGTTCCTTTCCCAGGCATCCCAGAACATTCAGCCCAGAGCTCCGCGACAGACACAAGTAAATGAATGACTGGAGGAATTAGCGTTGTACTATTTCTGGAGGATGTGCACAGTGGATTGATGGCCACGCGAATGATCTTTATGGAGGGTGCCCTCCAGGTCAATAATCCAGGCACTACCTGCCGTCCTTGTCCGTCCTTGTCCTCGTGTCACAAATAAGATCACAATGAGCCCCACAGAGCTTCAGTCCTTGTTATGTAGAAAAGATCATTTCACTGTGATCTCCAGGAGAAAGTTATGTCTGAGTCATCTTGAATCCATCTCATTTTGCAGCATGGGCACTCCAAACTGTTTACTCAAGTACTAGAGTTGGGTTGTGTAACCGGTATCACCCACTTCACCAGAACGTTGTCACGTTGCTTTTTAATATTCAAATTGACCACTTACGTCTCTATCTTATCCAAATTATCAGGATATCCAGTTTCTCTTTCTTGGGACTTCCTTTGCCTAGAATTGTCAATGAATCCAATGCTTATTCAAATCAAAGGAGCTACTCCAACTTTCAAACTCCAAGCAAAGTGAGAACGAGAGAATCAAATTTGTCCAAAACCCCAGTTTTCATCTGCTATGGCTTTTGCCATTGCCACAGAGATCACTGTCAAAAATAGATGTATCTTCGTGCACTGCAGCTTTTAGGCATTTTCTCAGTTGAAAACATTATTCATATCCTTGACGCATTTATCCACTGGGGTTCCTCTCTTCCACATTGATTTGTAAGCGTTCTATTTATGTCCTAGATATCAATATCTTGTCCACATTAGACATCGCAATAATATTATCCCAATTGTTAAACTGCTATTAACTTCATTCATAATGACCTTAAATTTGACACGATCAAATTCACCAATGTTTCTGCCTCACACATTGTGTTGTGATAGTTTTATTGAAGACTTTCTTCCTCCCTCCAACACCTTTATTGTCCGTTATTCTCTTCAATTAACATTATAGTGTTTCCTCCTACCTCTAAGTCTTTAATCCATTTGAAATTTACTTTTATATATTATCACGTTTATTTTTCTTTATAATGTGAGCCAGTTTTCCCAAATCCAACTATTAAACTACTTATTTTCCCCAACCCCTTCACTGAGGTGTTGTGCCAGTTTTCTTGAATATTAAATTCCCATATATAGATATAAATATACATATAGATATACATCTAACACACACATATAGGTGATTGATGTGCACATAATAACTATAGATGGCACAGACAGATGTAGGTGATACAGATTTATGGAGCTAGAGAGACATAGGTACCTTACTGTCTCTGAGCTCTCCTGCATGCATTTAGATTACCTGTCCCTTTTACATGAATATTATTCTTTGTAACATGTCTTAATATCTGGCAAAAAAAAAAGATTCCCTCTTTTCTCTATTTTTTTAAATGTTCACTTACCTATGCATGGACCTTAATTCTTCTATATAATTTTCAGAATATATTTATCAAGCCTTGCAACATATCTCACTGGAATTTTAAATAAAATTGTACTGAATTTAGACATTAATTTGGGAAGAACACAGCTTGATAATATTGACTCATTCCATACAAGAACAAGGAATGTCTCTCCATTTAAATAAATCATCTTTTATGTGTTTTATATGCCACTGAGTCGGCTCCGATGTCTGGAGACCCTATGAATGAGTGACAACCACAGTGTCCTGTCCTCACAGCCCTGCCCAGCTCGTGTAGACTCATGACCGTGGCTTCTTTTATGGAGTCAGTCCATGTCTCTTTGGTCTTTTCCAGCTGCCTTCTATTTTTCCCAGTATTATTGTCCCTTCCAAAGAATCCTGCCTTCTCACAATGTCCCTGAAGTAGGTTGTTCTCTAATAAAACTTAACATTTTTCTATAGAAATCTTGTGTACTCTTGATTAAGCTAATTCCTCAGTACTTCACAGTTCTTATTGATATTATGAAGGTTACCTTCCTATTTTACTGTTAGTTGATGGTTGATTATTTCTGATGAAAAATAATATTAAATATATTTAAGCTGATCTGGAACCCAACAAACTTACTGAACTTCCTTATTACTTCTAATAGTTTGTCTCCTTTTGTTTTGTTTTTATTCAAGCTTCTTTTAATTTTATCTTACCAATTACCTCAGAGTTACAGCAAATACCCTTGCAATCTTTTTTTTTTTCTTTTTGCTATATAAAGATTATAGATTCAAAAGGTGAATAAGTCATTTTAAAAATAACTACATGGTGGTGACTAATGGGAATCAAGAAGAAATATTTAGCTATATCTTGATGCGGGACAGGTTCTAAACAGAATCTAAAACTGAGAGTAGATGCGCCTCTGGGCTCTTAGAAGATAAGTAACTACCCTTTAGGGAACTTGTGTTGTTTTACAGTTGTATAGACAATGTTACACGTCGATGATCAAATTAAGACACAAAGTTTATACCAGAGCTTGTAAAAACAAGTCTTTCAGCAGCCTGTGTTAAGAACAGTGTGAAAAAGAAGCAGAAGAACATTTGTTACACAGTAACACTGACACTTGTAAGCACAAGAACATCCCTCGGCCTGAGGCATCAGAGCGGGACACTAACTCCAGCATGTGGTCCTCCCAAGATATGCCTGATGCCACACCGTTTCCTCTTCCCAGGACCACAATTCTACATCCTTTATCCTCCGACCTCTTGACTCCTTTGGCTACAGTACACACAGGTTAAAGTTATCCCAACTGGAAACATTTGTGAAAAATGTTCCCAGTTCACTGAACTTTTGTCAGTTTTGCTGTGTACATTTCAAGCAGTGGCAGATGTTTCCCCTGTGCTATTCATAGCCTTCCTCATGTTTCCACAAGCAGGAAGAGCCCTGAAGCAAATGAGAGCTACCTCTAGTTAAAAGCAGGAATATTATATGCTAAAAGCAAATTCAGTTTGGAAGAAACATGTCCCAAGTTTCAAAATACTTCCGTGGATTTTCAAATAGCAGTAGTGATCCCGATCACACAGAGGCCATTTGGAATAATCCTGTTCTTTCACACCCCTGAAGCCTTTTCCTGATTCTTTTCTTACAGCCTATCAAAGAGCAGCTGGAAGGCCTCCATGCTCCACCCAACAGCAAACATGAGATTCCATTCCCATCTTGCATGAGGGGCTGAGAGTGAGCAGAAAGGTGCACCATCACCGAAGCTAGCTCCCCGAGGAACGAGCTGGGTCAGGAGGAAAGAAGGGACTGGGACTCAGACATGAATCTTGCTCAGCTCTTTTAAAACAGACACATGCTGCCACCTGGTTCCCATTACAGCCGCGATACAGTGAGACTCGCCCACTGAGGCATCCAGGTGGAAGAATGAGGCTGAGGCCTTGTGCGCTTGGAGCCCCGAGAATGTTCCCAGCATATCACAATTACAGAAACATCTGTGCCCAACAGCTTTCTGTTGAACTGCTGTGAAAATTTACAGTGTTCGATTGCTTTCAGAATTTCTCACTTCTCAGCCCGAGGCAGGGTGGTCTCAAGTCTGCCCGTGAGCTGCAGCAGGAAGTGAGAAAGATCACGATTTCCAGGGTTTGGATGAAATGTGCCATAAGGGCGTAAGCGGTGAGCCTGGAGCTGAGTGGTGTGGACTTCCATTAACCGATCACTTTTTCCTTCTTTGTTACTCAATCAACATATACATCCTGAGCATGGTGTAAACTGACTTTATTATGGATCAAAATCTAAGTAAGAGTTGGTCCTCAAAGAACCAAAAACTTAATGAGAAATAACCAATAGTTAAAAATAAGTCAAATAATATAAAATATTGTTTTGAAACCACAGACAACAATGAAAACGCTATCGTGTATTATACTAAATGTAAATAAATTTGAAAGAGCAGCACTACTCTAATTAAGGTCCCCAAACAAGTGACAATAGCATCCTCTGATATCATGTTAGAAATGTAATTCTCTGACCCCCCAACCCACTAGTCTCTAGGAATAGGGCCCAGGAATCTCTGTATTACTAAGAAGCTCTTCAGGTGATATTCACCAAACCTTCAGAAGCAATGATCTGGAATACAGACAAAATCAAAAACTAATCCTAGGCAAATAAATTACCTAGAACAACCCAACTTGATTTTTCCAGGAGACCAGGAGAGACAGGCAAGAAAGACAGACTGACCAGTGCAGCGTAGCAAAGGACCGTGGCATTCAGCAGTGGCAGTGGATTAGGATTTACGGGAGTAGGAGGAGAGCTAGCAAAGGGAGAAATTGAGAAAGTCTTGGGAAAACAGAGAGGTTATGCACAGGGGTATTTTCTTAACACACTTAGACACTGTTAGTATATGATGACACACAAAGACTTCTCGACAATCAGACGATCAACTATGGCTGTGCATGATGGAGAAATCTGGCTAACAAAGCCTCTGTCTCAACACCCCCACAACTACTACCACCTTCCTGTGAATCAAGGAGTTTCACGTTTTCCTCCTTTTAAATGTTGAAACCCTTTGGTGATGGCTAATTTTATTCTTTATGTTGACATGCAATATTATATTAGTTTCAGGTGTACAACACAGTGATTCAACATGTATCTACCTTCCAATGGGATCACCGCAGTAAGTCTAGTGGTGTGATGGTTAATGTTATATGCCAACTTGACTGGGCCACAGGGTGGCCAGAAATTTCATTAAACATTATTTTAGGTGTGTCTGTGAGGGTACTTCTGGATGCAATTAACATTTGAATCTATAGAATGAATAAAGCAGATTGCCCTCCCCAATGTGGGGGAGTCTCATTCAATCCACTGGAGACCTGAATAAAACAAAAAGACAGAGTAAGAGAGAATTCTCTCTGCCTGTCTTTGAGCTGGGACGTCAGTGCCTTCTGCTGCTTTCAGACTCAGACTCAGATAAGAACTGAAACCATCACCTCTCCTGTTTCTCCAGATTCCTGACTGAGCCAATTCCTTTATATATGTATATATATGTCTTTCTGGAAAACCCAGGCTAACACACCTTACCTGGATTCAAAATGCATATTAGACAGGTAAACCAGCTGCCCTAGTTTAGAAGTACACTGGGTCTCCACACCCTTCTAGTTCCAGCTTTGAAAAAAATTCAACAAAATTCCCAGGGATTTTACACCGTGAGGTAAAAGAAACCTGTATGTGCTCTTCAAATATTCTAGTTCATCTCTTCAACAAGCCCACATATACCCCCTGCCCACCCAGCTCCATCCTAGTTAGCCCTGTGTAAATAAAACAGAAGCCACTGATTCCACAGTCATTTTAACCAGCTCTTATAACCTCCCTATGAAAGCCAACTGCTGCCACTTTCAGTATATTCACATGCCTCCTTGGAGACACAGTTCAATAATCGAGTCTTCGGAAGATCAGGTTCGATTTCCCGATCTGATCCTGAGCTGTGTTCCAAGGCCTGCAGGAGGCAGAGGCAACACTGCACACCATTGACCACTTTGAGGCAGGATGGAGACTCAGTGAAGGCAATGTGCTTTTCAGAGACTTCTACAACCACCATCACCACCCCCATCAGCCATACTCACTACCTATGATGCAGAAGTTCTCAGCACAGCCACTTGACGATTTTATACTGAATTCAGCCTCTGACAACATAAGAGTATTGCTGGATAGTTAGCTGCCAAACTTTGAACATTCTGACTTCCCAATGCATCACATTTTTTCATTGTTGTTTCTTTTTTTTCCAGCTTTATTGAGGTATAAAATAAAAATTGTACATATTTAAGGTATACAATGTGGTGTTTGATATATGTATACATTGTGAAATGATGGCCACAAATAATCTAATTAACACATCTATCACTTCACATAGTTACCACGTTTTGTTTGTGGAGAGAACACTTAAGATCTACTCTCTTAACAAATTTCAAATATACAATAGAATATTATTAGCTATAGTCACCATGCTCATTTAAAATGACTTGTCTTCTCACCATGAAAGCAGTGCTAAGAGGGAAATTCATAGCAATGCAGGCCTACCTCCAGAAACAAGAAAAATCTCAAATAAACAATTTAACTTTACACCTAAGAAAACTGGAGGGAAAAAAAAAACAAGAAAAAAAAAAACAAGCAAACAAAGCCCAAAGTGAATAGGAGGAAGGAAATAATAAAGAGCAGAAGAGAAATAAATGAAATGGAGGCTAAAAAAAATTTTAAAGATCAATGAAACCAAGAACTGGTTTTTGAAAAGATAAAACAGATTGATAAAACTTTAACCAGACTCATCAAGAAAATAAAGAGAGAGGACCCAAGTAACTAAAATCAGAAATGAAAGAGGAGAAGGGACAACAGACACCAAAGAAATACAAAAATTTTTAAGAAAATACTATGCCACCAACAAATTAGACAATCAGGAAGAAAGGGATAAATTCCTAGAAACATTCAATCTTCCAAGGCTGAGTCAAGAAGAAACAGAAAATGTGAACCGATCAGTTACTACTAATGAAATCGAAGAAAATTATAAGACACTGAAGAGAGAAATTCAGTAATCAACAGGCTCCCAACACATAAAAGCCCTGGACCGGGTGGCTTCATAGGTGAATTTTACCAAACAGTCAAAGAAGAATTAACACCTAGTCTTCTCAAAAAGTTCCAAAAAATTCAAGAGGAAGGGAGGCTCCCAAGCTTATTCTATGAGACCACCATTACCCTAATTCCAAAACCAGACAAAGACATTACAAAAAAAGAAAATTATAAGCTGATATCCCTAATGAACACAGAAGCAACAATCTTCAACAAAATATTCACAAACTGAATTCAGCAGTACATTAAAAAGATCATACACCACGATAAAGGGGGATTTATTCCTGGGATTCAAGGTTGGTTCAATATCCATAAATTAATTAATGTGATACAGCACATAAACAAAATGAAAATAAAAATCATATGATCATATCAATAGATGCAGAAAAAGCATTTGAAAAAAGCCAGCGTCCTTTTATGATAAAAACTCTCAGCAAAGTGGGACTAGAGAGAACTTATCTCAATAAAATAAAGGTGATATATGATAAACCCACAGCTAACATCATACTAAATGGGAAAAACTAAAAGCATTCCCCCTTAAGATCAGGAACAAGACAAGCATGTCCACTTTCACTACTTTTATTCAACATAGTGTTGGAAGTCCTAGCCACAGCAATCAGACAAGAAGAAGAAATAAAAGGCATCCAAATTGGAAAGGAAGAAGTAAAACTGTCATTGTTTGCAGATGATACTATATATAAATAACCCCAAAGATTTTACCAAAAAACTATTAGAATTGATAAATGAATTTAGTAAAGTAGCAGGATACAAAATTAATATTCAGAAATTGGTTGTATTTTTATATACCAATAACAAACTATCAGAAAGAGAAATTAAGAAAACAATCCCATTTACAATTGCACCAAAAAATAAAATAAAATGCATCGGCATAAATTTAACTAAGTAAGTAAAAGAGCTGTATTCAGAAAATTATAAGACACTGAAGAGAGAAATTTAAAAAGATAACAAATAAATGGAAATATATACCATCCTCATGGATAGGAAGAATTAATATAGTTCAAATGTCCATAGTACCCAAAGCAATCTATAGATTCATTGCAATCCTTATCAAAATACCAATGGCATTTTTCACAGAACTAGAACAAATAATCCTAACACTTACATGGAACCATAAAAGACCCTGAATTGCCATGGTGATCTTGAGAAAGAAGAACAAAGCTGGAGGTACGCTACCTAATGTCAAAGTATGCAAGTCCACAGTAATCAACACAGCATGGTACTGGCACAAAATCAGACACGTAGATCAATGGAACAGAATAGAGAGCCCAGAAATAAATCCATGCCTGTATGGTCATTTAATGTATGACAAAGGAAGATGGTCTATTCAATAAATGGTGCTGGAAAAAATTGGATACATGCAAAAAATAAAAATAAAACTGTATCACCTTCTTACTCTATATATAAGAATAAATTCAAAATGGATTAAAGACTTAAATGTAAGACCCAAAACCATGAAACTCCTAGAAGAAAACATAGGCAGTAAACTCTTGACATTATCCTTAGTAATATTTTTACTAATACTTCTTCATGGGCAAGGGAAACAAAAGAAAAAATTAAAAAATGGGCCTACATTAAACTTAGAAGTTTTTGCACAGCAAAGGAAACCATCAACTAAATGAAAAGACATCCTACTGAATAGGAGAAGATATTCACCTGATATCAGGTTAATATCCAAAATCTATATATACTTAAAAAAAAAAAAAACTCATACAGCTCAACACCAAAAAACAATCCAATTAACAAGAGAAACTGAACCGACATTTCTCCAAAGAGGACATACAGCTGACCAATACACATATGAAAAAATGCTCAATGTCATTAATCATCAGAGAAATACAGATTAAAACCACAATGACATATCACCTCACACCTGTCAGAATGGCCATCATCAGTAAATCAACAAACAAGTGTTGGCGAGGATGTGGAGAAAAGGGGACGCTTGTACACTGCTGGTGGGATTGCAAATTGGTGCAGCCACTATGGAAAACAGTATGGAGTTTCCTCAAAAAATTAAAAATAGAGCTACCTTATGACCCAGCAATTCCAATCCTGGTATTTATCCAAAGAAATCCAAAACACTAATTCGAAAAGATATATGCACCTCTATGTTTGCTGCAGCACTATTTACAATAGCCAAGATATGGAAACAACTGAAATGCCCATCGACAGACAATTGGATAAAGAAATTGTGATACATACATACAATGGAATATACTCAACCATAAAAAAAGAATGAAACACCTAGAGGGTATTATGAGATAAGTCAGGTGAAATAAGTCAGACTGAGAAAGACAAAATACCGCATGATTTCACTTATATGTGGGATCTAAAGAACAAAATAAACGAACAAACAAAACAGAAACAGACCCATAGATACATAATACAAACTGATGGTTACTAGATGGGAGTGGGGTTGGAGGGCTGGGTGAGAGAGGTGAATGGATTAAAAAGCACAAATTGGTAGTTGCAAAAGAGTCACAGGAGTGTACAGTACATTATGGGGAATATAGTCAATAATATTGTAAAAACTATGGATAGTGTCAGATGGGTACTAGACTTACTGGGGGGATCACTTCATAAATTATATAAATGTCTAACCACTACACTACACACCTGAAACTAATATAAAATAATATTGAATGTCAACTATAATTTTAAAAAATAGTCAGGATATATAGTACAGCATAGGGAATATAGTCAATAATATTCTAATAACTATATACAGTGTCAGATGGGTAATAGACTCATTGGGGTTATCACTTCGTGAGTGATATAAATGTCTAATCATTATGTTGTTCTGTACACCTGAAACTAATAAAAAAAATTACCTGTCTTCTTTCTTCTATACAATCAAGCCTGTGGTTGAAGCTCTCTATTGAGTTTTTTCAGTTCAGTCACTGTATTTTTCAGCTTCAGAATTTCTGTGGTTCTTTTTTAGGGTTTGTATTTATTAAAATTCTCATTTTGTTCATATACTGTTGATTTTTTTTAGTCATCTGTGTTCTCTTGCATCTTGTTAACCTTCTTTAAGATGATTGTTTTGAATTCTTTGTCAGGCAATTTTTAGGTTTCCATTTACTTGGGGTTGGTTACTGGAGCTTTCTTTTGATTGTATCGTGTTTACCTGATTTTTCAAGATCCATGTAGCCTTGCACAGGTTCTTTGACTGCATTTGAAGGATCAAACACCTCTTTCAGGCTTTATAGACCTGCCTTTGGCAGGTAAAGATTTTCTCCTGTCAGATCACCAGGTAATGGGATTTTCTCTGGTATTACAGTTGAGCAAGATTGAAGCCCAGTGACATGGCTTGTGCTGGGTCCACAGTGGGGTCTATAGTTGGCAGGCCTGGTACCAGGTGTGGATCCTGCCTAGCTCCTAGGAAGACGGGACTGCCTCCATGACCTTGGTCAGTAGGGCTAGTTCTGGGACATGAGTCCACTTCAGGGTCTCCAGTTAGGTACGATGATGGCGGGCCTGTTTGAAAAGATGTGGTTCCCACCATGTCCCTGGGACAGCTCCTACTGCATCACTGGGAAGGTCTCTGGGTAGGAAGCACTGGTCCCAGACCATGGTTGGGTAAGGCTTAAACCAATCACAGAGCTGCTTCAGGGTCCACAGCCAAGACCAAGGTCAGTTGGCCTCTTACGCAAGGCACGGTCAGGTGCGGGTCCTCCCATATCCCCTGGCAGATGATGCCAGCAGATTGCCTTGGCAGGACGAAGGACAACTGAGGCTGTAGTCAAGTCTCCTGGGAGACAGAGCTGTTTCCGTGTCTGTAACCAGGACCACAGCTAGTGAGCTTGCCATGTGGGTGCGCGACTGGCCTCCCTAAATGGCTGTCCTCAGTCTTGGGCTCCATTGGGGTTTCACAACCTCCTACCGGGATTCCAAACTCCCACAAAGGCACTTTTGTCCATCGATGGCTGCCAAATTGTGGCTCGGGTGGGACATGAGTGGGGACGTTCCTATTACATCACCTTGCTGACATCCCACCTTCCTGCTTTGGTTCAAGGATCTCTGATCTGATAAAAGAAAAGGAGCGGTAGGAACAGACACTGGCAATTATGCAAGCAATTTTAACCACTTCTGTTTAGTTCCTGCTCCCAATCTAAGGACAATATTAGATTTGATAATGCTTGTTGAGGTTCTTTTGTGCTGGTTTGGGTTTGGGCTTTTGTTGGTTAGTTGGTTCATTGGTTTCAGGGAATTTTGTTTTGTTTTCATTTGTTGTTGCTTTTGAAATCATTGATCTGAAGGAAAACATGAGTTAGAAGGAAAGCAATGAAGAGACATGTAATAAATTACCCTAAAAATAAACTACAATCATGCATCTAACTCTGGAGAAACAGGAAGAAGTTCTCTCCTCGGCTTTCATTTTTTTCTTGATTCTACCACCAGTGAGCAACAGCAGAGAAACAGAAGAGGTACCCCCATTATGTCTTTGACAGAATATAAACAGGAAAAAAGAGATCTCATATTTAACGGCCAATGGGAATGTTTAAATAATCAATGAAAACCAGAAAATTCTTTTTCTCTACTGTCCTGGATCTAGGAGATGAGGCCATGACCTGGCGTCAGGACCTACGACATAACAAGCACGTTTCAAAGAGAGGAACACAACATGTGAAAGCAGAGTTAGCTGCTTCAAAATGTCAGTCTTTGAATCACAGAGCATAGAGCTGTAAGGGCCATTAGAAAGCTTCCAGAACAGTCTCCCATTTAATAAATGGGGAATACGAGACTGTCAGAGGAGAAATGGGCAAAAAAACAAACATAAAGAGGTACTTTACATAAGAGAAAATGCAAATAACTATAAGCATATGTAAAGTAGCTCAGTTTCATTGGAAATGAAAGTTTGTAGTTAAAACAACAAGATATATTTTGCACTCATCATATTGGCAAAAGATTTAAAACCTGACAATACCAAGTGTTGGTGAAGAAGTAAAGAAATGGGAATTCTCTACTCTAGCATTCAGAGAATAAATGGGTTACAACAAATTTAGAGAGCAGCTGGGCATAAATCTGAACATACATATAACTATGACCATCCCTTTCTTAGATATATACCCTAGAGAAACTTCAGCAGATGTGCCCCAGGCAAAAAGTCTAATAATGTGCATAACAGTATTGTTTTTAATATCAAAAAACTGCAACAACCCAAATGTCCATTGAAGAGACTAAATGAATTTAGATAAAGTCATATAATGGCATTCTGTTTAGCACTGAAATAAATGAACTCTAATTACATGACTTGCTATAGTTATAGTTTAAAAAACAAGTCAAAGAAAAATACATTACAGTATTTCTCAATTTAATAAAGTTTAAAAAAACAAAGCAATACTCATCAATATATTGTTTAGGAATGGTGTGTGTGTGTGTGTGTGTGTGTGTGTGTGTGTGTGTTACATGTATAGAAAACCAAACCAAAAAAAGAAACATAAAACCAAAATGCAAGGTAATGGTTAGCTCTGGGGGGTTAACGAGGATGAGGGTTGACCCAGAAGAGGAACACATACAAGATTCTAAAAGTATGGGCGATGTTCTATTTCTTAATCTGGTTGAAAGGTATCCAGGTACTTGTTTTATTAAACTATGTATATGTCCTTTTGTATGTATAATTATCATCATTTAAAAATAGATACTTGCAATTTTAAGACAATCAACATAGACCAGTGTTCAAAAGGTGAAGTGATTTTCCCAGGTCATCCACAAATAACTGGTCAGACCTGAACTTGAACCCAGGTGGTCCAGTTTCAGTATCCAAGCTTGTAATGACTGTTATTCAGCGTATCAACCCACTACACAGTTTATACTGTACTCCTTGCTTCACCTTGCTAAGTTTCCTCATCTGTACAATGGAAGTTAAATATATGTTTGTAGAGCTGCAAGCACATTGCTTAGCCCCCGTTATGTGCTCGAAGATAATCCTAAGGAGAAGGAGAAGGAACAGAAGGAAGGGAGGAAAAGGAACATGAGAAAGAGAGAAACACCAATGGAGAATGGCATCCTTAAAGGAACTACACATGGTCAATTTAGAAAACGCACGAAGGGGAAGTGTAAACTAGAAAATCTGTTTTCTCTTCATTGCTGCAAGCCCCAGAGCATCTGGTCTCATTAAAGGTGCAAAAGTCGAATATCCTATTGAAAATTCTCTTTGGTGTCGGAAATTAAGTTAAATTAAAAACATGACCTTTCTCTCAAACTGGCAAAAGTGATCTCGTTCTGTAAGCATGATCATATCCATCAGCAATACATCAAAACCAGACGTCGCTGTGGGACTTCTATGGCTGAGCTATCAACCTCCTCTGAGACTCCCGTTTATTTGGCTGCATTCAGGCAAAGAGGATCAGGTTCTTTATAAAATCCAAAGGAAGAAGGTGATATCCACCCAGGGAGGAGGGTTGCAGGTCTTCTCTAACATTTCACAGGCCGTTCACTCAAAGACAGAGCTGCTAACAGCCTGGAGGGTTGCTGCCCCACTCTTCACTTGGGATGCAACGTTGGTGGGAGGCGGGAGGAGGTTACATACAGAATTGCTCTCTCTGGCAGAGACTGAGCTGTGAATTCAACTGTAATCCTATAAGGCCCAGCTGGGGAGAACCCAGGGGACCCCAGCAGGAACAGGCACCTAGAGACCTGACATGCCCTCCCTTCTCTGCTTTGTCCATCATCTGTCCCCAGGCAAACCTGCTCTTTCCCTATATCGGGATCCCCCAGAGCAAAGAGGCATTATTGGTCCAGTTCACCATCCAAAAAACAACCACAAAGCCATTCCTCTTGCAACCCCACTCTCGCCCAGGCCTTTCTGGAGGTCCTTCTGGAATTCAGAGAGAATGCTCCAGAGAGCAGAGCAGCAGCACTAACAAAACAGGAGCCCAGAACAATGGCAGCTCTTCGAGAAAGAAACTGGCCTTCTGGAGCCAAACTCTAGAATGAAGATAAATTATCTATGCGTGAGCATGCCAACTGCAGTGTTCTTTATAGGCCCAAATACTCTGAAACTATTTAAATTGCCCAATTTAGAAGATGGTTACATAAACGGTGGTCTAACTGTATCTTATCACTTAAAATAGGCTGTCTAATGTGAAAAAAGTCTAGTCCGCAACAGGATTTTTTTCAAATTAAATTATTATTACTATTATAATTTACATATTAATATTAAACAGAACATTATAATTTATAGTGAGCTTTTCTTCTATCAAATTTATCCCATTTAATCAGCACAAATATATATAAGCTAGATATTATTATCCCTATTTTATAGATAACGAAACATAGAAAGATTAAATAATTTGCCCAAGATCAAACACCTAGTAAGTGGCAGAGAAGAGATTCAAATGCAGGGTCTCAAATTCTACCCCCAGAGTTCCTTTTATAAAACGCACGTTCCATCAGTAGGAGTTGAGGAGAGTAGAGACGTACACAAAAATGGTAAGCCTTACCTGAAGGGGCTTTAGGTAATTGTTAAATCCCCTGGAAAGTGTTTGATTAGTATCAAGGGCCAAAATGGACTTTTGACATGACTGGGCTGAAAGAGCAAAGACTTGTACACCTATGGAGAGTCTTTCATGCAAGACCACTTACACTGAGGATCTGCTAAATATATCCAAAAGGAGGGGGGTAGCTGTATCTAAAACAAATAAATTAATAATAATAATAATAATAATGAGAAGGAGGAAGAAAAGGAAAAAAGAAAAATGGAGAAAGGAAGGAAAAGGAGAAAATAGTGGTACTAAAATATCTATTTCACAATTTTCATAACAAGAGTCTTACAACTCCTGAAAATCCTGAAGGATTACATAATGGGAAACCAGAAACACACAGAGCTTATTTATTTCTTTGATGCTTGTCATTGTTTTGATCCCCAGAAATGTTTCAGAGTAAAAGTAAGTACAGAAAACCCTCCTTAAATATTTTAGTTATTTCCTCGTCTTGTTCCTACTCAGTTAGTAGGGGATATGAAGTCCAAGGCAGCCATTTGGAAGAGTGTTTAAAAAACACACAATAACATTATTCAATATATATATAATAGCCAAGATATGGAAACAAGTGTCTATCAGTGGATGAATGGATAAAGAGAATTTGGCATACATACATAATGGAATACTATTCAGCAATGAAAAAGGAGGGAATCTTTTCATTTGAACAGCATGGGTGAAACTAGAGGACATCATACTAAGTGAGATAAGCCAGACACAGAAAGACAAATACTGTCTGATTTCACTTACATGTGGAAGTTAAAAAAGTCAAATTCATAGAACCGGAGAGTAGAATGGTGGTTGCCAGGAGCTGGGAAGTGGCGGAATATGGAGATGTTGGTCAAAGGGTACAGACTTCCAGGCAGAAATGAATACATTCTGGGGATCTAATATATGAGGACAGCATGGTGATCACAGTGACTGCATACTTGAAATCTGCTAGGAGTGAATCTTAACTGTTCTTACTACACACACACAACAAACGGTAACTAAGTGAGACGATGGATGTGGTAATTAGCTTGACTGTGGTACTCATTTCACGATGCTTGTGTATATCAAATCATCACTTGGTACACCTTAATTATATATACTTTATTTCTCGATTATACTTCAATAAAGCTGGGGGGAACACACAGTACCTACAGATTCATTCCCATTCCAATAATAATAACAACAACAATAACAACTGTGGGATAAAGACAAGCAAACAAAAACATGCATTGAAATATGAGTAAAGAGAAAATTATACTATGGGAATTGAACATTAATTTCTGTCAGTGTATGTGTGTGTGCATGTAAAGGAGAAAATAGTAGTAGGAAAGAAAAAAAGGAAAAAAAGGAGCATTTAATTCCATCCAGGGAGAAAAAGATGAAAGCTACTATACAAAATGCTGTTACACTAACAGGTTTCAAACAGACCCTTAATTTCTGGAGGTCATGGTCAATTCATATTTGTTCATCCAGCCTTTTCAATGGATCCATCTGCTATTCATGGAAACCTACAATTGTTGTTAATGAATCCAATATTCTCTAAGTTTTCCATAAAAAAGCTCTTTTAAATAAATGGAACTTGAGAAGCTAAACTGTTTTTAAAAGAATAGACTATAGACTGTGCAGTGTTACTTTCCCCACACTCCACCGCGCACTGGAGTCTTAATTAGAGCCGTCGCTATCTGAACTATTTTGGCCTGTGACTTTATAGCACAACATGTAATTCCTATTGGTATAGTAAACCAGTAACTTCGGTATTTGTTAAAACTAAATAAAGTTTATAAGCCTATCAAAATACCTCTTGTTTCTTGTAAATGTTTAGGAAACATTTCTGAAATGTTTCTGAGAGTTAAAGTCTTAAGAGTTAGCAGGAACCACTGACCTCACTTTGCACTTTGCTTCCTTCTGAATGAAGCGAGTCCTTCACTCCACAAGGGGCAAGCAGAGCCATAGGCACTGAAGAGGAGAGTCGGACCACAAGAAGGACAGGCCTCTTCCACAACCACACAAGGCGCCTGAAGATAGCACGCTTTGTCTATTAAGAGCCTAGCAGAATCCATTAAAAATGGCACCTGTTGGGGGCAGCCGGATGGCTCAGTTGGTTGGAGTGCGAGCTCTTAACAACAGGGTTGCCAGTTTAATTCCCACATGGGCCAGTGAGCTGCACCGTCCACAACTACACTGAAGACAATGAGCTGCTGCCAGTGGGGTGGCCAGATGGCTCAGTTGGTTAGAGCGAGAGCTCTTAGCAACAAGGTTGCCAGTTCAATTCCCACATGGGATGGTGGGCTGTGCCCCCTGCAACTAAGATTGAGGACGGCAGCTAGGCTGTGCCCTCCATAGCTAGATTGAAGGACATCGACTGATGGGTCCTAGAAAAAACACACTGTTCCCCAATATTCCCCAATAAAAAAATTTTTTAAAATAGCACCTGTATTCCTAAAGAGATCTGAGAAATGAAGTAGAAAGAGTGACGTCTCAATCCCAATAATAACCCTTGAGGAAAACAGCCTTTACTTATGCCCTACATCACCTCTGAAAAGTCATTTCATGTCATTGTTCTTCGGCAGGGTCTTGAAATCATGCCCATATGGAAAAGTAATCAAACTCAGGGTCTTCCCAGATATTCTAAAGGACGACACCTCTGCCTATACGCTACTAAGGGTGTGAGATGAAAGACCACCCACCTCACTGGGATGTGAGCATTAAATGGGATAGTCCATGTCACACACTTAGCACACTGCTTAGCACAGAGTGAAAACTCTAATGGACTATAATTAGTGGTTGCTATTATTATTGTTGCTGCTGTTATTTAATATATCTTATTTTGTTTCAAGAGGCTCTGTATGAAAAGCCTTGAGTTACTTTTAGAGAGGCTATAGGTGGTGCAGCCTTTCGCTGACTCAACGCCTTCCTAGCCAATTGTGAGAGATACTCACACCTGTTGCCTATCTCTCTTAAAGCCAACGCTGTATGTGGAAACGTTAGCTCCACACAGCAATACCAAAGCTATTCCTGGTATACTCATGTGCAGCCCTTTGAAAATCACGAGATTCCTTGACATATTTCAAGTTACTTTAAAAGAGCTGTTATTACTCTGTCTCATTGCTTCTTTCTTATTCTCTTTTGCACACAGTTTAGCCAGGCTTTTGACTCCACTATTCCACCAAAACAACTCTTATCAAGACCTCCTGTGACTTCCAGAAGTCAATTTTTAGCCCTCACCCTACCCTCCTTATTGAAATATATGTTTCCCTTGATATAACTCACTTGGGTGACTTCCAAATTCTTCACCTTTCCCTATTTGGTCTGCTTCCTGAGTCTCTCCCTATCTTCCCAACGTCTAAATAATGAGTGCTCCAGGACCCAGGCCTGCAAACTTCCATTTTTTTCTAGATGGGCAGTTTCATGCAGACTTGTGGCTTTAAATACACGTTAATGCTAACAACTCCAAATGTGTATCTCCAGCCGTATCTTCAGACTTGTATATCCAGCTACATGTTCAGCATCTCTATTTAAATGCCAAATAGGTATCTCAAACTCGTTGTGTCCCAAACAAGAGTTGGCATTTTCACTTCCAAATCTGCTCTTGTCCTTCTCCACCAAATCGGTAAATGGCAACTCTATCTTTCCAGTAGCTAAAAACAAATTCCTTAGAGATGCTATTAATGCTTGTCTTTCTCTCACACCCAATGTGTGATCTGTCAGTGAGTCCTACAGGCTGTAACGTCAAAATACACAGAGAGAACACAAATTCTTCTCATCACCTCCATGACTACCCACTGACTCAATGAGATGGAAAGCTTTTCGGAGACCAGGAGAACACCAACGACATGACATGACTTAGGTTTAAAAGGACCTCTGGCTGTATTGACAATGAACTGTAGAAAGTCAGTGGCAATAGTAGGGAACCAATCAGCCTATTTCAGTAATCTAGGCACTAGATAGCAGTAATTCGTGCTGTACCCCCACCACCTGGAACAGTATCTGCCTTACAGTAAGTCCTTAATGAATGTTGTTGAATGAAGGAATGGCACCAGCAGATTCTGGAGGCACTGGGTCAAAGGTCAGGGTTTGTCATGATAGCAGGTAGATTAGACAGGCTATTTTTGTCGGATTGGTGTAAAACAGAACACCAGAGAATATAATATGCAGTAAATGCTCAATAATTGCACGCTTGGTAATTGGCTAATTGGTAGATGGATGGAAGGAAGAGTGGAAAGGAGGGAGGGAGGGAGGGAGGGAGGGAAGGAGGGAGGGAGGGAAGGAGGGAGGGAGTAGGTGGGAGGATTAAATAATGGGTAGACATTACAATGCAGGATAGCCAAGCTGCTCCAGAAGCTTGGGTCTTTGTGAGAATAAGAATGACTCAGTAAATAATATGCCCAGAATCATCACAAGAACACTCAACAAAAGGAATGTGAGGGAGACACTTGCCCTTCAAAACTTCTGACTCTCCAAAACATCTTACATTCAGAAGTGTGCTTAAATTTTCAATATTACATGAAATCGAACACACACATTATAAAGTAATACTTTTATTTGTTTTGTGATATTGTGAAAATTACATATATTTTATTGAACCAAAAATTTTAAGTATCTATTAAAATGTTGTTTTAACCCAACTGATAATGATACCTCACTGAACCAATCTCTACCCCTCTAGGGTTCTGCTAAGTTCACAGACTTCGTAGTCACATTAATGCTGGTCCAGTTCTCCATCACACCACACAGGTCTTACTTTCTCAGCCATGTCAGCCATGTCAGTTTGGATTTATTCTTTGGTAACGTAAATATCTGAGACTGAGCTGTTTCCTTTTCTCTCCATAGAAATTTCTCAGTGATTTACCTAAAAGCCGCTGTTAGTTTGCTTCTCTGCCATCTTGGTCTCTTCATTCAGAATGTGTGGCTCACAGTTCCTGGGAGAGACTGAGCAGCCATCAACGGTGGCCCAGGATTAGGAGCGACAGCCATGCCCTATACAATGACAGTTCAGCACTATGGACAGCAATGTTCATGTTTGTGTGTCCCCCAAAAAGATTTTCAGAGTGCTCCACTCAACCTAGAACATGTGCCCAAAGTACACCAGCTTGTGCAAAACAAACAAAAAATACAGTGATAATAACCGGTGAGATGGATGGAATACCTAATATGTGCTAAGTATTGTACTAATTTATTTCATTTGTTACTATGGATAGCCCTCTCAAGATAGGTATTATTATTTCCATTTAAGAATGGAGAATATAAGGTTCAGAGAAATTAAGTACTTTGCCAAATGTCAACAACTAATACGCCTCCCCTGCTCCCTTTGCTATACCATCTGTACCCCCACATATATACGTAAGTTTTCCTCCCAAGGTTCTGATGAAGCCCAAGTTTACTGGGCCACCAGTTCATTTCCTGATAACAACCAGAGAGAGGAAGGTCTTACCTCAGGAAGGTGCCATCCAAAGAAAGCCAACAGTGTGCAAAGAAGATAGAAGGAGCCTCCAAAGACATGTTGTCCCTGGCCATAGCTACAGGTCGCTCACAGGGTCTCCTGGGCACGCCAACCACAATGACAGGCACGGTCCATTTACAACTGCTTGCATGGTTTCATTTGCATGTCTCTGATGTCTACATGTTTTCCCCAAGCATTGCAGTTTTCTAATCAGTCCTGCATGTCTAGTTTCAACCATGTTGTTGAAAACCAACCAGACAAACTACAAAGTCCTCGGCCGCCGAAGCACCTGGCTCACCAAGGATGTGTCCCCCATTGTCTTAAATCTAGCGATGGCCCTCTGATCTCCCTGCTTAGACAAGATTACAGCCAGGCCTTTTTACAGCGTCCTTCCAAACCCAGTGTTCTGTCTTCTCTCTGCTCTCTCCCTTTTCTACTCACTGATGCTAACCTCTCCCTCCCCTTCCTCATCTCCATATCTCTGAGCAGCCGTACCTCCCCGTTGGGCCCTCCTCTTGCCTCTAAGACACACCTCATAGAGCTGCACTCTCTTTGATCAAGGGATATGCACATGACTGCCTCTCTGACTACACTGTGAACTTATTGAAGACAAGAGCTACCTCTCACGGTTGCTTCTAGGACCAGCCCAACTTGAAGCATCCATCATCCCTTTGACTTTCTGTGGACCTATGTTCTTATCGGTCCATAAATCCTAATTCTGACATATGAAACGTAGTCACCACACTCACAACTGAGGAGCTCTCACGTGTTTCCCTTACTCTAGGACACTACTTCCTAAAATACACACACACATAAGCACATATGTGCACGCACGCATGAGTATGTGTGTGTGTATCTGTGTGTGTCTGTATATACTTTCTCTGCTACTTGTTGACTTTCTAAGAGTAGGAGGTGTGTCTAATTCTTCCCTGAATTTCTAACTTGTGGTGCTGTGCCAGGCATATAAAATGTGACCAGGTATTTGAAAGGTGGATTTAAAAGCAGAACATGGATATTAGCCTGTAAGTTTCTTTTTTTGTAGTATCTTTACCTGGTTTGGGTGTCAGGCTTGTGCTGACCTCCTTATCATGGTGATTACCTTGTAAACTATGTGACTGTCAAATCACTATGCTGTACACCTAAAAGTAATACAATCTTGTATGTCAACTCTAAGAAATAAAATAAAAGCAGAGCATGTGCATTAAATAGCTTAAATATGGAAACGAGAGTAATTCTCTCACGAGCCTCACCTGGAAAGAGCCGAACGAGCTAAGTCTAACCTATGGAGCTGTGTGTGCTGCTCAAGAGCTGGGAGACAGTGCCCAGTCCCCACACCCACACCGCACTGCTGCCAACAAGGAAACACCTTTGTACCCAGCACCACAAACAACTCATCCTAAAACTCCCACCAACCACTTTCTATATGCCAGACCCTCCAGCTAGGAATAAGAAAGCAATGTGGTGTAATTTTTAACTGCTTTTTAAAAATACCGAAGAAAGTTGAATTCATACAGCAGGAGATAAAAAAGGAGAGTAAACTATTTTTGCTGAATACTTATGGTGTGTCAGGTTTATTGCACATAATACCTCATTTAAGCATCACAACCGACCCGAGAGAGAGAAATCATTCTTTCCATCTCAGGGAGCTCTAGAAAGATCTGAGCCCTGAGCTACAGGCCTGATATGCATGCTGCAGGCCTATAACCCTTGTGGGATGCAAGATTGATCGTGCAAGCTTCCCTGTGCCACCAACGATGTTTCCATTTCTTCTATAGGTCATCAGAGATGATAAGTCAATTTGAGCACAGAGCACAGTGTATTCTAGTAATATTTCCTTATGATGGTAAAGATTTCCTGTCATAACACTAAATGCCACTTAAAGGAGTACAGATGGTGAATCTGAGATTAGCCAAATTATGGTATAAACTCCAACTCTCCGAGTTGTATCCCCAAGGCAAAGTAAAATGCCCGGCAGTGGTTACCCCACCCCTCAACTAAAAGCAACTTCTAAAATGTGATCCATATAAAATAGTGCATTTTTTAAACTGTGTGGCTTGTGCTGGTTGCTTGTTTTCTATTGGAGTTAATACCACATATAGAGGTGTAAGAACTTAAGACAAGCATCTAGAACAGTGAGCCAGTTAGGCAAACCAAAATTGAAAACAACAATGCACCCCACACAATGTAAGTCATGGCACATCCTTTGGGTCCTCACTGACTCTTTGCACTGTGGAATCCTTCATCTCTGGCCTCAGCTCTGAACAACCAGAGCAGAGAGCCATGTACATTGGACGAGTAGATGAACTTGGTGGGTGTCCTTAGGCCCTGCCACTGCCCTCATGACCCCACCATATTTGTGTTTCAATCCCAGACCTGGAAAAGGCATGTCTCCAAGACTTCTACTTTCCCCTGGTGTATTCAGTATGCCCTTGCCATGTCGGAGAATTGCAGTGTCAAACAGTCATATACTTTTCTACTCCCACTTTATAAAATAGTGCAACTGGTGCAATTCTAGAAGATACACACACATGAGGACTTTATCTTATGCTACTGTAACTCCAGGGCCTAGAACAGTGCCTGGCATGTAAGTGCTCAAGAAATAACCATTGAGAAGAGTGACATCATCAACAGAGTGGAAAAAGTTTGCTACCATTTTCCCCTCAAAGAATTCCATTTAGACAATCACTCATGAGCGACAGTGCCTTTGTGGAAGTCCAAAAGTCCAGAAGTTGCAACCCACCAATTGTAACCAAATAAAATCTGAGATTGGATGCGTTAAAGAGGGTAAGAGGAACAGTTTCACTTACCCGCCCCAAAGGTGCCACAGCTCGGTGCTCAGAGAAATCTTGGGCTGTGATGTCTTCCCACAAGGGAACGTGAGAGTGAGTGATGGCCCAGGTTTCCCAGCTGTGTGGGAATGCCACCAAAGAGCCCCAGTTCTTTTTCATCCCACTCAGAATGCTGACGTTTGCTGTATGACTGGGGGGAGAGACCAGTAGCCAGGGCTCCCAAGGGACATCAAAGGGAGCAGAGGGCATCAAAGGGACATGGATTCTCCTAACTGGATTAGACTCCATCAGGAAGCCCACCAATGAGCCCCTGGGAACGCCTCGCCTACAAGTCCTCCCAAGTGGCCTACAGGGACACCTGGTGCTCTGAAACCTCAGCCCCCTGCAGCAGCAAGTCCAAGCCTTTGCAGACAGCTAGTGAGCACATGCAGAAAGCCAGCCAACTGTGCAGGATTGTGAGAAAGCACCGAAATCTGAACATCCAGCACAGTCCTAGGGACAACAAGTGGGAGGCTGTCAGCACCTAGCCTGGCTGGGCAGGATTGAGAGAAGGCATACGATCTTAAGAATTCTCCCTCAGGGAAAACGGAACGCTCATGCATTGCCAGTGGGAATGTAGATTGGTACAGCCAGTAAGGGGCTTCCTTAAAAACTTAAGAATAGAATTACCATTTGACCCAGCAATCCCTTGTCTGGGTGTCTACCCAAAAAAATCTGACAACGTTTGTCCATAAACATATATGTACCCCGATATTCACTGCAGCATTATTCTCGGGGGCCAAGATGTGGAAACAACCAAAGTGTCTTTCAATAGATGATTCGATAAAGAAGATGTGGTACATATATACCATGGACTATTACTCTGCCATAAGAAAAGATGAAATACTGCCATTTGCAACAACACGGACGGATTTTTGAGATTATCATGCTAAGCAAAATAAATCCGTCAGAAAAAATCAAGAATCATGATTTCACTCATGTAAAACTGAAAGCAACAAATGAACAAGACAAAAACCCATAGACACAGACAACAGTTTAGTAGTTAGGGAAATGCAAGGGGTGGGGGGAAGAGGTAGAAAAAGGAAAAGGGGGCTAAATAAATAGTAACAAAAGAAGATTTGACTTTAAGTGGTAAACACACAATGCAATACACAGATAATGCATTATAGAATCAGACATTTGAAACCTATGTAATTTTACTAACCAATGTCACCCCAATAAATTAAAAAAATAGAATTCCTCCTCAAGAGAGAGCAAGAAGTGTGGAGCAGAAGTCCCAATGGAAAAGGTCTGAGGAAGCCTCAGAATCCCTAACAAGGATGATGGAAGGTATTTTTCTCCAAAAGTCAGTAAGGATTGGAGGAGGTAACTGCTTCTTCAAAGGTGAAGACAGCAACACAAAACTTGAAGAAAAATGAAACAATCAAGGATAGTACCAAAGGAACACAATAATTTCCCAGTAACCAACCTCAAAGAAATGGAGATCTGAGATTTGCTCCCCCAAAAATACAAAATAGTTACTTTAAGGAAGCTCAGTGAACTATAAGAAAACACAGAAAAACAATTCAACAAAATCATGAACGAAATAATAAAATGAGAAGTTTAACAGAGAGCTAGAAATAATTAAAAATAACAAAGAGAAATTCTGGAGCTGAAGAATTGAAGGAATAAAATGAAAAATGCAATAAAGAGCATCAACAGCAGACTGGAACAAGTAGCAGAAATATTCTGTGAGGTAGAATACAGATCTTTTGAAATTATACCGTAAGAGGAAAACAAAGAAAGAAGAGGGGAAAAAATGAAGAAAGCCTGCAGGAACTGTGGAATACCATTAAGAGAAACCATCGTGCAATATTGGCGTCCCAAGAGGAGAGGCCAAAAAGTACAAAAAGCTTAAAGACAAAATGGCTAAACACTTCCCAAAACTGAGGAAAGCTTTGGACATCTAAGTTCAGGAAGAGGGGATGGGGGAAAACTTAAGGGAGACCATAAACTGAAATCACTCTCCTAACTAAAAAGAACTGCAAATGTCAGTCAACAGAACAGCAATTATCCTCACAGTACCGAAAGACTGAGAGGGGGTGAGATTTTCCAGCATTATACAAAGTCATCGCTTCATGACCACTTACCGGAGAAGCCTCAGCTCTGCCTGCCCTTTGTCGGCAGTACCAGCTCGTTAAGCCTTGCTTGGGGCCAGTAGCCGAAGCTCACACCAAGGACTTTGTGTCAGGAAATTTCAGGCATGGCCTGAACACCAGGATGTTCGTGTCACGTCCTCCTGTCTGCAGGAGCTGAGAGTCAAACCAGCCACAATACCCCACTCTTCCCCACCTCAGCACGCTACCCCACAGCCCAGCCAGATTTCCCAATTGTGCTGAAATAACTACACCTCTATCACCTGCTTTGGTTCAAGGCCTATGACCAAGAGATACTATTCAGGTGGGCCTGATCTTATCACATGAGCCCTTCAAAAGCAGGGAATTTTCTCCAGCTGACCACAGAAGAAGCCAGAGATTCAAAAGACACTAAGGGTTCAATGCACCACTGCTAGTTTGCAGATCAAGGGGGCCATGTGTCGGGGGGATGGGCAGCCTCCAGCTTCGAAGGGTAGTGCCCAGCTCACAGCCAGCAAAGAGAAGAGGACCTCAGCCTTACGATCTAGAAAAACCGAATTCTGCCAACAAGGATGAGCTTGGATGTGATTCTTCCCAGAGCCCCCGAGAATAACGGAGCCCAGCTGACACTTTGAGGTTGGCTTTGAGTTGAGTCCTGAGCAGAGACCCCAACCACCCCAGAAGCCATGCAAGACTTCTGACCCAAAGAACTGTGAGCTAACGAATGGGTCTTGTTTTAAGTTGCCAGGTTTAAAGTAATTTGTTAAACATCAATAGAAAACTAACGCAAATTTATGAACACAAAATATTTCATAGATGTTTTCCTTAAAAGTGCAAGAAAATCGGAAAATGTTTATGATGTAATATTTGTTTTCTTAAAAAAGGAAACAGAATCAAATACAATCATAACTTTGTCTAATGTGTATGCGCAGAAGAAAGACTGCATGAAAATACATCAAAATGCCATCAGAGGTAATATCTGGTAAAAGGATTATTTTAAATTTCTCCCTTATACTTTTCTGATCCAATATTTCCAAAACGAGGGTCTATTACTTTAACAAGCAGAAATAAAATCAGTAATATTCCAACAAATGCCAGGAACAGAGCATCTGGCTTTCAGGGGCTGCTGAAGTGTTTCAGCTAGTTTATCAATAAGATGGAAAAGAACACTTAGAACGCATCTTTGTACTAACATTATAAATTAAGCTCTGTTGTGGAATAAAAATACATAAACACAAGCCAAACACAATGGGACTGTTGTGCCTCTGACCACTTCAGGGCCAGTCCCAGATGTGACATTAATTCTGAAGCCCGCGCCTGCCCAATTTGGCAGCTGAGCAGCCCGGTCTCAGAGGCTGTGAATGAACTCTGGAAACGCTGCAATATTCGCCTTTCCTGCTAATCCTGCTAATGCACTCACAATCTATTTGACAGGCTGCCCATCACATCCCCTCTGTCAGGGCGAGCAGCCTTCCGAGGTGGCTGTGACAAGGGGATTACTCAAAGGACGCCCTGGAGGACAGACGGGCCCCCCCTCCATTGCATTCTGACCAGCTTTGTAGATAGGCCGCATACCACAGAGGGCACCGGCCAGAAGTGTGTCTTCAGTAGGGACCCCATGGCACAGAGGTACCAGAGAGAGATGTTCACCAACCCAGAGGGGTGTGTTCCTGACAGCTGTGTCATTCCTCGGGTCTCATCATGGGGAGAGAAAACAAGGCAAGGGGACGGGAAAACTCACAAGGCTGAGGTTTCTGGAGCACTCCTTAACAGAAGTGCTCCCCTCCCCTCCAGAGACCCCAGGTGCTATAGCAAACCAGAAAAAGTTCTGGCCTCTGGGGTTGAGTCAGAGCCCCCCCTTGCCCTCCTGCTCCTTCCCTGCTGGGCTCCTCAGTGAGTGGTTGACACTCCATAAAAGCCACATTCACAACTTCGTCTTCATTAAATTAGCAGGATTGCTTTATTTGCCTTCTACATTTTCTGTGGGTTCATTTTCAATGTTTCATTTTACATGCAAGGTAAAGGGAAAATGAAACGTACAGCCTTCGTGCTAGCAGATTATAATTGTTTGGGGGGTGGGGGGGAAATGGCAATATAGGATTTGTCCCAGAGCAAGGCCGCTATTCCTTTTTCTGAAAAAGTCCCCTCTAACCAGCCCCACTCACGCTGGCTGGAGCCAGGCACACGCAGCAGTAGACAGTTCCTTCCGCTCCACTTTACATACATTTCTCATTCGCAGCCCAAGTGACCAGAAGGAGACTTGCTTGCCCCAGAAACACAGTTAACTAGTTACCTTCTTTTCCCCACTTCCCATGACGTTTTCCTCGTTCCTGTAATTGGGCCAAGGCTGTTCTCTGGGTTGCAGATTAGCTAGGAATAGCTCCTCAGGCTCAGGTGTCACAAAAGACACTGGGACCAGCAGAACTGGCACATGTCCTCAAGGAGCCTGCAATCTGTCAGTAAACAGACAATGTAATAATTAAACGTGTAATGATTGAGGTTTCTGTAGAAGCACATGGGAGAGATGCTCGGACCAGACTGTGAGGGTGAGAGAGTCCGAAGCCATCTCCCAAGAGTCTGCTCTGGGTGACCTTACTCTGACAGCCTTCCCCAGCTGGGGTTCATTGGCACCGCGACAGCAAGACGAACCTCTGAAGGGCAGTGGAAAAGCTCAGCCACGTCACATCAGGAGAGCACCCAGAAACCCCTGCGGCTTCACTCTCCATGCTGCCCTCATCCCTGACGTGCCCCGTTGAGGTGCTCCCACCTAATTCGGGCTCACAAGCTGATACTCTAGCTAGTGACATGAACTTCTTACACTCGTCTTACACTCCCAAAGGAGCTGCACCCTCTCTGATGGAAGAGGCACAAGAGCCCTAGTGCAGGCAGGGTCAGCCACACGCCCCTGCTCCCCTACTCCCAGAAGGGGCTCCATCCTGAATGACCTGACTCGGTAGGTCATAGGTCGCGCCACGGAGCAGGAGAAGGCCTCTGCCTTGCTGTGCTTAGAGGTCAAGGCTAGCACTCCAGACTTCATCATCCGGGACCTGCGCTCAGCACACCTTGGGAGGCCCAAAGCTTTCTTAGCCCACCTGACTTAGCCGCTCCCTCCCTCCCCAGGAGTTCAAGCCCCTCACTCCTTATCCTTCTGGGCAGAGCCTCCCCTTGGCGCTCCCAGTTACAGGGAGGCAATAACGGGCCCTGTGAGTCAGAGACTTGGGAGTCGGAAGAATCTGGATTTGAAGGCTGTTTCTACGACACACTTTGTCACCTTGTGTAAATGTATACTTCTGAGCCTCCATTCCTCAACTGAAAAAAAAATGAGAATCACATCCATGGATGTCGATCTCTTGGTACAGTGTTTTGTATCTGGTTAGGAATCAATAAATGGTAGCGTATAGAATATCTATAGAGTATCTCCTCCTAGATCTGCATTCTAAACATCAGCTCTCACTGAGGAATGAAGGGTTCTCATGAGACAGAGGGATTCCAGGCCCCTGGGGAGCAGGTAAGGAGAGCAGGTGGGAGGTTGTTTGTTTTCTAAAGGAGGGAGACTCCCATAGGTGTCTCTGAAATCACCCTGCCAATAGGAGTACTTTCAAGCAAAGCAAATTCTGTTCCGGACCTGGAGGCGTGCCTCCCAGGCCAGAGGGGAGCGTGCCCTGAGGGCCCTGTGAGGCACAAAGCCAGCTTTGCACCCACCTTTCTGGCTGCACATTTATGTGGGGGTTTTCTGGGCACCTCAAAGGGCCTGGTGCCAACCAAGCAGGCTGAGGACAATCACTCCATTGTGGAAAACAATGACACCAACAAGCTGGAAAGGGCAGAATGCATTTCACCTGGTTTCCTCAGAGGCGAGGCTCACAGATCCTAACTGAGGCCCACACTCCATGCCCTCCTGGCTCATACCTACTGCACCGCTCACAGTGATTTATATGACAGGGAAGGAAACCAATATTAGACATACAAGGAAAACTCTGAACATCGCTTTACATTCGTCCTGCCAGCCAAAAGTGTGTTTTGCAGCCAATTGTGAAATGACCTTAACATCCCATCCACAGCTGAAGTCCATGTAATACCTAGCTTTGGCTCACTCCCTAATTTCAGATTGTGAAGACTATGAATAGAAGATAAAATCTGCAGGGAGTCTTTGTTAGCTCCTTGCCACATCTAAGAACCAGTCCAAAGATGGAGGGATAGACCCTGCTCACCATGGGAGTGAGCAGGGAGGGTTTCTTGTCTCCTACAGATGGCCTTACACAGGAATTCCCATTTTAACACAGCAAAATGATTGGTGTGGTCTATCCACCGAGCCCCCTCCCCCTGAAATTTGAAATGAGTTTGCCGTAATTGGTTCTCTAGAAATAAATATTTACAGTTCAAGCCTTTGTGTTCATTATTTCAAATTTTGTGTTTTTAGAATCGTTCTTACTTTGAGAGCAGTTGGTTTGCTTTGATTGTGCTTCTGGGACCAATCAGAATATCCAAATGCTTCCGCATATTTCCTAAACATGAGATTGATTTTCTAATTACAGCTATTTCGATCCCATGTATGTCTGCTACATAGGGCTGTAAACCATGCTCAGGGCTTCTACGGGTAACATAACGAGCTGCCTGATGACTAAAGAATCAGCGCATTCCAAGGAGAAACACAAATCTGGTTCTCACTCTGAACAAAAAGGAAGGTAGCCAACCCTGTCCATGAAGCCTGAAAACCTTTTTTACAGCTATCTCAGGCAGTTTGTTATGCTCTTTATTCTAAGACATTTCTTTTTTTTTTATTTTTTTTATTTTATTAAATTTATTGGGGTGACAATTGTTAGTAAAATTACATAGATTTCAGGTGTACAATTCTGTATTACATTTCTGAGACCAAAAGCAGCTGAAAAGCTGGGAGTCTTTGCAGACACTTTTTAAAGACTAAATAAAAAGCGGTGGACAGTCTTTAGCAAGTTTATTTACATTTATGGCACAAATTTAAATTTTTAATTTAAAAAGCTGTAGAAGTTAGAAGAGATAAGAATTTTTAGTCTAATTGGCAGGTAAAGAAATTGAGACCCTGAGATGCTACAGGTCTTGATGAAGGTGACCCAGCAAAGTTTAGCAATAAAACCTGTGCTGAGACAAATGTCTTCTGCTTCCTAGTTCCTTTTACCCAGGTTGTTTACTTAAGTCTGAAGTAAATGCTATGTTGTAAAGTACATATCTGGAAAAAGCAAGAACTGTTCCTCTCAATTTGTATGATGTCCATATTTAGCCTATATTCCAGCACCAGTCTAGGTCATAATAAATAATATTAACTGAAGAGAAGTTTTTGCTTTAATAGTTATTTCTCTTCCTGACCAAAGCAGCACTAAGGAATCTATAAGGTACAATTTTAGAAGAGAAAAAAAAAAAATCCTATCCCTTTAGGAAATACTTTGACAGTGAAGGAAACGAACCTAATATTTTATGAAATTTTGGATAGATTCCTGAAATTCCATTGCCAAAAATTTAATGAGGCTTAAAATTCTATGGACAAATTTATATTAAAAATTATAATCTGAAAACCAGACAAGGGAATAGGGTGAAAAAGAAAACCATGCACCCAGCCACCAGATACATCCAATTTTTTGCTTTTCATAAACAAAATAATAAGACTCAATGTTACTGGGTCAAAACTCAAGAGGTTACAGCTAGTCTAAAAATATCAGCTGTTCTTTTTTATCCACAGGGACCCTACATACCAACTTCTGAGAGTAGATAAAAGTTTTGTAACTTTATAGTAAAAGACCACTGCAGAACATTTTATGTCAAAACATAAAGTGACAATTTTGCACTATGAAATTCAAACCACCAGAGTACATTAGAGTGGCAACCCAGGATCACCTTAGAATAATAAGAGAAGTGATCCCAGGAAGTGGGAATTTGTGAAGAAATCTGTCACACAGTGCATATTTCTGTAAGGTCAATACTGATTCACTTACACAACAAGACAGAGATTCCATAAGCCATGGATTACCAATCAGCAAAGACCGAATGGAGAGGCTGGACTTCTGTCTTTGTCTGGCTTTTGAAAGCTGCGCCTCTCTGCCCTACCAGGTGTATCTAAGAAGACTGAGTAGGGAGCCAAACTTGTACCTTCACCCGGGGTAACAAGGCCATCCATCCACCCGCCAGTAAAAGCTGTATAGGAGCAACAAAAAGGGACCTCTCCCTGTCCCAGGCCTGCGAGGTGTCAGTGGAGGCCTAGTGGGAAGCCTGAATTCTCACCTCCACCAAGTAGTACTGCAGAACTCCTCTCCTCCCAGGGTGCTCAGGGAGGTGAAGTGGGGAGCCTGGACCTTCAGCCCCACATGGCAGTAGCAAAGCAGCACCTCCTTCTTCCTCGACCACAACAGCAAGTCAGAGGAGACGTCCTTAAACAGATTTAAATAAGATCCAGTCTCATAATACCAAAAATTTCAAAGGTACTAGTGGAAATCATATGTCAGACCAAGGACTGGGAAAATCTTAACTTGAAAGAGAAAAGACAATGAACAGACATCAACATCAAAATAACACGGATGTTGGAATTTTCAACAAGAATTTTAAAGCAGCCATCAAAAAAGTGTTTCAATACCAATTAGGAAAACTTGAACAACCAAAAGTAGAAAATCTCAGCAAGGAAAATGGAATATATGAAGAAAAGCCATATGGAAATATTAGAATTTTAAAAATACAATCAATGAAATTTTTAAATATCTCAACAGCAGAATAGAGGGGACATAGGAAAGAATCAGTGAACTGGAGGATAGAACAATAGAAATTACCTGAACTGAACAATAGAGAGAAAACAAACTGAAAAAATATAAATGAACAGAACCTCAAAAACTTGTGGGACTATAACAAAAGTTATAATATTTATGTCACTGGAGTCAAAAACTATAGGAGAGGGTGGGAAAACATATTTGGAAAAATTACAGCTGAACTTTTGTAAAATATGGAAAACAAATAATGGCAGAAAATTTTTCAATTATGGAAGAAATAAACCTATAAACCTATGGAAATCTATAAACCTATAGATTTAAAAATCTGAGAAAATCCCTAAAAGGGTAAACCCAAAGAAATCAATACCAAGAATCATCATAATCAAATCTTTGAAAATTAAAGAATTAAAGACAAAGAAAATGTCTTGATAGAAACAAGAGAAATCACAACGTACATGTAGAGGGAGAACAATTCAAATGACAGCAGATTTCTCATAAGAAACCATGGAAGTCAAAGGAAATAACATTTTTCAAGTGCTGAAAAGAAAGAACTGTCAACCCAAAATTCTGTACCTGGTGAAATTATCCTTCAGAAATGAAGGAGAAATAAAGACATTCCCAGATGAAGGAAAATTAAGAGAATTTTTCACCACCAGACCTACCCTAAAATAATGACTATTTTAAAAAGTTCTCCAAACAGAAAGGAAATGATAAAAGAAACTTGGAACATGAGGAAAGAAAGAATAATGGGAAAAGATGGGTCTTATGATACATAGATCCCTGTAACAGTTAACGATTCTTCTAGCTGCCCTACCCATGTTAGAGTGTCTCTGCTCATTATTTCAGGGCTGGCATCTCTCCACTGACAAAGCCATGCAGACTGTTCCTGATAGCTTAAGCACCACACCTGCACCAGTTCTTGGCCTCCTGCAGACCTACAGCTGTGTATGCTGTGAAATACTGAAGATCTCAACTTGAACTGCACAAAGATGCTCGACTCTTGACCCAGGTTAATAGGACATAAACCAACCTCCTAAGTAGATTTCATTATTTAAGGCAAGGCCCAAATTCTCTGGGAGCTCACATTCCCTCTCTGGTCCTTTGAGAGGTAAAAGATCTAACCATTCCTTCCCCAACTCCTCTAGCTTTCTTCCATGTCCTGGGTTAAGTTCCTCATCCCATGCCACCATCTACCTATAGGCTCCAAGTTGGACCCAACTCCTGCGAATCACAAAAAGCAATCCATCCTTGCTACTGTCACGACAAAACTTATATCACTAGCAAGGGAGTTCAATCAAACCAAACATTGAAAATAAATTGTTTTATACCTCCCCAGAGATGGTTGAGCTGCTAAGAGCCAGCTCAGTGTTTGGAAAAGAGAAACAAAACTCTCAACCCATTCATCCATCCATCCTACTTTTCTGGATTAGTCCTTCTATATCATTATCACTGGAACTGGAACAAGCATTGGCCAGGAAAAATGGCCAAGAATGTCAGCAGATAGCCAGGGCTGGGGTAGCTGGCTTGAGAGGAACATTCCTGCAATGTATCCATGTAATAGCACTGTTGGAGCTGTTTTTCTTTAGACTAGGACACCCTAGCGAAAGTCAAAGAAAGCACAATTCAAAGGAGATTATAGTAGGGAGATCCTTCTCTCTTCGGGCTGGTGTTTGCAGAATGAACCCCCACCCCCACCTCTGCAGTGGGGGTTGGGGGGACTAACATAAGGCCTCTGCTCCTGCTGCACACCTGCACCAGGTTGTTTTTGATTTTTTCTCCCTAGACATATGGCACAAAGGAGTAGTAAGTAAAGCACTTACATTTTGTCACCCGATTTCCTCTCTCAACCAAACATAATAATTTGTGAACGGATTAATCCGTCCAAAGGGAGTTTTTTAAAAAAGGCTTCTTTCAAGTTTTCCCAGAGGTTTCAAGAAGACCACCAGTCCAGGTGATACCCTGCTCCCATCCATTTCAAGATCCCTGGGTTATGTTAAAGGGAAGGTGAGGGGGAAGATTCTCCTAGGAATAAGGCTGTTTGGGAGCCAGGCGATTTCAGGATGCTGAGCGAGCATTTCTAATAATACTTTTTACGTGTCGCTTCATAAATGCCAAGGTTGTTCCGCAACACATTAGGGCGCAGTTTTTGGTTAAAGTAGTGAATGTGACTGAGAAAATATGTATGACTTTGACCTCTACATCAACTGAATGAGGTAGGTGGGAAGAGTATTATCCCCATCCCTGGAAGAAAACTGAGGCTCAGAAAAGCGCAGACTTGCCCAAAGCTTGTTACGTGGCAGGAAAAGCTAAAACGGGGTCTTCTGGGCCCTCCCCTCAAAGGAAACACCGCTTCTAATTCTTCCTCTGCCGCTGACATGAGGTTTGACCCCTACCTACTACTTCACGTCCGTAGTGAATTTTTCATCTGGAACATGTGCAAACTGGGCCCAATATCAGACTGACTCTAGCCGGGGCCCAGAAAACCGGGCTGAACCGGCGGGCGGTGTGGACGACCAAGCCCCGTGCCTGTAAGAGCTCCGCCCGCTGGGGGCGGAGACCTCGGCCTCGGAGACCCGGCCTGAAAACACGCGGGCCGCACTGGCCTTTCTAACCTAAGGCAGGGCCGACCGCACACCCCTGCCAGCTCCAATTCCAGGGAGCTCCGTCAGGCCACGGCTGCGCTGGATTTAAGATGGTATAGGGTCGCCAACCCTCATTAACCCAGAGCTGCCCTCTTCCTCGTCCTCATCTTTAGTGCTCACATACGCCGATGGCTGCATGCGCCCGCCGAGCCAGTGTTACCCTGAGTTTGTGACCCCTGAGAGCCGGACACAGAAATCGGCGGGCTCCGGGACACCGCCGCGGAACCGTGCGCTCCAGCGCCCGCTCCTCTGGGCCGGGAGTTCCTTCTGCGCCTGCGTGCGGAGCTTGCGCAGTGGGCGGGAAGGCTCCGGGTCTAGCAGGGCCAGGTGGGCGGGGAGAGTGTTCCCAGGCAGCTGATGCCCTAAAAGCCTGCGGGCAGGGACATCGGTCTCAGCCTCTAGATTCCGGAGGGCGACGCTGCCGGGCATCCTCCCTCACTCCGGGCTACTGCCAACGCTTCGGGTCTGCGGATCCTGTCCGTGGAAACAGGACATAGAGTCTTGGCGCCTCTATGGAGAGGATTCGAGGGGCGGGGCCGGGAAATGTGGGAGCCGTGGTGTCACTTCTCCAGATGGGGCCCTTCTGTGACTTCATAGAACTACATAAATGAGGAACTGCTGTAGACACAGCCAATCTCTGACTCTTGCCAGAGGCCTGTGTAACGTCACTGTGCCCGCGGGAGGATGTCGTGACGTCACAACGCCATGGTGCTCTGGGAAGTGGGATGGGACGCCTTTGAGCCAAGTCCCGGAACACGAAGATTCCGTCCGGGGAGGAGGTGTTTTATGTATATCACAGCTCCCACGGTCTCCGAGCTAAGATGTCTGTCCTCAAGGAGCCCTAGACCATCCCACTGCTTTCTCCCTCCTCCTCCCCAAGGTCCTATTCCAGCGTTAAATCCCTCGTCAACGAGGGGCGCAGGAAAACGTCGCTTCGTGCCCCCCAAACCCCTAGCTACATTGCGGAAGCAGAGGTGGCACCTGAACCTTTTCCTCCTAAGGCGAAGCCCCTGCGGGCGGTTCTTTCCCCGGGGCGCTCCTGCTCTCCGCCCCGAGCGGGCAGCCGGAAGCTCCAGGCTGCACTGGGGGTCTCTCGCGCCTTCTGTCCAGCAGAGAAGTCCAGCCAGTAGCTCCTCTGCCCCCACATGAACCGCAGGTCTAGCCCCTTTAGGAAGGGCTCCGGCTGAACTCCCGCGGGCCAGCGCCATCAGCCTCCTTTGCTCCTAAAAACCCGCTCAACACAGAAGTGGGGGATTACTTTCTAAGGGGTGTAGTGGGGGAAAGGCAGCACCTACAGAGTGGGCAGGCAAGAAAACCCATCCAATTTTTCTGACCCTCCGACTGCCTTTTTCGTGCGACCAGATGAGCAGGAAAAGGCCCCCATCTGCTAGGCCCCCTATAAGCACGTCGGCCGGGAATGATAGCCTGTGTGGGGTCTGGTGGCCCGCGGCCCCCCTGCCCCTTCCACTTGCCATTGCTGCTTCCGCACAATCTATGAAAGCACTGTCAGGAGTGTAGACCATAGAGAGCTATGCTGAGAAGTGGTTTCTGGATCCACCAGGATGAGAAATCGTCGGCAGAGGAGGCCAAGGCAGAGGCATTGCAAGTGGGCAGGAGGCCTCTGGGCAGCACCCTGCCCCACTCCCTACCGCCCCCTAAAAAACTGCGCTGGAAATCCACTCTTCCAAGAATGCACATTTGATATTGAAAGTCTCTTGGTTCCAGTGCCTCAGGGTGGATGGGTGGGGATTCCTAGCACCAGAAGTGCGGTGGGCCAGCAAGGAAAAACCTCCCCTCATTTCAGTCTTAGGATCTTTGAGGCCTTGGAAAACCGAGCTATATGTCCGGAGGGAGTGGGAGGTGGAGGAATGTGAGGGAGGAGGGGGCAACAGCAGTAGTCAATCCCCGTGAAAGATGGAACCCCAGAAAGAGCAACGGCGCGGGGCGGGTCTCTATCTCTGGCCCTCAGAGGTGCCCAAAGCTCTCCATAGGGACTCTGTGTGTGTGTGTGTGTGTGTGTGTGTGTGTGTGTGTGTGTGTGTGTGTACCCACGCACTCTCCTCGTTTTGGAGCAACCACGTTCCGAAACCTCACAGGACTAGTAAAGGAAACGAGGTGGCTCCGGCCGTCAGCCTTATGACAAGCCATGGCCAAGGGCAGGCAGTACCACGGCCTGCGCTGACTGGCCCCAAGCTATCGAAGCCCAAACCCACTGACTAACCCTCCGTCCATGCACTCGGAGGTCACAGTTCTCTGGGACCCGGGCTCCATTCTCTCCTGGAGCGCGTCCTTATGGACTGCGGTAGAAGAGGGATTGCTGTCTCGCCTGATTAGCCTAGATCCTACAGGCCGATGCAGACCTGGCAGTGCCTTGCCCCGTCATTCGCAGTGGGCCTTGGGATCAGTCAAGGAGATCTAGATGAGTGGCCGACAGGGGCTTCAGCGGAGATACTCGGGGTTATGGGCCGGACACTGTGAGATGCCCTCAGTCGCTGGCCAGTTCTCCATGCCTGTCCAGCAGGGGGCAGCGCGGTTCCGAACACTGAGGACAGGGCTCATCCGCGCTGGCCCAGCTGAGGCCACAGGGACAAGTTGGGTTCCGGAACCGCAGTTCTAGCCCGCACAGCGCCAGGAGGCGATCCCAGAGGCAGGGTTCGCGCAGTGGAAAGCTAGAGCGTTTTAACTCCGACAGCCCCGGCCCGCTTTCTCAGGCCACCGGACCCTACCTGAGGCTGGGCTTTGGGGTCCCTGTTGTTGCTGGGAAGCTCGGCCCGGCTGAGCGCTGGGCACCGAAGCCGGGGAGGCTGCGCTCAGTCTGGGAAAGGCCGCGGGCGTCCCCGCCTACGCCGCCCCGCGGTCAGGGAGCTGGAGCTAGGGGAGCCCCGCCCCGTTCCAGCAGGGGAGCCCCCGACGGCCTGGCCTCTAATTGTGGGAAAACTAGACGCCCCGGGGAAGGTTCAACTTGAGGAGGGAGGACTCAGATTTCTCCTAAACTTCCCGGGCCTCCCAGGGCGCCCGCCCCCGCCATTCCAGACAAGGCTTGAAAACTGTAGGAAATCTTCGCGGGCGTGGAGCAGTGCTGCGGGCAGTGGACAAGTCCCCATCCTGAGAATTCTTTCTGGGGAATCCTAAGGGAGGATGGGATATAGTTCTGGGGCTTTGGGGAGGCAGAGGTGATTAGGTATTTGCAGCCGGGTATTGGGGTCCCGAGGGACTAGTCTGAGGCTGTCTGTGAGGGTGCGTCCTTCCCACCCCGAAGCGTAACCAAGACGCCGGGGGGGGGCTATAGTTGGGGAGGTAGGTGATATTCTGTTCTCTTTAAAGACCCTAAGCGACACTGGCATCCGGAGATGTTGGGATTTCTCATGACCGCTCTACCCACCCGAGGCTCGGCTTCTTTGTAAACTGGAAGCCCTTTGGAGGCGAGGAGTGGGAAGATTGAGACCCTAAGACCGAAGTGGAAGAGAAAAGTCACAAAACAAATATGGAGTCCGAGGTAGACCAACACCAGGAGAAAGGGCTTTCTCCACCTATCCCAACCCTATCACCCCAATAAGGCGGAGGTTCGGGAGTGCGACAGACTGGAGTCAGCAGAGAAAACCTGCTCCTCTCAAAGAAAGGAGCCGCCCAGTTTCCTACGTTTGGGAGGGAAATTACCCATCTTGCAATGCCTGTAAAATAACCGTTTATTTCATATTTTAAAAAACTCCAGTGATAAATGTCCGTTACCGATGGTCAGCATAAAGTGCCAATCGCAATACAACGCCCTGCTCCTAGCCGGCTGCTCGTTCACGGTGACAGGCGACGGAGCGGGGGGCCGGAGGCCGGGCCCCCTCCAGCCTCAGGGCCCGCGGCCCCCGCCCCGCCGACCGAGTCGGGGAGCCCACGGCCGGCTGCGCGACCGGAGCTGGGAGCCGGAGCTGCCGAGCCCCGCACTCGGTCCCGGGGCCGGGTGGCTGAAGCAGATACAAGGGATTACACTTTTGCAGGCTCCCGCGGGTGGAGATGGGCGGGAGGAGGGGCTGGAAGCTGTGAGCTCAGAACTTCTTTTCCTCTCCCCACTCTCTCCGCAGTCAGAGTTACAAGCTTATATGGTCAAAGAAAAAAAAATAATAAAGAGGACGTATAAAATAACAATAGAAAAAGTAATACTTCTGGGAGAGGCGCCGCTGCGACTCCTCGGAGCTTTCGTTCTTTTTTTTTTCTTTTTTAAATGCAGTTTCCCTTCCGCCACGTGAGTACCGCCTTTTGGCCAAGAGTTTAGCCGCGTCCTGGGGGAACCGCCCGGGCGGCCCGGGTCACAGCTCCGGGTGGGGCTCTGGAGTTCCGCGTGCGTCCGGGACCCAGGGGACATTGTTTGGGACGGGGGAAAGTCCGGGAGCCCCTCCCGCTGCCCGCTAGAGTCGCCTTCCGGCTTCTGATCCCTCTGGAGGAGGGAACGGCGCGACCCAGGGTCCCGGTGACCTGCAGGCTCTATTTAGCATTTGATCTTGGAGGTTTTGAGCTCCTTCACCTGTGAGTGTAGTGTCTTGTGGACAGCGAGAGTCCTGGACTGGCAGAATCCTTTCCCGCACTCTTGACACTTGAAAGGCTTTTCTTTGGAGTGAATATATCTGAAGGCAAAAACAGAGAATTAATCCTTGCAAAATGATGCAGAGTTATAACAGTTGCCCAAGATCCCCTACTCAGGAGGGGCCAGCACGGTGCTTGCCCTCAAAAGAAAGGGTTTTGTGGGGTACCTAGTGTGGAGCAGGCAAAATGCCAAATTTGTGGATGGCTAGGTAGGTGAAGGAGGAGCTTGGGCGATCTCTGATCTATAAATCTCTGCTCCAACCATCTGCCTTCCTCGGGAGGGGCCAGCACGGCCTTTTTTTAAGGCCTGGGTCAACACTGACGGGGAATTAGGGGACATGGGGTAGGGCAATTTGCTGGAGCTGCACTGTCCAGGATGGTACCACTAACCACCTGCGGTTAAAATTAAATACAACTAAAAAGTGAGTTTGTCAATCACACTCCTTTCACATTTCAAGTGCTGAATGTATCACGTGTCACTCCCCATCATCGCAGAAACTTCTATTGGACAGTGCTGAGGATGGAGGAAGGGGTGCGGAAGCTAGGCGTGCTCCTGTGGAGTTCATGGAGACCTGACTTAGTCTTAGGTCCTATTCATCCCTTGTTCTCTCCACCTATGCTCCAAGATCTCATCCCGGAGCATTATATGGTTTCCTTCTCGATTTTAGGGAATTTCCGGAAGCTGGGGAGGCTTGGAGCTGATAGGGGGTCTCAGGGACTTCCTTACTAGGGAGGAGGATGGTGAGGACAGAAGCAGACTGCCAACTCCTTCTAGGGCCACCTGCAGTGCCGCACCTGTGGTCTCGTAGGTGGTCTTGCCTCCGGAAGGCTTTGTGGCAGATGTCACAGGTGTAGGGCCGCTCGTCGGTGTGCGTCCGCTCATGGATAAGTAGGTTGTAGGACTTTGTGAAGTGGCGGCCACAGAACTTGCAGACGAACTCCTTCTTGGTCTTGGAAGGTAGGCGTCCTCTCGTGGGTTTCTTTTCTGGGGATAGCTTGGTCACATCCAGGAGGGCTCCCAGTCCACCAGCTGGGGAGCCGGGGCCCTCCCCCCGACCAAGCTTGGACGGATCTTCTTGCGTGGCGGCCAAGGCCAGGTTGGCAAAATCAAAGCGTGGCTTGGTCTTGAGAGCTGCTGGGCCGCTGCCCCCAGCGGTGATCTCGGGCTTGGGCTGAATGACATGGGGGAACCAGGGAAAGGCAGGCAGCTGGAAGCGCGCGTCCACTAGGTTGGACATGGCTCCCGGCACTTTGGAGAAAGAGGATCGTGGCAAGTGCATGGCCGGGTAGCCCAGCGTCCACTGGTGCAGGTGCACAGCGTGCAGCGCACTGAAACCATACAGGTTGGGCAGGTGGTCCGAGGGCACCGTGGGCAGGCCGTTCACTGCCTGAAGGAAGGAGTAGTTGGTGAGCTGCAGGGATGGATGGATGGGCACTGGTGCTGGCAAGGTTTTGCTGCCCATTGTGGTAGTTGTGGGTTCTCAATCTGGATCTGTGAAGAAACGAAGGGAATGTGGAGAGGAAAACAGAAGTTCAGGGGAGATCATCCTTCTGAATTCCAGCCCAGCCACACCCTTTCTGTCCCCCAGGGCAGGACTTGGGAGCCCTAAGACACCACTGCGGGAATACAACGACCTCAAAGAAAAGACAGGAACCCTCCTCTCTGACCTGAGGGCTTCCTCCAAGTGGTCTCTGGCAGATACAGAAACCAGCCAGTAACTAAATCCAATGCAATGCAACCAACTTAAATGACAGACTATGGTGTACTTAACACAGAAAGGCAGAAGCACAGGGAAACTTTCATCCATGTAAGCCTGAGTCAACACAGAATTACACTCTCCTGCAAAGATAACAGGAACTCAGAAGCACACTTACATCTTCATCAGCAGAGAAACAAACACAGAAATGCACATTGACAGATTCACACATTCTGAAGCGGAGTTGATAACAGGGTGCAAAGATAAAGTGGGAAATCCAGTGCTCTACTACATAACAAAGGGAACAATACACACACATATATTTACATGGGGTCACATAGCACCCACGAAGAGCCTCACAGACAGACAGTACACAAACTCACACAAATCCGCTCCTAGCTCCTGGCATTAAGATCTACTACCTGACCTTCCACTTGGCCTCTAGAAGCCTGTCATCTTTCTCCTCAACTTTGACCACAGATTTGCTTTTCTGCCTCACTACTAATGAGCCCTATTGACACTGCCTTCTCTGCAGCTGCTTGTGGACTGACTTGCTACCATAGTGCTTGGGGATCACCTTGTTTCAGCAAGGACACTGACACCCCTGTTCCTTAACTCAGTGAAACATCTGCAGTTGCATGCAAGGGGGCTTCGGTACCCTCCATGCCCCATACAAAAGGGGGCAGGGTCTTTGGGCTCTCAGGGTGTGTGTGTGTGTGTGTGTGTGTGTGTGTGTGTGTGTGTGGTGAGCCTTGGGCAGGTGGGTATGCCTATAGGTGAGAAAGAGCACTGAGGCCGCCTCAGCTGCTATGATCTAGGCATCCTCCAACTGCAAGGCCAGTGAGCTTAAGCAAGGCTGGAGGGAAGCTGTGCTGAAGTGACCAACAGGCTGTCATCTCTTGGCCTTCTTGGTCAGTCTCCAGCCTCCATGGACAGGTCTGTGCTCTGCAGGGAAGCCTTTATCTCTGTCCCTCCAGACACTTAGGTCTGTCTAGTGGAGGCAAAACAAACGGAGAATGAACGCGGAAAGTACACAGGGGCTTTGGGCTACGTAAGTGCTGAACTCCCTCTTCTCTAGGCTCTGAACTGAGGGCTACTCAAAAAGTCATTGTGGGAGTAGGGTGCTTGGGACACCCTGCTCCTTTGCCCCTCTCAATCCTCTGCCGCCTACTTCTTCCTTTACCCCTTCTTCCGCCTCTTCTCTTCCTCAGATCTCTCCTCCAACCGGCAGTAAGTCCCCTTCGGTGGGATGTCAGGACACTGCGCTGCTCTCGTTCACACAACACACTGACACCTACACAGGCAGCTTCCCCAGCCTAGCTTACCCTCAGCCCAGGCCAGCAATGCTGTGGCCTAGACTCAGCTGCCTTTCCGTACAGCGAAGCCTTTAATGAGAGGAAAGTGTCGCACTCGTTGTCGCGAGGAGTGAGCACAATCTTGACCCAGGAACCCTTTCCCCTGGAGGTCACTCGCTGTGTGTAGGGCCATTCTGCTGGGGGTGGGGAGGAGGGCAAAACACCCAGAGCCGGCAAAGATTTGCTTGCGCCGGTTAAATTAGCAATCGAATGAAAACCTAGTCTGCCTGCAGCAATTAATTCAGCCGTAGGGTTGGGGGAGGCATGAATCTGTGGTGCTCGTGCCTCTGGAGCGTGAGCGCTGGCCGCGCGGGCAGAGCTAAGGCCTCCGCACCAATCTGCTCTGCTGCTAGGAGCACGGGTCGCGCCGAGGACAAACCAAGATCATCCTATAGGGCTGAGACACGGCGAAGCAAAATAGGAATTGGACCAGAAACAAAGCAGGGGCCGGTTGAGATTGGGGAGGTGGGAAGGAGGAAGAAGACTCGCCAACTTCAAAGGTCCGCCCGGACTTAGGCGAGGTGAGCGCTCTTTGATTTGCTCTCACCTCTTCTCCCTCTCCAGGCGCTGGAAATCAGATCCTTATCTCCGGCTCCCCAGGGCCCGCCGGGCGCCGCCGGGGCCTCCGCTCCCTTCTCTTGGTGCTTGGCCTACCCTCGGCCAGGCGAGCGGTGGTGGTGGTAGGACTCTGCACGCGGGCCCGAGCCCGCTCCGTGCCGGTGTGGGAGAACCCATCAGCCTGGCGTACTAAGCTGGCCTTTCCTCGCCTACCTGCTCCCAGGAGCGAAGACCTGGGGCTTGGTGGGAGGAGGGGGTGCGCTCGCAGCCACCACAGCTCTGGAGAGCCAACCTCTCCCGGCTATCTGCCGGATCTTGTTTTCCCCAACACTCAATTTATTTTCCTCAGCGGCGCAGCCAATTTCTTATTTTCTGCCGCATTCCGAGGCCAGGGCTCCTCAGACTCTCGCCAACGACTTTCCCGGGGACGAAATTCGTTCGAAACGTGGCTCTTTACACTAGTACCAAGAATGGGCCGAATGCACGATCCGGGTTCAAGCGGTCAGCTAAGAGAAAAACACAGCCTCACACTCGCTCACCGCCGGGAAGGATGAGCTCGGGTAGCCCTGACCCCGAAACCTCAGTGTGAACGCTTTAGGTATTTAAATACGAGAGGGAACACCTCTTCCCAAGCGAGGCAACCACTCTGCGAGGAGTTTGGGCCTCCGGACCTGGGAGGTGCGGCAAAGGGTCCCCACTATGCGCAGCAAATGCAGTTCGCGCTTGGAAGCCCGAGTCCCTCGCGCGGTGGAGCGCCATTCCCGGGTCTGCAGCCAGACCAATACCGGGCATTAATGAAGTGTGCCGAGTCTATTAAAGTGGTTTATTCGGGGCTAATTGAGCGTGAGCGAGTTAACTGCTTGCATTAATGAGGACGGAGCGAGCTCCACGAGCTTGTGCCTGGAGGAACCCAGCAGTAGCCTCAGAAAAACCATCCTTGACATCGAATCCCCAACACAAGTGACAGGCGACCGAACTCCAGGCGAAGAATTGACCAGCACAAGCTACTTCTGTTGAATTTCCCCAACGAACGAGATCGAACGAACCCTTTAGCTAGGCGGCCATCCCTCTGCATTTTAACGCCCTTTGCATCCTTAGCGATCTGCTCCCCAATCTTAATGAAACCGCAAGTACCTCCAGAAGCCTCAGATAGAACAACTACCCACTAATCTCCCCCCACCCTTACCCTCCCGTCCCTACCAACCCTCCTCTTTTCTAGGAGGCTGAAAACCTGGGGAACTAACTAGCCTTGCACGTGGTTTCTGTTCCCAAGGGTCAGCCCGCAGCTTAGACCCTGTGAAATTTACCAAATTGTGGCAACAAAGAAACCCTCGTAGCTACTTTACTCTCTGAGAGCTTACCCCGCTACTGCCCAGAGCTGCTGAAAAAGTACTGGATGTGGGTTTCCATCCTTCTTATCAGGGACATTTCTGGGGAGAAATTAGCTCAGGAGGCAACACCTCACCTCTTTCCCTCTCTCCTCTGGCTTCCACCTCTCCTGAAGGCTAGGTTAGGGGACAGTCAAAGGATCAAAGGAATCCTTCCCTTCCAAGCCCTAACCTGGAGACACCCGCGGCTCCACAGTGTTTCAGCTAATGTGCCGTGCGGGTCTCGAATTGGAAAGTAGTGCTCGCGCCCCTGCATGCACCCGGACAGTGGCGGGTTACCCTCCAGGCCTTGATCACACAGAGCAATCATCCCATAGAGAACACACCAAGTCAGCGCAAGTGCGAGGCGGGGTCAGTCTCCCGGCCCCGCGCTCCCTGGTCCAGCCCGCATCATACCTGAACGCAACTCTGCAAAAGATAAATTCGCATTAAAGCGCGACCCGGGAGGGGCATGCACCTGTCCCAGGCGCAGTCGGCTGCAGCCTTGGCCATCCATCCACTCTCTCTTCCTTCTTCATCAGCTAAGGTAGGTCACGCTGAGCTAGGCGCGCATCTCGGGAAAGTTTGTGCCCGCTGAAGTTGCTTCGGTTTCGTAGAGGGGGCCCACAGGCTGACTCCCTAAGTTTGTGGCACCTCGCCCCAGATTCCGCGGAGCCTGGCCCCCGAGTGGGGTGTGGGGAGCAGTAATGGAAGCCCGCCCTCTCATTCCCCGGAGGTCAGAGGCCGAGGACCCCGCGCGGGAAGTCCCTGAGCCAGACCCCCTCCCCCCCAACCACTCTGGGCTACAGCGGTTCTAACTTTCACAAAGGTCCTGCAGCTTTTCGTTTGGCAAGAGAAGTTTCCTTCTGGGACACTGATAGAGAAGGGACACTCGCCACGCTGTGACAGGGAGCCCGGGAGTCCTGCCTGCATTCCCCTGGTCGTGCCGGGGTTCCCAGGGTTGCAGTTACCTTGTTCCACGGCGGTCCCGGGGCTGAGCGCGTCTCTGAGGCTCCCTCTGCGGGGGACCCGGGAAGCCAGAGGCGCTGGATTCCACAGGCACCCCCGGAGCTCTAGAGTCCTGGCCCCTCTCCGGCTGCGGGGACTCCCAGCGCGCGACAGGCGGGAAGCGCTCAGCAGCCCCGGAGTCCTGCCCGCCCGGGATGGCGAACCTTGCTCGCGGCTCCCTGGTTGGGTCTGAACCCAGAGCGGCTGAGAACGTGCTGGGGAGAGACCGAGCTTGGACTCACTCATCCCTTTGCACCGAGCCGCCTACTTATTTTAATCCACCACCCTCCCTCCTCCTCCCTCCCTCCTCCCCTTGCCTCGGGATTCCACTCCTCCTCCCCCTGCCCCCCAACCGTTTTTTTGCCCTGCGCCTGCGCACTGAGAAAGAAAGTTTTGCTGACCCCGGCAGCCGACTTTGGCAGCTGCGCACGCTTAGCCCTGGCCTCCCAGGACTTGCGTCCCTAGCTCTTCAGTGCCGTGCGACCCCGTCTGTGCTGCTAGGCCCACCAGGGCACCCTTAGCGCGCTAAAAGAAACAGCCCCTAGCCGAAGAGAGGAGGGTCTCCTCGCGTTTCGATCCTGTTCCTGCGCGCCTAGGACACAGCCTGTGCGGAGTGGAGATGGGGTGGGTGGTGGGTGGGGGGCGATCGCACTGGGATCTGCGCGCCACAGCTTGGGCTCCTGTATACTTTGGCCCTGGCAGAGTCGCCTCTTCTCCCAGAATCTCTTCCTGGAGGCAACGGGCCCTGGGTGTGGAGCAGGTCCCGGACGTTCACGAGTACTCAGTGCGAGGGCGGTAACACACCCGCATGCCCATGGCTGACCCCAGACCCTGGGGTACGGAGTTTAGTAGAAAGATCAGAGGCAGAGGGTGGGGAAAGGAGGTAAAGAAAGTTATTTTCCTGGGACCCAGAACCTTCTGGGATTCCACCCTAATGAGCAGTTGCACCCTCTAATCACATATTCATTTGTTTTGGAAGGATGGATGGGAGTTTGGAGAGCCGCTCAGGCATGTGAGGCGAGCTGCAAAGTTCGTTGGCTCTGGAACCTCTAAGTCCAAGGAGCTGGTTCAGGTAGAATTCGGGACCTAAGAGGGGTCAGGGTCCTGGCTGCGAGAAATTGTCTTCACTGCCTTAGGGAGAGTGCCAGTACTAGCCACCTGACTGCTCAATTCTCCGCGCTGACCTTCAGCTGACCCCAGCCCCGACCCCTCCCTGCTACACCTCTGGAACACCCAGTCCAGAGTTCAGAAACGGACGCTGGTTGCAGGGGGTGCGGGGGTCGGTGGGGGGATGTTGGGTGAATCCACATGCACACACTGCACTCCTCGTTTGCACGGAGATTGCTGCTGAGTGGCCCTTCCTGGCATTAGTGGGTCTCCAACATATTAGCATATTGGAATTGTGTCTCTGGAGACGAGCTGCCACTATGTTGAGCTTTGGTTTACCTGTCCGCTCTGAGACGTTTCTTTAGGGTGCTGTTCCCAGACCTCGGCAAATGATAGTGGAAATGCCCCCAAAGGCGAAGTTGGAGGAGACCCTAGTCTTACCTGTAGGCCTTCAGAACAGAACCTGCCATCCAGCCCCTAGTAATTTTGCCTTGGGCAGGAGAAGGAGGAAGTCTTTGCACCAAGGGATTGCAACTCACCCCTGCTACAGGTTAATGCCGGAGCAGAGGGGCCCACATAAGTTTGCAGCTGGAATCCTAGCAGCTGCCAATAAGGAGCGACATTCTGGCCAAGATGAGGCCCCTTGGGAGCAGAAGGGAGCTGAGATCACCCCCTTCCTTGAGATTGCAAGGCAGCCAGTTCCAAGACCAAAGGAAGGCCTGGAGGGAAAGTCCAGCAGGGCATTTCTGGATTGTGCTGGCTTCCACCTGGAGCAGGGGAATTTGGGTGTACCAGTCTCAGGCTCTCCTGGGAGACAAAGCTCAGGTAACTTCCCTTACCAGCAGCAAAAGAATCCAAGAGACATCTCCACCATGGGGCACCTGACTGTCCAGACTGATTAAGAGATGTCCCCTAGGGAGAAGACATTCAGGCCAGATGGAGCCTCCTGGGGTATACAAATCCCATCTCCTGCTCAAAATTCCACACGAGGGAACTGTGCTTCCTTCACCTTTCCACTTGGCTTTTTCTTCTGTATCAGGGCCTGTGGCCAACATGCCTCAAGGATGTCTAGAAAACTGCAAGTAGTAGGATACCTAAAGAACTATTGGAAAGAGAGTCTTTAGGGATCCTAAAGAAAAGACCATGCAACCTGGTTATTTAATATGGTTCTTGCCAGATTATCTTGGAAAATTGATCCTGACTCAGGCCAAATCCTGGAACTTAGCTCGCGTGGGACAGGATGGGGAAGCAATGTTGGAGCTGGCCCCTCACTGGCCAGCATCTCAGGCTTTGCTTCCCAGAGGAGTCCTGGCTCCCTTGTCCGGAGCTGGTCATCGGGGTAGGTAGGACACTACAAGGTGAGCCTGTTTCTGACACCCGACTTTCACGTGGCTCCTCTTAGGTCTCCTGACAATGCAGAATCCCAGAAATCCTGGATAACGAAATTCAAGGTTTGCTAATTGTGAAAGAGTTCTCCATCCCAATCCAAGCTACCTAAGGGGTGACCCCAAAACCATGGCCTCAGTGTCCACTGGAGGCCAACCAGATTCTGGTTCCTGGGGTGGGCGGGAGGAAGCCAGGAAACTGAGAACCCCTCTGCGGCTCTATTTAAGAGGGAACAACAGTGGGGGAAACCTCCCCCACCTATTTAAGAGAAGTTAATCAGATGCTAAGCAAGGTCTAGATCGAAGGCAGCACAGCTCCTGGACCGCAGCTTGGATAGATTGAACAGGAGGGGACCCTGAACGCCTAAAGTCTACCAGAATAATTTTTAGTGAAGTCCTTTTGGTTTAGGATTCTCAAGGACGTCAGGTTTCGAATTTTATAAATGTCCTCCGTAACCCGGACCCAACAGTCCTATGGCCACGGAGCCCAGTGTAGGTGGCGAAACTTCTGTCTGGACGCCCATCTGATTCTTGAGCGGCCGGCGCACTCCGCCACACGCGGCTACAGCCACTACTGAAGCTGTGCCTGCGGGCTCCAGCCCACGACTAGATCTGGCGCAAACTCTGCCAGGCTCCTTTTAGCTCTCCTGCCCACCGCCTGCGGGGCGCAACGGTCGCGCCGGAGGGGTCCCAGCCTCGGCTAGGATGGAACAGCCGAGCAGCCGAACAGCCTTTGGGGAAGGGTCCTCACCAGGCCTCCGGTTACGCCTCCCCACCCCCAGTGAGGGTGATGTCCGGCAGCGAGCGATGCCCCGCGGGCGTGAGCCTCCCGGTCACTCACCACACTGCATCCAGTCCCAAAGCAAGCCCTCACTACGGCATTTTCCTGGGCACACTTTGGGTGGTGACAGCTTCTGCTGGTCTCCCCGCCCCAACCCCAGCCCCTCTACCGACTTCTGCTGGCTGGGAAGCAAAAGTGTCCCAGCCTGTCTTTGGAGTGAAAATTGAGCAGCTTCCAGAAAATTAACTAGAACGTGGCCTATATTTCTTTGGGGTCTTGTGGACTGAAAATGAACTCACCTCTCCTCACTCTCTAGTCACACAAAAATGACTTTTCTTTTTTTAAAAAAAGGAGTTTACTTAGCATTTGCAAGTTTTTACCTCCAACGCAAGCTTTCCTGCAACTGCATTGCGGACAATTGGGGGTCTGCTCATTAGAAACTCCCCCCCCCCTTAGGCATGTACAGAGGTTTCAAATAACCGGGAGATTTAGGTATCCCTCTGTAATCATTTAGATGATGGATTGTAATGGCTCAATAGTTCCTCTGGAACCATTACGATCAATCAGGTCAAAATCCAGCTTTGGGGAAAAGTTTTTAAGCACGGGAGGTAGGTAACACCATATGCACACGCACACTTGTGCAGATAACACTCTCTGATAACGTACAAGCAACTCCAGGGTCTTAGGAGAATAAATCCCAGGTAAACGCAAGAGCGGGTGTTTATTGTGACAGCGAGAGACAAGTTACAGTATCAAAACTGAAAGGGAAAGTGAACTGTTTTTCCAGGCAGTTCCCGTTTCGTAAGTTCTTTATGAGCACATAAGTATCTTGAAACTATTTGTCACCTTACTAAATGTAACCATACACACGTACACGCTCGCCTCTACGCTTGGTTTATAAGAACTGTATGAAGCACGAATATGCATGTCGGACTGCGTGAACTCTGGGCATACTATCATCGGTAAAATGAAATGTTAATGTCTTATGTCGTGAGGATCAAATGTAAAATGTGTGTAAAAGGAATTTTTACTTTTTGTACAAATATGACTTGTCAGAATTATTTTCGACACATAGCAGATCTGTGTTCTAAGATTATTGAACTTTACCTCTATCCAAAGGTGAAAATAAATGTGTTAGAAACGACGCAGTGTGTAATCAAATTGAGAACGATGAAGAAAAGTCATTTTAACTGAGTTGTGCATAGTTAGGGTGAAACTCTGCGGATAGAACCTTACCACATCCGCGGCATTCTGTTCTTGAAAGGGCTACATCGGCGGCAGTCAGCGCTGGAAAAATGAACGTTCGCGGTAATTAAACATTTCCAGACACTGGAGGGTTATTATCTGCACAGCGATTTCCGGCGAGAGGATTCTGGAGCAAGTCTGGCTGCGAAGTGTGATGGAGAAATTCGAGGACGCAATCCTAAAGAAAACGCGCCACCTGCTGGTGAGCAAGCGACATCTCCCGGTGCCCCTTCCTCGAAAAGTCTCAAATCCAGTTACCCTATTTCATTTTACCTGAGTGTTGTTTTTTTAAAAAAACTTCCTTTTCTAAGTTACGCAATTCGCCTTTACTTGTGTAAAACGACGCACACTCTTACCCTTCCAAAGAGCAAACAAAAAAGGAATTCCGTTTTGCCTTGGGGTTTCTGTTTTCCCTGCTCCAAACGAGATTTGTGAGTTTTTTCCTTTTTTTTTTTTTTTCTTTTTTAAACCCGATATTCTTAGCAACGATCTACCATCATTAGTTTCTGGTCCTGGGAATAAGAATGAGCCAGGATCTAATGTGAAACTTTCCTGCATTCTCTGAGCTGAATTGGAGCTGCCTTCCAGGTTTCTAACTCCCGAGGTGAAGGGACCAGGCTCTTGCGCGTACTCCCTCCCTCCCTCCCTCCCAGTTTTGCGCTAATCTGTACCTGGCCCCTCGACGGATTCCGATTTGGCTTTCTGAAGAACTGCAGGAATGGAGGGAGTTTTTCCCTCTGAATAGGTTTGCCTGAAACACGTGATACTTCCTACCCTCCTTTCTCCCAGGCCTTTAGATTTCAGGTCCTTTGCTGCTTGCTTTCCTCTAAGTCCCAACCCCGACCGACATTTTAGCTGGATGCTCTCTTCTCCTTGGCTTCCAAGCTGCATATTTTTAAATTTATTTTTTATGGAGATGTAATTCACCTATAACATTGTGTAAGTTCAAGGTGTACAACGAGCTAGTTTGATACATTTATGTATTGCAATATGATTACCGCCATAACGCAAACACCTTCACTTCTTATAAGCATAGTTTCTTTCTTCGTGGTGAGAGCACTAAACTTTAGTCTCCTCACAACCTTGAAGTTTTTGACACAGTTGTTGACTCTGATCACCCTGCTGTGCCTTAGAGCTCCAGGACTTACCTGCTTATCTGTTAGTTGCAAGTTTTACCCTTAACCAACATCTGCCCAATCTCCCCACCCCAGCTCCTGGCAACCACAATTTTACTCTCTGTTTTGATGGGTTGGGCAAAGCTGTATCTCTGATGTTCTCTTTCCCTTATTATCAAAGCTCTGGTTTTCTGGATAGGAACTGGAAGAGAGATGCCCTAGGAGTACACCTGTTATAACTGCTCTTTGTTCTGTCCTCTGCCTGCAGAAGACAACAGGGTATAGGAGATCCTCAGGAGTTTCAGCTGGGCTGCTCTCACAGGCCTCTATCCACCTTCTTTACAACACTGCTTGCAGGCACTCGGAAAGTGTAGAGCTGAAATTGCACAATTTCTAATAAGGAAGAAAACAGAGGCTGAGATTGCTTCCAGCCACAGTGTACTGACCAAGTGCCTGGGCAAAGTGTCATTTTTTCTCAGGTTTTCCAAGAGCAATGGTTAGCTCTTACACCAGTCTTTGGTGCAAAGGCCTGAGACACAGGCAGAGAAAAGCAGTGAGGGACCCAGGGAAAGACAGGCTCCATGTGCCCCTGGTCCAGGCTGGTAGAGGAAGCTCTGCTCACCAGACACCCATCACTCTCTTTGCTCCAGGAAGAGGTAGGGTCTCCTCGTTACTATCCTGAGCTTGCAAAGAAGGGTGGAAAGGGAAGGGGCCTGACATAGACATTCCTGAGGACCACTAAGGATCCCTAAGTGATGTGAGCTGCGAGGTACCTCACCTTGAGGCATGAATAATGATACTGACTGCCTACATGGAAGGAGATCAGGGGTGCCTGCATCTTTAGTTTATAGCAGGGGGGCTTCCTGAGTTCAGACTGTCACACTGAGGAAGTTCTGGGTCCCCAAAGTGGTGGCTCATCTCAGAAAGAAGCGACTGCCCCTGAGAACTTGGAAGACATCCTGATACGGCTCAGATATATGGTTTTCCTCCACCAGGTGCCACTGAAACCCAAGCCCTGACTTTGGGGAGGTGTGGGGCAGAGTGAGAGATTGGAATGGAGAATGTTCCATAATATTTGCCCCTTGGGCAAATCCAGGGTGACCCGCCCAGCCGGTGGAGGACCACCCCCTCTGCTAGAACAACCCTGCATTCTGATTTCTGCGAAGCTAGGCTCTGGAGAAGGAGTGGTATTTGTGGATCTGAGGCCCATCATAAAGCAATGGCATATTTGCACAGAGCAGGAAGCCACACTTCCTGTCTTGTCCACTGTAAGGGCCAAGCACCCTTCTGCCACGGTCCAGGCGGATGTGGTGTGTGCACTTAGACGCCAGCTCCTACCATAGCTCCCTTTATTCCCAGGTGACTCCAGGCAAATCTGTTTGCCCATCATGCCTCCAGTTCTGTACACAAGAACCTTTCCTCTGCGAAGCACTTGCTGAAACACTTTCAGCAAGTCCAAATTACGAAAAAGGGAAATATATTAGCATATGATTTTTCACTTCAAAACGACTAATGGTTGGGTTCTTTCAGTATATTTAGGTATTAGTTTGCATATCACATGTCAACAATAAGGAAATGAAGAGAAAACGTAAAACTAAAGTGTTAGTATTGATGTATTTCAGATAAAGAATTTCTAGAATTGTGACTTGATTTGCCAAAACATGTAGTCTGTACAAACACATCAGAAGATTTATCTAACAAAGGATAAGCCATGTATTGCCGTGGGGCTTGCTCTTTCTTAAATTTCTGAGAAGATAGCCAGCGGGCACTGCAAAAGGCCGCGAGGTCCCTAGGAATGGAAAATGCTGGGCTCTCAATGCACACGGCCCTGCACAGGCTGCAGCAGGAGGCCCAGCACAGAGCATTTCAGACTTCACCAACTTGGTGCAGGGCCGCCCCCTGAGGAAAGAAAGGGAGCACCAGACAGATATCACCCAGCTCAGCCTAACAGCTGGCCAGGCAGCCAGTTCTTGCTGCGGTGGTAACCAGGTGGTAACCAACCGTTCATGTGCTAATGGTTTAAGAAAAGGCACTTTTCAAAAGCCCTGGGCCACAGAGTCACTCTGAAAGTTTGTCACAATGCAGATTCTTAGGCCCCATCCTCAGAGTTTCTGATTATTTAGGAGCCTGCAGTGGGCCCTGCGTGTCTGTATGTTTTAAAAGCTCCATGGATCATTCTGAGTCCCATGGTCTTTTAGACACTGGCATATTGAACACCATTGGTAAAGTACAACTCTGCCCTGTGGTATTGGGTCTTGCTAAGGAGAACTCCGAGAACTGAAATGTGATCCAGAGTCAAAGCAATCGCTCTTGATTAAGGCATTTCATACACTTGAGCGGGTGCTTTCTTCTTTAGCTTCCCCTTTCCTTATCTGTAAGAGAAGAGGATTGTACCTGGTGATCACTTCCTAAACGTTACAATCCCACCGTGTGCTGTGGGTCTGGGAAAACATGCCCACAGAAGAAAAAGTCATTTCTGCAGGAGGGCTCCCTTGGGAAGCCAGAAGCCAGGGAGGGAACCAAGGAGCAAAGCTGCCCCCTAAAATCAGGTCAGACAGAGGCCAAGGGGGTGTGTAGCTTCAGGAAAGTGGAAATTAGCTTTGGCGTGTGGAAGCTGATCACATTTGGGGTAAATGGAGGGAAAAAAGGCCTCTAAAGTCACGGGTGGGCCTTTCTTCCATCCATGGTTTGTCCTATGTGTGTATCAGGAGCTGCTAGAAGGAAAGTGCTGTGGGCTAAATGAGGGGTCCTTGGTTTGCCGGTTCACCTTGCACAGAGGACTGACGGTTTCTCTTCACGTAGAAGCACTGTAGACAGCTGACAGAATAGACAGTAGGATAGCTGATTATTCCCCTGTGTCATATGGGGGTCAACACCTTAGGGGATGGACCATAGGTTTTTTTAATGCTTTTATTTTGACAGTACTTTCCAATTTTGTTGTGGTAAAAACTCACTTTCAAAGCTGTGTACACCTTTCCGAGTACTATCAAGTTTAGCCACTTGTCATATGTCTAGATCAGATAATGCACATATCCAAGAGCCTATATCGATTTACTTAAGTTAGGGACATACAGGGCCCCTGGTGTGATGGGAAGGATACTTTCCATCCTGAACACCATCAGAGTGACTTCCGTAAACAAGGAGCAAAGTCCACTGGGCAAACATGGGTCTGTCGTGGGGTGCCTCCAGGAGGAGGCTTCATTCCCGTTACCCCTGTTTTATGAACAGAGCAGTGAGGCTAGCGGCCTTGCTGTGGCCAGGCTGAGGCTCATGAGGGCAATCCTGGAAGCAAGCGGGATGAAGCCTCCAAGGGCATAGCTGGACACCGTGCTTCTCAGGCCTTCTCCTCTCCTGAGCTTGTGGGCCCTGCATGCTGCATAGGATCTGCCTGAATCCTCATGGCCAACTGAAGAGGTGGGCACAGTGAGGACTCTCACTTTCTGTCTAAGGAGATTTGGCTTAGAAATGCCACAGACCTTGTCCCACAGTCACCTAGCTGGGTAGGTCTGGAGTCAGGACTTAAACCCACATGCTTTTGATCCCAAAGCCCGAGTTCATAATGAAGGTCCCCTTGGTCCTCAAGTGTGGTCTGCTGGTGGCATCAGCATCACCTGGGAACTTGTTAGCAACACAGAAGCTCAGCTGTGCCTCAGACCTGCGGACGCTTAGTAAGGCCTGCGCTCCCAGATGTGTGCACCTGAGTGACCCCCAAGCCCAGCCTCTAGCCCTGCTCGGGGTATTTGCCCTGAACACAGGATTTCACCTCAGCTTCTAGACTAGAGAGAAAAAGCTGCTAGATGTACAAAGTCAAATCAAAGGCCCATAGACTAAAGCTTAGAAAAACTGTAACACCGAACCACAGGTACCCTATGGACCCACAAACCCTCCTTTGACACGAGAGTAAGCAGTGTGGGCTGGCTGGAAAACTGGCCTTTCCACGTGGTCACTTTCCTCTGTTGGCACCACAGGTTAGGGTGTCTGAGCAGAGAATCCACTGAGAAGGGTGAGCAGGGCACAGCTTCCCTGTAAGAAAAGGTGGGCTTCAGAGCTTGCTCTAGGAGTTGGGGGGCGAGGGATGTACCAGAGTCCAATGGTACCTGCCTCTACCTCCAACTTCCTAGTTGGAGAGAAAATAAGAGAAGGCTCATAGGATCTTCTTTGATGAGACGTGAACTTGCACAGTAACATACATATTATTGATGAGATTCCCACATTAACTGTTCATGTGTCATTTTGCCAGAAGTAACACTTTTAAATTCAGCCGGCATTCATAATTAGTGACAGCATGTTAAAATAATGCAAAGGGTTGCTCTTTCACAAATCCCAAAGTTCTTAAATATGCACTCTTATTTAATTATCCCAATCTCTGCCAAAGTCAGTGTAGTTATGATATCATCCTCACTGACACTCTGCTAACAAAAAGGAACCCAGTTTTAGCAAGTGTGCTTTGTCTTCTCTTGAACTCCCCATCTTTAAAATCAAATGCGGGAGACGCCACAGTCGAGTGCAGTGGCCACATCCAGCTTGGCTGAGAGCACAGCGACATTGGGGCTGTGTTTCGGCGGCAGCGTCTCCGTCTCTCAGAGGGAGACGCTGCCGCTGAAACACAGCCCCAATGTCTTCTCCTCCAGGAGATGTTGTCATCTCTCCAGAAGATGTTGTCTTCTCCTCCAGGAACCCATGGCTTTCCGGCTGGCCTGGTTGGACTCCCTCCCTTATCCTGAGTTGGAGGGGTTGTGAGATCACCACATCAAGGGAGATGTGCATTTTAAGAGCAGGGTCTGGAAAGAATCATGTGTAACCTACGAGATTGGCATAGAAATGGTGGAATTGCTTCTATTCCAAAAAGCACAAAGACTAAACTCTTGGAGGAACCTTCAACATATCATCTTTGACACCTCCATTTCACAGATGAGAAACTTGAACCTTGAAATATGCTTTTCCCGGTACCGCGACTGCAACTCAGGGCTGGCTTCCCTGACATCTGGCGGGTGCTCCTTACATTTTGCTCCCCGCTCCCCATTTTTGGGATTGGGTCTTAAAAGGAGGGATCTAAGGAGGGCCTCCTTTTGTTCTACGTCTTCAGAGGACAAAGCCTGAATTGGGCCCGGATGCCCTGCTCAGAGGGCCCCTGCACACCATGCAGCCGTGCCGTGGTGTAGGTACCAACACACTGACGCCTGCGTCTGAGCTATGGATGATGGCTGCTCAGTGTAGCAGCTTTATGAAAACATTAAATGTCATTACTTATTTCTTCATGTCCAAAATGTATACTTCAACATTTTTTCTCTGTAGACAAGTGTCACTTTTACTGCAATCTTCAGGCCAGATGTTCCTGGTATAAGTGGTAACAGCTGCCATGCTGGCAGGCGTGTGACTCCAGCTAAGTCACTTTCCAAAAGAGCTTGAAAGCGGTCTCTGAAAAAACACTGGCACGACAGAAGAAACCCATACCTGGCCCTCTGAGCTGCTCGGGAAACCACGGTGAAGGCTGGATCCGGGGCATTTGGGCGGGCAGGTTGCCAAACCGCGGCTGTGTTTCCCTCATCCTCCGTGATGAGCTGGAGTCCCTGGGTAGGGGAGCTGACTCTGCCTCCTTCCCTTCGGGCTTCCTTTCAAAGCAGCGTTTGTAGTGCCATCACCCATTATCCACATCCTCATTTGTCTCGGAACCAAGTCATTTTCCTTGCTTTCTGTCACCCTTGCCATAGTCTTCTATGATCTTAAGTTGACATTCTATTGTTTTTGAATTTTGCTCAAGTTGCAGCCGCCTGGTAGCATTTATCTCCTCAGTTCCCTTGGGTCGTGGTGAATTCCTCAATAAGGTCCCATCTCAGTGTTTCCAGAAAATACAGGCATAATTTGCTTCCATCTTCATCTAAGACTGGAGACGTGATTCAGCCAAAAAATAACTCTCACCTTCACAATTTTTGGCCCATTGGATGAAGAGCCTATTATCCAAGAATGTCATCCTGTTGAGTAAGGTTGAATTTATAAGACACACAAATGCATGGACAGACAAATAGATACACTCTCTTGACATTACACCACATAGCTACAGGTGGCTGCAGCACGATGCTTCCTCCAAGAGGTGGCGAGCTCATTCAAAGTTCTGGCTCCTTCAGATGGGAGTGAGGCCAGCATGGGCAGGAGTAAATCACTTTGGTGCTGCTAGAATCTGGCTAGACATGAACTTCAAGGATGGAAGTCCTCTGGGCCTGAGCTTTCAAAAGGCCAGTGGTGGCCAAGGTCATTTGGCCCAAGGTCTCCAGGAGTGGTCCGGCCACTGGATTCCATCCACGATCATGATCCTCAGCCCTGGGAAGAAGCAGCTTCCCCATAGAAAAGCCAAGATGTGGTAGAAAGAGCTGGGCTTTGGGACCACACACAACAAGTTTCTAGTCCTGACCTTGCCTCTTACTCTTGCTACTGGGTCTTGGGAAAACTGCTGAACAGCTTGAGACTTCTCTGTTCTCCTCTGTGAAATGGGACAAATGTTTGTTCGATGGGATTATTGGGATTAACGAACCATTTGTAAAGCTCCTGGCACAAAGGGAATACTGATAAATGTTATTTCTTTGTTCTGCCAGGACCAGAGGATAGTTTTATCCATTCTTGAGCTGAGTGGTCTTTTAGGAGAATTCCTTGTCAATCAGGACAATTTTCAAACCCGACGCTGCAAGGAGAGTCAGATGACGCCGGTTATTACGCTGTCTTGCTCAGTTCCAAACTCACCTTTCTATGCTCTGCTCTGTGGTGTTGGGGCTGGGACCCTGCAAACCACATTTTTCCTCTCCCAGCTGTCTTTCTGTTAGACTGCAAACAGGGGGCATCTGGGGGAGACTGGAAGGCAGTTTGCTCTGTGTTTCTGCCAGTGTTTCCCTAGGACTGCCTTTCTCTCAGTGTCACCAAGCGGTTCCAGCCTCCGGCTTCTTTCAGCACTCCCAGTATCAACTTCACATCCTAGGAAGGTGCCATCGCCAGCTGGCAGCACCCTCTCCTCAGAGGACGGAGCTCTGTCCCGTGGACTTCCTCTTCTGCCCTTCCCACACCTTCCAGAAGCAGAAGGGAAGTCATCCCTCCCCAAAGGGCTGAGCCCCAGCTCTTCAGGGTTTATCCTCTGAGTTTCTAGGTTCTGATAACCCCAACCTTTGCCTTTGGTTTTCCACCCCTATGACCTTTGTGTCACCAAGGTGCTCCCACCGTGCTTTCTTAGACTTCCCCGCCCATTTAACTCCTTTTCTCTAGTAAATGGTCTCGGTTGAAATGTTTAGCATGCTTTCTGTTTTCCTGACTGGACTCCCACTGATAAAGGGACCCCGTGTTCCAGTTTACCTAGACTATCCTTATTTACACTGTTTTTTGCCATCTTATCTTCTTTAGCATTTGTCCCAAACAAAACTGTCTGTTTCCATGACAAATTGTAAGGTCACTTTAGACATAATTGTCCCTCTTAATAGAGCACAGGGGAAGGACTTTAAATACCTGCATATATTAGGGTTCTTGCTGAAGATTACTTTAACTTCTCTTTGATCCAGAGACATATTAGTATTTTCTACTTTGCAACAGAGTATCCTCATCAAGTGTTTAAAAACAATTAGTATTGGATTGCAAAAGCGTTGCCCATACCATCTTTTCCTTGTAATTCTACAAATTAACTACGAGTGACTATCTTCATGCCTCCTTTGCAGCCCTATCTGCTAGGGAAGTGATTCCTCCCGCTTAGAGTGCTTTATATACAAAGACCTTATTTTTCCTTTTTTCTTGTTTATTTATTTTTTTTCTTTTTTAAAGCCATGGTCTCACTTCCTGAAGGGACTGGAATCAACACAAACTCCAAGTCTTTGACCAAAGTTCTCTTCTCCTGGCCTGACTCTCCTCCCTTTCAAACTGCTCATTGATTCTTTTCTTGTTCAAGTCTCACCATCTCCTTAAATCCTTCCCTCCAGCTAGTGCCCTTTCCCTCTTACAAACCCATTCCATGTCATTCTCTAAGTCACTTTTGGCACTTTACTCCTTCTTATTGGGCTTGGTATCTTTTATAATGGGGTCTTATATTACTATAATTTAAAATGCATCTATAACTTGTCAATTTGACCAACTGACAAGTTCCTTGATAAAACAGTCTATACTTCATTTTTGAATCCCTCACAGCACTTACCAATCTTTTTTTCACTAGTAACATCAAACTTCTTCTATTTAGTCCCCTTCTGTCCAACCCTCTCGTCTTCCCCACATGTACCAGGCACTTCCATAATTTTGTTTATGTTGTGTCTTCTGCTTGGAGCTCTCTTGCCCCTTCGCCCAACTCATCCTTCTGGAGTCCTCTTGCAGAAACTTCCTCTGATCCTCTAGGCTGAACTAAGTACCCTTTCTTTGTGCTACCTTCATACCCTGTCACAACCCCTCTCGTTGCACTTACCACATTATACTAAAATCACCTCTTATACATCTGTGTCTTCTGTTGGACTTCTCCATAAACCCCAAGGATAAATGATGTGTCTTGTGTACCTCTGTGCTCACAGGACGTAACACAATGCCTGTCCACATACGAGGTACTTGATAAATGTGCATTGACCTAAACTTAATACATTTTTGCTGAATGATTGAATGACATCGAGGCAGCAAATCCATGAGCTGCCATTTTTCTCCCCTAGACACATATTTATCTCCTTCTTCCCCTGCCAAAACCCCAACGATTGCTTCACTATGTTGTATAATCTTTCTGTCAGGTCTCTGACACACAAAACACATGTAATCATTCCATTATGAGGGCTGGCACTAAGTTTAAGCTGAGTGTGCAGATTTATTAGATCTTGTACCAGGAAACCAGTGAGGCAGAGAGTGTAGGGGGATTTCCAAAGGGGATGTAAAATGTTCCTGCGCCCTTGTGTTTCGAGGCAATTCTACGCTCCTCTGGGGAGCCCGACTGTCCCTGCACATTGTGTTTCTCCATCTTCCTTTGAGCTATGCTGGCAGACTGCTGTGGACCGACATGCAGAGGAAAGCAAGGGTCAAGGGCAACAAGCAACCTGCACGTGCAACACTCATTACAGCCCCGCTTAATGACTAGAGCGCCCTGAACTATTGGGTTACTGTTTCTGTGCAAAGCCAGGTTGTGCACGGTGTAGACATCCGGGCACCTGAAAGTGCACTTTGCACACTGGCTAGTCTGCGGTGCTGATATGATTGTTTGCATTCCTCTTCTTGAAAGGAAAGGTAGGGGGTGCAAATGACGAGAATGCCCAGTGAGTGTTCTAACGTCCCCTGAGCAATTGCTTTCCCCGTTGTCCCCACAAGGTGTCCATTCCAAATCCTCTCCGAACTCTACCGGCTCAGCTGAAATCTCACCTCCTCTAAAGAGCTTCATCACCATTTGGGCTTCTCAGACTCTCTCTTACGTCTCTGAAAATGAATGGATCCTAGCGTAGTGCTTTACTGCATTGTCTTAAAAGGACAGTTTCATACAAAGAGCCCTCTGGACTGGGATTTACAAAGCTCGCATACTGGTTTCAGGTCCCTTTGTGGTTTTGGTTACACCACTTCAAATCCCCACCATCTTCCTCCTTCTTCTCCTCTTTCTTTTCTCCTCCTTCTTCTCCAGCTTCTCCCTTGTCTATAACATGGAATAGAACATCCTCACCATGCTTCCCAGTTTTACGGGAAAGATCTAATGACACGTATGTGAAAATACTGTGATGACTACAGAATGTCCAAGAGTGAAGGGTAGTGATCAGAAAGGTAGGGTTGTAGATGTTGTTATTTCATGGACCCTGGCTGCTGCCTTCAGGAAGGAGGTGGCAGCAGGAGACAGGGGCTGGTTGTGAAAGGCCAAACCCATTTGGGAAGCCTGATCCAGCGATGGATGTCAAGTTTGAATTGTATGAGTAATCACCGACAAAGCATTCATCAATGGGGTGTGAAACCAAAGGATGGCTCATCAGTAGGATGGCCAAATCCTAGGACAGACCAGAGAAACTGCTGATTCTTTCATTTGCTCAACGGGCAGTTCACAAGCATCCCTGGGTACCAGATACTGTGAGGGGCACTGGAGGCGTAGTGGTGAAGTGAGCACAGTTCCTGTCCTTACCAGACTTTCTAGCCCACTGGGGGAGAAAGACTAGTGGACAGAGGTGGCAATGCAGTGCGGTGTGAGTCACAAAGAGGGAAGCACAGGGTGCCCTTGGAGGACACACATGAGCATCTAATTTGTTCTTGGAAATTCAAAGCGGGTCTTTCCTGACAGGGTGACATGAGACTCCAGGATGTGGATTGCTGATGAGAAATGTGGGATGAAAAGCCTGAGAGCAGGGCTCTGAGGCCTCAGTTCACAGGACTGTCCAGAAAGAGGCTCATCATGAAACTGACTAAGCTGAAGCTTCAGTTCCTGTCACTTGTCCAGGCCCCGAGCAATGTGCAGTATCTTCCTATGTTTTTGTAAATTTTGAAAAAGTACAATATTTAACTGAGATCAGTTAAATCTGCTGTCTCTTTCCTCTCTGACTTTCCCTTAGTAACACTTTCCTTCACGTAGGGCTGGCTTTCAGGAAGACGCCTGTACCCACCTTGCAGAATGAGCAGTGAGTGTGATACAAAGGTGAGGACCAGAGGTTCTATCGGCATCTGAGGACAGACAATTAAGTTCACGAACTCATCCTAGGAAAAGCGCTACATGCCTCATTGCTGAATGTCACTAGGGTCACCTTCGAAGTACTCCCCTTGGGAAGCTATGCACTGATGCCAGCACCTAGTCCACCCTTCAAAGCATTTGTGGGACTCTTTTTCTGGAATGGCCATCAGAGCTGTCGTCGTATTACCCTTGACGTCCTGAGTGTCATCAAAATGTCTTCCTTTCAATATTTCCTTTATCTTCAGGTAAAGAAAGAATTCACTGGGGGCCACATCAGGTGAGTAGGGAGGGTGTTCCAATACAGTTATTTGCTTACTGGCTAAAAACTCCCCCACAGACAGTGCCATGTGAGCTGGTGCATTGTCATGTTGAACTGTTGGCGAAAAGTTCAGGTCGTCTAAGTTTTTCACGCAGCCTTTTCAGCACTTCCAAATAGTAAACTTGGTTAACTGCTTGTCCAGTTGATATAAATTCATAATGAATAATCGCTCTGATAGCAAAAAAAGATTGGCAATATCGTTGCAACAAGTTCGCGAACTTAATTGTCAGACATTTGTACGCATCTGTTCTGGGAAAAAGAATGGCATGCATGGAGCTAGAAGCTAGTTTAGCGGAAATTCTTTCAAATCTTACTCATTCTTATATGAGACACTTGATAGAGGTTTTCCTAAATCTTAAAAATTTATAATATTACCAATAGCAAGTTGTAAAACTGAAGTAAAGTTGCCTAAACTATAAATGGTAAAAAGTACATTTTGATCAATCATGCTAGAAGAAAGATTAAATTATCTTTTTATTCTCTCTATACCAAAAATTATCTTATATGAAAAGGTCATCAAAGCATATGTAGCAAAAAATGTAGGGACAATCCATTATGGAGGCAATTAATTATTAAAAAGATTAAGGTTTTGTTCTCCCCATTTATAACAAGGAAATTGAGATGAGACTTCTATTCCATTTCTTCTAGATATTATAAATCAAAAAAAAAATATTGAAACCAGTCTATAGGTAACTCTGCTCTATATTTAGCAGAAGAAACAATCTTTGGGAAAATTAAGTTGCGGGCCACAGCATGGAAAATGTGACCAATTCAAATCCTTATGTTTGTCTTCAAAAAAGAAAATCAAAGACTTTGGATTCTGTGTGAAGTCTGAGTTTCAGAGTAGCTAAGTGCCTCCAAGATCACATCTGGGCACTTAAATTTTAAGAGCACAAAAAGAAGTTATGTGGAAAGTCTTCTCAATGGAATACGAGATACTTGGTTTCCAAAGAGCGATCTTTGTCCAGTGCAGGTAGACACTTACTCAGAGCTTGGAATGATGAGGTGTAAACATCATGTTCTGACCCCCTCTGGGAGCTCACTCATGTCTCCACTCTGCCACTGGGGCCAACAGAAGGAGCTGCATGGGAGGAAAGGGACTGTGGCTCCAAATGGCCACGATCCGGAAGTGCGCCTCTGCTCTGAGCTGCGCTGTTGCCTGACCAGAGTCCCTGTCTGCTCTCCGCTCTTGGCTGCCCTGTTCGCCCAGAGCTGACCTCAGTGAGTCTGTCCTGAAGCTGGCCCTCATGCACTCATCTCACTGGACTGTCCACTCTTACGGGCTGGCATGAACCAGTCTTCCTGACAATGCAGTGCCCCCTCGTATAAGGGAATCTGTAGTGTTGTTTTGTCAATAAAATCTGAATTCTAGACCTTCCTTGTTTCCTGATTTTTCCTACGTAACAACACGAATAGTGTCCCACAGCAGCCTGAAATTGCCCAAGTCAGAGAACTTGGGCACTTCCTGAAGTGGCCAAGTCTGGGGTCCCAGGGAAACAAAGAGGAGTAAACAAAAGAACCATCCGTGTTCTGCACACATGGTTCCCTTCTCACTGCTGCTCGCCTCTGGAGAGCTTTGCTACATGAAAACTCCCAGAACATCAGGCCTTGACAAGACCCTTGAGATTTTATTAACCCCCTAATTTTATAGTTAGAGACCAAGAGAGATAAATTTTCTAAAGTTAGAGGGCAAGAGACCTACTGAGCAGGCACTGGCATCCTGGTCTGGGTGGCTCCCTGCCCAGACCTGTCAGGCTGCACTTGAAAGAGTTGTTACCTTAAGAACATCATCAAGTCAGCCTTGAACACTCACATTACTAATGAGTAAGGTACTGGCTAAAATGTTACTTTGTCCAAGGACTGAGTGCTCTTTTGTGGTCTCTCCACTAGGTCATTTTCTCAGATGGGTGCTCGGGCTTCAAACCAATGGAGAGATGGGTGACTGACGTCCAGGTTGGGGGAGAAGCACCTAGGGGCATTGCTGCTGTAAGACCACAGTAGGCAGGAGCCTTTAGCTTAGTTTTCACCGCCTCTCCTTTCTAAATAACTATATTTGCATTTCTAATATGTGAAATGGTTAATTCTGTAGCAGGAGAGTCAGAGACGGTACCTAATCCCAGCTTGATGCAATTACTTTAACATGAATTTAAAATAAAATTAAAGTTAACAGTTTAAACTGATGTTTGAGGGTTTTAAAAAGATTTAGTTTCCTTTGGAACCACTGTGTTATTTGATCCAGGACAATCTTTTTGAGCTCCATGCATAACATCTGTACCAAGTACCATTGCTACCAGATTATGCCCATAGGTTGAGTTACAAATGTCTAAAAATCTTAAAATTATTAAGCTCAGATTAGAGTGTTCAAAGACGATGGTGTTATTTTAGTCTCCTGCCATATCCTCCATTTACTATAAACTTGTTATATTGGCATTCAAATAAAATGTCATAAAGCAAGTATGTAAGGAGGTGTTTGGGGTTTGTTTCAGGCTTTGCGAGCCAAGTTTGCATGGCAACCAAGATGTATAACAGAAACACTCAAATGGTCTTCATAAAAAGAAATGTTGAGCAGAGCTCAAGTGTGGGGCAACTTTTAAGTTGGGGTAGACTCTCAAAACTGGTCAGAGCAATGACTGAAGGTCTAGATAGGGACAGCATGTCATCCAGTGTTATCTCAATGGTACACCGAGTCCTGTATGCTACAACTGCCAAGTACTAATGCATCAGAGGCCAAGCCTCTAGAGATACAGCTGCATAGAATTTGCAGATGTTACCGTTGGAAGGACCTTCTATGCCATTTTGACCAAACTCCTTGTTTTATAGGTGAGAAAATGGGGATCCAGAGCTATGATTTGTTCACAGACTCAGAGGTTGGCTTGTATGCTCATAGCAGAAGCACACAAATATGCTCTCACCTGTGTTCTCTGTTTTAGTGAATTCCCTTTTGTTTTCCTAATTGAACATAAATTGTAACTGCTCTGAATTAGAATAAAAAAAGCAACTGTGCATGCAAAATGCTTCCACTGGGACACTGCCCAAACAGTACTCACAGGGGAAGTCTTTCTGGGCTTCCTCGATCAATCTGCCCAGTACTTCTCTCTCTAGAAGACTCTTCTTATGAAATCAACCCAGTGGTGCTTTGTTTCCACAATGGAGAAGGGATTTGTCAGACTTAATTAACCCACCTGCCACCATGAGGCAGGGAGAAGCTCTCCTTTGAAGTCCTTTGTGTTCCTGAAACCCAGAAGAAGGGTGCAAGAGCAATTACCTGGAATGAAGCTGTCCCTGAGCAAGGTGAGGAGGGATCCATGAATCGGGAACTTATAAAAAAACTTCAATCTATCAGTAACCACCAAAGCGGATGCAGCCTATGTGGACAGCACCAGAGTGGTCCAATATTTCTAAACATCTGACAGCCTCCATGATTTTCCCACACCGCACTCCTAAGGGATGGACTGACTGAGGCTTATGGTAAATACCACACTAATTTGTGAGTACCTCAGAAACCACAAATTGGAACGTGAAGAGAAGCAAGAAAATGAATGTTTGGCACTACTGGGAAATGATATTTCATTATACAAGAACCTATCGAATAGTAAAAAGAAACCCCTATGTATACCTCCTCAAATTAAAAATCATTAAAAAGTTCTCATATTCCTCAATGTCTTCTTTTTAATTCAAAACTGATATTCTTTAACCTCATTCCGTCCCTGATCTTTCCTAAAGGCAAACCAATGGTTTTCTAGTTTCCAAGTTTCATGCATTTACACATATGTACAAAAGTAGACTCCTCGTGTACATTATTCTCCAGGTTTATTTTATCCTCACTCATTATAGTTACAAGAGAGTTTCTATTTCCTTTATGTTTCCATACAAAACAACTTCCATAACACTGACATCTGGGCCTCTTTACCTTCCTCACTCATCTCTTCCCGTGGATGAGAGGTGAGTTATCTAATTAGTGAGTTTGGAAGAAGCCATCTTGGTGATCTTTCTTTAGAGTGCCAGTAATTTTGTAGGATGCAAGCAATCAGCTCTACCTTCCACCATGTGGCAGAGGTCTGCCCTGTGCAAGGAAGGCTCACGATTGTGAAATAGGACAGCAAACTCTGCAAGACGGTATAATTTAGGGAAAGTGCTAGGGACACCAATTAGTCCACTTATCAAAACCACATTCTTTCAATCAACTATCTTAGTAACGTATATATGATATTTTGTCTCTGATGGACTTGTATGTCTCTCAGTTGATTTTGAGTTTGGGACCTTCATTTCTACCATTTACAAATTTGAAATATACAGTTCTGGTACATTTCTTTGGAAGACTTTATCGTGAGTAGGAAAGGCCTTCACGATCTTCTCCCTGGTCTAGCTAAAGCTTGGAGGAGAGACGAAAGTTAGAAAGGAATTAGGAATGAGCGGGAACTGTGTATCTTCAAGAAAGGAGGATCTGGGGGTAGTGGTGGTAGGTGACCCCAATAGTAGAGAGGATATCTATTGCATGCCCACTCCTTCCTTGGACAGATTTTGGGAAAGGAACAAGATGTAGGGTAGAAATTGGTAAGTCTAGGCAGGTGGATCTGAGCTAAGCTCCTGAAATCCTACATCTGTCCAGCGAGGCACAGTAATATTAGCATATTTAGTACCCTATCACTGAGCTCAGCATGAACTTGGCAGAGAGATCCAGCAGACTGGAACAGACCTTGCTGAGGGGGACAGCAAGAGCTGCATGGATCTGTGAAGGTGCCTTGGGGGTGGGGGTGTCAACATGAAGGACAGACAAACTGGGACAGACAACAGCCCCATCTTCCTCATAGCTTAACCCACGTCAGCCCCTCAGTTCTGCATGGCCCAGGGGAAACGAATAGGATCCGCCAATTGATTGAATTAAGCTTACGCCACCCAGCAAAACAGGGCTTTATAAAAGAAATTATTTAGTTATTGGAAAAATTAAAGCTAGTCATATTTTTGTTACACTTGATCTTGCAAACTCATTTTGCCATCTATGCACGCTCATCTGGGATTTCTCAAAATCCTGATGCAGTGCACATCTCCACAACAAACAGACTGAGCCCAACCTTAAACTATTCTAGAATGAGAAGCAAGTTGTCTTGAGTTACAGCCATGCTTCTGTAAAAAGATTGGTATGTGGAGACGAGTCGTACTCTCAGAAGCCTTGACCACTTTCAGAAAGAGCAGTGGACCATAATGAGAACAACTCTGAAAGCATCTACAGAGTAATTTTCCTACGTGGATACAACTGCAGAGGAGAGCTGGAAGACAGCTTTGTTAAGAGTTTGGAGGAGATTACTCTTAGACCCTGACTCACAAAAAGCTGAACCTTTTCCTGGTGAGGAAAGGATGGTTTTAGAGTGAGCCAGCATAACCTGTTCGACCCACCAACTGGCCTGCCCCTTCATCAGCTACAGATGCTGATATCCACCACTCTAGTTTCTGACACAGTCAGCAAAGTGACATTTTGGCCTCCCTCTTTACTGTTAACTTGTTAAGAACCCTGACAAAGTATATTTGTCAAGAAGCCGCAAACCCAGATGGCCTTGCATGAAAATGGAGTGGAAGCACTCTTAGCTAATCTCCTTTTCACCAAGTGACTGGTTTAATGAATGCCTTCCATTTCCTGTTTTCATTTGTATTTTTCACCAACCCCTTTATTATGGAAGGTTTGAAACATATTCAAAAGTAAATAGAAAAATATAATGAACCCCCAAGTATCCCTAGAAGTAGGATTGCTGAGTCAAAGGATTAGTTCATATGTAATTATGGTAGGTGATACCAATTCCTCCTGTCCGCGGGGGTGTACAATTTGCATCTCCACCACCAACGCATGAGAGCATGAGAGTGCCTAGTTCCCCACAGCTGCAGCATGTGTTGTCAACACCTGAGATTTGTACCAATATAATAGTGAGAAATGGTATTTCCCTACAGTTTGAATATATATATATATATTTTGAATATAAATATATATATATGCATATATATATTTTTATCATGAATGAGGTTGAACATTTTTTGTATGGATTACAATCCATTTGCATTTTTTTTCCCTGTGAACTGTGTGTACATATTTCTAGACTCTTTTTCTATAGGGTTGTTAAATTTTTTATTCCCCCTTTGAGACATTCTTTATATATTAGGTTAATCAATATAAAACTGCCATTTTTGAATATCAACAAGCGAAGACTTTTGCATGGCTGAACCCAGTGTTAGGTCTATTATCCTTATGTGATATAAATTGTCGATATTTATTAATTGCTTTAAAGTTATTTTGTCATGCAAAATTATTTTTTTGTTTTTTTAAGTAATCAAATTAATGTTTTTCCTTATTACTTATTGCTGTTAGATTTTGACTTATAGTTAGAAAAGTTTTCCCCAGGGACACAGTATGAGAAACTTACCCATATCTACTTTTAGAATTTGTTGTGGTTTCATTTTTTTTTAACTTTTACATTTTAATTTTAGATGTTATCCTGATAACTTATCGTAGCATGCAGGATGAGGACAACAACCAATTTTATCTCTACTCATGTGGCTCTCCAGCTATCTCACCATCACTTACTGCAGAATCCCCTCTCCAATTTGAGATGCCACTTCAATCATACACTAATTAATTTTTTTCTGGAGTTTTTGTGCTTTTCCTTTGGTCTAGTCATGCACCAGTGTTTTAAATATTATGTTTGAAATATTTATAGTATGTTTTAAATATTTAGTAGGCTAGCTTCCTGTATCACTGCTTTTTTTCCAGGGGTTTCCTCGGTATTCTTGCTTATTTATTTCCTCAAATGAATTATATAACCAACTTGTCTAGCTCCAGAAAAAAACTTAATGATTTTTTCCAGGTTTATTAAGGAATAATTGATAAATAAAGTTGTATATATCTAAAGTGTACAACAGGATGATTTGATATACATACTATATACTGTAAAACGATTACCAAGATAAAGTAAATCAACATATCCATCACCTAGCACAGTTAACTCTTTTTTCTAAATTGAAATCTTAGACCATGAATGGTTTATACCTGTATAAGTGAAACAATAAGGAATTCCAGTTAGTGAACCCACATTTAACTAAAAAAACTTGGTTTATGTTAAAAGATTGATGACTAAATATATTGTATCCACTTGTATTTTCCAAAGATTGCTAAAACAATAGCTCTTATCCCATATGTTCTTTTGTACAGTCGGACCTTGTTACTTCTCCATCAAGAGGTGGAGCCTACGTCCCCTCCCCTTGAACTTGGGTGGACCTTTGCAACTGCCTCATGTACATTTACCCCAGGATTTTCATTTTATAATTGCAGTATTACTGCAATTGTTCCCTATTTTGTGCGTAAAGATTGCTAATTTTATAGGTAGGAAGTTTTCTTTAGAAAATGTTCTGATTGATAATTATTCATTCTTCTGTAACTCAACTGCACATTTTCTCTAACATAATTTTTTTTCAGCATTACAGACACCAACACCGAAGAAGGTGGAAAGAGTCAGTGTAAAAAAAAAAAAAAAAGAATATGGTTAGACCAGATATGTTCAGGAAGTTAAAACAACAATCATAGAAAGACTGGTGGCCACTGAAAAAATAAGAAATAATTTCCCAAGAGTCCACATGGTTTTGTTCGGTGTGACTCAGAGTCTGACATTTAAAAAATAAAAATGAAAAATAAATAAAACATTTTCTGAGGTTTGCTATTCTGGTGGTACTTAAAGTGAAGTGGGATAGAAAAGCAAAGACATCATAAATATCTAGACTAGGTTTGCCAGAAAAAATACAGGACACCCAGTGAAATGTGAACTTCAGATAAACAAGAAATAATTTCTTAGTATATTCCAATGATTATATAAAACATATTACAAATTATTTCTTGTTTATCTGAAGTTCACATTTAACTAGGTGTTTTATATTTTTTGATATCTTTCTTGGGTAAGAATTCATACATCATAAAATTCACGCAATTAAAGTATACAATTTAATACTTTTAGTATATTCACAAGTTGTACGATCGGCACCGCAATTTCTGTTCAGAAACTCCAAAAGGAGATGTACCCATTAGCCGTCACTTCACATTCCCTCCACTAGCCCTAGACAGATCTGCTCTACATTTTGCACCACCAATCTGTTTTGTTTCTATGCACTTGCCTATCTGGACAGTCCGTATAATTGAATCACACAATCCGTGGTGCATCCTGTGTTTTTATTTTCTAAATCTGACAGCCCTAGCCTCGAGTCAATTGTCTAGAGCAATGAAGAACTATTTTAACCAAAGGGAAAACAAATGCGCTGCAGCAGGTAGAAGTGGCACACACCGAGAACCTGAACTCTCCCCTCACCACGTTCTGGGCTCTTATCACAGGCACCCAAACAGGAATGCAGGCAGTCACACTGGTAAATTGAAGGAGAAACAGTTTTTCCTAAAGGAAACCCACAGCAACGCGAGGAGAGCTAGAGAACAAGACTGGCTGTGATCCTGCCTGGGGCAACACTGAGCACGGCACAGAACTGCCTGCAAAGGCGCATCCCATCATTTCTGTGCCCAGGCGCTTGCTGCTGTGAGCACCCCACAGAGCCTGCCCCAGGGGTGTTGTTTCTAGGACCTCTGCTGCCATCACTGCATCTCTAAGCCACCTGTCTCCACCATGCTCCGCTACCCTCAGACCAGGTAGAAAGGTTCCACACCAGCACACAAGAGATTGGGCAAAAGCACAGATTTCTCCAGGGAGACCCATCTTCGGTTCTTGCAGCCAGGGGTGGTGTGTACACTCAGCAGTAACTGGGATCACGTTCCTGAGTCCTGACTACATGAAGACCAGAAAAAGTAATGTATAGTTCCTACACCGGAAGGCAGGACTCATAATGTAAGAAAATACCAGACCACAGGAGAGGCTTTCAAAAGCTGCTGGGCCACCATAGATACGACACAGACCCCCCACACCACTTTTACTATCTCTTTTTCCTGTTTTGCTTGGAAGGATGTAGAAATGGCTGCTGGCATCAGAAAGGTCAAGTTGGGTGCAAGGATGGTGCCAGGTAACTCTCTGATTGAGGCGGAACATCCAGGGTGCATCGACTGAACACAGAAATGATGGGCAACCCAAGAATGCAGGGCGTCGATGCTGCTTGTTGCTCTAGACAGCCTTATTTTTGGAATCTCCACTCCAGTCTAACAAATGTTATTCAAATTCACCCCCATCTCCATTAAATATAAATTTGGCCCATAATTTTTTGGAAACTCTTTTATAATCTGGCTTTTAAAACTACTTTTGTTCCAAGTAGTTTATTAAATGTAAAAATTGTAATGATTAATTCACAAGTAAGCTCAGAAATTCTTACAAAATAAGAAAATTGAACCTATGATTCCTTTCAAGTATATGGATTTTTTTTTTTTTTTACTAATATCAAATTTAACAATGAAAACATTTGGCATAATGTGACATTTTATAGACACTCATTAACAAATCATTACTTGTGATCTTTTAGTTTTCTATTTGTCCCTTGGATACAAATTATAATTTCATGTTTCAACCCTTTACAAGGAACATTGAAAAACTTACTGGATAAAATAATACTGTAAGGATATTCCTATACAATGTTGTCAGTGGGATTAATTGGAAAACGTAGTTTAACAAAACCCAGGATGAGAGGACAAGACTCCAACAGCAAACCAGGGCTACACATAGTCCTGGCTGAGGTTACTTTCAAACTGCTGACCCCATTTCTCCCTCCTCTGGTCTTTAGGGTACAGAAAACCCCATTTGAACCATACCTTCCAGGGGAAAGACAGTTCTCAGCCCTGATGGAAGCAGACTTGGAGAGAGTTACCCACATTGTACCAATACAAAGAAAAGAAGGGTTAGCGGGAGCTGCTTTAGCATGATAAAGGTTGGAGAAAGCTTGCATGTACCTTGGAGAAAGAGAAGACAATGAAGTTTATGATGACAGATGAGAGATAAAAGGGGTATCACATGCAAAAGAAATACAAAGGAGCTCAGAAATGAGATGTTAGAATAACAGAGGAAGATGAAAAGGGGATTTGTGGAGTTAAGAAAAGAAACCAAATTTCAAAACACCACTGAACACTAATTAATTATATTTTCTATGTCACAGAAAATATAATTAATTAGAAACAGATTGTAGCAGGGTCAACTACTTTAAACTGAATTACTGGAATATAAGAAAGGTTTAAAATAATCAATACATATTGAGGGGAAAAGATTAAGCTATTAAAGCAATTAAAAAAAGGGATGATATAATCTGACCTAAAGATTAGTGGAGTCTCTGAAGTGAAGAATCCAGTAAATGAAACAGAATGTATACTGAAGTCCTAACAAAGAAAAAATTCAAGGGATTAAGGAAAATTTGAGTCTATTGATTGAAAGTCACACTATTTGCAAAGAAAAACAGATATAAAACAATTATATCTACGCCATAGCCATCTTAGGTAATGGGTTTCAAGGAAGCATTAAAAACTGAGACCATAAGATGGCAGAATCAAGACAAAATATGTATACTTGTAAATGATATTAGTTATATCAATATGTAAATAGAACAAACTATTGAAAGATTTATAGATTGGGTGAAAGAAACTAAATGTAAACATACATTGCAAGTAAGAGGAGCATCTGAAACAGATAATGGAAATATTAAAAGGATAAGCAAAAGCACGTCATAGAAACTCTACACCCAAGTTAGAGGAATTCTCCCATTTTTCTCTATACTTGTATAGTTTCTTTTCTTATGTTTATATTTCTGATTCATTTGGAACTTAATCCTTTGCATATTGTGAAACAGTTTTTTCTGTTTACAAGTAACTCTCCAGTTTTCTCAACATCATGATGTAAAAAATTCGTCTTCAGCCCAGTGATCCCAGGAATCACCGTTACCGTAGTCTAGATGACCACATGTAGTTCCATCTGTTTCTGGACTTTCCATTCTTGCCACTGATTTTTTTCCTTTTTCTTTTCTGTCTATCCACACTCCATTACCACACTGTTTCAATGATCAGAGTTTGGTAATACGTTTAGATAGCTGGAGGGTTAATCCCTGCAACAACTCTTCAGTGTTTTCCTAGTTATTCTTTCATGTTTGCCTTCCATGCAAACTTTGGTATGACGTCTCTAGTTCTGAAGAAGGCTTACTGGGATCACATCAATTTTTAAATTAAGTTAGAGAGAACCGATATCTTGATGGTGTTGAGATGTCTTAAACAAAAACCAAGCAATATCTTTCCACTTCTTCAAGTCTACTTTTGTGTCTTTCAGGGGTGATTGTAGTTTTGTTTTGTTTTTTTCATACAGGTTTCGAACACTTCTTCCTAAATTTATTCCTAAGTATTTTATATTTTTTGTTGCTGTTACAAATGGGGTTTGTCCTTCATTATATCTCTATCTGGTTATTATTCGTACATGGGAAATTTATTGATTTCCTTTGATAACAAAGCATCTCAGAACACAATGTGCTGAGATCTAGCGTACTCCACCCCCCTCTACATCACAGGCTGGTAATTATTACTGAGTTCATGTGGAGAAAGATGGGTTGATTGGGCTAAAGATTCAGCTGAGTGCACAGGACTGGCATTTGCTGGCTCAGCATTGGTTTGTTGGTTCCTCTCAGATCAATCCCCACAACCTAGAGGAAGGCACATGTGGGAAGGAAGCCATGATCTTTTCGGATTATATGCTATCTAAACGACTTCTCAGAGGATACGAAGTGCAAGAATATTTTTCTCAGTGTATCACCATTAAGATACCATTAGCACAAATTTGGCCTAGACTTTTTTCTGTGGAAGTCTTTTACATTTTAATTTGGGTAGTTTCCTGTATAGCTTCCTATTGTTGGTGTTAACTACCATAAATTTAGAGATTCAAAGTCACACACATTTATTCTTGCATTCTATATATGGGTTGGAAGTCCAGGATGGGCTCCATTGGGATAAAATCAAGGTGTCGGCAGGGCTGTATCTGGAGATTCTTGGAGAGAACCCCTTTCCTTCATTTTTCAGAGTCTAGAGGCCACCTCTATTCCTTGACTTGTGGCCCCTTCCTCTTGCTTCAAAGCCATCACTCTCACCGTTGGTTCTGTCTTCACGTCACCTTTTTCTGACTTTGGTGCTTTTGCCTCCCTGTCATAAGGACCCTTGTGATTACATTGGGCCCACCCAGAACATCTGGCAAAATCTCCTCCTATCAAGATTTTTAATTTAATTACATCTGCAAAGTTCCTTTTGTCGTGTAAGGAAACATATACAGGTTGTGAGGATCAGAATGTGGACATCTTTGGGGGTCATTATTTTGTGTATCACATTCGCATTCTCATTTTTCCCCCATAACTTCATGGCTGTTGGCATATATAGATGAAGTGTGCTTAGACGCCTTCTGGGAAGTAACAGCGTGTGGAAAATAACCCAGACTCGAGTCTGATAAGCTGGACTTGAGCCCTAACTCTGTTTGACTAGCTGGGTGACCTTGTGGAAGTAACTGAACTTTTTTAAGCCTCATTTTCTTCATCTATAGAATTGAGTAGATAATAATAATGTCTAATCCTTAACATTTCTGAAAGAAATAAATGAGTTGAAAATAAAAAAACATTTAACACAGTACCTGGCACACTCACTATCTGCTAGCTGTTGTCTACTGACACTTCAATTCACAGCATGAAATGACTTTTTAATACTCTTGTGTTAATATCCTATTTAACTTATTTATTTGGGCATTCTTGGATTTTAAATAAGTAAACCAATCTTTTGGTAACCCAAACTGGTCCCCGCTTCACCAGTCAAAAAAAGGGCACACCATCTAGGAAGCCACTTATCAATACAGGCACCCAAGTATCCCTGCTGTGTCCCACTCCCAGGAGTGTCATAAATTATTCCAGCAGAGTGGAAGAGACTTCTGCTCTCTTAAGTTAGCCAAAGAATAATAATTGAGATGCAGGGCACTTCCTCACTGACACGGCTGACCTCGTATTTCAAGTATTAGTTACGCACTCCTTTAACTATACAAGAATCATTGAATCATCTGATGATACTATCTAATCATATTCTACTCTGTTCTAGCCCCTGTCCACCTCCCAATAACTATTCTCCTGGGGCAGGCTGCTATCGAAGAGAGATTCATTTCATGGTCTGATCCCAGCTTTTGTTACTTTATTTTGCAAGCTGAGCTTGGCAAGTCTGTCTGCCAATGTACCGGCTCCTACATCTGCAATTATAATTGAATCCACACAGTTAGATTTAATCATACAATCTCATATAATACATTGGTTGTCATAGTTTTCTGCTACTTTAAGCATCTTTCATTTACAAGCTACTGTATTTGCTAGTGACTATTTCTGGCAAAGCATTTTATTGGTATCTACAACAGTCTTCCTTCCAATTTGATGTAGTGTGTGCACGTTTATAGACAAAAGCAAAAGAAACAAGTTAGAATGGTTTTGTCTTCATAGTACTTAAACTCTTCTTCGTTCAAGTTTTCTATTCAATCGGAGACTTTGAAAGAATCAGCTATGACCTAAGCCCTTCCTGACTTACACGCAAGGCAAACATGTTCATTGCCCAACTCTCAGTGACTTCTGAATGAAAGGTCTTTGAACTTTATCAATACACAGAAAAAAATAGATAGAAGCCACTCTGTTGTTCTGTATGCCAACGGAGTTATTTAAAATTCTTTTTAGACATGTGTTTCTGTCTCGATCAGCATTTGCCTACGATACTTTATTTGGTTAGAACTTAGTAATGGAGTGAAGCTCAATTAAACAAATAGTTAGAGGGCCTTTTCATGGCACCATGATCTTCTCATTTGCCTAAGGTTCCCAACAAAACATTCTGACAATTGTTCTCATCGAGCCGGGTCAGCATGTAGCAAAGATTCTAGCTTGGTACAGTGGACTCGGTTAGTCAGAAGATCTTACCACTGGAGCAGCAGAGCTAATTCCTAGCCTGCCTCAATCCCCATCTTGAGCCGCCGTCCTCACTGTTTACCTCTCTCCCTTTTCATTTCCCATATTGCCCCTCAGTTTAGTGGTTTGGGCCTGTTTCCTGTGTGTACCCCCATTTCTGCAGCCCTCTCCTCTTCTAATCCGGTGTCCACTTGTCCAGTAAGGACTTTCCTCCACTGAAACAGGGGCTCCTAGCTCTGAGATGGTATATGGCCTGCTCCTTTTCCTCACTGGATTGTTTTGCGTACATCCAATCAGCAAGTTTGACAGTGGCATTTATTTTGATGTTTCCAGAAACTCAATAAAATTCAGATACCTTGTGTCGGCTGCAACCCCAGGCTTCATTTTTATTAAGACTACATGAACCCTGGAGGGGCTTTAACAGTCAGTAAGGGACTTCAATTGATCTCAGAGCCTCCCAAAGCTCAATATAGGCCTTGGATATATTCTATATGTGACATGCCTTATTTTTATCTCTTGCTCTACATTCTGTATCTTATCTTGGAGGCAGCAAGATGCCACATATTCCCTTAATAGGACTTGAAAATCAACTTAACCTTTTAATGCATTTCAGTAGAAGAAGTAATTAAAGCATTTGTGTTAAAGTGTTAATGCTAAAGGTATTAGAAAAAAATACCAAAACAAAAGGTTATACTCATATGTGATTTCAATTGAAATGAGAAGTGTAAATGTTACCTTGGATACCACTTATGCAAAAAGACAGATATGAGAATCATGCCTTATACAAATGCAGAACACGGCAAGACGATAACCACCATTCCAAAGTAACAGCAAGTATAACTAGGACAAGACTTCTGGAAGAAAAAGAAAGTTGCCGATTGTATTAAAAACTCACCGTCAACTCTCTGTTGCTTAAAATCCTGAGGCCTACAGAAACTCGAAGTGAATGTGTGGTCTAAAGTCAGAGGTCAGTTATGAAAGTAGATACAGTTACACATACAGATCCAGCTATTGAGACAGACAGAGGAGCTGATGGTTTTCTCTGAGAATGAATAAAATCCATAGCAAAATACTTGCAGAGAGACAATCAAAGCTAAAGATATGGTAAGAACATGTGCAATAGATGCTTGCCCCTTCATTACCCTGAGGAAATGAGGCTGAGGAAGACAGTTTTATGAATGAGGCCTCCGGAACTCTATTGTCAGTTTGGGGTTTACTAGCAACTACTGTGTTCACCTATGTGCTTCTGGGTTAACATACGTGACAAGAAGCAGAGACTGTTAGTAATTTTCTGGTGGTGCAGATTCCAGGATTTTCTGTAATGGAAAGAGATATTTGATGGTCTGGGTATATTTACCAAGTAAAGACACTTTGGCCTTTACGAGCAACCGCTAATTACAAGATATCTCCACCAGAGCTTCCATAAATCGTCACTAAACAATACTTGAAAGATTTCACAGAAAACATCATAAAGCCTATTACTAACTTCTGTGAGTAACACTAACCACATTGTCCAAAAAAAACCAGAATTGTTTTTCCACTAAGTAATAAATCACCGAAAAATTATAAAACTTCACCATTCATTTCAGTTTGACAAAACAATTAGCATTCTTTCAGAAGTTGAGATCAACATGTGAAAATGTTGTCTGATTCCGTAAACCCAGATGACAGATTGAATATACTGTGCATACCTTACAAAATCCTCCAACGGGGAGAGGGCGCATGCCGTGGAGTTGCTCAGAGTTTGTTTAGAATGGTCTGCCAGCCTCGATTGCAGTCATTAGGTGGGGAGTCCTTTTCTGACATGGATGCTTTGCTGACATGGCTACCTTCTGCAGTATATTTAATTGAAGACGTTTTTTCTAGGTCTAGACATGTAACTATGTCTACATTGTCTGCTAAACCCAGTTTTGCTTTAGTGCATCTAGGATGTTAACGAGGAGTCTTTGAATCAATCAAAGTGTCTCCAAATGAGAATGGGGAAAATGAAATCATTTGTGCCAGTTAACAAAAATACTTCATCCGTTTGCCAACCTCTCACTTAGCATTAAGCACTGCTACCCCATTGTTCCTTTTTCTGGCATGCTTCCCCAAGTTTGCATGGGCTCTGTGATATGTTATCTGAGGGCCTGTGCAGGTCCCTGGATGAGCTATCGTAAGGAATTTGGGGTTTGGGAACAACATGCACAAGTTCCACATGTCCTTCAGCTGAATGAGACCGAAAGTGATGGTTTGTTCTTTTCACATATGTTGAACTTACACAGCATTTATGGCAGCTGAAGAAACCTTGGTACCTGTGCAACTGTAATATCCTAGCAATTTCATAATGAAATTCACATGGAATCTCCCAACCCAGCCAGCTTTGTGTCAGCTTTCTTAACGTGTTCCAGTTGCACAAAATACTAATTAAAGGCACTCATTGTTAACTGATATAAATAGTCCCCACTTAGCCCATTATAGGTATGGACTATAAAACAAACAATTACATGACAGATGATACATGCGAACACAGAACAATTCAGTAATGACATTGCTGTAACACTGTAAGCTCTTCAACCACCATGTGTCCCACATTAGGAGCTAAAAGGGGTGCTGATTGCAAAGGTGACGCACCCTCCAGTTGGTGACTTTTCTTCTAAGAATAGAAAGCACCTTTGAAGGATTTACATTACAAATGGAGCTGAGGCAATGAAATCATTAAAGGGACTTGGGTTTTAACCAGTCCATGTGTTTGGGATGCACCGCCCCAGTGCCAAGCAATGGCATCTTGCTACCTACAAAATTCTCCAATCAGGGGAAGCAATTGTTTACAATAGAGCATGTCTCTCTTTAGCAGTCAATAATTTGTCCCTGGGCACCCAGGTTTAAGAGATTTCAACACAGTGGGAAATTAAGTTTGAAATGTATTATTTTTCTTCAAGAGATAAGTCAACTATATGTCAAAATAATCAATTAATACAATCATTGATGCATTGCCATGAATGCAATATTCCTGGCAATCAAATAAACATACAAATCAATTAAGTTATGAAATAGAGAGCCATTTCCTGCTCTCTTGTCCCTCTCTTATTCACAACACCAATTACAGGTGTTTCTTCTGAAATACTGGCTAAAGAAATAAAGATTGTGTGACAGCTGAGCTTATCAAACAAGAGACACTGAAATACAGATTTTAGTTGAACAGCAACTCTGAGTAAGAGATTGTAAACATTCTATTAAATATAATTTATGTATAAACTAGCTAATGATATCTACATATTCAACCTTTAGTAATGCTGAAAAATGGTCTTTTTTTCAGCATTACTAAAATAATCACCATGAATTTCTATTCCTGGCCTCTTCCTATTTGCCAGGGACTATGCTAGAGGATTTATAGGGTTTATCTTGTTCACTACTTAAAACCTTGTAAGGTAAGTATTATTATTATTATTATTATTATTATCATTTACATTTTACAGACAAAGTAATTTAGGCATTCAGAAAATAAGAAACTTGCTCAAATTTTTGATCAGCTATTGTGATGAGTGTCAGGTGGGGATACAAAAGTAACAAGAGAGGAATGGTCTATATTTTTATAGGATTTACAGTCTGGTGAGGGAGATAGACATGAAACCATTGGTGACAAAAAATTAAATGAAACTGTACAACATGCCTTGGAGGGAAACATCTGAGAACACATGAAAAGCTAGGAGTAGCCAAATTCGGGTTAGGATTTGTCTGAAGAAGCCATGTTTAATTGGGATCTAAAGTAAGAATGGAATCCAAGCAGACAAAGTGGTGGTAAGAGGTTCCTAGGCTGAGAAATGATGTTAGTGCCATGAGAATGGAAGGTGGTGGGCATTTGCAAAACAGAGAGTGCAGGCCAGAGGCTTTGAAAAGAGTAAACAAGAGACATGGCAGGAAAGGGTAGGGGGAGGGTGGAAGGAGCCAGGTCACTGTGGGTTCTGCAGACTTTACGAAGTTTTGTGGACTTTATCGTAAGAGCAACTGGGAACCACTGAAGCAGGAGGTTGCAGATCAAATTTGCATTAAAAAATGATCCCCTAATCACCACAAGGACATAGGCAAATCTCGAATGTGGAACATTATGCTACACAACTGACCTGTTTTCTCTAGAAATTCAACATCACCAAAAAAGAGGTACATGGGGTGGATGAGGGAAGGGAGTATGCTAGATTGTTAAAAAATGTTAAGTATGATCCTTGATTTATTCCTGGCTTCTTAAGGAGTAGCTGTAAAAGAAATTTTAGAGACTGTATGGGAAATTTTACTATAGACCAGGTACTAAGTGATATTAGGGCATTATTCCTAATTTTCTTCGGTGTAGAAATAGTGTTGTGGCTATGCGTATAGGAGAACACCCTTATTGTTTTGGAGATGTGCACTAAAGTATTCAAGACAAAATTGCATGATGCCTATAATTTTTATCTGAACCATTTCAAATTAACACGTACATACAAGGTCTGACAATTAAGTTCGCGAACTGTTGCAATGATGTTGCTAACCTTTTTTTGATATCAGAGGGATTATTCATTATGAATTTGTACCAACTGGACAAACAGTTAATCAAGTTTACTAGTTGGAAGTGCTGAAAGGCTGCGTGAAAAAGTTAGACAACCCGAACTTTTGGCCAAAATTCATGTCTCTTGCATCACGACAATGCACCAGCTCACACAGCACTGTCTGTGAGGGAGTTTTTAGCCAGTAAACAAATAACTGTATTGAAGCACCCTCCCTACTCACCTGATCTGGCCCCCAATGACTTCTTTCTTTACCCAAAGATTAAAGGAAATATTGAAAGGAAGACATTATGATGAAAATCAGGACATCAAGGGTAATACAATGACAGCTCTGATGGCCATTCCAGAAAAAGAGTTCCAAAATTGGTTTGAAGGGTGGACTGCAGGCACTGGTTCGAGCATAACTTCTCAAGGGGAGTACTTCAGAGGTGACAGTGGTGATATTCAGCAATGAGGTATGCAGCACTTTTTCTAGGATGAGTTTGCAAACTTAATTGTCAGAACTTGTATACATCTAAGTATTATACATGTGATTTTTACTTTATTATTCTGTCTGATTTTCTGCATGTTTAATTTTTTTTTTTTTTTTAATAAGAAGTTAAAGAAAATAACCTGGGTAAACAGTGGGCTGTGGTTGGGTGGCAAGAGTTAAAATAGAGATAAGAAACAGTAGGTTATAGTAGAAATATAGGCAAAGGATGAGAGAAGCTTGGACTTAAAGGTTTCTCAGTAAGGAGAGGGAGCTTTGGATACATGTGAAAGATAATGAGAAAGTAGAATCAATAGCATTTGGTGAATTGATTAGTTAAGAAGGAAATAGGAGGTGTCAAGGTAACTCCCAGGTTTCTAGATAAATAGAGGGGTGGATGGCTGTACCATTTACTAATATAAGAAACAATAGCAGAAGAACAGATTTGTAGTATAAAGATATTAAGCTTAATTTAGGAAATTTTAAGTATGAGTTACCTGAAGACAACAAAGAGGCGATGCTAAGGGAGTAGATACATATGTAGGTCTGGACCACAGTAATGGATACCTCCCTGCCAATCTATTAAGGTATGATTTTTATTTTTCTCTAGCTATGTTCTGGAATCCCAAATGAAACAGAGAAATTTAAACTCAGCAATGGTTTATGTTAGTCCAGAAGGAATAACAACAACAAGAACAAAATTGCAAAAAAATTAAGATATTGTAGAGATGATTAAGAAGTTTGTAGGTGAAAGCTAAGACTAAGAGAAGAGGGAAGAAAAGAGGAAGAAAAGGGAAACCAAGGCACAGAGAGGTTAATTAATTTTCCAAAGGTCACACAGAATCAAAATTCAAAGTTGGCAGTCAGTCTCCAAAGCTCATACTTATGCCTAAAATGCTGTTCTGAGTCATTATATCATCTCCCTATAGAAATTCCTTGGAATTTTTAATAGGTGTTCTATTTCTTAACCACTAAAAAGTAATTTTTAAACTTTATATTATGAAAAATTTCAAACATAAACAAAAGTACAAAGAATCAGTGTAATGGATTCTCTGTAATCATCAACCAGTTTGTACAATTAACAGTTTTTTTAAGGAAATAGGTGAGTCTAATGAGGCAACTTCAATATAAGGGAGAAATTACTGAGAAGCAGAGCAGAATTATTTTCTCATAACAACAATGTCTTCTGCCAAGGACTGTCACCTTGAAGTATCACAGATGAATTTCTAGATGAATCACAAATAAGTAAATTTATATGAGGACATTATTTTTCTTCTACTTGGTTAGATAAGATGGTGAAGTGATTGGCAGTATCCTCTGCAACCTAAAATGACTTTAGCTTTACCTCTTTGATGCATAATTGACATGTAGAAGTTGCATGTCCTAAGCTGACTTTCTAAATATTGAAAAAAATTTGCCTTTATAGTTGAACTTCTTCATGATTTTAAAGAAAATCTCTTGGGCTTATTGAAGGACAAGTTTTTCACATTTGGGAAATGTATTTTACCTTAAAATTATTTATAACATAAAAACTGGAATGTGCTGTGTAATTTTTGATGATGATAGCAACACACAAATTGTTTTAAATGTTATAACTATACACACACAATGCAGTTGCATCAAAAACATATATAATTGACACAAATTTGATGATATCCACTTAGAAGGAGAGAAAATTTGTTTGTGAAATTCCTTCTACCATCTCCTTCCTGAACACTTAGCCTGAGGAGAGTTCACATTGGGAGCTGCAAATACGTTCTACTTTCACATGATTTCAAAGTTGCATGCCACTCAAAATATAAGCATCATGTTTAAAATCTAACATACAAAGAACCAAAGAATGGAATACATTCTCAAGAGACAAGAAAGTCAAAGAAAGAGTTGTACTCTGAGATAAACCAGATGTTGGAACAAACAAACAAGGTTTTTTAAGTTGTTATTAACTATGCATCAATGAAGTAAAAAAAGCATGTTTTCCTTGAATAAAAATCTCAGCAGAGAAATAGGAATTGCAGAATATAAATAGGAGCAAAAAAGAAGAATTTCTAGACCTGAAAAATATAATTTCAGAAACGGAAAAATAGTGACTAGATGGATTTCATGTCTGAAAGGCATGGCAAAGGAAGTATAAGTAAACTTGAAGACAGGGCAATAGAAAGTATCCAAGGTGAAGAACAGGGAGGAAAATATGAAATTAAAAAATAAGCAAATTAATACAAAAACAAAAATACAGCCCTGGAGAGCTCTTAGATAATATCAAACAATGCAGCATACTAACTTGATTAAAGACAAGATTTGCAGAAACAAGATGCTAAATATTCACCAAGAATCATAAACATAAAGAAGCCCATGTTAAGACCATCAGTGTCCAACTGTCCAAACTGTTCAAAACAGTTGATTTTAATATACCTCTTTCAGACCCAGACAAATCAATTGGAAACAAAATTAGTGAGAACATACAAAATGTAAACAATAAGATTAAAAACTTGATGTGACAGGTACATATAGAACCCTGAACACCAACAAATAAAGAACAGATATTACTTTTATGTCCCAAAACATTTATAAAGATTGACCATATATTTAGCCAAAGAGAATCAAAATACTACAAGAATTTGAAATCATGTAGGCTCACATTCTCTAATTTAACCATTCTGTTAAATTTGAAACTGATATTTAAAAGGTAATTTTAAAATTTACATGCATTAAAATTAAGGGTGGTAGATGAGGGTAAAAGGGATCAAATATATGGTGATGGAAAGAGAACTGTCTCTAGGTAATGAACACACAATGTGATATATAGATTATGTATTACAGAATTGTACACCTCAAATCTATGTAACTTTACTAACAATTGTCACCCCAATAAACTTTTAAAAAACAATTAAAACACACTCCTAAATAATTCATGGGTTTAGAGGAAAATAATGGTTTAAATAATGAAATATTTAGAATTAAATAACTAAATAACATCAAAACTTTTCGTTGAGGTAAAGCTGTACTTAGAGGGAAATATACATTCAAATAATTTATTAAAAACCAAGAAAATAAAAATTATAGGTAGTCAAAAAATAGAAGCTATAGAAAGAATAGAAAACTCAAATAAACTAAAAATAAAGAAATATTACAATAAGAAAGAATTTAACAAATACAAAGCAAATTCAGTATAATAGAAATGATGAACAAGAGAAAATGCTTTCATTTTTAAAAACATAAAGATGGCACATTTCTAACAAAACAGAATACGGACAAAAGAGAGAGGGGACTAATAAACAAAATTAGGAACAAAAACTAGAAGATTTCTGTAGGTTCAGGGAGATATACGTAATCTTAGAATATTTCTAGGAATAACTTTATATCACTGCTTTGAAAATTTAGATGAAATGGACAACCTTCTGGAAAAATATGAATGAAAATAATTTACTAAAAACAATAAACACTTTAATACACTAATAACCACTGAAGAAATTGAATCAGTAGTAGAAATCCCTCTTCCATAGAGATATCAAGCTGAGGCTGTTTTATAAACGAGACCACCAAATATTCAAGAAAAGGACAATAATTATATTATATTTTTTTCCAGAATATAGAAAAAGAAAGCTATTTCCCCAAGATCATTGTTGATGCTAGCATAAAAATGACACAAAAATCTGACAAGCACAGTACAAGAAAATGAAATTATAGACTGATCTATCTTATGAACATGAATGTAATGGTCTGGAATTGAATATTAACAAGTCAAATGCAGCAATGTGCAAAAATAATATATTATGAACAAGCAGAATTTTCCTCAGGAATACATGGATGGCTCCACATTAGAAAATCCACCGATATAAATGATCCCATTAAGGGATTAAAGAAAAGAATTACGTAATCATCTCAATAAATATAGACCAACAAAAGCTTAATATAAACCAAAAAAATTAACATTCATTCATGTTAAACAGGAAAAACGCTGGTCTAACAGAATGTGACATCAGATCTTTCCCGTTTGTCTCTGGATCAGGGCCGAGGTTCTAGAAGCTTAGAACAAAGTGACAGAGTTTAAGTACCTTCACATTCTAAAGCAAGTTGCTCAATTGACCACTCATGAAGGACTTGAAAAGGGGATAGTCAGATTCCTACTGGGTCAGCATTAGCATCACCCATCTCAGGGCAACATAAAAGAACTTTAAAATTTCATTCAGAAAACTGAAAAGTCAGAGTTATACTGTGCAGTCTCATATGTCTGTATTGGGGAGAGGAAGAAGGTGTTTGTCTGCCTCAAACCGAATGAGAGGACCTTAGAAAGAGCCACTTGGAAAATCTGAATGTGTCCCTTGATTTGTTATTGCTAATCACTGGATGTTGAAAAGATGACTTTCCTTTCTTGGAGTGCTTTCTTTGGCTCTTTGAAGTGACACTGTTGGTGGGATTTAGTTCCCTTCACATACTGAAGGAAGATGCTTCCTACCATTACCTCCTCTTCCTCCCACCCTAGACCAACCCTGGAAAGTCCACACCACCAAAAGGAGCAGGGAGAAAACAGTGACGTCCCTTTTTGTCACTGCAGTGTTTGTAGCTGAGATGGGCCTTCTGTAGAGCACGGGAATTTAAGTTGGATTAAAGTCTGGAGTTTTATTATTAAACTGGACTTGGCTATTTGTAACCTTAAGGTAGCTGGAGAACATTGTATTACCTGACACAATTGGCAAAACTAGGGATTCTGACAGTGATTTCATCTCAGGTAGGAAAAAACAATTCAACAGAGCTAAATTAAGCAGGAGTGATAAGGGGAGAAAAAAGGAAAATGTGTATCTGCCTGCGTAGTACTGAATCCAGCCTGTTCGATAATAAGGTGATTACACTAGAAAGAGGCGGTAACTGCCTTCATTTGATAAACAGTATCTATTCCAAACCACAGTGAACCACTAAATGTGACTTTGAAGTCAAAGTAAAGGTCAGCATGGTCACATTCACTCGTTCCAGTCACCATTGCCCTGGAAAGTGTAACCAACGCAAAAAGGGCTAGAAAAATTCTTACATAACAAATAATAAGTGGGAAGAAAGACAGGAATTGTTATTTTCAGACAATGTGATGGCCCCCTTTATAATACTGATAGAAATATAAACTATTAATTTTAATGAGAGGTTAACATACAGAAACAAATAAGAGTCCTTGTTGGGGGCTGATTCGTGTTGATGTTACAGGCCTTAGGTGTATAGCTTCTCTTA